>NC_138352.1:4595402-5819675 GCF_046562875.1 Panthera onca
TCTGAGCCCCGACGGGCCAAACTCTTTAAAGGAAACAGCCTGCAATCTTTGACACAACAGGAATGGCCACAACACGAACACAGACAAAAGGAAGGAAATTTACAGCTGCACTGGATACTGAGTAGAAGCAAGGGTAGAGTTCTGTGTATGTCATTTATTTGGCGCTCACTAGTTTTCAATACACTCAGAATCCGTGCACTCTGGCCAATTGGACCGGGGACTCTGTCTCCTTTGTGTACCCAATAAGGAGTTATCAAACCAAGAGCCGGAGTTCCTGTCTTATATTTTCATTTAGAGAATAAATAAATGAGGGAATGAGAAGCAAGGAGACTCCTGGTCACTGAATACTTTATATTCCTGGGTTGGACAGCTCAGAGTCTGCTGACTGTTCTTGAGCAAGAAACCGGGCACGTCACTGCGAGTGCAACTTTGACCGTGTCAGGCTGCCCTCCGGGCAGGGGCTGGAGTAGTGAGTGAGCCCGCCTGACCCGGAGAGCCCTCCGTGCCTTTGCTCTCGCTCGCTCGCTCCCTGCCCTCAGTTAATCTTCCCCAGAATGACTCTGCGGAGTAAATGTTATCATCCCCGTTTTACTGGAGCACAAAGGGGGCTCGGTGGAAGTTGAGATGCTAATTATAAATTTCAGCATTTGAAAAAAAGTCTTGGGCTATCTCTCCAAAGAACATCAAAAGTGTCATAAGGCATATTTTGGTCTTTCGACCCACCCCGTGCGTGGTCTTTCAGAAGGAAATGCTAACTCTGCCCTTGAATCCATTCATAACGTTTATCTGGGACAGAGAAAACACCTCCCACTGTTTCTAACTTTTCTCGAGATAAAATTATTCCTTTACAAATAACACCCGTTCTCTCTAACAGAAAACACAAAAGGCCCACCCTTTCCAACCTTCTTTCCTCCCCGTTTAAACTGCAAAAAGTGAGGCAACCAAGGGCTTTTCTGAGCTGAGGAAAACAGCTACATTTGCTAAACATTAAGAGTAGATCGGGAGAAAGTGCTTTTCCTGGGAGGAGTGGGGCCAGTCCTGCAGGCAGGCCGAGCGTGTCCCCGCAGAAACACGTGAAACTGACCGCTGCTAACACACAGGCCCCTCCACTGGCGAGGGTGCTGGCTGTGTGAACCCCCGGCCTTTCCAGAGAAATGGAGAACCCAGGCCGCCTGGGTGGTGTCTGCCCCCAATCTGTCAAGGTCAAGTTCAGGTCCACCCCACCCCCCCCCACCCCCGCCATGCGTTCTGCTCAGATTCCGCAGCACCTCCCCTGCCCTATGGGAAGAGCACATCCTCCTTTGAACTGTCCGCACTGCAGGGTCCCGTGCTGGGTCCTTGCCCCGCAAGGTGCCAGAGCCCGTCTTGGGCTGTGTCACCCAGCACACGGTCTCCAGGGACCGGTGGGCTAGATCTGGGGTCCCTGCTGGGTGTGTGCATCTGTGCCTGGCGGCACCTACTGTGGCAGCAGGTGCATGGTGCCTCTGCAACACGTACGTTTTCCAAAGCAGCTCAGCCTCACGTTCCTAGAACAAAACACTGATGGCCCGTAGCTCCTTCACTTAAAGTCATCATCTCACAGAAATTTAGAGCGGCCAAAATGGCTTTGATCACTTATTTATTTAAAAAAAATTTTTTTTTTCTGGGGCACCTGGGGGGCTCAGTCGGTTGAGCATCCAGCTTCAGCTCAGGTCACGATCTCACGGTGTGTGGGTTCGAGGCCCGCGTCGGGCTCTGTGCTGACAGCTCAGAAGCCTGGAGCCTGCTTCCGATCCTGTGTCTCCCTCGCTCTCTGCCCCTCCCCCACTCTCACTTTGTCTCACTCTGTCTCTCAAAAATCAATAAATGTAAAAAAAAAGTAAATAAATAAAAAATTTAAAAAAATTTTTAATGCTTATTCAGTTTTGAGAGACAGAACAGAGTGTGAGCGGGGCGGGGGGGGGGGGGCGGAGAGGGCAGGGGGGGAGAGGGAGATAGAATCCAAACCAGGCTCCAGGCTCCATCTAAGCTGTCATCACAAAGCCCAACGCAGGGCTCGAACTCATGTGCTGCGAGATCACGACCTGAGCCGAAGTCGGACGCTCAACTGACTGAGCCACCCAGGCGCCCCTGATCATTTATTTTTTTTAAGGTTCATTTTTATGTATTTTGAGAGATAGAGAGCAAGTGGGGGAGGGGCAGAGAGAAAGGGAGACAGAATTCCCAAGGGGGCTCTGTGGTGACAGCACAGAACCCGATGTGGGGCTCGATCTCATGAACCCTGAAATCATGACCTGAGCCAGTCAAGAGTCGATGCTCAACCAGCTGAGCCGCCCAGGCGCCCTGCTTTGATCTTTTAAAATCTCTTTTTTCACAGCTGAGATTTTAAAGCACTGAAGTTGGCAGCAAAGGGCCATCTGTATAATTGAGAAGGGGGGGCGGAGAGGAGGCATAGGAGATTTTACCGCATGGCAGCCTGTGGGCGGGTGGCTTTCACAAACACAACCTCTTGTAATTCTCAGCTGATCCTGCGAGATGGGCAGTACTATATCCCATGTTACAGATAAAAACACACAAACAAACAAACTGAGGCCCAAAGAGCCTAGTGACTTGGGTTGGGCCATACCGATCTTGAAATTCAGAGAAAGTCAAAGAATTAGGAAACTGCTGTAAACTGAAGCGGTCACTTACTGAGAAACTAGAATATAATTTACAAATGTTAACCTGAATCACGGGACGCACAAATTATTCTAGTGTGACGACTCTCCACCCTCCTGCACGATGAAGGACTTCCTTCTCGTTTGCTTTTTTTTTTTTTTTTAATGTTTATTTATGTTTGAGAGAGAGAGAGAGAGAGAGCATGAGTAGGGGAGGGGCAGAGAGAGAGGGAGACAGAGGATCCGAAGCAGGCTCTGCACTGACAGCACAGAGCCCGACGCGGGGCTCGAACTCACAAACCGCGAGATTATTACCTGAGCCCAAGTTGCACGCTTGACAGACGGAGCCACCCGGGTGCCCCTCTTGTTGACTTCTAGCTTGGGGAAGTCATCTGCTCTTTCAATCTACCAAGACCAATCAGTTCCCATTCTTAACACGAGGAACTTACCAAACGGTATTATATCTGAAGAGTTTAGTTCAAAACCAGTATCTTAGCGCATCGCCCGAGTAGAGAGATTTCACCGTAACCTCATAAAACGCATTCCTCACAGCCTCTCTCCTACTCGTGCAGACACGCCAAGTCAAGACCTGCTTCTGAGCATTACACCTGCTCTGCCCTGAACAACCACAGAAAATAATTAGGGGTAAACACCTTTTAGCATCAGATGCATGAAGCCTCCTACCCGTCTGCTTTAAATGCCTTGACACGTTCGCTGAGAGTGGGTCCCAGACGGAAGGGGTTTCTCGCAGGCTGCCGTGGTGGCCACGCCACTGTGCTGGAGGACGTGGGGCCCGATATGGTTGGAACCTGGCCCCACGAACGCAAAGCGCCAAGGTGAACACCACCAGGACTCAGACCCCACAAATGCTGCTTCGGGTTTTCAACTGAGGAGGGAATCCAGCCCGTGAAAGGAGCCGCTGGACATGGGGTTTGTGGGGGGGCCCCTCCCCGATTCTGGGACTCACCTGCTGGGTTGGCAGGAATATCCAGGATGGTCTTCAAGAGCTTCATGTCTTTGATGTTGTGGATGTAGATGGCCTCCTCCAGGCACACCAGCAGCCTCTGTAAGCACACAGACCCATCAGTCCACAGGGCCGGTTCCTCGGAAAGAAGCCGACCAAGCCGAAATCGCTCATCTTTCGTGCGAGCCCTGACTTGATGCCAAGCCTCCTAAAGGAGGCAGAATTTGTTTCTAATGTTTATTTACTTATTGTTTGGTGTGCACGGGAGAGAGAGAGCAGAGGAGGGGCAGAGAGAGACGGAGACAGAGAATCCTGAGCAGGCTCTGTGCTGACCGGTACAGATGGCGGGGCTCGAACTCATGGACCGTGAGATCGTGACCTGAGCCTGAATCAAAGAGTCGGGCGCTTAACCGACCAAGCCACCCGGGAGCCCGAGTAAGGGAGGCAGGATCTTGAGGATCCATGTGAAGATTATGTTCCCGTCTACACACGTGCGCGCACGCACACACACACACACACGTGCGCGTGCACCTGAACATAAGCATAAAATACAAGACCTTAAAATTTCTCATTTAGAGATTGAGGTTCTTTTGGGGGAGGGGTACTTTTCCCTCTCTTTAGCACAGGGATTCCCGGACACTTCCTGATCAGACTCCCTTTGCCATTTAGGACAATTTGGGGGTAATCTTTTTGGTCCCCGTTCCCACCAAACAGGCTCCCTTTCGGCGCTCATAACGAAGCCTCCCTCTTGTACAGACGTGGGTTTCTTTGCTCCCTCTGTATTGCCGATCGTAGGTATCATCCCCTCCGAAGAATCGCCAGCTCTACCTTCGTTCGACTCAAGTCTCCTCCAGACCCACTTCTGCGTACTCTCTCCAGCCCTCGTAAAGGGAATTGGAAAGCCCTTCCGCCCTTGTGTGTACCTCCTGTCCCAGGTGCCCCCCCGCCCCGTGCCCGGCTCCTTCCGCTGGGCCCCCCTTTCCAGTGCAGGGAGACCCTTCTCTTTTCAAATGAGGCTTTCCAGGCGTAGGGTTTCCTCCCGATGGCCATGCTCTCGACCGAGTGGAAACAGGCCACGGGGTGGACGTTGGGTGCGTAAAGGGACGGAACCCGTAGCTCAGCACCAGTATAGACGTTGGGTGCCGGTGAGGGGCTGTTGGGAAGGAAGTTTTGGTGGGGTAGCTCTTGCCTCACTCTGAGCAGCTGCCCACGACCCCTACACACATCTGACTCGCCTTCCTCTAAGCTAGTGGTTCTCAGGCTCTGAGGAGGCATCCGAGCACCTGAGGGGCAAGGCCTGGCCTATCCCTGGAAATTCTGGTTTGGGAGGTTTCAAACAAGTACCCCGGGTGATTCTGATGCACACCTAAGTCTGAGAACCACTGTTCTCAGGCCAGATCCTTTTATCCTAAAAGACAACACTTGGAGACAAAGGCACCTAAAAATACTACAAAACCCCCCCAATAAACCCTGACAGGCTCTCCTCCAGGGAAAAGCCTGCCCTGTTTTCCCAGTAGGACTTCTCACAGCTCAGAAAAATGGGGCCCGTCACCTTTACCGGGCAGAAAAATAAAATGTAAACACCTTCCTCGATTTTCATTAAGGCTCTGTGGCCGCACAGAGGTCTGGGTGCCTAGGGGTAAAAAAATAATTCTAATAGGGCCTCAGAATTGTTGGCAGACATTAGCGTTTCTCTGTGAAATATACATTCCCTGATTCACCCTATCACTTCGCCTTTTGCCAGCACTTACTCTAGCTTGGACTACAGTACTCTATGCGTATGTTCTTAGGTTTCCGATACCCTCCTGTATCCCCACACCCAGGGCCCAGGATAGCGGGTCCGCGACATATGCCTCATGTAGAACAGCCTCTACATCCAGTTCATCCCACCCGTCCACATCTTTCCCACCAACTCTCACGGCACCAGATGCTCTGTGGTCCACTTGGCCAACTTCAGGTGACCCCTGCCAGCCACAGATAAGAATTAAATGGGAGGGAAACAGAGAGATAACAGCGAGGCGGAAAAAGGAGGCACCATATCCCAAGTTCATGTGCCAGCATGCTTCCGGGGCGAACGTGGCCCTAGAAACTGCTTTCTTTAGCAACCAGTGTTCAGTCCCAGGAGGACCCTGGGTGGGACTTCAGTCCTGCTCCTTCCTGGTCACTTTCGCTCTCATCGACTCTTTCAGGTTTTAGAAGTAACAGTTCCTTTTAGTGATTACAAAAATATTTCTAGGGGCGCCTGGGTGGCTTAGTCAGTTGAGCGTCTGACCAGCTCAGGTCACGATCTCACAGTTGGTGAGTTCGAGCCCCCATCGGGGTCACTGCTGTCAGCGCTCAGCCCGCTTCAGATCCTCTGTCCCCCTCTCTCTGCCCCTCCCCAGCTTGCGCTCTCCCCAACATAAATAAATATTAAAAAACATATATTTATAGTGTCTGCCCTTGAGCACCACAGATTTAGATGCAGCCTCAGAGGCTCCAATCCAGGGAATCTTCATCTGGACGACCAGGGCCTCTCGGAACAGATGGTCCGAGCACTGTCACAGTTTACAGATGGAAATATATCGGGGGTGTCGTCTTTATTCCACAAGACACATTTCCTCAATTAAGGACAAGGGGAATAACACCAACCGACAATGGAAAATACCACAATTACTAAATATTCTTCCTCTCTATATATTTAGAAGAAAATAGGGATTTTTCTCTCCCCGTAACTCCCTCCACAAAAAAGGATGGTTTCCTGTTGTTTTTAAAAAAGGAACTGCACCGCCCCGAAGACCCGATGGAAGGAGGGCCACGGCGGGCAGGATGTGCGACTCTCGCCCTGTTCGTTTCCGGCAGGGGGCGGCAGAGCCTGGGCATCACAAAACCATGGCCCCGCGGGGCACGGGGTGGGGGTGGGGTGGGGTGCTGCAGCAGGTGCCCACCCAAAAGTTGCTAAGGCCCAAGCCTGTTCGTTTTAAGAAAAGCAAAGCCCAAACATGTTCCGCCAGACCTGTTTCAAACCATCTTCTTAGGAGAAGAAATGCTAAAGAAGAGAGAGGTGTAAGCAGGTTCCAGGGAACTTGGCCATTGGTGGCGGAGTGATGCTAGGTTCACTGGCATACCAAAGAAGCTGAGGGAGGAGGCCCTCACTAGCCATGGGCATTCTACTGAGGACAGGGTGGCATCGAAAGGCTAGCAGACTCGGACACTTGAGTAATCCTTCATCTCATTTGCTAATGACAACGTCAGGGCGCAAGTAAGGGAGAAATCATAGAAATAAATACCGTACGTACTATGGGAGGGTTGTGATCTCTATAGTAGACTTTTGCTTAAGCAACCTTAAAAAGACAATCAGGGGGCGCCTGG
Source organism: Panthera onca (assembly GCF_046562875.1). Taxonomy (NCBI): domain Eukaryota; kingdom Metazoa; phylum Chordata; class Mammalia; order Carnivora; family Felidae; genus Panthera; species Panthera onca. The sequence continues at coordinate 4,602,354 of NC_138352.1, forward strand.
GTGGCTCAGTCGGTTGGGCGTCCGACTTCGGCTCAGGTCACGATCTCATGGCTCGTGAGTTCGAGCCCCGCGTAGGCTCTGTGCTGACAGCTCAGAGCTTGGAGCCTGTTTCGGATTCTGTGTCTCCCTCTCTCTCTCTGACCCTCCCCCGCTCATGCTCTGTCTCTCTCTGTCTCAAAAGTAAAAAATAAACGTTAAAAAAAAAAAAAAAAGACAATCAGGGGCCAAAAAAGGAGATTTAATTTTCATATACTGGCTATTACTGTATTCATGTGCTACCAATTCCAGGGAGAGCCCCTGGGCCAAGCGCTGGGCTAAAAGCCTTCGAGTCGAAAACTCTCCAACTGCCTTTCCCTCCCTGGCCAAGAGCCCGCGCTCAAAGAAATAATCTCTTCCTTCTCATAAACGGAAGAAAGCACTTTGTTTTCATCTGTTAGCTTTTAATACTTTAGGTAAAAGGAAGAAAACCGTGTTCTTGATGAATGCAATGGCCTCCACCATCCTGGGGATATTGAATTGAGTAGAAAGATCTGCACGGTCACATAAAGAATCTATCTGTTTATTTATTTAATTAATAGGTACTCGGGAAACAGGTATTTGTTGAGCAATTTTTTTCTACCAGGCACTGTCTTTTCTACCAGGTCTATAGAGGTGAACAAAATGGATACAGTCCTGTCCCTTATAGGATTTAAAAATCTAATAATTTTTTAAATAAAGTTTATTTATTTTGAGAGAGAAAGAGAGAGAGAGATCGTCAACAGGGGAGGGGCAGAGGAGAGAGAGGGAGAGAGAGACAAATCCCAAACAGGCTCTGTATTGTCAGCCCCACGAACTGTGAGATCATGACCCGAGCCGGAAGCAAGAATCAGACACATAACCGACTGAGCCACTCAGGCGCCCATAAAATCTAATAACTTAAGAGAAACTCTGCTAATACCCCCAAATACTTATTTAACAAGAATTCCGATTTTTAAAGAGAATATATGGTATATCTGAGATAAGAATAACCCTTCCTTTGACAAAGAAAAAACTACAAGGATGATCTGTAAGGGTGAGCTGGGAGAAACCCAAGGAGAGACAAAGAGAAGGGTCAGTTTTCCAACTGCCTTCAGAGCTAGCCCAGGGGGGGCCACACTCATCCTCAGGGGTTTCATTCTGAGAGGCATTACTGCCGGTCTGCAACAGATGCCACCGTCCAGGGCTGTCCAGGGCCCAACCAAACCAGGGAGAGATGTTCTTCCGGGTTCAGTGCCCCTGCACTAGCTCACGGGACAGCGTCAGAGCCGGACTTCCGCCCAGCCCGCATCCAGCGGAAGAGGGTTCGCTCTGTCAGTGGCCAACGTTGGAGAAAGAACACGAGGCAGAAGGACCAGGGAGGACACATCCCTGAAACAGGTGCCTGGAGTGGGCTCGAGATGTCCCCATAATACTAGGCCTGAGTATTAAAATCCCTTTGGGCATCTGATGTTGGTTTTTAGAAAGACTCATCTTTAAAGACACTCATCTTCTCCTTTGGTGCCAATTAGCAGAAGCCTCGCAGCCCCAGGCAGTTCCCCCCACTCACCTGCCGGTTCAGCCTTATGGACAAGATGTTGCTGGAATAGTTGTAATTACAGATCTCCGTGCCTTTCTTGAAGTGATAGACGTTCATCTGCCGCGGCTTTGTGTGACTGACCACCACGACCAGGCTGCTGGAGAAGAGGCGCTCCACGATGTAGACATCCGGGATTTCGTCTGGGAGGGAAAGGAGGCTGAGGTGACACAGATTTCGGCCTCCGGGCACCGAGCCCAGCTCACACCAGTCAGCCAGCGGCCTCTACGTCTCGCACGTAGATTAGCACACATTCGCAGTGACTGGTTTTTTTCCCCTACAGTGAAGCTTTGCCTGTTTCCCAAGGGAGCGGTTCTGCAGCCCTTTCCAAGACCCGAAGAAAACGTTAGTGACCAGAAGGCAGAGTCAGGTCTTCCAGAGATTTCCCCGGGTGCCTTCCGTGGGGCAGAATCGTCTCTAGGGCACCAGTGTGTACTCTGGAAACTATATTGGGAGGTGTGGACAGTCTCGGCCCACCCTTTCTCCACGAGAGGTTTCCAAGGGTTGACTACTCTGGGGAATCCCTGCTTCTGGAATTCTGGTCTTTGTGGCCAGCAGGTGCCACGGGGACAGCCATGGTGGGGTGGGGGCAGTCACAGAATTACATCTGTGCCCCTCCCTGTCTTGCTCCCCTCCCTGGTCCTGTCTGGAATCCCTTTCCTGTTGAAGACAATCTGTGTGATGACCAGGGAAGGGCGTCTGTGCTCAGGAAGAAGGTCAGTCAGTAAGCCTCCTGAGCTCCCACAGGTAGAGACCTCAGTGGTTTTCTGAGAACATTCTTTCTCGGATGCGTGCCTTCCTTGTGCTTAGGCAGGACCCATAGGGAATAACATAGGACAGATACAGAGCAAGGTATTCATGAAAATGGCATAATAAAAATAACATCTTACAAATACATTAGCGACCCAATGTGTTCATTTACCAAACCACCTTCTTTCCAGGAAATCCAAAGACTGCATATTCTTCTCCATTATGATGACACAAATTATTACTTACCCTGAGATATTAAGAGAACTAATTTTTGTTGTAATAATCACTAAGAGTACTCCAACATCTTCAATATGATCTATGCAAAGGGGATAGCGCTGCTTGGTTAAAACAAAGAAAACACTTCCATGACCGAATGAATGTTACCAACATTCTACAGTGCCAGTATGACAGCAAAAAAAAGAAAAAAGACAAACCCATAAGTGACCTTCTGATAGCACAATGATCAAAACTGATGACTGTGCATAAAAGTCTATGAAAAAGTTTAACGACGAGGTTTCAAACAAAGGATTTCTTAATATAAAAAGAAAAGGTTACCTAAGCTATTGCCAAATCTAAGTGCTTACTTGTGGTTTTACTTTTTAAGCCAAGTGGAGGCAATGATTTATATTTAAGTCTGAAAATGACTGACTCCTTCAGTTTGACAGTTACGGGAGAAAAATGCAGACAGCTCAGGAGCACCGCAGATTAAAGTCTAGAGGAAGGATTCGGTGTCCCCGGGATTTCACACACACACTTACTGCTTCCATGGACTTGGTCCAGTTGCTCCACAGAACTCAAAGAAAACAGCTTATAACCGGCTTTGGTTCCAATTGCTAGGGATCTGTGGAAGATAATACCACGTGGGAATGAGGTTCAGAGAGCTGAAACTCATCGAAGGAAAGTCAAACCTCCCAGGGACGGTGCTTTCCCAGCGAGGAAACAGGAAAGACGGAATACGTAAGAATACTCATCCTGCACTACTCCCAACACGATCAGGGGTCTTCTGGTTGTCTGAGAGGTACTTTGCCAAGAGGTCAATTTTTTATTTATTTTTGCTTAAAAAATAAACACACGGTCATAGTAGGCACAGTCATTAGTAGGTACAATTTAATGGATGCTTCCTTTCATCATTTTCCATGAAAACACCGCAGATGCTTTTTACCAGTAGCTCTCACCCTTAAATGTACATTAAATTCACTTGGGAAGTTTTTAAAAAATACTGATGATTGTCTATCGCGGCTCCTCCAACACTGAGCTTTTTATTTAATTGGATCCTTTTCTTTTTTCCTTTTCTTCTCTCTTTTCCTTCCTTCCTTCCTTCCTTCCTTCCTTCCTTCCTTCCTTCCCTCCTTCCTCCCTCCCTCCCTCCCTCCCTTCCTTCTCTTTGTCTCTCTCTCTTTTTCTTTTTTTAGTTCAAGTACTCTAATGTGCAGCCAGGGTTGAAAACTCTGTTGTATACCACGTTCCACAAAGCTAGTATCACAACCAACCAACAAAACAAAAACTAAACACATCTGGAACGGTACGGGCTAAATAAATCTTGTTTTCTTAATTTTTCACTTTCGACCAATAGATACAGAAAGACCGTTTCCTTGGCCAGTTTCTTTGGCCACAGGATGAAAGCAAACGAGTCCATTTTGTTCGCAGCTGGGACCCCCTTCCAGATCCCTCCTGCTTTGCCCTCAACACCTCAGCGATGAGCAAAATCTCACACAGGGCACACTTAGAAAAAGCGCTCCGACCTGGAGCACCTTCACCCTGGGAAAATGGGATGTCAGAGCCGAAAGAGACCTTAAAATAGTCCTAAGTGGACTAAAAATTAGCCCAGCTTCCTCATTTGAAGCAGGTCTTTGAAAAGGTGAGATCCATTCTGCACAGGGAAGCATATACTAATATAAGCAGTTGACTGGGGCGAGCCTGATGGCCAAGGCTCTTGTTTCATCAGCCTAAAAATAAAAAAGAGGAGGTCATGTGGTTTTCCCTGGAATTGTTTTTTTTCTACCCAAACGTTTGTTGTTCCCCGGGACACAGGGAGAGGAGGCTGCGGTCAACTCTCAATCAGTGAGGTAGTTGCTTGGGTCCCGCAGTCCTCCACCTGCTGGGGGGCTGACCTGAGGGGCAGGACAGGTTCCGGAGCAGCGTCAATGATGACCAACGGCACCTGGAGAGGCGAGAGGCACGCCCCCGGCATCTTACAAGTTCACAACACGGCCACAGGCAGCAAGAGAGTGAAACTGGGCTACTGTCTTATACCGCATACAAGTATGAACTCAAAATGGATTAAAGACTTGAACGGAAAACCCGAAGCCATAAAACTCCTAGAAGAAAACATAGGCAGCAAGCTCCTTGACAGGAGTCTTAGCAATGTTTTTTGGCTCGGACTCCAGAGGCAAGGGAAACAAAAGCAAAAACAAACAGGTAGAAGTACATCAAACTAAAAAGCTTCTGCACAGCAAAGGAAACCATCAACAAAATGAAAAAACCCACTGAATGCGAGAAAATATTTGCAAATTATATATCCCTTAAGGGGTTAATATCCAAAATATATACTGTATATGGTATAATATAAAATAAGAAAATACATATTATCTTTGAGTATATGTAAAACAAATATATATAAGTATATGTAATAAATATGTAAAATATATATACAATAAATATATATAAACTAAATGTATATAAATATACATAATATAAATACATATAAATTTATTTTATGTAAGTAAAATATAAAACAAATATATAAATATATAAAATAAATATGTAAATATATATGAAGTGCATATAAAATATTTTTAATATATTTTTATAAATATATTTTTATTTTATTTTATTTTATAAAATTTTATTTTATTTTATTTATAAAAATATATAAATATATAATACAGTAGGTAATACTGCATTAACTTTGTAGGTATAAAGAAAATATATAATTCACGTAACTCAATAACAAAAAAAAACCAACCTGGTTAAAAATGGAAAAGAATCTGAATTGACAGTTTTCTAAAGCAGCCGTGCAGATAACCAACAGATTCATCAAAAGACATTCGGTATCACCAATCATCAGGGAGATGCAAATCCAATTCACAATGAGATACCACCTTACACCTGTAAGAATGGCTGTTATCAAAAAGACAAGAAGTAGCAAGTGTCGGCGAGGATGTGTTGGAAAGGTGATCTTCGTGCACTATGGGTATGAATGCAAACTGGGGCAGCCACGCCAGAAAGCAGCGTGAAGATTCCTCAAAAAATTAAAAAGAGAACTACCCTATTGATCCAGCAATTCCACTTGTGGGTATCTTTCAGAAGAAAAACTGAAAACACTAACTCGAAAAGATGTATGCGCCCGTATGTTCATTGCCGCGTTATTTACAACAGCCAAGATATGGAAACGACCCAAGTGCCCAGCAGTGGATGAACGGATAAAGACACGGCATGCGTGCACACGTGCACACGGGCGTGTGCACACGCACACACACTCCGCTTCTCAGCCATAAAAAAGAACAAAATCTTGCCATTCGCGACAACGTGGATGAGAGCACTGTGCTAAGTGAAATGAGTCAGACAGAGAAAGACAAAAATCACATGATTTCACTTATACGTGGAGTCTAAGAAAGACAAAACAAAACAAAACCCAGACTCATAGTTACAGAGAATAGACTGGTGGTTGCCAGATGACAGGGTTTTTTTTTTTTTTGGGGGGGGGGTGGGGATATGAAATTGGTGAAGGAGATCAGGAAATACAAACTTCCAGTTATAAAATAAATACATCATGGGGACGAACGTGGAGCACAGGAAATACAGTAAGTAATATTGCATTAACTGTGTAGGTTGACAGATGGGTTAGTAGGCTTCTCGTGGAGATCATTTCCCAATGTATACAAATGTTGAATCACAATAGGTTGTACACTTGAAACAAATATAATGCTGCATGTGTCAATTGCACCTGCACTTTCAAAACCTCCTTTTTATTCTATGATTCAAAAAACTTTTTTGATATGCCCTGTAGTGATTACTGTCTTTAAACGTTCTTCACATGGACTTTTTCACATAACTATAGACAAGTTTAGCGGCAACTGAGGTTTCTAAAGCCTGTAAGTAAGGGAAAAATGTAATGAGAGTCTTGTGATATTAACCGAAAGATTTGGTAATTTAAAATAATTTTCAGGGATGCCTGGCTGGCTCAGTCGGTAGAGCGTGTGACCCTTGATCTCGGGATCGTGACTGCTAGCCCCACGTTGGGTGTAGAGATTGCTTAAAAATAAAGTCTTTAAAAAATAAAAATTAAAAAAAATTCAAACATAAGGCCTGCTCCCAGAAGAATTTTATACATGAAAAAATAGCAGTGTGGTTACTATTATGTTTTAAATGTTGAGCCATGGCCACAAAGGAGGCTGAATCAAGGAATCCAGACTAAAATCCTATTTTATCCATAAGGGCTTCCTGCAGGAAAAGAAATAAATAAATTCTCATCACCTCTCACAGGAATAGAGCTTGGGACAAATATGTGCCGCCAGTCAAATGAAAAAATGTACCCACAGTGCCTAGCACAGTGCCAAGCATGAAGTATGATCAAAGAAGACTCGTAAAGGTTAGTTGCACTACTGGACTGCAAACTCAGCCTGCACTTACAAAGAAAGACACACTGATACTCCTAAATGCATACGTAAGGGGCTTGACTTATTTTAAAATCCAATGTCATATCCTCTGTGGCTCAAAGCAACTGACTCTGACAAAAACTTTTATTTATAGGTGAGACAGAGCTGTCCAGCAAAGCCTTCATCCAAGAAAACAGAACTGACCATAGGGACGAAGGAAATTAACTTTCCAAGCACCCAACAGCTTTGAAAATAATATTCTTACCCAAGTGCCATAGAAAGCTGGGACTCACCCAGAGTAAAAACTAACCCCACTTAAAAAAAAAATCTGATACACGATGTTTATAAAGCAGAACTTCGAACATTTACTGTGAACTAGCAAACTGACTCCTTTCCTTGTCCTGTGTTCGGTTGGGAAGGAAAACACTCTGGCATTTCAACAGCCATCCTCTCTTGCAAAATGCTTCTTACAAAATGTCAGAATTTTATCTACACCATCATTTCTGTAAACTGCGGGTCTCAACCCATGAGGAGATCTTAAAAACAGCTCATGAGTCACAAACAGCTTTAAAAGAAGGTATCACACTATATAGAAAGAGTAAACACTATTTAATGAATCACCTTTGGGAGACAGTCTATGTATGTGGGTATCGGGGGATGTTGTAACATGCATTTCTTATTGTGGACTGTGGTCAAAAAAGGCTTAAAAGTCACCCATCTAACCAAGCCGTCCAGCTACCCAATTACCCGATTACACATACTTTTTTTTTTTTTTTCCGAACAAAGGCATATTGTTTGGCATAGGGTGTTTTTAAACAGAAACACAAAGGGAATGGAAGCCAGAGTTACTTATGGTACAGGATGGCCTTAATTACACCAGTGAATGTTCAATATTAGCACAGCCCAGTCACAGGCGGCCAAAGCACAAGCCTGAAGCCCATTCCAAACAAGGAACACGACAGAAACTGGTACAGCAGGAAGTAGGAACCTGGAAAAGTAGTCATCCCTGCTTGATGCTCGGGGTGCACATTCCCAAGAGATTATTCCATATGGTCCCCAGGACTGGCATCTAACAATTCCACGCAAAGAGGTAAGGAAGCAGGCGTTCACTTGTAAAGGGCTGAATCTTTGAGAGGTCTGAAATACGGTTCAGCCTCTAACTCTCTGGCCAAAGTCCAAAAGTGCACATCGAAGTGAAACATTACAAGTGCACTCAAAAAGCAACAGGGTGGAGCTCGCGCTTCTCAGAGAAGTCAGCCGGGCCCGGGAAAGGGCTCGGGGACTCTGAGAAGAGGATTCTGCCTCGCCCTGGGGGCTGTGTGAACACAGTGAGAGGGGGTGGAAAGGCGAGATGCCCCGAGCTGGGCTGGGACGAGGGCTGGCCTGGCCGCACGGATAGGCTGCCTCTTTGTCCCAGGCCCTGCCCAGATGCCACGTTGAGATGCTCAAGGACAAATGGGAAAGTTTTTCCTGTACTCTCATCTTCCTGGGCCCCAACAACCTCGCCTAGGGTCAACTTGCAACTTCCCCCTCCTCGCCCATCTCCTTTGTTTTGGCCTCTGCCCCTCCTTCCGAGATCCCCACTCGGGGCACTAGCCTCTGCCCCCACTGGATCCGTAGCCTTCTTCAGCCCCACTGCGCCCGCGAACTCCCTCCCTTCGTGCTCGGCCGGCCGCTCCTGGCCCTCAGCCCACAGCGGGGGTGGGGGCGCTCGAACCCCCGCACGGGGAGAGGGAGCCCACCTAGACCGTGCGGGCCGGGAGCCGCCCCTGCCGCGCTGCCGCGGCCCTCTGGAGGCGCAGGCCCGCGCCACTCCCGCTACAAGTGGCCGACAGGACAAGACCCCTGCTCGCGACTTCTGCCCCCCAGCTCCCCGCAGGGCAGGCGCCGCGGCTTACGTGCAGTCCTGGTTGAAAGAGAAGCAGCTGAGCGCCGCCTCGACCCCTCCCGGGGGGCCATCCGCGGCCTCGGCCTCCATCGGGGGCTCGACCCGGGGAAGCCGCAGCTCCGAGCCGGCGACAGCCACCTCAGCAGCCCGCTGGCGCCGGCTCCGCGGGCCGGGTCGCGGCCCCCCCTCCGCTCCTGGCCCCGCCCGGCCCTTCTTCGCTCCGCCCCGTCCCCGCTTCGCTCCGCCCCCACGCCCGGCCCAGATCCTCCGGCGCGTCCGAGCCAGACCGGGCAGCTGAGGGGGTGGGGTCCCCACCCTCGGCCGCCATTGGCTATGACTCCACGCCGCCGCGCCCCCTTGGCCAATTGACGACAGCTGTGGGCTGGACCGCCCTGGTAGCGACCCGCCCCCAGCTCAGCGAAGCGGCTCTCCATTGGGCGAAGGAGGGTGACGCAAGGCTGCAGGCCACGTGGTAGTGTTTTCATTGCCAGAGGCTGCGAAGCGGAAGTCCGGAAGAACCAGTGCAACTGAGGCCCGACCTGGTGGTCACCTTCTGGCATCTGCCGTGGAGCTGCGGCTGAGGGGGCGGGCGGACGCGCTCCGTCCCACCCCACCCAAACCCCTGTCGCGTGTAGCTCTCCGTCTATTAAACTTACAGAGGTTAGTAGCGTGAGACGCCAAAGCCCCACCCTTTTACAGAGTCTTCAAACTGCTTTGAGAAAAGCCAGACAGATCGCATGTTACCTTCCCGGGTGCCCTGCTGTTGAGAACTCTTTCTACATGCCCAGCGCTGTGCTAACCGTGTATGTTATCTCTTAGAATTCCTATAAAACAAGAATATATACTTTCTGCCCAATTTTAATAAGGAGCAACTAAACAATTAAGTAATCTGTCTGAAGTAACAGAATAAATGGTAGAATGTGGATTTGTCTCAACTCAAGCTTCGTGCACCAAGAAATTCTCCTAGGGAATTTGGCAAAACCTATCTGATCTATAATTGGAAAAAAAAAAAAAAAAAAGGAAGAAAATGTCTATAAGGTGGCGTGTTTGATGAAAGGGATGAGGTCTTGAAGATGGCACAATTCAAAACTCACATATTTGAGATAAATCCTGACAAGTCTCTCTTCCCAAGCTAAATTCACGTTGCCGTGTAGAATACCCAACACACTTTATAAATCAGTAGCTCTGCTGGCTTTGGATTTATATAATTCTTGATGAATTTTTAATTCGTGCTTTTCAAGTTGAGATGGCATTTTAATTGTTATACCGCAGTATTTCAAATTGGCATTATTAAAATGTATTTTGTGACAAAGCTATGTATACGTGTGTGTGTATGTGCGTGCGTGCACACACACACACACACACACACACACACACACACACACTTTGGGAGCTTGGACCTATAATGGATGAGTGAAGCACATTATTTCATTTAAGCTTTTCTAGTTGCATATCCAGTTTGGGTTTTCCAAAATGCAAATGTAACAGTTTGTTCAGTTCACGCTATTATTCTTTCTCTCAACTGATGGTAAAATAGTTTAGCTGATAGATCCGCGGATGCTCTTCAGTCGATTGTGAGGTGTTGTAGAAACTATCGTAAGCGAAAAGAGCTTCTGTTTGGATGCTTTAAGTGCATCATCTTTGTAACCTCTAAGATCAGAAGTGCTTCTCACCACCCCCAGCTCAGGCATTTAGAAAACCAGGAATCTGGTAGGCTAGGTGCTCCGTTGTTTGGAAAATTCAATAAAGGACAGAATAAATTCGGTTTGTAAAGTGGAAGTTGTTATTCTCAACAGTTCGGACTTTATAGGCTAGAGTTGGGAGCTGGTGTTAGTGTTTGAGTAGGAGCGTTTCATGATAAAAGCCGTGTTTTAGGCAGATAAACTTGGCCAGGGTGTGCAGAACAGATTAGAAGGGGAAAAAGCCTCGGCCAATGTGAAATTCTAGGAGTAAAGGGATATGAGATGCGAACTATTGCATGGCAGCAAGGCTAGAAAGTTGAAGACAAACCCAAGTGAAATTTTTTTTCTGTTGAAATATATTTGACATATAACATTGTGTAAAATGAAGGTGTATAGCATGTTGATTTGACATTCATGTATTGTAATATGATTGCCATTGTGGCTATAATTAGCACCACTAACATGTCACATGAAGAGCTATTTTGAGGCAATGCTGTCCCCTAGAAAGGTAACAAACCAAAGAAAGAAAGAAAGAAAGAAAGAAAGAAAGGTAATGTCAACCACAGATGTGAACCCCATATGTAATTTAACATTTTCTAGAAGCCACATTTAAAAAGATAAAAAGAGATAAGTAAATTAATTTTAATAATATCTTTAACACAAGATGTCAAAAATCTCATTTTAATGGGTCACCCATGTGAAACTATTAATGAGCTAGTTTATTTATTGTTTTAATTAATTAATTTTAATCAGCTAGTTTAAAGTCCTATTTTTTTAGTGTAGGTATTTAAAATCCAATGTATCTTTTTCACTTAGAGCATATCTCAATTTAACCTAGCCACCTTTTAAGCGCTCATGCGGCTGGTAGCTATCTTATTGCCCAGTAAAGTTTGGGGAGAATAAACCACAGATCGTAGCTGATGGGGGAGGGGTGGTATAGCAGAGAAGAAGAGGGAAACGTCCACGCTGATTCCGTAGTTAGGATCGCCGTTGGGAAAGTGGAAGCTCGTGGTGCTGCTTTCAGAAACCAGATATTTGGGCAGGTATTTAGGGAGCGAGGTGAACTGAATGCTCATTGGAATTCCAGTTCAAGCCTAGAGATGTACGTCTGGGAAAAAACTGATCATCTTTCCAGCCCCACCCTTCGTGAATGATCCCCCTTGTATGTTTCCTACTGAGTTAATGGTCCGCCATCCACCACTACCCATGTGGAAATAACATTCCAGGGCTGCCTCATCTGGTTTTATTTTTTCCCAAGACGATACAGAAATCTGTATTTTTGTATAAATAAATTTAACATAACTATTTATTTTATATAAACCTATATTTTATGTAAAAATTTAAAAGGTTGATGACCGATTCTTATTTTTAAAAAAACACTGTGAAGGCCAAATTAAATATACGAGCTGGCTGGATGTGGTTTGTGGAGGTCCAGTGTGTGACCTCTGTGTGAGGCATAATTCCCAGAAATTTACTGGCATAAACATCTAAAGAAAAGGCTGCAAATAGATTTGAAGGTGTTGGATTCCTTTAATATCAGGCTGATTTTTCTTTTTCTGAGTCCTAGTTCTAGGTTCCGTGGGAGAGGAAACTCCTGATTTATTTATTTTTTTTAAGTTTATTTATTTTGTGGGGGAGAGAGAGCATGCACGTGTGCACGTGAGCCAGAGAGGGGCAGAGAGAGAGGGAGGGACAGAGAGAGAGGGAGAGAGAATCCTAAGCAGGCTGGGCACACTGTCGGCACAGAGCTGGGCTCGGGGCTCGATCTCACAGACCGTGAGATCATGACCAGAGCAGAAAAAGAGTCGGACGCTTAACCGACTGAGCCACCCCGGCGCCCTGAGGACACTCCTGATTTAAACCCTGGGTTTATGGCATCCTAATCCTTCCACATTCTTGGAACAGAAATTTCAACACTACATAACAGGAGCCGAGGCTATCTGGAGGAAGAGGGGAATATGACACTTCACCGCAGGAAAAACAAGATTTCAGCTTTTTGCCTTTCTTCCAATTGAAATTTCCTAAATGTCTATCTTTTCTCAAACAAAATGTCCATTACTTCTGGGGAAACAGTAAGTCAGCAAAATCCGGAAGAATAAAGCTGAGCTTGGGAATCAAGTGTTCTTGGTAATATACAAAATTGCAGGCCACAATTCAGCTAATGGGGAGACTTCCTATTTGTTCAGCAATCAGGTTGTAATTTTAAAATGCTGATTAGGGAATGCATAGGGCATGAACAGGGGAAGTTGGAAATGGGACATCCTGTCTGATGCAACCCTCATGTCACCCAATATGGTTGCCCATAACACCCAACTGGCTATAATTAGAGTAAGTACGAGGTGAGCAGATACCACTCCTGTCCACTTCTTCTTTTCATCAAATCCATTCTGTTTTTATAAGATCAAACCACAGGGAATAGCTCCTTTTCCTTTTCTGATGCGTCTCAGCACTCAGAACGTGAGCTGAGAAAGAGTAGAACCGGAATAGACAAGTGTATGGTAGTACTTTGAGAAAAGAATAAAGGAGAGAGATTCGGGGGACAGTGTAGAATAGGTAAGACTTGGGGGGTAGAGAGAGGGAAGGGTGATGTGTCGCAAGCTCAGGGAGTCAGCCCTACCGATCTGGGGTAGAAGGTAAGGGGTTGAAATGTAGGGTAATTTCTGGGAAAGCAGGTGATCCTGTCAGATTGGCAAACAGGAAGTGTCTGGCCAGAGGTATGGCTAAACAGCAGGCACAGTTGGGCTTTTTTGTTACTAATCATAGGCACAATCTGTGTGGTAAAGCATGGCTGCCATGAGTGAACAGTTCCTATTATGTGCCTTTGCTCCCCAAATGGAACCATTATTTCTGGTTTTATCAGTTGAAAAGCCAACAGCCGTTCTAATAGTCCTTGACTTCCATATTTCCTCTCAAGAGCAAGAAACAAGGGTACTTCATTAAAGAGTGAACTGCAGTGTCTTTGACTGCATTCTCTTTCCCAGCTCTCTTATTTCTGCTTCCAGAATAATCTTCTTAAAATACTGAGGCAAAATTACAAGTTCTCCATAAATACTTGCTGATCGGCTGACGTTCACGAAGACAGTAGCTTTCTGTGTGTGCATTTGCAGACATAACTTGAGCTAACCATCTATTAGTCAAGACGATGCAGAGAGGAGGTTCATCATGGAGTTTTTGTTCACTGGGACATCTTAAGACCAGCCAGGATTGCAGAGAAGTGTTCATCAGGTCAACCAACTGCCCCGACTTAAGTTTTAGAGTATAAATATAGGTGATATCTGGAAATGGAAAGCAAAGCTTTATAGAAAGCTTGGCTTGAAACCTCATACCTCTTCTCATTTAATGTTTATTACCTGTCCTGTCCCAGGGATTTTTATCCCCATGGCACAACTGCGTAAACCAAGGTTGAGAGATGTTGGATAAGTTGCTCAAGGTCCTAGGGCTGTTTGCGATGGAGATATAGTTTGCCCTCGGTCCCTTCTACTGTATTTCCAGGTCACCCCGTGTTCCATGCTTCCTCTCAGACTGCTCAAAGCTGGGAACAGAACTGGCAGTGTAACCCGAACTCCATTCTCTAAGGAGACAGAGAGGCAAGGGTGGAGGGAAAGAGACAGGCTTATGCCAAGAGGGCCACGGGCCAAGTGTAAGAGGCGGGGCGCCTTTTCAAGGGGGCAAAGCTTTGCTTATGCTTGCCATGGGTACTACTAGAAGTATCTAAGAACCTCTTTTGCTCCGAGGTAAAGGGTTAGTTAACCTGTGCTCATGGGCGAGGGTGGCTAGTTCGTAAGTGGTGCCGTGGGACTCTGGGTTTCCTCCTGGCTAGAGAGAGAGTGTGAAGAATGGTAACCATTCCTTTGGAATTCTTCACTTCTAGGGAAAAGGGGATTTCAAAGGCCATCGGCTAAGAATCCCACGATTCTTGGTGAACAGTGCCATCTAGCGACCTGCTGTATTTAGTTCCAGCCCGGTAGGGCAACCTTGTAGGAAAGACTGGCTTCACTAGACACGGAGAGCTAATCACAAAACCGTGGAAGAGGAGTTCCAGGCTCTCCTGTGTTCTTCCAGAACTTCTTTCCTGTCTATACATGGAAGATACAGACACCTCACTCACCACTCTCTTGCAGAAGAAGTTTAGAAGGGGGTTGCCCATGCATTCATTTGACACATTTTTATTCAGTGCCTGTTATGCGCCCGCCATGGTTGCGGGTCCTGGGGATGCGCCATGGGGAAAATTAAGTAAAAATCCCTGCTTGTATGGGCACAGAGACCAGAGACAAGAAAAAACGGAATGGAGAGTATCTCAGATGGCCATGAGTGCCAAGGAGAAAAATAAAGCAGTTGGAAGGGATGTGGGAGGTGTTGGGGAGAGGAGGGCTTGATAAAGAGTAGGAAGGGAAGGTGTCGCTGGAAGGTTCCATTTGAACAAAGACCTGAAGGAGAGAAGGGAACATGAGGGGGAAAAGCATTTCTGGCAGGAGGAACATGGAGGAGGCAAGGGTGGATGGAGGAGAGAGAAGAGGGGCAGATACATAGGAAAAGAGGTCGGAATGGTCGTGCTTGGGCATGTGGGGGAGGGACGAGAAGCCACTGGATATTTGACTTATATTTGAACAGAATCACTTAGGCAGCTGTGCTGAAAACAAATTAAAGGTGTCTTGGGAGGGGTGCCTGGGCGGCTCAATCGCTTGAGCGTCCGAGTTCAGCTCAGATCATGATCTCACAGTTTGTGAGTTCGAGCCCTGCGTCGGGTTCTGTGCTGACAGCGCGGAGCCCATTTCAGATCCTCTGTCCCTGCCCCTCTCTCTGCACCTTCCCTGTTCACTCTCTTTCTCTCAAAAATAAACAAAACATTAAACAAAAAGGTGCCCTGGGAGATTCACAGTTCCCTTTAGCACATTTAAAAACTCCACAAACCCCAGTTTATTATTTATTTAACGTTGTTTAACGAGGACTTTCCAGGCTTACACAGATCTCTTTCTTCCCGCAACACCCACTACCTTCTTGCGGGACCCGAGAGACAAAAGTCAGCGCTGATAAGCAGACTGTGATGTTCCCGACAGTCATAAATGACGCGAGCCCAAAGCCAACAGAAAGCAGTGATTTTCCCAAGGCCACACCACAACTGCAAAGGAGCTACCGTTGAGTGACTAATTCTTTCTTATCAGTACCTTCCGCAGATTCGCTCCATTCCTCCGTTATGAAACCACGCCACTTCACGGCCACTGGCAATCCGGGCCCGATTCCTGTATCCCCTACCCTTCCCACCTTAGAGTCACTTAGCACAAACCCAAAACCCCGCCAAAAAAACCCCTTCCTACAGCCACCGTGGTTCATTTGGTGTACGTTTTCCCTTGCTGCACCAAGTGAAGAAAATGAACATCGACTGGGTGAACCTGGCGATCTTGACCTACAGCTTTATCTATCTGCCCCTAGGATTTTGTAGATCAAAGTTTAAGAAGAGCTGGACAAAATAACGACTTCCTACCATCATATTCTTTGAGTCTAAGGCAGAGATACCGTGCCCCGCTAAAACGTCTTGCGTACCAAGTGGAACACAATGTCTGGTCCATGAAAGTGGTGAGAGACTATATTGCCAAATATTTTTTGAAAATATGCTGGATGCTTCATAGCAATGAGGTTCTACGGTATGTGACCTTTGGTGTCTGGCTTCTTTTACTTAGCATAACGCTTCCAAGGCTCATCCAGGGTGTAGCCTGTATCAGTATTTCATTTCTTTTTACGGCTGAATAATATTCCGTTATATGTATTACCACAACTAATTTGTCCATTTGTCAGCGGGTGGACATTTGAGTTGTGTCCACCTCTTGGCTGTTGTGAACAGTGCTACTATGAACACGTGCGTGTGCGCGATTATTTGAGGACCTGTTTTCGATCGTCTTTCCGTTGTACCTGTGTTCAATATATCTTGGAATAGAATTCCGGATTATATATATATTTTTAAGTTTACTTGTTATTGAGAGAGAGAGCGCGCGCATGCAGGAGAGGGCAGAGAGAGGGGGAGAGAGAGAGAGAATCCCAAGCAGGCTCTGCACCATCAACACAGAGCCCGATGCAGGGCTCGAACCCACGAACCATGAGACCACGACCTGAGCTGAAGTCAGACGCTGAACCGACTGAGCCACCCAGGTGCCCTGTATATTTTTTTCTATATATTTAACTTTTGAAGAACTGGCAAGACTGTTTTCCACGGAGGCTGAGCCATTTCACATTCCCATAGCAATGAACGAGGGCTCCGATTCACCATTTGTTACTTGCTGTTTTTATTTTTCACGATCACCATAGCCATCCCCGTGGGTGTGAAAAACACTGAGATTTTATGCCATGTCTGCAAAGTTGCAAGCTCTTGGGACATCCAAGTAGTGTTGGGTCCCCCAGTGCTCACAATGAACCAAGGCCGTGCTGTATTTTCAAGGCTCCCACACCCATTCCGGGTCACACTCTGGCAGGTGGGCAACAAAGCTTTGTATCGTATGGAAAGTTGTTCAGCTTCAACACATACAGCTGAAATGTGAGTCCAGGGTGGGGCCAAGTCAGGGGAACAATCTGAGGCAGACCCTGGGCTACCCTTTCTGGCTTGTTCTTTCCATTCTTTCTTTTTTTAATTTTTTTTTAATGTTTTTATTTACTTTTGAGACAGAGACAGACAGAGTGTGAGCAGGGGAGGGGCAGAAAGAGGGGGAGACACTGAATCCGAAGCAGGCTCCAGGCTCTGAGCTGTCAGCACAGAGCCCGACACGGGGCTCGAACCCACAAACCGTGAAATCATGACCTGAGCCGAAGTCGGACGCTTAACTGACTGAGCCACCCAAGGCGCCCCTGTTCTTTCCATTCTTATGGTTTATTCTCCTAGCTAAGACCCCTTGATGTTGGGACATGGTCTTCAGATACCCCAGGACATGATTACACCCCAGCTTCCGTTCAGCTGGGGCATCTCCATTCTGCAGGTTTCTTGTTAGGGTGAGAACAGTGCTAATCACGTAACCAAAGACTCAAAGGACAAGGTCCTTTGGGAACCGGAGCCCTTTGCTTCTTTAAACTGGGAAGATCCTGTGGGTGTTTCAGGGGCAGCTGATATCTGGGCATAGGGTACGTTATAAGGGATCGAGAGAGAGAGAGAGAGAGAGAGAGAGAGAGAGAGAGAGGGAGAGATCCAGGATCATTGGTGGCGAGGTAATAGTTGAGGCCATGAGAGGAGGTAAGATGCAACGAAAAACGTGTCAGTTGGTGAAGAACTGGACTGAATGTCCTGGTATTCCTTTAATTTTAGGAACACTACCAGAAAGGAGGCTGGTGCTTGTGCTGAGCCGCCTTCAGCAGCTCCACGTCCCACATTGCTGATGAGTGAGAGCCTCTGTTATAAATGGAAACGTGAACTGGCAAGTGCTCACCGGCTAACGCTGAACCCACCAGCTTATTTTGCTACCTATTATGTACGTGATCTGCGATTTTGCGTATGGATTGCAAATATGTGCGAGGAATAGGAAGCTGGCGTGTTTTCCAAAAACGAGACGGAGCGTTTTCGCTGCTGCGTGTCTCAACCGGGTATGGCTTCGACTTTTCATCATTTCTCTGAGGTCAGAAACAGCCTTTGGTGGGCTTCTAATTTTTTTTTTTTTTATAGAAGTTTGGCTCCCGAGACTGTTTCA
Organism: Panthera onca; assembly: GCF_046562875.1. NCBI lineage: Eukaryota > Metazoa > Chordata > Mammalia > Carnivora > Felidae > Panthera > Panthera onca. The sequence goes on from NC_138352.1 coordinate 4,620,527, forward strand.
GAGCCTTTAGGAAAGATACCAAGTGGACGAGACATGTCTGAAAATATTTAAAGTGGCGATTTCCTAGGCCCTCCTTCTCCTCTTTCTCCGCAGGCATCTGTTCCCATATGTGGAGGTTTAAGTCAGCCTCTATCTACAGATGACCCTTGTCTGACCTCACTCTCTGGAATGCTCTGCCTGCCTCTGTCTTTCATGCCAGAGCACATCAACACTACCTTCTGCTGGCATTCCTGATAGGATCTCTTTCTCCCGAGCTCTTGAAAGAATCCTGCTTCAGCAACTCTAGAGAATGGTGGGAGAGTCGGTCTTTAAAAACAGATTTATCCCATACCAAGGACAGGAATCACTTATTTTGCACCACTGTGTGCATTGACTCTTCTTTTCTCCCAATCCATGAACATAGTATAGATTCTTAGGTCCCCTTGACCCAGGAATGCAGTTTCCCATGCCTACATAGGCCAAGTCCTTCTGTTCTCAGAGAATCTAATTACGTTAGCCTGTGTATTTTCTTTAAAATGGTTATCACAACCTAAAATTACCTTGTTTATTTGCTTACATATTCACTGTCTGTCTCCTCTATCTGGAAAGCAAACTCCATGAGAGCAGGGTCTTTCTTTTTTTTTTTAAAGAAAAGTCTTTTTAAAATTATTTCTTTATTTTTAGAGACAGAGAGAGAGAGAGTGCACATGAGCAAGGGAGAGAGGGAGAATCTAAAGCAGGCTCCACACTCAGTGTGGAGACCAACTCTCAGGTCTCCATCCCATGACCCCGGGATCCTGACCTGAGCCAAAAGCAAGAGTCAGACACTCAACCGACTGAGCCACTCAGGCGCCGTGAGAGCAGGGCCTTATGTGTCTTCTCCCAGCATCCAGAGCAATGCTTGTCCACATAATAGGTGCTCATGGAATATTTGCCAACTGACTGACTTACAGAATCAGTCGTTAAAACATCATACGAAAATTAGCTTTCCATTAACTCCTTCTAAGTGTCATTTTCTTGTCTCTCTTGAACGATGATATTGTCCAAATGGAGCTAGCATTGTGACCAAATACCAATTAACTATGTTAGTGGCTTTTGAGATTTGGGACCCCCTTTACACCCTTAAAAGTTGTTGAAGACCCAAAGAGCTAGTGTTCATGTGAGTCATATCTGTCATTATTCAGTGTGATAGAAATGAAAACTGAGAAGAGTTCAAAATATTTATCTACTAATTCATTAAAAATAATAAACCCATTATATGTTAACATTCATACCATATTTTTTTTTGTTTCTCAAATAAACAAAATAACAGGGACATGAGAGGCATTGTTTTACTTAAGAAAAAAATTTTTTAATGTTTATTTTATTTCTGAGAGAGAGAGACAGAGCATGCGTTGGGGAGGGGCAGAGAGAGAGGGACACCCAGAATCCGAAGCAGTCTCCAGCCTCCGGGCTGTCAGCACAGAGCCCGACGCGGGACTCGAACTCACAAAGCTCGAGATCATGACTGAGCTGAAGTCGGACACTTAACCGACTGAGCCACCCAGGCGCCCCAAGTATTGTTTTACATTAAAAAAAAATCTTTTTAATGTCTGGCTTAGTAGAAGACAGCTGGATTCTCACATCTGCGTCCTCATTCAATCGGTGATGATATCACACATCACGTGGACTTGTAAGAGAATAGGAGTGAAAAAGGCAAACGGTATCTTAGTGTTCTTTTAAAAATAGTTTTGACTTTGCAGATGCCCCAAGAGATTCTTGGGTGGCCCCAGAGGTCTTCGAAGCACCCTTTGAGAATGAATGACTGACATTAACAGAGAGGAATACTTTTCTTTACCTTTGAACCACATCACCTTTAAACACTGTATTCGCCCTGTTTTCTCCCTTTGCTTAGCTTACTATTAAAATGTTTATATTCCGGGACATCTGGGTGGCTCAGTCGGTTGAGTGCCCAACTTCGGCTCAGGTCATGATCTTACGGTTGGTGAGTTTGAGCCCCGTGTCAGGATCTGTGCTGACAGCTCGGAGCCTGGACCTGCTTCGGATTCTGTGTCTCCCTCTCTCTCTGCCCCTCCCCTGCTCACACACACACACACACACACACACTCTCTCTCTCTTTCAAAACAATAAACACTAAAAAAAATTAAAAAAATAAAACATTTATATTTCCCGAAACTGTATCATTGCCGTGGCGGCCAAGATGCATAGTGGGTGATGAGTGATGGAAAAGCAAACCAAAAGTTAATACTTTGTTACACTCAAGACACATCCACACGCAAACAAGAACAACAATAATAAAAACATATACCTTTACTGAGCACAGACTCTGTGCTCCCTATTTTCCAAAGATTATCTCTATTTTTTATAATAACATTTGCAGGTAGGAATTATTAACCTCATTTCAAAGATAAAGAAATGGAAGCTCAGAAAACTTAAACAATCTGTCCAAGGTCACCAAGCTAATGAGTGACAGAGAAGAGATGGACATATTCAAGCCTCTTTTACCATCAAATGTAGGTGAACACAGTAGGGCGGCAAAAACCCAGCGACAGTGAGGAGTTCACGGTGAAAATTCACCTTGCAGGTTTGTACAAAAGAATCAAGGAATCAAACAATGCAGTTTTTAAAAAAAATTTTTTTAAGGTTTATTTATTTTTGAGAGAGAGAGAGAGAGAGTGTGAGCGTACAAGTGGGGGAGGGGCAGAGAGACACAGAAACAGAATCTGAAACAGGTTCCAGGTTCCAAGCTGACAGCACAGAGCCTGACGTGGGGCTCGAACCCATGAACAGTGAGATCGTGACCTGAGCCGAAGTTGGACGCTTAACTGACTGAGGCACCCGGGTGCCCCTGCGGTTTTTTTCTTTCAGTGATGTACAGCTGAAGAAGTTAATGCACCTTTTTGTGATTTGAAAGGAGTACATTTACAGCAAAAGATTGGAGAGCAATGAAATATGCCTCAACAGAGGACGGGTTACATCAATCGTGGTACATTATAGACGGAATACTATGAAGTCATTAAACAGAGTGAGGCAGCCCTTTCCAAGTGTATGATATGTTGTTACGTGAAAACATAAGGGAAGCGCTGGTCTATTTCTGTTTTTAAAATGCGTGCAGTCTTGTGCACGTGTAGCTGGTTTCTTCCATGAACCTGATGGAGGATGAACAGGAGATAGTTTGTTTTTCTGTAATCAAACCCCCTTCAGATGTGGCATGGGTAGATCCCCTGACTTTTCAAGTCCTTCCGGAGAGTAGATGTCCCTCTCATAGCCAGTTCAAAACCGTCAAGCTTCTCTTTTCCTCTTCCCTGCCTTCTCCTCTCCGCCTCACCCCTGTTTTCTCCCAAGTTGGGGGCCAGGAGAGGGGATTAGTGAGAGAAGGGTGAAGTCTTCATCGGTGACATCCCAGGACTTCTTTCTTGCCTAACACTTTCCCATTAGGGCACCTTAAAAAAAATTTTTTTTTTAATGTTTATTCATTGTTTTCTTGAGAGAGAGAGCGTGAGCAGGGGAGGGGCAGAGAGAGAGAGAGAGAAGGAGACACAGATTCTGAAGCAGGCCCCAGGCTCTGAGCTGTCAGCACAGAGCCCAATGCGGGGCTTGAACTCACAAACTGCGAGATCATGACCTGAGCCGAAGTCGGACGCTTCACCGACTGAGCCACCCAGGCGCCCCAGAGCAGCTCCTCAGATGTCTCCAAAAGCCTGTCTCTCTCATGGGTCCCATGTGTGGGACCTCATGAGGGGCTCTCGTGGGACCCTCTACGTTGCCTGGCTCCTGACTTGGGTGATGCGCTCTTTGGCAGACCTCTGTGGCTCTTCTCAGCCCATCCACAGCCTCGTTCTTCTGTCACACTGGCAGGTGGCAGGTGGGGCCCTTCAAGGTGGCTCCAGCCTTGATAATCCCTCCGGCTTCTGTTACTCGGGTAACCCACGGCTGGGGTAGGGACTTCCCCACTGCTACCCTCTCTCCCCTAATCCTGCCTGTGGGAGGCAGGCAGTAGGCTCTGTGTTCACATCTTTTCCTCCCACATTCTAGGGGCCACAAGCCAAACTCCCAGGGACTTTCCTGCTGTCCCTGCTCAGGCAACTCTAGGGTGGGCCTGAGCCTTTACAGGGCAACAAACCTTCCAACCGGGGCCAGCTACATGATTTGCAGGACCCGGTGCAAAATGGAGACTCAAGGTCCCTTGTTCGAAAAAGTGGGAAAGGACGCTGATAAAATCACTAAAATATAAGGCTTTGTCCTAAAAATATTATTACTTATAAAATATAACAGGGGTAAGAAAGGTACTTGCGTGTCAACATAAACTTACAAATGGCAAAAAAATAACATTTCGATGCCAAAATTTTACGTAACGCAATAAATGATAAGCTGTTTATGTGATGTCTTGAGTGATCATTCAGTATTTCTGGCTCGTTTTTATACAAATTCATTTATTAGGTCACCGAAATTTATACTGTTAGCAATTTCATTTTTAATTGTGAAATTGAAAGCGATGTCAGTCACTCAGGGCAAATGCCAGGTTGTAAATGATTTTTCATTTTGAGGATTATTCTGCAGATGCAAGTTTCATGTTCTTGTACGACCTCCATGAGTTACAGGAGATGTCAGGGGAAACATTCAAAATGTCAGGTGCAGACTTACATTTGAACTTAAATTCAGGGGCGCCTGGCTGGCTCAGTTGTAAGAGCATGTGACTCCTGATCTCCAGGTTGTGAGTTCAAGCCCCATGTTGGGGTAGAGATTACTAAAAAAAAATAAACTTAAAAAAATAAATTTAAATTCAGACTTACACAGAATTAATTAGTACGGAGAGCTAGAACCCTTGATTTAGCTACCGATCTGCCAATATACCAATCAACTGATCTTTCTTGGAAATGCATTGTCGGTTTCTGGAAAGATGGAGAGAACTGGAAGTGTTGATTTCCCACTCCCAAAGCCTTTGAAATTGGAGGAATGTGGTAGGGGGGAGCTTACTCTTTATTTGTATGGTTTGCCACTATTTGTCTTTTTATTTTTATTTTTTTAATAATTTTTTAATGTTTATTTTTGAGAGAGAGAGAGTGTGCACGCAGAAGGGGCAGAGAGAGAGAGAGAGAGAGACAGGCAGACAGAGGATCCAAATTGGGCTCTGAGCTTTCAGCACAGAGCCCGACACAGGGCTCGAACTCACAGACGGTGAGATCATGACCCGAGCTGAAGTCGGACGCTCAACCGACTGAGCCACCCAGGCACCCTGTTATATTCATTTTACAGTATACGTAGTTAGGTATGGTTTAGCATTCTTCAATTCAGCTGAAAAAATGTAAAGCCTGGAAAATTTCTAGATTTAGAGCATTGGGTCAGATGAACGCTGCTTTTTTTTCCTCAGCTATGTTTTTGGAAAGGTAGAGTCCGCTGTCATTTGGTGCTGTTTTTAAAATGATGAGGTGTGCTTCCTCAGGATTGAAGAGGTTACTTCCTGCGTTGGACATCCGTGCATGTACAGGAGGAGGTGAGGGCTGGGTGACTTGGACAGCGGGGTCCCAGGGGCCTGCTTGATCCCTGGCTGCCTGATGTCACGCATAGTGAGAAGGCTGACGGCCAGCGGGCGGGCAGGGCTGTCTCCGGTCGCATGATGAATGTTCAGCCGAGCAGGATGTCAGGTGGTTCAGCAGAATGTTCAACCTCCTGCAGCCCCCCATCCAGCCTCTCAGCCAGCTTATCAAATAAGAACCAAAGGACACCAACCTTCAAAATCAAAACACCCGAGTTTTCCTCTGTGCTTAAAGAAGTAAACAAAACATTTAAAAAAAGGTCTCAAAAAATTCCTACATCTAAATTAGATGTATTTCTTTTTTTAATAATGTTCATTTATTTTTGAGAGAGGGAGAGAGAGAGAGAGAGGCAGAGAGAGAGGGAGAACAGAGAATCTAAAGCAGGCTGTCTGCGAAAAGCCTGACATGGGACTTGAACCCATGAACCGTGAGATCATGACCTGAGCTGAAGTCAGGTATTTAAGTGATGAACCACCCAGGTGCCCCAGACTAAATATTTTCTAATTTCCACTATGGTGATGTATATTTATATTTATATTTGTATTTTTATTTATATTTAAGGAATATTTCAAAATTTCTAAACATGTCAAGCTGTTGTTACTATCCTTCAAGTTGATTTCAAGTTTTGCAGAGAACATGGTGATGTGATGTGGAGTTTTTGGGTCGCTTGATTTTGTTGACGCCCTACCTTTGCCGCCTAGTGCATGTGTGTGTGTGTGTGTGTGTGTGTGTGTGTGCGCGCGCGCGTGTGTGTGTGTCTCTTGGTCAATTCTGGCAAATGTTCTATAGTGTTTAAAAATAATGTCAGTGTAATAATTGTTGGGCGCAGAGCTCTCTCTCCAATATCGATTAAATCAAACTTTTCAGTGACATTGTTTAAATCTTGGATCTTCTTGATAATGGTTTGGGCCAATTTTGGATTATTTTTGTCATTTGATTTTGTACTTTTTATCTGCCTTGTTTGCCTACCCGTCTGTTTCTCTCACTGATTAATATTCATGACTGCCTACTTCACCCCCTTTTAACCTATTTTGATTTGGAAGTTATATCTCTTAACTATGCTTTTAGACATTATAGTGTGTTTTTTGTAAAGCTTATTTTGTATGTATTTAAAATGTTTTTCATGTTTGTTTATTTTTGAGAAAGAGACAGAGTGCAAGTGGGGGAGGGGCAGAGAAAGAGAGGGAGACCCAGAATCCGAAGCAGGCTCCAGGCTCTGAGCTGTCAGCACAACGCAGGGCTCGAACCCACAGACCGTGAGATCATGACCTGAGCCGAAGTCCGACGCTTAACTGACTGAGCCACCCCGGCGCCCCTAAGCTTATTTTTAAAATTTTAATCCAGATGAAACAATCAAAGGCTACAAAATAACTTATAATGAGAAGGAACAGACCCATACCTCACATCTCCTCATCTTAAGCTCACACACCATGTGTATTTACTTCCAGTCTCTTTTCTTTTGGGTGCTCCTGAATTCCGGATTCTTCAGTATATCTAAGTAACATGTCCTGTGTTGTTTATTCATTGGCAAATTTTAGACATTGCTTTTACTTGTCTTGGGGTGAGAGTGGAATCTTAAATCCCCTCTTCCTCCATAATATAGGAATATTAAAATCCTCCCTAGTCAGCTTTGTATGTGACACCAGTGGTCATACCATAAGCCTTTATTTCTTTTCCCGTCATGCATAAAATCTCACAGACCATCAGGGGATATTAGATACCCTTCTATTCACCACTTCCTGCTCATTTAATTCTCTTCCTTTGTCTGCTGCATCTTTACTTTGGTGTTTTCTGACGTTGCTTCATAACGATCGTGTAAATTTTGTTCTCATCAGGACCGAGACTTGGGGTGCCTGGGTGGCTTAGCTGCTTAGCATCTGGCTCTTGACTTTGGCTCAGGTCATGATCTCACGGTTCATGGGTTTAAGCCCCAAGTCAGGCTCTTGTGCTGACAGCCGTGGAGCCTCCTTGGGCTTCTCTCTTCCTCTCTCTCTGCCCCTCCCCTGCTCTCTCTCTCTCTCTCTCTCAAAAATAAATAAACTTAAAAAAATAAAAAGAACCAAGACCTACTGTACGACTACATTTCCTATTATTATTCAATTATGATCTTTATGTCATCTCATGGAGAACCATCCAATAACTTAGGGAAACAGAGAAGCTTGTCTTTGAGTCCTGGATAAAATTGAAAATCTCCTCTGAGACCCTGAGATTTCTAGCCTGTACTGCAAGTGGGTTTGGACCTCAAATGTACATTAGCTGAGTTGTCTGGGAACCTTGAACTGATGCATTAACATTTTTTTAACGAGTTTATTTTTAAGTAATCTCTACACCCAACGTGGGGCTCAAACTCACAATCCCAAGATCAAGAGTTGCACACTCTACTGACTGAGCCAACCAGGTGCCCCAATACATTGACATTTTAAAAAGTCCCAGGATAATGATATCTCTGGGGTACCCAGCAGAAGAAATGAGAAGCTCCCTGCAGGGACACTCTATAACTCAGGCCACAGAGGATTCCCACAGATAGCTCTATGCAGAAGATGAGCTCACGATACAATATTAGCACGCAAGAACTTTGGATGACATAGCAGTATGAAAAGGACTTTCATTTACATACGCTTACATAAGGGAAGACATTAAAGAGAAAATCAAAACTAAGGGTAAATAACCAAGACCCTAGAATTTTAAAAGACTGATGTATTTTTAAAAGAATCAACTAACTTCCAAAAATGAAAAATAGGATCATTGAAATGACAAACCCGTAGACTGGTTGTACAGACAGCATGTTAAATGCAGAAAAAGAGAACATTTGGGGAGTCAGGGTGGCTCGGTTGGTTAAGTGTCCGACTCCGGCTCAGGTCACGATCTCACGGTTCGTGGGTTCGAGCCCCGCGTCGGGCTCTGTGCTGACAGCTCGGAGCCTGGAGCCTGCTTCGGATTCTGTGTCTCCCTCTCTCTCTGCCTCTCCCCCACTCACATTCTTTCTCTCTCTCTCTCTCTCTCTCTCTCTCTCTCAAAAATAAATAAAACATTAAAAAATGTTTTTAACATTAAAATGAAGTTATTAAAAATACACACACACACGCACACACTATGGGGTGATGTATATATAAACTAGCTTGATTGTGGTAATCATTACATAAGGTATACTTATATTAAAACATCACATCGGACACCTGGAGCGTGTGCAGTTTTTAAATGTCTAGGAAGACAGGTCAAGCTCCACACAGTCGGAGAGTCAGAGACCATGACTGATCCCACTGCCACAGAGACTAACCCATGCCAAGTGACCTCCCGAGCCAGCCCTGACGGAACAGGATATCATCCTTAGACCTCAGAGTGACTCCGTCTGCTTGGATTATGTTGGATTCGTACCGCAGGAGGTTTGCTTTGTAAAAGAGAGAAGGCAAAGTTAAAAGAAGACACCTGTTACTTCCCCTGAGTTAAGCCCTCTAGAAGTATTTCCCTTAAAGCGACCGCTTGTTATTTTGACACTTTGATCTTTTATTCTGGAGGCGGGACCTTCTAAACCTCCCTACTTCTCTCTCTTTCTCTCTCTCCGTTTGTAAAAACGGCGGTGATGCCTGTACCACAGAGGCAATGACTTCATTTTGCATCCACAGCTTTTGGACACTGCGTGAATAAAGGAGGAAACGTTCCGATTATTCTTGCAAAGCCTAAAAGCGCTACGTTTTCATCGCTTAAAACATTGTGTTCGTGTCACCGATTCTAAAGATATACACTTTGAGCTCAACAATCGAGCCCTTCGGTCCATAACATATTTAGTGATTCAGTGAACCCTGGATTGATCAAAATGAAAGAAAAGATTCTTTCAGGAAACAGCCCACTTTGCAATCAATTTCGCATTAGTCAGACTGATGTCTGGGCTAGGCAGAGAAACCCCATGAGACTTTTTAAATGTCTGCCTGATTATGAAGTCTTGAAAGCTAATGGCGTTCCGGGGGACTGTTCTATGAAAATCATCAGGCTGAAGTCTGCTACAGTGCCAGGAGACACGAGCTCTCGATTAGGAAATTCTTCTTCTTCTTCCTCTTCCTTTTTTCTCCCCCTCCTCCTCCTTCTCCTCCCCCTCCTCCTCCTCCTCCTCCTCCTCCCCTTTTCCTTTTAAATAAGCTCTTCCCCTCTCTCTTCCTAGTAGAAGAATATATTAAGCTCACCGTAGAAAGTAAGAACATAATGTGGCTGTACTTTTTCTCCAGAATCCAACTGGAGTTTGAAATCTGCCTCTGCTGCTGACTGCCTGTGACCTTGCAGAAGTCACTCATCTAATACACCTTAGCTACCTAAGGGTTAACGGGTATGCCAGTACTGGTTACCCTCCAGAGCTGATGTGTGGCTTTCATAAGACGATCATGCACACAGTACGTGCCAGGCACGTGGTGAGACCTCACAACATGGCTTTATTAATAAAAGTCACAAAAACATAACTAACTAAAAACTGTCGGTAATGCCACTGCAGGGAGATAAACTGTACCTCCAGGTACAATTCTATGTTCTGGAGTTTTCCCATGAAGGTCACCAAATTAGTTCATCGATATTTATTTAGACCAACACTATGCTATGCAGTAAGAGGCATGTAGTTATAATTTAAGTCAACATTTTCTGACTTTCTCTTGTGCTAGTAATCTAATATTCATCCATTCATCATTGAAGCATTCAAATATATATTTTTTAGCACCTTTCATATGTGAGATACTGTTCTGGGTATTGGAGGCATTACAGTGATCAGAATGAAAACCTGGGCTCATGAAGCTTACATTCCTTTTTTGTTTGTTTGTTTTAATTTTTTGTTTTTTTAAGTAAACTCCACACCACACGTGGGGCTCGAACTCACAACCCCAAGATCAAGAGTTGCATGCTCTACTGAATGCACCAGCCAGGCGTCCCTGAAGCTTACGTTTCTGTGTGTGTGTGTGTGTGTGTGTGTGTGTGTGTGTGTGTGTATGTGTGTGTATTAGAGGAGAGAGAGAGAGAGGGAGACAGAATAAACAAACTAGTAAGATATATATAATATGTCATATAGTGATAAATACGGAGTAAGCGAGAATATGAGGGGTCAGGAGGCATTTGAGCACACGTCTGAAGGAGGTGGGACAGCAAACCCCTAGGCTGTCTGGGAAGTCACTCTGTTCAGTGGAGGGAAGAACCACCCTGAGGCAGAGGTGAACTGGGCTTACTGGAGCACCAGTCGAGGACGTCAGTGTGGCTGTGGAAATGCACGAGCAGGATGGCAGAAGGGCTCAGATCAGAGGCTGACAGCAGCCAGCTCCCAGGGGCTGTGGGTCCTGGCAACCCTTCTCGGCCCCATGTGTAACCTCGTTGGCCTGTGATCGGCTTTGACCGAATTGCAAGAAGGACTGGCAGGTGTCCCTCCTCGGCAGAATCTTAGAGAGCCAGCATGTGCTTCCCCAACATCTATTTCCTTCTGCCACAGTCGTCTACAAAGAGGTCACGTTTTAAAACCCGAGTCTTTTAAAACCCTGTGTGAAGACAGCAGGCGACCAAATTTCAGGCCATCTGGTGGAGATGTGTGGTGGGAGCGAGAGAGAAATGTTCACAAGGCTGCTTCTCCAGCCTGTTTCGGTCTTGAACTAGTAGTTGTGAAGAAGCACTTTACGTAATATTTTTAAAGTCACAATTGTCCATATCAGAAAAACTAAGTGGGGAGAAACCCTTGCAGTAGCCTTGAGGGGGGTCACTGCCTCCATTATGTCATTAGCTGTCCCACGGGTCTCCCGGCCAGGCTACTTTCTGCACTGATGCCAAAGTGGTGTTTCAACCTGCAAATTCATGATGTCCATTTCCTATTTAATGTCGTTCAGTGGAAAAGTACAAAAATATATGGCGAGTTTGAAGAGACCGAACATCAAAAATATCGACGGGGAATTCTTCATAACGTTGTGCGATATTTTCTTGGTGGTAGGGTTGTGGATGATTTTAAATTTGTTTTGCATTTTTCCATATGAGAATTTTTTAAAAATATTTTTTAAATGTTTATTTATTTTGAGAGAGAGTGAGAGTGCATGTGCCTGTGAGCTGGGGAGGGGCAGAGAGAGAGAGAGAGAGAGAGAGAGAGAAGAGAGCACCTGATGCGGGGCTCGATTCCACAAACCAAGAGATCATGGTCTGAGGCAAAATCAAGAGGCAGATGCTTAACTGACTAAGCCACTCAGGTGCCCCAAACTATGTGGATTTTTAAAGCATTCTTACTATTGGGACACCTGGGTGGCTCAGGTTAAGCGTCTGACTCATGGTTTCAGCTCAGGTGATGATCTCTCAGTTTGTGGGATCGAGTCCCACGTCGGGCTCTGCTTGAGATTTTTCTTTCTGCTCCTCTTCCACCTGTGCTCGCTCTGTTCTCTCTCTTGGAAAAAAAAAATCCACATAGTTCCCTCCCACCAAAAGCCCTTTACTGGCTCCCCTGTTTCTAGAGTGGTGGATTCAAGGTGGCCAAAGAACTTTGGTGCTCCTTCACTGAGAAGTCAGGTTCAATGCCCTTCCCTTTGTATCTATCTGGATGGGTTGAAGTCATTTGTTTGACCAAGACAATGTGGCAGGAATAATGTTTGGGCCTTCAGGGTTAGGTCACAAGAAGCTGGTCAGCTTTTGTGTGGTGGTCTCAGTTCACCCTCTGGGAGCTCTGGGCCATCACGGATGAAACCCAGCATCTCGAGACCTCCATGACGTAAGTACCCCAGCCAACAGCCCCAGCGGGGTCCATTCATTTAGTCCTTCCCACCATGGCAGCAGACATGTGGGGGAAACCATATGAACCCTTGAGACCAGCCCATTCTCTGGCCGAACCATCCCAGTCGATACCGCTTGGAGCGGAAGAACCACCCAACTGAGTTCTGCTGAAAATTCCTGATCCACAAAGTCACGAGATAAAATACAGTGATGGTTGCTTTAAATGTTGGGTTAATTTGTTAGGTGGTAATACCTGGGATTGTAGCAGACAAGGAAAGGCTTCTTAGCAGGACTAAGGTCCTCCCTGATCTGGCCCCGCCTACCTTTCCTTTCACTTCTTACCCTTCCCCTCCTACTGTGCTCTCCTGTGATCTCAGATTTCTTTTTTCTTTTAATGTTTATTTGTTCTCCAGGGGGGAAGGGGCAGAGAGAGAGGGAGACACAGAATCCAAAGCAGGTTCCAGGCTCTGAGCAGTCAGCACAGAGCCCGACGCGGGGCTTGAACCCAGGAACCGCGAGATCTCGACCTGAGCTGAAATCAGATGCTTAGCTGACTGAGCCCCCCCCCCCCCCAGGTGCCCCATATCTCAGATTTCTTGTAGGTTCCTCAACCCACCATGGTCTTCACCCTCTGCGCCTTTGTCCCTGCCTGAGCTCCTTTTCCCTTTTTTAAAAAAGAGTTTTATTAAAGTACAGTTGCTACCAAAAATCCCCACAAAACTACACATGCTTTATATATACAATCTGATGGATTCGGACATCCACATATACCTGTGATGTTACCACCACAATCGAGGCAGTCAACATATCCATCACCTGCCAAAGCGTCCTCGTGGATGTGCGTGGGTGGTAAGCATGCTTAACTCTCTATCTACCCTCTGAATACATCTTAAAGGGCACAGTACCATGTTGACTCCAGGCACGATGTTGTTTGTACACCAGATCTCTAGAACTTATCCCTTTTGCAGGATAGAAACTTTATACTCATCAAGCAATATCTCCTCATGTCCCCCTCCTCCAGCCCTGGGGCAGCCACCACTCTATTCTCTGCTTCTAGGAGTTTAACCGTTTTAGATAGCTCACCTAAGTGGACTTTTACAAGCTAAGTGAAATAAGCCTATTTCAGAAGGACAGAGACCGTACGATGCCAGTTACCCACTGGGCCTCGTTTCCCATTTATTCCGTTTACTGGGGCTGCTGGTGCTAATGTTGTACATTGTACCTGGTTCTCTTGCGTTCATCTACCCAGCACATTTGTTCGCTCTCTGTTCTGTTAGTGTGTATGTTAGTTTCGTATTGCACCTGTAACAAATTGCCACAAACTTAGTGTCTTTTTTTTTATTTTTATTTTTTAACGTTTATTTATTTTTGAGACAGAGAGAGATAGAGCATGAACGGGGTGGGTCAGAGAGAGAGGGAGATACAGAATCCGAAACAGGCTCCAGGCTCTGAGCTGTCAGCACCGAGCCTGAAGCGGGGCTCGAACTCACAAACCGCGAGATCGTGACCTGAGTTGAAGTTGGATGCTTAGCCGACTGAGCCACCCAGGCGCCCCACAAACTTAGCGTCTTAAAGCAACAAAAATTCATTAACGGGAGCTCTGGAGATCAGAAGTCTCAAGTGGGTCTCACTAGGTTGAAATCAAGGTGTTGGTAGGACTGGGTTCCTTTCTGGAGTCTCCAGGGAAGAATTTGCTTTCCCTCGTTTTTTGTTGTCTAGAGGCTACCCATTCCTTGACTCATGGCCGCCGTCCCCTTTCCCGGTCAGCAGTGGCTGGTTAGGTCTTTTCTCATATCACATTCCTTGGACACTGGCTCTACTGCTTCCCTTTTCCAGGTTTAAGGCCCCTCGTGATAACATTGGGGCCACCCAGATAATCTAGGATAATCTCCCTCTCCGAAGGTCGTCTGATTAGCAACCTAATTCCATCTTCAATGTTAATTACCCTTTACCATGTAATATAACAAATCGTAGGTGATGGGGAGTGGCATGAGGGACATCTTTGGGGGCCATTGTTCCGCTGACTCTAGTCTGTGCCCTCTTAACAATACACTGTGACCTATGCGTGACTCTCCCAATGTATACCAGGAGCCTGCACAGAACGGGCTCTCGATAATGGGTATTTCAGGATACGGCACTGTGAATAAGATGGGGGTTTTGTCTAGAAGGATCTGATACTTAAGAGCAGGGGTTGGCAAACCATGGTCCACCTGTTGTTTTTGTAGAGTTTATAAGCTAAGAATGACTTTTTTTTTTTTTTACATATTTAAGTGATCGAAAAAACAGTATCTTGTGAACTGTGAAAATCACTGAGATTCAATTTTAAGTGCCTATAAAGTTTTATGGAACACAGCCATGCCCATGCATTTATGCATTTATGCACGGTTTATAGCTGCTTTCGTGCTATGTCGATGGGGTTGAGTAGTTGCGACAGAGGCCGTATGTCTGCAAAGCCTAAAATAATTACTGTCCGGCCCTCTTCAGAAAAAACATGCCAATCCCTGCTGTAGACCGGCACCGTCCAGGAGAACTTTGGTGATAAGGGAAATGTTCTCTATCTGTGCTGTCCCAAATGGGGGCCACCAGCCACATGTGGCACTTGAAATGAGGACTGATTTTTTTACCCTCTAATTATAACTGATACTGGTTTAAAGAGCCCCTGTGGCTAGTGGCTATTGCACCGGACGACTCAGCCCTAGGAGAGACCATTACGAAAATGCTAATGGTTTCACCATGTGCCGAGAACCGTGTTAAGAGAACGAGGACAGTGCCCTTCTCATTCCCATTTTACAGATGAGAAAACTGGGGCACAGGGAGATTAAGTGACTTGCCGAAGGTCACGCAGCTGGTGAGTGGCAAAGGTGGAACCCAGGGAGGCGGACTCCAGACTTGTCCCTCCAACCGAGAGGCAATACCGCCTCAATGAGAGAAGTCGTGTACGTGCTGAATTCTAGCATATGGTAGAAGGTGATGGGTGCTACGGAATTCGTGAAAACGAGGCAGGGAAACGAATGAGGGAAGAACCTCTAACCAGGGAGGAAAGAGACATCTCCGTGGGCGACAAACTATCGAAGTTGGGCTTTGACCTTTGGGTGAGATTTTGACTGTTAGCTCTGTGCCTGGAAGCCAGAGGGGCCGATGACCTAAACACAGGTGTGGCGGGGGGAGAGGGGAGGGGCCGGTAAGGAACCAGAGAGACTTCCAGTTTGAAAACCCTTGTCAGAGCTTCACTAGCCCAGGGCCCCAAAAGCCTTCTTGACAGATGGGTGTATTTCCTCTTTTCTATCAATACCAACCGTGTGAATGACCTTGTCTCTCTTTTCGCCTTGTTGGGAAGCTTAGCATCAAACTTGAACTCAACTAAAGCCACAGTAGCAAAACCTTACAGCTTGAATATTTGTGTTTCGTTTTCCTGCCCCCCCCCAGCTTGATTTCTGCTTGTTTATGTTTTTATTTCTGATTTTGCTCTTTATTCTTATATATGTTTTAACCTAATTTTATTATACGAGCATATATTTATTATAATGCTCCTTTAGTCCTTTTGAGAACGTGTCTGGGTTTACATAAGAAAGGAGGTTCTAGGGCTGCCTGGGCGGCCCAGTCTGTTAAGCATCTGACTGGGGCTCGGGTCATGATCTCATGGTTTGTGAGTTCAAGCCCCGCATCAGGTTCTGTGCTGACAGCACGGGGCCTGCTTCTGTCTCTCTCTGTCTCTGAAACATAAATAAATTAAAAAAAAAAAGAAAAAAGAAAGGCTCTAGTCAGGTGGGCATCTAGGGTAAGTGCAGGCAGGTAAGTCTGAAAAGATGAGAGGACAGTCTGAAAAGACAAGTTGATGTCAGGCCCTGGGCAGTCACAGCCAAGTGCAATCCCCATGCCCTTTCCTCCTGCAGCCTTGGCTGGTGTCCTGTCAGCACCTGCCTCCATTCTTGGAAACCTGGCAATTGACCTTAATCCCGTCCCATGCTGTTGTCCCCTTGCTTCCTGGTCTGGCCGATGTGCATTGGCATCTTCTTCGAGTGTTAACTCCCAGACATCCTTGCTTTCAGCCTTGCCGTTGGCATCAGAGAACACGCATCCTGTGCTCTCCGTAAAGCACGCCTGATCCGGCTCCTCTTTCCGGATCCTCAGTGGCTGTCAGGCGAAATCTCAAGGGCACTGGCGGGGCTCAGGGTTCTGGTTCACACCTCAGCTCTGCCTCTTCCTGCCCGTATGATGTGGGCAAGCTCCTTAGCTTCTCCGGGCCTCAGATTGCTCGTCTGTAGATGGGAAATGACAATGGCACCAGCACTGCCTTGTGCTGATGATGGGCTGAGTTGGCAGGTGTAAAACATGGCGACTGTTCCAGGCACAAGTAAACACTGTGTGTGTGTGTGTGTGTGTGTGTGTGTGTGTGTGTGTGTGTGCTGGCCTCGTTGCCATGAGCTCTTCAGACGCCTCTTGCCAGTTCCCCTCGCACAGTTTCTGGTTCCTGTGACTTGCACTACTTGTGGTTTTCTAAATGCCATCCAGAATGTTCCCTTGTACCTCTGGATGTTTTGTCCATGTTTTCCCTGTCTGAAAAGCGTCCCTTTCCCCATCTTAGCCAACTCTTCCTCATTCTTCTTGTGTTAGCTTAGATGCCACTTCCTTCGGGAAGGCCTCCCTGCCTATTCTCCACCCGCCCTCCCCACTTGTATTTTTTTTTTTAATTTTTTTTAAAGTTTATTTATTTATTTCTTTTGAAGGAGAGCAAGCATGAGTAGGGGAAAGGCAGAGAGAGAGAGAGAGAGAGACGGAATCGGAGGAATCTCCGTGCACTGTCAGCATGGAGCCAGATGTGGGGCTCGATCTCAAGAAACCTCAAGATCATGAACTGAGCTGAAATCAAGAGTCCACTGACTGAACCACCAGGATGCCCCCTTTCCCCACTTGTATTTTTCTGTCTCTCCCCACCTAAAACTGTGTTTGGCTCCCCCCCTTGGAGGGACAATCACAGTTCCTGGCAGAGTAGGTACACAGGAAGCTGTTTTGGAATGCATGGATGACTCCCCCGGTCAAATCAAGACACAGTATAGACCAAAGTGTGTGCAAGTTGGAAATAGGATGACGTAAATTGCCAGCCACAGAATTTCAAAGTTGGCATGAATCCTAACCCTTGTTCACACCGTGGCCACTTGGTGGCACCACTTTAGCTGGTGGCCCTGAATACCTACCGGCCTTCCTCAGGATCAGTCTTCAACAACGAGTGCCTCAGGAATTTGTCCTTTGCGCAGAATGCTAACACCTTGTACTCCAGATCGAGGCTAAACAGCAAGTGTCTACCTTGAGGGGTGGTAGGAAAATGGGGGAGAGCAAAGGAATACTGAGTCAGGAGGTTCGACTCTATCAGGGGATGGGAAGAGAAGGGTCTCTGAGAACCTGGGCTCATGACCAGGAGGCCAGCTGCAAATCCAGAATGCCAGACTCAGTTCAGAGGGCCGGGATGTCATGGAGGCAGGAGAGAGGAAAAGGAGAAGTATGGTATAAAGTAGATGAGACCCATTCGACAAGAATTGATAAGAAAACACTCAGAAATGGGGCACTGAATTCTATCCTGGAATCCCAAGTCTAGAAGCAGGCGGGGCTTGGACAGCAAGCCAAGTTTCAGTCCTGAAGGACCAGCCATAGGAGCTGCTTATTAAGGCTCACCAATACCCATCGTTAAGAGTACTGCATAGAGGATGTGCATTTCAAAGTGGAAAAGGCACGTAGGTTTTCTCAGTGCAGGTGCTAGAAATTCTGTGCTTTTCTCCAGCTTACAGAGGAGAACTTTTGGTGTTGGTCCTCTACAGTGGAGATGACCACTGCACTGTACAATGATGAGTTATAAGTGATAGCCACTGACCCGAGCTTCAGGCGTGGCTGCATCAGGGTTGGTCACAGTGTGGCCAGCCAGCCCGGGGCTCTCCAGCCGGTCTGTAACTTTTGGCCGGGTGACCCCGGTCACTTCCTCACGGTCTTCCCTTCTTGGATGACACACAGACTGCGCATGAACTAGAAGGTTGCTTTGTAATTATCCCAATAGAAGTCTAGAGATTTTTTTATACGGCTGTTTTCCAGAAACTCTTATCAGTCAGTGTTCTTATATGTTCATACCATGGCCACTGGGCAAAGAAACAAACCCTGGATGACCTAGTAGGAAAGGAATTTATTGAGTGGATACTGTGTAACACAGGACTTCTGGAAAGGCATGACAGCCGGGTTTGGGGAATGTGCCAGGTGGGGATAACACTGAAAATCACACTGCAGAAGTGGGCGGGTAAGGACACAATTGAGGGTTCGCTCCACAGGACGTGAGTGGAAAAGCAGTTAATGAAAACAACGCAGCCTTGACATTCTGTACAGTTTCCCTGTGCCTTTTGATTCCGGTGTCAAATGAACACTAAGCAACCTGACAGCTTTGTGATTATTTAGCCTCCGTTTTCTTGCTGGCTGGTCAACGCAAATGAATTCACATGGAGAAACAGCTCGAAGCATATTTCTTCCCTGACGGTGGGTGGGAGGTGGCTTTTTGGTTTCCGGTACCCCACCTGTGATGTGAATTGCCCCGACTTTTCCCTCCTCACGCCATCCCTTTGTGGCGTCTGTCTCCTTCTGGAAGCACCTGCTTCCCTCGGCTTCCGTGACCCCATTCTCTGTCCTCTGGTTTCCTGCCCGCTTTCTAAATGTTCCTTCCAGATCCCCTTCTCCCCTTTATCTTGTCAGTCTTGGTCTTCCTTCTGCCACCTTCCTTCTTCCCTTTTCTTCTCCCAACGTCCACTCCCGTGGCTTTGTAATGAATCAGCTGGTGATTTGAAAGCCCTTGGGGTCTCTCCTGGATTTCCAACCAGCAGGCAACTGGCTAGCCTCTCACGGATGTCCCGAGGCCCCTCACGCTTGAGATATTCCCACCCAACCTCACCGCTTCTCCAGTGTTCTCTGAATCTGAATGGCAGCAGTAACATTTCATTGTCTGAGTCAGAAACCTAGGCATCATTCCCGGGTCCCCTCTCTTCAATACCCTCCACTTCAAACCCTCTTATTTCCTTAACATCTCTGGCATCTGCCCAGCGCTCCTCACCTGCGTCAAGACTTTTTAAATTTAAGCCATCACCATCCGTCACCTGGATCATTGCAACAGACTCCTAATAGGTGTCCTTGCTGCAGGCTCCCTCGCACCCCCTACTCCTGCCCTTGCTTCATTATAGGCCGAGTGATAAAGTGTATACTTGGCCATACCTCTTTACTGCATGTGACATTCAATGAATCCCCTGTGGCTCTGAGAAGAAAGTCCAAACTTCTAAAGCAGAGGTGGGCAAATGACGGCCTGTGGGTTGAATCAGTCTCACCACGTGCTTTCATGGTCATATGTGGTCACAGCTCACAAGCTGACAATAATTTTTACGTTTTTAAATTGTTGGGGAAAAATCAGAAGAATGCGACATGTGAAAATGATGTGCATCATATCCAAAATAGACAAGAAAACCCTCCTAAAACTCAACAATGAGGAAGCAAACAATTGAATTTAAAAATGGGTAAAAGATCTTAACAGATGTACCTCACCAAAAAAGATATACAGATAGCAAATAAACATATAAAAAGATTTTCAGCATCATATGCTGTAAGAGAATTATAGATTAAAACAGCAATGAGGGGCGCTGGGGTGGCTCAGTCAGTGAAGCGTCTGACTCCTGATTGTGGCTCAGATCATGACCTCTCGGTTTGTGAGTTTGAGCCCCCCCATTGGGCTCTGCACTGACAGTGCAGAGCCTGCTTGGGATCCTCTGTCTTTCTCTCCGTCCCTCCCCCATGTTTGCGCTCCCTCTCTCACTCCCCTCTCTTTCAACATAAATAAACTTAAAAACAAAAACAAAGGGGCGCCTGGGTGGCTCAGTCGGTTGAGCATCCGACTTCAGCTCAGGTCACGATCTCACGGTTCATGAGTTCGAGCCCCGCGTCAGACTCTGGGCTGATGGCTCAGAGCCTGGAGCCTGCTTCTGATTCCGTGTCTCCCTCTCTCTCTGCCCCTCCCCCGTTCATGCTCTGTCTCTCTCAGTCCCAAAAATAAATAAACGTTAAAAAAAAATTAAAAAAAAACAAAACCAAAACCAAAAACCAGCAATGAGGCACCACTACACACCCAATAGAATGCCTACCATCCAAACACTGACAACACCAAATGTTCGTGAGGGTGTAGAGCAACGAGGAACTCTCGTTCATCACTGGTGGGAGTGCACAATGGTCCATCCATTTTGGAAGACAGTTCGATGGGTTCTTACAAAACTAAACGTACTCTTCCCATCTGATTCAGCAGTCGTGTTCCTTGGTGTCTCCCCAGATGAGTTGAAACATGTCCGCCTAAAAAGCTGCCCATGAATGTTTATGGCGGCTTTAGTCCTCATTGCCAAAACTTAGAAGCAACCAAGAGGTCCCTCGATAGGTGAACGGATAAGTAAACTGTGGTCCATTCGGACAAGGGGATATTATTCGGTGCTGAAAATAAGTGAGTTAGGAAGTTGTGAAAAGATCTTGAGGAACCTTAAATGCATAACATCAAGTGAAAGAAGCCCGTCTGAAAAGGACACCTGCTGTAGGGTTCCAACCGTATGACATTGCGGAAAAGGCAAAGCTTTGGAGATGGTAAAAAATCAGGGCTTGCCAGCAGCTCAGGGAAGGAAGGGAGGGATAAATAGAATACGTGGGCTTTTAGGGCAGTGAGACTATTCTATATGAAAATATTCTATAGGATACTGTAATAGCAGGTACCTCACATTATACATTTGTCAAAACCCATAGAATATACAACACCAAGAGTGAACCTTGATGTAAACCATGGCCTGCAGTAACAACAGGGCATCAACAGTGACTCATCGGTTGTAGCCCACGTCCCACATTAATGCAAAATGTGAATAGGGGAAACCGTCCGGTGGGTGGGGGTGAGGCGGCGTCTGGGAATTCTCTGGATTTTCTGCTCAATTTTTGTGTGGACCTAAAACTGCGAAAAACAAATAAATAAATGAAGACCGTGGATTTAAAAATTAAATCAATTTCAGCGTGTCTCAAGTTTCATTGGAACACATTCACACCATTCATTTGCATGTTATCTAGCTATGGCTGTCTTTGTGCTACAAAGGCCACGGTGAGAAGTTACCGTGGTGACCAGAGGACCCGGAAAAGCCTAAAACAGTTACTGTCGCACCCTAACCAGGAAAGAACGTGCCGACCCCTGGTTTACGCCCTTCTGCATCAGGACACCACCTGTTCTTTAATCCCCAGCCTCACCCTGCTACCTCCCATCTTGTCCATCAGCAATCCGGAAAAGTATTTTCTCTAACAATCCACACTCTCTCTTGCCCGTCATTTCCCTCTGCCAGAAACACCAGGCAGGACTCAGGCAGAATTCCACGTGTCCCAGCACCTCTTTGGGAGGCAGCCTTTTCGGACCTCGCAAGCCTAAATTAGGGGTCCCTTTGGTACTCCTCACCCCCTCTTTCCCACAGTTCAGCCTTTCTGTGTAGAGCGTCATGTTCTTACTGATCCCCTGAGACTGAGTTTTGGAGGGTGGGGCCGTGGCTCATTCTTCTCTGCATCCCTGCCGCCCAGTGCCTGCTCTGTGGATGCCCAGGGAACATTTTTAAAGAATTCTGAACTTGGCAATCATGCATGTCTGGGCTTCAGAATCTGTGAAATCAGATGGTAAATGTCATCTGCGTGCCTGTTTAGGCATATTTTCTGGGCAGAAAGTCCATTGTCTTCATAAGCTTCTCAAAAGGGGCCATGACCAAAAACAAATTTTTTTTTTTAGTTAGAAAAATTAGGATTTCCACAGGGAGCCTAGGTGGCTCAGTTGGTTGAATGTCCAACTCTTGATTTTGGCTCAGGTCTTGATCTCACAGTTTGTAGGTTCAAGCCCTGCATCGGGGTCTGTGCTGACAGCAAGGAGCCTGCTTGAGATTCTGTCTCTCCCTCCCTCCCTCCCTCTCTCTCTCTCTCTCTCTCAAAATAAATAAGTAAGCTTAAGAAAAAAAAGATTTCCTGGAAGAGGTATAGATACATGGTCAGTAAAATACCAATAGGGATACATTAACAAGATTTGTTGACTTTGTTAGTTGGACAGAGTCAAAGAAGCTTCCTGATTTTTCTTTTTTTTTTTTTTTTTTTTTTTTTCAACGTTTTTTTAATTTATTTTTGGGACAGAGAGAGACAGAGCATGAACGGGGGAGGGGCAGAGAGAGAGGGAGACACAGAATCGGAAACAGGCTCCAGGCTCCGAGCCATCGGCCCAGAGCCTGACGCGGGGCTCGAACTCACGGACCGCGAGATCGTGACCTGGCTGAAGTCGGAGGCTCAACCGACTGCGCCACCCAGGCGCCCCTTCCTGATTTTTCTTAACACAGAAGGTCTTTGTGGGTGACAGGCCTACTGCAGTATTGTTTTTGTTTTTAAGTTTCTTTATTTATTTTGAGAGAGAAAGTGAGAGAAAGGCAGAGAAAGAGGGAGAGAGAGAATCCCAAGCAGGGGCTGCACTGTCCGCACAGAGGCCATAGTGGGCTCGATCTCTTGAGCCATGAGATCATGACCTGAGCCAAAACCAGGAATTGGACGTTCAACTGACTGAGCCATGAAGTGCCCCATCACTGCTATTTAAAAAAAAATTTTTTTTAATGTTTATTTTTGAGAGAGACAGAGACAGAATGCAAGTGGGTTAGGGGCAGAGAGAGGGAGACACAGAATCTGAGCAGGCTGCAGGCTCTGAGCTGTCAGCACAGAGCCCGATGCGGGGCTCGAACTCACGAGCTGTGAGATCATGACCTGAGCCGAAGTCGGGCGCTCAACCGACTGAGCCACCCAGGCGCCCCATCACTGCTATTTTTTTAAAGCCTCATGTCCATGACCTATTGATATAAAGTTAGCATTAGTTAAAAAAAAAAAAAATAGCATAGGCATAGGAGATCGATGTCCAGAGGAGGAATATTTAGAAAAGATTCATACAGATATCTGCTCTTGATTTGATTCATGCTTATGATGATTAATTTTGCATGTTAACTTGGTTAGTCCCCAGTACCCAGCTTTTGGTCACATGCAAGTCTGGATTCTGTGGAGGAGGTCATTTTTAGATGTGATTAACCTTTAAATCAGCAGGCTTTGAGGAAATCAGATTACCTTCTATAATACCTTCAGTTGAAGGCATTACATGAAAAGATTGAGGTCCCTGAGGAAGGAGTTCAGCCTCCAGGCTGCCTTCCCGCTCAAGGCTGAAACATCAACCTTTCCCTGGGTTTCTATCCTGCTGGCATACCCTGGACACATTGGATTTGCCAGTCCCCCACAATTACCTGAGCCAAATCCTTAACATAAATCTCTCTCTATACCTGAGACAATTCTCCATCTCTCCTGTCGAACGTTGTGGGTTGAAATATACTCTTTTGGATGAAGACATGTTTTTGATGAAGAAGTTTTCACTTGGAAAGCTCTTGAGGATTAGACCCAGGATTTCTGGTTTTGTGGTTAATATTTTCAATTAACGCTCAAGATAAACACCCCTTCTCGGTTTAGATAAGCATTTGCTGGTGAGAAAAGTAGGAAGGGTTTTAGCATTTAATGCTTGGTGGATCTGGGTTATGTTTGAAATCACAACCTGGGGTTCCACAGGAAAGCATAAATACTCAGCACTCTTGTGCCCTACAAATGGGTGGTGATAGTCTGGAAAGTTCTTGGAAATCTGGACTATGTGGATCCATCCTTAGCCAAGGGAAACTGAATGGGGACACACACACCCTTACGCTTATGTAAGCATAAGAAACAGGAAGAAATGGGCCACCAAAACATTTCTTCCTTTCATGTATGGGCTCTCTTTATCCTACTTCTGCTTAGTAAATGCACTACTGTTATTTTTTTTTTTTATGTTTTATTTATTTTTGAGAGAGAGAGAGAGACAGAGCGTGAGCAGTGGGGAGGGGCAGAGAGAGAGGGAGACACAGAATCTAAAGCAGGCCCCAGGCTCCGAGCTGCCAGCACAGAGCCCAACCTGGGGCTCAGACTCACGAACCGTGAGATCATGACCTGAGCCAAAGTCAGACGCTTAACCAACTGAGCCACCCAGGCGCCCCTGCCCACTGTTATTTATTTTGCTTTTAAGTCGTTTGCTATCATTTCAGAAACACTGTAATAGCAATTAAGGGATTTTTTTTTTTTTAAGAGAAAAATTCTAGGTGCCTGGGTGGCTCAGTTGGTTGAGCATCTAATTCTTGATGGCAGTTCGGGTCATGACCCCAGGGTTGTGGGATTGAGCCCTGCATTGGGCTCTGCATTGAGTGTGGAGCCTGCTTAAGATTCTCTTCCTCTGCCCCTCTCCCCTCATGTGTGCTCTCTCTCTGTCTCTCTCTGTCTCTCACTAAAATAAAAAAACAAAGGGGCACCTGGTTTGCTCAGTCGGTGGAGCATCCGACTTCGGCTCAGGTCACGATCTCACGGTTCGTGAGTTCAAGCCCCGCGTCGGGCACTGTGCTGACGGCTCGGAGCCTGGAGCCTGCTTTGGATTCTGTGTCTCCCCCTCTCTCTGTTCCTCCCCTGCTCGCACAATGTCTCTCTCTCTCTCTCTCTCTCTCAAAAATAAATAAAGATGAAGAAAAATTAAAAACAAAAATAAAAATAAAAAAAGAGAAAAATTTACCTATACCTTCACTGCCCTAGAAACTGATTTTGAGTTTTTCAGGGACACGGGCCAAAGGCAAGGCTGGCAGACCTTGGAATCAAGGGCAGAAGGCCTCTGGAGAAGGGACAGCCACACAGAAACTACAGCGGAACAAGTGTCACTTCCGAAATGCAATTTACAAGTTGTTACTCTCACAGCGGCGCGGAGGCACTGAAAGAGCATTTGCACCATTTGGAACCCGCGGATGCTGTTTGGTTTTTCAGAACAGCTGTCTCAGTGACCTCTCCCCGGGCTCAACTCTCCACTGCCCGCTTCCCTTTTTGTCTTTTAAAGCCCCAGCATATGAGGATTTGGCAGCTAGAACAAAGTTGAGCACCACTGACACAGGAAATGGTCCACGGCTGGACTGGCGCCTGAATGTAGCTGAATGGGGACACACACACCCGGCCCTGAGCAGAGAAGCTGTTGTCACTCAAAGCGCTGAGCTCCATGGCACTGGCTTGCTCGGCTCCCTGTTCTAAGTGTCTTGACTGTGTTAGGAAGGTAGTGGTGGGACACAGTACAACTCAGTCTTTTTTTCAGTTTAAAAAAAAAATGTTTATTTTTGAGAGAGAGACAGAGATGAGCGGTGCGGGGGGGGGGGGGGGGGGGGCAAAGAGAGAGGGAGACACAGAATCCGAAGCAGGCTCCAGACTCTGAGCTGTCAGCACAGAGCCCGATGCGGGGCTCGAACCCACCAAATGTGAGATCGTGACCTGAGCCAAAGTCGGACATCCAACCCACTGAGCCACCCAGGTGCCCCTATAACCCAGTCTTAACCTTGTAGTTTGGGTGGCTCTTCAGGAAGAGGAAGAGGTAGGAAGTCAACTGGCACTTAACTCACTGTATCCCACGCTGTGCTGGGCACTTTGTTTGTATACATTCTGCAAAGGAGAGTGAGTGGTTTTCGATCGCTGCCTGGGTGTGGGCCACACTAGCTGTGTGGTCTTGGGCACATCACTGGACGCTTTGCCTCATTTTCCTTTGGTAACACTGGCAACCAGACCTACACCACTGGGTTACTATGAGGGTTAAGTTAATTATTGTGCGTGAAGCTCTTCGTGCCAGGAACATGTGTGCCATTATTAGCTTTATTAGTTCATTTTAACACAGCCCTGCTTATCCTTTTATGATCTAGGAAACCGAGGCTCATGGAGATTAAGTCAATTACCGGAGATGGCAGAGCCTGAAACCAAACTCAGATTTATCTGACTGCCGTGTTTTCTTCTCATAACATGACTGGGCCTGCTTGATGCTATCGAATTCCCTCTTCTGCTTGCCAGCTTCGGGTTCAGTGTATTAGCCCTTCTTTGTACCGACAGGGGTGAAATCCTATACGACTCAAGCTCTGTCTTTAATCCCCCATTTCACCCATCCCTGGCGGTCAACAAGCCAGGGAGTGGGCGGGAGGAGAAACTTTCTTTCTGTTTTTCCCTCCTGTGGGCCTAATCTGCCCTTCTGATGGTGCCTGTGCTGCCTCTGGTTTTCCAAAAGCAAAAGTAACCATAACTAAATAACAGAAATATCCTGACCAGCAGGACCCTTATCATAACCTGGCCGATTTAGGGGAGCAGATGGCCTCCCGGGGCAGTGCTGTCCAACAGAAATGTAATGTAAGCCGTATATGTCAGGAAAATTTTCCTAATAGCTACGTTTCACAAGTAAAAAGACAAAGATGAACTTAATTGTAATAATATTTAACCTGAGGTCTCCAAAATATTACCCATGTCCACCTGGAATCAATATAAAAATTCTTAATGAGATATTTCTATCTATTTTCTTTGTGTTAAATCCACGTATGCGTTTGGCACCCACAGCCCTAGGGCTATATATACCGTGTGATTACAACACGTATCAGACCCAAGGATACGTGTCCTCCAAAGGCCTTCTTTATTCATGTAGCGACTTTAGAAGTCTAAAACTGTCTCCCGCTCCCCCTTTCTTCCTTCTACCGACAGACGCTCTGATGGGGAAAAAAAAATGGCCGAAGCAGTAAAGGAGCCGCCTTGTCTCCCCCTCGAATCCGAATCATCCTTGATGGGTGGTTTTGCAGGCAGTTGAGATTTCTCGTGTGGTCACAGAGGGTTTGCGCCTGTCTGCACCCTTTGTAACTTCTCCCCATGCCGGGTCAGGCGTCATGATGGAGGGGAGGGGGGGTGTGCGTTTCAGGGTCTAGATGCACCCTGACAAGTCCTTTTCAGTGTCTCGGGCCCACAGACCGGCTTGGCCTCCACTGACGACAGCACCCCCGGAGGGGAGAGCGGCCCGATCAGCCAAGCGGACGCTCGGCAGGGCTCGGATTTCCTGGACCGGATGGCGGGCCCGTGCCCGGAGGCCCGCGCGGTGCAGGCCAGGCACAGGATGCGCGGCCGGGCGTGCTCATCCTGGGCATCCGCCGCTGCCGCGGATCCGCCGCGGCCGCCGCCTCCTCCGGGGCCTGGAAACGGCAGGAATCTCCCCACCCCGGCCCCGCGTCCTCCCCCAGCAAGGGGCTGCGGGGCGGAGTCGCCCACCTGTCATCCGAGACGCCCCACGTGGGTCCGCCCGGGTTGGGGGTGGGGGCTGGAGGGAGGGAGAAAAGGCAGAGGCGGCGAGGGAGGCGGGAGTGAGAGTGGGGCGGAGTGAGGAGTGGAGGCGAGGGGCCGAGCAGAGAGGGGAGCTCCCCCAAGCCGCGCCGTCGACGAGCGGAGAGCAGAAGGAAGAATAAAGGGGACCTGTGGTATCCAGACAGGAACAGGTAAGGGGGGCAGGTGAACGGAAGGAGGGGAGCGTCGGGCTGGAGAGAGTGGGGAAAGGATAAGAGGCGGGTGGGAGGAAAGGGCTGCGAGTGGGGGACGAGGTTAGATTAGAAAGGAGAGCGGAAGAACGATTCTAGGGCGTGGAGGGGCCAGGGTCCTTCTGAGAGGGGCTAAAGACGAGCCCGGGCCGCAGCGCCTTTAAGGTTGCCAAGGCGACGGCTCTGGCCAGAGCGAGGCGCATTGACGTCAGCAGTCGGGCGCTGATTGGTTGCAGCCGGGTCGTTTCCGGTGGAGCCGCCGCGAAGCCGCTACCGCAGAGTAGAGCGGGGCTGGGAGGGAAGCGCCCGGACAGCTCAGCCAGCCGCAGCCTCGCACCCGCTGTCCCGCGTCCGCCGCCGCCAGTCCCCAGGTGAGTGGGGTCGGCCAGGGGGCCCCGACGCGCCGAGCTTCGCGGCCCCGCCGCCCGTTTGGGGGCGCTGGATCGATCCAAGATGGCGTCACGGGGAGCGACCTGCAGGGGGATGGCCGCACCCCCTGCCCCTCCCCGGCCCCAGCGGGCGCCTCCCCGTAGGCCTCACGCCCCGGGCCGCGCCCCCGGCCCCGAGTCTGCGGCTCCGAGGCCCCCGGGTCGCCGGGACTGCTCCGGTGCGGGGCTCACCGGCCGCCCCGCCCGCGCGCGTTCCCCGCGCTCGGCGGCGCTGGGGCCCCCGGCCCTCCGCAGCCATCGCGCCCCTGCCGCCTCCGCACCCGCGCGCCGCGGCCTCCTCGCTCGCCCTCCCCCATTTCCTGAAGGACATCAGTTCGATTTTACTGGAATCCGCCATCGTTCCCCCTAGCATTGCTGGCTGATCTTGAGACTCGGCCGTTCTCGTTTTTCTTTCTAGGGCCTCCTTGTCCTCCTCTCCAGCAGTGGCTTTCTTTCCCTGGGAAAGCCTTCCGGGTGCTCCCCTCCTCCCCCCTGCTCCGTGATTTTAGCTTGGCTCCTGAATTTCATTTTGTCCCCTTTCACCTCCCCTTTTCTGATCTTCGTCCCCGTCCTTCCTCCGTCTTTTCGCCACCGTCGTGGCCTTGCGACTAGAGTAGGATGAAGGAAGGATAGGCCTCCCTTCTTCATTCTGTGGCCATGATTGTGGCATGAGTGAAGTGAAGGGCACTCTCCTGTCCTTCCTCTCGAAAATAAGTACATGGTCCCTATTAACCCGTGCAGCGCAGTGCAGGTGTAATGCCAAACAGCTACTTTGAGAGATTGTCAAGCGACTGGCGTTTCTAGCAGAGGAAAGAAAGAACACTTTCTCAAGATGACCCAAAGGAAGTGTTTCTGGCTGGTCTGAGGGTCTGCGGTCTGAATCAGCAAGTTTCCCAAAAGTGTGTTAAATATGCCCTCTCATGTAATCCTTTTGAAACTGAATTTTATCACAATTGAATTGACAAAAGAAAACTGAGTTTTCTTATGAGCAGGTACAATGCAGTGAAAGTTAAAAAGGAGTTAAATAATTTTGCGGGGGGAGGGGAGAAGCTAAATTGTTGGGCTCTTAGTTTTAAGAAGGAATACAGAGTATATCCGATTAAAAATACTAAGACAGTCAAGTTTGGATTAAGGGGTTCACATGGTGACCGCATTAATCTTGGGGCATTTTTGTTAATTTGCTCCCTCAGGAAGACCAGCCAGTGTGTTCTTTTTAAGACTTTGTTTCAAACAAATGGTCAATTTCACTTGTTAGACCCAGTTCTCTCATTTCTACCAGCCAGAGTCGTGATCTTTGAATGATTTCTCTGATCAGTTGAATACATGGATTGATATTCCTGAAACATGTCGGAATATTTTGGAGCATAAAAGATCTGATTTATCATTGTTCTTGGTGGCCTTTGGCATTATTTGAAATGTAGAAAATTCACTGAAGTGGATTATCAGTTCTTATGACGGTCTGACCTGGAAAAGTGGCTGGTATAAATCCAAAATTAAAGAACCTTTTTTTTTTTTTTTTTTATTGTGTATTTCTGAAGTAGCGTGGTTCTTTTTCTGTGGCTTTTAATTTATGTGCTTGTCAGGGAGCTACAGACTTTCTCATGGTCTGTTAACTAGTCTGCTTGTGGGGCGCCTGGGTGGCTCAGTCGGTTGAGCGGTTGAGGTCCGACTTCGGCTCAGGTCAGGATCTCACAGTCTGGGTTCGAGCCCCGCATGGGGCTCTGTGTTGACAGCTCAGAGCCTGGAGCCTGCTTTGGATTCTGTGTCTCCCTCTCTCTCTGCCCCTCCCCTGCTCATGCTCTGTCTCTCTCTGTCTCTCAAAAATGAATAAAGGTTAAAAAAAATTAGTCTGCTTGTTATTGACCTTTATTTGTCAAAACAAAATGAATAACAGTGTAGCACTTTGGCTCTTAATCTGGGGTTTCTTTTTTTCTTTTAAATTTAGAGTTTCCTCTCTGGTTTCGTGTGCATTATATTTGGAAAAGACTGATGTGTATTGAATTCATCTGGGAGGGGGAGAGGACCTCAATTTTATTTTCTAATCTTAATGGCTTAATAATTAGGAGTTGGAAGGAAAATAACTTATGACTGTGTTGTTAAATTGGTAAGCTTTAAATTCCGGGGTAAAGTTAGCTGCTGTTATATTTCTACTTATTTTACTTTACATCCAGGTAGTTTGAATCCTCTAAAATTCATTAAATGCAGTTTATCTATTGATATCTTCATGTACACTTTTTAAAATGTTTTTATTTATTTTTGAGACAGAGACAGAGCACGAGCAGGGGAGGGGCAGAGAGAGAGGGAGACACAGAATCTCAAGCAGGCTCCAGGCTCTGAGCAGTCAGCACAGAGCCCGACGCGGGGCTCGAACTCACGCACCGTGAGATCATGACCTGAGCTGAAGTCGGACGCTCAACCGACTGAGCCACCCAGGCGCCCCTTTCATGTACATTTAAAATTTAACCTGTTTTAGCATTTTTCTGCCCAGTCAAAGAAAATGTTTTGACATTTACCTGCCCAAATCTTATATGATTTATTTGGGAAGGTTCTTTGGTTTGTTTTTGCTTTTGTTTTTTTCTGTTAAGGCTGTTTTCTTTTACCAGTGTGTTTGTTATCACTTAGGGCCGGGATTTTATAAAAGAATCTGGAATAAAAGGTTGCTTTTAAAATTCGTCTGGAGATCATTTTGTGTTTTTAGAAATTTTGATTATGCTAGTGGTTGGCTAATCCGATCCTTTGCTCCAGGGGTTTGTTGAGCGACATTAGGGCACTCGCCCAGGATAGGAGTCAGGTACAGGGAATGTCGGAAGTTCTTCATTGTGCTTCCTTGCTTTCACTTAGAGCGGACTTGTGTGCACTTGTAATTCTCTGTCCTGTTTGCCATTTACACACTTTCCCACATCATCGTGATTTCTTTGCAGGGGGAGAACTGAATGAAATTCCCTTAGGGTCCTGACTCCTCAGTGGCCCTCCTCCGCGGGGGATAGTGGCTGGTCCTTCCTCCCAGGAGCGCGGGTTCTTGCCTCTTGCTGTTGCTGCCTGCAGAACCCAGATCCCGCGCCAGGAACTAAATGAAACACTTCTTTGGAAGAATGCTATTTATTTCTTTACATATTTTCTTCGCGAACCCCCACCTCCCTGTTTAAAAAAAGAAAATCTCCGGAAAAAAAAAGCCCTTGTGAATCAGTTGCCTGATGAATTTCAGTCAAAGGCCAGATCGGCATGTGCTCTTTAGCAATCGTTTGCCCAAGCCTGTGTGTGTGTGTTTTCGCCCGCAGACAGCCATGGCCTCCGGCAGCACCGCCAGTGATGAGGAGCGCAGCCTCCGCGAGTGCGAGCTCTACGTCCAGAAGCACAACATCCAGGCGCTGCTCAAGGATTCCATCGTGCAGTTGTGCACTGCCCGGCCCGAGCGACCCATGGCATTCCTCAGAGAATACTTCGAGAGGCTGGAGAAGGTAAAAATACACGCGGGAGACCCGACGAGCCCGGCGACTGTTACACGTAACGCCGTCGAACGTGCCCAATTTGTACCACTTGGAAGAAAAGGAATTTGGACCAAACAAGAAATCCAAACTAGAGTTTCACAAAAAGAAGTGCAGTTAAGGCATTTCTAGTAATTTTTAACTTCGTGATCAGTAGAATGCCTCAAAACAAACCTGCATGGCGAGTTTAGCTGGGTAACGGAGGGCTTCTGAACAGTAGTCCTTTGTAACCGTTTTAATTGACCCATAAACCTGATTAAAATAACTAGATACGGTTGATCAGAGGTAGCGGTTGTAGGACACGAGAAGTTCTACAGTGCTTGAAAGCAGCTAATGCTTCCGTTTCCTTCCACAAAACGAGTGAGCTTCGTAGACCTTGTTTCACCTTTTAAAACTAATGTAATGAAGCATTTGAGTCTAGCTTCTGACAAAGCGGGGGATCTGAAGCAGAGGCGTCCGTTTCACTGTGGACTGTATCTCAGATGAGTCGGACTGTAGAGCAGAGACGCGAAGGGTGACGTGACCGGTGTCGGAATTTTCCTTTAGTTACGGTTTTGGTCAGGACTTGTTTCCTCTTGAAAAAGAGCAATTCAGTTTTTATTGTTTATCATTCGTCCTCATTGCGTGTGTCACTGTGACCTAAGGATATGCTAAGTGCTTTTCTAAGCCGAATGGTAATCAAGGACAGTGCTTCAGTTCACTTCCCTCAAGAAATGATGAATGAGAAAGTCTGGAACGTTAAATGCTTTCCGTAGTTTGATTTGTTTCTGTAAATTGAGATAAGTTTACAGGGTTTTTTATACATACTGGAGCTTTGATGTGGTTTGAAATGATTATGAACCACTTGGGAGGCATTTCTTAGGTATGTGGTGATTAATTATTTAAATGTATAATAGAAATATTTGTAATATATCCCATTTGTTTGGAAAATCTTTCAAGTGGCGTACCATATTAGTGAAGAATCTGTGTATACTAAGATTTTAAAAGTGTTTGGGTAGCTCGGTGATCAGACATTTTCTACTACTGTTTTGTTGAAAAGGTGTTTGTTAAAACTGGTGTTTAGTACCATGATTAAGAGAATTAACAACAAAAGAACAATTAACCGGTTCCCAGGAATGTGGCCTCGCTGTTTTAGAATTGTATTAGGAAGTCTCGTTTGCTCCGTTGTAAGCAATTTCCAAATCGTTCGTGAAATACTGTAGAGCCAGGCTGCCGTGGGCGTTCCCTGTTTTGAAATAAAGTGCGTTCCTGGAGATCTGGTTCTGAAATGGGTCACTGTAAGGTGATCCCTCTTCGCCTCAGACATCAATAGAAACCATCAGATGAGGGAATGAAGTGGGTGGGACATTAAGGGTGTGTCTTTTTATAGGGAACATGGAGCGTGTGGTCACTGCAGCGCCTGGCCTTACCCTCGCGCTGCCGAAGCCTCACCGACGGGAGGCGAGAAAGCGTCCTTAACGGAGTGTTTTGCAGATGGGATTTTTAGATTTAATGTGTATTAGCCTCTTTACCTCTTAACGAGAGTCCTGGCTGACACACTCCTTCCTGTAACTCAAGGGTCTTTATTTCACACGCGCACATTCCTTTAGCCAGGGTCCAGTGTAGACATCTGGGCTTTTAAGGAACTAGATTTTCAACTTTTCCACAGGTCGTTGTTCTGTACGTTAGGTGTTGGGTTTAGTATGTCTGGAAATACACAGTCACGTTCTTGTCACCTCCTTTCCTGTGTTAGCCAGGGGTCGTGTTTCTGGAACCTTGAGCTACTCAACGAGAAGTGTGCCCCAGACTCACAATTGGTCCATTGGAAAGCTTCTGCGTTTTCCTTCAGACTGTCATCTGAAATTGAAGTCCGCACTTGTGCATGTATTTATTAGAACCTTGCCTGTCTGATAGGTCAGAGGAATTTTAATTGCCGTGACCACTGAGCGTCTCCTGTGTGCCAGGTTCTGCGTGAAGCACTTTGCACACGTACATACTCCTCATTTCAGATGTGAGAGGTAGGTGACTATCACCATGTTAAGAGGTAGCGGGTAAAACTAAGAAGCGGAGTGACGTGGCTGTGTACACGTGGCGTGGCAGTTAACTTGTACTGGGGCGGCATGCGACCCCCTCCTCCCCCACCCCGATCTCAGTGGCTTACTCCACATAAAGCCCCCGATTGCAGTGGCTGACTACAGAAGACCTTCTTTCACTGTCCTGGGCAGCTCTTCTGGGCTCAGCCCCTCCTGTCTCCCTGGCTCCACAGGTTTCTTGTTCTGGAGCCGAGTGCGAGGAGCAGCCACGGTATAGAGCGTGCCGTTGCTCAAGGCGAGAACCACCAGAAGCCCAAGCAGGGCAGACCATCGAAGTGGGCGCGGTATGGTGCGTCCACTTACATTCCAAGGCCACACCCCACGTCCATTTGCTTGGAAGTTTGTCTCCCCTGTGGGGAAGAGTGGAACGGCGAGGGGGGAGAGAGAACGAGTAATTGTTGGAAGCCTGTTAAGTAAGTGGCGAGGACACTGAGAACTTAAACTCGAGGACGAATGCCGGCAGCCATGAAGTAGATTAGGAGGGTTTTTTGGTGTGTTTTTTGGCTCCTTTTGGCTTTTGTTTTAATAAGTGGGAAAACCGAAGAGGGGAGAGGCTGGCAGCAGAATGACGACAGCAAGGAAAAGGATATAAAAATGTATCCTAATATGTACTAGGAATCGATCTCAGTAATGGCTGTGAGTCACCAGGATGAGGTTATATCTGATTGCTGTTTAAAGAGGATCCATGAAATGTTAAAAATCAAAATGCTTTTGGTCCTTAAAAATTATCTTAAAAATTCATTTAGATGTCGTTCCAAATGAGATGCCGTTTGTGTCATTTTTCGTGAAATTTTCGTGAAATGCCAATGACAGATTTTTGGAGGTAGAATTTGTGTTTTAATTTATGGCCTTCAGCTAAATTTGAC
This sequence comes from Panthera onca, assembly GCF_046562875.1. Taxonomy (NCBI): domain Eukaryota; kingdom Metazoa; phylum Chordata; class Mammalia; order Carnivora; family Felidae; genus Panthera; species Panthera onca. Next base: position 4,655,072 of record NC_138352.1, read on the forward strand.
GAGACACGAGTTTTATAGTTTTTTGTTAGTATGAGGTGGGAAAACTTACTGGTTATTGGAATTACCAGAAGGAAAATGAAGTGGGTTTTCTGAAAAACGTGTTTAAAAAAATTTTTTTTGAAACATTTATTTAGTTTTGAGAGACAGAGAGAGAGCACAAGCAGGGGAGGAGCAGGAGAGAGGGAGACACAGAATCCAAAGCAGGCTCCAGGCCCTGGGCTGTCAGCACAGAGCCCTACTCCAGGCTTGAACTCACAGACCGTGAGATCGTGACCTGAGCTGAAGTCAGCTGCTCAACCGACTGACCGTCCAGGCGCCCCTCTAAAAAATGTAGTTTTAAAGAAAATGGTTACATGTTTGCACATGGTTCAAAATTTTGCAAGTACAAAAGGGTGTGACATAATAAAATATAATGAAATGCATGACATCTGTTTCCTATATAAATATATAATCTAACATAGTATAGAAGATATTTTATCTGAGTAAAATTGTACATTGTTCTATAATACTATATAAATACGTAGTAAAAAGTCCCATTCCATTGTCGTCTTGAGTGCAGCCAGTTTTCTATAGATAATATATGGGCATTTACCTACAAATTCATATATAAAAAAGCTTCCTGTTTTCCAGCAGGTGCATGGCATTCCATTGTATGGAAAAACTATAATTTATTTAACCATTGAGGACCATTTTGGTTGTTTCCACTGTTAGGCTATTACAAACTATTACAAATGATACAATGAGTTACTTAGTATATATGTTTTATCACATATATGTATATGTTGGAATAAATTCTTAGAAGGAGAATTTCTGGATTAGTTGGTCAAGAAGTAAATGCATTTGTAATTTAGTATAAAGCATAGTAAGATTGTTTTCATTGTATGTTTTTCTTACTGTGTTTTCTTCTAAGTTTGAAAATTAGAAAATCCAGAGAAATGAGAAAAATAAAGCCAAACCTTCTCTCCAGAAAAGAATAAAAATCAGGCATGATTCTCCTAATAGAAATTAACATTGTTAATACCTTGATGGTTATCACCCTAGGCTTTGTTGTGGCATATATAAGCTCTTTTATTTGTAGAAGCAGGGCTAAATACCATGTCAGAGAAAAAGTAGGCATCTCATTAATTTCTTTTATCAAAAATCTTTTTGAAATTATCAGTAAATGCGAATAAGTTCATTTAGAATTTGAAAAATGGTTTAGAAAAATAATGGAGAATGAATGAGTCAAGTGAATGAGAGCAATAGTAGAGAATACGTTCTTGGGGGTTTTTTTTTTTTCATTTTTATTTTATATCAAGTATAATAACTTTCTTTACTGCACAGTTAAGAGGCATTTCTTTTTAAGGCCCTGGATCTGAAAAGTAAGAATATTAAAGAGTTTATCTCAGTTTTTGTATGAATTGATGTAATGAGATTAAAAACAAGTGAACTTTTGGTTTTAATTTCGGTGTAATGAATAATAAATAATATAATAAAGGTATTAAAGAATATAAATAATAGAGATAATAAAGAATGCTTATAGCTCCTTTGAGAGAAATATTATTAGATCTGATCTTACTTAAATTCTTGGTTACCATCGCATCATTTCATAATTTGTTTATATCTGAGACTCCAGCCAGAATATGAATTCCATAGGCTTAGGACCCTTTCCTTTTGGTTTTGGTATTGTCTTTTCCTAGCATCGACTTGACATGGCAGATCCAGAGAATACTTAACTGAATTAAGGAAATAACCCAGTAACCTAGACATTGTTGTATCACTTTGCTGTGCCTGAGTGGTTATTTCTAGGTAACAATTCTTTAGGGGTGTGTGTGTGGTGGGGAATCTTCATGCTATCCGTAGCAGCATACGGAAACCTAATTCCCCAGGATTTTGTTTTGCAGTTTATTGCTGTTGTGTGCATTAGAAGACATTGTTGTCAATGTATTACCATAACCAGTATCTAATTTTTTATTTGCATGTTATGTGTCCTTGTACTAATGGCTTTCGTTTATTATTAAATATGGTGTCTATTATCATCTGAGGAAACAGTATAGCCCTTTCAGAGTATTTCTTTTCAAACTCGACTCCATTTTTTTTTGCATTTGGAATGGCCTTTCCCCCCTTCACTTTCACATTGGTAATAGAGGAAGAGATTTTCAGTGATTGAGATTGGGTCACACTAGAGAGGATACGAGAAGACCAAATCGACATGCTGAAGGATCTCATTTTATAAACGTGTAATTTTTTTCAGGAGGAGGCCAAACAGATTCAGAATCTGCAGAAGGCGAGCGCCCGTGCAGATTCGAGGGAGGATGAGATCTCTCCTCCCCCACCCAACCCAGTGGTTAAGGGCCGGAGGCGACGAGGTGCCATCAGTGCTGAAGTCTACACGGAGGAAGACGCTGCGTCGTACGTTAGAAAGGTAGTTCTGCTGTCCGCACGATGGGGCAATGTTTCTGGGACCCACGTGGTCGTCCGCTAGCCGCCTGTGGTGATGCCTGCACCATTCTGAATAGTAAAACACAGGATGGGTTGTACTTCGTCCTGTACGGTTCTTGGGTCCCGGGGAACAGGTTACTGTACTAAACATGCCATTAGAGGAAATAACTAATAATTGTAAAACAGCGAACGGTTGTATTTGGGGGATTTTCTTTTCCGGTTGCTTTGCAGTAGAAGAAGCGGGCAGTGTTTTTTCTCTTGAATCATGGTTTCTTTTTGACATCCCGTAACTCATGTCGTGAACCTTTTATCCTGGAAGCTTCCTTCCTCCTTTTGGCTCTTCCTTGGAGCCAGCCTGCCATTTTGAGTTCTGCTATTGGCCTGAAGGGGGAAGAGAGTTGTCCTGACGAGAGGCCTGTGAAGCTCATAGTACGTGGTCACGGTTTAAAAAATGACTAATTGTCATAAACTGCTTAGTTTTGCCTCAAAATAATGACCTTGCAAGGTGTTATGGTTTGTGACTTCAGTCGTTGACTGGAAACCAAGTATGAGCCTTCAATACAGGCTTGGTTGTAGGAAAGGGGATTAGTCAGTCAATATTTATTGAGTACTTTGTAGATCACAGATAGTACAAGCGTGTTGTGTTAAATAGTTAACTCAAAGCAGTCTTGTGTAAATACCATAGCGTATCTTGACGTTTAATTGAAAGGCACGTTCAGACATGATCTGGTTTTGGTTTATGGAATTGTCATTGGATCTTCTGTTCTTTTCCAGGTTATACCAAAAGATTATAAGACAATGGCTGCTTTAGCCAAAGCCATTGAAAAGAATGTGCTCTTTTCACATCTTGACGACAATGAGAGAAGGTAGGTTCGGGTTCTTGGTTATACTGTTTTTTCAGAACACCCGTGGTCCCAAACTAGTCTGCTCACTGCAGCAAGTTTTGATAATCTTTCCCCCGATGACGGTCCAGGCTGAAGATCTGGGAGCTTTAAGTCAAAGGGTGGTGTTTGGAATCCATAGAAGATGCACATGAGATGTGACTTGAGGCCTTGTGTGTCTTGCAGCGATATTTTCGATGCCATGTTTCCGGTTTCCTTTATTGCCGGAGAGACCGTGATTCAGCAAGGTAAGGGCTGCCGCTTCTGCGGCCTGCAGTGCTGTGGGCCTGCAGGATTTTGTTAATTGGAGTTCGTTTTCTTCTTTTCGGCCTACCATTTTCCTTCTGTCCTACTGCGGGATTTTCCGATTTCTTTCTTTCTTTTTTTTTTTTTTTTTGAGTATCGTTGACACACAATGTTATATTGTTTTCAGGTGTACCATTTACTGATTTGACAGGTTTGTACATTAAGCTGTGCTCACCACGGCTGTAGTACCACCGGTCCCTTTATAGGACTATGACGGTGTCACTGACTGAATCCCCCCCGCTGTGCCTTTCTTCTCCGTGACTCACTCATTCTGTGACTGGAAGCCTGTCCCACTTCCCTTTGCCCATTTTGCCCTTCCCCCCACCCCCTGGCAGCCTTCGGTTTGTTCTCTGTATTTATGGGTCTGATTCTGCTTTCCAGGTGTCTGTTCATTTGTGGGTGTGTGTGCTTTTTCTTTAAGATTCTACTTATGAGTGGAGTCATAGGATATTTGTCTTTCTCAATCTGACTTATTTTACTTAGAATAATGCCCTCTAGGTCCATCCATGTTGTTGCAAATGGCACAGTCTTCTGATTTTTTTTTTTTTTTTTTATGGCTGTGTAATGTTCCATTATTTTCCTTATTCATTTACCTGTGGATGGACATTTAGGGTACTTCTATATCTTGGCTGTTGTAAACAGTGCTGCGGTAAACATAGGGCTGCATAGATCTTTTCAAATTCGTGTGTTCATTTTTTTCGGGTAAATACCCAGTAGTGGAATTATTGGATCACTGGTATTTCTTTTTTTCATTTTTTAAAATGGCTTAACGTATTCTGATAGCAGACTTAACGTGGACAGCACAGAAGATCAACAACATTAAAAACATGTACTTGTGTGTAGGACAACTCAGTTAGAAAAGCATAGTGAATGGATCACATCTACTGTCTGATAAGAATGCTGCAAACACTATTTAGTTGTCATCAATATACTTGTTTTAAGAAAATCCAAAGGTTGGCATTGTCCAGAAAAACGTAACAGGTTTATTTATTATTGTTACATAAAGTTAAACTGCTGAAACGTGTTCACTGAGACATTTTGACTTGCATTAATGCTTTATGTCCCCGCATTTATATTAAAAACTCACACACGGGTGCCTGGGTGGCTCAATCAGTTAGGCGTCCGACTTTGGCTCAGGTCATGATCTGGCGGGTCATGAGTTCAAGCCCCGCGTTGGGCTCTGTGCTGACAGCTCGGAGCCTGGAGCCTGCAGCCTGCTTTGGATTCTGTGTCTCCCTCTCTCTACCCCTCCCCCACTTGTACTCTCTGTCTCTCTCTCAAAAATAAATACTAAAAATTTTCTGTGCAAAATATTAATATGTTATTATATATTATATATAATTATAATATTAAATAATACTAATAAATACACATTTTAAAAGTTTTGCTGTGCAAAAACTTTTTTTTTTTTTTTAAGTAAATTTATTTATTTTGAGAGAGAGAAAAGCCCAAGCAGGGTCTGCGCTAATAGCACAGAGCCTGATGGGGAGCTCAGTGTCAGGACCCTGGGATCATGACCTGAGCCAAGATCGAGAGAGTCAGATGCCTAACCGACTGAGTCACCCAGGGACCCCTGCGAAAGCTTTTGATTTTGATGTAGTCCCTTGCCTACGGAGACATCTCTAGAAAAATGTTGCTGTGGCTGACGGGAGAGAAATACTGTTTTCTCTTACAGGATTTTTATGGTTTCAGGTCTCATATTTAGATCCTTAATCCATTTTGAGTTTATTTTTGTGTATTATGTTAGAAAGTGGCCCAGTTTCATTCTTTTGCACGTAGTGTCCAGTTTCCCCAGCACCATTTGTTGAAGAAATTGTCTTTTCCCCATTGTGTATTCTTGCTTCCTTTGTCATAGATTAAGTGAGCATATACTTGTGTGTTTATTTCTAGGCTCTGTTCTGTTTCCCTGATCTGTGTGTCTCGTTTTGTGTTAGTACCATACTGTTTTGTTTACTGAACTTTGTAGTATATCTTGAAGTCTATCTGGTATTGTGATACCTCCAGCTTTGTTTTTCTTAGGATTGCTTTGGTTATTTGGGGTCTTCTGTGCTGCCATACAAATTTTTAGTATTATTTCTTCTAGTTTTGTGAAAAATGCTGTTGATATTTTGATAGGGGTCATACTGAGTCTGTAGATTGCTTTAGGTAATATGGACATTTTAACAACATTAACTCTTTTAGTCCTATGACCATGGAATAGCTTTCTGTTTCTTTGTCATCTTTCATTTCTGTCATTTGTGATTTACGGTTTTTAGAGTACAGATCTTTCACCTCTTTCGTTTATTCCTCGGTAGTTTATTCCTTTTTGGTGCACTTGTAAATGGTGTTACTTTTTAAATTTCTCTTCCTGCTACTTTGTTACTAGTGTATAAAAATGCTGTTGATTTCTGACTATTAATTTTGTATCCTGCCACTTGACTGAATTCATGAATTGCTTCTCGTAGTTTTTGGTTGGAGTCTTTAGGATTTTCTATGTATAGTGTTGTTTGTGTTGTTTGCAGATAGTGACAGTTGAAACTTCTTGCCAATATGGATGCCTCATTTCTTTTTTGCGCTGATTGCCGTGGCTAGGACTTCAGTTCTGTGTTAAATAAAAGTGGTGAGAGTGGACATCCTTGTCTTGTTCCTGAACAGAGAGGGAAAAGCTCTCAGTTTTTCACCTTTGATTCTGATGTTAGCTGTTTGTTTTTTGCATATGGCCTTTTGTTGTGTTGAAGTATGTTCCTTGTAAAGTTAATACCTATTCTCCTCTAACTATTTGAAAAAATAGAGGAGGAAAGGAAGCTTCCAGATACATGCTCCAAGGCCAGCATTACCCTGATGCCAAAACCAGACAGATACCACAGGAAAAGAAAACTATAGGCCAATATCACTGAGAACACAGATGCAAAAATCCTCAACAAAATATTCATATTCAGCAGACATTGAAAGGATCATTCATCACAGGCAGGCAGGCTTTATTCTGGGGATGCAAGAATGGTTCGATATTTGTAAATCAATCAGTGTCCTACACCACCGCATCAACAAGACAGATGCTAAAAATCACATGATCCGCTCAACTGATCCTTTTTTTTTTTTTTTTTTTTTTAATTAAAATCCTTTGAACTTTGGAGTGCCTGGATGGCTCAGTCGGTTAAGTGTCCGACTTCGGCTCAGGTCATGATCTCGCGGTCCGTGAGTTCGAGCCCCGCGTCGGGCTCTGTGCTGACAGCTCAGAGCCTGGAGCCTGTTTCAGAATCTGTGTCTCCCTCTCTCTCTCTGACCCTCCCCCGTTCATGCTCTGTCTGTCTCTGTCTCAAAAATAAATAAACGTTTAAAAAAAAAAAGTCCTTTGAACTAAAAGGCACGCTTTCCCTAAAGGACTACTGTTTTCTCTAGTATCTGATTCAGTTTTGTTTATAGTAACTTTTGGAGGATATTGCATTTTAATTTTGAATGTTGTGTGAGATTTTAGAGCCGTATATATTTCGTATATCCTTTATATTATTAACCACTTACAGAGTAAAATAAAGTAGGAAGCGGCAAAGCAGTTGCATTCTGAATCACATAGCACGTCTGTTTATAAGGTTCTCGGGCTTCTGATTCTCAGCTTTTTTGCCTTGTGTATTGACATGGATCTAACCTTGTGGGTGTGTCCCCCTCCCCTGTTTTCTTTTATTGACTCTTGATATTTTCGTGGGTCTTCATAATCCTTGAGTTTTCCAGTGTAGTGATAGTCTGATATTTTGTTACTTACTCTGTTTGTTTTATTGTCATGATCATGTAGCGGGTACTGTCTTTGTACACATACAGCTTTTGTTTCGTTGTAAGTTCTTTTTCAGAGCTGTTCTTTACCATGAGATGACTAAAAAATCGATCAATTTTATGGCTTTAAAAATATATCGTTGGACTTTTCTTCCTGAAAGGTTGTGTTAATTTACAACGCGCTTTCTTTGATGGCACCTCTGTAAAATAAATTTATTTTTACATTAATTTGATAGTTCTGATGTATGTTTCCTCAATTTGCATTATACACCTAACTTTTTGTACTCTGTTTTAGGTGATGAAGGGGATAACTTCTATGTGATTGATCAAGGAGAGATGGATGTAAGATTTAATAATAGAAACATGTTGATAGTCGTAAAGGTGAATGTGTCGATACTGATTACTTGTAAGAGTTTCTGAAGGGCTGTTAAAAGGCCTCGTATGTCAAATTCCAGCAACATCTTTTGCCAGGTATTTTAAATGACACAGAGAAACTTTTTAACCTATCGAAAGGCAATTTCGTTCGCTAGACATTCAGTTTAAATCTCTTGCTGGAGTCCCCGGTTAAGGCGCTTGTGCGTACTGTGTGGTAAGGTAGATGTGAGGGAGACTGTCCGTCAGACCTGGGAGTTGGCGCTGAGACTAGGTACAGCTCTCTTGATCCTGTGAACCTTGTTTACAAGGGAAATGGGCATAATAACAGCACTGCTGTCGCAGGATCGTTAGTTCAGTGCCGTCTGCAGGAGGCACGGCACTCTCGAAATGTACACGCGGTTGACGCTTCGCTTACCTCTGCCCTGATCCTCCCCGTGGGGAACGTTCTCATGTCGGGTAATTAAGCCCGTGAATCACAGACACTCGGGTTTGCGCTGCTGTGTGCTACAGACATCATGTATTCCGGTTTAGAAACCAAGTTCAGTATTCTGGCTCCTTGGAAGGTGTTTAATCCCAGTGTGTTTGTGTGTGTAGGAAACAACCGGTCCTTTGTCATTTGCCTTTTAGGTCTATGTCAACAACGAATGGGCAACCAGCGTTGGGGAAGGAGGCAGCTTTGGGGAACTCGCTTTGATCTATGGAACGCCTAGAGCCGCCACTGTCAAAGCGAAGACGAATGTGAAACTGTGGGGTATCGACCGGGACAGCTACAGAAGAATCCTCATGGTGAGCCGGCACGGCTCTTGGAGTGCGACGTAGAATTCAGTCTGTGTCACGGGCGTTTGAGTCGTATCGCCAGGTCTTTTAGAACAAATGTCTGGCTGCAAATAACACGGGAGACACATGTGGTGCGTCTGTAGTGGTCAGCCCACGTTTGGGAACGTCCCCATTTGCACGTCAGGTAGCTTGCCAGGTGCTGCTTCTGAGAGCACGAAGTGCCTTACGGCCGTTCGCCAGTAACCCGCTTCCCTAAACGGCAGGGGGGTTGTCAGTAGTGCAGACGTCCCCTCGTAAGACTGGAGGAAGAAACAAAATGATAAAACCATTGGAACGTTCTGCTCATGTAGAACCTTGTGACAGGTTTATAGAGTAGTTTCAGATGTTAAGTGCCAGCTGCTGGCCTTCGTCCTCTTGAATGGTTTCCTTAAATTTGTGCCGTGCCTGTCTGGCTATTTGACACTCTGCAGTTGGACGTACTTCGAACACTTGCGGTGTTTGGGGGATGTGTGTGTGGAGATAGACGTCTACGCGCCTGTAAGGACGTTCCAGAGGACTGTGCTCCCCCCTCTCCTTCCTCCAGATGCTTGGCGTTTACCAAACCTCACAGATAAGACAGCTTGGTTAAGTCAGGGGCTGGGGGACTGTTTGCGGTAGAAGGTCTGCAAGCGGTAGCCGTTTTCTCTCCTTCGTTCTGTGGAAGGCTGGGGTCGTGGGTCGTGGGCAAGAACCCTGGGCTGCAGATACGTTCAGCTCTAGTCACACATGTAACGTGGTAGCTTTCTTGGAGAATTGATGGTGCGTCTGGCCTTTCATTAATTGCTTGTCCTAGGCACCTTCTTTGGCCATATGCCTGGTCTGACTTTTAAGGGCGAGTTACTCAGCTGCTTATTAAGCTGAACCAGCGGCTTTGCTGTCTTCAACACGAAGCATCAAGAAGCATCAGCAAGCTTTGACTTTTTTTCTTTTTTAATGTTTACTTAACATTTAATATTTATTCCGCAGCATTATGTGATAATTACACATTTTTAAGATCACTTTTTTTTTTTTTCATTTATAGGGAAGCACGCTGAGAAAGCGGAAGATGTATGAGGAGTTTCTTAGTAAAGTATCTATTTTAGGTGAGTTTTGGAAGATTGCACGGAGAATTGTTAAATTGAAGTGTTAGTGATACATGCTTATGTCATAAAAACTGCCCTGGTTATCAACTCACTTTTTTCTTTCTTTTTTTTTTTTTTTTTTTTTTTTTTTTTTGCTAACAGTAATGACAAACACAAAGTTGAAGTTTGACCACGTTAGAAGTAATTTTACAGTGTATTTAATCTACTAATCTATGATACACCTCTTTACTAGTGGTGGACGTGGGAAAAACTTCCTGGAATTATGTGCTACTCATTCCTCTGGGAGAGACAGAAAGGCTAAAAGTGTCCTTCTTTGCTGATGGACATTGGCAGTCATTCCCCCTCTGATTTCTGTCTCTGTTGCTCCGTCGGTGAGTTGACTGGTTCAGGAGAGTCGAGCGTTTCCACGAATGCCTTTTCTCTGTAGAAAAATTAGGTGTCATTTTCTGATTTTCTCTGAAGAAGTGCTGGAAGTTTGTTGAAATTGAGTAAAGCAGGTTAACTGGACATAGTTGTATTTTGTTTCACGGCCTCACAGATGTTGTTACAACCTGCTCTGCCGGGGGCGGGGGGGGGGGGTTGGTGATTCTTAGGGAATAGTCTTCTGCCATTTTGTTAGAGCGAGTTGACTTCTCCCCCCTCGTTTGTCCTTTCTCTGAGTGGGTTACATTTACTTAATGACTTGGGTTTCCGTTTGGCTTTGGGGAACTGTTGTCCGGTCCTCCTCGTGGGTTTCATAAATAAATTCAACTTCGGGTTTAAATAGGTAAGTTATTTCTGTGAACCTCTGGGATAGTACGGATGGTGACACTCTCTATGACTTTTGGGTCTTGATTCGCATGGACGGTGTTCTTCAGGAAGATTTAATGATTACATTTTTTATTCCTTTACCATTGGGTGCAGTTGATAAGTTAACCTGGCCACTGGACCACTGAAGTAAGGATCTAAGAGTTATCTGTAAGTAGGAGGAGGATCTTGGTGAGACTTGAGGTCATTGAAGACAGGCGCCATGTTGAACCTGCAACACTACTAGAATGTTAAATGGGCATGGCGATGGGACTCATCGTTTTGACAGTTTTGACATTTTTAGCAGTGACAACTAGCGTAGAGAAATTCTTTCGATTCTCGCCTTTCAGAATCTCTGGACAAGTGGGAACGTCTCACAGTCGCTGATGCGTTGGAACCTGTTCAGTTTGAGGATGGGCAGAAGATTGTGGTGCAGGGTGAACCAGGGGACGAGTTCTTCATTATTTTAGAGGTAACAGAGCCTGTGTTTGATATTGGGGGGAAAAAGCAGTACACCATAAGAGAGAAGAGGGGCTCATTCTGATTTCCAGCTTCACTTTTTAGTAATACCTGATAGATTTTATTTAAAAATTATCTTTCACTTAGAAATGGTGTTGTGCCAGGCCACCGTATTTTAAATGAGTTGGAGTCCGTTCTGGAAGGGCTGTTCAGGAAGTAATGGCCAGATTCTGAGCTCCTCGATCTTTTATCACGCAAGCCAAGTGAAACTTACCCATTTAGCGTAACAAACTATTATGGGTCTGTACTGTCCTTGTTAAAATCGCGTGTCTGGACCGTTTGGCAAATAAGGGTTAAAGGCAAGCGTGTAAAGGCTGAAAGCTACTATGTTTTCTATCTTCACAATTCATGGAAATGCATAGCAGATACTCCTGCCCGCCAACCAGAGCCTAAAGAGCAGCTTTTGTAGGAATGTGGCTCAGTAGATGCTAATTGCTAAAAGCCAGGAGTCGAGCGACTGTTTCTTTGGAAGGCCAGTTGGTAAGTGACTGAGGCTTTGTGAGCCGTGGGGTTTCTGTCCCAAAGACTCAGCGCTCGCACTTCGACTCTTAGCGCAAGAGTGCAGCGCAGAAGCGGCCAGAGACGGCGTGTAAATGCGTTGGTGTGTTCCTGTGACGTTTCGTTTATAAAAACAGGCGGCGAGCTCGGGTTGGGCCCCCCCGGCTGCGGTTTGCCAACCCGAGTCTCAGCCCTTTGGCTCCTGGGTGTGAGAAGGGGCTCCGGCAGGGCCGTGGGGCAGAAGGGGACTGGAGCTCACGTCGTGACTCTCTCGAGTCATCTTTTACGCGAACCGGAGGATTTGAAATCGCCGCCGCGTCTTTTTTTTATTTTTCTAGGACAAAGTAGCCCCGCTTGCATCTGCAGAGGGGCACCCTGGATTTGAAAGTATCTGTTTTGCCATTTGGTGGTTTTATTACAGGGCTCAGCTGCTGTGCTGCAACGTCGGTCAGAAAACGAAGAGTTTGTCGAAGTGGGAAGATTGGGGCCTTCTGACTATTTCGGTACGTGGCTGTCCTTCAAGTACGTAGTTCGAGTCCCCTCTCAGGGAGATAACGCTGAGAGGTCTCTCTTCGTTCTGTCTTTCTCCCGAATATTACTTTTTCACTGTAGTCTTTTTGGCTCTCCGAGAGAGGGAGATTGTGACCTTTACCCATCAGTAGTCCGGTCGCCGACGGTCTCCTGTCGGTCGTGTTTAAGTGCGGATGTCGTGGGGCCCGTGCCGGGCTTGAAGAGCGGTAGACGCGGCCTCCTCGTGTCTCGGAAGCGCCCCCGCGGGGGTGCTCCCGGGACGCCCGCCTCCCCTGACCCGTGTCCCCCCTTCGCAGGTGAGATCGCGCTCCTGATGAACCGTCCTCGCGCTGCCACGGTGGTCGCTCGCGGCCCTTTGAAGTGCGTGAAGCTGGACCGACCCAGATTTGAGCGCGTCCTCGGCCCGTGCTCAGATATCCTCAAGCGAAACATCCAGCAGTACAACAGTTTTGTGTCGCTGTCTGTCTGAGACCCGCCTCCCGTGCCTCCCTGTCGTCCTGTCCCCGGTCCGTGCCTCCCTCGCGCAGACGGCTTTCCCCCCTCCTGGCAGCACGGCGGCTTCTCGTCTGTTTGTATTCAAAGTCGCTTCTATCGCACCGTTTTTCATGTGGAGCGTTGACCGGATGCCCCGACGCAGTTAAATAAACAGAGTTCTGTGGAGACTCCGCTGTTACTGCTTTTCTCTCTGTGCAGTGGTAGTTGCTCAGCCTGGGCGGCCGCGTAGGGCAGGGGGGTGACAGCGCGAGGGGCTTCTGTCGCTCAGTGACACAACTTTCCGGTTACCGTAGGCATATTTTAGACTGTACTCATATGTGCTGTACTGCTCTATAGAATTAATGATTTCTCATTAAGTTCTGAGGATTAGGAAAAACAGTCCTAGAAAAATCCTAGTATAGTAGAAAGACATCTGCCTGTACTTAAACTAGCTTAAGGGTGGGAAAACGCCCATTTTTGCTAAGGATCGGATGGACGTGATCTGTTGAGTTCGTTCTTTCTTTTTTTTTCTTTTCATCAGAATTTTTGTCAAGCCCCTTCTCCTGGTCTTGTGTCCTATTGTTAGCGTTTCCCAGTTCTGCCATGTGTAGATGTGGCTATCTCTGCCTGCCTTTTGAGTTTGAAACCAGATCTAGGCTGCAAACACTGAGTTACGGATTAACTACGTCTGCCTCAGCTCAAAAATTCTGATTAGACCCGTATTTACCCAGCTAGTGCCAAATGCTGATCACCAGATGCTGAGTCGGGAATAAGGATTTGAGGCCTACGCTCTTGGTCGTTAACTTAGAGCTCTTGGCTAAATGTACACGGTTCAGTTGACTCTGGGATTCCCTCCTGCGTTCATTAAACACCGACTGCAGGAGACTGAGTTTGCTGGGAATAGAACACACGGGACGAATGTCCTAGCAGAAAAATGGAGGTGGTGTTGGTAAAGGGAGAGGTGCCAGGGGCACAGAGTTCAGTGCTGGGGACTCTGTGCCGCTAAATTCCCTGGGGCAGGAGATTTGGGAAGAGTGTTCTACACGGGCTGGGGGTGGGGGGTGAGGCGTGTCTCTGTTCTTCCAGGTTGAGAAGTTCCGCTTTTCCATTTAGCATTTCTTTCCCTGGCAAACGTTCTTGATGTTTTACAGCAGACTTGTGTTTCGAGTCTTCACCTTATTTCAGTCTTTTCCAGCCTCAACATCCTTCTCTGTTCCATTATTCTATGTGCACCAGTGATAACCCAGTGGTTTATTTTTATTTTTGTTATTTTTTTTTTAAACAAAATTTCACAGTTCTGTCATGTTAGGCGCTGTTGTTTTCATTGTGATTTATATGTAACGTACGGTTACGTTGGGGAGTGACTGCAAGCGTTTTTCCATCTGTGGGCAACTGGCTGTGATTATCAGTCCCGGGACTTCCAGCCCTTTCCTGGGGAATTTAAATTGGTCATGGCAGGTTTGGTTCATAGATTTGAACGGTTTTCAGGTTTTGTTAACTGAGTTTGGAGGATAAATCTGGGAAAGCGGTTTTATTTACATTTTAGTGTGATGGCCACCACATTACAAATTTTTGTGTTTTTCAAAATTACACTAAATGAAGGTTTTCTGATCTGTACTTTGTGTTTAGCTATCTTTTCTATTTAAAAATGAAAAATAAAAGTTCTGTTCTTGTTAGCTTAAAGCTTGATTTAATCTTTGTTTAAATGCCAAAACTGTACTTAACTGAATTCTTTAGAATGCCGTAAGTTTGCACAGTTTCGTATATGTATATAATCATGTTCACGTGTATTTGGATACATATAATGCCTTCTAAATGAGTTTTGCTCTTAAATCATTTGGCTTGCTGTTTACTCCCTTTTGTAGTTTTTAATCTAAGGAACTTTAAGTCTAAACTGAAAAGTTATCACATTTAAAGCTTTCTCTTTGTGCAATCTGAGTATATGTCAGAAATCACAACTGGCATAATTTGTCTTAGTTGATATTCAGGGCTTTAGAAGTCATTGTTTCCGGGCGTGGTTAAGTGAATTTAAGAGATTTATTGCTCTAGAAAGTACAGATGGCCAAAGGACCATTTTGTATTGTTTCCTGGTTTACTAGTCTGGTTATACTGTGTGTGCTAATATACTCTATTCTTTTTGTTATAGATTGTCTTAACGGTAGGTCAAGTAATAAAAAAAATGAAATAATTTACATTCTTAAATGAATCGGTTTTTCTTCCCCTTCTCCTTTCCTTGTTGTCTTCTTCCCTGTCTCCCCCAGAAACTTTGAAATCTGGTGGGCAAGAATGAAAATCAAGTGAATTACGGGATTAGTGTTTTGAAGGGATTATGTTTGTTTTCAACGTTTTCCAATTCAGTTTGTTAAAGAATGAGTCCGAAATCCTTACTCGAAGCATAATTGAGTTGTTAGCCGACCTGTTCACTGAGCAATAGAAGGAAAAGGTTAACTCAAAAGCTGAAAGAGTTCCTTTTTATTTGAGACAAGAGTGGTTCTCTGCCCTTGGAACTTTCCCAGAGCTCATGGGATTCGTCATTTCTGTATCAGCATTCTCTGTGGCTTAAATTCAGTACATGCATTTGGCTATTTAGGTATGCTTCTATATATTTTGCATTCATGGAGTCTTAATTCTGCTACTCCTCAGGTTTCTGAGACGATTCAGTTGTACTCATTAGTTTATTGGTATTAATGTCTTCACATCCAGTGAAGATGTGTCCTATTCCCGAACATTCTTTAATTTTGATTTGCCCTGATTTAGTAGCCCCTTCCCTCAGCCCCCTGGAGGCGGAGCATGTAGAGTCACCACAGAAAATAACTGAAGAGAACTTCCTTGGATTGACTGAGCTGTTTCTGTTCTCATTCTTCTAGAACACTGGCTCGTGTGGAATTGTTTTTTGTCTTTTGCTGACTTAGATGCTGACATTTTAGAATTGGAGGAGCATGATGATCATTTTCTTTAAAAAATTTTTTTTAAATGTTTGTTTTTGAGACGGAGACAGAGCGTGAGTGGGGGAGGGGCAGAGGAGAGGGAGACACAGAATCTGAAACAGACTCCAGGCTCTGAGCTGTCAGCACAGAGCCTGATGCGGGGCTCGAACCCACGAGCCGTGAGATCATGACCTGAGCCGAAGTCGGACGCTCAACTGACTGAGCCACCCAGGCTTCCCCAGATGATCATTTTCTTAATCCTGCTTTATTGCTGGTCATGGATTAATAACGGAATCCTTTCTTGTATTTTTGTTAGGCCCCGGCACTGTGTTTCTAGATGGCTAAAACAGCACTGAAATGCCACATCGCCATTTAATGCTCCCCCTAAAGTGAGCTATCCTAACCACTACCAGTAAAAAGGGAACATCTTAAACCTCTCTCTTACCCTGTGGAACTTTCACATAGAGATCGATATTGTTGTGTACATTTAAAGTTTAAATTTGTTAATGTAAGTTCAGAGCTGTGACTTCATCCCGAGTCAACCTAAAACCCAAACCACTAGCGAGTGTAATCTTTCTCGTTTTGTGCCAAGTTCTGCCAATTTAGCTTAAGTAGCTTTGTGATTCTCCCAAGTCGCCACTAGATGGAGAGCTTTTTTTTTTTTTTTTTTTTTTTTTTTTTTTTTTTACCATCTTGGTTAATCTCAAATGAGTTACACAGTTGGTCCTTGTATATTCGTGGTGTTGTATTTGTGAATTCTGCAGATTTGCCTACCGGCTAAAATTTGTGACCACCTCCCCCCCCCAGGTCGGTACACGGAGCACCTTCCCTGTCATTCGGGGACATGGGCGGAGGGGCAAAGACTTTGATTCTCCCAACATGCGGGTGCCCAGCTGAGCTTGAACAAAGGGATGCTCTGCCTTCTGGTTTCGGCTCTCACACTGTCATCACATGTCTGTTTCACGGTCTGTTTAGTGCTACTCTGGCAGTTTTGCGCTTTCTGTTGGTGACTGTACCATTTGAAATGGCCCCCAAGTGTAGTGCTGAAGTGCTAACTAGTGTTCCTTAGGGCGAGAAAGCCGTGATGTGTGTCTGGTGGGGAAAGGAAGTGTATTAAGCCGCTTCTTTCAGGCGTGAGTTGCAGTGCTGTTGGCCACAAGTTCGGTGTTGTAAACCGACAACGCATAGGGTGGTGTCTTCAACACACGAGTCAAGATTATGTATTGATTTGTTTACAAAAGTGTCGCCACTAGAGGTTGGGAATCTACCCCCCGTGTGTCCTCTGGGAGCGGATGATTCAGTCTCCACCAATTTGGCGTCTGCAGAGATTTTATAGACCGTAAAACTACCACGAATAAGAGAACCCACTGCACTTTCTCCGGTCTTCGAGCTCAGATTGTCCTCCCGGCTTTTGCGCAGGCTCAAACAAATGCCTTCCAACCCCTTCCTCTCCCAATTCATGTACTGTACAATGTCCTTTCACTTTTCAGTTCGTTGTCCATAGTAACGTGAAAAGTTTTTACAAAGAGGGGAGAATTTTTGTGTTAGGGGAAGTTGAACAGTGGCCCAGAATGGACGTGTTAGAAGAACCTGACCATCGTAAGAGAGGAGCCTTTTTGCTTTCTGGTATTTTTGACATTGATGCAGTCTTGTCCTCCGCATCAGTGAAAAAATAATGGAGCATTGAAGCAAATAATTAGATCTCTCCGTACTCTACGTATTGTAGTCAAACCGACTGCTGTTACTCTCAGTTTGTAAAATGCACCAAAATTTATCATAGGCCATTCTCACACCAGCGCACTGTCCTCAACGTGGCTGGGTTTGACATGGGGCTGTGGCTTGCCTTCCGCAGGCTCTGCAGCTCGACATCCCAGACTGTTCTGTGCTATTCTTGGAACATCTTTGCCTGCATATTTTTTTCTGCCGTCCTGTGTGCGGTGACCTGGTCCCTCTACCCAAAGGAAACCCTGTGTTGAAGTAGGAGACGGTCCATCAAGTGGGAAGCCCTGAGCAGTAGTAGAGCCCTACCGTGATGGAAGTCTCTGGGGTGAAGGTTCTACGAAAGGGTTCATTTTCTCCGGAAACAAACACGACTTCACAGACTGCCGTACCGTTGGGTTTTTGTGTCACAGTGGGAAGAACACCCGGGAGTTGGTTTAAATCATTCATTGGCGTGATATGAGTTAATCTCTCTGAGACCATTTTTTCCTGTATACATTGGAGGGTCAGGGGTTCCCCCTGTGTGTTTGGGAGTCTCAGAAACCTGTTTGTTGACTCTCCTAACCCAAGCTCAGCGAATGTCACAGAGACCCAGGTTTATGGGGACCAGCTGGGTCAGAAAGACCTGTGTCACTGTCCAGTGAGGAGGGCTTGGGTGACCTTTCCGGTTGCTGACCTGGGACCTGCTTCACTGACAGCTTTCAAGTCCCCCCCCCCCCCCCCTCCCGCCCCCCTCACATTTCTAGAATTGGAATCTCTGGCCTCAGAGAAGTTGATGTGATCAAGGCAGCCATTTTTACTTGTGGACTTATTGATCACTCTCACAGGAGGACTACGTTCCTGTCATTTGGGTTTTCAGACCTGACTTAGGGCACATGAGACAGAGCCTCCAGTGACAGGCCTCTCCGATGTGGGCGAGTCAGTAGGGAGAAAGCTGAGGGGACGCGACCCCTATCTACTCAACTTCTAAGGGAGGCTTTGAAAGTCAACTCAATTTAGTCCTTTTTGGATAAAGCAGCTGGGGAGGGGCATCCAGAGCGTCAGACCTGTCCAGAGAGCCCCCTGCCTCTCGGGGACCAGGAGGGTGACAGGTTCTGGGATCTTCTGGAAAAGAGGATTGTGGGGGAGGGGTGGGCCCTGGCTTTTCTCCTGCCGGAGTACAGGCTCACGCACGTGCTGGGCCCTATCTGGTGCCGTTACCCCTTCGGGACGGCCGTGCTTTTCCCTTCACTAAAGTTCCTTCTGTTGTTGCCGGACGCTAATTTTGACATACTTGACGTCCTTTCACTTGATATTTAAATACTCTTCAGATGGAACACATCCCCTTTCAGATATTCTGAGCAAATTCCTATGTTCTTTCTACCTCTCGTAATAACGTTGGAGAAACTACTTTTGGACCAGACCAGTCAGCGAGGGATTATTCTATTCACTGGGGCCACAGTGACTGGGACATAAATAGAAAGGGTTAGGTCTACTTTGAACCGGTTGGAGAGCTACCGTTTTTAGATTTTTTTTTTTTTTTTTTTGTCTGCTTGTGAGATGCCAGGTATTTTATCTGGATCAGAAATTATCCTCGTAGGTATTCTAAGGATCTGGAGGTCAGCTAGGTGCCACCTCCAGGCGTCCTTTTATTTTATTTGTTCTACCCTTTTCCGGGGGACAAGGCTTCCCGGCCTTCCAAGCCCGACTCCTGCCCAGATTTCCCTGGTGGGTTCAGGAGCTGGTCTGTGGCCTTGAGGAAGCAGTGCCTGCTGGGAAAGAGGGAGCCAAGGAGGTCCCCTAGAGAAGCAGTGCACCGGGGAAGTTCGGCGGATCGCTCTGCTTTGGGTCTTGCTCCTGTAGAATCATCCTGGTGCCCCAGGACTTCCTGACCCAGCGCCTCCCCGCTCGACGGGGGTGCGAGGAAGCCGGGGTCCGCACCCGAGTCCACCGCTGGCCGCAGGCGTCGTCCCTGACGTGCGGCTTCACCCGGCCCCTAGCTTGTCGGGTTAGCCCGGCCAGAGTCCGGGGCCGACTCTCCTGCGGGGTCACTGGCTATGACGCTCTGCTCTCCGTGGGCCTCCACACACCCCTTCACTGTCTGTAGGATGATTTGGAGTCTCCGGTCCAGGGCCAGCAGGTGGGGCTCCGTGAGGACGGGGCTGAGCTCGTCTTCTAGCAAAGACTCCCGCATCACGTCACTGAGCCTGTAGTCGCCTTGGGCCAGCAGCTGCAGGTGCGAAAGCGTTTTCTTTTTTATCCTGGAAGGACAAAGTCAGAGGAGGCAAGTTAAGTAAATGCAAAGGGAAAAGCCTGCCTGAGCTCGGTTCCCCGCAAGCAGCTGTTGTAGCTGATGTCCTGGGAGCCGCCTTCCCCGGGGTCTTTTCGAGCCCATTTTAACGAAAACCAGGGAAAAGGAAATAAGCCACATTTAATGGCATCTCAAGGAGATTTAAAGCCAACGAGAGAAGCTTCTGGCAGGTGACATGATGAGGACGTTTGCCATCTCAAAAGCCAGCCTCCCGGTTGTTCCTTGCCAACTTTATACGATTTCTCTGTGTCAGGTTCTTGGAGGGATGGCAATGGGGTGGAACCAATCCGGGCTTTAGGAATTTGATTTCTTCGTAGGTGGGGGGATCCGACTTGCACTCAGATGTGTAAGCAGCTTAACTGTCCGACCGGCTTTCTCGCCTGAGGAGGACAGGGAGGGATGGAGGGAGGCACGCTTAAATGAAGCTAGGAAGCAGATAAAGAACATGCTTCGCTCTGAGTTTTCCAGCTGGAAATGAAAGGTGGTTTTGCTAGGCGCGCATCCCGGGATTTCTAGTTAGATCTAGATACCGCACCGGAGCAGGTGGGCCATTTCACGAGCCTGACTTGAGCCCCGGAGAGGTGTGGAGGTGGATTAGACACTCTCTAGAGAATGGCGGCCGCACCAAGTCTAACTACCTCCTTTCAACCTGACGTGAGTTTATGGGACTTTTTTTTTTTTTTTTAAGATTTTATTTTTAAGTACTCTCTACACCCAATGTGGGGCTCGAACCCCCAACCTGATCTGAGATCAAGAGTCGTGTGTTCTACCAACTGAGCCAGCCGGGCGCCCCAAGTTTATGGGATTTCCGTCAGGATCTTAGACCTGTGAGCAGGTAGTAATCTGAGCTTCTGTGAGTGCCGAGCGAAGCAGAGATGTGATTAGTCCCGTTGAAGACCCAGGCTTTGCAAGAGTGAGATCTCTGAGTGGGTTAAGGATTCAACTCGGCAACCGGAGGGTTTGCAAGCCTTGAGGTCCTCAGTCATCCTATGCTGAAAGGTGAAAGAGGCTGTTGCTGGGGACGGTTCTGTGGCCGTACCAGAAAGGAGGTCATTCCCTTCATCCTTCCCACCGGCGTCCTAGCGCACACTTGAGACCTTCAGAGCGTGAAGGGTCGCGATCGTGACCTGCCCCGGAGCTGAAAGCTTACCTGCAACACTGGGACAGCGGTGACAGGATGGAGAGTTCGTCCTGGGAGTGTCGTCCAAACCTGGAAGGGGACACGGGCTTTCAGGGTGGCCCACAGCCCCTCCTTAATGATTGCCTCTCTCCTCTGCCTCAGCCTCGTTTTGACTCACAGCCCTGGGGTAAAACGCCGGGGATCGTGGTGGCTTCCTCTCCAGCCCCCTCCTCAATCAGCTCACAGAAGCCTCTGTCCAAAGATGTGCATTCATTCGTTCGTTCGTTCGTTCATTCATTCATTCCCTAACTACAGGGGACCCGGCACTGAGGATGAACCGTGTGTTCCGCCTCCAAGACTGAACCACACGGTGAAAAAAAATACGGAAAACGCGAGTCTGTTTCAGTAACGCTCTCAGGTAGGAGGGGACTCTAGCGTCACTTAGCGAAGTGGAAGGAGTGGGGCAAGGCGGCCGGGAACGGGACGGGGAAGGGCCTCCCGTTTGCCCCGGGCAGCCGCACCAGGGCCATGGCCGGGACAGGGGCGTTGGCCCACTTACCCTCTGGCGTTGTCAAGGTGAATAAGGAACCCGTCATCCCCAAATTTGGTGAACATCTCGTAATGGTGACGGTCCATGTTCCCTGTGAAGGAGGGCAGACGCTGCGGACCTCTGAGCTCTCCCGGGCACGGAGGCCTGTCACCGGCTGAGGCCGGACTCCGAACCCAGGGCCACAGGCTGTTTCCCCGGGGTCCTGAGTGGAGCCGCAGAGGGAGAAGGGAGCCAACCCAGGCAAGCAAGCCCTCCGGTGGGCCGTTTTCACACCGCGTGCCTGCCTCCCGAGTGACGTCCTCTCTGAAGAGGGGAGCATGGGAACTTCTGTCGTCTGGGACCTGGGCCGCTCCCCAGCTCACTCAGTCCTCGCGCTCCAGGCTGCAACTCTTCCGCCCAAGGTCATGGCGAATCCCAGCCCAAGAGCGGGGGGCCGCCGCGGCCCAGGGCCCGAGCCCGGGGACCTACCTATCAAGAAGTCGAAGATGGCCATGTCGATGATGTTGAGGAGACGGCGGCTGCTGTTGTACGGGTAGATCTGTTTCACCGTGTCGCAGTACAACGGATTGACCTCCCACCTGAGGGGGAGAAGAAGTCCTGGGGCTGGAAGAGCCAAGATGGCAAGGTGTTGGGGGTCCTTCTCACACCTCCCCTTGCCCCCTCCGATCCCTGCCTCCCCGATCCCACCCTGGGCTGCCGGCAGGTCCTGGGCATGCGGGTGGTAGCTGGGGACACAGGAGGCCCCCGGGCAAAGACGTGGTGGGGGGCTGCAGACCCCACGTGGGGCGAAGAAGGTTCTGGGTCCTGAGCATCCATTCTGCTGGGCGCTATACTCCTGGCTGGGATACCGCGTGCCAGAGCCTGCAGCTCCTGTCACCGAGCCTCCTGGACCCTGGCCCTGAACCATTCGGAGCCCCCCTGCCAGGCCCCCAATTCTCTGTCACCTCTCCCTTTCCTATGCTCCTCTGCTAGAATGCCCCCTTGTCCCTGTCCATCTGCTGGGCTCTGACCCTGCCTTCACGAGTCCCCGAGGATCTGTCCTGTCCTCCAGAAACCCTTCTCCACTCACTTCTCCTCAGCAGTGGCTGGACGGATGAACCTATGCATTCCATCACCTGCTAGAAACTGAGCGCCTGCTGTGGGCGCTCAGCCCACAGCCATAGGGAAGCAGGCGTCTCTCCCATGGGCTCCTCATGGGCTCGTGTGTATGACAAGCAGGTGTAGCACCGTGTTTTCATACTCAAGGCTTCTTGTCTGACCACCCCACTAGGCTGGGAGCCTCCCGAGGGGAGAGCCTGGGTCTTTGGTTTCCGTAACCCCTGGCACCCAGTACTGGGTACACAGTAGGCTCTTTGTAACTGAATCCATGAGCGAAAGGGGGAGACGAGGCACAGCTGGTTCCAGAATCCATGTAAGGCAAATGGTCGGGGACAGCTTCTGGGGTCCAAAAGCCAGGCTAGCCGCCAGGCCTTGGGACAGGGACTGTAGCCACTGTCAGGGACAAGCCTGGAGGGCCGGGGGCAGGGCACTGTGGCCAGGGGGCCAACTCACTCCTCTTTTCCTGCCAGCGAGTAGGAGCGGATCCAGGGGTTGGGCACAGACAGCCTGGGGGCCAGGTTGAGGGACGGCAGGAAGGCGGAGAGGGAGCCCTCCAGCAGGTGCGGGTTACCGCAGACGGCGTATTCAGTCTTGCACATGTATGGGCACTTGGCAAAGAAGCACACGTTGCTGGCTGGAGGGTGCGGAGGAGAGAGAGGACTAAGAGAAGGGGGCAAGGCCATTTTCCAGCGCCTCCCCCCCGCCCCCCAAATCCTCTAGGAGGGAAGGGAAACCCTGAACCCACAGCTTGGGAAGAGGCAGAAGAAGAAGAAAATATTGCATTTCCAGATGTCAGGGCTTGTGAATGCTTTTTTTTTTTTTTTTTTCAATTTATTTATTTTGAGAGAGAGAGACTGAGCCAGCGGGGGAGGGGCAGAGAGAGAGAGAGAAAGAAAGACGGGGAGAGAGAGAGAATCCCAAGCAGACTCCATGCTGTCAGCTCAGAGCCTGAGGCAGGGCCCGAACCCACAAAGCATGAGACGGTGAGCTGAGCCGAAACCCAACAGTCGGAGGCTTAACCGACTGAGCCTCCCAGGCGCCCCGTGAATGCTTTTAGACTGGGGATGCTGGGTACCAATTTTCAAATGTCTCAGGACAGAAAGCGTGGGACCCCGTCTCCCGGCATCCCATCCGTGTGATTAGAATGCTCTTTGTTTGCATGGGTAACATCTGATGCCGGGGAGGCTGGCGCTGTAGCTCATGCCCACACAGCCTGCTTGGCATCTCACGGGCGTGATGCTCGGGGGCACCAGGGGGGGAGCGTCTGGGGGCAGCATATACCCATCCCGGTGGCAAACCCTGCTCCGGCCAGTACTCCACCTGGAGAGACGAAGAAAACACTCTGCAGGATTTCATTCTTGGTGACCTCTAGGATTTCCTTGGTGACATTGACTAGCCTCCCCACTGTGGGTGGCACTCGTCGGAAGTCCAGAATCCTGAAAGAGACAAAGCCTTGCTCAGCGAGGGCGGTGGTGGCCCGTTGGACGTCGACTGCCATTCCCGACCACGGCCAGCCGAGGGCGCTCTGCGCTACTGAGCTGACCGTGCCCAGGGCAAACCCGTATCGGAAGGGGTGGAAAAGGAATCCCGATTCCGGCAGGCCTCCTGGGCAAGCCTTCGCACAACGCAGGCCGCGTCCTAGGTCAGAGCTTCTCGTAATTCCACGTACGTAACGAGTCACCTGGCATCTCGCTCACTTGCAGGCTCTGATTCAGTGGGTCCAGGGGGGAGCCCGAGATTCGGCATTTGTGAAAAGCTCCCGGGTGGTGCCCCCTGGCGGCCAGTCCATAGAACACACCTTGAGTAGCAATGCCGGGCAAATAGGAGGGGAGGAAGTTTAGGACCGCGCTTTCACCTTTTAACATCGTTTAAGACTCCTGGGGTACATGGGGGTGAATGCCTTTTCCCCGTCTCCAGAGCAGGAAACTAGAGCAAAGGGCAAGGTCAGCTCCAAGGTGGCAGCCTGAGCCTCCTGGCAGGGTTAGTTTTCTCTCTAGGTCATTCTTCTCATTACCTTAGAAACCTTGTGTTTTTCAGTGGTGGGGCTGAGGAAACGCGTTGGGTTCAAGGGCAACACTGAAGTTCACGAATGACCGGGTGCCAGAAAGAAGAAATGCCAGGGCCTTCCCACCTGGGGGTCTGCCCAGCGCCCCTCTCTGGCGGTCAGCCCTCCAAGTCCACGCCACGTCCCCGGGGCCCGGCCCTACCTGTCCAGGTGGAAAGCTGCAATCTCAGCGTTGTGTCTCTGGAAGTCGATGAAATAGAAGAAGTCGGCGGGTGTCTCTTCATGTCGCTGCTGTCTGGAAGGAAGGGAGGAGTCACGCCCTGGACTCAGACTTCAGCGGGAGCCTGAGAAGAGAGCTGAGAAGCGTGATCGCAGGGAAGGGGAAACATGCTTTCATGCTTTTAAGGTCTGTGTGCATGACGGAGTGGGGCACCACGGTCGGCCTGCGGCTCCCTGGGCGGGGGGCAGACCTGCAGTATTCTCCCCGGAGCTTGTCCGGCAGGCACTCCCCCTACCAGGTCTCCTGTTTGAGCAACTTTGGAGACAGCGGCTGATTCTTTTAAAAAGTAGTTGAGTCCAGGGGTGCCCGGGTGGCCTAGTCGGTTAAGCGTCCGACTTCGGCTCAGGTCATGATCTCCCAGTTTGTGAGTTCGAGCCTCGCATCGGGCTCTGTGCTGATGGCTCGGAGCCTGCAGCCTGCTGCGGATTCTGTGTCTCCCTCTCTCTCTGCCCCTCCCCAACTTGCGCCTGTGCACTCTCTCTCTCTCAAAAATAAATAAATTAAAAAAAATTTTTTTAAAAAGTAGTTGAGTCCGGAAGAAAGACAAACATCCTTCAGCAGGTGTAAACAGAAGAGAACAAGAGGCTGGCACAGACCCAGGGGTCAAGGGTTAGGGGTAGACGAGCAGGCGGGGCGGTATAACAGGAACAGTGCCCTAGGGTTATTATAGTTTTTTTTTAAATTTTTTTTTAACGTTTATTTATTTTTGAGACAGAGAGAGACAGAGCATGAATGGGGGAGGGTCAGAGAGAGAAGGAGACACAGAATCCGAAACAGGCTCCAGGCTCTGAGCCGTCAGCACAGAGCCCGACGTGGGGCTCGAACTCACGGACCGCGAGATCATGACCTGAGCTGAAGTCGGCTGCTCAACCGACTGAGCCACCCAGGCGCCCCGGGTTATTATATTATAGTTTAGTACAACTGATATTGAAGAACAGAGAGGGTCCAGGTCTTAGGGTGACAGGGGTGAGTAATCGAGCCTGTCCCCTCAGAGAAACCTCAGCTGGGTCCTGAGAGTGAGCCCAGCCAGAGGCTCGAGGGAGGCTGGTGCAGAGGAAATTGATTTATGTACATTTAAAAATTTCTAACGGATTCCTGAAAAGCGACAGCCTGCCCGGGTGTGACGGGCCGGCTGGCATGTGTGTTCAGGAAGGTGCCTCGCGGTCATCACGGGCAGCCTGGGTGACCTGCCTCGACGCTAAGATACAGAAGGACGAAGACCTTTGAGCAATCGTATCATCCATCGTGTGGGACCGCGAGAGAGCTGCAGAAGCCATCCACAGGTAAATAAGTACAGTGTTACAGAAAGCTGTAAACACACAGCCCCAGCAATTGAAATAGTGACGTGCGCTTTGCCAAGAAACACAAGTCCTAGAAACCACAGCGAGAGGCTGCCCAGAAGCAGGGATTCTATTTAAAAAGGGCGCAGCCACATTTCGTGGACCGGCCTCGGTGCCCAGGCCTGCCCTGCATCTCCTCACCAGCGTCGCCTCTGGATGTCTGGGCAGCAAGGACCGTCCGTGTGTCCCAGTCTCCAAATTTTAATTCCTGAAGAATATCCAGAAGAATACATCCAGGCATCCATCCCTAAGATTACACAATCTTCCGGCCCTTTCTAGAATTTTCTAAAGCATCTTTTCCCTGTTTTTGTAAGGCATATCTAGATGTGATTTTAAACTTGAAAATCATTTGTACCTGGGTGCTTCTCAGGCTTCGGCAAGCGCTGACGTATTTCTCAGTATATATATTGCATATATCACATGAAAAATATAATCTTGAATTATGGTCAGAATTGAAATCATCTGAAGACATTTTTAAGAAGGGACAAATTTTTTTTTTTTTTTTTTTTTTTTACTGTAAGTTACATGTAGAAATAAACGCATGCTTTTCCAAGGAAAACATTTTTAAACGATGCTGTTTGGGTTTGGACTAAATTGCGTACAGATGCACATTTGCACTTTGTGTTACGGTGTAAGAATAGACACAATGTTGGAAACTTTTGCGTTACGCTCAGAGAGATAACCCTGTTCGTTTGAACAGTCTTTGTATTTTGTTTGTTAAGTGACGGGGCAGACAAGTACTTCCTGTTCTTTCCTGCAGGAAAACGTGGCCCGTGTGAGTGGTTTTCGTCCCCACGTATAAAAAGTCACAGTGAACCTCATCCGCTCTATATTAGCTTTCATTTTAAAAGCTCACAGCCATGCTCATGTGCCGGATAAGAATTCTGCTCTGAGGATGCAACTCGTGGAGCCGATGAGGTGAGGTGAATTTGCAGATTTCTCATCGTTTTTTTAGTTTATTTAGAGAAAGAGAGAGCCTGAGTGGGGGGAGGGGGAGGGGCAGAGACAGAGAGAAAGGGAGAGAGAGAATCCCAAGCAGACCCTGTGCCGTCAGCACAGAGCCCGACTCAGGGTTTGATCTCACGAACCGCATGATTGTGACCTGAGCCAAAATCGAGGGTTGGACGCTTAACCAGCTGAGCCACCCAGAGGCCCCAGTTTATCACTGTCTTTATGCTTCTCTTTAATGCCTCGTGTTTCTACATCCGCATTCCTTCTGCCTCCTCTCTGTAACCAGTGCTCACCTCTGAGCCTGCGCTCACCCCGCATGACTAACCATAATAATCGTTTAAAGCCCTGTAATTCCCCAAACTTGGTGGCTCTGTGTTCAGCTGAGTGGTGTGACAAAGAATCACCTGCCTTCTCCTGGAGCTTTGGCTAAACCAGCCAGGTGTGCTCGCTGGGATCACTCCCTTTAAAAAGGAACACACAGGGCGCCTGGGTGGCTCAGTTGGTTAAGCGTCCGACGTCAGCTCAGGTCACAATCTCGAGGTCTGTGAGTTCGAGCCCCGCGTCAGGCTCTGGGCTGACGGCTCAGAGCCTGGAGCCTGCTTCCGATTCTGTGTCTCCCTCTCTCTCTCTCTGCCCCTCCCCCGTTCATGCTCTGTCTCTCTCTGTCTCAAAAATAAATAAACGTTAAAAAAAAAAAAAAAAAAAAGGAACACAATTTTCCCCCAGTATTTCTCACTGGGATCACTCCCTTTAAAAAGGAACACAATTTCCCCCCAGTATTTTATATGCCTGAATACGAGATGAGATCCCCTCCCAAAACTGTCCCTCAGAAAAGTGAACTTCTCTATACTTGATTCCTTGCCTGTTCTCAAATGACACAGCCTCCTCTTATTTTGTCGGGGATAGACTCCTTCAGCAGAGCTGCCTCCATTCTGCGTTGGGTTTTATTACCGACAGAACTGCTTAAAACAGACTGGTGGCAGTGATGGGTGTAGAACTTAACATTCTTTCAACATTGGCCCCCAACTTGACCCTGGTGACGATGATGATTGACATTAAGCATTTGGATGAGTGATGGTTCGCTGGGGCTTAACCAACGCAGTTGGTTAAGCATCTGACTCTTGATTTTGGCTCAGGTCATGATCTCACAGTTCGTGGGATCGAGCCCCATGTTGGGCTCTGTGCTGACAGCGTGGAGCCTGCTTGGGATTCTCTCTCCCTCTCTCTCTGCCCGTCCCTTGCTCGCATTCTCTGTCTCTCTCTCTCAAAATGAATAAATAAAATTTTTTTGGATGAGCGAGGAAAGAGTCTGGAAGGAACAGGCAAGATTTCTATGAATCTACGTATCGTTTTATAGGATGGGGTCTTTTTCATCAATAAATTAAACATAGGCAGACATTCACTTGTTTCATGTGCCTCTCTGATAAGTTACAGGTTGAAATTGATCAAATAACTAGGTGTTTGGGTTCTCACACGGGAGCAATGGAGGATCCCCTTATGTAGCAGCGGTTCCCAAGGTCGTCTGGCCTTGGGATCACAGGGGGAGCTCCCAGACCAGTCCTAGTGGACTCCCGGAGGGTGGGACTCAGGCATCAGGCTATTTATTTATTTATTTATTTATTTTTGAGACAGAGAGAGACACAGCATGAACGGGGGAGGATCAGAGAGAGAGGGAGACACAGAATCTGAAACAGGCTCCAGGCTCTGAGCGGTCAGCACAGAGCCCGACGCGGGGCTCGAAGTCAGGAACCGTGAGACTGTGATCTGAGCTGAAGTGAGACACTGAACCGACTGAGCCACCCGGGCATCAGGATGTTTAAGGGTCCCCAAGTGATCCCAGTGTACACAGAAGCTCTCTTTAAAGGGGTGTTTTGCCAAAGCAATGCAGGTACTAAGGCCTGTCCGTTGCCAGAAGGTTTGGACTCTAAGTCAGTCTAATTGGATCCCCCGGAAGACAGTGCCTTCTGGCAGAAAGCGTGACCTGGGTAACGGGAACCCGTCTTGGGCCATTTTCCCTTGTGCGTGTCATCTGCAGGAGGGACAGTGTCACCTCAAAAGTCCCCAGTCTTTGAGCTATAGACCCTTTGGGGCGAGGAATCCATACGCACACCAAGCTCTGTCTGTAGACTGCATAGTATTTCGCCCACACATCTGTGCCACAGTATTTTAAAGACATGTATGTGCTGTTGTTAGGAATAAAACAGAAATTAGCGTAAAGGTGTAATTGCCTCCCTAGTACCCTTTCTTCATTGTCTAGTTTTTCAGTCATCTATAAAGTAGACTTTGTGAGGGTCCTGGGCCTGGAAACAAAAGTGGGGATCAAGTATAGAGGTGCAGTGGGAATTCTGCAAGCCAGCCGTCTGGGTTTGAATCCCAGTTCCGCTGCTTGCAGCAGGGAGGTTGGGGCAAGGTGGCCCCTCTGTGACAGTACCTGGCCCATAAGCCTATTGATGACCCAAGAGCCAATCAGGGAAAGCATGTGGCCTAGATACAAGCAACGACCTGATCAAGACTGCCTTTTACTGTTTTTCATGACCACTAAAATCAGTTATACGCTTGGGCAGACTGCCCCCAAGAGAGCCCATAAAGGACTAGCTTGAAGATTTTAGCCCACATTTATTAATTTTTGGTCAAAACTCCCTTACGGCTGCCACAGCTGGACGTGGAGGTGAGGAAGGCAGTCACTTACCTCATGGGTTTGAACATGGCCTTCCCGAAGTCTGAGAACCTCAGAACCAGCTTGAGGTGGACCCCACTGGGTTTCACAACTGTAAGGGGGAGAAGCGGGGAGTTAGCAATCCTTCTGGGCCTAACCTCGGGGCTGTGAGCCTTTGTTCACTCAATAAACCCAGCTGATTTCTTCTCTTGGCCCTTAATAAGACCCCGAAGCCTAGCGTTTGCTTTCAAAACCTTGCAGGGTAAGGCCTAGCATGTCAGGCCACGGAGAGCGGATCCAGGGGCTCAAGGCATTACTTTTTCTGCTGTCGTGGGAACAGGGCAGACAATGCGGGATTCCCCGGACAGACACTCACTGCAAACCCCAGAAAACGTTTTCCTAAGAAGAACCACTGTCTTCCTCTTTGTACCTCCGTCCCAGTGGATTCTGGTTGTGTCACCTGTTACATTGCACTGGGCGAGTTTATCTACATCTCCTTCCGTTCGACACTGCATACCTGGGTGAGACAGGGTCTGGTGAGTAAGACACCTGCGGGGGCACCTCCGTCACCCTGAGCTGGGTGCTGCCTCCAGGGATGTCATGGAGCCCTTCACACGCTTTGCCCCATCCTGGCCTTGCTATAAGCCCCGTGACGGTTGGGACAACGACTTGCTCAACCTTTGTCTTCTATAAAATGGCAAAGGGCAGGTGCTAAACTAAAGGAAAGGGGAGCCCCGGGCCCTACAAACTTTCTTCCAAACCTTTGTCACATCATGACTTACACGGGAATTTCCCTGTTGGGTAAGTATTGCCGTCAACGCGTGAGGTTACTCATCGCTGGCGGTGACTGGCCTGTGGGCCTCAGTGTCCGGCCCAGACCTGCCCACGCTGAGGGCTGGGGATTCCGGTGTCCAGGCACGCCTGTACCCAATTCATAGCACCCTGGGAGGGGCTATAGCTCACATTTATCTTTTTGATTCTTTTCATCATTTACCCCAGTGGGTCTCAACTTTGGGTACATTAGAAGCACCCGGAGGGCTTCAAAATTCTGCTGCCTGGGGATCACCCCATACAACTGAATTAAAATCTCCTGTGGGGGGGAGGCCAGTACATGGTACCTTTTAAAACTCTCCGGGCAACTCTAGTACGGGGCCAGCTTGAGAACCGACGATGTTAATTTCCAGATTCCGATTCACAAAAGCAGAGTGGGGACGGAAATTTTGCATCCCTTTTCTATTTTTATTTTTTTTAAGCAGGCTTCGGGCCCAGCGCAGAGCCCAGCTGGGGCTTGAACTCACAACCCTGAGATCGAGGCCTGAGCTGAGATCAATGGTTGGATGCTTAACTGACTGAGCCACCCAGGCACCCCGACATTTTGCATTCCTAGCAAGCTCCTTGATGATGCAGGGACCCCAGGCTCACCAGCGGGGCCTGGTAACTGTCCCTCTTCTTTTCTTTTCTTTTGTGTGGGTGGGTGGGGAAAAATGTTGCGTTCTCAGAGATTAGGCAGAGAGAGTCATGCTCCAACTTCCGACCAGAAGTGGACCACGGAGTGGATGATGGGCCCCCTCTGTTGTTGCCAAATCTTGGGGTTCACAGGGCTGTGGAGGGGAGGGGGCTGGACAGAGGCGGGGCCGGGCCACTTACTCTGGGTGCAGTCACAAGCCCCAAGCAGGGCTTTCTCGTCCTGACTGTAATCTGCAAAGAAGGAAAAGGGCAGTGAGAACATCCAGGCTTGTTCCTGGAAGAGCCCACCACACAGGGGCCTCGACTCTGGTTTAGACCGCAGTGGGGGAGACGGTGAGGCGGCCCAGGGGGCCCTTGCCCACTCAGCAGGGCACGTCCCGTGGCCCCAGCTGGCTGCAGCCTCCACCCTGCTCCATGCCAGGGCCCGTGCCCTCTAGCCCTTCAGCGGGTACTCGAGCAGCGCCTGGGTGAGTGAAGGACGCTAGTTTGGTCTTCTAGAAACTGGACTGTTGGAGTGCTTGAGAGCCCAGACCTGGGACACAGCAGGTCTGTGTTTGAATCCCAACGCCACCACGGGGTCTTTGGCTGAGCTGATTAACCTCTCTGAGTCTCAGTTTCCCCGCCTGTAAAATGGCCATGATAAGGTCTATGTCACGTAGTCACTGTATGAAAGATCGTTGACAGGTTCCAAAGGAGCATGCAATAAATGGTAGCAAAACCACCATCCTTTAAGTGTGTGGAAACTCTTAGGGCTCTCTGATGGGGTGGTGAGGAGATTAGAATGAAAAGAGGTCTTTCAAAGGGGGAAAGGATCAATGGCTAGCCTTTTCTTCTTCTCACCTATCAGGTGTCAGAGTCAACCCTTTAAGATTTCACGCTAGAGCCCAGCCTGACATGGTTTACGCAGCTTCTCTGGGAGAAAGTCAAGGCGTCCCACAAGGCGACCCTGTGAGTCTCACCAGCGCTGATGGTGGGAGAGCGCCTCATGTCCTGGAGGAGTTGGCGGACGACAGGGCTGGACCGGGGGTACAGCCCGTGGCGGCTGATCCCCAGGTGGAACTGGATCCAGCTGGCGTCAAGTTGGAGCTGTAGTGGCGAGTCCAGGGAGGTAAGGTTGAGCTGTTCTTGGTACATCTTGTGCCGCCTGAAAGAGCAGAGAGAGTTTTGTTCTGTTTCGGTTGGGCTACGAGAACGCAGAGACTTGCGAAAGCACCGTGTCTGGGCTCTCTATTCATTCTTTCATTCCTTCAGCAGCAGTATTAAGTGCCCACTGTGTACCCAGCCTTTTGCTCTGCTTAGGATACCATGGCGGGGGGTGGGGGGAGCAAAACGGGCACACGCCTTCCTTGCCCTCTGAGGGCTTACAATCTAGCGAGTACAACAGGTGCATGGTTACACAGTGTCATACACAAACACACAAATACCTAACTATAAGCCATGACAACCACGGCAGAGGAAAAGAGTAGATGATGACGAGTAAAATTGGGGACTTCCTATAACTGGGGATCTCGGGGAGGTGTTCTGGGCCTCTCCTGTGCACTTTTCCATGGAAGAAGTCTGTATGTTATATTTCCCCACTATTTTCTGACGTTTGGAGAGAAGGAAGTGAATGGAGGGCAAGGATCCCTTAAGTAGAGATAGATTAGACAATAGATTAAACGATGAGTCATATAGGAAAAGAAGAATTAATTAGCCATTTACTGTTGGCCCACTCAAGAGCCTTTTCTACCAGGGTACAAATAAAAACCAATGCCAGTGCCCTACGGAGGCCAAGAGTCTAGTTTGGGAGACAAGTTGTAGGTCTGTGAAATCATCGGAGCCAAAAAGAAGGCAGTTATAAGTTGACTGCTAGATATGTGGTTCAGACTACCCCCTCGCTCCCAATATTTTGGAGAAGGGAAAGACTGGTCAGAGGAAGACAATCGGGGAGGAAGGTGGACTTCAGCTGACTCGTAACGAATGGGGGGCGTTTGGATTGAATGGGGTATTACAGGGGTGCGCGAGGAGAGGCCGGCGGGCGACAGGTGTATCTAAGGATTAGAGAGGGAGGCATTATTTCGACAGATGGTTGAATAAAAAGGTGAAGGCTTCCATTTGGAAGGCAGAGCAAATTAGCATGATGTCACCTGGCGAGGAGACGCTGACTGCAGGGGAACGTGGGATTTTTGGGGGCAGGAAAATGGTGCTCCTCTATGTGCATATTTCTCAAGCTGATACCACACCTCTGAGGTCTGTGATGGGTTGGTGTGGGTTTTTAAAACATTTTTTTTGCTATGATTTTTGATTTCTGAATTCTGTCGTTGCGAATTCTGTTAAGAATAAAGCATCCGGTAATGTAGCCGAGTCAACACTGACTCACTGTTTTGTAAAAACATTTAATTACATATGAATTCATTTTGATTTCGGAGTTCTCCTTTTCGAGCCAACACATTTTCTTTGTTCAGGTCCTGCCGCGTTTGAAAAGCTTTTGTGTATTTTAGGCACTGTGTCCACATTGCTAATGAACCCTGACCCACTGTCTTAGCTCAGATGCCCAAATAAAATACCACTGACCGGGAGAGTCAACAGCAGGCATTTATTTTCGCACGCTTCTGGAGGCCGAAGTCCAAGATCAAAATGTGGCCACGTTTTGATTTCGCCTGCGCCCCCTCTCGCTTTCTCTCGGCCTCGGGGACGGCCTCCTTCTTTCTTCCTCACGTTGTCTTCTCTCTGTGTGCGAGCATCCCTCGCGTCTCCTGCTCTCATAAGGACACCAGCCCTATTGAATTAGGGCCCACTCTATGTAGGAATCTTGGGGGGGGGCGACACAAATCGGTCCACGGTACTTGCCCATTTACAATGTTTGCGGCCAGTCGCCAGGAAGGTCCATTCCAGAAGGCTTTCCTCAACCCCAGCCAGGAGGTCAGGAGAGAGAAGGGGTGCGGATGGCGAGGTAACTCTACATGGATGGAACTTCCTTTCTGGACACGTTTCTACCCATCTACAGAATTCAATTAGGCTCACATCCGTCAGGCAGAGCTATGCGTTTCCATTTTCTCCTTTATCAGCCTCTCCGGGGGGGCTAAGATAAGTACCTGGCGGCAGTGTGTGTATATTGGCCCCCTCTGGCCACCGTAACAAAATTCTGCAGACCAGGTGGCTTAGCCAACGGACGTCGGTTTCTTGCAGTTCTACAGGCTGGCAAGTCCAAGATTAAGGTATGGGCAGATTCAGTTCTTTTTTTAAGAAAATATTTATTTATTTATTTTGAGAGAGAGAGAGAGAGAGAGAGAGAGAGAGAGAGAGAGAGAGAACATGTAGGAGCAGGGGAGGGGCAGAGAGAGAGGAAGACAGGGAATCCCAAGCAGGCTCCACACTGTCAGGGCAGAGCCCATCGTGGGGCTCGAACTCATGAACCTTGAGGTTGTGACCTGAGCGGAAATCAAGAGTCAGCCACTTAACTGACCGAGGCACCCAGGCGCCCCCAGATTGAGCCCTGGATGAGGGTTTTTACTTCTTGACTTGCAGATGGCCACCCTCTCGCTGTGTCTTCACGTGGAGAGAGGGGAACCTCTCGTTCTCTTCTTGTAAGGATACTAATCCCGTCATGGGCCTCTACCCTCATGACCTCATCTAAACCTCATTGTTTTCCAAAGACCCCCACCTTCAAATACCATGGCCGTGGAAGTTAGGGCTTTGACATATGAATTTGGTGGTGGGGGTGGGTGGGTGCAGGGGACTCACAAGCATTCAGCCCATAAAAGTATGAGCTTCATTTCTCCACCCTTAACTCATCCGTAGGGCACACTTACTCGACATGCAAGGGAGAGCACACTCCCCATCTAAAGGGGACAGCTGCCATTAGGTTTCAGCTAACAGTAGTCATGTCTTGTCATTGTTCATTTATTTATTCATTCATCAAACATTTATTGACTGCTAGACACTGATCTACATACTGAAACTAAGGCTGTGTACAAAACAAAGCGTTTGTTGTCAGGAAACTTACATTTTCCTGAGAAATCTTTTATTCTGAGTTTTCAAGAGAAGCTAAGAATCCAGATATTTTTTTCTTTTTCTTTCTTTTTTTTTTTTTTTTTAGAGAGAGTGTGCACAAGCGAGTGGGGGAGAGAGAGAGAGAGAGAGAATCTTTTTTTTTTTTTTAAACGTTTATTTATTTTTGAGACAGAGCGAGACAGAGCATGAACAGGGGAGGGTCAGAGAGAGGGAGACACAGAATCCGAAACAGGCTCCAGGCTCTGAGCTGTCAGCACAGAGCCTGACGTGGGGCTTGAACTCACTGACCGCGAAATCATGACCTGAGCCTAAGTCGGTCGCTTAACCGACTGAGCCACCCAGGCGCCCCAAGACTATCTTAAGCAGGCTCTGCACTGTGGTGCCAAGCCTGATGCGGGGCTCCCTCTCATGATTCTGGGATCATGACCTGAGGTGGAAATCAAGAGTCAGACATTTAGCCGATTGAGCCACCCAAGTGCCCCTAAAAATCCAGATTCTGATCACAATGTATAATCTCCTTTTTAAAACATGTTGACTTAAGATTTAAAACATCCCCAGGGTGCCTGGGTGGCTCAGTCGGCTGAGCGTCCGACTTCAGCTCAGGTCATGATCTCGCCACTCGTGGGTTCGAGCCCCTCGTCGGGCTCTACGCTGACAGCTCAGAGCCTGGAGCCTGCTTCAGATTCTCTGTCTCCCTCTCTCTCTGCCCCTCCCCTGCTCATGCTCTCTCTCTCTCCTTCAAGATAAATAAACAGTTAAAAAAATTACAAAAAAATTTAAAACATCCTGTGTAGGCTGGGTATATGTAAAAAGGGAACGAAGCCCGTACTTGAAGAGACGCCCGCGCTCCCGCGTTCACTGTGGTTTTTATTCGCAAGGGACACGGAAGCAACTTCTATGCCTGTCAGTGGATAACTAGGTCAAGGGCGTGTGTTATATCTGCGCCACGGAATATTATTCAGCCTTAACAAAGAAGATCCTGCCCGTGGACGAACTTCTGGATGAGGCCCGGAGGACACTGTGCGAAGTGAAAGAAGCCGGACACAGGCAGGCGACACTGCGCGAGCTCAGTCATATCTGGAATTTAACACAGTCCAACTCATTCACTGCAGCAGAGAGGGTGGGAAGGTAGTTGCAGGGGCTGAGAGGAAGGAGCCCTGGGGAGAGCTTAGTCAAAGGCAACAAAGTTTCAGTTACAGGATGCGTTAAATTCTGCAGATTTAATACCCGGCAGTGTCACCACAGTTAAGGATACTCTAGTGCACGCTTGACATAGGCTAAGAATATCGATTTTAAGTGTTCTCGCTACGTGCGTGCACACACGCACACGCACACGCGCGCGCACACACACACAAGGTAACTGTGTAAGGTGATGGATAAGTTCATTGGCTGCATAGTGAATTATTTAACAATGTATTGAAATATGAAGCTCTGCACCTTACACACATATAGGCTTTGTCGATTACACCCCACTTGTTGATTACACCCCACTAAAGCTAGAACAACAACAGCAACAACAACAAAATAACAAAATAGCACCCCACCCGTGTTCAGTGCCCTTTGCCATTAAAGCAGATGCAGATGTGACCTGAGTCAGCGCAGGGTGGTTTTAAGACACCCTGTCCCCCCGGCCGTGTAGCTGTGGGGAAGTCCGAGCACAGAGCAGACAAGGCGAGGGAACTCTGTTATTTTAAGACTTTGGTCTGCAAGAGCAGAAGAGACAAAGACGGCTGAGACCTCTTGCCGGAGACAGCAAGCCGTTGGCAGCCATCCAGCCCGGGGTGCGGGGAGATGTGAGCCACTGTGATCGTTCTTCAACATGACCCGTGTCTTATGATTTATGACAATCAGGGGAAAGGACGCATTGTTGACCAGGGCTGTAGGCCTCCCGCCAACTTTTCCTTACGTTATTAACATTTATTTTTATTTTAGCGACTAGTCAGGCCAGACTCTGCGGCTCAATCTCAGTGGCCTGCTGGCCTCTCTTGGGAGTCTGGTGGAAAGATTGCACAGGCCGGAGCTAAGCTAGTCACCCCGAATCGGAGCAGCGCCCAGAGCAAGTTAGGAGGAAGAGCCTGGCCGAGGGGGGTCTGGGCACAGGGTCCGTGGGGTGGGGCGCTCCGGGCACAGGGTTGGGGGGGCGGGTTGCTCCGGGCACAGGGTTGGGGGGGCGGGGCGCTCCAAGCTGATGGGTTCCAGCCGCAGCAGCAGGCGAGGAGGCAGAGTCCAGAGAAGGAAAAACACATGTGGCAAATTGAGTGCAACTTCTGGACGAGGACAAATTCCTCTTTAAAGCATCCACGTTTACTGCTAGGTGGGGACAGTTGGCTCTCTGGCTTGTCATCCTGCCCTCACCAGAGCCAGTGCCATAGCCTGGGGAGAAGGTGGGGCGGGAAAGAAAGGGTATCCTTCCTACTGCTTTTTTGTTTGTTTTGAATGATTAAATTAGGGCTGTTAAGGGTAATATCTTTTCCTTTCTTCCTTCCTTCCTTCCTTCCGTTTATTTTTGAGAGAGAGAGATCATGAGCCAGGGAGGGGCAGACAGAGAGAGGGAGACAGAGAATCCGAAGCGGGCTCCAGGCTCGGAGCTGTCACCACGGAGCCCAACGCGGGGGCTCGAACCCACGAACCGCGAGATCGTGACCTGAGCCCAGCTGGCACTTAACCGACTGAGCCACCCAGGCGCCCCTTTTTTTTAACCCCAAAAGGCACACCGCCAGCCTGCACTCTGATCACGGTTGTCAGTGGCAAGCATGAAAGCGGTGAGCGTGGGGCGGGGTGAGGGGAAGGGGGGGTTACCTGCGTTCTTTCCTGTTTGTTACACTTAGAAAAAAAGGGATAGTCGTCTTCTAAAAAAAGCAGGTCAATCAATATGGCAAGAGTAAATCCCATTATGTTTTTGAAAAGATATAGCGCCTGGGTGGCTCAGTTGGTTAAGTGTCCCCCCCCTTGGTTTTTGGCTCAGGCCGTGATCTCAGGGTTCGTGAGTTCGAGCCCTGCGTTGGACAGCACGGAGCCTGCTTGGGATTCTCTCTCTCCCTCTTTCTCTGCTCAGTTTCTTTCTCTCAAAATAAATAAATAGACATTAAGAAAAAGGTGTGTGTGTGTGTATGTGAATGTGTGAATATGTGAGTGTGTATATGTCAGTGTGTGTATGTGTGTGTGAGTATGTGTGTGTGTGCATATGAGTGAGTATGAATACGTGAGTGTGAATATGTGTGTGCATATGTGTGTATGAGTGTGAGTGTGTATATGAGTGTATGTGAGTATATGTATGTGCGAGTGTGTATATGAGTGTGTATATGTGAGTATGTGAGTGTGTGTGAATATGTGAGTGTGAATGTGTGTGTGCATATGTGAGGGTGTATGAGTGTAAGTGTGTATGAGTGTATGTGAGTATATGTGTGTGCGAGTGTGTATGTGTGTGAGTGTGAGTGTATGTGTGTGCATATGTGAGTGTGTGTGTGTGAATGTGTGTGAGTGTGTGTGCGTGTGTGAGTGTGTGCGAGTGTGTATATGTGAGTGTGTGTATATGTGTGTATGTGTGTGTATATGTATATGAGTATCAGTATATGTGTGTGCATATGTGAGTGTGTATATGAGTGTGTATATGTGAGTGAGTATATGTGTGTGCGAGTGTGTATGTGAGTGTGAGTGTGTGAATGTGTGTGAATGTGTGCATATGTGAGTGTGTATGTGTGTATATGAGCATATGTGAGTATGTGTGTGTTGTATATGTGAGTGTATGTGAGTGTGTATATGTGTATGTGTCAGTATATGTGTGTGCGAGTGTGTATATGTGTGTATGTGAGTGTGTATATATGTGTGTATGTGAGTGTGAGTGTGTGTGTGTGTGTGTGTGTGCGCGCGTGTGTACATCTGCTTGTCTTGGTTGAGTACCTGGGTGCAGCCTCCATGCTTGGACTTTGCAGGCATCTGAATGGAACAAGTCCCGTCCTCTAGCAGCTCTGGGCTGGGGTCCCCCCATCTGCCCTTCGCGACACCTCCCTCCTGGGGTGTTGCGCACTCGCTCTGGTTTTGGCAAATGGGATCAGCTCCCCGCTATGCGGCCCCACACCGCAGAGGGCTGGAGCTCGGCCATCTCATCTAACCTCCAGGTTCCAGTCAGGGCTCTGGAATTCATTCCCCACGTCCACAATTATTAGGGACTTTTTTTGTTTTTACTGTAAACACAACCACTCCCTCAACCCCATCTTATACGTAGACAACAGGAGAGATGCTTTTCTCAATAATCTTCATTATTACTCAACATCCTTGCTTCATTTCCAGACTCAGAATTATTGGTTTGGTTGGTTGGTTGTGTTCTAATGTCTTATTTATTTTTGAGAGAGAGAGAGAGGGAGGGAGAGAGTGTGGGGTGAGGGGCAGAGAGAGAGGGAGACACAGAATCCGAAGCAGGCTCCAGGCTCTGAGATGTCAGCACAGAGCCCGACGTGGGGCTCGAACTCACGAACTGTGAGATCACGACCTGAGCCGAAGTCGGACGCTTAGCCGACTGAGCCACCGGGGTGCCCCTTAAATCTCTTCTGTAGAGACTTCCAAGGCTTTGATCCATTGTGACGGAAACCCTCACCCATGGAACTCCTTCAAGGGCCATCTCAAAAGCCCTTGACTCTTGCAAATAAAGAAGAAACACAAAAGCAAAACATGAGGCCTGTTTCGGGCGACAATAATGACAAAGGCAAAGCTCTCTCCCTGCTGGAATGAGGTGAGCGTGTCACAGAAGGGACATTAATAAGCACAGTGCAGCAGAGCGGGAGCTAATCAGGAGTGAAATAATAGAAAAGGACACAGAGTTTTGTGTCACAAAGACCTGGTTCTGCCTCCTACCAGCAGAGTGACCTTGAGGATAGGACTAGGTGCCATTGCTGTACTCACAGTACCTCCTCTGGGCCCATGACCCCCACAGGAGATACACGTTCTTCTCCCCAATTTGCTAATGGAAAGACTGAGGACAGGGCATGGCCTTAAAAATAAATTTAGGCCCTCTGAGCCTCAGTTTACCCATTGTGCAAAATGGGGATCCTGACACCTACCTCATTGTATCATAAGAAATTAACTGCAGTAATATGCAGCCACAGAGAAGGCTTCAAAGAATGGTTGCTCTTTTTAATTCTTATTCTTATTCTTACTGTTTACAAAGACTGGAGGTCAGGGGCGCCTGGGTGGCTCAGGCTGCTAAGCATCCAACTTCAGCTCAGGTCATGATCTCATGGTCCCCGTGAGATGTGGGTTTGATCCCCTCATCGGGCTCTCTGCTTTTAGTGCAGAGCCCCCTTCAGATGCTCTGTCTCCCTCTCTCTGCCCCTCCCCTGCTTTCGCTGTCTCTCTCCCCACCCCCTCCCCCCCAAAAAATAAACATTAAAAAAGCATAATAAAAAGACCGGTGATCAGGCGAATAAATTTTCAAAAATACGATTGCAGTGGGTAAGGAGAAACAACCAGCTTTGCAAGCCAGAGCAAAATCCTTGGAACGTCCCGCGAGCAAGGGAGTGACATCTAGGTCATCTGTTGCATTAGACACCTCCACGTGCAATGCTTTGGCACATCCTCGAGGTCAGGCATCATCCACGGGACCTCGGAATTCTTCTGCGGTCCCTTGGTAGGCACACCGAGCACTAGCTAAGGTAGCTCCGAGGCATTAGGGACAGAAGCTGGTTTTCACCTTTTGAGTGCACGGGCGGGTCTGGCCTGGGGACCCTGGGCTACACGGGAGCCTGGATTCCCATTTGCTTCTCGGCAGGTGACTGGCTGAGAGCACGTGGAGGGTGCCAACCTCCCTTGTTCCTCCTGGGATCCTGAGGGCACAGCTGCTGGGGTGCGGTATTAATTAGCCAGGTGCTGGGAGTGCGTCAGGCAAGGCGGGGAGACAGCTGTGCCTCCCAGGGTTCAGGAAGGATCCGGAAGGTGCTCAGCGGCTTGGGCGAACTCGCCAGACTCCCGGTCACTGACCACACGGCTTCAGGCCTGAAAAACCTCCCTGGTGCCTGAATTTCCGTGTTTGGGGGAAATGGGGAAAACAGAATTCACCACCTCTGCCCCCAAACAAGGCCTAGGTGCCTCTGTTACACTGACACAATCCCTGTGCACTGGGGTCCGGCCCCTTTGGAAGAATTGTGGCACCAAGCCGGGCAGGTATGCACACGACGATACTCTCTGCGGGCCACTCCGGTGCAGAAGCCAGCACGGTATCAGCAGGGGGAGTTGAGGCCCCTGTTTGTTCTCCAAAACCAAGGAGCAAGCTATCAGTCCCCAAGGTTACCAGGGGCAAAGCTCAGGCATCCGACTCCTTTCCCCTGCAAATCATTTCTCAATCCGGTAATTTTACCTCCACAACCTCTCGAATTTCCTTCTCTTCCTGCTCTGCCCTCACGCCTCTCACCTAGACCCTGGGATGTCCTCTTCCCTGATGCTTCTAACTCAGCCTCGGCCTCTGCCTCCTCTGCCCCCACAGCCAGACTGACTCACGGCCAGACCGACGGGAGAGCTCAGCTCCCAAGTTTGCATCTCCCTCCTACACACCCTCCGCTAGGTCCTCGCTGCCCACGACATCCAGTCCAGACCCCTTGCTCTTGCATTCTCCAAGATGGCCTCTCCTCCTGGTTTTGGACTTTCCCACCTTTCTGTCCTACCTGACTCCTGTGTTCAACGCTCCCAGACCTTCCTCCCGCCTCATGCTGTTCCTTCGTGTGGTACGCTTCCTTCCACATCTTTGTCTCAAGAATGCCTTCCCAGCCTTCTAGGCTAAACTCCCACGGAGCTTCCTCTTTGAGGCTCTCCTGGTCCAACCACCGGATATGATCTTTCTTTCTCGGACCCACAAATTTCCACACAACTCCCGTGTCTTCTACTGCTCTTGCCATATTCGGAGTAACGGTGATTTTGACCCATTTCTCACTCTTTCTAGCACATCGCAGACAGGGGCAATGTCTCGTTCGTCTCTGTCCCCCTTCCAAAACCCAACACAGCCCCCTGCCCGCAGAAGGCACCCGTGTTTACTACTGAAAGAAGTCAGAAGCTCTCAACCGACACATGCCATGGCTCGAGCCTACTTTTGGTGTCAGCGGGTTGCAAAACATTTCAGGGATTTGACGGTCTGTAATTCAAAACGAATCTGGTCTTTCCCCCCTTGCCCTCAGAGAAAACTTTCTGAAAACTTCTTGACGCTGGATCCTTAGCATTTGGCAGGTAAGAGGCGCTTCATAAACATCTGCTGAGTGAATGAATGTGCTGCTAATCTCACACACACTGAGCGCACCGCTCTGTAAGAACCACCTACTGTGTTCTTCTGGAAAGACAGTTAATAGAAACCACAAGCTTACTCGGGAGAAGCTGGTGTGCCTCCTTTTTGGATACCATATGTTTGCTATAGTATTAACATCTCCAGAGATCCTACTTGCCATCCTTCCTTCTTAATAACGGAGTCATCTTTGAAATTTCCCGGCTCTCTGGAGTCAGGACTGCCTAGACCGACCTTGGGAAATAACCCGTGTCCTTTCTGCCGAAATGACTAGTCTCCCCTTGGCATCTGGACACGCGTTCCCTTCGAAAAGCAAAACGTGGAGGCGCCAACCTCTCTCACGCATACCTGTTTCACTGTGCGCCATAGAATTTATATTTTGCTGAATTCGGGGGTTATGAGGCTGTTATGAGAAAGGACACTCCCTCTGCTTTAAAAGCTCACACTGAGGCCCCCTGCAGAGGAATCTGGTGGTAATCCATTAATTATTTTCTAACTACCTGAATCCCGGCTCGTTTCCTGGAGCTGTTCATTCCTGAGTAATTCTAGAAGGTGCTGTGCTACGGCCCCTGCTCCATCACCTAGGCTAGGACAGATGATCTTTGGGAGTTGGGGGAACCCTGGCTATCCGCACCCAGGATCCTGAATGGAGAGACGGAGGTGGCACTGCGGCTGTCAGGCACTCAGGCAAAATGCTCCCGGTTGGAAACTCAGGTTCATGGTCGCTAAGCCATAGCATCAGAAGAGAGACAGAGCAAGGCTGAAATACTCCAGAGTCACGTGGTTTCTTCCCAGCTAAGCTCTACGTTTCTTAAAAAAAAAAATTGTTTTTTAATGTTTATTTTTGAGAGACAGAGCGCAAGAGGGGGAGAGGCAGAGAGAGAGAGAGGCACAGAATCTGAAGCAGGCTCCGGGGTCCGAGCCGTCGGCACAGAGCCTGACGCGGGGCTCGAACTCATGGACCAGACCGCGAGATCATGACCTGAGCCGAAGTCGGACACTCAGCCAACCGACTGAGCTACCCAGGCCCCTCTATGTTTCTTAAAGACAAGGACCTGCCTTGGATTTCTTTTGCTTCCGTCTAAGTATTTGGCACTAAGCGCTCGGCACACAGGAAATGCTCTACAAATAACGATCCCAAGATGTTCGAACAAATTTCCCCACAGCAAAGATGCCATCAGCCTCTGAAACGCTAGCATCGAAGCTTGGTGGGGGGACCCTCTTGAAAGTGGGAACTACACTGGAGTTTGATCTCTGTTAGAACGGAACTCAGAAGGTTGGTTTTCCTCATCTTATGAATTTCCAAAAGCACTCTGGAGGAAAATTTTAAATGCATTAT
Source organism: Panthera onca (assembly GCF_046562875.1). NCBI lineage: Eukaryota > Metazoa > Chordata > Mammalia > Carnivora > Felidae > Panthera > Panthera onca. The sequence goes on from NC_138352.1 coordinate 4,698,501, forward strand.
AGTGAGCCTTTGCGGGACTTGGCTTTCCACTTAAGTCTGTGCCCCTGCTTGATCCATATGTCTGTTTCAGTATCCTTATCCTTGACATTGGTCTTAGAAAGAACATTTCTTCTGAGTTGTTGATTGTGGTGGTGATGAGTGTGAAAAACGCTCCTTTGGACTGTTCTGTGTCTCCCGTGACCAAGAAGGATCCAGGTTTAGTGGGGCCTGACACGTAGGCATTTGGAGGACCATTTTTAGGAAAAAGAGCACAAAATCATGAATACCACGTTAGGCACGAGAGTGGCTATTTATTAAGAATAGGAAGAGATATCAACAAATTAAGAGTGCCTTGAGGATCCAGAACCCTTTCTTCCGAGATTCCATATTTACCTGGAAATGCGTCTGGATTGGGACCTGGCTCCCTCCATAGCTAGCTTTCCTCCAAACCTTCCAGCTCCCAGCACCCGCAGGGGAAGTCAGGGAGCCTGGGCTGACGCGTTATCAGCATCATGGTGAATCTGCCTCTGCCAGGCGAGTGCAACTCACAACCCAGAAATATTTACTGAGTTCCTAGCATGTCACTTTCAAGCACATTACCTTAGGGAAGTCTTTAGGGGCTCCATCCAACGGACCTTCCCCATCCTCCTAGCCCGCAGCTGAGTACGAGAACGTCAGCACAATAAATAGCACTGAGCGGAAGCGATTGAGGCCAAGAAGGCCATGGGCTTTTGGAAAAGGCTTTTCTGTTCACCATTCGAATAGACTTTGTTTCTGAGAGCCAAGCATTGAGCTCCTGCTGGTGGCACATGCTCACTTATAGAATCGTGTAGAATGACCAGCCTTCCGCAGACTGCTTGACTCACGGTCAAACACCCATGGCTCGTCCTACGCAGGTCACAGGATGCTGACTGATGTCTCCCCGCCGCTCCGTCCCACGGGTTCAAAGGGCGCATTTCCCATTTCTTCCGTTTCTACTCATCTGCCTCCTCCTCTGTTTATCTCTGTGCCCTGGAGGCCAAGGGAAGCCCACAGAAGCCGTGATGCAGTATAGTGACCTGGGGCTGCAGACCCCAGAATGACTTCCCCTAACTGTCCTCATTTCCTCATTTCACTTCCCAAAACAGAAATGCACTCACCCCCAGCGTCTGTCCTTCAGCTCTGAAGGTGTATCTGCTTCAGTCAGCTCATGGATTGAAGCTTGATTTTTAGGGGTAGCCAACAGGTGGTCATGCTGCTGTATCTGTAAATTAATGGTGCGTTTGCCAATCCAGAGCGGGGGGAGGAGGCAGGTCCTGAGTCCTGAGTCCTGGCCCTGCCGCTCACAGCCAGTTACCTGACCTCTCTGTGCCTCACTCCCGCTGAAAAGTCGGGATGCTAAATGGACCCACCTTATGCGATTTTCATGAAGAGTAAATGAATGGATTATTTGTGTGCGCTGTTATTACTGTGAGTCCTGGGACTCCATTTTCATAAGGGCCTGTATGCCTCATGCCGGTGGGGAAGGATTTTGTGCCAGGGCCGCTTAATTTTCCAGTTGCCCGATTTCTGCGCGTGGGGGGGCGGGGGCGGGGAAGTAAGAAGAACCCTGGTCTGCGTTCGCCGGGCTGGTTCCTGCACTAGGCTGCGTAATGGCTCCCCCAAAGATATCCATATCTGAGTGCTGACACCTATGAACGTTTCCCAAAATGACCAAAGGGACTTGCAGCAGCGATGAAGCTGGGGATCCGGAGAGGGGGCGACGATCCTGGATCGCCTGAATGTGGTCACAAGTATCCTTCTCAGACGGACACACAGGGGAGAAGACCGAGAGTGGAGGGGAAGGCGATGTGACCAGAGGGGCAGAGATCCGCGCGGGCAGGGACCTGGGGTCACGAGAAGCTGGAAATGGCAAGAAATGAGCTCCCCCCTGGAGCCTTGGGAGAGAACGCGGTCTTGCCTACAACTTGACTTTGGACTTTTGGCCTCCAGAAAAAGCAAGGAAATAAATTGCTGTTTTTTTTTTAGGCTGCCCAGTTTGTGGTAATTTGTTTTGGCAGGCACTAATCCGGTCAGCCGGGGGCAGGTACAGCCGAGGGAGCCAATGGAAAGAAACTACCAGCACCGCTATCCCTGAGAACGAGTCCAAAAGGGTGTCCCCTAAGAAAGCACCTTTCCCACGCCCAGGAGCTGGCCCTGGGGGAAGTGGATGTTAATAGGCTGGAGAGAAGTTACTGCTTCTCCATCTGTCCCCAATTCTGAACCTTGGCTGCCTGCTAAACTCTTTAAACAGATCTGGCCGGACAATGAAAGAAGCTCCCAGAAAGACACGAGAGCCCGGTGGCAGGCAACAAGGGGATGCTTGTCCGGATCCGAATCCGGGCTGCTGCGCCCTTGACCTCCGGCTGCTGAGGCACCTGTTGCCGGCGCCCTTGGCTTCCCCGGGCGCTCTCGCACGCGGCGGTAACTGGGAATCGTCAGCGCACCGGAGCTTTTGCTCTGGGCCAGACACTTCACGAGCACTGGCTCGCTGCTTGTCCCACCTACCCACTGAGGCAGGTCCACCGTTAGCCCAATTTCATAGATGAGGAGACTGACTTGAGTTAGGGACCTGTCTGGAACTGGCTCAAGGTGACGGGGCTGGCGAGTAGCAGCTGCCAAGCAGGGACTCAAATCTCACCAGCTGCCTTCTGAGGGCACCTCTTCATCGCCAATCTGGATGCCCGTACCATCTTGGGCCATTTACCACCCTCTGGCTCCTCGTGCGGGGGCTTTGAAGGCCCATGGATGCAACCGGGAAGCTCAACCAGGTAGGGAGAGCATCACTGTACCCATCCGTCACACTCGGTGGTGGGTACCACAGAAGGCATTAGCTACGTGTAGGTGGGAACTTAAGGCACAAGATGACTTGCTTAACTGACGCAGAAGTCCGAGATAAAAGAAGAAACCCTCGGTCCTCGTGACCCAACGTGTGAAAAAAAATAAAGATCCTACCAAAGCTCAGAGCTTGTTGATTTTGGATGGCTTAACAGAATGGGCTAGATGCCTCTGGCGACCTGGAAGGACAGTCCGGGAGCTGAGACTGTGACGTCAGGTGGGAACTTGCTTCTCTGACTTCACGACAGATCCGATCTGTTAAGACCGATCCCCAGAGATGTGAGTAGATTGCACACTCTGGAGAGGAGTGCACGGACCATCCCTAGTCTAAGGGGCCCTCAGACTCGAGTCAGAACGAGTGGATCCCTTCCGCTTGGGCTACAATTCCCCGGTTCTGGTCCCGGACATAAGCTAAGCACCAGAATGACTAACAGACCTCACGGGTTTGTTAGTAAATGTGGAAAGGGCTGCAAACTATAACCTCTCTGGGCGAGCCGCAGATGTGGGGAGACAGTAGAGGCTCTGGAAAGCCCTGCAGCCAGCCCTCCCCAAGAGCCCTTCCTTTACACAGCACGTGTCAGCACCCACTGGATGCTGTATTGCACACAACACCCTTGGAAAATATTAAATATTAATACTGGACCAAGGAACCCCTCAACCCAAGCACGATGTGATGATTCATAGAGCAGGGGTCCCACACTGTCACCCATTATTTCCATAGGACTGTCACCTCTGGGGAAGACCAGAGGTTCTCAACTAGAGGCAATTTCACCCCCCGAGGGGATGGCGATACTTAGAGACATTTTGCGTTATCGTTGGTGGGGGGAGTGCTCGGGGGGTGCCGCGGAACACCCGATGGGACATAGGAGAGCCGAGCGCAGCAGAAAATTGGGCCAAAATGTCAGCAGTGCTGAAGTTGAGAAACCCTGGGCTGGAGCCACAGAATCACTAGGAAATAAAGCACTGAATCCTCTGATGATGACCCGATCGCTATGATGGGTTCTGGACTCTGTGCAATTTAATATTTTCCATAGACACCATCAAAGCCTTCCTTGGGGCCTCCTACCCTCCTCTCTATCTCTGTGCAGCAAAAATTAAAAATGCTGCTTAATTGCTTAAAAAAAAAACAACCCAGTGTGAGTCAGCAGTCATTCAGTCATCACATTTCTACCAAACTAACAAGCATGTTGACAAAATCCTAACACACGTGTTACTTGTAAGAGATGCGGCATTGATCCACTTACGTGTCCCAATTTTGGTTCTTTTCATCCTCCAGTTGTGCAATCCCCAAAGCAACAAATCTATGTTTCACAAACACACACACACACACACACGCACACACACACACCCACGCACACACATGCACACACACACTGTTAGCCGATGATACTGACATCGTGTGGACATGTGTCTTCTCTGGTCTGTACCATTTTCCTGAGTGCAGAAAACAGAAATGTGGTCTGGGGTGCCTGGGTGGCTCAGTCGGTTAAGCGTCCGACTTCGGCTCAGGTCATGATCTCATGGCTCGTGAGTTCGAGCCCCGTGTCGGGCTCTGTGCTGACAGCTGGGAGCCTGGAGCCTGCTTTGGATTCTGTGTCTCCCTCTCTCTCTCTGCCCCTCTCCCGCTGATGCTCTCTCTTTCAAAAATAAATCAACATGAAAAAATTATTATTATTTTTTTTAAAGAAATGTGGTCTAAAGGCAGTACTCAGAGTGGACCAAGAGAAAAGAGGAACTTTAAAAATCCACACCCTGGGTCCTCTGATAATCGAAGGTTGATCAGAACATATTTATTTTCAAAAACGTGTGAGCTTTTCCTTACTGCTTATCACACAGGCACGGACATTTGAAGGACAGAAAGATCTGCATGAAGGGATATTTAACTACAGGGGGTTGCAGTAGAGGGCTAGGCTGGGAGCACATATTTTCATGGTTTGTAGGCAAATTTCCTTGTGGCTCACCCACAGCTGAAATTCTTTCAAGTCCTTGGCCCGTGAGCTAGCGCTAATTTGCATGGTATTATTTTTTCCATCGGTTTAACAAACTGAGAGCATGATTGCCGATCTTGGCCTGTTTTCCTCCTCAGCATGAGCAGTGACCCGTGTGCGGGAGGATGATTTATTGAGATATTAATTTGTGGTTTTTTTTGTTCTTGCAGAATTTCTCCCACCCCCGTTCTGAGAAGGTAGCTGGGCTTTTGCATGTGTCTCCGAGGGTGTTTATGATCTAGGACCGAGCACACACTTTGGACAGGCTACCCCACTCCTTCCCTCTCTGGCTTTTTTGACTTTTGGATTTCTGGGAAGCCTAAACTCAGTGAGGGGATACGCTTGACAGGGGAGTTTGACAGAGACCAGGAGGTGCCTACGGAAGCAGAGAGTATTGGGGAGGTACGCAGATTCCCCGAGCTTAGGAAAGGTGGCTTTGGGGTCGTGTGTCTGGCCTGTTTCCTGGGGGTGACCCAGGGTGGTGGAAAATGGCATAGCGTGCCTAGGAAGGTGCATTTCAGGTACCAGAAACCCACCTAGTTCTATACTTGCACTTGAGATCGTTCCAGACCCCACAGTTTCCCAGCTGGACGAGGCTAGGTGATGGGACGTGGATTAGGGGGTCCTCCTCAAGTGTTCTACCACCGGAAAACCTTCAGGCCATCCCCCCAACACTGAGGGGGTTTGGGGAAAGGAGATCCCGTGATGGCTCAGATTCAATTCCCAACCAACCCAATAGGAGTTTCATTTCATTTGACTTTCTTTCAAGAAAAGTTTCATTTCATTTGATTTTTTTTTTTTTTTTTTTTTTTTAGGAGAAGAAATCAGGGCACCTGGGTGGCCCAGTGGGTTTGACGTCCGACCCCGGCTCAGGTCAGGATCTTGCGGTTCGTGGGTTCGAGCCCCGCCTGGGGCTCTGTGCTGAGCGCTCGGAGCCTGGAGCCCGCTTCGGATTCTGTGTCTCCCCCTCTGTCTGCCCCTCCCCCACTCACGCTCCGTCTCTCTCTTCTCTCTCTCCCAAATAAACTTTAAAAAAAGAAAAAGAAATCCATGTTACGTCTCCCTCACACCTGTGCTTGCGGAGCAAAATCGGATTTTGCTGGAGTAACAATCTCATCCGGAAACCTCAGTGGGTTTCGCCCAACGAAGCCTTCTCTCTCACTCACGTGCCTACTTGTTTAATGAAGGTCACAGCACGACCCAGGGACCCGGCTTTAGGGACGCGCCGAGATCCCAGCGAGTGGCCTTCGAGGTCATCACGGGGAGAAAAGACAGGCACCGGCTGTTAAGGGCTTTGGCCGGGAAGTGACACAGTCATCCCAACTCCCATACCATGGGCTGGAACCAGTCATAGGGCCTCCGCCTGGCTGCAAGGGGGCTGGGACACAAGGGGAACACATGGATTTTGATGCCTCGGCCGCAGTCTCGCGGTACTTAGTTCACATAGGATGACTTTTTTTTTTTTAACGCTATCAACTTGTGTTTGTGTAGAGCTTACTCCAAATGCATCCGGGGGGGTTCTTTGCATGGATTAGATCTAGTTCCCTCAAGCCCTGTGAATACGTCATCCCTCCCGTCTCCGGAAGAGGAAATTAAGGAAACAGCACGGGAAATGGAAAGGAGGGCCGAACAGCCAGGCCGTCTGACCTGAGCCTTTTCTGTTCTTCAACCAAAGCCTGAAATCAGAATGTGGGGGAGACAGCCTGTCGGTAACCGATGTTCCCCCTGATTATAAAAGCAACGTTTCTTGGTGTAAAAATCAAAAAACAGAGGGTGCGGAGAAAGCGATGCTCCGTCAAGGGTTTATTTAGATTCCTGCCGGGGCCTCCGTAAAGACAGGGAGAGGTCGTGGGGGAGACCGCGAAACACGCTGATCTGTTCGCCAGCGGGAAAGCAGGGACTGTATCGAGATTTGAGGGAGATTTTTGCAGAATGGGCGGATTTCACAACACAAACTCGTTTCTATCCGGTTGAAATACAATCACTTCCTCCTCTCGGAGCTGGCTTCATGCTGTGTTGCAACAGATCTCTTGTTTTCGCGGGGGCCACCTGGATTCCCAAGCCCATCCTGACCTCATGGGGTCACCGCTCTGGCTCAGCGGTTGAGTAACACCTAGCCCAGGTGACAGGGGCTTCTGAGCTGGAGGGGAGCCCAAGGAGAGGACGCCTGAATCGGAAGGGGCGTTTCAGGACCCATTCCAGGCACGGGAACCGTGTGGACGGACCTCCGTTCTGATGAGCAAAAATCAGGTACAGGAACCAGTGATCCGAAAGGGGTCTACGAGTCGGAACGATGGTAAGAAAACTCGCTCACCTCGACGCGGTGCCTCCCCTGTGCCAGGCGCTATTTTAAGCACTTTGCAACTTTGAGCTGTTGAATCCTCACAGAAATTCCGTATAAAATCGGTGTTACCGTCACGACTTCCTTAAAGGCACGGGGACCAGGTGACTTGTCCCGGGTCACACGGCTACAAAGTGGCAGGGCTGTGATGAAACCCAAGCCTGGAATCAGAATGTGGGTGAGAGATTCTACCGATAACCGATGTTCTCCCTGGTTTAAAAAAGCAAGTTTTTTTTTTTGGTGTAAAAATAAAAAAGCAGGTCTATGGTGTATAAGGACTGACAAGTTGAGCTATTTTTAATTTTTATTTATTTATTTACGTGTATTTATTTTGAGAGAGACAGAGAGGGCGCGGGTGGGGAAGGGGCAGAGAGAGAGAGGGAGAGAGAGAATACCAAGCAGGCTCCCTACTGTCCGTGTAGAGCCCGACGTGGGGCTCGAACTCACGAGCTGTACGATCGTGACCTGAGCCGAAACCAAGGGTCTCTTAACCGCCTGAGCCAGCTGGGCGCCCCAGTTGAGCTATCTTTTAAAGCTTTTTTGGTGCTTCTAGCCCACCCAGCAATAGCGATTCATGTGTCCATAGCAGACAGGTAGGGAGCGTTTCTGCCTCGGGCATGTCTGGGCCGTGATGCAAGGGGGCATCTGAGAGCTCCGCCCGCAAGGCCTCCTGCCCTCCAATCTCACTTCAGATATGCTTCCAGGACCCGATCTGAGACAGGAGGCAAAGTTCAAGTCAGTGTGGAATTTCCGCCTTTGAAATCCGGTTTCTAGGGGAACCTAGCCTGTCTGAGCCTTTCTCTGTGACCCAAGGTGGGCGTAGTAACAGTACCTCTCTTGTGGGGTTGTGGTGAGAATTAAGTGAGATAGTATGCAAAGGACACAAGCCCTGTGCCTCGCCCTGAGCGCCCAGAGTACGTGCTCACCAGGGGTCGGCTACTGTCAACGTCACCAGCTCACCAGAGGCACGGCCGGACGGGAAAGAGATCAGCCTGTTTAACTGGCTGAAAAAATACTCGGTGACAAGAGAGGAGAAGAGAAGAATTAAAATGGCATCTGCCATCTGCAGGACTCCTGTCGTTTCAAGTCGTGTGACCGAGGACCGTTTGCTGACGGACCCGTTTTCGCTCAGAGTGTGGGTGTAGGGGGTGGGAAGGGGTGCGATTTCTTTTCTCTTTCTTTTAAATTTATTCACGTATTTTGCGAGCGAACACAAGCGGGGGAGGGGCAGAGAGCGAGGGGGAGAGAGCGAGAATTCCGAGCAGGCTCGGCACTGTCCGGGCGGAACCCAACGCAGGGCTCGAGCTCACGAGCTGCGAGACCGTGACCTCAGCCGAAGTTGGACGCTGAACCCCCCAGGCGCCCCCGGGGTGTAATTTCTGAAAGAGGTAGGCTAATTGCACATTGACCCGGTTCTGTGTTTTCTCCGCTTGCAAGCATGAGGCATTTGACGTCCCGGTGACCACGGACAAATCAATATGTGTATTTTCTCTCTCTGGACGCACCGGGGCTTCCAGACAAGCGGGGGGCCCTGGCTGGGCTGGACCCACGGGTGTTTCACCCTAGCAATGGAGCTGACCCCGGCTGCTGAGTGTCATTGACCCGAGTATCACACACACATGAGTAAGGCTGGATACGGACAGGTAGCGAGTTGTCCGCGTGGAACATAAAACAATGTACCACATGAACCGGGCACCCTGCTCAGTGCGGGACAGACCCCGCTACCCCTTGGGGATGGGTATTACAGCCCCCGACTCCTGACCCGGACGCTGAGGTTCCAGGAAATGAGCCTCAGGCCTTTGGGCGCCTGGTGGCAGAGCTGGGATTTAAACCCAGAACTGCCTAACTACAGAGCCTCTCAAGTACTCTTTTTTCTCATTCATTTACCAAACATTTATGAGGCACCTGTTGTGTACAAGCAGCCTTTTAGGTACGGGATCACACTGCCAAAGAGGCGAGCAAGCCTCCGTCCAGCGGCTCCTGTGGCTGCCGTAAGAAATAACCCCAAACGTGGTGGCTTTCCAGAAATTTATTTTCTCACCGTTCTGGACTCCCAGAGCTTGACATCGAGGTATCAGTGAGGCTATTAGGCTCCTTCCGGGGGCCCCGGGGGAGAATCCATTCTTTTTTTTCTTTCAGCTTCTGGTGGCTGTTGGCCTACCTTGCCTGGTGGCCACATCACCCCGGTCTCTGCCTTCTTGGTCGCACTGTGTCCTCTTCTGTGTCTAACCTCCCTCTGCTTTTCCTTATAAGGACCCTTGTTCTTGTTTTAGGACCCACCCAGATTATCCAGGATGATCTCCTCATCCTAAGATTCTGAATTACATCTACAAAGACTTTTCTCCCCCACCACCCCCTAAGATACCGGTGAAAGATTCGGGGGGGATTTGGATGTGGATATATCTATTCAGTTTGATACAATCCTTAAACGCTTACGATCTAGTGAGGTTTTACGCTAAGCAGATCAACAAACAAGAAGGTGTTAAATTGTGTCAAGAGCCCTGATGAAAATAAGGCAGGAGTGGCAAGAGAGAGTTGGGGACCCCTCTAGGTTGATGGGACAGGAAAGATCCCTGTGAGTGGGCAGTTTTGAAAGGAGATCCAAAGGGCAAGAAGGAGCCAGCTGTCTCCTTTGGGGCTCAAACATTCTGGCCCATCTGCTTGTTTCTGTTTTTGTTTTGAGAGGGAGAGAGAGCGCACAAGTGGGAGAGAGAGGAAGAGAGAGAGAAAGAAAGAGAGAGAGAGAGAGAGAGAGAGGAAAATCTTAGCAGGCTCCACACTCAGAACAGAGCCCGACTCAGGGCTCAATCCCATGAACCTGGGATCATGACCTGAGCCGAAACCAAGAGTCAGAAGCTCAACCGACTGAGCCCCCCAGGCATCCCTCCATCTGCTTACTTTTCTATACTTAACGAGTAACTGATGTTTTTGGATGAGTTGGGCATAGCAACCCTCCCCCCCGCCAAGAAAGTCAGGAGGAAGCATTTTCGTAAGTGCAGACAAAACAGTTTTCATATCACAGCTCATGAGTAGCCTTAACAGATCGCTTAGCTCTGTTATTGCCAGAAAGAAGGGCCATGGAAAAACTGCCATAAATCCAAGCTCATCATTTCTGGCTGACCTCCTCAGACGTTTTTAATGGCTTTACAGCTCATAACAGAACAGAAAACCACCTCATTCGGTTACATTTTGCAATGAATTTAACCCTCGGGGACCACTAGTAAGTTCCGCTGCTCAAATTAGGCACTCGATCGTTGCTCTGTCGATGGTTTTTTAATACCTAAGGTGGGCATTTGGTTATTATCTATTTTCATATTTTTCCAGCCCCAAATCTTGCAGTCACATGCTACAGCATATGGCTTGGAGGTACCGATTACCCTCTGGCCCATCTGTCACAGCAGATCCACAAGTATCTCGGGAGGATCCCGACTGCCCTTGGAACTTGGGCTCCTCGCTGGGCACAGGTCGGTGGCTTTGAATCCACTCACCCGTCTGGTTTGACCGTGACCTTCTTCAAGAGCCTTTTGTGTTTATCTCCAAGTTTAGCCAACAGCCAAGTCTGTTTCTCTGCGCTGAACGTCAACCCTGACGAGCTGCACTCCAGGCGCCTCCAGGAGTTTGACCCTAAATGCGCTGCCACTCAGTGTCGTTCAGAAGCTCTGCTAAGACAGCGGGAGGGGTGGAGGACTTCCCCAAGCGTGCACCTGCTCCCCATTCCCCTGGAACCTCAGCGCTGTTGATTTTCTCCTTAGATAAGACAAGCCGGCAGGCCTGTGTGCCGGGAACTGGGCAGTGTGGCCCACGGGGACATGACTGCACGGACTTGCTCTGGGACACAGTGCCGCTCATGCTGGGGAGTGCATGGAGTCACCGACGGGACCGTCTTCCAAGGTGGAGGACCCTGGTGCTTACCCACAAGGTGTCCTCTGAGCGGTAGGATGTGAGGGAGGAGGACCCCGGGGAATTGACGGGAACCCTATGGTCTTCCTGGGCCACAGGCTAGCATTCGCCCTGTAGACACGACTGATGGGTCCCCAAGCACAGCTAACTCTGGGGTGGGCAGGTGTTCACAGAAGCGCTCTGAGAAGCTCTTCACTCTAGGCCCCATCTGTCCTATTTTCCCTTGGACTTGTTTTTCTCAACTATTTTACATTTATTTTATTGTATTGTATTTTTAAAAATTTTTCATGAAAAAAAATTTTTTTAATGTTTATTGATTTTTGAGAGAGGGAGAGAGAGAGAGGGCAAGTCGGGGAGGGGCAGAGAGATAGGGGGCAGAGGGTCCGAAGCTGGTTCAGCTGTCAGCACGGAGCCTGATGTGGGGCTTGAACTCATGAACCACGAGTTCATGGCCTGAGCCAAGGTCAGACGCTTAACCGACTGAGCCACCCAGGTGTCCCTACGTTTATTTTAGGAGATAGATCATAATGATGTTTATGATCTATCTCATCATAAAATAATGGGACAGTTACAAAGGTAACTGACGGCCTTTCTATTCATAACGGTACGGGGGGCAGGGTGCTCTCCCCAAACACCTAACGTCCAGGACCTAAATCCCTGGAACCGGGGAATGTGACCTTGTTTGGAAATGGCATCTGTGCAGATGTAACACAGTTCAGGATTTTGAGAAGAGATGGTCTTGTATTATTCAGGTGAGCCCCAGATGCAGTGACACGTGGCCTTCGAAGAGAGACACATGGGCGGAAGAGGAGGTGATGTGACCGTGGAGGCAGAGCTTGGGGTGATGCGGCCCCGAGTCCAAGAATGCTGGCAGCTATTCTTGTAGCAAAGGACTTGTGCGCCGCACCCCACCCCCCCGCCCCGCCTCCCCAGAGCCTCTGACACCTTGGTTTCAGATTCAGCCTCCAGAAGTGTGCAAGGAAACATTCGCAGCCCTAGGAAACCAATGTAGTGACGGAATTCCCTTCTCAGAACTTGCTCAGGAAATGCGAAGACCCAATGGCTCAAAGACGTGGCTGCCAGCTTCTGAGATGCGGGGCGTCGTCTCAGGCTCGCAGCTGTTGCCGAACATCTCGTAAAGTCTCTGCCAAGGGGTCCAGGCCACGGAGCAAAAAAGTGTGTGGCATTAAAATCCTTCCTTGATGGCAGGGGTGCCTGGGTGGCTCAGTCGGTGAAGTGTCCAACTCTTGGTTTCAGCTCAGATCATGATCTTGTGGTCGGTGAGATCGAGCCCCATGTCAGGCTCTGCCCTGACTGGGTGCAGCCTGCTTGGGATTTTTTTATTTTTTATTTATTTTTGAAGGAGAGAGAGAGAGAGACAGAGCGTGAGCAGGGGAGGGGCAGAGAGCGAGGGAGACACAGAATCTGAAGCAGGCTCCAGGCTTCGAGCTGTCAGTACAGAGCCCGACGCAGGGCTCGAACCCACGAACCCTGAGATCATGACCTGAGCTGAAGTTGGACACTTAACCGACTGAGCCACCCAAATGCCCCCTGCTTGGGATTTTCTCTCTCTCTCTCCTTCTGTCTCTCTGTCTGCCAACCCCCTTCCCCCCCCGCCCCGCTCTCTCTCTGTCTCAAAATAAATAAATAAACATTAAAAGTATTTTAAAGTCCATCCTTGATGGTATTTGATTTTCTGATAGCAAATGATACTGGAAGACCTCAGTTTCTCATTCTTCTATTAGAATAACATAATACTTATGATTATAATAAACACAGCACACAAATGTTTCCCTGTGTTGTTCTGACACCATCAAGTTTCACTGAGGGAGTTTCTGTCCATTTCAATGGAGACTCCTCTGAGAGGTGTGGCCTCTGATGGTCTCGGTACAAGGCAGTACTCATAGTTTCTCCCCGGGGGTCCTGCATAGCATCCACTACAGACAGTTGAGGTCCCACCAGCCCAGGCTGTTGCCAAGGACGCTGCTTTATAACACAGCTTTATAACAATTTGTGCTTCAAAACACAGACTGACTGGATGTCTTTCCATGGGGACACTCAGGTCAGCCTCTTACTGCCTGTAAACACCAATCTACGGTGAATGAATTACAGACTGTTTAAAAGAGCTTCAGGAAAGGGGCACCTGGGTGGCTCAGTCGGTTAAGTGTCTGACTCCGGCTTGGGTCGTGATCTCACGGTTCGTGGGTTCGAGCCCCGCGTCGGGCTCTGTGCTGACAGCGCAGAGCTTGGAGCCTGCTTCGGATTCTGGGACTCCCTCTTTCTGCCCCTCCCCCATTCATGCTCTGCCTCTGTCTCTCTCAGAAATAAATAAGCATAAAAAAATAATTTAAAAAAAAGCTTCGGGAAGTGAAAGGACTCTCCACATTCATGCCATTACTAATATTAACAATTATTATCACAAATTCCCTATAGGTAAATGAACAGATAACGGTCTTTGGAGATTTGCTTATGAAATAATAGGCGCTTAATACACCTGATAAGCGAAAACAAATTTTCATCGCTGTTCTAGATATTCTGGCGGTTCACAGGAAAGGGAGTGTTTAAAAATTTACAAAACGGGCTTTAAGCACCCTTGAAGGATGACGTTGTGTCCTCGGCCCATCAATCAGAGGACCTGTGGACTTGGGGAGGAGGAGGACCATCCTAGGAGGGATGCAGGGAGACAGAGAGCCAGGTGTCGGCTTCTGGTCTCAAAAATGGTCTCCAGAAGAAGGGAGATCTTCAAGTCTACCCACAAACAGGTAGATTAAAAAGAAACTAAATGAAGAGCTAATCACTTGGCCCTAAGGAAAGGATTGAGGTCATCTTGTCTGTGAACGAGGGAGTTTTTAAGGGCTTGACAAGGGAGGCCCGGAGGCCTGGTGAAGCTGGGAGAACCACACCGGGGGAGGGGACAGTTTCAAAGACAGCTTGGCTTTGCCGTGTGCCCCAGGGAGCTGAGGTGCAGGCAGGCCTGAGCCAGCAGATTAGCCCTAACTATCCCTGTCAGTTAGCCTCTGTATTATTAGTCTGCTCAGGCTGCCATAACAAAATACCACACACCGGGTGTGGCTTACACAATAGAAATTTATTTCCCACGCTTCTGGAGCCTGGAAGTCCAAGATCAAGATGTCAGCCGAGATGGTTTCTCCCAAGGCCTGTCTCCATGACTTGTGGATGGCCGTCTTCTCCCTGCGTCCTCAGATGGCCTTCCCTCCGTACATAAGTATCTCCCGGGGTCTCTCCCGCTTCTTTCAAGGACACTAGTCATAGGTGATTAAGGCCCCACCCTGGTGACCTCATTTAACCTTAATTATCTCTTTATAGGCCCAGTCTCCAAAAACAGTCACATTCTGAGGTGCGCTGCAGGTAAGAACTTGAACATACGGGTTTTGTGGGAACATGATTCAGTCCACAACTGCTTCATTCGAGTTTTAAAGGGCTCTATTAGATTTCTTTCTCACGGACACATGAGGCAGGCTGTTGCCACTTACAGCTGCTGGCTCACTGCCTGACAAGTGCCAGCAAAAGGGACTTCCTTGGAGCCTCTGCTCGGTCCTAAGTTATTACACCACCTCCTCTCCAATGGCCAGGAGACCCAAATCTCCCCACGTGGGCTTTAATCTATTTTGGCCAACAGAAGGCAGCAGAAGCGACATTCAGCAGGTCCTGGCCAGGACCTCAAGGGGTGATGCCCACTTCCACTCTCTCTTGGTAACCTTCCACCACTACGTGATGCAGCCGGGATTAGCTGACTGCCACGCGGAACCACCGTCATCATCTCCACCAAGGCCCAGACAGGGGCCCCCCCCCCCGGGAGGGGACACAGCCTAGCTCAGCAGAGTTTATGTGGCACCTGACCACAGATGTCTCATTGAGCCCAAGGAGGCCAGAAGAACCGCTCAGCTGAGCCCAGCCCAGACTTGCAGAATCGTGAGCCAGTAAATGGTTCTTGTTTTTAAGTCATATTTTGGTATGATTTGCTGTGCAGCAAAGCAGGAATAGTACACAAGGCCTAAAAGATGCTCTCATTCGCTCAAGTGGCCACAAGCATTGGCAAAGCCATGGTGGGGGTGTGTGGCCGTGCTCTCACTAGTGATAATAGCTGGGAGTGAGGGGGGTAAGGGAGGGCAGGGGGCTTGGGTTCTAGGCCCATCGGTTTTTGAGGAAAGAGGAAAAAATGTTTACTCTATTCCCATATAGTCCAAATCAGCGGCTTTCAAAAATTTTCTAGAAGTGGAACCTTCCTTACAAAAGAAACCTTGCACAGAATCCCAATATGTATGAAATAAACTCGTCATTTATTATTATAAATCTAATTTATAGGCTAAAATATGTAAACTTATTTTTAAAAGCTAATCGATAAGAACAAGAAGGAAAACAGGATTACGAACTCAAGCATTCAAAAGTGGGGGGAATGACAGATAGAAGTAGTCTTATTTCAGTACCTGATTAATTTCCGCACATCGTTTTGGTAGCACGGTACAAAAAATCGTGATAAACATACATAAGTAGTTGGGACGGGAGACGGTTTTTAATAGCTCACCTTGCAATCTCAGAATACTCCTCAATTAAACAAAGATAGGAGGAGAAGCCATCTGTCCACCTAAGTTACCTGCCACAAGCTCTACAGGCTACCACGTGTGTATAACACAATCGGGTGTGAGTTTTCTCATACAAGAACTTCAGAATTGTGTTAAAGTACACTCTTTCAAGATGAAAAATTAATCCGTCATTTGCAGAACTTGAGAAGCATCTCCCAGAACCCTGGAAGTTCATGGAGCACATCTCGAAAATGCCTGTCCCATATTTTCGCTCTGATAGACCTTGAAGAAGAAATCTTGGTCAAAGATGTGCTGTGCCTGGAAAACAGAGCAGCAAGGAGCCTTCAGGGACCAGAGGTTCACTCTCTTCATTCCAAAGGAAGGGAATCCTGAAGAAGGTAAGTGGTTTCCTCGGGACTGACACACTGGCATCTGGGCTCTAAGTGG
Organism: Panthera onca; assembly: GCF_046562875.1. Taxonomy (NCBI): domain Eukaryota; kingdom Metazoa; phylum Chordata; class Mammalia; order Carnivora; family Felidae; genus Panthera; species Panthera onca. The sequence goes on from NC_138352.1 coordinate 4,714,556, forward strand.
AATCTCTTTTTGGGAGAAAGAGACATGAGCCCACGAATGAGCTGGGTCCACCTCGGTTTCTTCTTTGGGCTCCCGTGAAGAGAGTAAGGTTGATTTAAGCCCCAATAAATGAAGATGCCTGTCTTCTTGGGAGGATTTTAATGGTTGGTATAAAAAGCCCGCACATGTTAGGAATTTGTTGTGAATGAATTCGATTTTCAAGTCTCAATTAAAACTCCAGAACAGTAGCTAAAGGAGTGCTCTGCGCTTAAGCTGAGAAACTTTCCAGCATCACCCGTGACAGTTTCTCCGGGACCCTTGAAGTCTACACCCAGGTGCACCGCTCCTCCCCTCAATGAGCCACCTGTCCTGAGAATGCACAGTTTCCAATGACTCCACCTCCCTGACGTCAGGGATTGGCTGAGAGGTGGGCACGCCTCAAAGCTGGGCCAATCATAGTCCTCTACAGCCTGGCTGTTTTCTCGGACCTGGCCAATCAGCATCTCTGCTCATTATCTTTTTTTTTTTTTTGGAAACCGGAGACTCCCTTTTTCTCTCTGGTCCTTGAGCAGCTGGGACCCAAAGCCGCAGGAGGGGATTAAGACAGGCCCTCACTGGGTTTTGGTTACGTGAGTCTCTACATTTCCTTTTCCTACTTGCGTTACTTTGAGTTAGGTTTCTGTCACTTGAAACCAAAGTAGACTTTCCAAAAGCAGTAAACTATTTCTTAGGAAAATAAGCATATGCACAGAATGCAAATTTGTCATAACATTTAAGGGAAACATAGACCTCATCCCTTGAACTCGGTAGGGTCCAGGGACCGCCCCCCTCCCCCCCTCCCGTGGGGGACAAAAAAAAAAAAACAAAACCACTTTCAATGAAACAGTGGTTAATAAGGGGCTTGATTTGATGATGGAGTTGTGGCTGGTCTTTCTCTAGCGTCTCCGACCCTTCCGAGGGGCGCAGAATGCGTAAAAAATACAGCTACTGGCTGTGCATAATTCTTAACTCAGAGTGGAAAACATGGGCTGAGCTGTAAGTGCAGATAAATACACTATTCCTATAGAATTTGTAACTCTTCAGCCATGGGGAAAAATGAGTCAGAAATCCAAAACTCCCCTTTGGACTAATGAAACTGAGACCCTGTGGGACACCTGAATTGGCCAGGAGAGACAATCTGTCCCTCCGCAGAGACTCCATTTTGGTTAGCAACATCAGAAATAATTTCCCTACGACCCCCCCAGAAACATTTCCCCACGATTCCACGACGACCCAGGTATTGATCGCAAGTTTGCTATCTGAGCTATGCCTGACTTCCCAGGGCCAGAGGCAGCTCTGATTTCCTTCTGCCGGGAGAGATCTTTTCTAACCCATCAACCTCTTCCAAGTTTTCTAAAATTCCATCTCTTCCCGGGCCAGCTTTTTTTTAATAGCCCAGCTTCTCAGTCCATGTGCCCCAGTGCCAAACTCCTTAAGTTTCTCTTTTACTCTCCGTATTTTGCTGAGTCTTATTACAGGTTCTTGGCTTAGGAACCACAGTCCTCCACTATTTTCTATTCCCTGTGGCTTTCCAGATGGAACTGGTCTGTTCCTCGGGGATCCAATAAATCAGACCCTTTTCTGATTCTTAACTTTGCGTCGCGCCCAAGCCCGGTTCTGCTGGCCGCCCCCAGTTCTTCCCCTTCAGAGTCCCGGATGCCAGCGTCTCCACAGCACTCAGACCCAGTCTGTCCTGATTTCACACTGCAGCCATAGGACATTCTGCCAAGTGACAGGGCACCAGAAGGGCTAAGCCCTTTTTGTTTTCTCCTTGCTATGGTTTTCATCAGGCATGTATGTGTGTGCCTGCCTCTGACAACAGGTTCGCAGATGCTCTTTGGCCTAGAAACTTCTGTTCCCCTAAAGCGGCAGCTGTTGAGAATGGTATCCCCCACTCGGCTTTCGGCCACAGGCAGGCTGACTTCAGCAGAATCCACAGGCTCTCGTAGGCCTCAGCTTAATGAATAATCACAAGAAAAACATGGGTCAGCACTTGCCAAGGGGCAGCTCGGGGATTGCGTTGGCTCACTCAGGGTCTCCGTGCTTCCCACTTTCTTTAAGCAAGACTTCTTGGCTGCTCTTCCTCAGAAAGTACCGGAAGCGGAGGAAATTCCCTCTTCCTGGCATATGACACCCTCTCAACTTTCCTTCGGGGCTTTTTTTTTTTTTTTAAATTGATTTCATCTAGGCTATTGCAATAAAGAGAACACCCACCTTAGCTCCAAATTTCAGAAAGTCTCAGTAGGGTGGCTTTGTCTTAGACCTTTACAGGGAGGAGTTAAAGCGACAGGTGGGGTGATTTTACAGTTGGGATTGTTTCAGTGTGAGGCTTTCTTCACAGGAGACAACAGACCATTTGCTCACAGGCCCCAAATCCTGATGTTGTCTGTTCCCCATGACGCGTTCCCCAGATAATTGACTCTGGCTGTCCCCGCCCCCTCCCAGCCCCACGAGAAACCATGAAACAGATGTGGCAGCGTGACCACGTGCAAGCCGGGGGCTTTTCGTGCCAGAAGCAAGTGGCTATTCATTCCCCCAGGAAGCTCCTAGCAGCTGCCATGAAGCCGGACGGGGCTCAGTCACAAAAAGTAATATGGTCTTATATGCAGAGGAGGGGTATAGTCAGAGAGGGGCCAGAGTGGGTGGAGGCAGTCAGAAAAGCCTTTCCGGGAGAGGGAAAGCGAGGGCCTGTGGACTTCAAAAGACGCACAGTGGTGCAGCTGGTGGTTGGGGCGTGCATCCTGGAGCCAGACGCTCTGGGTACGAAGCCTGCCTGTGGTTTGCCGGCTGCCTGACTTTGGAAGACAAGTGATATAACCTTCTCGTCCTCAGTTTCCTCTATGGAGGGAAATCAACGGCAGTACCAGATTTGTTTGCTATTGCTATTTGTTGGCTACTACACACCCGGGGGCTTAGAGCAACACCCATCGGTTCAGTCACCGAGTTCTGTGCCTGAAGTCCAGCCTGGCCGTACCTGTGTTCTCTGCACAGCCTCTGCAAGGCTGACGTTAAGCTGTCCCCCAGGCTGAGTTCTCGTCTAGCGACTGTGGGGAGAAATCTGCTTCTGAGCTTGTTCTCGCCCCTGGCAGAATTTGCTTCCTTGTGGTGGCGGGACTGATGTCCCTGTTTCCCTGCTGGCTGTCGCCTGCGGGCCAATCTTAAGTCCTCAGTGTCCCTAGCCAGGTGGCCCCCTCCATCTTCAAGTCAGCAGTGGCCCCTCAGATCCGTATCATACTTTGGATCTCTGATTTCCTTTTCTTTGATCAGCTGGAGAAAACTCCCTGCTTTTAAAGGGCTCCTGCGATTAGGTCAGGCACACCGGGATCATCGGTCTATCCCAAGGTCAACTCATCTGGGACCTTAATTACATCTGTACAATTCCTCGACACCAGCACCTAGACTAACATTTGGTAGAATAATGAGGAGAGGGCATGTTTACACCAGGGCTGGGAATCTAATGGGGCCACCTTGGAATTCTGCCTACTGCACATGCCTACTTCTTTTTTCTTTTTTTTAATGTTTTTATTTATTTTTGAGACACAGAGAGACAGAGCATGAGCAGGGGAGGGGCAGAGAGAGAGGGAGACACAGAATCCGAAGCAGGCTCCAGGCTCTGAGCTGTCAGCACAGAGACTGATGTGGGGCTTGAACTCAGGGACCGTGAGATCATGACCTGAGCTGAAGTTCGACGCTCAGCCGACTGAGCCACCCAGGCGCCACCAAGCACATGCCTACTTCTAAGGAAACCGTGAGGCCTAAGTTAGCACGTGTATGGGGAGTCCCTGGGCCAGACCAAGTATGTTTCATGTTTCGGGAAGAGGGATTTGCATGCAGTTAACCAGTTGAGTTCCCAGGATTGATGAGAACTTCGTGCGGTGAAAGGAGAGTGTTGGGGACTGGGAACAATGGAACAGCTGACAAACAGCCTCTAGTCCTTGGCCAAAGGACTTCATTTTGATATAACTGGACACAGGAAGTGCCTGTCCTCCTTGACTGGACAACAGAGAGCCTCCCTGATTTAGGTCTTTGCTGCAGAAACGGCAGCGAAGACTGGGTTCTGGAACGAGGGAGAAGGGACCCGAAGATGGCCCTGGGTTAGTCCTCTCAGACGCCATCGGTTTGGAGTATGTGACTCTGAGGAGAGTGGAGAGGTTTCTTCCAGCTACAAGTCCAGGGATGCGGGGATTGCTATAAAACAACAGCCCTTCCCAAACCAGTCAAGCAAAGCTCTAATTGGAAAAGAGAAATGGAAGTCACACACAGGTCGGGTTGAGGCCCGTTTTCAAACCAAAGGAGGTCATTTCCTTTCTTAGCCTGGCATCGCTGGCGGAAGAATCGGTCAGGGGGCCAAGGCCCTGTTGACTCTGGGAGAAAAGCAAATGGTCGCCCTCCAGGAGTAAGAACCTGGACTTTTATCTGCCTTTGCGAGTTGCACTGCCTGCCCCCAATCAATCCCAATGGTCTGGGGCCAGCACGAGATAAGCAGGAAAGAGAAAAAGAGGTACAGGCCTGGGGGGCTGGACGGGGTGAGAATAAAGAGATTGTATTTTTCATTCCATAGATGCCACGGTGGGAAGAAGCTTGGCCTTCAAAACCTCTTAGAACAGACAGTTCTCATTTCCAGCTGACTTCTTCATCTTTCCTGGCTCCTTCTCTCTCTCCCACCCCTCCCCTCCCTGCTCTCCTCTATCTGCCTCGGCTGCTGGGTCTTCTCAAAGCTTCCCCCGGAAAAACCTGAGCCAATTTACTCCCCTTAAACAACTGTCAGGTTTGAAAAGCTGCCCAGTGTCTTCGCTGTGATTTTCAAAGAGAAACACAGGGCTAGGCTTTCGGCGACAGCAAGTAGGTAGGAGGAGACGGAGAACACAGATACACACGTACGCTGCTCAGAAATGCTGAAGCTGTAATTGTGGGGAGACACAACCTTCCGGATACCTGAGGAAATGTCACAAAGAAAGAAAAGCAGAGAGTGGGGAGTGGGGAGCTTGCATTTATGTGTTAGCTGCTGGAGTCTGGGCATGGGGAGGGGGGCTGAGGGGTGAGAGGTGAGGGGGGTGGTGGGGCATGACCCTGTTTGGCCTTGCCTGTCAAGACCGGAGAGTTACAGAGGAGCCAACCGAAGATATGTGGGCAAAAGGCCCGGCCACTTCTGACACGTCAGAGGACAGGTATTGTCTGGCTTGGGTAGCTTGTGGGCAGAGAAGCAGCCCAGCCCACAAACCCAGAAAGCCCAGCCTCCGAGGCAAGGAAAGCAGCTGGGTGAACAGTTACCTGTGCGCCAGGTAAGCCCCGCCTTCCATCTGTAAGCCCCGCCTTCCATCTGTAAGCCCCGCCTTCCATCCATTACTTTGAAAGGAAAAGGCTTCCTGCGGCTGACTGGTTTAGGGCCTGAAGTAGTGAAGACTATACTCCCCTGGCTCTTTGTTCTGTCCTTTTCACTATTCAAGACAGGTGCCAAATGTGTCATCATGCCTGCTAGGGCCTGGCGTTGGCTCGCTGGCTGTGATCAGTGACCGACGACCCGACAGAAACATTTTCCCTGATTGCATTTTTCACTTGGATTGTGCCACACTTACTTACATTTTGGGGGAGAAAGGAGTGGGTTGGGGAGGTCTGCAGAAAGCCTGAGGGTCCCATAGCACAAGACTGTCCACCCGACACGCGATATATCTTTTGCATTTCAACTTAACCGAATACGGACACCCGATGAACAAATACTAATCGGAAACCTGGGACGTTCAAAACAACGTATAAGCCCCATCTTCCACTGAAATCGAAAAGGAATGTGCTGGGGGAAGAAGACGGGGCATTATCTACCTTTTATTGGTAGTGAGCTCACAGTTGTAGAAAGATACCTTCTGACTTCACATCATCACACACACATGGAGGGCTAGTCCGTGCAAGAGATAAGCCATTAGCAAGGTCATTCACTATTTCTTCCTTTGCTGTCTGTTCTAATTATCTGTCTGCAGCGAACTCTGGAGCCTTCCTTGGCCCTGCACGTTGGAAAAGGCATGCGGGCTTCATATTCATCAGGGCACTCTCTCGCTTAAGGTAATGGGGGACTGTCTCTCACAACAGAACAAGGCGCGTGATTCAAATTCACACTGGCTAACGAGTCTTCAGGTTCCGTTTTTAACCCTGCCATGAGTAACAATGCACATGCGTATTAATATCATCGCGTTGGCATTTACCATACAGTTCGGGTGAAGGTAGGTACCGAGATCCACTTTTGGTACTCGAGAGTGCAGGTTACTCATCCGTTTCAGCCACAAACCTCACTTGAGAGCTCAAGGATTAAAAGGGAGAGGGAAATAAATATCACAAGGGTCACATGCCCACCAACCCCACCAAACCACCCTGTTCCCTCCGAATACAGCAAGGTCACCAGCCCTCATTGGTCGATCCGCCGTTAAATGACCAAAACCGTTTCTGGCCAGTAAATGCGTCTTTGTGACACACAAGGGTGTAGAAATCAAGCTCCAAATCGATTGCCGGACAGATTGGTGAGGAAGATTTTTGCTTTTCTGCCCAAGCATTCCCCTAGGCTTTCCCTTCAGGACCAAAGTAACATGAAGAACCTGAAGGCGGCAAAAAGGTGCACACCGTGGGGTTACATTTGCCAAAGAGCCAGTGACTTTGCTCAAAGTCCCTTCACTTCTCAAATCTTCAACAGATGTGCGGACAATTTTCTAAGGGCAAAATTTCCTCGTCCATCGATCTGGCCGCCCACGTTATGGACGAAATAAAGGTAATGCTGAAAATGACAGTGTCCGAGGAGCCATCTCCAAGTGCCTTTTTATTACGCACAATTAGCCATGAAATGGAGAACCACTTCCTTCCTAATATAAAATCGTCAGCCATGGAGTTGCAGTTGAAATTCACCACAGTGATTTCAGCCAATAGCTCTCCATTTTGTGTCTTTTTTACTTTCTGAAAGCCCTCTCTCGGTCCTAGCACCACAGAATAACGAGCAAACAGTTAAACTGGGCTCGCACTGAGTTTCCACGGCGATTTATGGTCTACCCATCCTCCACAGGGACTCTGAAACCATCCGATGACATCTCATTTTGAAATCTCTTGCATTAAGGAAAGGGATGGGTGTGGTACATAAGTGAACTCTGGATGTGAGTGATATTTAGACAAGTCTGTACTTCAAAACAGAGCTCTAACTCATTTAACGTCCTCGGTCATTACCTGGGGATCTCAGTATCCACCACTGGGCCTCCTCCAAACCACCCCCCACCCCCCACATCCCCCGCGCCTTTTTACAAATATATCCTTCTAAATTTAAACCTAAATATGTTTGGTTTTTTTTCCCCCCTCTGCATTTTGCTTTGGATCTTAAAAATTCCCAGGTAGATTTTTATCTCCGTGCATGAAAGCATCAAGCCTGGAACCAAGTCTGCCCAAATCACCACAACACTAAAACCGCCTTCGGGTTCTAGCACTCACCAGAGGGACAAGCCACGTTTTAAACAGAACGGATCAGGGCACCAACCACTTAGCTTTCTGCCCCAGCTGACCTCTTGTGATCTCTGACCTGGGCATTGGAGTAAGTTAAGAGAATGAGCTGGGTTTTCAGGGAGTAGCATTGCTTTCTGGAAGGCGCCCAGGTCTAAAGCTAAGTGCGGAATTCGAACCAGCTCTGGAGTTGGCTCTGTCTGGGAACCTATTCTGGATCGCCCAACTCCAGCCGCGGCTTCCCACATCGGGGCGAGGATTGAAAGAGGCGGGTAGCCGGCCAGGGAACACAAGTGGGGCTCAGGAGTGAACCAGGAGCCCAAGGGGAGGGGCTCGGAGCATTTCCTGGCGGGGCTGCAGCCCAGAAACTTTTCCTCCCGCTGAGATGCGCTCGGGGCTGAGCTCTGCCGCCCGCCACGGCTGGTGGGGTCCGGGCAGGGCACACCCGCCGCGCCCGGGAGGAGCCGGAGCGCTGGGCGAAGCCGCGGCGGGCCGGGGCGGGGGGCGCGGCGGGGCCGGGCAGTGCGCGCGGCGGGCGCCTCGCGCCCGGGGTCCTCACCTGTTCCAGCGGGCCACCTTCCTCCGGTAGTACCGCAGCGCCTCCTGGCTGGCCAGGAGCGAGTCCTCCGGCCCGAGGAGCGGCGGCTCCTCCGGGACGCGGTACAGCGGGTGGGCGTAGAGGGCCTGCAGTTTGGAGCCGCGGCCGCCGCGCCGCTCGGGCCCGGGCCCGGCTCGGGAAAAGTTGCGCGCGGCCGCGCGGGGGGCCGGGGAGGCGGCGGCGGGGGCCGGGCCCGGGGAGGCGGCGCGGCGGGCGCACGGGCAGCCCCGCGGGTGCTCCCGGGGCCGCAGCTGGCGCCGCACCTGGGGCCAGAGGTGGAAGTAGAGGTCGGCGGAGAGCAGCGCGCCCAGCAGCAGCAGGGTCAGCAGGCGGTCCCGGCGCAGCGCGGGCATGGCCCCGCCGGGGCGCGCGGGCGTCTCCGGGGACCCGGGCGGGCGCTGGGCGCCGAGGGCCGGCCGGGGTCGATGGGGCCGGGGCGCTCACCGCGCGGGATCGCACCCCTCCCCCTCCTTGAGGGGTGTCGCCCCTGAACTTGGGGACCGGCGGCGCGGGGGCTCGCGGTGTTGCCGGGCGTCTCTTCTCCGCGTGGACTGGAGACCCGGGGATGGTGCCTCTGGGCCCCTGCTTCCGGCACCTTCTCTCCCCGCGCCGCCGGCCCGGGAGCCCGCGGCAGGGAAGGGCCGGGGGCGCGGGTGCCTGCTGTCCCCCGCGGTCGGACGGGCGGCGGGGCCGGGGGGCGACGGCGAGCGGGAGCGCGGGGAGCGGGCGGCGGCGCTCGCCTCCGGGCGGAGGAAGGCGGCTGCGGAGCCTGGGGCGTCTCTCCAGAGGATGCTGTCGCCTGGCGGCTGCTGCGACTGCTCCCGCGGCTCCTTCTGCGGGCGGCGGGGACGCCCGTGCCCCCGGCTGCTCTGGGCGAGCTCGTCTGCGCGCCCGACTCCTAGAGGCAGAGGTGACGCCGGGCCTCCCCCGCCTGGCCCGGCGCCCGCCCCTCCGCCCACTCGCAGCTGGCACCTGCCTCTGCCGCAAGCTCGCCAGCCAACTCCCGATGCCTCTGCCGGCTCTGCCCTTGCACCTTGTCACCCAACCCGCTGGGCGCGCCCATCCCCCTCGCCCGAGGCCTCCCACTTTCCCTGCTCAGGACTCAGTCCGGGCACTTTGGGGAGTCAGGGTGTGTGTGTGCGTGCGTGCGCGCGCGCAACCTTTTATTTTCATTTTTAGAAAAAAGACAATCCCCCGAAAGTCTTTCTCTTGTAAGATTCGCCAGATGGGGGTGTGTGTGTGTGTGTGTGTGTGTGCGCGCGCGCGCGCGCCTGTGTGTGTGCATTGTCTTTTCCCTCTTTGTATCTTCCCACCCGGCACATCCTAGGTCCATAACAACTACGTGCCCGGGTGCCTGGCACTTAGTAGGCACTCAGGAAATACCCAGTCAATGAAATTAAAAAGTTGGTCCTTTAAAAATAAGGCGCCACGTTTACCTAGAATCTTGGTGATTTCCTGTTTGGATGGAGTTTGATTCCAACTGTGCTTGTCCTTTACAAGGAGGAAATTTCTCCCGCACTCAAAGAGGGAGGGGCCGCCCGCTGACCCTCCTCTGAACTTTTGCATTTAGCTCGGTGTGAAAGTAGTCCACCCAAATGAATCACTGGAGGGCACATGTTATGTTTCCTCCTGATGGCTCGTGAAGTAATTCATGCTCCCCCCACATCATTTTCCTTTTGGGGAAGAGGGAGGGGGAGGGGGCAGGCCAGGCCTGAACTTCTGGCTCCTCTATTTAATGACCTGGGGCGCGCTTGGGGGGACAGGAGAGTGCAATTCTGATCAGGGAGGCGGCCCCACCCTGCTGAATGTTCAAGAAAATACATCTTTGCCGTGAGTTGCCTGCCCAGACAGCAAAGATTCCCATGTATGTTCATCTTACTCTTTAACCCTCTCCTTCCCTTGCTGGAGTTAGGAATCCTCAGATACCCTTTGGCTTGTGGGTTCAGATCAGCCTTCTTTCCCCTGTGGTTCAGTGGGGGGCGGGGAAGGGAGGAGGTTCTTGTGTTCTTCGCCATCCCCTCATCTGTCACTGAAAGATAATAATAGGACCTACCCCATAGGGTTGTTATGTGCTTGGAACAGCCCCCAGCACTTGGTAAATAAGTGGGAAATCTTTGTTTGCTAGTAACAGTTAGGACTTCTTGGCTCCTGTAGCACACTGGGTTAAGTTAGATACAATTTATGAGTGGGACAAAAGACATAAAGTGTGAAAAAGCAGGCCAGACAGGGACCACTTTCAGGAGCACATCATGGCCTCAAAGCCCAGTCCTGGTGAGAAATCCCAAGATGATACCATGGGGATCATCTGGTACTGGGTATTTCCTGGGTATTTCACTCTGCTGCTGGCCTATGGTGGTGGTTATTTGTAAGCCTTGTTGAATGATCTCCATCTTTTTATTTGGAACCAACTTTCAACTGGTCCCCAATTTCTGAGAAACTTTGCAACTTCTTTTTCTCTTTTTTAATGCTTATTTATTTTTAAGAGAGAGAGCGAGAGAGAGAGCCGGAGCGTAAGCAGGGGAGGGGCAGAGAGAGGGAGACACAGAATCTGAAGGAGGCTCCAGGCTCTGAGCTGTCAGCACAGAGCCTGACGCGGGGCTTGAACTCACAAACTGCGAGATTATGACGTGAGCCGAAGTTGGAGGCTTAACTGACTGAGCTAGCCAGAAGCCCCCAAATTTTGCAACTTCTGATGTGTCTAGTTAGGCATCATGGCGAGGGGATGGAGAAACCAGGCACACATGTGGCAGGACCGCTTTGCATTTTTCTGGGCTGGCCAAGGATATGGGCACGAAGCCATCACAGTCTTACGAGTCCAGTTCTCCTCCACTCCTGTGGCCATGCTTCCTTAGCACTCGCTTGTCTGACCTCAGTTCAGGGAACAATATTTTTAACTTGATTAGAGATTATCTAAGTACATTTCCCCTGCCCTATAATGGTCAAGGGCAAAACTGTATGTGGAAGTCAGATGTTAGGTGTGCATGAGGTCCGGGTGGGGGAGGTGAAATCCTAGGGGCAGGATGTCCTCAGTGTCCTCAGTGTCTTTTCCCCGCTCTCAGCAATGGGCCTGGCCCTTCTGTTCCTGCTCTGACTCTCCACATCTTGGCCCCTGGCTTCCTCACCCACATTTCTTCAGTCCACACCCAGATTATCCCCGACCGTTGTTTGCCAGAGACATTGTTTCAAGCCTCTCGCTGTAAATCCAGCCCCACCCTTCCGTTCCCACTGCTCTCGACTGCATCCAGGGTCCCAACTTTTCTTGCTTAGACTCTTGCAAATAGGCTCCTCGGCTGGTCTCTCAGCTTCCGACATGGTCCCATTTCAGTGCCCACCTGTGTTATGATGTAATCAAAACTCTTGCCAGAGTGAGCTTTCTAGGATGCAGATACAGCGATGATGTCCTGTTGAAAAGCCTCCATGGCTTTGTGTCTGGCTTAGGCTACACGTCATGACGTCGCCCTTCATGTTTTGGCTTCTGTTTCCCCTTCCTGCCTCGTCTCCCACCTCTCCTTTAGATGCCGTTCAGGTTTCAGCCCATAATACTTTCTGCAATTCCCCGAGTGCTTCATGCACTCGTGGACATGCCTTTATTCAAAAACTCTTTTGCATTTCCCTACCCGGAGAATTGTCTGTCCAAGCTTTGGCCTCCTGTCCCACGTTCCCTGATGCTTTTCCTCATGCCCATTAAGCTCAATACCATGTACTCTCAGGTACCCTTCTAGCCCTTTCCATACACTCCTATTAAAGCGTTGACCAGGCTGTGTCTTGTTGTTTGCATGTGTGAGAGGTTGAACTATGCACCTTGCCAATTTATATGTTGAAATCCTAACCCTTAATACGTCAGAATGTGATCTTATTTGGAAATAGGGTCATTGCAGAGGTAATTAGTTAAGATGAGGTCATATTGGAACAGAGTGGGCCCTTCATCTAATATGACCAGTGTCCTTATAAAGAAGGGGAATTTGGACACTGAGCTAGGCACACAGGGGGATCTCCACATGAAGCCGAGGCCAGAGGTCAGGCTCATGCTTCTAAAAGCCGCGGGGCGCCAAAGATGGCCAGCAAACCACCAGAAACTAGGTAAGAGGCAAGCAGCTGATTCTCCCTCATGATTTTTGGTAGAAACCATCCCTGTCAACATGTCGATCTCAGACTTCTGGCCTCCAGAACCATGAGCCGATACACTTCCACTGTTTAAGCTCCCCAGTTTGTGGTCCTTTGTGACAGCAGCCCAAACACACAATGCCCATGTGTGCCTTCCTCGCTCAAGTGCAGAGGGAGAGTGTTTCTTATCTCTGGACCCGAAGCTCTGAGGACAGGGCCCATCACTTGCAGAAGTTTGTGCTCAGTGAATGAAGGCAAGTCTTTGAGGGCAGGGATCTCAGGTTAGCTCTGCAACTGTAGCATATCACACAGGGCCTGGGACCCAGGAGGGGCTGAACTGTGGGTTACAATAAAATAACAGAGTTTTAGGGCCTGGAGGAGACACAGAAGGAGTATCAGACAGGGTTCCCGCCTTCAAGCATCTTTTATGGTTAGTAGAGAAGAGAGATCTGTCTGTACCTACGAGACAATCGAGAACAAGTCTGAGGCGGAAGGCTGGCCAGATTAGAGAATCTGTATCTCTGCATGAATTAAGGGGCAAAAGCAAAGGACACCCGTGTTTCCTTTTAGTCTAGCTAAATATCCAGCTCTCGATTTCCAGGAATTAAGTTGTGAGAACAACAGAGTCAGTATTTAAATGCAAGGGTTCCTCCATCTGTGAAGGTTATACTCTATTTTTATCTTGCACGTGTCTGTGTGCTGCTTAAAACACGACTCCTTGTTTCTTGTTTGGGTGGCTGGTTTCCTACACTAGACTGTAACTCTGCATACGGGGCCAACACACTTTCTTCTTTTCCCTGCTTTTATAGGCTCTCGTACACAGCAAGGCATACAGCTGAGAATTCACACATTCCTGTGGAATAAATACGATTTGTGTATGTGGGTCTGTGCATGTTCATGCCTACGGGGGGCAGGGCGGTTAAGAAGTGTATTTAGAGTAAAAATCTGGGCTTATAAAATCTGGTTCTAGGTAAATGTTAACTATTATATATAACTGGAACATCTAAATCTTAGGCATCTTAATGGGCCTATTGAAAAGGCTATAGCTAAGAGACGTATGATGAACTCTGTGCTAATTGGAATTAGCTGCGTCCCTAAGAGTTGTTGTTACTATACAGATGGGGGAAGGGGCATGTGACTGTTACCTTCTAGCTGTCTCAGCTATCCCTGAGAGAGGAGGAAGGCGGTTCTGTACTCTACATGGCATGCAAGAGTACGGATCCCGAATGCAGCGAGATAAAGAAATGATTTGGTGTCATATCCAGTCTCTTCTTTTATGCAGAACTTTCTTTTATTTTTTTAATTTTTTAAAAATTTTTTTTTAATGTTTATTTATTTTTGAGACAGAGAGAGACACAGCATGAGCAGGGAAGGGGCAGAGAGAGAGGGAGACACAGAATGTGAAGCAGGCTCCAGGCTCTGAGCTGTCAGCACAGAGCCCGACGCGGGGCTCGAACTCACGAACTGTGAGATCATGACCTGAGCTGAAGTCAGACGCTTAACCGACCGAGCCACCCAGGCGCCCCCAGAACTTTCTTTTGATGACCAAGACATGATGCTTCAACTTTGGCCAGACATTTTCTCCAAGTTTAGCCCCTGCCTCAGAATTACCTGCGGTGTTTATACAAATGCAAATTCCAGGCTCCCACGCTAGATCTAGTGAATCAGAATTTTTGGAAGTGGACCCAGGAATGTATAATTTCAATAAGCTGATTCGTATCAGCGTGTAAGATTCTGTGCACACAGAAGTCCAATTCTGATACCACTGAGGTTGGGGAATCTTTGGTGCTAATGAGAACAGTCATAGATTTGATTTCAAATGATTCTGCTAGGATCCATTGTGCATTGTTGGCCATCCACCTGTGTCATAAGGTCATGGGGGACACCAGAGAGAGTGTGTCTGGCCCAACATGATCTATCTCGGCTACGGCTGCTGGGCAAAACAAACAAACAATCCCAGTGCAAATGGCAGGTATGTAGTGTGATCTTGCTATAAAACATCATGTCTTTGCTTATTAGTAAATTTCCTTTGGGAAACTGAATTAGTTTCTCTGGCCCCAGTTTTCTCATCTGAAACGTGAAATAGAGAAATGAGTGATCCCTAAGGCCCCTTTTCAGTTCTAGAAAATGATAATTTTACCATTTTGTCTTGTATGAAGCACATAGTAACGAAGCTTTTTGTGCACGACCTATTCTTACTATATACCAAATGATTGAGATAGCAAGCCAGCGCATTATATAGGAAGGGTAAGAGCACTGAACTTGAGAGTCAAGAAGCTTAGATTTTGGCCCTGGCTCAGCAGCATAGGGGAAAATTGTTTGATGTCTCTGGGCTTCATTTTTCTACCGTGTAAAATGACCACTTGAAGTCAGAAAATTTCAAAATTCCATTCCAGAATGAATTTCCTCTAGGAATGATGATGAAATGTCAACAAAAACGAAGAGAAGCCATTGCCAGCAGCCCTGCTCCAACAGAAACATGAAAGCAAGTTATTCAGATGGATTGCAAATAACACTGGAGGGAAACTTGGAACATCAAGACTGAAGGAAGAGCAACAGAAATGGTAAAAATCTGGCGGGTAGATATCCTCTTCAGCTCTTTAAAATATGTATGGTGGTTGAAAGCAAAAATTATAATTATGGAGTTTTAACACATATAGACTTAATAATCACTACAACATAAGGGACCTATATGCTGGTAAGGGTTCTATATTCCACTCGAAGTGGGGAAATATTAACTCTAAGTAGATTGAAAAGGGTTAAGTTTGTATATTTAATCCCTACCATGACCACTAAAAAAAAAACCACCCTAAGATATAATCAAAACTCAATAGATATATTAAAATGGAACATTACAAATATTCCAGCCATACACAAGAAAGCAGGAAGGGGGAAAGAGTGAAACAAAAAACAGAGGGAACAAACAAAAAATAAATTATAAAATGGTAGACCTAATGCAAACATATTAATAACAACATTAAATGTAAGTGGTCTAAATACACCAAATAAAAGACTGAGATCATCAGAATGGGTTAAACGGAAGCAAGCAAACAAACAAAAAGCCAAGACCAATAAATATTTAAAAAAAACCTGGACCTATGATAAGTTGACTATAAGAAACCAGATGTAAATATAATGACACAGGAAAGTTAAAAATGAAAGCATAGAAAATGATATACCAGGCAAACATTAATGAAACAAAATCTGGGATGACGATATTAATATCAGACAGGGTAGACTGTAGAGCAAGAAAGACATCAGGGATAGAAAGAAACATTACGTAATGATGAAAGAGTCAATCCACCAGTGATACCAATCTTAAGTTTGTATGTCTCTAACAACAGAGCTTCAAGGTACATGAAGTAAAACTAATAAGCCCGACTGGGTGTTGCATGTAAGCAATGAATCATGGGAATCTACTCCTGCAGCCAAGAGCACACTGTATATATACACTGTGTGCTAGCTAACTTGACAACAAATTATATTAAAAAAAAAATCAACACAAAAAAAACTAATAAGCCTGGAAAGAGAAATGGACAAATCCAACAATTATGGCTGGAGTCTTAAACTTTTTTTTTCTCTCTGCAATTAATAGAACAAGTAGGCGAGGATATAGAGGAACTGACCAATGCCATCAACCAACTGGATCTAACTGTTGTATGTAGTGCACTCAACTCAACACAGGGCATATTATTTTTAAGTGTATGTGACAGTTAACAAGACTGACTATACCCTGGGTTATAAAACAAACATTCGCAAATTTAAAAGAATAAAAAATCATACAAATTTTGTTCTCTGATCATAACAGAATTAGACCAGAAATCAATTACAGAGAGATAACTGGTAAATACTTAAGAACTTGGAAAGATAACCATATGATTCCCATCTGACTGGGTATTTGCCGAATCCCGTGACCAGGTATTTGTCGAAATTAATTGAAACCATATGGGTGCATAAGGGCCTGTTTGGGAAGATTTATAAATTAAATCTTTATTAATTTATTGGCACCTTTATTAACAATTGCCCAAAATTGGAAATAACACAAATGGCTTTCAATGGGCAAAACGGATGAACCAACTGGTGTATACCCAGTGTATACCTTGCGTCTCAAGGTAGTATGCTGAGTGAAAGAAACCAGTCTCAAAAGTTAATATGTTGTATGATTACGTTATGATATCCTAGAAATGGGAAAATTATGACAACAGAGAATAGCCGTTGGTTGGCAGGTGGTAGAGACAGTGACAAAGTAGTGACTACAAAGGAGCAGCCTGGGGGAGTCGCTTCTGATTATGGAATGCTTCTGTATCCTTATTGTTGTGATGGTGGTCAAGTCAGTCTATACACGTGTTAAAATTCACAGAGCTATACATTTTAAACAGGTCGACTTGATTGGTCATATTATTCTTCTAACTCTATATTAAGAACAAAATAAAATAAAAAAACAAAGCATTCATGCACTTATCTCAAAGAATTTCCCCCACCATCTGGCTTCTAATAATAAAGAATGGCAAAATATCTAATTGTCTATCTATACGAGAATAAATAAGTAAGTTGTGGCATGCTTAGACAGTGGGTAGCAGCAGTTAAAATGAAGGAACTATAACTATATTTTTCTCAACATGGATACAACTTTAAGTTGTAAAAAGCTATGAATACTTATATACAATATATATGTGTGTGTATATACGTATATGTATGTGTGTGCATAGCAGTATGATACTTTAGATACGCCTCAAAACTGGCAGAGTAATTCTTGATATTATTTATGGGTAAATATATATGTAGCAAAATGATAAAAACAAGCATGAGAATGATGAACACAAAATTCAGGATAGGGGTTACTGGTCATATATGAGATCAAAGAGAGGGGGGATTGTTGCAGATTATATACGGGGCATTGAAAGTATCCATAATGATTTATTTCTCAGCAGAAAAGAGCTGCAGGATATATTACAAAATGTTCAAATTTGACGAAGTTGGGTGGTGAGTATGTGGATGTTAGTCATGTTGTTCTTTATACTTTTCTGTATACTTAACAATATTTCATTAAAAGCTTGACTTGAGGGGCGCCTGAGTGGCTCAGTCAGTTAAGCGTCCGACCTCGGCTCACGTCATGATCTTGAGGTTTGTGGGTTTGAGCTCTGCGTGGGGCTCTGTGCTGATGGCTCAGAGCCTGGAGCCTGTTTCAGATTCTGTGTCTCCCTCTCTCTCTGCCCCTCCCCCGCTCGCACTCTTTGTCTCTCTCTCTCTCAAAAATAAATAAACATTGAAAAAATTTATAAAAGCTTGACTCGAGTTGCCTTGTGGTCTCATATCCTGGGTTATTCTATCTTCTTAAAGAGACAATTGAGCTAAAGTGTTGGGCTTTGATATGGAGGTTAAGTGTGTTACTACAGGTCAGCAGTCAAGGAATTTGCACTGTTTTCTTTTTTTTTTTTTAGGTTTATTATTTATTTTTGAGAGAGAGGGAGAGAGAGAGAATGCAAGTGGAGGAGGGGCAGAGAAAGAGGGAGAGAGAGAATCCTGAGCAGGGCTACGTGCTCTCGGCACAGAGCCCCACGTGGGGCTCGATCTCACAAATCACGAGATCGTGACCTGAGTCGAAATCAAGAGTCGGTCGCTTGACTGACTGAGCCACCCAGCCACCCCTGCACTATTTTATTCTCAAAGGAGGTACATGATAGAGGGCAAAGAATCTGTGGAAGAACAATCTTGACTTGAATTAGCTGTAGGTACATTTTGAATTGGAAGAGATCTATATCCTTATGTATAGCTGTTCTGTTCTTCTAGGCAGCACCCTTGTGCATGTTATGCAAGCTTCATATGTCAGACTGGGTAACAACAGATGCGTTTTCTCTGTTTCAATTCTTACAGCGCAGCTATTTTCAGAAGGCAGGAAGTTGGATTGGGGGGTGGTCTTTGGATAGTCATGTCTTCAAGTATTTTAACTTTGTCCGACCACTCCTCGTCCACTACATGAACTCACAGCCAGTGGGTGAGACCAGCATTAAAGAAACGAAACACAAATAAATATCTTGCTCTGGCTCAAAGTTCAGCCTCAGACTACCAGTACGGCTAAAATAAATACAAATGACTCCAAAACGCTCTGGAAATTAACACGGGTCTTAACTCCATCACTTTTAAGGGAGAGGTGAGATTTAGATTACTGAGCTATAGGATGATTAGCCTACCTTTGTAAACATCTCCAATATATAGATCTGGCCTCACAAAGTCCATGCTTTATGGTCTCACTTTCTTCTTTTCTTCCCCTCCATCTCACACCCCTGCAAACTCAAGCCCACCATTCTCAACCCTTCACTTTATTCCCCCCCACCCCAGTCTTTTTGTATGTAGGGTGACGTGCTCTGCTTGTTCTGGCTCCCATTCTCCTGGACCCCAACACGTTTCCTACAGAGTTCAGCCCAGCAGAGGTCTGTTAGCTGTCTGGGTCATTAAAGAATCCTCCCTTCCTTGAAGGAAGGCTTCAAATATTTGTAACACAATATTATAATACTTTAGCCCTGGCTGACAAAAAAATTCTAAAATTACCAGTTGTGGTAAGTGCAGTTGCATTATCTTAACTCTCTTCGTGCTGTTTTGTTTTGGGTTTGGAAGCAAAGATGAAAGGTGTAAAAAAATGATGAATCATTTTGGAAGCAGACGGATGACTATGGCCCATCTCTGTGCCCAACTGGTCATGCAGTCTCCTCTCTGGGTCACAGTCTCACATTCACAAGCTTCAACCACATGCCCTTGATAGTAAGGAAAAGGCAGATGGACCCTATGGTCTCTGCACTCTCCCCCCATTCTTCCCAAACTTTGTGAGTAAAAATTTGAACTGACGGTCTAGCTCATGGTTTGACACGGGTTCTCCCAATGAGACAGGGTATATAAAAAAAAAAAGTCATGATTCCCCTATCCTTGAAGATACAAGAACTCTGGCCGCCATGACCAGGCACATGCGATGTGTCCTCATTTCTTTTTGGTGTTCTAGAAGCAGCCTGAGAGAGATGAGTCTGTGGTCAGGCCTGGGTTACTGTGGTTACAGAGAGATAAGCTCTTTCCAGAGTTGATTGCTCAGCTCTGCTAAAGAAGGTAACAAGTCACCAGCAGCAGTCACGTGTAGTCAGAGAAAGGGCTCAGCGGCACCTGAGTTTCATGATGTATACATATTTAATTATATACATAATGCACGAATGCTTTCCCTTTGTAAAATATTTGGACAGTGTGCAAGGTTTCAGAGCAATAAGTGAAAGTTCCCTTTCCTTCCCCCTCTTCCCATCTTATTCCTTTCCCCAGAGGTAACCATTGTGGCTTTGATATGACTCCTTCCAACACAACATATACTCACATAGTTTTATATTCTACCTTACTAGCCATCAAAGAAACGCAAATGAAAACAATTGACAAGGGATACCTTCCTTCTTATCATATTTTCTCTGCCAGACAAGAAGAAAAATATCCAGGGTTGGTAAGGGCTTGGGGAAGGAGTTGCCAGTCGGAGCAGTTGTTCTAGAAGTTGATTTGGTCACATAAGTGCATTGAGACTTTACGTCAGTAGGGTCAGGGTCAGTTAGGAGATTGAAAGCGCACAGGTTATTTGAACAAGAAAGATTTAATCAAAAGACATGTTGGGGCACTTGGGTGGCTCGGTCGGTTGAGCGTCCAGCTTCGGCTCAGGTCAGGATCTCACGGTCCGTGGGTTCGAGCCCTGCGTCGGGCTCTGTGCTGATGGCTCAGAGCCTGGAGCCTGCTTCAGATTCTGTGTCTCCCTCTCTCTCTGCCCCTCCCCTGCTCACACTCTGTCTCTGTCTCTGTCTCTCTCAAAAATAAACATAACCCCCTCCCCCCCCAAAAAAAGAAAACTATTGGTGGTGTTGGTGAGTGTGTCCTAGAAGTGTGCGTGGAGCTAGTCTGTGAGGGCTGCTGGTTTCCCAAGTCGCATTAAAAAATTGAGAACTGGGACCCAAAAAGGAAGTGTCTTCCTGGTCCTGCTGTCTTGCGGTATTCGTCTAGTGCCCTCCACTGACAAGCCTATCACGTGCCCACCCAACAGCAGAGATAGGTTTGCAGGGTCCAGTTCCAGGGTCAGAAAGCAGGGGTCAGTTTGGATCTGAGAGACGAGAAATTGATAACTGGCACACATTTTAACCTCTGGATTCCATTTTGTAAAATTTAAGGGAATAATTTAAAATATGCGTAAGTATGTAACTGAAGAACGGTGATGGCAGTATAGGGAAAAAATGCAAACGAGCTCAATGTTCGAAGATGGAGAACAGCGTGAGCAAAATAGTGGCTCATTTATAAAATGCGGACATATTCATTTATTATCATGAAAAATGTTTATATTATTAGGTGAAAAAGTATGTTAATAACAACTTTTATATTATGGCCCATTAAAATATTCATATACATATATTCATGTACGCATAAAAAGTTTTTGAAAGGTTTAGTATCTTTTTTTTAAAGACATCTTATTCGTCAACTTCTTGATACAGTATCTGGTTGTTCAGTAAACATTTACGGAACAGATGTATTGTTTTGGTTTCTGAAGGCTGCTACAACAAATTAGCACACGGTCGATGGCTTAAAATATCAGCCATTTAGGGGCGCCTGGGTGGCTCAGTCGGTTGAGCGTCTGACTTCAGCTCAGGTCACGATCTCACGGTTCGTGAGTTCGAGCCCCACGTCAGGCTCTGGGCTGATGGCTCAGAGCCTGGAGCCTGCTTCCGATTCTGTGTCTCCCTCTCTCTCTGCCCCTCCCCCATTCATGCTCTGTCTCTCTGTCTCAAAAATAAATAAACATTAAAAAAATTTTTTTTTTTAATTAAAAAAAAAAATATCAGCCATTTATTCCCACACTCTGGACACTATATATCTAAAATCAAGGGCCATACCCTCTCTGAAGGTTCCAGAAGAGACACCTTGCTTATCTCTCCCAGCTTCTGGAGGCTCCAGACATTCCTTGGCCTGTGGCTGTATCTCTCCATTCTCTTCTCTGCCTTCACACGGCTTTCTCCTCTGTCTATGGTTCTCCTCTCCTTATGGGAACAATTGTCCCGGGAGTTAGAGCCTAGCAGATAATCCAGACTGATTTCATTTTGAGATCCTTAATGTAATTACATTGGCAAAGAACCTTTTCCACATAAAGGCACATTCACAGGCTCTGGGCAGATACATCTTTTGGAGAAGTGGTGAGCACCATTCAACCCACTACATGTATGAATGAATACATTTTGTAGTGATTTCCTTGGGTGGTAGGATTAATGCATAATCTAAGTTTTCTTTTCTTCTCCTTCTCCTCCTCCTTCCTCTTCTTTACCAGTATTTTTATGATTTTTATGCACAGATCTTTTTAAAAAATTTTAATGTTTACTGACTTTTGAGAGAGAGAGAGAGAGAAAACAGGGAGGGGCAGAGAGAGAGGGAGACACAGAATATGAAGCAGGCTCCAGGCTCTGTACTATTAGCTCAGAGCCCAACGCTGAGCCCACGAACCATGAGATCGTGACTTGAGCTGAAGTCGGACGCTTAACCGACTGAGCCACCCAGGTGCCCTGCAGAGATCTTTATGTTACTTTTTAAATAAGTAGAAAATGAAAAAGTACTTGGGGTATGAAAATTACTGAGAAAATCCTGAGAAGTCCTGAGTTCATCATCTTAAAGATATGGTTGAACCCATAGTTCACAAAACCCTGAACAGCTGTACCCACCTGGGGAAAGAAACAGGAGGAGAAAATAAAAAGGCTCAGGAGAAGGGGCACATTCATCCCAGAATACCTACGTTCATTTATGCCTCGGGACAGACCTGAAGAGCTCCCAGCTGAAAGCTGGACCTAGGGAAGCTGGGAAGCAGGAATCCCGGCCTGGCCTTCTGGGCATCCGAGTTGAGCAACCTTGTGGTCTGTGCAACACTCACTATTTGGAGCCAC
Organism: Panthera onca; assembly: GCF_046562875.1. Classification (NCBI taxonomy): domain Eukaryota; kingdom Metazoa; phylum Chordata; class Mammalia; order Carnivora; family Felidae; genus Panthera; species Panthera onca. Next base: position 4,736,672 of record NC_138352.1, read on the forward strand.
AGACCAAGTTTTTTGTTCTTTTTCAGTGCAGCCCTGCCCCTCCTCCTTTTTCTCCTTGTTCTCTTGCTCTGATTCATTGATGAATTCCTAAGGGAGATGTTGTTCCATTAAAACAGGAAAGTCTGTGCTGTCGAAAGGCATTTTAAAATGCTCCTGTCTTCTTTCACCGAGAGAGGCGATCTTTCCAAAAAGAAAGGAAAACAAGGGAGTTTGGGCATAATCACCTTTTTTATTTCTCTTAAAGCATGTTTTATTTCCAGCCTCTTTTGAAAACCAATCGGTTTTTTGCTCTTAAGCTTAAAGTTTAAAGCTAGGCTAAAACATGGATGAGTATCCAATGCTGAGTTCAACATTTTATCTTCTGGGTAGGAGATACATTTTTAAAAATTAGGTTAATTAAAAATAACCGTTGCCTATCGATGTAAAGAAAAGGAGAGCATTTATCACGAATGTTAAGTCATCGTTTGAGTTCATATTGACCCGTAGTGATGTTAACGCAATGAGGTGTCAGTTAACATACTATGAATGAATAATAATGAATGAATGAATACCTGAAATGTAAGAACAGACCATGCTTTTTTTAAAAAAAATGGTTACTTATTTTGAGAGAGAGCGCGCGCACAAGTGAGTGGGGGAGGGACAGAGAGAGAGAGAGAGAGAGAGAGAGAGAGAATCCAAAGTAGGCTCCACACTGAGCGCAAGCCTGACACAGGGGATCAGTCTCACGACCTGAGCCAATGTCAAGAGGAGGACGCTTAACCAACTGAGCCACTCACACGCCCCAGATTATGCTTCTTTTTCATCATGGAAATATTTTTATTTTATGAAAAAAGAGTGAGCATTAAGGTGGGTATCTTGGGTATCTGCAGTTAAGGTGTATGTCTTGGATGACCCATTCAAGGAAGTTCGCTTCAACCAACTTAACGAAACCTATACCCTTCATGGACTGACAGAAACACGGGCGGCACATATTGAGGCCACATTTCCTGATCGGACTGTGCTGGTTTGAACAGATGTGACAAGAGTGAGAACCCCGGCCACATTTTCTCCGATAACTCCAGTAGAGTCGCCGGTGACCCATTTTGCTTTCTTGGATGTAATGAGGCAAAAACATACCATGCTTTTTAAACTAGGGCAGGGGTTGGTGATTTTTTTTTTTTTTTCCTGTTAAGGGCCGGATAGTAAATATTTTAAGCTTTGTAGGCCAGATGGTCTCTGATGCAGTGATTCAACTCTGCCATTGTAGTAGGAAAGCAGCCACAGGTAATAGCTAGGTTAAGGAGCATGGAGCATTTATTGGAGCATTCCAATAAAACTTTATTGACAAAAACCGGCGGTGGGCCAGATTTAGTCCATGGGTGGTAGTTTGCTAACCCCTGAGAGAGAAGCTCAGAGAATTGCAATAGTATACCGATAATCGTGGCTCTCCAGAACCGGAGAAAGCAGATTTTGATCTGCTCTGTTGTTTCCTCATAAGAAGGAAATGCCAACATATTGGCAGATCTATGTGCTTTTTTTGGAAGATTAATCTGGCTTAAATGGTGAGTGATGTAAAAGGAAGAACGAGAAAATGAACCCTTATATTTGTGAAATGAATGGTTCGATTCTCAGAAACCAGGATCTTGTCAGTTAATTCTATTGGCAATACTTTTGGCCATTATCATCTTGGAACAGATTTAATACTTGATTTATAAGCTCATCTTATTATATGAAGCTTTTGCCATACAGAGTTATGTGTTCAATGGCTATGGTTTATGCCATAATATAGCTGGATTTGGAAAATGATTCATAATGACATACATAAGGGGATTTAAATGAATTCCTTTACCTATGGTTTATTCATCCCTGTTCGTTTTTCCTAAATAATATTTGATTGCAAGATAAAATTTAAGAGGAAAGTAAGACAATAGAAGTGGGTGATATTTTGGAGGGATTGTTGATAGGCTATGGTTATATTCTGGGTTAAGAGATATTTAATTCTTTTTTCATGTTTATTTGTTTTTGAGAGACAAAGAGACAGAGCGCAAGTGGGGGAGGGGCAGAGAGAGAGGGAGACACAGAATCCAAAGCAGGCTCCAGGCTCCGAGCTGTCAGCACAGAGCCCGGCGCAGGGCTTGAACTCACAAACTATGAGATCGCGACCGGAGCCGAAGTTGGCTGCTATCCGACTGAGCCACCCAGGCACCCTGGGTTAAGAGATTTAAAAAAAAAGAAAAGAAAAAAACACAACAAAAAATCCAGGGAGGACTGAGCACGTGAACTGGAAAGGGAATGGCTTTGAGTAAGAATGCTTGTATTTCGTAGTTTTAGTTAGTTGAGGAAATCACTAACCTCCTGCGTCTTTACTCTGAGATTAGATGATTGAATGCTCATTCAACCAAATCAAATATTGCATGTGAATGCATGTAGCCTCTTGCTATCCTTTGCAGCTGTTGGGTTCTCTGGGATGCAGAAATGCAGAGGTAGGAGGGCAAAAGTCTTCCTGCCCAGAGGGAACCATCTGACTGTGATGTAGATCGATGGTCTCTACCAGAGCCATGCAGATCTCTGTAGCAAAGACTGCCTGTTCAGGGAGCTCTGTGTTGGTAGGGATTTGGGGCCATGTGTTGCTCAGTCATTGGCAGAGATGCCCTACGAAGTGGTCTTGGCTACCACTGCCTCACTCATTAATGGCCTTGAAAGCTGAGAAGGGGCCAACGGCTGGAGGCGGTCAACCAGACATATTCTTGCCGTGGGTCCTTCCTTGAAGCGGGGGGTCTGAAGGGCACATCTCTAGACATGACACATTCTTTCAGTTTTCTGACTCTTCCTTTCAAGCCTCATTAGCTGTCTCATCTTCCTCCGCCTTTGCAGTGAGGTTCCCAGAAATCTCTCTATGCTATAGACTCTTCTGGAAGATTGCTTCCACTTACATGGCACTAATATGGCTTGTTATCATCGCCTATGCCAGGGACTACTTATACATTTGGTGCATCAGATAGGATGACGGTTGGGGGCATAAAACATAAAACTGGAATAACAGTGGTTTAAATGTAAAATGAATTTGTATGTTCTCAGTGCAGAGTCAGAAGGGTGGCTTCCCCGCCAGAAACCCAGGATCCTTCTATCATTCTACCTTAAAATCCTAGTGTATGGCTCCCGTGTTCAAGATCACATGCTGGTCAAAGTGGCTGGTGGACCTCCCCCGCTCACAGTCTTGCTCTTAGCAGAAGAAAAATGAGGGAGTGGAAGGAGCAGAGAGAGCCTATCTCCCATCTGAGTCAGCCAAATTTAAGTGGTTTTCCTGGAAGTCCCATACAACATTCCTATTTACATCTTGGGTTACACCATAGTCACATGGCTGCATCTAGCTACCAGGGAAGCTGGAAATGTAGTTTTTTTGTGTGTTTCAATTCTAGCGTCTGCCGGGGAAAAAAAGCATGCAAGGAAGAGGACTGAAATGGATTCTGAGGGCCTAAATCTGCAGTATCTTTCACACTCCCAAATTGTTTTTTCCTGATCACACTTTTCTTCTGAGTTGGAAACAGGTGTTTTTCCGTCTCCTAGACATTTCCACCTAGATGTCCCAAAGGCAACTCAATTTGAACATGTGCTAAAGTGAACTCCGTTATATTGACCCACAGTAATGATTATATTTCCGCCTATATAATTATGCCATCGATCACTTGGTCAGCCAAAATCTCTCATTCCACACGCTTCTTTTCTCCTCCCTTTCCATATTCAATCTGTCTCCTAGTCTTGTGAATGTTTTCCTAATTATTTTTTCGAGCATATCCTTTCTTCCCCATTGCCACTTCTAGGATCTTGGTTTAGGACCTCATTATTTTTTTGGCTAGTGGATTTTTTATATTGCTTTATTCATCTCAGCCTTGAACCTTCTGATCCATTCTTCATGCTGTTGCTGAAGCTGTTTTTGCAATATATAAATCTGCTTACATTACTCCACAGCTTGAAATCTTACACCATCTACACAGTAAAGGCCAGACGCTTTAGGAAGGCAGATCTCATGGTCTGATGACTGTTCTCACTTTGGCTTTATCTTTGGCCACTTCCTGTTGTACATCCTGTGTCTCATCCATGTTGTTTTATACGTATATGCCGTTATGAAATACCTAGCATGGCTAGACAGAGATAAGCCTCCTTAAGACTTAAATCTTAAGTTCTGTCTTTCTTGTTATCGCAGCGCACCCCTACCCACACCCCACGCCCTGGAAGCTCTAGGTTAGAACACATGTTCTTCCAAGAAAGTTCAAAGGGAGTCTTAATCTTTCTGAAGATGACAAAGGTCTGGCTGATTTTAGGGGAAAGATGATGAGTTTGGATTTCAACATGTTGCATTAAGCTGATGAACTGAAATCCAAATGGAAGCGTCTAGGGCTAGGAGATTCCGGGGCTGGGAGAGACATTTGGAGATAAGGATTTTGACGAGGTCAGCAAAGACTTCGCAATGTATTCTGTGAGTATGGATGAGGTAGAGCGTTTTGCAGGAATGCCTCAATGTCTTTGGCCGCAAACAAGAGAAACACAGCCAGTAGTTGCTTACTTACATCGAGGTCTGTGGTTATTCAAGCATGTGGGTAGTTGCTGCATTGGTTTCTCAGTTCCTGGATATCAGGGGACAGTCCTGGCCTCTGTACTCTTCTCTTGAACTTCCGTCAGGGTGGCAGGATGACATTGCTCAATGGCTCATGTTCTTATGTGGCAATATCCCAAGAAAGAAGGGGTAAGCAGGAAGAAATGGTTGTCTCCGTATGTGCCTCTTCTGTAGGAGGTGAAAGATGTCCCAGAACACCTCAGAAGGCTTCCCTTATCATTGATCAGAAATGGGCCACACGGCCAGCCCTCCACCAGTCACGGTCAAACGGGAATGGTTCGCCATGATTAGGTCGAGCACCTCTTTCCGTTAGCAAGCTAGCGAGTGAGAACAGCCACCGTAAGTGTTTGCCACAGAGCCCATCAAGACCCAGTTTGGGGAGAATAAACGTGAAACTAACACAGGAGCAAAGGCAGGTAAAGAGGCTGGTGATGTCAGTCAGGTAGCACTCAACATAAAAAGAGGGGTAAGGAAGTGGTCAGTGGTGTCAAACGTAGTGACGAAGTCAAGAATGAATAGAGACCGAAGGATGTGGCCCACAGAAATTGTTGGTAAGCTTTAAGAGCGATGCTTTCCATTGACTGCTTGGGTCGGGAGCAGAAAGTCACGGAGCTACGGAGCAATCCAATGATGTGGGCGCACAGCATATGGAGACATGGTAGGATTTTTGATGGTGAATGGAAGGCAGGTGAGGGGGAAGGCAGCCGGGGCTGGGCAGCAAATACAGTGAAAGGTGAGGGGGTTTTCACAACAGGGAGATCCGGGTTTGTGGAAAGGTGGGCGGGAAGGAGTTAAATGGGGAGAAGGAACTAGAAAGCATGTGAGAAGTGGATAGAAGTGATCATCCCAGATGCTCTGGGAGGTTCACTTTTTAGAGGAAGAGACACACGTAATCAGAGGCTGGCGGAAGGACAACAAAAGGTTGGTGGGTGTTTTGAGACGATGACAAAAGAAATACAGAAGCTCAAAGTGGATCTTAGAGAAGCTGGAGGTTTGGTCATCTCTGGAACTTACTGAGGAATAAATGTGGAGAGTAGATAGAAGGAAGAAATGGAGTACAAATGATGGGTTGAGAGAGGAGAGGATCTAGAACATCAAAAATTGGGAACATTTTACAAGTCTAGAACAGAAACTCAAACAGGAAGGAAAAAAAAAAAAAACTCCTGGGGGATTAAATTTGATGACCAAAGGGAAAAAGGAAGCCAGAAACCTATAAATTTCCCTGAGATGGGAAGGATTTATAGATGAGGAAAAAATCGACGTGGAAAATCCATTTTTGGCTTTTCCCAGCCTCCTGCTGTTTGTGAAATAACAAATAATGTTTCCCAAACCCCAAATGTTTCAATTTCCTCAGCTGAAAGATGGCATGTTGCTGTTATACTATTTATAAAGTGAGGCTTTGTTTGCTCAATCTTACTCAGGATGACAACGCTGAAAATAAGTCTCTGGGACAGAATTCAAGTCCGTGAAATCAAGGACACGTTTAAGGTACACATCATCTGCACCAGACACGAGGCTTTGCGATGACCCCAAATATAATACTCTTTAACCTGCCTCAACTGGAAAGAGTTAAAAAAAATAATAAACCGGAGAATGAGACAGACGGAGATAAAAATATCGCCTTTCTTACTCACAAACCGCCGTATTGGAGGCATGGGTTAATCTGGCCCGTCAGTTTATTTACACTCCCCTGGATGCAACTTGCATCATTCCCCCAAACTGGAGGCCTTCTTCTCTGGCATGATCCTGCTGAAATAAACTGTCTGGATGGCCAAGAGGAAAGGAGAATTTAACGGGAATATAGGTAAACTGTAGGTGGCCGTTTCCTCAAAAAGAGAAGGAGCTAACTCATGTCCTTTTGCCAAACTCATGAATCAGATAAGTCATCTTCTTCCCAGGATGGGGTCATTGAGAGCCAAAGAGAGAGTCCTGAGTCTAACTCTAATTGATGTCCTCCCCCTGGAATGTCTATTAAGTACTCCTCCCCAGACAAGGCAATATATCAGGACCAGGGATACCAAGGGATATAAAGATAAATAAGACACATCCCAAGAGGATTCAAGGAGCTCACAATCTAGCAGGAGAGAGAGAAGGGATAGTCTGTTGGACGGATAGGAACACAGAGACCCAAACGTGGAGGGCAGGTGATGTTCGGCGTAGGTGGAGGGAAAAGGGGAAATTGCAGGTTGAGAGGGCCTGGGAGGTAGAGACCCTCGCCAGCTTTACTAAGGATTTTGGTCTTCATGAGACAGGAAAGAAGAAGACATGGAAAGTTTCTGAGCATGGGAGTGAACAATGGGTTGTAGCGTGCAGGATGGGTGAGCATAGAGGACAGGCTCAAGGTGAGAGGTGATGAAGGCTTGAATAAAGCGCTAATCAAGAGAAATGTTGGAGACAGAAACCGCAGTGGAGGGCTGGATACGGGGTGTAGACAAACACGGGGCAGCTAAAGTATCTTCCAAGGCAAAGCAGGTAAATAGGAAGAAGACAACGAGCTTGGTTTTGTGCGTGTTGAGTTGGATAGGTTAGGAAAGGTCTGCACTTCTCTAGAAGGGAGTTAGAAAGAAACAAAGAAACACACACGGACAAAAATAAATAAGTGAGCATTTACTATGTGGTGAGCCCTGCCTAGTTACTGGAGACACAGCAGTAAAGATGTCAGACCTTGTCCTTGTCCTCAGACAGCTTATGGTTGATCCACACCATTCCCGTCTGTGAGCGGTGGGCCCTCAACCCTCCTCCAAAATGTTTGCCAAGTACATAGGGGAATCTCCAGATGGATGGGCCCAGGAGCCACCATCTGCCCTGCAGGTGCCACATCGCCCTGCCCTGTTCAGCCCACTCGTTGGTTCTATTCCCATGGCCTGAAAACCCTGTGCTCGTGAGGGCATCAGTGTCACATGCCAGGGCGTGACCCTGGACAGGGTGCCTCCTGCACTTGCCAGGTTTCACATCTCATGGCCTTCCCTCCACATGGACCTCCAGTGGCGTTGTCGGTTCACAACGTACCATTCTCCCTCATGCTTCCTTTATCACCTCCTTTGGTTCATTTCCCTTTCAAATGCCTGCTACAAATCGAGGAAGCTCCCATGCATATGAAAGGAGATAATGGCGGGGTATGTATGTGTGTATATAGGTGCATTGTGTATATGTGTGTATATGTACATGCGTGTATATGTATGTGTGTATGTGTGTATTTATGTGTGCATGCGTGTATATGTGCATGTGTTATGCATATGTGTGTTCATGTAGGTGTGTGTTTGTGTGTGCACATGTATGTGCGTATGTACACATGTATGTGTATATATGTATGTGCGTGCGTGTATATGTGTATGTGTATATTCATGGGTGTATATGTGTGCGTGCATATGTGTGTATGCATGTGCTGGTGCACACATGTGTGTATGTGTGTATGTATGCATATGTGTGTGTGCATGCGTGTATATGTGTGTGCAGGCATATGTGTGCATTTTACGTGCATGTGTGTATATGTATATGTGTGTATGTGTCTATGTATGTGCGTACATGTGCATTTATGTGTGTGTATGTATGTACGTATATGTGTATGCATTATGCATGTGTGTGTGCATGTAGGTGTGCACGTGTGTACGTGCATGCAGGAATATGTATGTGTGTATGTGTGTACACGTGCATGTGGGTATATATGTATGTGTATGTCTGTATGTGTGCATATGTGCATGAATGCATATGTATGCATATACATGCATTTGTGTATACATCTGTACATGTGTATGTGTGCACGTGTATATTGTGTGCATGTGTATGTACATGCGAGTGCACACATGTGTACGAATGTGTGCACATGTGTGTACATGCGTGTACGCACGTGGCTATGTGCGCACATGCATATGTGTATATGTGTGCACATGCATATGTATGCATTTTGTGTGTGCATATGTGCATGTGTGTGTTATGTATGTGCACGTGTGTATATGTATATGTGTGTATATGTCTGTGCATGTGTATATGTGTATGTGAGTGTATGATATGTGTGTGATGTATGTGTGTGTGTGTCCATCCGCCAGCAGACAGATCAAAATACTTTGCTACTCAAGTAATTGCAACAAAGTATAATGAGTGTTGTGTGGAGGGAGGTGGGAGAACTGGGGAGGCAGGTGACAGGGACGCCGCCACAAAACTCTAGCACGGAGATTCCCAAGCTTTTTGGGTACACAAGCTTCTTAGTAATTCTTTCCTAGCATCCTAGGCCAAAAGAAATACCTAGAAGTTGTGTTTATTTAATGGGCAGGTCTCAAACACTTAAGTATTCAGGTATTAATGAGTTAGTAGCTGTTTTTTTTTTAATACACATAAAGAGAAAATATTTTTATTTTGTTCTTAAAAACTTATTACGATTGGCCCCTGAACAACATGGGTTTGAACTTTGTGGGTCCATTTGTATGCAGATTTTTTTCAATAAGTACAATCCTGTAAATGTATTTTCTCTTTCCCATCCCATTCTTTCCTTAAATTTTCTTTTCTCTAGCCTACTTTATTATAATAATAAAGTATATAATACATAGAATATACAAAATATGTGTTGATTGACTTATGTTATCGGTAAGGCTTCTGGTCAACAGCAGGTTATCCGTAGCTAAGTTTTTGGAGAATCAGAAGTTATAGGCAGATTTCTGGCCACGCAGGGATTGGCGCCCCTGACCCGCACGTTGCTAAAGGGTTGATTGTTCTTGCTAGGGACATGTGTGTGCCCACGGAGTTGCACAACTTCTCGAATCTTGGCATCAGATTGGGCACCGCCACCGTTTTCCACAGATCTCCACGTGGAGGTAATTGCCTTTTTAAAATCACATCAACTGTCGCAAACCTAACTTGTCTCCGATGCGGTGTCACCCACAGGAATGCAGCGGTCTAATGTCGAAACTGCAGAATACCTTTAGCTAGGAATTCTCAGAGTTTCCGACAGGTGTCAGCTACCATTGGATTTCCCTTGAAATTTAAAGATTTTCCGAAGTTCTCCCTGGGCGTTTCTTCCTGTGCCCTGGGGCACCTTGATCCACGAGTGTCAGGGGATTAAGAAAGGATGGGCATTGAGGAGGGCATCTGTTGGGATGAGCACTGGGTGTCGTATGGAAACCAATTCGACAATAAATTTCATATTAAAGAAAAAAAAAAAGAAAGGCCTCTGAAATGAAAGGAGGTTTGAAGCAAGACACTAATAATGAGAAGGAATACTCCAGGCAAAGGAGGGCTTGTAACCGCCTCGCAAACGGGGTCACGTTTAGTGAGGAAGCCTCGTTCTTGAAGGACTGTGGTCGACTTGAGCAACTGCCTTTTAGGGTACTTATCCGATCTGATTTTATATATAAATGTATGTATTCCTTGTAATATATATTATAATTATATAGTAAAATATAATATGCTTTATTTATATTTTGCATATTATGTAATGTATATTAATATATATGACTATATACTCGTATGCAATTGTTCTCTCACTTCTGGGGGGGGGGGGGGATGAGGCAGGTTGCTCACAGGGTCCCAGCCATAGAGGGTGCTCAGCTGAGGATTTGTAGCGGAACCAGTTGGCCTGGTTTTAGGATTTCCTCCAGCCGTATTTGGCAGTCTGGGAACAGGAACAGAGAAAATAGATGGTTGGTTTTCTCCAGGGTTAGAAATTGGCAAAATAGAAGCGGCGGAAAATCAAGGGGTCTGAGGGTGTGAAGATTTAGAAAATTCACTCTGATTTACACCGTGCTTTGGGGGAGGTGTTCTTGGCAGGGAGACCCTTTGTGGTTCTTTATCCCTGATTTGTTAAATCCTGTGATGTTGTGCCTGGATGTGGGTCTCTCTCTTTTTTTTTTTTTTTTTTGCTTCTGGTGCTGGGTCCCCAGTAGGGTCTTTCGAACGAGAGGCTCCTTTCAACACTTGTATGTGTGTTTTTTCTACCTGCTGTTTTCTGTTTGGAACCGCAACTCACGTTCCCATTATTTGGCTGTTAGACCTTCTGGACTGATCTTTTCTTTCATGTCTCTCACACCTCCACCCAGTGTTTTTCACCTCCTTATTTCTGTTTGTTCTCTTTCTGGCAAAGGAACTAGGATGAACTTTACCTTCAAGTTCATCCACGGAAATTTTTATTTTGGGTACTCTATATTTACTTCTTGAAAGCTCTTCTTTGCTCTGTGATAAATAATTTTTGTTTTATGGGTCCATTATATTATTGTATCTCTCCAAGGACATCATTTAGAAAACATTTAAAAAACATCCTGTGCACTCTGTTTTCCTTTCTTTCTTCCTTCCCCTTGCCTCCTCTGCCCACCCTTCCTCCTTCCTTATTCCCTTCCTTCCTTCCTTCCTTCCTCCTTTCCTTCCTTCTTTCCTTCCTTCCTTCCTTTTTTCCTCCCTTTTTTCCTTCCTTCTTTTCCTTCCTTCCTTCCTTCCTTCCTTCCTTTCCTCCTTCTTTCCTTCCCTCTTCCTTCCTCCCTTCCTTCCTCCCTTCCTTCCTCCCTTCCTTCCTTCCTTCCTTCCTTATTTCCTTCTTTATTTCCTTCCTTCCTTCCTTCCTTCCTTCCTTCCTTCCTTATTTCCTTCTTTATTTCCTTCCTTCCTTCCTTCCTTCCTTCTTTCCTTCTTTATTTCCTTCCTTCCTTCCTTCCTTCCTTCCTTCCTTATTTCCTTCTTTATTTCCTTCCTTCCTTCCTTCCTTCCTTCCTTCCTTCCTTCCTTCCTCTCTGTCTCTGCCTCTGCCTTTGCCTCTGTCTTCCTTCTCTCTTCTCCTTTGTTTCTTAATTAGCCCAAGTTCTGGGCATATGGAGAAATAAGGCAAAAACGTAAGGTAGACGAGAGAGCAAAATAGAACTGTTGTTGAACTAATGAAAGCTCAGGTAGGGATATGGCTTAGGGTGAGAGCCAAGTGGGCCTGACCGAACCCCAGAAGTGTAGACTTCTGTGCTCCGTCACGGGCAACGCTGGACTGGGGCAGGCCTCCTCTCATGGTAAGACTTCCACCGGGGAACAGCGGGAGAAAACACTCCCTCTGTTGGACAGACTCTCCCCCAAAAGCAAAGCGTGGAGCTGAACAAAGCCTGGCTAGTTCCTCTTCCCCGATTTGCCATTTCTGCTCCATAGGAGGAGTGAGTGAGAGACCGGGTGACGTCAAGAGTGTGTCACGTGTCCGTTTGGAAGGAGCCACCAGAGCTTGGGAAGCTTCCCTGCTGACGTCTCCTTGGAGCAGAAGGTCAGTGTCTGGCTTCCGGCCTTCTGCCCCTTAGGGACGAGTGGAGCAGGTGAAGGTGTTGGCGGTGAGGAATACTGACGTCGATCTTGGATTCCTCCTTGTGTCCCTGTCCCACACCCTTGCGATGCTGGGTGTTCCTGGGTGTCTGAGTCTCTCCGAGGTCCTCTTCCCAGTGCCCTGCTTTTGTTCATGGCCTTGTGCCCTGCGAAATAAGTTTCTCCTCTTGCCCGCTTTCCATTCTGTACCACTGGGTTGCTGTCCCCCGCTCACGGATATTCCTTCTCCAGGACTCTCTGTCCTTGAGAGTTTCTATTTCTTTTCCACGTAGAGAGGTGCGCAAAAGCAAAAGCTCTGGATTCTTAGGCTCACGTTGCCACAAACTAACTATATGCCTTTGGACGCTTGTTACAAGGTTTAAATGTTCTACTACATGTGAAATGCTCAGATCCGTGACTGACACGGTGATAAACGTTAGTTATCGTCATCATAATCTCACTGTCTTCCCAGTAGAGTTTTGGGAAGGGTAAGACGCAAACGTGAGTGTTCTGTCATCATCTTTGTATGTGATCTTCATACCTCTCATTTTTATTGGTGTTTCGTCCATGGTAAGTTCCGTGAAGGCAGGATCCCTGTTTCCCTCATTCCTGCAGCCATTCACGGGACGCAACACATAGCATATTGTATGTGTGCGGGAAATACTTGTGAGGGAATTGTTGAAAACAGATTCACTCGTAATACTCCTTATAGGAGGCAACGTTGTGCGGTACTTAAGAACCACAGGGCTTTTGAGCCAGACTTGAGCTTGAATTATTGATGAATCATTAACTGGTTGCCTAGCCTTGGACACGTTCTTAATTTCTCCAATTCTCAATTTCCCCAACCTGTAAAATAAGGCTAACAATAGTGCCCCACCTCATAAAGCTCATGTGAGGACTGAAAGAAATAGACTGTATGAAGCACTTAGGAATAATGCTTGGCACATAGTAATTGCTCAATAAATATTAGCTGCTCTTATTGTTGTTGTTCTTATTGTTTATTGTCTACGTGCCAGTCACTGGGCTAGGCACAAATAGATGCATCATTTATTGAGTCCCTACGGTTTGGTATTTACCGTCCTTACTATCCTAGTAGTTGAGGGTGTGGTTTCTAGCGTCAGATGGCCTGGGTTTGAGTTCAGGCCTCAGCTGAATCATTTTGAATGAGATACTTAAGCTCACTATCCGTGTTTGGAGAATGAGGGTAGTTAGGAGGCAAACCACATAAAGCCCTTAGCATGGAGCTTAGCACATAATAAGTACATACTCAGTAAATACCAGCTATGATGATGATGATGGAGAAAATGGAGATTATGGTGACAGTGGTAGTAATAACGATGGTGATAAAGATAACCACGATAATCATGAGGACGGCAAGAGCGGTGGTGGTGACAACAGTGATGTCGATGGCCAAGTCGATCATGATGCCGGTGACGAGGAGGACCATCCTGACTCAGGACTAGCACTGGAGTGCTGAGGCGTTGACCATCTGTCTGTCTTCCTGATCGTGTGTGACGTTGGGCACGTTACCTCTTCTGATTAAACTTCTGCACCTGCACTGCTAGAAACCAGCAACTGTTCCACAGGGCTGCTGGAAAGTGCAAAGGGGACACCGTATACCATTAATTCCAGGACGCGTATCGCTCGTCGTTTAACATCTCTGCAACCAAGGATGGGTCTGAGCGTACGTTTGATATTTATCAAGCGAGCATTCGTCGTGGGAGAGATGACCTCGGCGCCATATTTTTTTTTCTTGCAAAAACAATGACGGTTTCATGGGATCCAAGAAAGATATTCATGAGTAGATAAAGCTGTGTTATTTATTTATTTTCCCGGAAATATGTGCAGGAGGCTTTGTTATTCCGTGCCAAGTAATGAAATTGAAAGCCAGAGGAATCGCGGCCTTCCACAGACCCAGATGAAAGACATTTCAAGGCAACGAGGAGCTGTTGTGATCAGGATGCGGCATCGACATCAAAACTTGCAGAACGGGTGTCAGTGTTAAAAGAGGACCCCAGAGGAGATCCACTGATCGCATGAAGGATGATTTTGCGTGGGAAAACATGGACATTGGTGACTCTGATTTGAAAACCACTTTGGAACGTTCAGACTCTGAATGTTTGATGTCTCTTCTATTTTCTTTCTCCTTAAGACACACGGTGAGGTGCAGTAAACAGTCGCTAAGGAGGAGCCAAAAGCAGCTCTTTCAATAGGCAGACAATAAAAATTCACCTCCGAATTTTATTGCCAATGGCTTATTTACTTTTAACAGGTATAGAAAACAATGGCGTGCCCTCTCGTCGATGGCACATTCGATTTGACGGAAAACAGCATGCAGAATTCTCCGCGCGGTGCCGTAGTGACTTTATAGATTTTTGTCCCAGTTTGGCCTCCGTAAGATTTCTAAAAGCTGAGACAAAATATACACCTGTGGTAGCCAGCCTTCAAGAGGCTCCCCAGCGGTTCCTGCCTCCTGGCTTTCATACCCTTGTGTGATCCCCCTTCTGCACTGAAGGGCTCGCTTGTGTGGCTAATAGCACATCTCAGGAATGATAGAGGGTGACTTCAGAGGCTAGGTCATTCAAACATTGCTGAGCTGATCTTAACTGTCTTAGATCACTCGCTCTGGGAGACACCAGCTACTGTGCCAAGAGGCAGTCCTAAGCAGGAGGTACCCAGGATGATGTGGAAGTGAGCCCTTTTGGCAACAGCCACAGTGGCTGTAAATATTTACATAACTGGCACCCTTCTCTTTGTGTTTTTCTATAACCTACTTTTTTCACGCAATCATGTCTTGCGGATCTCTTTCCGTGTTAATAAATAGAGGCCATCCCTGGGAGTGAAGGCAAAGTGGTCCTTTCTATGTATCTGCCGTGTTTTGTTTGCCGAATCCCCTATTAATGGACTTTTCAGTGACTTCTCACTTTACTGTAAAGCACGCAGCAATGAACATTCTTGTGTAATCGCTAGAATCTTGACTGCTGGTTAAAAGGTAAGCTCATCTACATTTGAAAAATATTCATCTATTTTTGAGAGAGCGTAAGCGGAGGAAGGGCAGAGAGAGGAGGACATAGGATCTGAAGCAGGCTCTGCACTGACTGACAGGCTGACAGCGGTGAGCCCAATGTGGGGCTCGAACCCACGAACTGCGAGATCGTGCCCTGAGCTGAAGTCAGATGCTCAACCAACTGAGCCACCCAGGTACCTCAAGCTCATCTACATGCTTTTTAAAAAAATTTTTTTAAATGTTTATTCATTTTTTGAGAGACAGAGAGAGAGTGTGAGTGGGGGAGGGGCAGAGAGCGAGGGAGACACAGAATCCGAAGCAGGCTCCAGGCTCTGAGCTGTCAGCACAGAGCCCGATGCTGGGCTCGAACTCACGGACCGCGAGATCATGACCTGAGCCAAAGTCGGACACCCAAATGGCTGAGCCACCCATGTGCCCCTACGTTCTGATACATGTTGCCAAGCTACCCTTTGGAGGTATCCCCCACCACTGTTTCATTTTCATGTAATAATAAAAACACATAGATCTGTTGTGTGTTGGCTTCAGTATAAATGTGACCATCGTATATATTCTGCAGATGGCTTTTTCTACCCCACGCTATGGCATGGTGGCTTCTCCATGTCAGTTTCTTTCTTTGTATCCAGACTTACCTGGTTCCCCTTGACTGATACGGACTATCTCATAACGCGGATGCGCCATATTTTATCGAACCATTTCCAGTGGATGGACATTTAGCTTGTTCCACTAGTAAAAGATGGGTGCAGTCAGCAACTTTGTATACATGTCTCTTTTGGGGACCCTTTCTCTAGGAGGAATCGTAGAAGTGGAATTATTCGGTTAAAGGAGAAGCATATTTGAAATACAGTTTCACTTAGATCGGTGTTTCTCAACCATTTTTTTTCATTATTACCCCTTTCAAAGAGAAAATTATGTGAAACAAAAATAGTAAATTAGTTAATTAAATTAAATTAAATTAAATTAAATTAAATTAAATTTCCCCCTGATGAGACGAATCAAACACTAAAGAATAGATTTGGTGGGTTCGAGGTGAACGTTGTAGTACCTAAGATATTTTTGCCTGCAAGAACCGTTTTTGGCGCATGTGGCTTGATGGGACCCTTAAAACACATTCGCTGAATTGAACTGAATGTTGACAACACGATGTCCAAGAACAGTATCGTGTTTGCCATAAAGCAGAGCAGAGAGACGCTGCTAATTTGTTCTCCTTCTTCATGCATTAATTAATGTTGTCAAGAATCCCTAGAATATCACCAGATAATTCACAGATGAGGGGAAAAAACACAGAAAAGAAATAACTGAGCGGGAGGCTGTCACTCCTGGGAGCTTGTGCACACATTCCTTTGGTGGTAGCTTTGCGTGTTTAAGGAGAATGGAATCTGGCCCATGAGGCTCATCCTTTGAAATGTGCCTTGTGACAAGTAGGATGGCAGGAAAGCGAAGCCGTTGCTTTGATTACGTAAGAAAAACCTTGATGGCTCTGAAAAAATTGGGCCCCTCCGACGTCGGAGACGACTGCAAAATGGAAGCCATGACATTGAGAGATCATGACTCGTAGCTCTGTAGTGGGACCCTAACAATCATATGGATGCGAAAGGAAGGGGGCTGTGAACAGTCACAGGAACAAGACAGGAGTCACCAGCAGGGAGGCTTGGAATAGGGACGCAGACACAGCTGCTGTCTGGGTGCTGTGAGTGTGTGCGGTGGTGACGGGAAGGGGGGTAAGGATCTTACGCTCCCGTTTCTCGGCAAAGCTGTGTTCTAATCTTTCTGCCCTGCGCTGGCTGTGTTATCTCGGGCGAACGGCTTGGTGACTCTGGTCCCCAGCTGAGCCGGATGAGCTGGAAGCCAAGAGGTTTTGCTCAAATCACTTGGGTGGAGGGATTTCACGTCAAAACGTTTAGAGCTGCAGCTGAGAGCTAATAAGATGCTAATGTCAGAATGAGGAGGCTTCCTGGAGTTCTAGGGAATGTTTTTATGCATGTGCGAAGGTTTTAATTTCCATAGTTATGCTTTCGCTTTAATGTGGATTAGAAAAAGACACAAGCACACCAAACGACTGATTTCATAGATGGTATTGATTGCTTAGGAGGTAGCTTTTAAAAAAAAAAAACACCCCGGATTTGTTGTAAATTGATATAAGTAAAAATAATATGTGCGTGGAATGGTTTTTTAAAAAGAGAGTTGAAGATGTTTCTGGAATGGACGAAGTCTGGGGATGGTGATTTATGCGGTTCCTTCCTGCCATTGGCTATGCTGCCCACCATGTAGCATGCACCTGTCAGAAGTGGTTAAAATCACTCACTGTGTCTTCTGCAGCTGAAAAGGAGCAACATGGAAGGAATCTCCAAGATGATTTCAGCACCCTTGTTAGGTTTCCAGGACACAAAACACTTCTTAAAAATAGTAAAAGCTGAGGCGCCTGGGTGGCTCCATCGGCTGAGTGGCAGACTCTTGGTTTCCGCTCAGGTCGTGATCCCAGGGTCGTGGGATAGAGCCCCACACGTTGAGCCCTGTACTGAATGTGGAGCCTGCTTAAGATTCCCTCTCTCTCTCTCTCTCTCTCTCTTTCTCTCTCTCCCTCTGCCCCTCTCCCCCGGTTGCATTCTCTCTCTCTCAAAACAAAAATATTACACACAGTAAAAGCTAACATCTACTGGGGGCTCATTGCGCCGAGGGCTATTCTCAATGTTTCATATATGCGGCTTCGTGGAATCCTTACAACCCTGGGAAATAAATTCCATTATTATCATCATTGTCCCCATTTTACAGGTTAGAGAACGGAAGCCCAGAGAGCACTTTGCGAGAGGCTCCGGAGCGAATGAGCAAAGAGGGCGGGATTGGAACGCAGACAGACAAATCCGGAGCCTGCCCTGTTCTCCATGCTCATTCTATGATTCCATACAACTCTCACCGTGAGAAATCCCTCCCGCTGGACCAGTCGGGGTCCTCATTTTTTAAAAAATGGTCTAAAGCAAACTGAGAGGGGCCCCTGGGTGGCTCAGTCGGCTAAGCTCAGGTCATGATCTCACAGTGCGTGAGTTTGAGCCCCATGTTGGGCTCTGTGCCGACAGCTCAGAGCCCGGAGCCTGCTTCGGAGTCTGTGTCTCCCTCTCTCTCTGTTCCTCCCCCACTTGCACTCTCTGTCTCTCTCAAAAGTAAAAAAAAATTAAAGTCAATAAATAAATTAATAAAGCAACTGAGAGGAAAGCAGAGATTTCCCATGTATCCCCTGCCACCCCCTCAAGTCCTGGCCTCTCCACAGCACTCCTTAGAGGGCTGCATTCGTGACACCTGATGAACCCGCACTGACCCATTACCATCACCCAGAATCCATAGTTAGCCTTAGGGTTCACTTCTGCTGTGTTGTGGGTTTATGGGTTTGGACGAGTGTCTTAATGGCACATACCCATCATTATAATATTATACAGAGAATTTCACTGTCCTCAAAGTCATCTCGGGGTGGGGGCAGGGGGGGGGGTGCTCTTGCTCTGCCTGGAGGTGGGGCCCAAGATCCAGCATTTCTAAGAAGCTCCCAGGTGCTGTTGTTCCCGTAGGGCCTTGGACCACACTTTGAACAGAAAGGACCTTTTGTTTTTGCAGGAAGCACCATTCTTGTCCTTTCTTCGCTTAACACTGTCTCTATGGCATCAGCTGAGTTCAGCGTGTGCATGAAGCTGGATGCGAATTCATGGCAGTGAGACAGGATATTTGGCAATCAGAGGGGAGCCAGATTCAGCACACGTGTGTCTACAGATCGCTCCCTTCCTTCGTTTGTTGGCTAGAAAGGGAGAATATTCAACTTGGCCCAAAGAGAAAAGCAAACACTGGCCCCAGGTCCACAGGGCACAGAGGCGTAGCCCTCTCTTTTTAGGGAAGGAGGGTTCCGAACGCATTTGGAGAGGGTCCGGCATTGGCCTTGGGTCTTGGGCTGCAAACTGGTTTTTAACTTTATGTAACGTTTTGGCCCTTTTCCCAAGTAGAAGTGTTTCGAAATTGTTTGACGTCCCTGTGCCGGGATGTCTATAAAGAGACAAATTGTCCTTTCATACGAGCTGACTTGGCAGGAAAGCATGGCCTGTCCCTCTTGCTGTCCAGAAATCTCCTAAACTTGTGGCCTGTAACCTCTTCCTTTTGATCTTTCCCCAAGGTTCCCTTTGGGACTGGAGTCTGCCAGCAATGCTCTCCTGGTTTGCATTCACTTGTATAAACTGCCGTAGGTGTAACTCTTAGCTCAGAAGCCTCCGTGTATGAGAAAAACAACTTACATTTTTGAAATTCAGTGGAATTTCTATTTCAAGCCCCCATTTCACCAGGGTGGAAAAAATGTAATCTCAGTTAACTTGGGGTTTATTCCTACTCCAGGACTGTGTTTAAATTTGGGGGAGCTAGATATCTCATGATCTTAGCTACTCTTTAATGTACTCTTTTTATAAGGGTGTTGGATGAGACATCTGCCATCCATTTTGGTCCTCCGTCATCGGCCCGAGCGTGTCACCATAGAGACTTCCTTGTTGCTGTTTGTATGGTTCCTACATGGCTTTGCTTGCATTCGAGATATTTTCCAACAAATGTTTTGTCTCAGATGAGAGTCCTTTCCAGGCCCCTAATATCCTGGGCTTTTAAAACATTAAGGCCAGGGGTGCCTGGGTGGCTTAGTCAGTGACCTTCCGACTTTGGCTTCGGTCATGATCTCACGGTTCATGAGTTCGAGCCCTGCTTCGGGCACAGAGCCCACTTCAGAACCTTTGTCTCCCTCCCTCTCTGCCCCTCCTCATCTTACATACTCTCTCTTTCTTTCTCTCTCTCTCCAAGTAAATAAACATTAAACATGCACACACACACACACATGCACACACACATTACAGCCAGGAAAATATCATTTTTTTTCCTACTGTTTGTTTACATCATCCCCTGAACCATTAAGCATAAAATAGCTTTGCTGTTAAAAAATGGAAGGGCAAAAAAAGAGAGCATGAGCTAATATTTGCAATTTAAGACTTTGCTATAGATCCCAATGCCCCACATGGAACATCATGCAATTTGTGTAGATCTAGGTGTGTTTTTTTGACTCTTTTCCCACCATGTACATGTTTTGATGATACCATCATTCTCTGAAAAGCTAGCCCTTGTATTTGTCCTTCTCTATTCACGTTCAGCCATTGTCTGCCAAAGAGGTGTGGAGCCCCACGTGGAGGGACATCCAGAGCTGGACAAGGGAAGGAGGACATCAGAGCACACTCGAGAACTTTGTGGTGTCATGGTTTTGAAAATGTGGCTTATGCTGACTGGCCTGTCCTATGTGAGTTTGTAGCGAGGTGAGGAATAGTAATGGTAATTAATTCAATGATTGAGTGGCACCCCTCTCAATCTGGTCTTTATTTATGAAGATGGAAAAAACACAAGAGAGACAAAGATCTTTATTTAATTATGCTTAAGGCCCGTAAGTAGACACAGCCACTGATGTAGATTTGCCATCATCCCCTCTCCCATGGTTCCGACATACTATTTCGAGCACATTGATTGAGAAAGCCTAAGACCCTGGTTTTAGTATACAAGACTTGGCGTAAGTTGTAAAATCTTCCCAAATGTTTGTGCAGGAAAACTAGGTTAGGCCATACTTGTGGAATCACAACTGGAATCATAACCAAAAAGTAAGATACATGGTTCATAGTTGGCAAAGGAAAGGATATTTTTACCCTAATCGTGAAGCGCATTTACATTAATCGAGGCTGGATATTTACAAGCTGCAAAGCTCTTAACAGTTTTCCGAAAGCCCATGAGGAAAGACTGGTAAAATTTACAGTGCTCTGAACAGAGTTTTATCATTACAGAGTTCATAAATGTGGATGAGTCTCTATCTGTTGTCACTAGCATGGTTTCTGGGCCTCTGCTCCAATCTTCTAGACTCCTTTTATCCAGGAACCTAAGCTTGGGAATGACAAACATTTATACACCTGAGTTCCAACACAGATTGGTTGCTAATATGTCATCCAGCTAATCTCCTGGGATGTTTCCATGGAGCCCCTCTTCCCATGTATAGACCCTCCTTCACCTTTTTTTATGTTCCCCTCATCCTTGCTTCCACCTTGCTTTTTTTCTTTCTAGCCTGCTCTTTGGCAAAACAAGATAAACATCACAGAAATTGACCAGTATCAGCTGGTATGGCAGAAGTTATATCTTCGGGTAGTAGTATAATAATTTACCTCTTTCCAAACTTACTTCTTGATATTAAAGTTTCCTCTGACTTCTGTAGTTTCTTCTCTGAGGACTCTAGAGAGCGTTTAGATTCCTAGTCTTGCCTCCACGGATCTAACTAGATAATGAACATACCTTCTCCTGTATGTTGTAAAGGACAGCATGAGGGAAGAATGACACAGGCAATTTGTTTCCAGGCAAATGTGTGAATAAATTATAATTAATATTGATAGCATAAATACTCCTCCTCCTCCTCCTGCTACTCTTACTACTACATTGTGGTATCTAAAATACATTTAGAATTAAAATAAAGAATACTAAGGACATAAATAGGAATGCGGTAAATAGAGTTCAAGTATTCTAAGATCTTTGTATTTTCTCGAAAGAGGGGAAAGGCATCAATTAACATTATTCTTTGGCAAGTCAAGGATGCATGTTGTAATTTCTGGGAAACACTAAAAGAATGGCTAATGTGTGTACAGCATCCAGGCTGGTTAGAGAAAAGATGGAATAATTAGGAAAAAATCCCACTTAAAACAAAGTACAAAAAGACAAGAAAGGAACAAAGAATAAGCGGAACAAATAGAAAACACATGGTAGATAATAGTTTTATCTCGTCGATGGTATACTTACCACTATTATGGACTGAATTGTTTCTCGTGAAATTTATATGTTGAAGTTCTACCCCCAATACCTAAGAGTGTTACCGTATTTGGAAATAGGGTCTTAAAGAGGTAATTAAGACCAAAGTGGGCCCTAACCCAATACGATTGGTCTACTTAAAGAAGAGGAGATTACGAATCAGACATAGGCAGAAGAAAGATTATGTGAAGACAGAAGGAGAAGATTTCTATCTATAAGCCAAGGAGAGTCTTCAGAAAAAATCAGCCCTCGTAACACCTTGATCTTGGACTTTGAGCCTCCAGAACTGTGAGAAAATAAATTTCTGTTCTTTAAACCATCCGAATCTGTGGTACTTTGTGTTTTTTTTTAATGTTTATTTATTTATTTTTGAGAGAGAGAGAGAGAGTGCATGAATGAGGAAGACCAGAGAAAGAGGGAGACAGGGAATCCAAAGCAGACTCCATGCTATCAGCGCAGAGTCTGAAGTGGGGCTTGAACCCATAAATTTGAGATCATGACCTGAGTTGAAACCAAGAGTCAGATGCTTAACTGACTGAGACACCCAAGCACCCTTGTGGTATTTTGTTTTGACAGTCCTGGCAACCTAATACAACTATCTAGATATATCAGTATTTACATTAAATGTAAATGAACTATATGCTTCAAATTAAAAGACATAGACTGTTAAATTAGAATTGAAGAAGATCCATCTATATGCTGGTTACAAGAGACACATGACCTCATTTAACCTTAATTACCTTTGTATACCAAAAACACAAGAATATGGAAAGATTAAAGTAGAAGAGTGAAAAAAAGATACACCAAACAAACTTTAACCAAAAGAAATTCAGTATAGCTATATAAAGCTTAAAAGACACTGATCTCATGACAAAAAATATTAGTTGAGATACAGGACATTTCATAATGATGGAAGGTTCAATTCACCAAGAAGATCTAAGAGTTCTAAATTTTTATGCATCCAATAATATGGCATCAAAATATATAAGGCAGTACACTTTTCATGATACAAAAATAAAATACAACGCAGTTGAAAAAAAATATATATATAAGGCAAATGTGGACAGAACGACAATTGTATTGGAAAATTTTACCACATCTGCCTCAGTACCTGATAAAATAAATAACTACAGAGAACCAGCATCAATATACAAAATTTGAATAATACAATCAACGAATTTGATCTAAGGACATGTGGGGAAAACGTAGCCAACAACTAAAGAATACACATTTATTTCAAATGTGCCATAAAAATTGTATGTGAAAACATAAAGGAAGTCACATCAAATTCAAGAGCACAAATCCTCCAATGTTTGACTTCTAAATGAAACTCAACGAAGTTAAAAATCAATAAAAGAAACGATGTTGGAATAGCTAGACAAGCATATACAAAAAGTGAACCCCACCCTGTACATCACATCATACATAAAATTATTTCAAAATAGATCTTAGACCTAAAGGTAAAAGCTAACACTATAAAATTTTAGAAGAATTCATGGGAGAGAATCTTCACGGCCTTGGGGTAAGCAAAGGTTTCTTAGGATGAAAAAGGGCACTAATCATAAAATAAATGACCATATTGGACATCGTTACAATTAAAAACTTTTAATTCAAAAGACTGTTGAGGAAATGAAGAGGCATGCCATAAACTTAGAGAAAATATTTGTGATACATATATATGACAACCGATTTGTGTCAAGAGTAAAGAATTCTTTATAGCTCAATGGTAAAAGGACAATAACCCCATACAAAATGGGCAAAAGATTTGAATGGATACTTCATTAAAAAAGATATTTTAATGGTAAAAAAGCAGTGAAGTGATGTTGAGCATCATCAGTCATAAGATAAATGCAAATTAAAACCACTAGGACGGCTGGAATTAAAAAGGTTAACAATAGCAAGTGTTGGTGAAGATGTAAAGAAACAAGAACCTAATTTATTACTGCTGGGAATGTAAAACTGTAGACTCTTGAGAAAAAAGTCGGAAACTTTCTTCTTGCTTTTTCAAATATTTTAGTTGAATTCTCTCCCTTTGTCTATTTCACCCCCTCCCCCCTCTCTTCCAGCAGCCACCAGTTTGTTCTCTTAATACAGTCTCTAAATACAGACTCTGTATTTAAGAGTCTGGTTTCTTTATTGTTTCTTTTTTCTTTGTTTGTTCATTTGTTTTGTTTCTTAAATTCCACATATGAGTGAAATCATGCAGTATTTGTCTTTCTCTGACTGACTTATTTTACTTAGCATAATACACTCTAGCTCTAACCATGTTATCACAAATGGCAAGATCTCAATCTTATTGATGGCTGAGTAATATTCCATTGTATATATACACCACATCTTCCTTATTCATTCTTCTATGGCTGGACACTTGGGTTGCTTCCATATCTTGGCTGCTATAAATAATGTTGCAATAAATATAGAAGTGCATATATCTTTCTGATTTAGTGTTTTAGTGTTTTGGGGGGTAAATACCCAGTAGTAACATTACTGGCTCATATGATAATTCTATTTTTAATTTTTGGAGGAGCCTCCATACTTTTTTCCACAGTGGCTACACCAATTTGCGTTTCCACCAAGAGTGTACAAGTGTTCCTTTTTCTCTGCATCCTTGCCTGTACTTGTTATTTCTCATGTTTTTGATTTTAGCCATTCTGACGGGTATAACGTGATATCTCACTGTGGTTTTGATTTGCATTTCCCTGATGATGAGTCATGTTGAGCATCTTTTCATGTATCTGTTGGGCATCTGTATGTCTTCTTTGGAGAAATGTCTATTTAGGTCTTCTGCCCATTGTTTTAATCAGGTTTGTTGGTGGTGGTGGTGGTGTCGAGTTGTATCTTCTTTAGATATTTTGGATATGAAGCGTCTTATAAAGTTTATACGTTTATTATATGATTCAGAAGTTTCACTCCTAGATAGGTACATGAAAGAAATGGAAGCGTATACCCACAAAAAGAATTACAGATCTTCCTCAACTTATGATAGAGTTACTTCCCAATAAAGTCATCGTAAGTTGAAAATATCATTAAGTCAAAAAAGGGTTTAATACACTTAAACTACTGAGTATCATCGCTTAGCCTAGGGTTCCTTAGCCACGCTCAGAACACTTCCGTTAGCCTAAAGTTGGCCAAATCATCTAACACAAGCCTACTGTATCTCATGTAACTTATTGAATACTCTACTGAAATGAAAAACAGAATGGTCCTGTGGGTGTAGAATGGTTGTCCGTATATCAGTTGTTTGCCCTCCTGATTGCTGGGTTGACTAAGAGGTGTAGCTCATGGCTACTGCTCAGCAAGCATCACGAGAGAGGATCATACCACATATTGCTAACTGGGAGAAGATCCAAATTCAAAATTCAAAGTATGGTTTCTACTGAATACGTATCGCTTTTGCACCATGGTGTAGTTGAAAAACTGTAAGTCAAATCATCGTAAGTCTGGGACCATCTCTACACAGACATGTTTATTGTAGTTTTATTTATAAGAACAAAAAAACTGGAAATAACCCAGATGTGTATCAAATAGTGAATGGGTAAATTGTGATCAATCCACTCAATAAAAGACTCCTTTAGCAAAAAAACAAACAAAAAAACCCCCCAAACCAACCAACCAAACAAAAAAAAACCAAGCTACTGATACATGTAACAACATGACTGCACCTCGGAAACATTATGATGTGTGACAGAAGATAAATAGTATGTGATTCTATCTGTATGAAATTCTATGGCGGACAGAACTCATCTATAATGATAGAAAGCAGTTTAGCGGTTGTCTGGGGCTGAGGGTAGAGATGGAGAATGTTTTGGAGTGAAGAAAATGTTAGTTCTTAATTGTGGTGGTAGTTATGTGTTTACATTTTTCAAAACTCACTAGACTGCATATTAAAATGTGTCTGTTTCATTATATGTAATCATACTAAATAAAATTGATTTAAAAAGAAAAAATCAATGACAAATATTAAGAATACACTTCTTTTTTAAAACATTTTAAAAATCTTTATTTATTTATTTTGAGAGAGAGAGAGAGAGAGAGAGAGAGAGAGAGAGAGAGAATCCTAAGCAGGCTCCTCACTGACAGTGCAGAGCTTGACTCGATCGATCCCGTAAATCACGAGACCATAACCTGAGGCGAAATCAAGAGCTGGATGCTTAACCAACTGAACCACCCAGGTGCCCCAAGGAACACACTTCTAAATCAATCACTGGAGAGAGAGGTTATAGAAATATGGTAGTAGGGATCATTTTTTTAAAATTACTGTTCATATGGAACTTAACTCTTTAGTGGAATTGTAGTGTAGATTTAGCGGAAAACAAGGTTGCTTTCAAATGATCGGTTATTGTTAAGGTTGGACAAAATTTACAGTGATATAAGTAATTGAAGAGAAGTGCTCATAGAATTCTAAATGGTTGAGCCACATATAAGCCCTAGTCCAGGATGGACAGCCTGTATAACCTCTATTTGCTTTAAGCTATATATGCCTCTCACTGAGATTATAGCTCTGTTAGAACAGGTACGTTATAGATCCTCATTAATTCTTTGCATTTCGCCCACGAGTCATAAAACACTACTGTATGGCTGAGACTAGAGCTGTTCCCATACACTGGTTTCCAGAAAGTGGAGAGAGGGAATATTTGACTCAACTCCTAATTATAAGCATATTGATCTTTGGAGAGAAGAAAGCTAGATGTCGGGTATCATAGAACCCCCTGCGTCTGTGATGACAGCACAGAGTCTGCTTAGGATTCTCTCTCTCTCTCTCTCTCTCTCTCTCTCTGTCCCTTTCTTGCATGTGGGTGCATGCTCTCTCTCTCTCAAAATAAATAAACTTTTTTTTAAATGAAAGAAAAAAAATAACCCCCTGCAAATGTTTGCCATAATAATGCTACATCCTTAAAAGTTGCCTCCCCTCAAATTTATGATTATAAAAAACACGCAGCAAAAGGGAACATGCTTATGATATAATGTTAAGTAAAAAAAAAAAAATCATGCTACAAAAATTAGACACCTTCATAACAGCTGTATATGAAACAGATGCATAAGAAAAAGGATGGGGAAAATGTAGCAAATTCTTAACGCTGGTAGTGTGAGAATGGTAGGATTTGGGGTGACATATATTTTCACTCCCTTATTTTTATTTACTTATTTATTTATTTTTTACCAAAATAAAGGGAATTCAGATGCATCAATTCTGTCCAATGGCAGGCCCACTTCCTCCATTTCGGAAATGCCTGTTTGTAAGGCAAGGTGGGAGGCAAGATTGAGTATGCTGACTTTTGGCAGACAGGAAGGACTGAAATTCACCACTTTCTTTTCAACCTTTAAGTACACTATCAAATAATACAAAGGTAGACGGCGGGCATCCTTTTCCAGCCTTGAGTCTGAGAAGAGACAACCCAAAAGCTTTCGGTTCCAAATTCCTCTCTCATTGACCTGCCGCGACCTAGAGATTTCAGAGCTGTGGCTGGGAACAGGGTTCTGGTCCCGGGGAAGAAAAATGGGAAGGCAGATGAATCACAAGGGAGCACAGCGGCAAGGAATGAATGGGATTGTCTCATTAGATAACTTCTTGTCTAGAACCAAGAAGGAAATCAGCAAGATTTTATCCCCCTGATCACTCAAGGGGCCATGGGCTCAGGCACATTCTGTCCTCAACAGCCCAACGGAAGGAACATGGACGTCAGAGAAGGAGAACCATTTGACCTTGGACAAGTTACTTTCCTCCAGTGACCCCCAGTGTCCTTGAAAAAGGTGGGTAGTAACAGCTATCAGCATTCTCCAGACTTCTTTTGTTACCAATATCAGAAACTCACTGAAGCCAATTTCAGCACAACCAGGGAGAATTTATTTGGAGCCTGCGGGAGTATCTCCTATAACTTACGAAGAAAAGGAAGGAGGAGCAGAAAGCTATCAGAAAACCAGGAAAGAGGATTTCTCCTGTCCTTTTCTCTTGCTGATGTCCTTATTCTTCCTACCCCACCCTCCAGGCTCAGCTTCTGAGCTACTTATGGAGGGGGTGGGGACGGGAGGCTATTGTATAAACAAACGTGTCTGGGAAGGTCATTATTTTAAAATACTCGTTTGGGGACTTTCCATATTGGTGACACAGGTCTTCTTCAAAACTGTGTCTCATGTTGACTGAAGTGCCACGGGTCCCTTCTGCTTCTTGTCTTGGTGCCTACAGAACCCTGCCTCAAGGGCATAGAAAAAGCCGCACCTTGTTTTCCATTGCATCCAAGTGAGCTGTTGCCCCAGGACGTGATTTGTCGTGTCTTCTGCGCCCTGTGTTGTCCGGCCACAAGTTTGTTTTGTTGGCTTGCAAAATTGCAACAGCTGGTGAAGAGTGGGGGGTGTGAATGAGAAAGCTCACTTTTTTTTTTTTTTTTTTTAACTTGCACAACAGTGAGGGGAAATTGTTCATGACAAGGACTAGCGTCTTATGACTTTATATACTCTGTTGTTTATGTGCATGATTACAAAGGAATCTACCGGAGAGGGAAGGGAGGGAGAGACACGAAAGCCAGAAATACTAACGGGTTATGATTTTAGTCTTACCTCTACTGATGAATTCTATCCAGCGAGTTAGGACAGGAACCGATAGAATGCAAAAATCCCACTTTTGTTTTTTGTTTTTTGTTTTTTAAGTAGGCTCCAAGACTTGCATGGAGCCCAACACGGGGCTCGAATTCACGACCCTGAGATCAAGACCTGAGCTGAGGTCAAGAGTCCGATGACTCTTATAACCGACTAAGCCACCCACGCACCTCAGCCACTTCCAATAACTGTGAGGAAGGTGGTGATACCATTTCATGGTTCAAATTTACAGCCTCCATCAACAGAGCGGCTGGCCTTTTCCAAGTTCCTGGAAGAGATACACTCATATCACCAGCTTGGGTAAGCTGCTCCTTTCTAGAACGATCACCTGTGGCCAGAAGCATGGGGTCACATCAGGCAAAAGTGGCTTTGTGCCTCTGGATAAAGGGCACAAGGACAGGGCCATGGGCTTCTGGGACCCTTCTGGGACCTTCTTCCACCACATGTCCTCAGCAGGTGAAGATTAGGTTTATGTTAAAACCCCAGCACCATGTTTTTGAGATGAAACAGAACAAGCATTTGCTTTCCTTTCCTGAAGCAGAACCCTGTTTGCTGAGAGCTCAGAATGAGTTACCCGGGGCTGGGTGCCCTTGGCTCTGTGGATGTGTCTGTGCCAGGGACAGGGTAAAATGGGACGTATTTCTGAGAACCCGAAGAAACCGTGTGCTGAATCAGGCAAGTAGCTGAAGTTTGCAAGTTAGTTTTCATTTTGTTCACGAAATACTCACTCTTGATAATACCCCGGGTCTACACAGAGCTAAAGCTTGACCTCCCAGGTTATTTCAGTAATCCTCAAGGTAGTCCTTCAGAAGGGCAGACGTTATTATCCTCATTTTGCAAACATGTTAATTGGAGCTTGGGGAGGTTAAGTGACTCGTCCAAGGTGACGTGATTTATGGGGCCAGTTTCACTCGGGCCCTCTCATTCCTAGCCGAACGTCATGTTTGTTAGACAAGGCAGGGTCCGTTTAGGGGTCTCCCATCCATAAATAGCTGCGGCTACTATTTCGGCAGAACTTGGGGTTTGATCGAGGCTTGGCAAGGTTTTTCATTCCATCGTGACTGTCGGGCACAGGGTAGGCATACGAGCCCCACCCTCAGGTAGCTTATAGAACAGCAGCAGAACTGTAGGGTTGTTGAACAAATAGTTAGTTATAGGGTTGTTTCGTTCATCTTATCCTTAATCCTACTTAGAAAACGTACAGAGTATTTTGAAATACACCAGAGAGAAAGGAAACATGAAAAGGTTCCTACCCTTGGACTAAACATTCTACTTGAAGATGTTTCTAATTTTGGGGGGGAGGGGTGCCGGGGGGGCTCAGTCTGTTGAACTTCCGACTTTGGCCCAGGTCATGGTCTCACAGGTTGTGGGTTCGAGCCCCGCGTCGGGCTCTGTGCTGACAGCTCAGAGCCTGGAGCCTGCTTCGGATTCTGTATCTCTCTCTCTCTCTGCCCCTGCCCACTCACACTCTGTCCGTTGCTCTCTCAAATATAAACATTAAAAAAAAAGTTTCTAATTTTTTCGCCATTACAAACTGTTCTGCAGTGAACCTTTTTTTCCCCTTCTTCTTCCTACACGCATATTTGTAGTACTGTTTCTGGTATTTTTGGAGGATAGAGTCTTAGAAATGGAATTTTGGATTCCAGGTATATGAGTATTAATTAACTAATTAATAATTAATATCTATGGGTTTACAACCACATCAGCAGTGTATGAGAGCATGTTTGGTCTTGCTTTCTTATTAACAGTGGATATTATCAACATTTTGGTAAATATTTGCTGTAATAATTTTGATCTCTGTACAGAGTTTAAATGAGGTGTAGCATACTTTCGTGTTTGCTCATAAGTTGTGTTTCTTTTCCTATAGTCTTGCTCTTACCCTCTAACTACTTTTGTTTGTTTGCTTTCTGTTGAGATGTTGGCCCATTGCTTATTGATTTGCAACAATTCTGCATTCTGGATACTCTTTCTTCATCTATTGTATTTGCCGGAAATGTTTTCTTCAGGCTGTTATCAGCTTGTTTACTTTTTTTTTTTTACTTTTTTTTTTAATGTTTTATTTATTTTTGAGAGAGAGAGAGACAGAGACAGAGTGCAAGTGGGGGAAGGGCAGAGAGAGAGAGGGAGACACCGAATCCGAAGCAGGCTCCAGGATCCGAGCTGTCAGCACAGAGCCCGGGGTGGGGCTCGAACCCACAAACTGTGAGAGCATGACCTGAGCCAAAGTTGATGCTTAACCGACCGAGCCACCCAGGTGCCCCTCAGTTTGTTTACTTTTAACGTTGTTTTGGTGCCGAATGAACGTTCATTTCCACCTTCTCTGCTTTATGTCTTGCTAAGGCAGATTTCCTTAGCTTTAAATCAATAAAAATATCTATCTTTTTTCCTAATGCTTTTGGAGTTTTGTGGTTTATCTTTAGGTATTTCATCCATCTGGAATTTGTTTTTGTGTATGGCATGAGGGAGGGATCGAACTTGTTTTTTCAAAATGGGAAGCCTCAACACAATTATTGAGTATTTTTTCTTTTCCCCCCCACTTTAAAAGTGCTACATCATATACAATATGCTCACATATTCATGCTTCTGTTTCTGGGCTGAAAATGATTCTAATATAAAACTGTCCCCCAACCAAGATGACTCAGGCAGATGCACAGTTTCCCAATATCAGAACCCAACTACTTTTCTTGCAAGGAGCCGTTCTGTCTCAGCTCTGACCATTCTTTTACCACTCAGATCTTCAGCATTTATGGCTGATTTTCTTTCTTCCATTGCACGCCGTTCTGCGTTACTCCCGAAACATCTTCCCAGGCGAACAGACTTGGTTTCCCCCAGTAAATGGTGGCAAGTCTGGTAGCTTTCTCTTGCATATTCCCCAAGACTATTCGGTTTTCTATGGAGCCCTGAACTTGGCCAATTCCAACAGACTTTGCCCTCGGATTATTCTTTAGTCCTTGTTCCTGTCTGCTTCCAGGAGAAATCACAATATCCTGGATTCTTAAGAGTGGGAAGGAATCATCTAGGTTATCAGAAGCACATACAGGTTCCTAGGTCCCACCCCTAAAACTTCTGATTTTTTTGGTTTGAGGGTTAGCCCTAGAATCTGCACTTTTTTCCATTATTTGTTTATTTAAAAAAAAATTTTTTTTAACGTTTATTTTTGAGACAGAGAGAGACAGAGCATGAACAGGGGAGGGTCAGAGAGAGGGAGACACAGAATCTGAAACAGGCTCCAGGCTCTGAGCTGTCAGCACAGAGCCCGACGCGGGGCTCGAACTCACGGACCGCGAGATCATGACCTGGGCCGAAGTCGGCCACTTAACTGACTGAGCCACCCAGGTGCCCCTATTTTTTTAATTCTCAAATTGTTTTTATCATGTTTTTCAAATCCTTCATGGACAAGGTAGTCATCGTGGACTAGGTTTTGGCTCTTGCTGTAGGCTAGTCTCTCATTTGTAAATGGGACGGCAAGTGACAACCAGAGCTGTGAGGACACAAGCTTTGGTGTGGCAAGTGATCCTTTAGGGCCACTGGTTCAACTTTCATAACAAGAGACGCTACAAATACACTCTTGAGTCCTAGTCTCCCAAAGGCTCCTGGGACATTTACGTCAATGAAACAAGCTGGGCGTGTCCTAACCAAATGGAGCCAGCAAAGCCAAGAAAAGAAAGAAAGGGAAATCCACAGGCACCAGATTGTTAAACTTCTCTCTTGAGTGTCTCGCATCCTTTCAGAATAAATGGGGATTACGCACGATCCCCCCACAGTCTCTCTCCTCTCAGGGCACCATCTGAAGCAAGATTCCAATGCTAACGTCAGTCAGTTGCCGTGGAAGCTGACCCAGAATGAACCGCTGCTTCCTTTTTCGCCATCTCTTCTGGAAATTATTAAGAGATAGATGCCAGAGACCAAAATTTGACAAGGTGCCACGGGTTTGTTTGCTCTGGTTCTTTAGAGATGCAAATGTACAAAAGGAATTACCAACAGGATGGATGGAATCGTAATATTTTATCCTGTTATCTCTAGATCACTGAATCTTGCTTTAAAAAAAAAAAAAATGGGTGCTCTGTCTTCCAGATCTCTCACTTCTGATAATTCAAGTCCAGACTCAGCAAATTAGTTCATTTATAGAGGAGTCTATCTCTCCATGCCGATGTATAGACCGTCCCTGACTTACGAGGGTTCAACTTAATGATTTTTTGGCTTCACAATGGAGTAAAAGACATACACATGCAGTAGAAACTGTCCTTCAGATTCTGAATTTTGATCTTTTCCCAGGCTAATGATAGGTGGTCCAAAAGTGATCTCAGGTTTTTCCCTTTGGCTCTTTTATAGAGAGGTGCCGAGTATGAGTTGAATTGCGTCCTCCTCAGCCATGGAATTCAAATGTTGCAGTCCTAACTTCCTGAACCTCAGAACGTGACCTTATTCTGAAATAATAGGGTCATTGCAGGTGTAATTACTTAGGATGAGATCACACTTGAGGGGGGCCCACACACACGGAGGCCGTGTGAAGAGGAAAGCAGACATCAGGGTGGTGTCCATAAGCAAAGAATTAACAAAAATTGTCAGCTGGCCACCAGAAGCGAGCAGAGAGGTAGGGAACGGATTCCCCCTCTCTGCTGGCTTTCAGAAGGAAGCAACCATGCAAACGCCTTGATCTTAATTGTTTGGCCTCCAGAACTGGGGAAGAACACATTTCTGGTGCTCTAAGCCATTTCTGGTGCTTAGTACTTTGTTCGGCAACCCCAGGAAACGAATACAGGGCTGACTCTTCCTTCTTGGAAAGAAGTTGAATTTTCAGGTGTGATTCCAGAGGAATCGGCTTTGAGGCCAGGCCATTTGGAGACAAGTGACAAAGACTGATTTACAATTTGATTTAATTAAAAGCAATCTTTTACTCAACACTTGCTCTGTCAAGTGCTGGGCCGGATCAAAGGGGCTCTAAAGGTTAAGACACAGTTCACCTCTGCAAGGAACGATTAATCTAAGAAGGGATAGGAAAACATAAGAAAAGCAGACCTATCTACATAAAATAGTCCTGTAATATTGGACTATAGTCCAAAAGCTACTGATTTAAGCAAAAAGCCGATCAAGTTATGTTGTGAAGATTAGGAAAATCTTGTTTTGTTTTTTACAAGAGGTAGTATTTGATCTAAGCCTTAAACATAGGTAAGGTCTTGACAGGTAGAAATTGTTGGGAGAAGGGGAGAAAGTAGTGGGAGAAAATTTCAGAGTTGTTTTATTTTATGTGAACCTGAATTGTAGGGATTTCAAAATAGGATGCAGAGAGATATGAACAAAGTCCCATTTACTGCACAAGATTTGGAATTTTTCTAATTTCCCAAATTACAAGAACAATTTGTTGTATAATTTCTAAACAGGGCTGAATGGATAGTAAACAGTGTTCAAATTATTACTAAACGTCAATGCCTCTTAAAACCAATGATTCGTTTTTCCATGTTGTTACTGTTATTATTTCAAAAAACCAATGTGTTTACGGGGATTGGAAATTCTATGAACAATGGTGGCTATTATTATGCTGTTCTTTTAACATTTACGATGATTAATAATTTAAAATCTTTACATGTTACGTAACCATATTATCTAAACGTTCATTTTGTGTTGGTGCTAAGCCCGATACAGAAAAATGTGGCTTAAAAAAAAATCAATAACTTTGCAGGAATGTTAGATGTGGTAAAATGCTCCAAAAGGTGACCGTGCAGTGGTTATAAAGGTAATTTAGAAGAATTCTTTCTGCAAAACATTAGAGCTAACGTTGAGAATAAACAAAACAAGTGGGTACACCTTGGGTTCACAGAAAACTCTGTAATTGGACAAAATAATGGGGGGAAATGGGAAAAAATGATGGCTACCCGTCTGAAAGAACCATTTTGCTGGTAGCTTTATGTATTCAGAGGACATACGCTCCGAACTTTGTATATGTTCCCACAGGATAATCACTCCTAAGATACGTGAATTGAGGAAACACATTCCTTGCACAAAATGGGACTGCCTCTAGCCGAGAAAGTCTACCAGGGGTGGGAGGCAGTAAAGGCGAGAAAGGTGAATGAGCTAGAGAAAAGGTGAGGGTCTAGCTTGGTGGGAGCACGGAGGAGCAGGAACTTGGCTGGGAAAGGGTTTCGGGGGCACCCATGGACTGTCTCCATTGGAAATTCTATGAACAATTGTGGCTATTGCAGGTAAAGCAGGTAATATGGCGACCACCCAAGGTTTGGGGCACAGTTGTCCTGTGTCTGAGAAGGCTGATGCTCATCAAAGCTGAACATTAAGTAAACGCCTCACGGGAGGCATCCTGTAGAACATTATCAGTTCCCGCACAGGGCAGACATCGCGTGAGATATGTGTAGGTCCTGAGACCCAACACATGTGTGCTCATCACATTCCTCTCCCGCCAAGATACAGTAGCTACGGTTTGCCACTCCACAGAAATAGAGGTGACAGGCACTTGCTCCCAATATTTGTCATTTCAGAATTCTAGAAAAGCGGGGAAATCTTCCCCGCAATACATTTGGCCCATATAAATGGCGACTCCCCCCCCCCCCTTTTTTTAGGATAGGTTGCAGGCAGAATCACACAGCCATTTCCTGAATCAAAGATCAACTTGTGAGATTAGTTTTTACTGGTGGCATAGGGGTAATTGCTTCAGTAAAACATCTGTTCCATAATTAGAAAACGAAGATTTCTTCGCCCCAACTGAGTGTAATTACTTTTGGCTACCAGAGGGAAAGTTTTAAGATCATCATCAAAATTCAGTGAGGATTGTTTTTTTTTGGGGGGGGGGCGGTTAATTTTTCTTTTCTATTTTTTTTTTTCTAAAGTAGCTGGGAGTCTGTAAGGAGGTCTGTATTTATTAGAGTTTTATAGGCTGTAATAGAATAAGGCAGAACTCCCAAATCCATGTGGGCTTATTAATATAGTTATGCAGACCCCAGTTATGCAGAAATACAGTCAATTCAAAGGAATTTCTATTTTGAAAAGAAGTGAGGGCACATCGGAGTTAGGGGCTTTTCCCAGCAAGTCCGTAAATAGCTGAAATTCTAGGGCATCATTCACCCCTTGAGTTTCAGATCTGCTGTAGCAAAAAATGACTATTTTGGATACATCAGGTTTGCTCTGATTTGCTGTTGAGGACCACGTACTGTGGATGCAGGCTTGCTATGATTCCATCCCCCAGACCGTGTTACCGCCACATTCAATGGTCAGTTCTCTCTCTCTCTCTCCTTCTCCGTATGTCACTTCCGCCATGCTCACCACCACACAACTCGGCGTCCTGGACTCTTCGATCTTCCTACGGTTCTCCTACATCGCACCCAGTCCCTGATCTGTCTTCCTTCGGTCTCATGAGCTTCTCAGGCTCAACCTTACCCGATTTTCTGCAGTGTCCTAAATTCATCTTCTTCAGAGTTTTCACTTCCACCTTGCAAGTTTCCAAAAGTAGATTGCCTCCTGGAGCTAGTGTAACAAGTTTAAGGACATTTGGTCCTCTCCCTTTACCCTTCCAGACTCCTTATCCTTTGCAGGCCACTCTTTCTCTGACCTTGAATACTGGTCTTGCCTGTAGTTCTGCCCTACGACTCACTACATATTCCTTCCCAGGGGACCCCCTCCTTTTCCTTACATTACCATCTATTTGTGTTCATTTGCCGTCCATGTACCATAGTCTCTGAGCTCCTGATCCATGTAGCCAACCAAGCAAATACCTCATCTTAGAGGCTGTATTCATTTCCAAGGGCTTCTGTAACAAATTCCTACAGGCTGGTTGGCTAACACCAATGGAAATTGCTAGATAACATAATGATGTTAGAATTACTTTTATTGGTAAAAGTAATAGCTTGTCAACGAGCATGAAGCTTGTTCTGAATGAGCTCTCATTGGGGAAAGGGAAGCATTCGGGTTTTGTGTATTGCCTGACATGATTTGGAGACACCCCTTACCGTGAGTGGGGTATGAAAAGCTTGCAACGTAGTGGCCTCTTCCAGTGGGCATCTGAAGCTGGGTCAGAGAATAACCTTGTCTTCAGTCCCTGACTTTGGAATGTTTCTGGTTGCCTGAACCCAACTGAGAGTAACTGAACGCTGCTTCCGGAACGTTGTGGTAATTGTCTTGACCAATGCTTTCTAATAAGGGTGGTGTTCATAGCTCCCAAAAGACAGAGAGCTGGGACTTAGTTGGAGTCTTATAGAACTGACTGCATATACTGTTTTGTATTTGCTTGCCAATAAGTGTTGAATAAACGTCCACGGACTGGAAGAATTTGGTCTGACATTTTCTTTCCTTGTAACCTAGCAGGAAGGTTGTTAGAGAAGAGCTGAATTTTCCCCACTCTAAACTTCAGCAGC
Organism: Panthera onca; assembly: GCF_046562875.1. Classification (NCBI taxonomy): domain Eukaryota; kingdom Metazoa; phylum Chordata; class Mammalia; order Carnivora; family Felidae; genus Panthera; species Panthera onca. The sequence continues at coordinate 4,773,339 of NC_138352.1, forward strand.
CATCATTACCTACAAAAGGAACTTACCTGCCGAATAAGGCCCTTAGGCCAGCTCACAACATAAGTATTTGTGAAAATAATAGACCACTTCATTCATCAACTTACGAATTCAAACAGACTTCAAATGGACAAGTATAAAGGGCTTTACTTGGACGATTTGGAGCTGTTGCACTAAAGGCAAATGTCTTTTAAGCGCCAGGAAATATCTAGTGGAGGGTGGAGGAGGAGGAATTCAAAGATTAGCTGATGGCCACATTAAAAGCCAAGAGGGCAAGGGCGTGGACGCCCACTCTGGGGAGATGGCTGTGGCTGAGGCTTGGAAGCTGGCGTCCTCTTGAATCCAGGGGCAATGAGGAAAAAGGACTGGTCAGGAAAAACATGTCCCATGGCAATTATCTTTGCCCATAAGGATTTGTGACTTATTTGCTTCTCTTAAATCAAGGCCAGACAAGGGCCAGATGTGAGCGAGTTCATGACAGCCGTGACCTACCAAATAGTAGGACAGTGGGGTTAAGGACAGACTCATCCGGCCTGAGGAAACAACAGTTAAGGTTCAAGTTCTGCCTTGTCATTGTCTTCCTGCTCCACATTTCCTTTGGTTTGAGATACGAGGTCAGCGTCTTGGGGGCCAAAAGGCAAACAGCAAACGACTCCCAAGAGGAGGTTTGATTTCAGGGTGAACGTCATCTCAACCAACCAAATAGTTCACTGTGTATTTTAAGCTCTGGACAGGAGAGTGGTAAGAGCGCAAAGCGGATCCGTGAAGGAATATGCCCTCCACTTTTCCTTCCCAACTTTCATTTTCAAACGTTGCTAAACCGATTTCACGTGGGCTTCCCTTCACTCCAAGGCAAACTCCCTTTGGTTTTCTAAAATTGTTTTAATGTTTATTTATTTTTGAGAAGGAGAGAGAGAGAGACAGAGTATGAGTCAGGGAGGGACAGAGAGAGAGGGAGACATAGAAACCAAAACAGGCTTCAGGCTCTGAGCTTTCAGCACAGAGCCTGACGTGGGGCTTGAACTCACGAGCCATGAGATCACGACCTGAGCCGAAGTCGGACGCTTAATCGATTGAGCCACCCAGGCACCCTGAAACTCCTTTATTTCTTATTCAGTTATCACAGCACACTGATCTGTTGCTTGGCATCTAGATAGATGGTGCTTGCAACCTCGGTGGGGGCACTAAGAAAGAAAGATCGGCTAGTGGAGAAGGGAAGGGGCCAGTGGCAATACGATTTTGATAAACTGAAAGGAACAGCTGGAAAACCTTCCTGAAGGCTGTGGCTCTTCCTTTTCCAGATGTTAACTTGTCTACCTTCCAAAGAAGCCCAGAGAGAACGATCCAGGTTGGAGGCAAACCAGCGAGGTGATGGAGTAGCCATGATGCACGTGTGAGCCCTTCTCTGTTTCAGCTTCCGTGCCAAGGGTTGACGTCTTTATACATTGCACCATGGCTCTGGAAATCTGGAGCACATTTCCGGGCAAAGCTCCCAGGCCATGCAGGTAGTTCCAGAATCTGGAGGCCTCAGACTACCTTTTGAAAATTAATAAATTCTCTATTTCTTCATTTATTTTATTGAGGTGTAGTTGACATATAACAGGGATTTCAAGCGTACAACGTAATGTTCGATGTTTGTATATATCGTGAAGGGATCACCACAATGTCTAGTTAACATCCGTCACAGTTCCAAATTTTTTTTCTTGCGATGATGTCTTTAAAAATCTACTGTCTTAGCAGCTTTCAAAGATGCAGTACAGTATTATTAACTATAGCCACTCTGCTCTACATGGGATCCCCATGACTTATTTTATAACTGGAAGTTTGTACCTTTTTGCCTTCTTCTTCCATTTCTTTCTCCCCTCATCCCTTGCCTCTGGCAACCACCAATCTGTTCTCTGAAACTTCGAGCTTGGGTTTTTTGTTTTGGGGGGGAGGGTTTGCTGGTTTTTCAAAAATTCCACATGCAGGGACGCCTGGGTGGCTCAGTCTGTTAAGCGTCTGACTTTGGCTCAGGTCATGATCTCACGGTCTGTGGGTTCGAGCCCCGCGTCGGGCTCTGTGCTGACAGCTCAGAGCCTGGAGCCTGTTTCAGGTTCTGCGTCTCCTTCTCTCTGTGACCCTCCCCCGTTCATGCTCTGTCTCTGTCTCAAAAATAAATAAACGTTAACAAAAAAAATTAAAAAAAAATTCCACATGCAAGTGAGATCGTACGGTATTTGTCTTTCTTTATGTGACATTTCCCTTAGCATTATGCCCTGAAGGTTCATTCGTGTTGTTGCAAATGGCAATATTTTGTTCTTTTATTTTTTTGTGGCCGAATGGTTTTCTGTTGTGTATATATACCACATCTTTATCCATTCATCCATTGGTGGGCACTCAGGTTGTTTCCATAGTTTGGCTATTGTAAATCACGTTGCAATGAACAGGGAGGTGTGAGATATCTTTTTGAATTAGTGTTTTCATTTCCTTAGATAAATACCCAGAAGTAAAATTGGTGGGTTATATGGCAGTTCTAATATTTTTTTTTATTGAAGTATAATTAACATCCAGTGTTATATTAATTTCAGGTGTACAATATAATGATTCAATATTTTTGTACGTTATTCAGTGCTCACCACAATAAGTATACTCTTAATCCCCTTTATCTCACTCACTGTTAGTTCTATTTTTTTTTTTTTTTTTTTTTTTTTTTTTTTTTTAATTTTTTTTTTTTTCAACGTTTTTTATTTATTTTTGCGACAGAGAGAGACAGAGCATGAACGGGGGAGGGGCAGAGAGAGAGGGAGACACAGAATCTGAAACAGGCTCCAGGCTCCGAGCCATCAGCCCAGAGCCCGACGCGGGGCTCGAACTCACGGACCGCGAGATCGTGACCTGGCTGAAGTCGGACGCTTAACCGACTGCGCCACCCAGGCGCCCCTGTTAGTTCTATTTTTAATTTTTTGAACAACTACCATACTCTTTCCGCAGTGGCTGTATCATTTTACGTTCCTGCCAAAAAGGCACAGAGTTTCCAGTTTCTTTTTCTTTTCTTTTTTTTTTTAAGTTCATGTATTTATTTTGAGAGAGAGAGAGACAGAGAGAGTGTGAGCGGGCTGTCAGCACAGAGCCTGATGCCGGGCTCGAACTCACCAACTGTGAGATCGTGACCCGAGCTGAAACCAAGAGTTGGACGCTTCACTGACTGAGCCACCCAGGTGCCCCAGCGTTTCCCGTTTCTTTACATCCTTGTCAACCTTTGCTATTTTCTGGGTTTGATTTTTGTTTTTCGATAGTAGCGATACCCACAGTGTGAGGTGAGAGTGTCTACACTTTCATGTAACTTTTGTTCTCAACTGGACAGCCTTCTGATGATATTTTTACCCGTGCGAGAATGAATCAGAATATTTCTTCAATCCGCCTTTTAGTGTTTGGCTATGATGCTACTGTGCTATTGTTACGTGAAGAAGAGACAGGCAGATCCGAGCAGAAAGACACAGTCAGGTGCCTGTGGCAGGAGAAAATGGGCAAGAACCAAGCAGGGCATATCCTCAGAGGGGCAAGGGAAGTTCAGGGCAAGTGTGGACGAGGCCCCGCTGAGCTGGTGAACGCTTCATGGTAGACTGGTCAAATTACATCCCTCAGACTCAGATAGATCCTCATTAAAGGCCTGCACCTCAGAGACGTTCTGGCCGACCGAGGCGCATCATTACGGAGACCGGGCATGATAACAGTAATTTTAAATGAAGTTAAAAGAGCGGTCTAAATTAAAACAGGTACTCATGTTTCAACTTCTCTCAAGAAGAGTCTCTATGGGACGAAGAAAATTCACTGAAGTCCTAATGAGCAGAGCGATCTTTCGAAGGGGAACTTTACCAGCCCTGGCGAGCAAGGTTTAGAGACGTGGGTAGCTCATCCCGTGGCCCTACGGGTCCGGTTGTTTTCTTCGAAGTCACTTGAGTACAGAACGATTTGCAGCGGCAGCTTGGTCCACCCTGGGACTCCATCATGTTCTGTGAGGGCTTTTCATCAAATGCTACCTGGTCTCTGCTAGCATAGTTATGTAGTGCCATAGTCCCGTCTGAGGGGGGCTTCAAAATGACTCTCGTGAGGAGTCCCCGGGGGAAAATGTGACATTTTTTCCCCCTGCACCTGTCCCTAGTTAGGCTTCACTGCTGTCGTCGTCGTATTCTTCTTCTTCTTCTTCTTTATTAACATTTATTTATTTTTTTGAGAGACAGTGTGAGCAGGGAAAGGACAGAGAGAGAGGGAATCACAGATTCCGAAGCAGGCTCCAGGCTCCGAGCCGTCAGCACAGAGCCCGACAGGCGGCTCGAACCCACGAACCGTGAGATCATGGCTTGAGCCGAAGTCGGACGCTCAACCGACAGAGCCACCCAGGCGCCCCTGCTTCGCCCCTGTCTTGCACACACTCTGTAGCCATCAGGGTGCCCGTGGGCTCCTTGGGAGAAAGGGAGGGGTCGTTTTCTTGCTGCACTTTATTTATTTATATATACATATTTTCCAGCGTTTATTTATTTTGAGAGAGACAGAGATAGCGCGAGTGGAGGAGGGGCAGAGAGAGAGGGAGACAGAGAATCCCAAGCAGGCTCCGCACTGTCAGCACGGAGCCCGACGTGGGGCTCGAACTCACCAAACCTGTGAGATCATGCCCGGAGCTGAAACCAAGAGTCAGACGCTTAACCCACGGAGCCACCCTGGCGCCCCTCTTGCTACACTTTAAAACACCCAACAGAGGAAACGCACAGCAGAGGTGTGGGAGTTTGGCTGACTCGTGGTAAAAAATAAACACAGTTTCCTGTTTGCCTTTTATTTTCATTCCTAAGTGGTGAGAGGTTGCTGGTGCTTCCTGCCAGGACTGGCATTTGACGCAGGCAAAGGAGGTGTCATTTGGGGACCAAAAAATATCCATACGTGCAAGCTTCCCAAAATCTTCACCTCTCACTCATCGGTGTTATTCCTTAAAGGGTTCCCGAGTGTCTTAAATTGGCCTAAATCATTACGTTCCTTGGAGGGTTGAAAGATTGACACCTTGAAGCCTTATAATTTTCTCGTGCATCTGCTTAGCTTGAAGCAACGCCAAGTCCAGAGAATATTCAGCTGTCCGTCCATCCGTCTCCATCCACCCATCCGCCCACCCTCCGTCCCTTCTTTAGTTGCCTCTGTACTCCCAACTAATTTTATACAATCTGAGATGGGTCTCCTATGGTCTTGTGGCATTTCGTAACTCTAGGTGTAGACACTACCTTTCCCAGGGAGACTGGAGGGAGTGGAGGGAGAACATCTAATACTTGAAGAAATACCTGAAAAAATTTTCATCAGCGTGTAGCGCAAAAGGCCAGGAACCCAACAGGTGTACAATATATTCGTGTTCAAATTGAATGAGAGCCGGGAACTGATCTGCCCCACCCGGCGGGGAAAGCCTTCTGAACGAAGCCCTCCGCGGGTTTCCCTGCAAGATGGCGGCAGGATGGCTCTTCGCAGACTGATGGGCGGAACTGCCTCCGTTACTCAAAACACACGGTGCTTCTTCAGGGAAATGCCTGCCAGGTGCAGAAGAGTCTGCTGACAGTCACTTTTCATTCCTGGGGCTGGCAAACCTCCTGTCTGCCCTCTGTCACAGGCACGTTCGCCTCTGAGTCACCTTGTGCGTTCGTTAGCAGTGTGGCCAGTCCCTGGTTCCAGCTGCCGTGTTAGTGCGGGACCACACTCGACGTTCAAAGCCTGGGTACAATGTTTCATTTCCCTTCCTGCACCCCTTTGCCAGGCACAGTTCACATTTGTGCCTCAGAAAAATCTTTCTTTTAAGACTTTTTAATTTTTTTAAAGTTTATTTATTTTGAGAGAGAGACAGAGAGACAGAGAACGCTAGCTGGGGAGGGGCAGAGAGAGAGAGGGAGAGAGAGAATCCCAAGCCACTCCACGATGTCAGTGCGGAGCCCGACGCGGGGCTCGGTCTCGTGGACCGGAGATCACGACCTGAGCCGAAATCAAGAGTCGGACGCTTAACCGACTGAGCCATCCGGGCGGCCCTCAGAAAAATAGGAGAAGAAAGAAAAGAAAAATCTTTCTGATGAATGAATGGCTCTAGGGGTATTATAAGTGCAGTGCAGAGACGGTGAGTGCAAAACCAAGACGGTGGAGGGGGGCTGGAGACGCGGGACATAATTAGTTTGAAAGATGCTTAGAAGGTTGGAATAGTAGGTGGGCAACACACGCACACGCACACACGCACACACACAGATGTTAAGAGTGACCCCGAGACTACCAGTTCCAACAGCTTGGCAACCTTATTAAAACTGATCTGGGGAATGTGGGAAGGAATAAAGACGTTGGAGGGAGTGTGATGTTTTGGGCAGGGACACGCTGAACGAGAGACACCCAGGCAAGTCTGGAGCCCAGGGGGAGAGGCGGGGAGGTACAAAGGGTGTCGTTTCAGGGCTATAGAACTCTCTGCACTTGACACACAGACCCACAACTGGAAGGTAAAATGAGAAGCTTTATCGTCTTGAGCATTGGATCGGCTTGGGGTCGGGTCTCTCACGGTGACTTACTAACAGCCTGACTAACCCCCAGCTCCCGGCCCGCTGGCACGTCTGAAGGATGAAGGATATTAACATCAACCGGTAGTGTTGAAATATGGACCTACTGTGCGATGGTGACGTGCAGAGGCCCGGGAGACCCTGTGCCAACAGTAATCACCATGGTGCAGGGTTCTAAAAAGACCGTACTAAGCACTCAAGTGGGCTCTCAGCAGATTGAGTTATTCCCAAAACTCTCAATTAAAAAAAGAAAAGAAATCCGGAAGATCATTCTGGCTCCGGAGCTAGGCGCAGGGTTTCATCACTGCTTACCAAAGCCCTATTTCCTCACCTTCGTTATTCCTTGCGGAAGGCTGCAGATTCCCAAGGACACCGGGGCCTGAGATTCAGCTCGCGTGTTCCCTTTCCTGGTACTCCAGACAAAAAAAATGTTGGAAAAAAACCCCAAAGCCTGCTGTCCACACAGCAGTCCTCAGCGATGACTGCAATTGCTCAATTACATGGCTATTCACGAAGTGAAGATTATAGGCTTCCGGAGCTGAAGGCTCTGTGGCTCAACCAGATAAAACTAAATAAAAAAGAAACATGCAAACGTTGGACGTTTTCTGAGCATATGGCCGTGGTTACTTCTCGTCAGCAAGAAATAGGGACAAAACAAAACGAAGCCCTCAGGGCAAAACAAAACGAAACCCTCACGGTTTCGTTTTGTTTTGTTTTGCCTCTCAAGGATGCGGATAATCTGGGACCCAGGGGTGCTTATAAGGAGCGGCCTTGTTTGAAAATACCCAGTATCGGGGCGCCCGGGTGGCTCAGCCGATTCGGCATCTGACTCTTGATTCCGGCTCAGGTCATGGATCTCACGGTTTGGGAGATCGGGCGCCATGCCGACTGTGCGGAGGTGTGGAGACTGCTTGGGATTCTCTCTCTCCCTCTCTCTCTCTGCCCCCCCTCTTCGCTCTCTCTCTCTCTTGCGTGCACACGTGCTTTCTCAAAATAAATAAAGACACATAAAAAAATGAAAAGAAAAGACGAACGACAAAAGGAAATACCTGACGTCACTAAAAGGATAAAAATGTAGGATATTCGCCATTTTTATATGGGCCCTGTTTGGGTAGTCGCTGTTAGATCGGTGTTTGGGGCCCTGGAGTTCAGTCTTGCATACAGATGGTGTAATGGAGGTCTCCAGGCCAGTCTGGGCGAATACATAGGTTCTAGCAAACAGCACCACCGTCCTCCCAGCTGCTGAAGCCAGAAGCCTAGCAGCTATTTTGGAACCCTTTTGCTCCCCTACCTGTGACATTTACTGGAGCATCAGGTGTTGCCGGTGGACCCCAGACTGGGCCTCTGACCTGTGGCTCTCTCTCCGCGTCTTCTGCCAGACCTCTAGCCTGGACCGTGGCATTGGTGTCCTAACTAGAATCTCTTGTCTCTGATGCTCTGACTAGGGGCATCTGTTTATTTATTTATTTTTTTAGTGTTTATTTATTTTTGAGAGAGAGAGAGAGAGAGAGCGCTCGTGTAGGAGGGGTACAGAGAGAGGGAGACAGAGGATCCAAAGTAGGCTCCGTGCTGTCAGTCGACAATCGGATACGGGGCTTGAACTCACGAAGCATGAGATGGTGACCTGAGCTGAAGTCGGACGCTTAACCGACTGAGCCACCCGGGTGCCGGAGGGTCATTGTTTTAATAGGTGAAATACCGTGGGTCTCTCGTGGTTGAAACCCTTCAGTGGGTGCCCACTGCCCTTGAAGTGCAGTCGAGCCTTGGCCTTGGCTTCTGAGGCCCCTCCTGGCACCTGGCGCCTCTTCCCCCTTGCCTGTCTCCCACACCAGCCCCAGGGGGCCCCTTCCAGTTTCTGGAAAGCGTCGTGTTCGCTCACCATTAGAACCTCATACAAGCTGTTCCCGTGCCTGGAAGATGCCTCCGCTATGGTGGACTCCTCTCGTTTCAGTTTAAATGTCACTTCTTCAGAGAAGCCTTCCTTGATTTTCCAGGTAAAGTCTAGTCCCGTAGAACTCTGCCTTTCCCGGCGGAGATCTCTCGTGCAGCATTCTTTATGGCGACTACTTGCTGCCCTGTCCTTTGCACTAGGCCCTTTTGTGTGGGGAGTCGAGACCGCATCTGTCTTGTTCCCGGGGGCCCCCCTCAGACCTGTACTGTGCCTGGTACTCCCTCAAACATGTGCCCAACGAGAGAACGTGCCAGAGGTACAGACACCTGCCAGCCGACATGACATCATCTCTGTGGAAGAGGCACTCGGGCCCCTGGTCCCCAGGCAGTAGGCATTGCCCACCCCACCCCCCCAAGCCGGCTCAAGGTGGGGACAGTCAGAGGACAGACTAAGTCGGGCCCAGCCACAGTGGTGACTGCCATGTTCTGACCCCAGAGCAGGGCGGTGGGGGTGTAGGCAATGGACTGCATGGGGCCATTGGGAGGGTAGACTGAGGACTCCGTGCGAGCGGGGACATTGTCATGCCCACTGTTAATGCCCGGGGCCTGGCATTGTGAGAGCCACTCAGGAGGTCGACGCAGGGTATCAGCTCAGAGGGCCCCGTCTTCACGATTCCTCACTCCTCAGTCGCCTGCCTCCGTCCCTTACCTGTCACCCTCAGGACCCAGACTTCTGTGCAGATGTGAACCCCCAGGGCTGGGAGAGGCCCTCTCTCTGGATTACCAGCTGTGGCCACACACCCTCCCCAGCCCGGGCAGGCCTCGTCCCACAGCTCCACAGACTTCCTCTCCTTCCTGCCACCTGGAAACCCTTGGGAGGGTTTCTGAAGGCACACGTCTTTATTCTATCCAGTGACATACTGGAGGTCACAGTGACAAAGCAGATGGAGACGTTTAACGGACAATAAAAAAAAAATCACCATTTCTGGAGTCTCAAATAAAAAGCTGCCCGAAACCGAAAGATGGAACCAATCCCATTTATCTGGGAGTTCCCAGTCCTGCTTCCTCCTCGTTAAATAGCCAGCGGCTAGAGCTTTCTCCCAGCCGGCAGTGGTGCCAGCCCAGTCCGTCCCAGTGACTCCCAGGCTCCCGGAGGGGCCGTGGGGAGGGTGGGGGCTCTGCTCCTCTGAGCAGGAGACTTTCTTCACTTTCAGGGAGAAAAGGAAGATGGCAGAGAGAAAGGCAGAGTTCCCAGGTTGGTGCGAGGGAGCGTTTGCAGACTAAGGGGCTGCTGCGTTGGATTTTGCACCCTCGGTCATATCCCTCACCCTCCCTCTTGAATTCATTACAATGTGCACATGCAAACATATGTGCACACACGCCTTCACACACATGCACACACAGTGCACGTGCACAGGCACACATACACACAGGGCACACACATGCACACACAGTATACACACATGCACACATATACACACAGCACAGAGGCACACTTGTGCATGCACACACAGCACACATGCACAGGCACACATGCACACACAGGGCACACACAGCGTGCACACATACTGCACATATGCACACACAGAGCACATGCACATGCTCACATGCACACACAGGGCACACACGTGCACACACAGTATACACGCATGCATGCATGCACACACAGTGCAGAGGCACACTCATGCATGCACACACAGCACTCAGGCACATGCACACAGTGAACATGCAATGCACACATGCACACACAGCACACATGCACAGGCACACATGCACACACATGCACACAGCATACACACATATGCACGCACACACTGCACACATGCACACACAGAGCACATGCACATGCTCACATGCACACACAGTGAACATGCAATGCACACACAGCACACATGCACAGGCACACATGCACACACACATGTATGCACACACACTGCACACATGCACACACAGAGCACGTGCACATGCTCACATGCACACACAGTGTACACACCCATGCACACACAATGAACATGTAATGCACACGTGCATACACAGCGTGCACACACATGCACACACAGCACACATGTGCAGGCACACATCCACACACATGCACACAGTGTACACACACAGCATGCACACACTGCACACATGCACACACAGGGCACACACAGCATGCACACACACTGCACACATGCACACACAGGGCACACACATGCACGCATGCACCCACAGTGCAGAGGCACACTCATGCATGCACGCACAGCACTCAGGCACATGCACACACAGTGAACATGCAATGCACACATGCACACACAGCATGCACACGCAGTGTACATGCACACACGCACACAGCGCATGCACACATAGGGCACACGCACATACAAGCATGCACACATGCATAGTGCACATGCATACACACATGCGTGCACACCTGCACGCGAGTCTGGATGTGAGACTTAGAATCAAGCCTTGGAGAAGATATGGAAAAAACAGACAACTACCGCTATGTCCTCATCACGTGCCAGACACTTCCTACACATGGCTGCAGTGAGAGGCTCGCCCAGGTCTCCCCTCGTCACCCGAGAAAGGCCGAGGGCACGTCGGTCATGAGCTGAGTCGCCGGGTGTCTGAATGGCTGATTCAAGTAACGAGGCAAAAACGAGAGTGAAGTGTTTCCTCACTGCGATGGTGTAAGCAGGGGTCCCAAACTGGAGCCAACGCTGACCCCCCCCCAGTTCCGTTCTTCCCCACGGAACAGCAGGCGGTGAGTGTCTCACTGCTGAGGGAACCCCAACAAAAGGCCCCAGCATTTTTTGCAGACTCTGAGGTCAGAGGGGGAACGGAGAAGAAGACTGGGGATGGAAAAGTACTGGGGGCCGAGTGGGGGTGGGGAAATGTCACGGTTTCATCCCTGGTTCTGCCGGCAGGGCTCTGAGGAAGAGCTTGTCTACCCAAGGAAGGCCTAGGGTAAAGAGACCCAGGAATGAAGGCTCCAGGCCGGGGACCAAATATGAGAAAAGCACGGGGCCCCAGGGACCTGAGTCTGACTGCAATTCCCCGTCTGTGATCAGGCCTCAAAAACCACACAAAGGTTTCTAACCAGGAGCCAGACGGCTCAACATCACACGCATCTTGCCCAAGGTCATGGTCTTGAGTGGCAGAGCCTGTCCTTGAACCAGCCTTAAGCTTCTAACCGTGCAAGGAGCTTTCTACCTATTCCCCCGCATTCCTTCAGCTCCCCCACTCACGGAATCGCACACTCCCCGAACCCCAGCGTCTGCCTTGCAAGGTTCTTGCCCGCGGAACCTGCCTGCCCCCCTTGGCTGCCGGGGGGTTGGTGCCCTCGCTTTTACATCTGAGCCCCAGAAGGCAGCAGCCAAAATTGAAAGACGTTGTTATCTACAAGCAGTGACAGATGAATCCATTAGCATTTGTCAGAAAGGCATGGGTTGCTTTATCAAGATAGCTAAGAAAGGAGCGAAGAACAAATAAACCGCAGGGCAGAATGGGGTGAGAATGTGTGTGCTGGTTCTGAACAAGTGTGGAATATAAATCACGGCTCATCAGGGCTGTTGTGCAAAGGGCAAGCCGGGAGAGCGTGTCCAGGCTGTAGAGGGTGTTCCTCAAACGCCTGTGCGAGAGGAGGCAGGTAGGTGCCGGCACGGTTATCATTTCTTGCAACTTCAGTTTTCCCATCCTTAATGACAGTGGACTATTATGGTGGAACAATGGTGTAGATTAAGTGAGGTTAGGTCCGCAAAAGCTTTTAACACGGTGCCTAGAACACAGTGGTTACTCAGGAGATGCTGGTTGATGCAACCATTATTACTTCTAGGAATCTTGCCTTGCTCAAATCCCATAGTGGAAGAAAGCTTTGTCTATGCAGATCTTGCTTTGTGTGTTAATGGGTTCCTGCCAAGTTGTCTATAAATCAGATTTATTGTCAGTTACGAATTAAATTGAAGAGCTTTAAAGTTCTTCCTTTAAAGCTTGGGCGCGTGGTCGAAGGGTTGGAAAGCCCCTCTGTGGGTCTCAAGCTTTCTTTGGCTCCCCTTGTAACGGTACGGAGCTTTTTCTCTGCTTCGGTCTGGGCGAAAGGCTGCATCTTATTTAAAAGAAAACATGGGGCGCCTGGATGGCTCAGTCGGTTAAGCGTCCGACTTCGGCTCAGGTCACGATCTCACGGTCCGTGAGTTCGAGCCCCGCGTCGGGCTCTGGGCTGACGGCTCAGAGCCTGGAGCCTGCTTCCGATTCTGTGTCTCCCTCTCTCTCTGCCCCTCCCCCGTTCATGCTCTGTCTCTCTCTGTCTCAAAAATAAATAAACGTTAAAAAAAATTAAAAAAAGAAAAGAAAAGAAAAGAAAAGAAAACATGCCCAGGGTGGGTAGAACATATGTTAGACGCTCAGTGGCACCCATACGGAGCTTGCCCTCTCGTACGAAATCTTCTCCCCGAATGAAGCAGCAGGTGGGAGGGAGCGGCTCATGGTTTGAATAAAAGGAGAAAAAGATAGAAGCTTAAACACATAACCTGCCAGGTTGTACACAAGATGTGCACATGGTTTCTTAACACGGGTGGCCAATCAGCCCGCGGGCCGGTGGAGCAGTGATGGGGGCAGCATTAGACAGCTGTCTACCATGGAGCCTTCTAGACAGGGAACTGGGTAAGTTCTTGACTTCCTCTGCTGGCGACTTCATCTCCCAGAAGGTAGAGGAAACCACACGGGGGTCTTCTACTTGGGACTTAAACCAGTAAGGAAGGACTGGCTGGGAATAGAAGGGAGAGGCCAGCTTTGGGGGAGAATGAACACCAGGTAAGCAGGGTAGCACGATGGGTAGGGCATAGATTCTGGAGCATCATCTCCTGGGTCCAAATTCTGCTTCTACTACTTACCAACCATGTTCTTTTACCCTGCCTTGACTCTGGTTTTCCCTCTTTGTAAGGCGAGGATCATACCTACTTCATAGCGTGGTCGCGGAAAGTGGATATATTGATACACTTAGTACATAGTATTAGTACTCAATAAATTTTAGCGGTGAGTGTTATTGTTACTTGAGTTCATGTTTGTGATGGAAAATCTAGATGGACATAATCATAGACTCAAGACTTTAAGGAAATTTTTAAAACCTGAGATCAGCGAAGTAGATACTTGAGCCAGAAATTATAAAGGGGAACCTGCCTTAAGACAGATCAGCAAGATTTTCCTGTAAAGGGCCAGATAGTAAATATTTTCTGCTTTGTGGGTCACGGGGCCCCTTTGCAACTAGTCAAGTCTACTATTGACTTAGCACAAAAACAGCAGTAGACAATACATAAACAAATGGGCACATCTGTGTCCAAGAAAACTTTATTTATAAAAACGGGAGGCAGGGCAGATCTGGCCAGAGAACTCCGCTTTCCTGAGTCCTTGGCTTACGCAAAATGGGAAACGCCGAAATATAAAAGTCTGCCTGTGTAATTTTAAATGTTGTAAGATTAAAGACAAGCAGGCAATTAGCCAACATACCTGCAAAGGGAGCTGTTTACCCCACGTTGAAAGAGGACATGGTTGCAGATGACATATCCGAAAAGGGTTAGTATCCAAAGTATATAAAGAACTTCTACAACTCAGCACCCCCGAAACAAATAATCCGATATTTAAAAATAGGCAGAAGAAATGAACAGACATTTCTCTAAGGAAGACATCCAGATGGACCACATATACATGAAAAGATGCTCAACATCTCTCATCATCAGGGAAATGCACCTCAAAACTACCCTGTGATGTCGCTTCACACCTGTCAGAATGGCTAAAATCGAAAACACAAGAAACAACAAGTGTTGGCGAGGATGCAGAGAAAAAGGAACGCTCATGCACTGTTGGTGGGAATGCAAACTGGCGCAGCCACTCTGGAAAAGAGTATGGAAGTAAAATACAAAAATACTACGTCAAAGGGATACACGCACCCCTGGGTTTATAGCAGCATGGATGAATGGATAAAAGGATATATGTATAACGGAACATTATTCAGCCATAAAAAAAAAGAATGAAATCTTGCCATTTTTAACTACATGGATGGATCTAGAAAGTATAATGCTTAGCAAAGTCAGTCAGAGGAAGACAAACACCATATGGTTTCACTCCTATGTGGAATTTAAGAAGCAGAAAAAATGAGCAAAGGAAACAAAAAGAGAGAGACAAACCAAGAAAGAGACTCTTAGCTATAGAGAATAAACGGGTGGTTATCAGAGGGGAGGCGTGTGGAGAGATGGACGAAACAAGTGATGGGGATGAAGGAGGGCACTTGTGACAAGCACGGGACCACGTACGTGACTGTTGAATCACTACACTGTACACCCGGAACTAATGCAACACTGTGTATTAGTTAAGAAAAGTTAAGAAAAGAAATCCTGAGGGAAAAAAAAAGAGAGGACCTGTGCCCCAAAGAAGAGGAATTATATCTTCTGCATATCACACAGTTCAGAAATATATGAAGGGGGCGCCCGGGTGGCTCAGTCGGTTAAGCGTCCGACCTCAGCTCAGGTCGTGATCTCACAGTTCGTACGTTCAAGCTCCACATTGGGCTTGTTGCTGTCGGTGCAGAACCCACTTCGGATCCTCCTCCCCTCTCTCTGTCCCTTCCCCACTTGCATACAGTCTCTCTCTCTCTCTAAAAAAAAAAAGAGAAACATTTAAAGAAAATTGAGCCCTCCAGATATTTGTGAATAGTGCTGTAATAAAGCCCATGCAATGGCTTCGGTAACCATGGCAACATGGGAAGGGATCTGGAAGTGGTCCAGGTGGCCCTTCCAAGAGATGTCAGGCAACAGGGGCAAAAGAGAACCCAGTCAAAACCATGGGAAAGAGATCTAGACCCAAAGGAAACCCGGCAATACCAATAATGGCGAGAGACTGAAAAACGACCTAAATGTTCCCGGATACAAACACCGCTTGTCTCGAAACAATGTGATTCAGGTCACTGTTGTTTTTTCTTTTTTTAAAAAAATATTTTTTTAAGTTTATTTATTCATTTCAAGAGAGAAAGAGTGAGAGGAAGAAGGGGCAGAGAGAGAGAGAGAGAGATCCAAGCACACATTACTTTTAAAATCAAAGGAAAGTGAAAGCTACTTAAGGTGGGGGAAGCTTCTTAGAGGAGCAACCTTAGGGTGGATGCTTACAAATTACATGACAGGTTTCCACTCGGCACAAATAGAAGTTTCTCACTGTAATGGTCTGATCTGCAAACCAGTGAGTGTGCACTGTGGCCGACATTGATTGCTTCCCCATCGGCCATCTTCTTACCTTCCATTTCTGATGGTAGAACTTGCGTCCTAGTAAACACCCGATACGTCCTTACCAGCTTCCCTTGTGGTTATGACATGGGCAAGCCACACCATCCTGGCCAAGGAGAATTGCTGAAAAATATGCTAAGTGGCTCCCAGGAGAGGTTGTGTGTGTGTGTGTGTGTGTGTGTGTGTGTACACATTTGCATGCATTTGTCGCATGAGGAGAAACGTCAGCCTTCCAGGGTTTGATGTGGTCATGTGTGGATGTGGTGTTTGGTGCAGCGGCAACCATTTTCTCACCATGAGGAGTGAACCCCAAGGTTGCCATCCAACACTCTGTGATGGTAGACCAGGAGGACAGAAAGGGTGGGGTCCTTGATTCACTGAACTCTAACCATCCCTTCTCTGCATCTTTAGACTTCTGGAGAATCATGTACCTACTAAGGATTCATTTCTAGTTCAGTATCGCGGCTCCTAATGGTTTCATCCTCTCTAAAATATTCCCACAGAGGCCTGTTGGTGGCATTCCTCAAATTATCTAAATGTTAAGTCAGGCCTGAGAACGTCTCCGCGTTCCTGAGTCGCTGGGCTCTATCTGTCTCAATGCAAAGCCTTGCAGCAAGGGGCCAGATCGCAGTTTTAAAATTTTTATTATTTCGTGTCATTAGATTTTGTTGCTTTAACTATTGGGGGGAATAAAGGCATTCTAATGTGACTCGCTGCCTTCTCTTTCGCGGGGTTGTTGTCATCCTTTCTGGCGCCCTGCTCCGTGGAGGACAGGGATAGAGCGTGGCGATTCCCATCTGCGGGGCGTGGAATGCCCATTCTCTGCACGTGCGGATTCGTGGGCAGGTCTTGGGGGAACGACACTGTTCGCATCTCCTAGGCGGCAGAGAATAAAGGCAATGAAATAGAGTGTGGGGGTGGGGAGCCCTGGCTCCAGTGCACGGGTTCGTATCCCGGCTCTGCCCTGACCGCTGACAGCCTTGGGCAAGTTGCTTACCACATCTCATCTTTTCTTGCTTCGTGGGTATCGTGAGGGTGATGTTAACATGGTAGAGGTCATGAAGGTTAAGGATTGGAGGTAAGGTCTTTAGTGATGAGGGAGCATGAGGGTCAAACACAGGCTGCCCCCCACATGCCCCGCAAGTGGAATATGTGTGATATTCCTTGGACACACTCTCAGCTACCCAAGAGCAAAGGAAAGGCGTTTAAGTGCGTGCCATGGTCATGTGGGAAACTAAGGCAAGAAAAACTTAGATTCCCTTACTCCCTGCAGCCCGTTGACAAGCCCTTGAAACCAGCAGAATGACCTCCCTCTAGGAGCTCAGCTGCCTGGATAGTGGCACTTCGCTGGGGGCAAAAGAGAACCTTAGCTTCATGTTAGCCCAACCTTGAGGCCCCTGTAAGTCTATTTCCTTTATCTCAACTGCCCCCAGATACATGCTGGCAACCAGACTCCAGGCTTATGGCCCCCAGATCTACATCTCAAGGGTCTCATGACTGGGGTTGTATTAAACGGTGGCGTTTCCCTAGCAACAGCTAGCCCCTCACGGTCCTGGAAAGGTGTCTTCCAAAATCCCTTAGGGACTTCCTCTATCCCTGACCCCCTGCCAACCAGAGGGTATATAACGACGAGTTACCCGTCGGGACCCCAGGGCAGCTCTTGCTACCCCCGTGCTTTAATAAAATCACCTTTTTGCACCAAAGACGTCTTCAAGAATTCCTTCTTGGCCATTGGCTCCAGACCCCATGAGCCCCCCCATCACCCAAAACGCCACCTTTTACCACCACACCTGGTGCGCGATGTGGGCTCGACACATTGGTGCTGCCGCTCCCAATTCACGCCAACGAGCTTCTGGTTTAATGGGTTTGGGGCAAAAACCTGGGCGTTAGCATGGCTAATCACCCAGGTGATTCTGAAGCTCAGAAAAGGGTTGAGAGCTACTGGGGAGAAGAAAGGTCCAGAGCTGGGGTGTAAGGCACACTACTGAGCTCTGCTGGGCTACAGGTGGCCTTGCCATACTGGCTCCCTCCAGACACAGGGCTGACGTGAACAAGGTTGGGAAGGAGTGCCCCAGAAAGGTGGTGAACAGAGAATTTGTTAAGGAAGGAAATGCCAAGGCCCCACCCAAACCCTCTGAATGGAAATCACTGTAAGCCTGGAAGTCTGCATTTTTTTATTAAAAAAAAATTTTTTTAATGTTTACTTATTTTTGAGAGACAGAGAGAGACACAGCATGAGCAGGGAAGGGGCACAGAGAGAGGGAGGCGCAGAATCTGAAGCAGGCTGCAGGCTCCAGGCTCCGAGCCAACGGCACAGAGCCCCACGTGGGGCTTGAACCCGCGAGCTGTGAGGTCATGACCTGAGCCGGAGTCGGACGCTTAACCGACTGAGCCACCCGGGTGCCCCCTGGAAGTCTGCATTTTAATCAGGCTTCCCACGTGATTCATATGCACACTCAAATTTTAGGATCATAAGAAGCTATGTCTAGAAAGTATCACAAAGACAGCACAGTAATGGTTTTAAGGAAATGCATTTGGCGATGGTCCCACTCAAAGTGACTGGAGTCCGGAGGGTCACAGGTGAGGAAGGGGAACGGGAGCCAGAACCTTCTTCCTTTATCACAGAAACTTCCCTTTGCCAGAGCCCTCTCTCTCCTCTTATTTCAGAACACCACACCTGCAACCACTTGCCTTAGGAACTTCCCCAAACCTCAGGTTACCGACCTTTAGGTAGGCTACAGTTCACCTCTTGTGGTAGATAGGATCACTGCTCTCAGTTCTTTACTCCCTCCTACCCTGCGAACTTGCGATCAACAGAAGAGGAACGAGCCACTTTCTCTGCAGGCCAGCAGGTAAGAAACATAGACGATCGCGATGGTAAAAGCCGGCAAATTTTAGAGTAGTTTGTTACGCGGCATTTTTGCGGCCGCCGCTGACTAACGCATTTCTTAAAAAAGACAAAGAATTGGGGGTTGTCGCCGTTCTCCCTAAAAGACTTAAAAAGCAAAACCAAAAAACGAAAAGCTTTTCCAAGGAGAAGGGGGCTCACCGTGGTGGCGAGGGCCTGGAAGGGGCTGAAGATCTGCCCAAGCTGGTAGCGTTTGTGCACGTTGACGTCCCCAAAGCGGCTGCGGCGCTCCTTCCGACCGGCCAGTCTCTTCTCTGCCTTCGTGTCCACAGAGTGCCAGAAGGGGCCCTGCGGGGGCACACAGGCCACAGGCACCTGCAGTGAGGGGCCGAGGTAACATGTGGTTACCAAGCACCCTGGGCTCGCGCCGAGACAAAGAATACTTTTTAAAACAGGCAGCTCTTGTCCCTGCCTCTCGCTTATCCGTTGGACTTCCATTTACCTTTCTTGATTTTCCGTGGCCTCGGGAGGCGGATAAAAGGGCCCTCCCTTCCCTTTGTTGCTGGGAGTCTGGCACATTCGAGTGAGGTCGGGGCACTGAGCTCTCCTTAGGAGCTTGCCACTCACTGTAGGACCTTGATTCCCCACCCACCTGGAAGGCCATGACTTTACAAGGTCCCTTTCCAGCCTCGAAGGGGCCTGGTGGCTATGAGACTGGAGAGTCAAGCTGGCTACCGGTCGAAGGCCATCCTTCCTGGAGGCAACAGGCAGGAGGCAGAGTGTGGTGTGGGCCGGAGGGTCCTGTCTCGTGATTCTAATCTCGCTTCTGTCAGAAACCGAGGCGCAAAGGAGCCCTGTCTGCATTCCGCTGGGAGAGACACCGCCATGGGTGCACGGTGGGTTTCCCAAGCCTGAGTTCCCTTCTGTGCGCCCTCTGCCCGGACCCAGCCCTCTCTCGGGGGCTGCCCTGCTGGGTGCCCACAGCTGTGGCCGTGCCAGCCCTGCCTTCTGACCGCCGTGACGCCCACTCTCACTTGGTCTCCTGGGTTCCCCACCCTCCCCCCATTCCCTCTCCTGCCCTCCCTCGTCGGACTGACCACCGAGCGTCACATTCCACCTGCATATCCGTTTCTCCGAGGAGCGGGTACCTCCTCAGCCTAGATTCTGATCTCAGCCCCCCCCACCCAGGCACGCCCTGCCCTCCCTGTTTGCAGAGGAGGCTCAGCAAAGTTTTAGATGGGGTGGCCAGTGAAGGCCTTGCTGAGGTGAGGCTTGAACAAAGACATCTGAGGTGAGGGAGGAACAGAGCAGTCTAGGCAGCGGGCATAGCAAGTGCAAAGGCCCTGTGGCAGGACTGTGGCTACCATTGTGGCAGGGGCCACAAGGAGGCTCAGGTAGCTGAAGTGGTGTGGCAGGGGGACTCTATCTGCATCACGATTTCTTTCACACCCCCCAGAGGCAGGGACGTGGTCGGCCGCCCGGCAGCAGATGGGTTCCGGCCGCGGATGGCCGAGGGTGCCCTCCTTTCTGGCCGGCAACACCTGCGAGGGTGGGGGTTGCCGAGGAGTGGGTGGCTGGACAGGCCGCAGGAACCTCATCCCAATTAGGGGCTTCGGCCATTTCCTGCCTCCCACACAGCAGGAAACAAAGATGCGTGTTGTTTTATTTCTTCCAGCCCTGACCGTAAGGAGCCAGAAGAACGCGGCCATAGCAGCTCTGGAGGCGGGCAGAGGAACCCCTAGGGATTCCGGAAATCAAACATCCCGCTTCCCGGATGGGGAAACTGAGACCCCCGCCGGGTGAGAGGACTTTCCTGAGGGCCTTCTGTTACCTTCTCGAGCATAAAGCCACTGCGTAGCTTCAGGGGGGTGACTCTGCTCTAAGGGAGTCCACCTTGAAGGACGATGGCTTGAAACCCCTGGAGCTTAGAAGGAGCCGGGCCACCCCGAGTCCTCGGGACTGGGCCAGAACCTCCGGACGGCAGAGCGCATCTCCTCTGTGCCATGCGAGGCCTCCAGCCCGGCCTCTTCGAGCTCTTCTCCTGTCCCTGACTTGTCACGTTGCTTTCCTTTGGGAGAGCCAGCATCACCGGCCTCATCATCACGTCTATAATACAGTGGGCGTGTGCCTCCTTTTCCACCTGGGTGTCTGTCCCCCCCCCCCCCGTCCTGCCTTCCCACCCACCCCCACTTACCCCCATCCATCTCTCAGGGCCCCGATTTTGGCTGCCAGTGCAGTGCACCTCCACCAGAGCTAAGTCCTAACCCCTCAGCTGCGGTAAAGTCCTCCTCTGGGCTTTCCATACACGGAGCCCAAGGGTCTGTGTCCCCCACTTGACTTCCTGTGAGTGTCTCTCCCCTCGACCATGTCCCGGCTAGGCACTAAGATCCGTGAGAACAGGGCCTCTGTTTCATCCATCCGCACGGATGGTCCATCTACATGACGACGTGTCTGCAGTAAGTGTGTGACAGAAGTTTGTCACGTGAGCAAGCAGTTACCTTTGGGAGAAGGCCATTCCCGGGTTTTGAGACAACAGGGGTAGGTGGCCCCCAAACCTCTCAAACACGTCTCACTCACAGAGCAAAACGAACCCGTTAGCCACAAGGTAAGGTGTTGAAGACTCACATCTTCCACGGTGGGGGTGTGGTAGAAATTCGGGGCCGGGAGGAGGAACAGAGGTGCCCTGGGGTGGAAAAGACCACTCGGAGCATTGGAAAACTGTCCGATTGGGAGGGTTGCCTGTTTTGTCTCTTTGGGGAACCCTGATGAGGTCATGATAACGTTATGACCTGTGTTTCTCTCCCTGCACTGGTCTTGCATGGTGGCAGAGGTGAGGGGGGGTGGGAGGGAGACGGCAGGGCACAGAAACCACTTCCTCCTGTCTTTGTCAGGACCTTGTTGGCTCAACCCACCCCTGCGTGGGGCATTCTCTCACTTCCCAGGGTGCAAAGGATAAGGAAAAGGGGGGACCCTTGGAAGACTCACGTCAGGTATCCGTAAGCTCTTTGCCATCAGAGGAGTCAAGTCCCAGCTTCGCCCCACAGCTTTGGTGGTGCTCAGACTCGAGATTAACGGTGGATAAACGGGTCCCGGCGGGATCGGCAGCTTCCAGTCTGTTCCAAGGAGGAGAGGAGAAAAATGCCGTGCTGTAGGATCCGTGTGCAGTGCTGGCCCCTTCCCCGCCTCTACCAGGGTTAATGTCTCTGTGTTTGACCCCGACCCATAGATTAACAAGGGAGGTTCTCGCCGCAGAGAAGGAAGCAGACCCTCAACCCGGGAGCCAAGAATGAAAGTGCTCTTGTTTTGGGAGACTCATCGAACCTATACGATACTCTGATTTGCTTTCTGGAATGTGATCGGCATGGTGGGCAATTCTCTGTGCTTGGTGCATCCCTGGCAAGTTGTTTTGCGGCTGCCACATGAGTCGAGTTAATTACTGCCCTGGGGGTTTAACTGAGTAGAGAAGAGCATCCTGGGCTCCCAAGATGGTCATTTAATTAGGTTAATTAAAGACTGAATTATGTGACCCTCTCACTTTTTTGTATTTGTGCAGAATTATTTTTTACATACTAGTGTAGAAGTCGGCAAACTTTCTCTGGAAGGGCCAGAGAGTAATTATGTTAGGCTTTGAGGTCCATGTGATCTCTGTTGAAACGACACAACGTGGCTGTTGCTGCACAAAAGTAGCCAGGGTGGCCTGGGTGGCTCTGTCGGTTAAGCGTCTGACTCTTGGTTTCGGCTCAGGTCATGATCTCACAGTTCGTGAGTTTGAGTCCCGCATGGGGCTCTGCGCTGACAGTGTGAAACTTGCTTGGGATTCTCTCTCTCTCTCTCTCTCTCTCTCTCTCTCCCTGCCGCTCAAAATAAAGAAGTAAACTTAAAAAAAAAAAAGTAGCCATAGGTAACAAGTTAACAAGTAGGTGTGGCTGTAGCTCAATAAAACTTTATTGATGGGCAACAAACTTACCTTTCAGATCATTTTCATGCATCACAAAATATTATGCCTCTGATTTCTTTTTTTCAACCATTTAAAAATGGCAAAACCATTCTTAGTTTGCCAGTCACACAAGACAGATGGCAGGACAAATTTGGCCTAATGGGCTGTCGTTTGCCAACCCCTCCATTAGCGGATGCTTCAATACACCCCCTCTTGCAAGGAGACAATTTCCTAAGGCAAGCACTGATTTCCAAAATAGAAATGAGTGTTCTGGAGTTTTCTCAGCGATTTCAAAATCCCGATGCAAGATAGACATCTGGCCCGTGACCAAGCCTTCAGCAAACCGAGCCTGGGCTGGCTGGCCTAACTCAGTGACAAAATCTAGGGTTCCCAGGGTCTTCGACGTCATCCAGTTCATACTCTAGCCCTTATGTGTGGGCTCCCAAGTCCTAGAGTAAGCGATCTCATCATCCTGACCCTTAATCACTAATTTTCGCACTGGCAGCTTTGAGGCACCGGGAGGCAATTCGGCCTCCATCTAATCTAATCTCACTTCCTGATGTTGGACGGAGATGTTTATTCCCCCCCACGCATGCGCCAGAGGCATAAATAATGGCCAGACTCCATCTCTAGGTTGCCGAGCCAGCCATGGTCTTAGGGTCATTTCCCTTTCTCTAGAGTTTAGGAGCTGAGGTTGTGGACAGCCAGGGTGGGAGGCTTGGGTCTGGGTGGTATCTTCTCGTGTGGTTCCTGAAAGCTTTTAGCAGCAGCCCAGGATGGTCTCACTCTTCCAACAGAATTTAAAAATAGAGAAGGAAGCAAGCTTGACATAGCCATTTCCCCAGGATGCCAGAGTAGGTATAAAGAAATAACTCCGAATGATTCTTTCTGGGTTCCATGATACTTAATCCTTAAGACCACAGCAAGGTTGTGATATTTGAACACCTTTCATGGTGGAAGGAGGCTGGGGGGGGGGGGCGGGGGGAGGCGGTTAGCCTAGCCCAGCCCAGGATCTTGCACATAGTAAGCTTTCAATGAGTGTTTATAAGGGGGAAGAGGTTTTGAAGGCCATGGATGCCAGCTGACCTTCCTCTCAGGTCTCTGTAGGAGCATATGTTATTCTGGTGGGGGGGGGGGAGGCGTAGGGAACGTTCCCCTCTAGACCCAGGCAAACCACAGCCAGTCCCGATTTTCCAACCCCAGGCTGCCACGGGCTCAGTGTTATCTCAAACGAGGAATCCAGCTTCCCTGGGCTTTGCCAAAGCCTCCCCAGTCCTTAAGTGTCTGCTTTCTGCCGCATTGGCAATCAGTCCTGCTGGAAGCAGGGACGGCTCAGCAGGTAGAAGGAGCCAGCCCCGACCCGGCTCGGGATGCGTTCCAGGGGTTCTGGAGCATGCCCCTTTGTATGGGAGAGAAACCCTGGAGGGTTAGAAGTGATGGGAAAAGAGGAAGCTGGGGCTTCAGGTCGCTCTTCTTTTCTTATGGAATAATTATGACATTTTGGCAGTTTTTACGTTCCTCTCCTTGATGATAATTACTTGGGGGTGGGGGTGGGAAAGAATGGCTGCCAGGGGGGTGGAAGGGAAGTCAGAAAGAGGCTGCTCTCTGCAGGGATCAGACCCTGGAGAGAGATACGCATAGTCTTAGAAGACTGAGAAGGCTTTTAAAAAGATTATTTACAACAGAAAATCTACCTCCAGGCCCTCGATCCAGAAAGCACTTCTCGTCTGGTACAAGAAGGGTGTCTTTGCCTCTTGGCATTAGACTCTGAGCTCCGGAAGGCAGACTTTGGTCTTTGAAGTCCCAGCACCCCGCCTGAAGCTGGGCATATAGTAGGTGCTGCATATATGCAGGCGACAGAGCCAATAAGCACTGAACGAGCCTGAGGAAGACAAGCTGAGCACCTTTCTTGGCTACGTGGGCAACTTATTCTGCGCTCATCGCGACCCCAGATAGTCCCCACCCAGGGGTGGGCTGTCCGCTAAAAGGAACAGCAGCCGGGACCTGGGAGAGCCCCTTGGAAAGGTGTGAAATGTGTTGAATTTCAATGTTTGCTACAAGTAAATGGGAAAATGCTTTATCGCTGCTCACATGTGGTTGTCTTGTCCTCGGCGGTTTCTCTTTAAGGGGAATTTGGCTTTCAGACCCTGGGAAGCTATCAGACTTGGGCTCCCACCGAAGTTCACATTCCTGGCGGTGTGTTGGGGTGTCCTGGGGGGCTTTAAAAAATTCCAAAGCAAGGGTGCACCCCAGGCCACATGCATCTGCGTTTTGGCAGGTGGGACCCCGGAAAAAGCCATCTAGGGGAGTCAGTCGTGTGCAGTCCAGGCTGAGAACTACTGAGGCACCAAACCAGTGGGGCGGGGTGGGGGGGGGAGTTCTTAAGGGTAGAAATAATAATCCTTATGGATTATGGTATTCTACTGAAGTCAGCACTTTTTATCTTTGACAGTGGCTTCAATAAGTGAGCAAAACCCCTGAGTCTCTGTATCCAAAAGTCATTTAGTTGGATTTGAAAGCTTTTTTGCTGTTTGCCAGCTTTTGAACGGGGTTGGGGGGTGAGGGGAATATTAGAGAAACGCCATGATTGGTTTTTTTTCTTTTTTTTTTTGGACCAAGGTCTACGTTAGTGTTTTCTGAATCCACAGCTCCTAACGTGCGGCCTGCCGTGTAATAGACACTCAGAAATGCTACGTGTAATAGATACTCAGAAATGCTAGAGTAATTATAGCAGCTGCGGCTTATAGGATGCTTCCTGTTACATTTGCCATCTCATTACACCTTCAAAGCAACCATATAAGATAGGTCATATTCGTGTCTTCATTTTATAGGGTGTGGTAGGCAGACTTCTAAGATGGCCCGAGATTCTGCCGCCTATTATGTATGCCCTGTAGAGTCCCCTCCCGTAGAGTGTGCACAGGACCTGTGAATATGAAGAGATACAGTTCATCATTACATCCCATTGTGGCCAAGATGGAGGGATCTTTGTAGATGGAATTAGGTCCCCAATCAGTGGAGTAGATATGAATGAAAAAGGAATTTCTCTTGGGTGGGCCTGGCCTAATCAGGTGAGCCCTTTAAAAGAAGTTCAGGGGACTTGAGACTCAAGTCACGCTGACCGTACAGAAGCCAGCCACCCTGATTTCTAAAGCTGCCAGCAAATGGGCTCAGGCAACGAACGGACCTCAGATGAGACCCCACGCAGAGGACCCAGCTAAGCCGGGCATTGTTTTAAGCTGCTAAATGTGTGTTAATTTGTTACACGGCACCAGAAAACGTACACACCAGTGAAGGAATAATAGTGCAGAGAAGTCACAGGACTTGGCCAAGGTCACACGTTAGGAACGGTGGAGCCGCCAGGGGAACCCCGCCATTTCTGACCCCTGGCTGTTTACCCGTGACATTGCCATCAGTTTGCGAAATAAGGTTCATCTCCATGAGCTCACTGATTTTCTGTGAACTATAAATGGGACAAAACCTAGGCGGACACCGACGCCTGCTGCTTTGTGAAACAAAGTGTAGTCAGAAGTGACAGGTATTTGCCTATGCCACGTAGGGTTTTTGCACATGGTAGGGATCAGGGCCACAGGCACGGAAAGGGTGTCTTTTCAGACTCGCACTCCAAGCCATCCCCACAAGTAGACACATTTGTAAGTCATGCGCAGGAGAAGGGATGATGAAAACTCTGTTAATCAGGACCGGGAGCACAAAAGCCAATTTACCGAACATCAAAGAGACCTCAAGAAAAAAACAAAAGACATGGCCGTGGTCACATGGTGATGCCCATCTGTTTTGCTCCCGTTGAGAGGGTGCAGACCTACTTTTCTGAGTTTAGACCATCATGATTATTAGAGTTTCCCTTCTTTAAAGAAAAGCTAGTCTTTACTTCTAGTAGTAATGCACATTTTAATCCAGCTTTTCCAGTGTGTGTGTGTGTGTGTGTGTGTGTGTGTGTGTGTGTGTGTGTAAAAGTCTGTTGGTGGAGAAGGGGTGTCTTGGAAAGTTACTGTGTTGGTCCAGTCAGCCAGAATGTATCTTTCTCTCTTCTCTTCACTAACATGTCCTCTTTCCGCCTGGCTTGTGAATGTGATGCACAGAGGTGAGCAGCCATGTTGTGAACATGAGGATAAGGAGACGTAGATTATAAAAGGCTTGGGTCTCTGATGTCATCATGAAGTTCCCTACGGTCCCGCACTGCCTTCCTCTGGACATCTTGTCATGTGGGGGAAACACACTCCTCTGTTGGTGGAATTTTTTCTTTTTACCCCTTCAGGGCAAGTGCAATTCTGTTTGACATAAAAATCTAAAAAATAAAGCAAACTCCCCAAGCATTTGAAAAACACTTGGCCAGCTGTCCAGTGTCAAGACATGCAAGGAATAATTCAACATTTTTATTGTAATTTAAGAATCCTTTTCTGGAGTTGTAATCGGTGAGGGAGGGGGGACTCTGGGATGCCTCCTTCCTTCATTACTGAGTCATGGGAAGAATGCACAATGGATAATGGTGTGGGAGGGGGAATAGGGTGGTTGAAATAGAATTCAACCACAATAACGAATCACTCATGGGACCTGATGTGTTTAATTTGGTCTAAGGCACAGAGGACCCAAGAAGAAGTTGCTTTTTGTCTTTGAGTAACCCTTCACGGAGCATCTGTTTGGGGTCTAAAAAGTACGTTCAGGTTTGGGGTGAGACAGATGGGCCAAAGCCACTGAATATGCCAGTGAGGCTGTCGCCTGCATCAACAGGGACAGGGTCTAGAACAGGAAGGGGACAGACCCACTTTTCCCTTCCTGGTCCGATCACAGCCACATCACTGAATTTGGCTCAGGAGCACCCAGACTGCAGCTCATTCACAGAATGATGATGACGATGGTGCAAGAATTAAAACCCTAAAACTCTGTCGTTTGGGGCGTGGCCGAAGGAGGTGGGAGTACTTTGACTGAAGAACCCAATGGCAGGGGCGCCTGGGTGGCTCGGTCGGTTAAGCGTCCGACTTCAGCTCAGGTCATGATCTCGCGGTCCGTGAGTTCGAGCTCTGCGTCGGGCTCTGGGCTGATGGCTCAGAGCCTGGAGCCTGCTTCCGATTCTGTGTCTCCCTTTCTCTCTGCCCCTCCCCCGTTCATGCTCTGTCTCTCTCTGTCTCAAAAATAAATAAACGTTAAGAAAAAAAATTAAAAAAAAAAAGAACCCAATGGCAGAACACGGCAGTAATCTTCACCTCTCTAAAAGACTGCCCAGCTGAAGAGTGACCAAACCCATCTCCCCTCCACACCACCCCGGCTCCAACGGTTGGACTTGGGACGAGCGATGGAAGCTTCCAGAAGGCAGTTCTGGATTTGGATTTGCTTACAACGCTGACAGTCACAGCTGCTAACGACGGTCACGTCGCTGCTGGCATTTCGGACCGAACTGTTCCTTGCGGGGCTGCTGGGCCGGGGTCCCCGCATTCACACGTTTGCTCCTCTGCTCAGTGACGTCACTGACGAATTAAGAAGGAGTTCCTTAGTGTCTGTTATGTGTCAGGCTTTTAGCATTCAGACTACAACCTGGAAGGCCTCTCCACCTTGGTGCTTCTTGGGTGCTGTGAGCACCAAATCTCCCCAGATCTGCCCCACCTCCCCTGAGCGGAGGCGGGTCGTGGGCTAGGGCTGTGGTTCGGATTTCATACAACACATGGCATTCCGACTGGGGAGTGGCTGCAGATTCTTGGGATTCAGTCACCCCAGCTACTCTCTGCCCTGAGATTCCAAAAATTGCTGTGCAAACCACACATTTCCAAGGGAGCCCATTTCGCCCGTTTCTTAAACATTTATGAATCTCCCTCCCTCCCTCTCTCCCTTTGTCCCTCCCCCTCTGCCTCGCCCATGCGTGCACACACACACACACACACACACACACTCCACTGTTGATCTTTATAGCCCACACCTATGGGTGTTTCCTGCCAGGATCCCTCGCCTGGCAGACCTCCTGTGGCTTTAGGACTACGGCCTGAAGCAGCGGAAGGTGGCCTCTCAGTCCCAGCTGGGTACTCCTCAAGCAAGCGGGGCCATTCGGTTCAGGCCCCTTTTACTTCTTAAGGCATCAGGCTTGCGCGATGTAGTGAGAGCAAATTGGCGGCTGTGCAGGACTGTCTGACGCTGGTGAAAGCATCTGTTGGAAAACTTGCTTTGTAATTTCCTGAGCCTTTTGGGGTCAGAAGTGGGTACAAACCCCCAGCCCGATTACTTTCAAGTGGGAAGAAAATCAGAAACAGAAGGGCTCACGTGGGTGCAGCCTGTGGATTCCGGACCTCAGGCTCCCGGGATAAATGTTTCTGAAGCTTCCAGAAGCACTCCTTTCTTAGGGAGCCAAAAAGCACTGGCATTCTCCCGAGGGAACCGATTTGGCCCAGACTGGACCGTAAGTGGGTGGGAGTGCGGCTCGATTCGCCCTCTGCCAACGCTGCTCTGGGAGGCTTGGAGACGAGCTGGAGCGCAGAACGAGGCCCCTTAATGCACTCGCTGCATTAGTGTCTTTGATTATCTCTATCGGTTTTGTTCACCGCGGTATTTTCAGCCCTGGAACAGAGCCCGCCTCAGAGCGGGAGCTCAACAGAGATTCAGGGAGCGAAAGAATGAATCCATTTTTGTCTCCTGTACACTCCCTGAAGTTCTTGTCACTTAGCTGACTTGGGATAAATGGCTGCTGTGTGAGACACTAAAGTCCAAAAGCAAAGGGGGCTCTGAGCCCTCAACAGACCCGGAAAGGAATAGAAATTGGGAAGGTGGGGAGTGTTCGGGAATGTGGAGGTGTCTGGAAAAGCCCTGGGCTTCTGTGCCTGCCCTCAGCAAGCATCTGAGCTCAGAGATGGGAGGAGGCCAGGGGCTTCTCCCACACGCCTTTGAACTTGACAATTTCTTCTCAACTGGGCCTGCAATGAAGATTTTCAATTTGTTTGGCTTCCAGGCTGAGGCCTTTATCCCAAAATAAAGGGTCTCCTCTCTCTCTCCTACTTTTGCTATATCTCTTCTCTTTCCTTACCCTACAATTCTCCTTAATTGCTAGTTTCGGTCCTGGGGAGTAAGACCAACCTTTGCAAAAAAAAAAAAAAAAAAAAAGAAAAGAAAAGAAAAAAAAAGTAAAAATTTCCTTTCCAAGCTCTCTCTTATCTGGCTCAGCCATCACAGCTTTTCATTGGCCCCGAATGGGACTAAAACCAAGAAGACTTTTAGGGAAGCGAAACTATGATTTTCAAAAAAAAAAAAAAAAAAAAAAAAAAAAAAGAGCCATGTCTGCATAACTAGAACCTTTTCTGATTCCGCGTGGCTAGGTCTCTGGAGGTAATTAGGAGAATTTATGTATCCCCTTCTGGCAACAGTAATTTGTCACTCTGTTGAGCTCGTGGAGTGAGTGATAGCTCTGTGTTAATGATCAGAAAAGGTCGCATCTTCCACTTAGATGATGATGAGGCTTAAAGATAACTTTTCACCTTAAAAACACCCCCTTGCTTTTCTGTCCCCTGTCAGTGAGGCACGCTTAGCAGAAATGCCATGAGGATGCATTCGCAAGAGGTTTGACTTCTTTAGCTCGACAGAGAGTCGTGGAAGGAAAGATGACCCACCCCTGTGCCTTCCCCAGCTCCCTGGGCACAGACAGTGCGGGCTGCTCTGTCTATTTAACTCAAGGTTGGTAAATTAGAGCTGGAGAGCCACAGGCAAGGACAAATCACTCCTTGGGTAATAGATAGGTGAGGCAGGGGAGAAGGGACAGAGAGGGGGAAGACAAAGAATTTGCCAAAGGAGAAGGCAAGGGACGCGTGCTTCCTGCCGGCGTAGCTGCTGTTCCGCGCGTGGATCAGTACCGTGGCCACTGCCTCCTGCTCTGAAGACGCCTACCACTGACACTAGGTGATTCGTTCCTCATACGACCGCAGTGGCCAGCGTCCGGGGCTCAGGACTGTGCTTTGCTGGGCTTAGAAGCAGCCCAACTCGGCAGAAGTAAAGGCAATGGTCGAATGGGAAAAGGGTTGCGGTCCCTTGGCCAGAGAGCAAAGGCCATCCTTGGCCGTCCCCCGGGGACGCTGTGCTCTGTGTTTCCTCCCAAGTAGCATAGCGGATCCTGTCGCAGAGAAGATGAGGTTGACCCTGGGACCCACAACACGGGATGCGGCCACCCAGCTGATAGGCACACACGGCCTTTAATTCCAATCGCTGCAACCCCTTCGGCCCCAGATAACACCAAAGTGTGCCAATTAGAGCCTTCAAGCCAGAAGTTCGGTCCTATTCATGACAGCAGTTCTGCAGACTCTGTTTCCTACCCCAGCAGCCCTACCCTTACGTGAGAGGCCCCGGCTCCAGGACCCCACCGTATAAACCCGAAGGGTGTCTGCAAAATGCACGGGGACCGGGTCGGTAGCCCTGGGCCGGCCTTACCCTTGGCGTCTTTCCACGGTTCTGTTTTGCCGAGAGGCGGGCCTTCCCTGGTAGCCTCGTCATCGGCTGTGTCCTTAGCGATCTGGACACCTTCCCCCCTCGGCTGCGTCTGCCCATCAGGCAAGGGCTGGTGTGCAGGCAGGTCCTCCTCCTTCCTCTCGTGGGGGACTCTAAGTGTAAAAAAAAAGAGAAAAACCCACCATCAGGTGTGAGGTTCTGGGTGACGCGGCCCCCAGATGGGTGGCCGAGCGTGTGGTTGTCAGAGGAAGTGGCTGAACCCGAACTTCTGACGTGATGAAAACTCATTTAATCCGGGAAGAAAAGAAATTGACTCTGTTGGCTTATCGTTGCGTATTTGCTTTAGAGCAGTAATGAGGGTAGGGTGGGAATACCCCCCAAGCAGTGGAACGATCGGAGAACAGGTGTTATGCTTCCAGGGATGCCGCTGAAGAATTATACACACACACACACACACACACACACGTATTACAAAGAAAACGGTTCTTACAAGGATGAGACAGGGGAGGTTGGGAAACATCCAGAACATCTGGTATTTTTTTAATATCAAGCAATATTCTTTTTTTTTTAATTTAAAAAAATGCTTATTTATTTTTGAGACAGAGAGACAGAGTGCGAGCAGGGGAAGGGGCAGAGGGAGAGGGAGACGCAGAATCCGAAGCAGGCTCCAGGCTCCCAGCTGTCAGCGCAGAGCCCGACGCGGGACTCGAACTTACGAACCAGGAGATCGAGACCTGAGCCGAAATCAGACACTCGACCGACTGAGCCACCCAGGGGCCCCGATATTCTTTTTTGTGATAATTTAAAAAATTTGAGTATAGCTGACACACGATGTGACCTCGGTTTCAGAAGTACAACGTAGTGATTTGACTTCTCTGTATCACAATTGTAGCTACCATCTGTCACCAGAGCAATTTCCTCTTTAGGGGGTACAATGAATATGCTGCACATCAAACTGCGTTTCCTGTTTCTTCCCCCCACCCCCACTTCCCATGATATCAATTTTTTGTATTTGGGGAAATAGGAAACAGTTGTTGATTTTCAAGCATCCAAGTGCCCCCCACTGGACAAGACCCACAAGGTCCTTCCTGATCTGACCCTGTTCCCTTCTCCATTTTCTGTTTCACCCCCTGCCCCCCCCTCCCCACCACCCCCAACCTCCCACCCAGTGCGCTTTCACCAGGTGAGCCATCCCAGTGCCCTGGAAATGCTTCTGGCTCTCGGGCCTCTGCGATGGGCTTGTCTCTCCTCCTCTGTCTGGAATGTAACACTTCCCCTCTTTCCTTTCCTCGTGCTCCCCTCCTCCCAGGGAACGCCTACTCATGACTTCCTCTATGGGGCTGTCCGTGACACCCCCCCCCCCCCCGCCAGTTCTCACCCTTAGATGTAGACCTGCCCTCCCTCTGGTCCCTGGCATCTTTGAAGTATCTCCATGTTAATAATGACCAGTTGCACAATAAATGGTCTGTTTTCACACCTACTTCCGCTGTTCAATTTCATGTTCTATGAGGTCATAGACTCTACCTTGCACACGGACGGCTCCCCAGCATGTAGTGCAGATCTAGCAAGAGGCAGATCCTCAGTGTCTGTTGGTTGGGTGCCTGGATGGATGGAGGGTGGGTAGGTGACAAAGCACTGGGTAAAGGTAGAGAAGGACAAAAGACAGTAGACCCAAAATATGAGTCGTGTGGAAGGGAACGTCAGGGTGGGAGGGGCGTGTATAATCAAGCTCAGATCCGCAGTGACAACCAGGGTCAGAGTTAGGAGCAGAAAGTCAAGGGCGGTGCTTCTGTACCCATGAGGGTCCCAGCCGAGCCTCGTCAGGAATGTGCCCCTCCAGGAAGGGCTCGGAAAGCAGAGCACGATTTTTGCTTTGGCATGCTGTGGTTAGCGCTACGTGGCAGCATCTCGGGTGGGTTTCATTTTTTTCCCCGAAAGCCAAAATAATTTAATCTGAAAGCCAGCCTGCTGGAGGTGATAATTAGAAGACAAGGGTTACAGAAATAGAAATAACAGTGTCTACACTTGGAGCCTCATGTTAGCGCCTGTCATTGAGCTAGCCTCGCTGATACTGGACAGAAACCTAAACATTTTTCCGTGCCATCCACGTTTTAAAAAGGTGCGTCATTTTTCCCTCATGAGTCTCAACTTGGCTCCTGGCATTGTAGTTCCTGAGGCTTCCAATCACTGAGGACGGTTCCCTTGCTGCTCTCCAAAGATCTAAGCTGTTCGTCTGCTGCCTAGTTGCAAATAGCTGGGCAGTTTTGCAGGAAAACCAAATTCTTAAGCTGAAAAGAACATCTGCTCTGTGTCTGATCACTAGATACCTCCAGCTTTTCTAGCAAGTTGTAACATGTGTACTGACAACCCTCAGGCATATTTTGGCACATTAAGGAAATCTACACTCAATAAATATGTTATTAGACGTGTGTCTCCAGTGCCCTATTCAAGGACCCTCACGTGCTTCACTCACTCTGAGATGCTTGTTTATAAAGTTGTAGCCGTGCCCTTACCAGGTAGATATGCAAACGAGAGCGGGTCCACAGGACTCAATTAAGCCTTGTCTTGTCCTCGGTGACTGCGGGGGGAGCTGGGGATGTCCTCCATAACAGCACTTTCTGGCACTTAAAAAACATGCTCACAAAATGTCGAAGAGAAGAGAATACTTTTTAAAGGGCCCCACGTCAAGGAACCAGTGACCAGATCTCCATCTGTTTCATATCAAATGTGTTTATTATCTTTGCATCTCATTCCACAGCTCTGCATAGTCGGTTAGCAAATATCTTTTGGGATCTTAACTTATGCTTAAGAACATGTTTTTATAAGTGTAACTGGATGTTTGCTCTCACACAGAGACGGTGGTATCTCTTTCTTCACTTTGACTCTGTGCTTTATCGAAACTGTGGGAGAGTGCCCGTGGGCTCCATTCATTCAACACTCAGGGTTTTTTTTTTGTTGTTTGTTTGTTTTTTGGGTCCCCCACCCCCCCAACGATGTCCCAAACTCTACCTTAGAAGTTGAGCGGAAACAAGATAGTAAGTAAATATATAAGTGAAGTAATTGTGGGTTGTGAAAGGTGCCAGAAGGGAAATAAACAAGGGAGCCAGTAACTGTCAAGGACAACCCTTTGGACTGGGTGGTCCAAAAAAGGCTCTTTGGGCAAAAGAATTAGGAGCTGAGACCTGAAGGGAAGAACAAGCTGTTCAAAGAGAAATTAGGCGATGGGCACCCGGGCAGAGGAAATGGTAACTGTAAAGGCTTTGAAACAGTCCAGGACTTGGCCTATTTGAGGAAGAGAAAGCAAGCCAGCATGGCTGGAGAGGACAGAGAGAGGGAAAGTGGCATGAAATGCAGCTGGAGAGAGTCCAGAGTCGGTCAGGCAAAGCCCCGTGGGAAATGTTCAGGGTTTCAGATTTTATTCCAGAAGCAACCAGAAAGCCAGGAGAAAATGCCATGCATGGATCTGCATTTCGTGAGGATTAGGCTGGCTAATCTGTGCAGAAGAGTGGGGAGAGAGGGGAAGGGGAGGGGTGAGGCTGGAAGGGAGATGGCTGCATCAGCTGAGGTGAGAGGTGTGTCGTGGGAGGTGGGGAGAGGAGGGTGGGATGGAGAGGTTTGGGGGGTGGGCTTGACAAGCCCCCCTGGCTGGAGGGGACAAGGGACAGGAAGACCCAGAGACCCGCTGGTGATCTGACCCGAGCGACAGGGGGGTGCCAGTGTTACTTACAGGGAAGGGGCGGTCTCAGGGAAGGAATGGCTGCTTTGTGGAAAGGTGAGGGCTGGAAATCCATTGTGAATGTGCGAACCGGGAGACCTGTCTCTCAGCTCTGGGTAGAAACGAAGAAGCCTCTTGGCAGTAAATCTCTCGAAACGACAAAGTTTGGGGCGCCTGAGCCTGGGTGGCTCAGTTGGTTGAGCGTCCGACTCCTGGTTTCAGCTCACGTCATGATCTCATGGTGTGTGGGTTTGAGCCCCGGGTCAGGCTCTGCGCTGACAGCACTGAACCTGCTTGGGATTCTCGCTCTCTCCCTCTCTCTGCCCCTCCCCTGCTTGTGCTCTCTCTCTCTCTCTCTCTCTCTCTCTCTCAAAAATAAATAAATAACAACAACACCAAAAGAAAGGGTAAGGTTTATCATTTATCGTTATAACTTTAGAAGTAATGAGACATTTGAAAATTTTTTTTTTTTTCAACGTTTTTTTATTTATTTTTGGGACAGAGAGAGACAGAGCATGAACGGGGGAGGGACAGAGAGAGAGAGAGACACAGAATCGGAAACAGGCTCCAGGCTCCGAGCCATCGGCCCAGAGCCCGACGCGGGGCTCGAACTCACGGACCGCGAGATCGTGACCTGGCTGAAGTCGGAGGCTTAACCGACTGCGCCACCCAGGCGCCCCAGAAGTAATGAGACATTTGGAAGAAACGGCAGTGGAGCTCGAGACAACTCAAGCTGGGGAGATGAGCGATGGCTCCAGAGTTGACAATAAATCCAGCGAGTGGCGGGGTGCATGGAAATACGCAACCAGGAATCTTCTCCCCCGCAACTTCTCGTTGGATCAGACTTCATTTCTGTGCTGGACTAAAACTGCTAGGTGAGGAGTGGGTGAGGGGAGAACAAGAGCTGCTTGTGCTGAGAAGGGTGGCAGAAACATCCGGAAAGGAGGATGAGAATCATGACGTAGATGGAAAGAAGTACTCGGAGCTTGGAAGGCATGCCTAGGGGATGATACAATCTACGTATTTTAATAGTGTCCTTTGAATTTCAGTGAGTGGAACTCCTTTTTAAAAAAGGTTTATTTATTTATTTTGATAGAGAATGAGTGCGAGCAGGGGCAGGGGCAGAGAGGGAGGGAGAGAGAGAATCCCAAGCAGGCTCTGCACGGTCCTTGCAGAGCCTGATGCGAGGCTTGAACTCACGAACCCCGGGAGATCGTGACCTGAGCTGAAATCAAGAGCTGGATGCTTAACCGAATGAGGCGACCCGGAACCCATTTTTTAATACAGCAACCCTACAAATGATTTTCTCTGAAAATCACGGATGAGAAAACATGAACCAAGGCATCTGTTAACATTTCTTCAGCTGCGTCTCTGTGTTCCTATTAATTTTCAGCAGATTCTGTTTGTTTTTCCACCAGCCTGCCTATTTCCGAGTACACGCAGTCCCACTCTTTACTTGGCTTATCTCCTTTTCTGTTTGCTTATCTCCTTTTCTTTTCTGGATGGTGCTTTTAAGAAGCACAATATTTGGATCATGGGGGAGCAGCCTGCAGTGCAAAAATGCATCGTCTGGAAGTTCTCACTGGCACCCGACTTGCAAGGATCGATTGTCCCTCTGGGTTTCTGGTTTGCGTATCTACAGTCTCCGAGCTGTGCAAGGGGAAAGTCTTTCACTTTGGATAGGAGAAGCCTAAGTTCTGGAGTTTGAGAGGCCTGAGTTGGTCCCTTAGTTCTGTTGCTTTCTATTTTGTGACTTCAGGCTTGTGACCTAATGCGTCCCAACCCAATGTTTTCACCTGTAAAATGGGTAGTGATATATGCAAGTTGCAGGGTTGTGGAGTTTAGGCGGCATGACTTAGGTGAACTTAGGTGAAGTTCTTATCGTGGTATGTGCTTCATGCTGGTAACCCCAAGCAGCCCATCATATCGTTATTGCTAAGCTTCCAACAAAATGGTCGTCGGTGTGATGGAAAACAAACACTGTGGGTGGCCTGTAAAGGCTGTTGACAGGCATTACAGTGGGAGTGGAGGGTGCCGGGGTGCTGGGTGGGGTTTCTCTGTCACCGTCCAACAAAGTCTGAAAACTGGAAGCCTTGTAGTGTGTTGAACTCATCCATCGGTGAACCTGGCTAACAAATTTGAACTGAACAATTCAACTTAAAAAAGGGAGACAGGGGCTCAGTCGGGTGAAGCGTCCGACTTCAGCTCAGGTCATGATCTCGTGGTTCATGAGCCCCCTATCAGGCTCCGTGCTGACAGCTTAGACCCTGGAGCCTGCTTTGATTCTGTCTCTTCCTCTCTCTGCCCCTCTCCCGCTCAAACTCTCTCTCTCTCTCTCTCTCTCAAAAATAGACAAACATTCAAAAACAAAAACAAAAATGAGAAATTTTCCCATGCAACGTGGATCACAAGCAGCTCTTGAGACATCAGAGCTGGTGACGTGGGATGCCCACCATTCCAGACGGTGACTGTCAGCTGTGACTTGGAAGCAGCTGATGCTGTGATAGGGGGCGCCCTTTTCAGTTCCCAATTGTGCCTTCTCAGCTCTCGGCCCCTCTTAGACAGACTGGTCTTAGATCTTATATGGACTCTTTATTAGCTTGTATAACCTTGGACAAATTCTTTCACTCTTCTAGTCTCAATTTTTCCCACCTGTAACATGGAGACGGTAATAATGCTTACCCCAGAAGGTCCTTTTTTTTATTTTTAAGTTTATCTATTGAGAGAGAGAGAGAGAGAATTCCAAGCATGCAGGGCTCAAGCTCATGAAATGTGAGCTCATAACCTGAGCCGAAATCACGAGTGGGATGCTCAGCAGACTGAGCCACCCAGGTGCCCACCAGAAGGTTCTTTTGAGTAGTACGTCCCATCAACAAAAAGTCTTTCCACAGTGCTTGGCATACAGAAAGCACTCAGGGCTAGCTATTGTTGTCATCAGAACGCTTTGAGAATTTGTGGGCTTCTAATGGAAACACACGCTTCGACGGACACTGACGGAAGTTAAACCGTGGGTAAGACAGACTTGTGTCACAGGGACATAGTATTTTTGAAAAATGCCACGGAGATTTCCTTTTGCATATACTCTTGTACTTTCTTTGCTCCCCACTCTCCTTTCAGGGATAAGCTTTGTGGGTAGATGTCCTTTGTTACTTCCACCCTCTACTTGTCCCCATCCTGGAGCTGGCTGACTGGGTTATATCAATGGACTCTCTTGCCTCTGGGGTCTAGGTAGGTTTGGCCAATGGGATGCTCCAGTTGGGGATCCAAAGAAGGAAGAAAGATGCTGGTACGTATTCCTCTGGCTGGCTCCTCCCCTAAGGGTTTCGCTTGACCTGCTAGGACCCTAACGGAACGGAACTGGTTCTCTCTCCACACTTTCTCCTTCAGGATGTCATAGGCCTTCCCTCGGGTCATCAGGCCTTGGGTCTAGGTAATGACTACACTGTTCCCCTATACCTCTCCCATACCTTTGCAACACCACTTTGATTTATTCTACGAGGTAAGTCACTGGTTGACGTAGCTTCTGCTGTCTCGGAGAAAATTAGAATCCTTACAGCAGAAAGCGAAGAAAATGGAGTCATTTCTAGGGTCCTAATTTCAAGATGGCACTTTGCATCCACGGCAATGGAGAAATCAAGCTTTGTGAAGAAAGAAAAGAGTTTTCTGCATTTCTCGGGGTCTCCTTCAACATGGAAAGAGTGAGGCTAGATCAAAAGAAAGCCAAAGTGCGGAATGGCAGAGGAAAAGATTTATGGGCGATTTCCACCAGACAGGAAGAGGAAGTAGAAAATGTTGCTACAAGAGACAGGAGGGCAGTTCCGAGACGGTAGAACCTGGATGTGGTCCACAGCTTGGTCACTGAGAAGCAGCTGCCTCTTCCCCTCAAGCCTCCCCTTTCCCCAACCCACCAGGCGTAAGCAAAATTGGGGTGATGAGGTGTTAGGAACCCTCACAGAAAACCACAGATGGTTTGAGGGGCACTCAGCACATCTCGGCTCACCCCCTGCCCTGTGCTTTCCTGCTGTGCCTACCATGGTCCGCAGGTGGTAATACAGCCAGCGTAGAGGGGTCCCGGAGGCCCAGAGTTTCTGTCTGCCCTGCTGAGAGGATGTCAGGGAGTAAGAGTAGCTGTGTCCTGCCACCAGCCTGTGGTCAGAGCAAGGAAGAGAGAGGCGACAAAGCACCCGGACCTGGGGATCTGAGGGACCCCCAGGGACCCGAGGTGTCAGCAGCAGATGCCAGCTGGACACCCACAAAGGACAGTGAGATCTGCTACACGTACAGGAACACCAGCCCAGGACGTCCAGGGACGAGACCAGCTGGTAGCTGAGAACACCAAGGACCCGACCGAAAGGGTGTGTCGGCTTCCCTCTGCACCCAGATACCATGTTGGAGGGAGGAGGAGCGGCCAGTGGCCCCTGGAGAGAAGGAAGAAACTGCCTTTGAAGTGGCAGAGTATTTCCCCAAATGAGGCTGAGTTTACCTCAAAGTGAAAGGGTTCAAACAGGAGTAGAATAAGTTACTCTCGACTGACAAACTTGTTTTCTCTCTGCCATCGAGGAGGAACGGGAGCTCCAGAGTAAGAGAGTGGGGATGACCCACAATGAGCTTCATTTTTTCGCGCCTCCGAATGTGTCGTGTACATTTTGATGCCCCGTCCTTGACTTCCTCAGAAGACTGACCCTTTACATGAGACCTTGGTGTCAGAGGTGCTGAGTCACGTGAGGGATGGTGAATGCATTTAATCTACTACAATTGACTTTTTCTTATTAAGTCATCTCAGTATAACAACATTCAAGGAAAATAATACAGAGAAATATCCATATCCCCTCTACCTTATGGTGAAGACGTTCACTTTTTTTTTTTTAATGGCTTCTTTATCCATGTTGTTAAAATATCGGCTAGCAGATTGACCGAACCCCGCGTATAAGAAAGCCAGTGCTGTCGACAGCCAGAACTTGTCCCCGGTGACGTAAAGGAAGAGAGAGGTGAGCTGGTTACCTGACATTGTCATATGGCGTCAAGCTTTTGCTTACTTGGGAGACCTTCCAACTAGTGAAGTGGGACATTCTTAGGATGCTGTCCAGAGTCAACAGTGTTGATAGAATTTCACACTTTATTTCCTGCTCCTTAGCCTTTGCCCTTGTACAAAATCCCAGGATTCATGGGCATCCCTCTCCATCCTTTCTCTGGCATCCTAGACCCCGATTCTGGGGCTCTGGCCTCCTTTGGAATGTTGACATTATGATGTTCATGTTAGAAGGTTGTGGGTGGAGTCCCCAAGCCTGTTTAAACAGGCTTCCGTCCTACAGAAGGGATTTTAGCTCTGCTTACCTCTGCATGTCTTTTCCCTTTTGTGTTCTAATGCACGTGCCATTTTAAGGAGGCGTTTTACTTGGGTTGGGGAGCGCGTTGTGAAGCAAAATACATCCCCCTGTTCTCATGGGTGTCTCCCTGATCGGGAAGCAGGTGCAGTTCTAAACAATTGCCTATTCATGTACCTCCATGGGCTTGGAACTCTAAAGAGACACAGATCTGCCCACATCCATGAGCAGGGGAGACGCCTATTTATTTCAGCAAGATGGCGGACCAGGGTTGATCTGGACGTGATATTATGGATTGGGAAGCTTGTTTGTGAGAGGTGAAAGCAGCTGATATTTTGAGATGTCATTCGGTTGTCTGTGTAAATACTCCCAAGGGTGTCTTCTCAGCAATCCCCACGGTTGGCAGAAAAGCCTCGGGTGATGACAGCTTTGGGGTCACTTGAGAAGTATTCAACACAGGATGATGCATCTGTGGGCTTTTCAACCATGAAGGAAAGGGGCTTCTTCGATGAATCCCAGGGAATAAAATGGAGGAAATACCAGATCAAATCTAGACACAAGATCTGTGGACAAGTGGGTGCAATAAAGAAACTGTTTAAGACTTTATACTTTTCTCACTGACATCAGGCTTTTTGGTTCCCGACGCCTACCGTATCAGTATTCCTGGCATTGACAGACGTGAAATCACAGCAACTGAACAAAATGGGAAAAATCAGACCATGACAAATCAGCTTGGCATTATTTCTAACTTCTGTCAGGATTTCCTCTTCGACCCATGAAGAATTGAGAATCACTAAGTTTCCAAACATACAAGGGTAGTCCTAACTGTTGTTTTTTGTTTTGGTGGGGTGGGGGCTGGGGGTTGCAGGTGGGGCAGAATTGAGTTCTTATCTTCTTGACTTGTGGTCAGACGATAGAGGCCATATGCTTTATCAATGCTTTGATATTATTTGAGATGCCCTTTATGGCCTAGCATGTGCTCAGTTTTTGGAAGTATTCCCTGTAAATTTGAAAGGAATGCAGATTATCTAGGAGTTGAGATAAAGTTCTAAACATGTGGATTTGATAAAGTATCTTACTCATGCTATTCAAATATCCAACATCATTATCAACCTTCTGATCCCGTGAGCAATCATGTCGTAACAGACGAATGTTAAAATCATACTTTAGGAAATTCAGTTTTTCCTAAGTCTATTATGATATCACTTTTACTTTACTTTACTTTTGCTTTATATGAAATCACGCTTTCGCACATCTATCAAATATTGACAGTTTCATATGGCTCAACCTAATATTTTGAGGCTACGTTGCTGACGTTTGCTGTCTCTGGTTTCTTATATTTTTCTGATTTATTATGCGATAACCTTCCTTGTCCTTACATAACATCTTTTCAAGTTTCTTCCACCTGACATTTATATGGTAAGAACATCTTTATTTCGATCAGAACTTTTCTAGTGTAATCCATGTCTCTGTATACTGATGAAGTTCTATTTGGATTAATGTTTGCCGTGTTCCTTTTTTCTATTTATCATACTTTTTCTTTGCTCTCTGCCCCTGCCCCCTGCCTTGTTTTTGACCTTTTAGTTAAGTACATTTTCTTCACTCTGATTATTCCCTGCCTCGAAGTCTTTGGAATTCTAAGTCTATATATTCTATTTCTACAGTAGTCTTACCAACAGACTCAACTATGATGACTTCATTTTTTTTCCAGGGAAACCCTTGGACTCCCGGGCGCGTCCAGGAGTCGAAATATCCCACACATGGATAAACACACCAGTTTCTCCAGAAACCAGGATGCTTTTACTTGGTCACTTGTCAGCCACACACATATATTGGTGGAAAGGAACATAAAACGTCCCTGAGTTTCGTGGAGATCCAAGACCACTGAGGTCCGTCTCCTCTGGTGATGGAATTTCATAAACCGAGCTCCATGAAAGTGCACGAGTTCAATGGGGTTTGACTCACAAAAATGCCAATTTCACGGAGTTCAGTTCAATACTTTACTTCCCCAGCACATTATTTTTATTTTTATTCATTTATTTATTTTGCTTTTGTACATTGCTTCTTCCTTGCACCCTTCCTCTGTTTCCACCACGAGTCTCTGTGTCTTTCTCTTATACTCTCCTCCGTGGCCCTTGCCTTGTCTCTCTTTCCTGTCCCCAAAACTCTGTGCCAGGAAAGACTAGAACTTGTGTGCGGAATTGCTACGATGTAGCGGTTAAGAGTGTGGCTCTGGGGAGCCCGGGGTGGCACAGTTGGGCAAATGTCCCACTCTTGATCTCAGCTCAGGTCCTGATCTCACAGTTCCTGAGTTCGAGCTCCGCATCGAGTTCTGTGGCGATGGCCTGGGGGCCGCTTGGGATTCTGTCTCTCCTTCTCTCTGCCCCTCCCCTGCTTGTGTGCCCCTCCCCTGTCTCTCCTTCTCTCTCTCAAAACAAACTTAAACAAAAATTAAAAAAAAAAGAATGTGGCTCTCTTGCTTGATGGCGTGGAGCTAATACTCTCCTTCTGAATGGCTCTGGGGAAGTGACTTAACCTTTCTGTGCCTTGAGTTCTCATCTACAAAAGAGGGATCATAATGCTTCCTGTTTTGTGCCCCTGTGAAGTTTCAATAAGCTCAAGTTGCTGAAGGAGGTAGAAAAACACGAGTAAGATGTTCAGTAAATATGAACTAACATCCCCGGATCAAAATCTCCGTTTTCTTTAATTTGAAAGGATGACAAGTTGAAAGACGCTCGTCATAGGTGATTGAGTAACAAGAGGTCACAAAACAATAAGCGTAATGTAATTTCACGTTGTAAAAATAGTATCTGTATTTACACATGCAAAGGAGATACATAGAATTTCCTAGATTATGGGTTATTTATATCCTCCTTTGTGCTTTCTAATTTCTCTAAAATGAACATATATTCTGCGTAATAAACTACACTTTAAACACGCCTTGAGCACACCTGTTTATATTTTGCTCTGTGCAGTGTTTAAATTAGTGAGTTACAACCCAGAGACTGTGTATACATGCGAGAAGACCACCCTTTGATGTGGTCATTTTGATAGGGTTCAGGTTGTGGGGAGACAGCCAAATTAGATGGGTAATCTCAGAGAGCTTTAGACATTGGAGGGGCGCCTGGGTGGCGCCTCTGGTTAGGCGTCCGACTTCGGCTCAGGTCCTGATCTCGCGGTGCGCGAGTTCGAGCCCCGCGTCGGGCTCTGGGCGGACAGCTCGGGGCCTGGAGCCCGCCTCGGATTCTGTGTCTCCCTCTCTCTCAGGCCCTCCCCATGAGCATGCTCTGTCTCTCTCTCTCTGTCTCTCAATAATAAATAACCGTTAGAAATTGGAAACTGAGGCGCAGAAACTGAAGCAGTTAGCCCTGGTTGGGGGAACGGAAAGGTCATGCGCTGCAGCTCGAGACGTGAGTCATGAGGTGCCGTGCAGGTGAGTGAGTGACTACAGAAGCTGGCCCCAAGGGGCGCCTGGGTGGCTCGGTCGGTTAAGCCTCCGACTTCAGCTCAGGTCACGATCTCACGGTCCGTGAGTTCGAGCCCCGCATCGGGCTCTGGGCTGATGGCTCAGAGCCTGGAGCCTGCTTCCGATTCTGTGTCTCCCTCTCTCTCTGCCCCTCCCCCGTTCATGCTGTGTCTCTCTCTGTTTCAAAAAAAAAAAAAAAAAAAAAAGAAGCTGGCCCCAAAACAAGGGCCGTGAGGCAGTGCAGCAAAAACAATGTCACACACGGCCCCGCCAAGGGGGGAACAGAGAGCAGTTGCCCGAGTTCCTGATGGCGCCCCAGGCTTCAGTACCCGCGCCCCGGGGATGGGGGTCATGTTTCACAGATGGCAAGCAATGCCCGTGGACACCCTCAAATCCTTTCCCCACTTTGTGAGCTAGCTGGAGTGAGTTTCTGTTTCTTGCCACCAGATGCCCCGGGAGTTTCCGCTGGCTGCTTACCAGGGAGCACCTGCACCCATCATGCAGCCATTATGCATCCACCCAAGCACCCGTTATGATCAGCCACTCCTCCGATGTACCCGGTTGTTGCTATTTGAAGGTTTTCGCCCCGTTCTCCAGTCGCAGAGTGAGGGAGAAGGGGCTCACCGGGTTAGCTCTAGGGCAGCTTCTGGCTTCCGGCGGTTACCAAATAACCACTGGCCTCAACCCATCACCATAATCACAGCATCTGAAGACACTAGAGATGGAAGCAAACTTCTCATCAGGGAGCTCAGCCTTTCAGAAAGATGCAAAGTCAGGACATGACCCTCTGTGACAGGGCGCGAAGGCTCCAAGCAGTGAAATAACGAGACCAGGCCTGGTCCGTGTCATTTTACTTCATCTCCAACTGTCCGCATCAGGCTGTTGAAACAACCCAAGAAACCTAAGCCTACTGCACCAGGTGGTGGTGACTCCCTCCGATGTCGCTTAAAACCCTGGGGTTAGAAGATATATATATATATTTTTTTTTCTAAATACAGAGGAGGAAGTTTTCAGTTAATGATAGAACTGGACCTAGAATTTTGGTGTCTTAATTCCAAATTCACCATTTCAGCTACGCATAGGAAGGCCACCCGCGTCCCCTTCCCT
The DNA here is from genome assembly GCF_046562875.1 of Panthera onca. Classification (NCBI taxonomy): domain Eukaryota; kingdom Metazoa; phylum Chordata; class Mammalia; order Carnivora; family Felidae; genus Panthera; species Panthera onca. The sequence goes on from NC_138352.1 coordinate 4,817,851, forward strand.
CCCCCACCCCCAGTGCACCCTTGTGCCTTGAGGCCATGCTTATCTGGCACCATATTTCTTTCTCTCCCCAAAGATGCTCCATCCGTGGAGAGGTTCCGAACTGGAGCTTTGTGGGACTCCAGCCTTCTTCAGGGAGGAACAGGCAGAAGGATGCTGGAGGAGACACCGCTTTTCCACGGGGCACGGGGTGCTAAGAGACTACGGAAGGACCCCCTGAGAAGAGGTTTACAGAGCAGCCGTTGCTCAACTGGGGAAGCAGCTACGAGTGTGGGGTCTACAAGAGCGCACACATCCGTCCCGCGAGATGATGCCCTCTGCCCGTGGGCTGGTCCTACAGGCGTAAGTTGGGGATCATTGGTTCTTATCTTGGTAGAGAAATGGATTCCGATTTAAACAGAAAGCATTAGGCATGACACGGCTTCATGTAATTCACAAACTCAAGAGTCGTAATTATGTGGACAGAGAAAGGCTGATGTTTGCCTCCATCCTTTTTATTTTTAAAAAGAGAGAGAACAGGGGCACCTGGGGCTCAGTCAGTTAAGCGTCCGACTCTTGATTTTGGCTCAGGTCATGATCTCATGGTTTGTGAGACAGAGCCCCACGTCAGGCTCTGTGATGACAGTGCAAAGCCTCCCTGGGATTCTCTCTCTCCCTCTCTCTCTGCCCCTCCCCTACTCACATTCTTTCCCTCTTTCTCTCAAAATAAATAAATAAACAAACAAACAAAAAAAGAGAGAGAGAGAGATTGGGCCCCTGGGTGGCTCAGTCGGTTAAGCATCCAACTCTAGATTTTGGCACATGTCAGGATCTCATGGTTGGTGAGTTCGAGCCCCACATTGGGCTCTGCGCTGACAGTATGGAACCTGCATGGGATTCTCTCTCTCTCTCTCTCTCTCTTTCTGTCTGTCTTCCCCCACTCATGCTCTCTCTCTCTTTCTCAAAATAAATAAATGAATAAATAAATAAATATTAAAAAAAGAGAATAAAGAGAATGAGAGACGCTTAAACTAAAAGAATACTTTTAAAATACTACTTAAAAAATAGCTCCTTGTATAAGATGATCAATACGAAGATTCAATATTATTACTCCCTATGCATTAAAACCGGTTTCCCAAGTAGTACTGCTTGAAAGAAACTATTAGCTCCAATGGAAATGACTTCACCTATGTAGAGAAAAGAATCCTCACGAATTTCTTAGCTCGTATACTTCTCTAGATGCCTAGATAACCTCATTCATGTGTTTAGTCATTCAACCAAAGCATACTGAATGCAAGCGTTGCAGCGGGCTTTGCACCAAGTCCAAAGTAGCGGGGTTTCTTTCGTTATGTAATAGAAGAAGTCTGGGACGTCTCCGTGTGATAGGGCAATGGAGAACCAGACAAGTAGACAATCTGGGGAAAGAATAAAAACACCCAGGGATCCCGGTATCCCCGGTATCACACCCAGTATGAATGTCTTCATACTGAAAAGGTTTGGGGAGATCTGGAAGTATCACAGGCAACTGCTGAGTGATTTTTCTTCTAACTGATCTTATCCAGAAGGGAAAAGGGGAACCTACCTTCAATGGGCGTCTGCGTGAAACAGTCACAGTACTGGATCACACACACACACACACACACACACACACACACGCATACTTCCATATGTGCAGATATTGATAATATGCATACATACCAGATGATACACAGTATGCATGGGTGTATCCATAATATAATATTTTGAAAAATGCAATAATTGAAAGTGTAATTAATTACATAGTTATTTAAAACACACTTACTGCGAAAACTTGTGATGTAAGTATGACCTGCCTGTTTGAATAATGAGGAGTTGGAGATCAGAGTCACTGGTGCAAAGTCGTACATAAGAGGAGGAATGAGGATTTGTGCCAAAGTCTACTGAATTCCAGAATCCACTATTTTTCCCATGTATGTTGATATCCAGAGAATAAGTCAATTAGAAACCTTAAAATTCAAATTTTATTTTAATAGATGCCATCGTTTCCTAGGCATGTGACCTTGAGAGGATTCCTTAAGCTCTCTGGGCTTCATCTGACCATTTGTAAGATGCGATCCAAGCAATCTCACGGATGAATGGGAAAAGAAGATGTGTATACAGACACCATGGAATATTACCCGGCGACCAAAAAGAATAAAGTCTTGCCATTTGCAACAACGTGGATGCAACTAGAGTGTCTTATGCTAAGCAAAATAAGTCAATCAGAGAAAGATAAATATATGATATCCACTCATATGTGGAATTTAAGAAACAAAACAGATAAACATCAGGGGACTAGAAGGAAAAACAAAATGAGATAAAAACAGAGAGAGGCAAACCATAAGAGACTCTTAAATACAGAGAATAAACCGAGAGTCGCTGGAGCGGAGATGGGTGGGGGGGAGGGTTAAATGGGTGATGCATTAAGGAGGACACTTGTTGGGATGAGCACTGGGTGTCATATGTAAGTGAGGAATCACTAAATTCTGCTCCTGAAACCAATAGTACACTATATGTTAACTGAGTTGAATCCAAATTAAAAAAAAAAAAAATGGTTGCTGAAAAACTCAATGAAATAAGTCAAAGTACTCAGTCAAGTGTACAAAGCAATACGCAAAATGGCGTTGTAAAAGTACGGTGCAAAGGAAAGGACCCGCCATCGTATTTTTATGGTTGTGCAAGAAAACCAAAGGCAATTACCTGAACGTAGCCAGTGGGGTAAACAAGATCAGAAAGAACGACAAAACGTTTTTGTATCGCAACTTAAAGAAAATACAAATGAGAAAGGGTTTTTTTTGTTTGTTTGTTTGGAACAGTGGCGTGTTGATAACTGTGGAAGCTGAGTGCTTGGGTACAAGGGATTCTTACTACTTTTATGGATAAAATTTCCATTTTAGCAAAAGTATAACAAGTGCTTTCTTGCTTGACTATTCAAGAGTAGATTCGGTGGCCAGAATGCCTGGTTTGGAATCTTGTCTCTGACACTAACTAGCTGTGTGACCTCAAGCACGTTACTTGACCACTCTGTGCCTCGATGGCCTCCTCTATAGAGTGAGGCTAGTATAGTACCTACATCATAGGCCTGTACAGAGAATTAACTAAGTTGATATTTGTTAAGTACTTAGTAAATTATGTGTAAGTACTTGGTAACGTAAAAATCTTCTGGGTTCGGAATAACAGGGAAAGTGAGGCTCAGGTCAAGCAACCTACTCAGAGTCCCAGACTTAGGAAGGGTCTGCGCTTGGGTTTGATTCTGGGTCGGTCTGACTCCAAAAGCTTGGCTTCATGTGCCGCGCTGTCTCCCAGCGGGGACCTACTGTAATTCATCCAGGTCCGAATTTGGTAAATGATACTGTATTTACCCTGATATTGAAGGGTGTGTCCGAGGTCTGGAAGGTTGCTGGGCAAGTCTGTTTGCACTAGGGGACCCCCTAGACTTTCTGGAAGGGCTTCGAAGGAGGTCAGAATTCCAAGGTGCTAGTCGAGTCCACTTCACTCCGCACAGATCCCATAAAAGCTACTCACGTCCATGATGCTTCCCCTGTTCCGGGCATTGTTCTAAGTGTTTTATACATCGTGCATTGGGAGCACAGATATTTATCTGGATTCCCTCAGATGGCCCATGAGCCCATCCTACACGTATGAAAAAGTGCTGATCTCACATGATGTCCGAAGGACAAATGAACACAGAAGAGGGTTACAGTTTGCCCTTGTTCCTTAAGGAAGACGTTTTAAAAGCTTAGCTGCTTTGATACAGAGGGAAGTACTCATAAGAAGAAGAACGAGGGCACATACATTATCCAAGGATCTTTCACCCTTTGGGTTTAACCAAAGTACATTTCCAGGGTTGAAAGCTCAATGGTCAGATGCCACATGCTATGACATTTTTTAAAAAGTTTATTTATTTTGAGAGAGAGAGAGAGAGAGAGAGAGAGAGTACAAGCAGAGGAGGAGCAGAGAGAGAGGGAGAGAGAGGATCCCAAGCAGGCTTTGCACTGGCAGCCCACAGCCCAACATGGGGCTCAAACCCATGAACTCAGAGAGCATGACCTGAGCTGAAACCAAGAGCAGGACGCTCGAGTGACCGAACCACCCGGGCGCCCCAGCCACACCGTGACGTTTTGATGAACGTGGTGGAATTGTGTGGAAGCCTCGATTTGGATTTTACGACCCTCTCCAATCTGGTGGCCCGTCCCCTGTGACCACGGGGAGGGTAAAAAATCCGAGCATCAGCACCGTGCTTCACATGCATACATCCCTTCCTTCACAAAAGAGACCCTTGGGCATTTTCCCATGTGATCTCCTCCACGATTCTGTGTGGGATCTATAGTAACCTCCCTTCCAAACACGGGAGAAACCGAAGTCAGGGAGCCGACGGGAGCTCATGACATGACATGAGTCAGGGAGCTCATGTTATCTCTGCATAACTGGTTAGTGGTGAGTCCAGGATAGGAGCCCAGGCCCTATGTGCCATTGGGGACACTTGCGTTCTATCCTACTGTTGCTGATAAAACATTAACAAGCCTCTGCTAGAAAACTTTGCTGATTTTATCACAGAATACCATGGGGTGGGGGGTTTATAAACAATTATTTCTTTCTGGAGGCTAGGAAGCCCAAGATCAAGGCACTGGCAGATTCGGTGACTAGCGAGGGACACTTTTCGGGTCCTAGCTGGTTGTCTTTTTTTTTTTTTTTTTAACATTTTTTTATTTATTTTTGAGACAGAGAGAGACAGAGCATGAACGGGGGAGGGCCAGAGAGAGAGGGAGACACAGAATCGGAAAGAGGCTCCAGGCTCTGAGCTGTCAGCACAGAGCCCGACGCGGGGCTCGAACTCACAGACCGCGAGATCGTGACCTGAGCTGAAGTCGGCCGCTTAACCGACTGAGCCCCCCAGGCGCCCCTAGCTGGTTGTGTTTTTGCTGTATCCTCACCCAACAGAGGGGGCAAAGGAGACCTGTGTGGTCTTTTTTTTTTTTTTTTTTTTTTTTTGCAAAGCACTAATCCCTTTCATGAGGGCTCAACCCTCCTGTCCTCACCGCCTCCCAAAGGACCCCACCTCCTAATACCGTCACCTGGGGCATTAGGATCTCCTATATAAATCGGGGGAGGGAAGCACAGTCTACAGCATTGATGGTCATAGAAACAGCCACAGCATGATATTGAAACTATGAACTCACAAGGCAGTGCCCCCTAAAAGTTTAATTCACAAACTTATTTTAGAAACAGGAATCCTAGATCCTTAGGGGATTATACATAGCTTTTGCAAAGCTCCTCAAGGGTATGGTTGGAGAACAGATTTTTCCAGGTTTTGGGGCCACGCTGAAACACTGCCAAGCCGTATCACCTGAGAATTCTTGGGCTAGTCAAACATACGAGGGAGAGCCTGCTGATTTTTCGAGTCTGTTAAGATGACATTGCAAGAAGAAGTTAATAAGCATCTTTCATTCTTTCATCTACAGTGACATTTTGTGAGATTTATGTAAAAATAGTGACTATAAATGATTACGGGGAAGACAGCTTATTAGCGGAAAGGTTCCTTTTTTTCACGTAATCACCAATGATTGTAACTTGGGGGGAAGCCAGCGTGGCATCTCCTAACCTTCCTTTGTCATTGAGCATCTCTCTTTGGGGGGGGCGCCCACCGACTTTGTGAGGTAGCGAACGGCCAGCTGGGTCTCCATGTTACACACGACGATTTTTTCCTAGCAAGGAGCTCAAGAGGTGGACAGTCATCCACAGCTAAGATATATTGGGCGTTGGATTTTCTTTCCTTCCAAGAACAGCAGGCAGCTACGAGAATGTTCTGGAAAGAACCATAGAGGGAGGGAGCCCGGGGTGGATTGCCGGAGAGGATAGGCGACTCTCACGTGGTAGGCTGGTGGATATTGACAGCCCCGTGCTCCTGAGGGATATCTAACAAGTCTAGAGCCCGGCTCTGATCCCCAGCCTTTGCCAACAGTGAGAATGTCACTTCGAGGTCCGCTCCAGACTGCGCTCTGGGGCTTTCTTCTCCGGGTACTAATAACTAGGTGAGGGAGAGACACAACAACCAGTGTCTTCTCTCCCAGTGATCTTGTGGTTCGTTTCTCCCACCTAACCCATTCATTCCTCCCCCTCAACATACTCTTGGAATTACTGTATTTTTCCCTGCGTGTTTATGCTGATTACATATTTGTTGGTCTTGTCTCCTATACACCCTCTTTAGAGGGTGGGGATGGGCCCCTTCTCCACTATCCATTATCTGGGGTGTTCTCCTTGCAGGACTTGGTGCCCGGAGGGGGGGTGGTAAATGCGTGTTTACCAGCTGCTCAATTTCCACCCCCCCCCCCCCCCCCCCGCCCCGTGCCCTGGCTCCTGCCCTGGGAGCTGGTCTCCCCAAACCTTCGACGGAGTCTGGTCAAGGTAGTCCGGGTCAATGCCATTCACAGGTAATATGTTTCTCCTATGGCTGAAGCACGGGGAGAGGCTCTTGAAGAAAGTAGGTGCCTTGCAGAGCCTTTCCAGCCAGAGAATTAGTGCAACAGTTTGGAGCCTTGCTCTTAACACACTCTGGTGGGTCCGATTAGTCGTGAAAGGTGTACCAGTGATTTGTTGCTAATGAGAAAGTACTGAGTGGGGAGCGTTTATGTTTAAAAGTGAATTTGAGTGGATCCAGGCTTATTGTTATAATAACCCTTCATCATTTTTCCCGCCTTATTTATGAGTGTGAAACTTTGGAGTGCGAAACTTTTTTTTTTTTTTTTTCCTGAGGCACATGCCTCACATGCGACCAGCTGACCAGCTCTGACCCCATGCGTGGAAGCTTATCTGAATGCAAGTCATTAGGGTAACGTTGTCACAGATACCGTCTAATTATTGGGAGAGGGAGGGAATTCTGATGGGGAAGGAAAGGGAGTGGGTGAAGTGTGGTAGGACAGATCCAAGTTGGGTCTTATAAGGCAGCCACAATTTGGGCAGTTAGCTCTGGGGTGCAGGGGTCGCCCAGCGGTAAGATTTAGGCATAGTTGCCAAAGACGGAAGTCTTGAAAGTGTTCAGGGTCCTATAAGTGGTCCAGCAGGGAAGATGGAGAGAAGGGTCTAGACTAAGTTGGCGAAAATCTTGAAGGGTTACCAATGGAAGACGGAGGTGTTTATGCTGTATGTAGTGGAGTATCGTTCACGCTTTTCAAATCTGACACATTAACATGTCTATTTCTGTGTGCCAGGCACATAGACTAGTTCTTAAAGCATCCTGGAAGGGTTTAGACATAATCTGCATAGTGGTTAAGAGTCCTGGCTCTAGAGCCAGTTAATCTGGGTTCCAAAACTGGCTCTGTCACTTATTAACTGTAGACCTGGTTCACCGTGCCTCAGTTTTTTCATCCATAAAATGGGGATAAGAAACGTGTTTCTTTCACGGATTTGTTACTAAGCATTAAATGGATTAAAATGTAAGTGCTAAATATTGAGTGGGTTAAAATACAACTTAGCCCGGAATAAGCACTCAGAACCTGCCAGCTGCCCATATGATTATTGTTATTATTACCTTCATGAGTAACTAGGTGGGTGTTCTCTGGTTATTTCCTGATGACCTGGGTGAAAATGGGGCACATCTTAACGAATCAACCATATTTCTTGAGTGATCATTGTGATCCCTGTGTTATGTCCCCCTGTTCTCTGAGGGATATGGAGAAGGGAGCGGTTCACACAACCCTCCAGAACGTTCCAATCCAATGAGGGAAAAAAAAAAAGACAAAGCGTGGAAACGCTGATCAACAGCAAAGCAAAGCTGTACCAGTTTTCTAGATAGCACAACCCTGTGCCAGACGGAGTATGTGATGGCACGCTTCTCCAAGGGTTTGGAGGGGAGGTGATGGCATGTAGGTTGGACTGCATTGGGCCATCTGTAAGGATTGCACAACAATTTGACCAGGGGACTTCAGCTTGGGTAGGAATTAGGTATCTGGGGAACAGGAGGGGGTGCGTCTGATACCTTTCTGGGTGTTTATTTGCCACTTTCACACTGTTTCAGTTACGCATTGGTTGGTGGGTTAAGGTGTTCTCTAAATTTTCTCAAGCTCCACGTGTCTAGACTTCTTTATCTTTCGGGCATTTTCCCAGTCCCCACTGTGGGACTCTGTATGCTTGTGCACTCAAGAAATCATCCTTCTGATCCTTCTCCTCTTTTATAAATTGTAAATATGTCCATCGGGTTTATCTCTTAGAGGTCAATTAACTTGCATGTACATGGGCGCCTGGGTGGCTCAGTCGGTCTAGAGTCCGACTTTGGCTCAGGTCACGATCTCCCTGTTTGTGAGTTCAATCCCCGCATCAGGCTCGCTGCTATCAGCACGGAGCCTGCTTTGGATCCTTTGTCCCACTTTCCCTCTGCGCCTCTTTCTCTCTCTTTCTCTTTCAAAAATAAAAATAGACATTCAAAAAATCTGCACATACAGATCTTTGCGTATGTTCTGGTTTTGAGAAACACTTTCTGTTCATCGGTCAGTGGCCACTGGTGAGCAAATCCCCATTCACTCTGCCATCTGGTTTTTTTAAAAAAATGCCTGAAAAGCTTTGGAAAAGAAACTCCACTGACTTGGCCAAAAGAGGGGGAGGAACGGGGGAACGGAGCCAAGAAGGGGATGCCACTCGCTCAGTTTTCTCAATAACAGAGACCAGGAAGCCAAATATAAGAGAAACGGAGCTCAGGAATACTTGAAATGAAATGTGATCGCCAACAAAACATAACATTCAATCTTTGCTATTTGTTGCTCATCAATGTTCTTATTTGTACTCGTTCTAATTTCCTCTGAAGGGGACAAATGACACGGAGGGAGGGACTGTCCAGCATGTGAGACAGGTGGCTTTAAGCGTGTGTAAATGTCTGGTAGGAGCCTAGGCCAGTAGAAGCAGGGGGAGCAGAGTACAGACAAGGACAGAGAGGGTCATCAAGATGGCAGCCGACAGCAATGGGAAGGAAGCCTATGCAGAAGATTCCATGAGCAAGCATCTCTGGGGATTCGTTCAACAGTGCTGAGTCTTTCAGTGACCAAAGTCCCCCGGCAGAGAAAAAACATTAAGATATTTGGGAGAGGGGTGCCTGGGTGGCTCAGTCGGTTAAGCATCTGACTCTTGATCTCAGTTCAGGTCATGATCTCATGGTTCATGAATCTGAGCCCCAAGTCTGGGTCTGTGCTGAATGCAGAGCATGGTTAGAATTCTCTCTCTCCCTCTCTCTCTCTCTCTCTCTCTCTCCCCCTCCCCCCTCTCTGTCTCTAAAAATAAATAAATAAATACACAAAAAATATATTTTTGGGAAATAGAAATTAGTGGTTTAAGAATCAGGGGAATGAGCGGGAGAGAACTTTGAATAAAGCAGATTGCCCTCCATAATTTGGGTGGGCCTCATCTAATCAGTTGAAGGCCTGAATAGAACCAAAGGCTGACCTTCCCGGAGCAAGAGGGAACTCTGCCAGCAGATGGACTTTGGACTTCATCTGCAACCTTGGCTCTTTCCGGTTCACCAGCAGACTGCTTTAGGACTTGAACTGGACTCTCCAAGCCTCCACAAGTCTGTGAGCCAGTTCTTTAAAATAAATCAGTCTCGGGGTGCCTGGGCAGCTCAGTTGGTTAAGCGTCTGACTCTTGATTTCCGACTCAGATCATGATCTCACGGTTCATGATTTCGAGTCCTTTATTGGGCTCTGCACTGACAGCACAGAGCCTGCTTGGGATTCTCTCTCCCTCTCTCCCTGCCCCTCCCCTGCTCATACTTTCTCTCTTTCTCTCAAAATAAAGAAATAAACTTTAAAATGTATATACACATACTCCTTAGGACCCAGGGCAGGGCTTTTACAAGCCTAAAACTTGAATCACTGCCTTCTGGTCGGTGTGAAGTTTCTAATGGAACCTTACAGGAGACCTCACAGAGGCTCAAGTAACCGGGCTCACTGCCTCACTGGGCTGTGCTGTACAAAACGCAGCTGGCCTTCAAGGCTGAGAAAACACAGCCTCGGGTCCTTGCCAGCTTGGGCTGCAAGGATCCTTCTGAGCCCTTACGTTTCAGTGGAAGGAGAGGTGATGATTCTTTCCATCGCAGGTGCCTGGAGGTTCAGCTGGGGAGTCCATTATCCTATCCACAGCCTGCCCAAGAGGTTCTCTGCTTTCCTGTTCCTTCTCAGCATTTCCTGGCAGCAGACCCCCCTTAGTCCAGCCCATCTGGGTTTATACAGGGGACCTGGACAGTGCAGGGGGCAAGGAAGTGAATTCAGGGCCCGTGACATAGGAGAGGGGCTAGTGGATTGAGGAATGGCACGACTCTCCCCTATTAATCCCACCCCCCCCCCCCCCCCCCCCCCGCTGCTTAGGACAGAGAAGTAGAAGGTCTACAATCAGGAGGCAATTTTCTCACGATTCCTTTCTGTCTTTTGGCAGCTTGAGTGGCAGGACTGTAAAACCAGAGCAAAGTTTTCCAGTTGCTTTGGGCAACAGAGTGAGTCCCCACTGTCACATGCCTGAATTCTCCACTTCTCGAGATTACGGTCAGCTGCTCGACAGCCAGAAGTTAAGAAAGGTGGGGGGAGCATAAAAACCCACCACCCGGCTGGCTTCGGGCTCCTTTGAACGGTGGAAAAAGAAAGGAGGAAGGGAAGCATAGTTTCTTCTTCTTCTTCTTCTTCTTCTTCTTCTTCTTCTTCCGTGGTTTTCTTTCAAGGGAATCAGTGATGTAACTGTCGGTAAATGCGAACGATCTTTTAAATATTCAGCACACCAAAAGTTATACACCCTAAGGAGTGTTTACACATATTGAGCCCTATCGATGTAGCCATCTGGACCACATGCGTGTTCTAAATCTTTGCTGCAGTGTTGGTCTCTTCTGCAGGCGAGTCCTTGCCCTCAGAAGCCCAGGCTTTCATCCCAGAGGAAGCAGATTAAAATGAATCGTCTTGCGTACATCAATAACCGTAAATGGGCTACACATCAAGATTTAAAAAAATATGGCTGGATTACAAAGTAAAACCCAACTATAAGCTGAGAAAAGAGATATGTTTAAAATAAAGTGACTCATAGAGATTGACCGTAAAGAATGGGAGAAGGCATGCCAGGCAAATATAAGTTAAAAGAAAATGTGAATCTTCACTTAGTGTCAGACAATATTAAAGCCAAGGCAAAGAGCATTAAAGGAAACAAAGAAGGGTACGTTACATTTTTAAAGAGAACCACATTTATGATGTAACAAATATGTTCCACGGTCCATGGGGCCAGGAAGATTCTTTTTCTTTCTGTTTTCCTTTTTCATCCAGTACGTTGGTGAAAAAAAAAATAGTGTTTATTTTTTTTGAAGATTTTATTTTTAAGTAATCTCTACATCCAACGTGGGGCTTGAACTCACAATCCCAAGATCAAGTGTCACATGCTTTACCCACCAGCTGAGCCAGCCAGCACCCCCCGCCCCGCACAACCATATTAGTGCTTATTGAAGTGTTTTAAAAATCAGGTGATTTCAAATTAAAGAACACTCCTTATTTCCAGTTTCTCTTGTAAAATCAGAAAATCCAGCAATACTGGGCCTGAATGTTTATGTCACATCTGTTAGGCAGGAGTTGGCAAGCTATATCCCGCAGACCAAGTCCAGCCCACCCCTCAAAGAAATCCACACCAAAGACATTTATGCCAAGACACATAATATAAGGCCAGTATAGGAAAATCAATTATATTTCCATGTAGTACCAACAGATAATTAGAAAATACATTTTTTCAAGATAATATTTTTTTTTTATTTAAAAAAAAATTTTTTTTTTAACGTTTATTTATTTTTGAGACAGAGAGAGACAGAGCATGAATGGGGAAGGGGCAGAGAGAGAGGGAGACACAGAATCGGAAGCAGGCTCCAGGCTCTGAGCCATCAGCCCAGAGCCCGACGCGGGGCTCGAACTCACAGACCGCGAGATCGTGACCTGAGCCGAAGTCGGATGCTCAACCGACTGAGCCATCCAGGCGCCCCTCAAGATAATATTTTTATGTTAGCATCAAAAACGTAAAAATATAGGAATGTATCTAACCAAGATTTTAATATCTTTACATAGAAAATTACAAAAACTCTGTTGTATTAGTTTCCTAGGGCTCGCATTACAGATGACCAAAAACTGGGTGGCCTAGAACACATTATGCTTGTTAAGAAACAAAATTTAGTCCCCTGCATGCAGACTCTTTCAGCCTGGGTTCCATGAAAGCATTAATCCCTACAGAAAATGCTTTCAGTACAGATTTACGACCATGCTAGATGCAAAGGAGAAAAGTTAATTCATCACCTCCAGTAGATGCTTCCGGGTATCAGGGGTTAATTCCCTGCGGGATACCTGGTTGAGAAGGGTTATATGGTGGGAAGTGGAGAAGAGGGTGGACATCCTACCCCGTCCCCCAGCCTGGCCTTTGACCCGACCAGCATGACAGTAATTTATTTCCAGGTACTAGAGAGTGAGTTCTCAACACCCAAGAAGCATTCGTGCCATAAGTCATAGTTGTGTACTTAAGAGATTCTTTTTGTCTCTCTTCTTTCTCCTAAGAGACTCTTTGAGACGTTGACTCTGCTTGGATTTCCTTTTCTCCATTAGATAGCACTCACTTCTGCCACTGGATAATGTTTTCTATTTAGGAATCACAATTGAAGAAGTGTTAAGCCACTTAGGCTTCCAGGAACTGTTGTTCGAAAACTTCAGATGAAGGCTAAGCTACAAAGAGAATCACAAGTGGGCTAAGTGTTTGCAAAGTAGATGTCCGTAGCAGATTGCTCGCGTCTGGGCATTTATGGACTTATTCAAGGATGATAGTCCCTTTTCGTTCACCCCACTCTTCCTTAGTCCCATTGCTTAGGTCAGTAACGGACGATGTAATTGGGGAGCAGCCTAGAGACTAAATCTACTCTTACCATATGTTCTGCATGGCTCTAAAACACTAAGAGGTTTTTATCACAGTATAACCTAGTGGTAACTGGTTATACGAGACCCACACGGTGGGGTCTTGGTATAGATTGGCTCTGTGATGAACGCGAGCAGACCAACACAGTACAAGAGACCAGAAGAAGGAGGCCAGGCTGCTGGACACACGGAAGGAGGGTCTCCTTCCTCTGGAGGGTGACCCAGTGAGATATAAGACTCCTTCAGTATTAATAGTCTGTAGGTATGCATGACAGAGAATGTCCTAGATCTTCATCACCTAAAAAAAGAAGATAAGCCGTCATTTCCATGGAGTTCTGGACTGTGTTAACGTTAAAGCATCCCACAAATGTCAGTCAGTGTTATGCAGATTGGGTACCTACCCATCTGCGTTCCTCTGCTAATGCCTAGTGAAGATCCTAACTCACTTCTAAGAGGCTTATGTACCCACAAGGCTCTGGACATTAAATATATAATAGTGGGTTGGCTGTGATTCATTCCCATGACGATCCTTTTAATTTGTCGGCCAAGATCTATGTGTGGAATGGGGATAATATTTCAGAAAGAGCCTTATGCTGATGCAGGCTCGGCATGAAGGAAGGCAGGTGCTTGTTTCTGGCAGTTGTAGGAGGCATGAATCCAGAATGGATTTGCATCTTATCTTTGTGTGTATCATTTAATATTTATTGAGACCTTCCTAGGTTCTGGGGAATATGAAAACAAATATAAGCTGAGCCCCGGCTTCTCGCCAGCCAGTCAGTGTTAAGGCTCTATTTCTAAGTCACATCTACAATTTTTCTTTTCTTTTTCTCTTGTTAAAAGATTTTATATTCAAGTAATCTCTGTGCCCAACGTGGGGCTCAAACTTACAACCCCGAAATCAAGAGTTGCACACTTCAGGGGCTGAGCCAGCCAGGCGCCCCTAAATGCCGGGTTTTTACACTGTAGAATCTTGACTGTGAGTTTCTATTTTCAGGAGAAAAGAGAAGGCAGATTCTCTTCTGCGACACACCCTCATTTGTTCTCTGTATCATCTTCATTTGCCCATGTAGGACATACAACTCAAGGGTGCTTCACTCTGGAGCCCTGGAAGTGATCTTCAGGAGATGATCAGATGATCTTCAGAGGGTATAGCTTGAGTGGGGGTGTATGGGAGTGTTAGCAACGGTAATAGGAGTGTCTATTTTGGAGTCAGCAGGACGCCGAGGGCTCTGATTGCTGGGACCTCCCAGACAAGCCAAGAGGACCACACCAGGAAGGTGGTCTAAGTCAATTTGGGAGGAACAGAAGGTTTCTGATCTTTTCTATTCTGCTTCTGTCTCGAACCCCCGACCCTCCTGTGTTCTGGCAGAAGATTGTACCAGCCTGAGAGGTGAGACCAAGAACCACTGTAAACCCACTTAGACCATAATTTACTTTCAGAATCAGTTGATGACATCAGTCCATGCTTCAGGAATTGTGAGGGAAGGTGTCTCAACCAGAAAACCCCTAAAGGCGCTAAGATCGTACTCATTCAACCAGCCCATATCACCCTTGTGTTGAAGGGCAATCGAAGAAGTGTTGGAATTATATTTTTTTCCTTTTCCTCTTCAGGGTTTTAAAGACTTGACTTACCCAGATAGAGTTTTGTTGTGTATTTTTTTCTTCTGTTTTTTTTTTTTTGTTTGTTTTTATGTTTTTTGGTTTTGTTTTTAGAAATGGAGAGAGACCAAAAACTTACTATGTGACCTTGTATAAATTGCTTAATCCCACTAAGCTTTTGCAAAGTTTTCTCAGTTTTGAGGACAATAATGGTAGCTTCCCGAAGAGTTTTTGAAAGGGTTTTATGAGAAAGTCTATGTAAGGCACTGAGTACAGTGCCTAGAACGTAGCAAAAATGTGAACGGGGTGTCTGCGTGGCTCAGTCAGTTCAGCGTCTGACTTCGGCTCAGGTCATGATCTCAGTCTGTGGGCTCGAGCCCCACGTCAGGCTCTGTGCTGACAGCTCGGAGCCTGGAGCCTGCTTCGGATTCTCTGTCTCCCTCTCTCTCTGTCCCTCCCCTGCTCGCACTCTGTTTCTTTCTCTCTCAAAAATAAGTAAACATTGACAGAAAAATTTTTTAAAAAGTGATCAATGCTGAACTCTTATGAGGGTTTCTTTTCAAAGAGAATCTTTATCAATTGATTGTGATTCTTTGATCCTGCACCCTTCACCCTGTTTAAAACATCTTATTGACTAGATTTCAATTTCAAACCTTTTAATCTCTCTTTAAGGGCAGTTGAGTATAAAACATGGTTACAAGGGCACCTGGGTGGCTCAGCCCGTTGAGCAACCGGCTTCGGCTCAGGTCACGATCTCATGGTTCGTGGGTGTGAGCCCCACATGGGGCTCTGTGCTGACAGCTCAGAGCCTGGAGCCTGCTTTGGATTCTATGTCTCCTTCTCTCTCTGCCCCTCCCCCACTCTCTCTCTCTCTCTTTCAAAACATAAACATTAAAAGAAAAAAAACCATGGTTAGAAAACTAAACTAGGATCTCTTCTGCACGAGCTCCATGTTCCGATAAACCAATCCAAACTGGACTGCTCCCCAATCAGGATGATGAGCCAAGAGCTTGGGAATCCTGGCAGGAGATCTGTCCCTGGGTTGCTGCCGGTGGTATAAATAGCTGTGAATCTCCAGGTGATTTGCTAAAGGACCACACCCTCGAGAAGGGTTTCTCTGCTAAGGGAAAGTAATCCAAAGAGGACATCATACTCTCTCTTCACTGTGGGGAGAGCGCCAGGTGTGTTCCATGGACAGCAAGAGCCCGTGAAAGCAAGGCTCACCCTTTGCGTCCTTGGAATGGCTGGAGAATCTGCCCAGGAGCTTTACAGATGGCGATTCCCAGAAGGTCTCTGCAATGTCCTCGGGGAGTGACTCTCGGGTGACTGATGAGGTAGGGTTCCAAAGCTGGATGGAGCCATCGTCCCCTCCCAGGGAAGCTCAGAGACTTGCACGTGACCCCTCGGAGAGTGAGCGGTGACTCGAAGATAAGCAAATAGACAACAGGCACTAGAAGAATGATTCTCTCCCACTGGCCTTTCAAAGATACTTGCGATGGATCTCAATCTCACCCTCTTAACACAGCGTTTGGAGTTTTTCTTTTTTGGTCAATGCCTACGATTATTATGAATGCTGGGAGACTGGCAGAGAACAAATGATCTTCTGGGATGCACGGTGTTGAGAATGGCTTCATGGCAGAAAATGGACGTGGGGTGACAACTCAGAAGTTGGCCGTGGGTTTTTTTTTTTTTTTTTTTTCTGTCCTGGTTGGGGGTGGGGGCGAGAAGACAATGAGACGATGAATAGTAAATGCTATTTTTATTGAGAGCTTACTATCTGCGAGGTATTTCCCGACGTGTATTGGATGCATTATCTCAGTTAATCTTCACAACAAGTTACAGACAAGGGCTATGATTACTCCCATTTTGTGGATGAGGAAAACAAAATTTAAGGAGGTCAAGTAAATTGTTCCTGGTCACAGAGCTGGCATATGGTAGAATGGGATCTTGAACAGGGTCTGATCCTGGAGGCTGTACTCTTAAGCACTAAGCTAAAATAATGTGACTTTCAGCCTGACGTAGAGAAATATTGGCTGAAGCATGTTTCTTCAGGGACAGCACCTACGTCTTTGAAGAACGTCCTTGACTCTGAGTACCTGGCTGTTGGGCTGCACTTGAGAACCGATAAATGTTTATCAGCAGAACTGCCTGAATCGTTGGGTTCCATATGACAGCTTCTGAAAGCTAGACTTGCAAATTAAGAAATGCTGCCCCCTTACATTCTTGCGAACCAACAGAAATCATGAACCTCTCTCAAGATGGGGATCCGATTCAATTAAAAAACATGACTTATTTATTTCTGGCAAGATGTTGAAGTTAGAAGCACTGCCCTTCTCTCCATCCATTTGCCATAAAATATTAACTTGTTTGAGCGCGGTGCCTGATGTGAATGTGGATGGTATTGTGTGACTGCGGCTTAACAATATGTGTGCAAGCATGGAAGTATTCTCCACGAGATTTGACGTAAATATGTAAGGAGAAAGGATTGCCAGCTGCCGATGCAACGTCAAGGGAATCTGTTTAATGTGGGTTGTCATATTCGGGCAGTTATCGAGCCCAGAAGTGGATTGGGACAGAACTCCGACCTTTATCTACAATTGTGCAAACATCAGAGGGTCCTGATCAAGATGAAAGCGTGTTTCTCCCAGGGGTGTGCTGGTCAACGTCTAACGGAGAGCTCTCTTGAAAGTGAAAACAGCCCTAGCTGGTCGCATTGGCCAGTTTGTGTGATGTAATTGTCTGTGATAGATTTTAATTCCACTGTAGATGGAACTGAAAAGAGAGATATGCAATCTTCTCTCTTGAGATGATTTCACTGGGCTCCAACATATCGCTTATTCCTCTAGAACCTCCACCCTGGTCCAAGTGGGAGTCCCCACTCACCATCTTGCGTACAGACGGCTGCGGGGCTGGTCCCATTATCGTGGCCCTTGTCTACTGAACATTCCAACTTTACAGGCCAGATGCTTAGCATTAGGCTCCCGCTTCACAGGCTGCGCGGTTTCTTGTGATGTTTTGCCGTGGACAGGGTAGCAGCTGGAAGGTCCGTGAGAGCCCCGACGGCCCAACAAAGACTTTCCAGATGAACTGTCACGGGGATGGTGGGAGCAGACTATACTCAGTCCTCCTGGTCGTCTCGCCACCGTAAGAATGAACAGCTCATTACGCACTGAAGGTGGGGGAAGGAGCCACGTCCAGTCAGATGTAGGCTGAGTCGGGAGGGCGACGGGTTGCCTAGATGAAGTCTATGGGCAGCGTCTGTCCTCTCCCATCCTTGAATCCCCAGAATCCTTGGCCTAGAAGGTTCAGTTTAGTTTAGTAAACCATTACGCGCCAGACCCGCCAGGGTGAATGACTCCTAGACCTTGTGCCCAGGAGCAGGGCATCACGACTCTGTGCCACACGCACCGGTGAATGGAGGTCTATCCCTGGTGCTAAGGGCTCAGAGAGGAGCTTACCTAGGAGCTGTCTAGAGTGGTAGTCAGGGAGGGCTTCCCGGAAGAGGCAGGCCAAAGTGAACTCTTTAAGAGATGAGTTTCTTTCTCCATAGCTCAGCTGGATAGAACTCAAGTCATTCAAGTTAATTGGATTCTCACCTCTTAAAATCTTCACAAAGGAGTCTCTTTCATCTGCTTTGGACCCCGAGCTTCAGGAAGGAAGAAGTATTTGGGTAGGATCGTCTCTAGACGCAGGTGCTAATCGTCCTGTGGATATAATGGGTTTTTGTTGGGGGGTGGGGTAGAGTTGGGGAATTTATTCATTGCTAAAGGAATATATCTGATCAAAAGAAATCAAGTTTCGACCAGAAAAGGGGCTGAGGGCTGATCCTATGAGGTCCCCCGGCCTTTCAGGCTTAATAGGTGTAATTGTTTGAAGAACTAAGATTATTATCGTAACATGAATGTTGTCTACACGAGCCCCGAAGCGAAGACAAGTCTTCTCAAGGCTCGTGGAGAAGCCAGAACGAAACGTCCAGCATGGGACGGCCATGCTGCCCAGCAGATGTATCCCTCTAAGTCAGCATGTTTTTCTGAGACGAGTCGGGAGACTTCCACAGAGTTTGCAAACTCACACACACGCATGGCTGTAAGGTCTCTGGCTCCCAAAACACGTCCACGTAAGCACGTGCCCCGTCCCAGCTCCTAGGACTAGGAAGATTAGCAGGGACAGTGTCACAAGCCTGGATCTGGTACAAAGCTGCCCACTCTTTTGGACAAATCAAAGGGATGAAGGGTGTGTTCTTAGGGAGAGTTAGACTTTTATCACTGCAGAAAAAAGGATGACTTCCCCGGGGTTATGGCTTTGGTTTGGGGAGACACGAAGAACTGAGCAGTTTGTTTATTTATTTATCTATTTGTTTATTATTTATTTATCTTTAATGTTTATTTATACTTTTGAGAGAGAGAGAGACAGAGCATGAGCAGAGGAGGGGCAGAGAGAGAGAGAGAGAGAGAGAGAGGAAGACACAGAATCCAAAGCAGACTCCAGGCTCTGAGCTGTCAGCACAGAGCCCGATGCGGGGCTCAAACTCCTGAGCTGCGAGATCATGACCTGAGCCGAAGTCAGATGCTCAATGGACCAAGCCACCCAGGCGTCCCAGAACTGAGCCGTTTTTTAGGAATATCCTTGTTCTCAATTTGTCTTTCAACTTGTCTCGCAAGAGTCTGAAGGTGGCCTAAATACACAGCCAAAAGACTAGGAAAGGGAGGTCCCCACTGATGCCAACAGAGAGGCCTTGAGTAGAGAGATGCCTGTGCTGTTTGAAAGGGTGGGATGGGTCCATCGGAAGTAGGAGAGAGTACTATTTAATCGACCCTATTCCATAATCTCAGTCTTGGAAAACCGCCACCGGCCTTGGCTTTTGTCAACCATCGAGATGCCCTAGGAGACCCCAAAAATTCAACCAACTCTGAGAAAACAAGTGCTGTGAACTTTAGAACTCCTCTCAGTTGAGAGGCATTGCCCTACACTCCCAGCTCTATGCTGCAAAGAGATGATAATTGTTTTCAGCATTTCCAAAAGGCCATTCCAGGGAATATTATTCCAGCAATTAGGGAAGGGCACCGCGAAAAGAAAAGTCACCTATGTTCATGCAAGTGTGGAAAATACATAGTTAAATAGAGTGAAGCAGTTTATTTTCTACCATGTGTAAGAGGAAAGGATTAGTGGGGGGCGGGGGTGGGGAGGAGATTTAGAAGCTAGCCACCCCTGATGGAAGGTCAATTGTCCCTGATTCTTTAAAAAAATTTTTTTAATGTTTATTTATCTTTTGAGAGAGAGAGAGAGAGAGAGAGAGAGATGCAGAGTGTGAGCAGAGAAGGGGCAGAGAGAGAGGGAGACACAGAATCCGAAGCAGGCGCCAGGCTCTGACCTGTCAGCACAGGGCCTGACGCGGGGCTCGAACTCATGGATGGTGAAATCATGACCTGAGCCGAAGTTGGACGCTTAACCCACCGAGCCACCCAGGTGCCCCAATTGTCCCTGATTCGAATTCTGAATTCCTGGGTGACCCCTGCAGGATCGCTCCACATATCCAGTTCCGTTTCCACACAGACACGAAGCAGAAATTTCGGTAAAGTCATCTCAGACTTTCCTTACAAAATATCGTAAGGATTAAGCAAGCCTATGCTGTGAAAATGTTTTGAGCTCTGCGGTCAAGTACACGACCTAATGACAGGGTATCCGGCCCTGACCACCAGCAGGGTTAACCGAGGGGTTTGCAGGACAGGCACAGAATCCTCTGGCAGGACAGGGGAGGGCTGACATCCGGGGATGATCGGGAAGAGTCATGCCCCGTGTGCACAGACAAACGGGTAGATAGGCATGCTGCGTCCTTGGGGGACAGTGGCTTATGTCCCCAGAGGAGAGGACAATCCCAAAGACTTGAAAAGACAGAAAACCTAGAACAATAAGCAGGTGCTCTAAAAAGTTTATTTTTTTTTCCAGTTGGTGGTGACGGCAAGCCTGTGAACACTGGGCACGTAGGATTCCTCATTCCCGTTGCTGAGTCATCGGGTTGTCTTGGAATCTGAGGGGAGAAGGGCTGGGAGGCGGGGCGGCCGCGGAGAAGCCGGACCTTTTTGAGCAGAGCAGGTGCGCCACCTTGCGTTGCAAGTGGGCGCTGCAGGCCATGCTCGTGGGATTAGCAAATTGGGAGTTGGGAATCGGTTCCCTTTGGCAACAAGCTGACCAGTAAGGCCTGGGTTTACCCTTGTGACACCCTGAATTATTTTTCTAATTTTTTAAAAGGTATTTATTTATTTTGAGAGAGACAGTGACAGCGTGAGTAGGGGAGGGGCAGAGAGAGAGGGGGAGAGAGAGGGAGAATCCCAAGCAGGCTCTCTGCACACAGCCCGAGATCATGACCTGAGCCGAAGCGGAGAGTTGGACGCTTAACCGACCGAGTCACCCGGGCACCCCATATTTTTAACAAAAGGTGGTGTATTGGGGGCCCCCCGGGTGACTCGGGTCGGTTAAGCATCCGACTTGGGCCCAGGTCATGATCTCACAGTTTGCGGGTTCAAGCCCCACGTGGGGCTCTGTGCTGACAGCTCAGAGCCTGGAGTCTGCTTCCAATTCCTTGTCTCCCTCTCTCTGCCCCTCCATCGCTTGTGCTCTCTCAAAAATAAATAAATATAAAAAAAAAAAAGTATTGTATTGGTCACAATTGTTCAGAGGAAGACAACCAATAGAGTATGTATGTATCCTGTTAAGACTTTAAGGACTTAGCTCGCACAGTTGTGGGGGATGGTAGGTTCGAAATGTGTAGGGAAGGCCAGCAGCCTACAAACTCGGGCAGGAGTTGATGTTACAGTCTTGAGGCAAAATTTCTTCAAGGTTTCTTCTTAAGGCCTTCAACTGATTAGACGAGGCCCGCCCACACTAACCAGGGTAATCTCCCTTACCTAAAGTCAGCTGATGGTGGATATGAACCACATCCCAAGTTACCTTCACAGCAACACCCAGGTCAGTGTTTGATTAAATAACTGGGCATTATTTGACACATAAAACTAACCACCATGATGAAGGAGCGTGGGGCAAGCTGAGGGTAAAATACAGGCTAATAGCACCCCCCCCCCCCATCAGGTGGAATATGTATGACATTCCTCGGACACTCCCAGCTACCCAAGAACAAAGGAAAGGGGTTTAAGTGCTTGCCATGGTGATGTGGGAAACTAAGGCAAATGAAAAATTAAATTCCCTTACTGCCTACAGCCCATTGACAGACAAGTCCTTGAAACAGGCAGAGTGACCTCCTCTAGGAGCTTGGCTGCCTCCGTGAGGATGCTTTGCTGGGGGACAAAACAAGAATCTTAGCTTCACATTATCCCAACCCCGAGGATCCTGCTAGTTTACTTGAACACATAAAAATTCCTTTGGAAACTTCCTTTATCTTAACTGCCCCAAGATATATGCCCGCAATCAGACTCCAAGCTTACGCCCTCCCCCCACCCCATATACATCTGAAGGGTCCCATGACTGAGGTTTTATTAAATGGTAATAAATGGTGTTTCCCTAGCAACAGCTAGCCCCTCAAAGTCCTGGAAACCTTGCTTCCGAACTACCTTAGAGACTTACTCTATCCCTGACCCCCTCCCAACCTGAGGGCGTGTAGTGAGTTACCCGTCACGACCCCAGCGCAGCTCTTTCTGCCCACGGGTCCTGTCCCCGTGCTTTGATAAAATCACCCTTTGGCACCAAAGGCGTCTTCAAGAACTCTTTCTTGGCCGTCAGCTCCGGACCCCCCCCCCCCATCACCCCAAAACTTCATTAATCATTAGGTAAAGGGGAGACTCAGTTAACAGTTCTCCTCCGGGTACAGGCTCTCCTTTCCAATGCAGATTTCGGCAGTTGAGGGGGAAGCAGAGAGCTTTTCCTGCACCTGCTGGGTTTTGTTTACTTTTTTTTTTAATTTAATTTTTCTAATTTACATCCAAATGAGTTAGCATACAGTGTCACAATGGGTTTTGTTTACTTTTAACTTGAAATAATCTTTATGCCAAAGCGGCCCATCTTGGAGCAGCCTGCCCTTGGCCCCTATGGCAACATTAGCAAGACGGGAAAATGTATTTTTTAACATTAACAGTATGAATTACTCTTCACTTGTTTCATTGTCATACGAAGTCAGCAACACTCAGGTCGCTTTAGGTACATTGCCATTTCTAGTTATTCCTTGTAACATGGCATTAGATTCTTTTTTTTTTTTACATTCATTTATTTTGAGAAAGAGAGAGACAGAGCATGTGAGCAGAGGAGGGGCAGAGAGAGAGAGAGAGAAAGAGAATCCCAAGCAGGCTCCACGCTGTCAGTGCAGAACCCGACGTGGGGCTCGAACCCACGAACTGTGAGATCATTGATGAGGTTTTGCGGTGACGGCGGGGTTCATGGGGCTCAGAGCTGGCGGCCAGGAGAGAATTCTTGAAGATGTCTTTGGTGCAAAAAGGTGATTTTAGTAGAACACGGGGACAGGACTCATGGGCAGGAAGAGCTGCCTGGACCCTGTGGAGACACAGGTTATATATTTGGGACTCGGGGGAGGTAAAGTCCAGGGGGAGTTTCCACTGGGATTTTCATCTGCTAAGGAGGACTCACAGGCTACTGGAGCCCCAGCTGTTGTCAGGCTAAGGTTGTTTTTCCCTCTGGCAAAGCGTTAGCGTTACCGTTGGCAGTTCCTGGACTTCAGGCCATTGATGGGATTGCCTTTATCTGGTAAACCGGTGGGCAATCTTCTCTGTTTAGCCAGTGGTTTTGTTGTGCTTTCTTGTTTTTTTGGGTAGCCGGGAGTGTCCAAGGAATATCACACATGTCCCACCCGGGGACATACACATCAGCCTGTCGCATGCTCCCTCATCAATCCCACCGAGTGAACTGGTTACCCCGGGGAACTCTCCCATTTGACTCTGATGAGGGAGGGTGAGACAAGCTGAGGACAAAGCCCAAGCTAGCAACATCCCACCCCCCCCCACCTCACCCCCGCCCCCCATGACAGTGGGTTGGTTAAGTGACATTCCCCAGGCACTCCTAGCTGCCCAGGAACAAAGAGAAGGGGAAAAACAGTTAACTGATAGAGATTCAGTCATGCTAGACTCCATCAGTTTACGAATACCTTAGTAAATTACAAGAAAAGGGCAATCTTCTCAACAGCCTAATTTCCAGAAACCTGTAGACTCAGTTCCCCGGAGCCCCTGATATCACCCTCTCCTCCTCAGTGATGTGGGGAACCAAGGCAAGAAGGAAATGGCAGGTAACATTTCCTTATAACCTGCAGCCCATTGGCAAATACGGAGTGTAACTAACGTTTCTCTAGGCGCTTCCTGAGGTCTTAATGCTAATGCTTCCCTAGAGGGAAAAACAACCTTAGCTTGACAATAGCTAAGCCTCCAGGGATCTGTTAGCTCTTCACATATGGAAATCTCTTTAAGAAACTTCCTCAGGGATTTATCTCCCCCAGCCCCCAAGTGCCAAGTATATAACCAGTCTCTCCTCCGGGTCTTGGGAAAGCTCTTCTTGGCCCGGGTCCCGTCCCCGTGCTTTAAGAAAATCACCTTTTTTTGCGCCCAAGACGTCTCAAGAATTCTTTCTCGGCCTTGGCTCCAGAACCCCCGTCACTCCAAACCTCATCAACTGTTAAAAAAAAGAAAGAAAGAAAGAAAGAAAGAAAGAAAGAAAGAAAGAAAGGAGTCTACAGTTTTGATGGGTTTTTACCTCCTATGATGCTTTAAATGAGGCATTTGCAGCCCTGAACACTGAGAATCCCTCCTTTGGAGACCCTCAGGCAGCGCAGAGGAGGGGGACAGGACACGAACAGGAGTCCCACGGTTGGTTCTTACTGGAGAGAGAAAAAGAAGACATTGGATCCTAGTTGGGGCTCTCTGGCCAGGCCCGGAAAGTCCCACAGGATCAGCTAAGAGAGAAGGCGGAAGTTACAACCTTTCTACGGATCATCATTAGATCTAATTAGAAATAGAAGTAGAAATAATTAGTAGAGTCACCTGCTAGTTTCTAACCTCCTCCCCGAATCGTGTCCCCCCAAATTCTTATGTTGAAATCCTGACCCCCCCCCCCCCCCTCCGGATACAGCAGAGTGTGACTGCAGCTGACAAGGCCTTTCAAGAGGTGGTTAGCTTGCAACGAGGTCATTATGGTGGGTCCCAACTCAATGACTGGTGTCCTTGTAAGAAGAGGGGTTGAGGACACAGACGGATGCAGGGGGAAGGCTGTGTGAGGACAGGGAAGAAGAAGACGTCAAGGAAGCCAAGGAGAGAGGCTTCGGAATTAACCGCCTCTGCCTACACCTTGATCCCAGACTTCCGGCCGCCAGAATCGTGAGCGAGTTACATTTTGGTCGGTCGAGCCACCCGGTGGGTGATCCTTCACCACGGCAGCCCTGGCGAATTAAAAAGCGAGGTAGCACAGCGTGTCCTAAACCATTATCTGCTTCCACTCGTGTAGGCTGGTAGCATTGATGAGGATTTGGGTGGCCTGGCATTTAAAAATTCTCTTTTCTCTTAGGTTTCTGTGACTATGGGGTTTAGCGGTCGCGTGATAGGGTTGAGGGTGCATGACTAGCCCACGAAGTTGCAGGAAGCCTTTCCGAACTGCCCGTAGTGACACCTGTATTCACGTCGTTACTAAGACACATGCGTTCCGCGGATGTGGTGGGAATTTCCGTTCCAGGAAGCAATGCTTTCCTATATTAAAGACCGACCGGGGTGCCAGTTTAGAACGAGCGTGCTCATGGTTACCACTAGTAATGTGGGTCGGTGCTACCAGCTACACAGGGCTTGGGGTAGGTCTGTAGGGCCTCTACAGCTTCCCTTGGGTGACTGCCACTAAGATACGATGCTCTTAGTCTGTTCAGATTCCTACAACAGACGACCACAGACTGGGAGGCTTATACACCGCAGAGATTGATTTCTCAGGGTTCTGGAGGCCGGGAACTCAAAGATCAAGGCGCCAGCAGACTCGGTGCCCGGCCAGGGTCCTCTTCTGTGTTCACAGATGGCTGTCTTCTTGCTGTGTGGCCTCACATGGCAGAAGGGGCGAGGGAGCTCTCTGGGCTTCTTTCCTCTTTTTCTTTTTTATGTTTATTTATTTTAGAGAGAGAGGGAGACACAGAATCCGAAGCAGGCTCCAGGCTCCAAGCTGTCAGCACAGAGCCCGACGCGGGGCTCGAACCCACAAACCGTGAGATCATGACCCGAGCCGAAGTCGGACACGAAACTGACTGAGCCACCCAGGTGCCCCATGCAAGGGCCTCGCCCTCATGATCTAAATACCTCCCAAGGGCCCACCCCCTACTCCCATCATATCAGGCAATGGGATGTCACACATGATATTCAGGAGGACACAAACATTCGTTTATGACAACTAAAGAATAAGCCATTGAGTTTATGAAAATATAAAGGATAAATATAACAAATGTAGTTATTAACACTTGCTTGGTGCAGGTTTTTTATGTTTACTTATTTTCGAGGGGGGGGGGAGTGGGGAGGGGCAGATCTGAAGTGGGCTCCATGCTGACAGCAGGCAGATTGGCACGGGGCTTGAACCCCCAGACTGTGAGAATCATGACCTGAGATGAAGTCGGATGTTCAACAGACTAAGTCACCCAGAAGCCCCTACTTTCTGTGTTTTAAAGAAAGAATAAAACTTGCAAAAACAATAGTGTATCTTTGGTTACAATTATTAGCACCACCCCCGTCCTGCCTGGGCAGAGGACCCAGACTGACCATCAGAGACTCAGGGATGAACACATACGTCTCTCTCTTCCCCTGTTTCCAGACTGGGGATTGCACACAGCCTTGCGCTCAAATCCTTTTCTTAGGGCTATTCTTGGCTCTTCTGTATTTGTCAGGTTTTGCCATTTGATTCTCTGTTCGAAACTTACATTAGCACCGTTGTCTTTCAGAGAGAAAACCATCCTCCCTTTTCCAATTCTCTGGCTTCTCCCTGGCTGTTTCCGCCGTGAAAACACTGCCTGAGTCAGAAAGGGAATGACCGTGTGGCATTGCCATGCAGAACTGCCTTCAGGAACATCCACGGGGTCTCCCGACCTTCCCTGTCTTTGGAAGCTCGAAGCTGCCCCTGTCCCTGGGTGTTTGTGGGCTGTGTGTGGAAAATGCCCGCCTTGTGTGCCTTTCCTCTTCCCGCTGACATTGCCCTGCCCACCGAGCCCTGCCCGGGGAGCCCGTGAACCAGGACGTGATTTCCGAAACGCCTTCCTAAGCATCCCCATTCATCAGCTCATTGATTTTCTTCCTGTAGGCTTTGCAGGTATTTGCTGCAGGTAAGGAAGGAGTAAGGAAGAACCGGACATGATGAAGAGGCTCCCATCTGATGGGAAGACAGAATGAAAAGTACCCCGGCCTCCAGAAGCTGAGGTCAGAACCCGAAGAGAGGGGCTATCTGTCATATGTGTAGCAGAAGACAGGTAGTGAGTGACAGAGCCCCAGCTTGAAAAGGTCGACAGCTGAAGAAGAAACCAGGCAGGTGAAGGAAAACCTTCTGTTTGGAAAAGCCCATTAATTACCAATTGACAGAGGAGTCTTGAGACTGATATGTGACCAGATGTCCTTCTGTTTCTGTTAACAGAACTAAAAACTCCCTGCTTAAAAAAAAAAAAAAAAAAAAAAAAAAAAGGCAGGAGGGTTAAGAGAGCAAGCTTAATAATGGAGATTGAGATTCCCTTGCCTCCCCCACAATACCAAGGGGCCCCAAACATTCTCAGGCCCACCTGATTTAGGAAACTGTGTCGATCAGCATTTTATTTTGCAGAAAGAAAGGGAGTTTAAGAATGTCTCTCCTTGGGGCACCTGGGTGGTTCAGTCAGTTAAACGTCTGACCCTTGGTTTCGACTGGGGTCGTCGTCTCACAGTTCGCGAGTTCGAGCCCTGTATCGGGCTCTGTACTGACAGCAAGGAGCCAGCTTGGGATTCTCTCTCTGCCTCTCTCTCTCTCTCTCTCTCTCTCTCTCTTTGCTCCTCTCATGCTCACTTGCTCTCTCTGTCTCTCAAAAGTAAATAAATGAACTGAAAAAAGTCTCTCCTTTTCCACTTGAGCAATAAATGTGTGCAGAAGTCGTTCTAGTCAACAAGACTGTACCGGCTGCATTAGCTTCAAAGTCAAAGACAAGAATGAACAATCCATAAGAAAGGAATATGCTTATGAAGGATAGCCTAGAAGACCCTGAGATTCACACGCCCTGGAGAGGGCAACATTTCTCCTTGCCTACGATGTCTATACTATTTCAAACGCATCAAAAAGGCAAAGTAGTTACAGCCAAGGAGATTGAGAAAAACTTCTGGGTCCAGGCGTGACCGCAAATGCCCCCTGGAAGGGAGAAATCGTTGATGATACACTTGATTATTGTCAGAATTGGTTCCTTTATCTTCCTCGGCTGGAGTTGAGGCTTGCCCATTAAAGAAGAATGGGACAGAATGAACACGGGGAGGATGAGAAATGATAGACACGCCGTAGGAAGAAGATGAGAGAGAGAGAGCTGGGAACTCAAATTCTCATAAGGCCAAGCAACGACGACAAAGTTCCCTGGGCCAGAGTTCTCTTCCGTTCCGCAGGGTGCCTGCCCCATACTCCATATGCCAACAGAAGGTTAGATTTTAAATCTTGGGGAGAATGAATACCTTGTTGCAAAGGAACACTGGCGATCCCCATACTTCGGATCCCCATACTTTGTGCCAAGTTAGGTGAGACAGAGTACCTCTGGAACCCCTGGAGAGTCCACATCCTAGGGGGATGATGTGACAAGTTTACCTGGGGCAATCTTGTCCCAGGGCATCCCCTCAGCTTCTGGATCCTGGGCTTGTTCTGTTTGTTTGTTTGTTCGATTTCAGGATCCTAAAGAGAAAAGCAAACAGAGCCTCCACGCCCTGCAAATGACAGATGTTTAACTCCTCTGAGGCTTTGTTCTTCACCTTAATCACAGCTACACGAAGAAAAACACCAGCAAAGGCATCATCAGTGAGATGAACGCATTGACCCTCTAGAATATTTATAATTACACAGGTACCTGGAGATGGGGGTGGGGGTGGGTGGGAACGGGACTCACCCCCTCCTCCCTGCCCACTTAAATTTCTTATTTTGTCTGGCTGCATGGTAGTAGCAGTTTGTGATCAGAAATCACCCAATCTTTGGGTCAGTGTGACCATTGATACACATTTGACTGCATCCACGCAGATCTTCCCGGAGTAGAGTGGGAAAGAACTAAATGATGGCAGTCATTGGCGTTTAGTGCAATTGCGAATGTTTAAGAAACCCAGAGTGGGTATTCAGGGCACGGTGTTTAATCCCTTTTGTTGTTTGTTTTTCGTTTTTGTTTTTGTTTAAAGTAGCAAAATCCAGGGAACCAAAGCCACAGGAAGTCTCTGTGGGAGACGAAGGTCAAGTGGAAAGGGGAAAGTGGCCACTTTATGATGTAGTGCTCGAGAGGCAAAGCAAATTGCATTTCTCCAGGGAGATTTGCTTAACCCTCAGCAGGTTCAGACAGGGAAACCCATTTGCAAATCCCCAGACAATGATGGTGGAATGTCCTTCTCCCTCCCCCACCCAACCAGGAAACCCAATACCCTATGCTGGGAACTCAGAAATAAAAAGTACTTAGGTCTAGTACGGCAAACATACAAAGGTTTCCATACAAATTTAAATTTCTCAGAAAGGCAGCAAAGAGGACACCATAACAGATCTCTTTTTCACTGTTCCCTCGCGTTAAGAACTCTTAAGGCTGGAGGGGACTTTGTGAGCCATCCCAACCCGTGTCTTCTCATTTTATGCAGAAGAAATCGAGATCCAATCCTTTTTGGAAGAGCGATCTCTAGTGCAAGAATTGTAGGGGCTTTAGTGGAGCCAGAATGTTCCAACACTCACGTTAGAATCAGCCCTGCACATACCACTTGGTGGAATCACATCCTAAATTGTTGACAGGGACGCGGATTGTGTTGTTGTCATAGCTACAAGCTGTGCTGTCATTTCCTGGAACCCAGGGAGTTTTACAGGCAGAGCTTAGTGGAATAATAGAGATGGGTCTTCAGCAACTCACCGACCCATTGGTTGAGTCTCTCCTTTCTGCTCTCCGACCATAGAGCTGTTTTCATTGTCCCATGGCAACTGCGTGGTGGTCCCTTTATTGAGGCCCGTCCCTCCTGGTTCTGGGAAATCATCATCATCCACAACCAAACTCTGACATACCTGCTTTGTTTTATGAGCCAAATTTCTTATGGTGTGTTCTTTAGGGCCCTGGTTCCTTGACATCTTGTTAGATGTTCCTTAACATAAGTATCTCTTGGCCCATAAAGTCTGAAAATTTTGATGTTAAACGAATTTTGATCAGTATAATTTTGATGTGTATAAACATGTTTGCATATTATGCTCCTCTTTAAAAAAATGTTAGTTTATTTTTGAGACAGAGACAGAGACAGAGCATGAGCAGGGGAGGGGCAGAGACAGAGGGAGACACAGAATCCGAAGCAGGCTCCAGGCTCCGAGCTGTCAGCACAGAGCCCGACGCGGGGCTCGAACTCACGAGCTGTGAGATCATGACCTGAGCCGAAGTCGGACGCTTAACCGACTGAGCCACCAGGCACCCCTTAAGTATGCTCCTTTTGAAAGCATCCACAGTGATATGTTTCATGGAGAAAAATTCATTCATGCTGCTATTTTCTGAAATATTTGTCCCCCCCCCCCCCCCCCCCAAATCTCAGCCATGTTTGGAAGCGTGTGCTTCACATCAGCTCTGGGTGCCAGAACAGCCTGACGGATCGTGATGTTCCAGCCGTTCGAAAGATACCACTTTCCAGCATCAGCTGTAAGTGTGCCTTCCAAGTCCAACCTATTTCAGATTCCAAACATGCTGTGACTTTTGTTCTGGTGAAAGCTGCTGGTCCCAGGAAAGAATGAAGCATGTTCAAGCATCCTTCTTTCCTTCGCTCCATCAAGATGCGCACCGCACAGGGAGTTCTGGGGGCATCCCAGGGCTGGTTTGGAGGGGCTCCGATCCGGGAGCCCCTCATATAGTGTCTCAGGATGCAAAGTCCTGGGCTCGACTCCTCAAGGATTCAGTCTTCCAGGAAGCTCGAGAAACCTGGTGGACACAGAGATGTCTCCCTCCTGGCTAAACCTGCCTTCTCTCGCCTCAGTGCCACCCTGGGAAGGCCGGAACGGATGATTTAATCTAGATTTTTTTCAACTTCAGGAAGAAACTTTGTTATTTTGGGGACCCTTTCACCCGGGTTCATTTTTCCTTGCCTTCTCTCCACGCACATTGGCTTGAATTAAGATGTGAGTCCAAAGAGGTCATTCGATCTTCTGACTTTTGGGCTCGGGGCAGCGGCACAAATGGAGTCCTGGTGGTTCCTATGTACGAAGGGTTTTACATAGGGGTTTGGACCCAAAGGCTGTGGTGGTAAATGACGGATTTTCTCTAGAATGGCTCTTCTGCATGTGTCCTGGGTCAACCTTCAGTCATAACAGAGATCACAATAAAGTGAGTCAAATGAGTATTTTTGTTTCCCCGTGCATGAAAGTTATGTTTACACTATACTGTAGCCTATTAAGTGTAAATAGCATTATGTCTTAAAAAACCAATGCTTTATTTATTTATTTATTTATAGTTTATTTATTTTGAGAGAGAGAGAGCATGCATGCAACCAGGGGAGGGGCAGAGAGAGGGAGAGAGAGAATCCCAAGCAGGCTCCACACTGTTAGCACAGAGCCCAACATGGGGCTCGATCCCACGAACCGTGCGATCATGACCTGAGCCGAAATCAAGAGTTGGACATATCCAACTGAGGCACCTAGGTGCCCCCCGATGCGCGTGTTTTCGTGAAAAAATACTTTATTGCCAAAAAATGCTAACTATCTGAGCTTTCAGTCAGCTGTAATCACTGATTACAGATCACCATAACGCATATTATGATGATGAAACATTTGAGATGTTGCGAGAATTACCAAAATATGACACAGAGACATGAAGTCAGCAGACGCTATTGGAGACATGTCACCAATAAACGTAGACAACGTAGGGTTGCCACAAACTTGCAATTTGTAAAAAATGCCCTATCTGCCAAAGCGCAATAAACAGAAGTGTAATAAAACAAGGTATGCCTGTAAATAGATGGGGAATTTCAGATTCTGGATCCCGGATCCCTGGATCTCTCCTTCTCAGGGACGCAACAGTGGTTTTGAGTGGATAAGCCAAAAACAAATGGCTTATACATCTGATGACGTTGGCAGCCGAGAGCATTTTAGAAGAGTCCCCATTCAATTTCCCTTTCCAGAGGTTGAACCTACCTCTGAATTTAATGGGTAATTATTTTTCAGTAGGAACGTGTACTTGCAAATAAATAAGCACTGAACTTTTGAAACTGTCCCATGGCTTAATTGGAATGCAGTTCAAGCTGTCATCACCCAAGAGGCCAGAATTAAATTCTAGGGAGATAAGCATTTCCTGTCTGACTTCCCTCATGGAGTAGGCTTCGTGCTGTGGGAACTGTGGGAAGGAACGGGCAATGTTGGTTTCTATGTTTGACCAGGAGATGGCACCATCTGGAAACCTATCTCCACATCTCACTAGAAACAAGGAGTTTCTGTTTTTCACAGGGAGGTCGAAGATGCAAAGCAGAGCTGGAAAAAAACCAAATATCGTAAAAGACCATAATTCATACAGTGAAGATTCTTGCTGTCCCTGGGTGTATTTCTTTGGGAGTCCCGAGTGGGGGGGTGGGGGTGGGCAGGGGGAACAGGCAAAAAGAAATCTCGTATGAACATTCTGGGTATTGAAGAGACAGTTTCCCAAGTTCTTTTAGAGAAAGGTACAAAAAAACAAAATGCTCTTATGTTGTCGTAAATAACAGACTGGTGTAGGGAGTGGGGGAAGGACTTTTCATTCCTTTTCTAGAAAGAAACTGCTTCACGATTCCAGTTCCATGACCTTTCCTGCTGCCCCAGAGGAATGGACACTTCCTGACTTGTACAATGAGACCACTTCATGGTTCTTACTCTCATGGTATTTAAGAACTGGGGAGGAGTTTTGAGAACATTCGGTCCAAGTTTTATCCAGCACAGGAATTGATCTCGTAAGTAGATAGTGGAAACACTGTCTATTTGCAAAGCTCACTGGGGTCGATGGTACATTCACACATCTGTCAGTTCATCGTCGGACCCGCAGGTCAGGTTGTTTTAGTTGGACTATGGCCAGCTAACACTCCTAATGCTGTTTCTTGAGTACTTTATTCGTTCACAATCCATTCATTAAATGGATAGTCACTTATTTAATTGGTATTTACCCAAGGCCAGGCACTGAAAGAAATAGGCTTATATCCCTTACCTTACTAAATGCTACAACCACCACCTGAGACACGTTCCATTATTTCCCGTTCACAGGTAAGGAAACTGAGATCAGGAAGATTAGGTAACTTGTCCAAGGGAACACAGCTAGTAAGTGATGGCGGTCACGGCAGGGAGCTTGCTTTGAACCGTCTGATGAACCCCGAGTTCATACACTGAACTACAACGTTCTCATGCTCCCAAAGTGCACGTGGGTGGCCCCTTAGGGATCCTGTCGTCTCACCCTGCCACCTAAGCATTTTTATTTGAACCTTGATGGGCACATCTGCCTTACAGGGCACTGGGACTGATCTTCAGCTTCTCAATCTCACGTCTGCCCCTTCGTCCACATGATAACCCTGCAAATGTTTGCGTGTTATGAGCCTATCCTAGTACTCGTTCTTAACAATTTTTTTTTTAAGCGAAACAGACCCAGTTTTCTAACTTTTCCTTAAAAGAGATAACTTGTACCCTCTTATTACCCTGCTGGTTTTCTCGGTAAGCTCCTCCTTTGTCAATGTTTCTTTTTTTAAAAATGCCTAAAATGGCGTGACCGGGCTAGGACACAGTGGGTGTGATTGCTTTCCTTGGTCCGCACCGTGTTCTGTCCAGAGTGGGAGGATATGGGCTCTGATGATATGTCTAAAGCCAAACCAGCTACCATTTGACCCTGTGTAAACCATTTAATCCCCTCTGGATTCTGTTTCCTTATTTGTAGGTCTCTTCGCATCCGCTGCAACCTTCTGAGACTCTCCATTGTTCATTCATGGGATATCTGCCTTCCCCGTTAGTCTGTCTTCTGTGAGGGCAGAGGCCGGGGCCATTCTGTTCCACCCTTAAAGCCTTGCTCCGTTCCTGGCACCACCCAGCTGTTTAACTGGCAAAATAATGCATCTGCCACATGGGAGTAATTAAACCCTCTCTTCCTCCTTCACGGGATTGTTGTGCAAAACCAATGAGAGAATACACATAAAAGTATTCTGCTAAAAACAATGCCACGCCCACTGCATACGCTTTGTGTCTGACTCCATTGCATACGCTTTTTGAAAAAGTCATGTGATTGCTTTGCAGGGAATACAAAACTCCCAGGGTATTTTTTTCCTTACTCTATTCAGCTGTTCATTCATTCTTTCTTTTTTAAGACCCTACTAGGTGCTCAGACAGTGTATTTTAGTTCAAAGTACTATTTATAAAGTCAGTCAGAGAAAGACAGCTATCCCATGTTTTCACTCATCTGTGGATCTTGAGCAACTTAACAGAAGACCGTGGTGGGAGGGGAAGGGGCAAAAAAAGAAATAGTGACGAACAGAGAGGGACGGAGGCAAACCATAAGGGACTCTTAAACACAGAGAACAAACTGAGGGCTGATGGGGGGTGACGGAGAGGGGAAAAGGGGTGATGGATTTGAGGAGGGCACTTGCTGGGATGGGCACTGGGTGTTGTAGGGAAGCGATGAACCACGGGAATCTACCCCTAAAACCAAGAGCACACTGTAGACACTGCATGTTGGCCAATTTGACAATAAATTATATGTAAAGAAAAAAGACAAAAAACCGAAGTACTATTTATAAGCTCAGCAAATTCCTTTCACCTCCTCGAGTTGCACTATTTTCCTCGTTTAATCCTGGTGGTCCTTCCATTGTTCCATTGACTTACATCACTTACATGTGTACAGTCTAAACCTATTACTGTTACTGCAGTGTGCAGTGACTGAGCTGGGTTTCTACTGCATTAGTTAGACACAAAAATTCCACGCGTTTGTTTCTTACTTATTTGCTGGAAAAATCGTATGGGCGGAATGGGCTCTAGGGGCTGTTTCCAATATACGAAGGTGCTGACGTGTTTTAATTCATTTCTACTGATGGAATAAGAACAATAAAGCATGCCTTAAAGGGATTTAATTACACCAGGGAAAATTTTATCTCGATTGAAGGTTATCAATTGCCTAGAGTAGCTTGCCCATTTTAGGCTGGAAGGACTCTACAAAGTAAGGAACTTAAGAGAAATTGATACCAGAGATAATAGTGTATTTTTCTTTTCTGCTAGAAGTCTTTTAAAGTCAGTGAAATTCCTTTTTACTTTGTAAGGTTTCCTACCAATGTGTTCCATGGAACTTTCTCTAATTAGATGCCTCACAAAAGACTTGTCCATGACGAGCCCTTCTGGGAGATTTATAACGTACAGATGGGAGATTTATAACGTACAGAGAGAAACCAACATAACTTCGTTTAACCCAATCTTGTCCAATCTTGACTTTAGAATCCTTTGGTCACAGACCACCCCATTTATCACCTTGGGAAATGCATGTGTGGAATAACGTTGGACAGATCTGCCTCTAGTGGTCTCTGCCTTCTAGACGGTCTGCTTCATTTGTAGACATACGCTCTTTGCACAACCCTCAGCAAATACGAAAGAGTGGAAAAAAGTCTTTCCTTTCTGTAATTTCAGTTTGAGGTGCAAGTATCAGGTGAGGCCTCAGAATTCTCTTGCAATAATTCATAAAGGTCGGTGTAAGACCTGACCAGACTCCAAAGTCTTTCGGTGTCTCAGATACTCCAAGCACATCCCGTAGAGTTGTCTTTGAGCCACGAGGGCTCTATCCATTATGCTGTGGCCAATATAGTCAAGGGAAAGCCAGCTATGCTGAGAGAAGTGTTCCTTCCATTCCAGACATTGGGCTTTGGTCCTCTCGGAGAAGGTATGGCGCTAGGTGCCATAACCGCCCAAGCCCCAAACCCTGGAGATCTCACTCTATCCAACACTCATGATGTTTTAACTAAAGCATCTGGCCCAGAGTCATGCCAAAGGAAAAAGGGACTTACCATTGCAATCTGCATCATCTTTGCTATGGGGAACTCTATGATTCTACCCTGCTTCTCCCTTAAGGGATTCTCCCAGCAGGGGCTAGTAGTCCTTTTTCCTGTCTTACAGACTACTCCAGTACCATGATTTTGAGACTCAGTCTACTTTGGGGGGATCTCTACTTCCCAGGTCCTTTTCCCTGCCTGTTGCACCATAGACCCAGGGTCACAGACTCACTCCCTAACTCCTCCAGGATCAGAGCTCAATTTTACCCATCAGCCGATAAGAAAGGTATTCTTTTTGAGCACACACTGGTGGAAACCGGCTCTTCCTGCTCCTCAGCCAGCAGCCATACAGGTGTCGGTATAACCTTGTACTTAATGTTCCATTTGAGGCAGATTTGCTAGGTCATGTGGTAACTCTGTGTTTGACATTTTGGGGATATGCCAAACTGTTTTTTACAGTGCCGAGAACTTTTGCATGCCGAACGGGAATGTATGAGGCTTCGGATATCTCCACATTGTCACCAGCACCTGTTACCTTCTGTTTGTTTGTTTCTTTGCCTTTTTAGCTGTAGACATCCTACTGGGTGTAAGGTGCTATCTCATTCTGGTTTTGACTTGCACGTCACTAATGCCTAATAACGTTGAGCATCTTTTTACGCGTCTGTTGGCTATTCGTAGATCTTGTTCAGAGAAATGTCTCTTCAAATCTTTGCCTTATTTTAAACTTGGGCATTTTATCTTTTTATGTTGGGTTGCAAGATTTTTTAAATATATACTTTGGATACTAGACTTGTCATGTTTGATTTGCAAGAATTTTCTCCCTTTCTGTGAGTTATCTTTTTACTTTATTTTAATATAATTTTTCTAGCGTTGATTTATTTTTGAGAGAGAGAGAGAGACAGAGCACGAGTGGGAGAGGGGCAGAGAGAGAGAGGGAGACACAGAATCCGAAGCAGGGTCCAGGCTCTGAGCCGTCAGCACAGAACCTGATGTCAGGCTCGAACCCATGAACTGTGAGATTATGACCTGAGCTGAAGTCGGACACTTAACTGACTGAGCCACCCAGGCGTCCCTCTTTTTACTTTCTTGATAGTGTCTTTTGACACACAAAAGTTTTACATTTTGAAGTCCAAATTATTAGTTTTTCCTCACAC
Organism: Panthera onca; assembly: GCF_046562875.1. Taxonomy (NCBI): domain Eukaryota; kingdom Metazoa; phylum Chordata; class Mammalia; order Carnivora; family Felidae; genus Panthera; species Panthera onca. The sequence continues at coordinate 4,854,643 of NC_138352.1, forward strand.
TTTTTTGCATAGTATCTAAGAAATGATTGGCTGATCCAAAGTTGCTAAGATCTATACCAAAGACACCTCATTTTATAGCTTTAGGTCTTGTCTTTGGTTTTTGATCCATTTTGGGTTCATTTTTGTATATGGCGTGAAGAAGGGGCCTAGTTTCATTCTTTTGCATGGGAATATCCTAGAATGTACTCTTGAACTTCTGTGTTGGGATAAGACCTAGTAAAGTCTCTGCAATTATGCAATTTCCAGATCAGGAGACTGGCTACTCGATTCCAGTTATGAGTATGTGTAACCGGAACTGTGATTTGGAAGCCAACTGTTCGGGGCCAGAACCTCATTCTAACAAACCCCAAGGGACTCTTAAATTATCGTGCTGGCTTTTCTATGGAGAGCGTCTCTACAGACCCATGAGGCTTCAGATTATGTTCCAGTGAAGGGGACCATTTTCCAGGATGGAGACATCTTTTAGGCAGATGGAGATTTGGGTGGTGATAGCATTTGGTTAATGGCATTTGGCTTGCAGGGACCTTGTCACATTGAGTCCTGGGACTGAAGATGGATGACACAATGACAGTGTCAGTTCATGGCCCAATTTCAGGGAAGACAGCAGGATTTTTTTCCAGGGGGTGTTCTCTCTCCCTCTTTCTCTTTTTTTGTCCTGTATGCCATCGGCTTCTCAAAATATGAGACAAACCAGGGGCGTCTCGATGTCTCAGTCGGTTAAGCGTCCAACTTCGGCTCAGGTAACGATCTTGCGGTCTGTGTGTTCGAGCCCAGTGTCAGGCTCTGAGCTGACAGCTCAGAGCCTGGAGCCTGCTTCGGATTCTGCATCGCCTTCTCTCTCTGCCCCTCCTCCACTCACTCACTGTCTCCCTCTCTCTCAAAAGTAAATAAACATTAAAAAAAAATATGAGACATACCAGACCCAGAAAAATGCTAAAAATCCCACCCTTTTCATAAAGGAGATTCAGAGACTAAAATGAGTATCGTCAAGAATTAAAAATATTTTTTTTAATGTTTATTTATTTTCTAGAGAGAGAGAGAGAGAGCGAGAGAGAGAGAGACAGTGAGGGAGACAGAATCGGAAGCAGGCTCCAGGCTCTGAGCTGTCAGCACAGAGCCCAACACGGGGCTTGAACTCATGAACAGCGAGATCATGACCCGAGCTAAAGTCGGACACTTAACCGACTGAACCACCCAGGTGCCCCTCAGCAAGAATTTTTATTTCTGCTCAGCAATGGATAAGCTAGTTTTTTTTTTTTTTTTTTTTTTTAACCTTTAATGAAAAGTCAGGCTTTGTAACGCTTTCATTGCTGGAATTGGGGTGGGGGAGGTCCTCACTCTTTGAACCATCTCTCTACTCTTAGATTTGATTAATATTAAGGGTCCAGGGGCACTTGGTTGGCTCAGTCAGTTGAGCCCCTGACTTCGGCTCAGGTCATGATCTCACAGCTCGTGGGTTCGAGCCCCACGTCAGGCTCTGTGCTGATGGCTCAGAGCCTGGAGCCTGCTTTGGATTCTGTGTCTCCCTTTCTCTCTGCCCCTAACCCACTCGCATTCTGTCTCTGACTCTCTCAAAAATAAATAAACATTAAAAAAAAATTAAAAAAAAATATTCAGTGTCCAAAATTTTAATTAGCATCAATGCTTGTGACAAGTTTCCCCAATCTCTCCCAATGAAACAATCACCACTGGAGAGCAATTAAAACGTGAGGCCGCCTTGACCCTGGGTTCAGGCAAAAAGGTCCCACACAGACAGATCGTTTGACTGGGTTCAGGGGTTATTTGGAGCTCAGAGTTGCTGTGTTTCTTGTGAAACAAGCATGAATTGTCATGGCCAGTGTCAAGGGTCTGGAATGGCATGTTGGTTCACCCCTCAGGAGTTGGGCTCCCGTCTGGTGAAGAGCGCCCATCTTTGACCAAAGGCCAGCTCTCAGGATGTAACCTTCTTAGAGAAGGGACGGCTTGTTCTCTTGGCACGAATAAAGCTCATGCTGTGTTTGTGTACCATCATGTGCCAGTTCCCAGCAGCGCAGAAGGGACTGAAACATACCACCGTAGGACAGAATCCAAGATGCCAAGGGCCAGAGTCATGTGACCATCCTGTGAATGCAATGGCTTTAAACACTGGGTGGAAAGGGGACAATAGAACGAAGAGCCAGAGATTGTTTTTTCACACAGGGCGAAAGGAAGCCCCATCCCTCTCAGATGAACTTGTCCCTGTGGCATGAGAACATTGTTTCCACTCTATTTATCTCGCTCACTTATTTGCTCTTTGCAAGTAGCTTAAGCAGAGTAAACATCTGAGTGGAATTTATTCTGATTACCCTTTTGAATTCCTGGTGGAAAACACAGAATTATAGCTTTAAGAACCTCCCTGCCATGAAATACATATTCATGATCTTTATTCAAGTTACTGGGTCGTGACATGCAAACGCGCGAATGCTGGTCGCTCCACTGCTTGCCATTTAGAGCAGCAGGAATAATAGTTCTGTTCTCCAACTGAGTACGAACACAATAGCAATTTGGACTAAAACGTACATTCACCACCACCCTCCGCCCCAAAAAGCAAGGTGACTTAAGAAACAACCATGTTCTGAGAAAGGAACACATTCTTTTAGAAACAGGATACTCAGGGCACCCGGGTGGCTCAGTCGGTTAAGCATCCGACTTTGGCTCAGGTCATCATCTCGCGGTTCCTGGGTTCAAGCCCCACGTCGGGCTCTGTGCTGCCAGCTCAGAGCCTGGACCCTGCTTTGGATTCTGTGTCTCCCTCTCTCTGCCCCACCCCCACTCACGCTCGGTCTCTGTCTCTGTCTCTCTCGAAAATAAGTACACGTTAAAAATTAACAAGAAATAGAAATAAGATACAGAGATAAAAATGTAGACACAGACCGATACTGTAGTTGACATGAAGCAAATCTTCACTGATCACATTAGACCTTTAATCCCCATTCCTGTTAGTTTTTTAACATACAAATCAGAGGGGGTCAGGTTTTTCTCATTTCTCTTTACGATTTAGACTTTTACATTCTGTGCTACAGTTTGCTGCTTTAGAGCTACTAAAGCTAACTAAGGTTAGGGCTAACTAAGATTTACAGTTTGCCCACTTTATTATGTACAGCTTGAAATGCCTGCCTCCCTTCTGTTTCTTCTATTTCCCTCTACTTAACTGAACTAGATTTATTAAATTAAATCAAGGCAAATTACAAGTAGCTGACAATGAAGAGATATAGTGGAGGCAGTCTGCAAGCAGTCATGTCTATGATGATGGTATGTCAACAGTAATGATGTTTCTGTAGTAAAAGCTTTTAAGTGTCCACGAATGGTCACGAATTGTTGTTTCAAATGTGGGGTGATGATGATGGTGGTGCTTTCTCTAACATTTACCGAGTTCTTCTGAGGATGCCAGTATGTGTTTGTAATAGGCTTTCTGCTCATTTCCTCACTTAGTCATTGCAATTCGATAACGAGACGGGGGCTCTTATCAACCATTTATTCCACATGAGGAGACCGAGGCTTCATGGCCACAGGAACTTAACCCAAAAAAGCAAGGCAAGTCCGTCATCTGTGAAGGACTATGGCTAATGACAAGCCCCCACCAAGAACAAAGGTCCATGCCAACAGCCAGGGAAAATCCTAGTTCAGTCTTGCATTTGGGTTTAAAGATTTTAAAGCTTATGAACGGAAAGGATAAATGACTGGCAGAGACCATGTTCAAAGACGGGAATACATTTGACAGGGATTCAGACGGGAAATGGGGCTACTACATCGGACACGGTTAACTACAATTTGGTACAGGTGGGGACATTCCCTGTGGATTGAGTCGGTGTGCCTTCCAGTTTTAAAACTTTAAGTCCTATTTTCCTGGGAATCCTATGGCTCAAAAGAGATATCAGCTTATGTAATAACACTGCATGTGGGCCACTGGACCCTACGCTGCAAAGTGGATAATGAAGAAACGAGAAGAAATACTTTTTGGCTATTTATCTCCAAAGACAGCAAAGGTATCAACAGATGCATGAAATCAGCAGCTAATACCAGACCTCACACTTACCTGAAATGTTCAGGCTAGAATTGTGTCCTCAATACTAACTTCTCAGCTTGAAGTAGAGAGCCTCGTGGCAAGATACAAAGAAAGTGGACTCGTTTGTGGGTTGCTGGCAAGTTTCTTGAGCTAGTCTTCCTGTGATAGGTAGGGCACATCATTCGTCATTTGTGATTAACATTTTTGAGATTCAGATGAGGCATGGAGCAGTAATACTTAATGTTTGGTGAAGCGAAAGGAAAGCCAACGGCTTCTGACTTTTTTCCATCTCGTCTCCCTCATTTCAAAACAAATATGCTAATATCGCTCCAAGATTTGTGGCAGATGATTGGGTAATGTGAGCCTGGGGGCTGGGGGGTGGAAATAGACCAATATCAGGAAGAAGAGGATTAGGGATTGCCATGCAATGGGGGGCCAAGCGAGTGAGAAAACAAATAGGGAGCCCGGCGACGCAGAGGGGTTTAGAATTTATAAACATTGTTCATATTTTTTCTCACAAAGTCAGAAGGAGGGAAAGCGGAAAAGCAGATGAAGTAAGGGGTCACGGCAGAGAGGAAAACACTCAAGAAAACGTCCAGTGCCTCATCTACTTGAAACTTACATATATGCCAATTGGAACACTCGGAATCCAAGCAAGAATAAGGAGCAAGGAAAACGCTTTTCCCATTTGCTGAGTGGTCATCAATAAAAGGATATATCTAATTTTGTATTGTTGTTTTCACAAGCATCGCGAACAGAAGGCTTTCATTTGTGAAGAGCAGGTCTGGAAGATTGTGTCTGTACTTCCCTCTTATTTGGTGGTTCCATAGACTGCGGGACAATTTTATCCTTTGGATGAACTCTTGATAAAGCTTGAATAAAAGTCAAAATTTCAGCCATATTCTCTGCTCTCTCTCTCTCCTTTCTCTCAGAAACCAGAGTTGACCAAAATCTGACCAAAACTCAGATTTTTAAAAATGTTTATTTATTGAGAGAGAGAGAGAGAGAGAGTAGGGGAAGAGGAGAGAGAGAGGGAATCCCAAGCAGGCTCTATGCTGTCAGCACAGAGCCAGACGCAGGGCTGTGAGATCATGACCTGAGCCAAAACCAAGAGTCAGATATTTAACCAACTGAGTCATCCAGGCGCCCCCTCCAAATCATTCAGATTGACCAGAAAGCCAGAGCCTGGGGCTCCACCCGATAGGTCATCTGGCTCATAAATGAGATCCTAATGTTGAAAGTCTATAGAGTTTAGCTAAAAAAGGAAGACCCCCAACAATGGGCTTGGAAAAGTTTTGGAAGTAAAAATGCTCCTTGACATCCAAAAAACAAAAAAGAAAAAAAAAATCCGAATGGAAAAAGCAAGAGAAAGCAGAAACATGAACAAGGCCATTCTAAGTCACTGGTCTTTGGGTGGATTTGGGTCAGGGTCACAGACCCAGTGGCCAGCATTGGGCTGTTTGAGAAGTTTCAGGGCTTTGCAAGCAAGCCATTGTAGAAGCATGACTCACTGCACGGTGAATCATTTGAAGCCTTCAGAACTAGAGATTAACCACCAGGAACCTGGCCCATGTTTGCAAGAAGTGGCCCAGGCCATCCAAACAGAACAGAACCACAACCTTCACCTCCACTGTGGGACATTCCATTTAGTACAGGCCATCACAACCCCTGGAATGTTCCTGTATTCTTTCCCACGGCTTACATAATTCAGGCTTCCACGGGTGAAGAATTTTATTCTGTATTATTTTACTATTTAAATTGAGAACTTTTTCTTGGATATGCTCGGTGGCCGGAAGAGAGCTCAGCGCTAAAGGCGGACAGAAGGGGGAACATTTGTAACTTTGAAATAACAAAAACCACAGTTTCCCCTTTAAATAGTAGAGCTTTGTTTATTTTTAAAAACAGCTCTTTCTACAGCTGCACAGAGCACCAGATGTTCTTGCTGTGAGGTTTGGGCATAGAAAGCCCTTGGAGGCGCCAAGCTCACGTTTGTTTCCAGAACGCCCACCTACTCTCTCCCTTTCCATATTGTTTACAGGAAAAATCCATTATTCTTAACCACCAAGCAACTTGGAAGTCTGTTTAATCCCTTAAGGGTAGAGAAAATAAATGTGAGCAAGTTAGAAAGAAGATGGTAGAATAAAGTAGAAGCTGATCAATCCTAAAGTAGGAGAATGGACCTGGGAAGAAGCTGGAAAACAAGGTAGAGGAAATGATGACCTTTTGTGAAGATAATTGGCTGAAAAGTTAATAAAACAAAACAAAAAGACCCCAACTCTCCCAAACCCTAACTATTATGCCTCTTGTTTTCATTATGCAAAACATTGTTTGAGGGACTTTGTTTTTCCATCAGGACAAGTTATTTTCATGCTACAGATGCAAACACAAAGGGAAAATAATAAAATGATGAGGAATCCAAGTGTTAGGTTGTCACAAACTAATTTTTCTTATGTGTATTTATTTTTGAGGGGAAGAGAGAGAGAGGGAGAGAGACAGAAAGTGCTGGGGAGGGGCAGAGAGAGAGAGAGAAAGAGAGAGAGAGAGAGACAGAGGACCCAAAGGGGGTTCTGCTCTGACAGCAGAAACTCCCATGCAGGGCTCGAACTCATGAACCTGAACCGTAAGATCACGACCTGAGCTGAAGTTGGACGCCTAACCAACTGAGCCACCCACGCGCCCCTTGTCACAAACCGATCTTAACCGGTGTGGTTATTACAGGGATTAACTTTCTCCTGGTAAATAGTACAATGAAGACGCCGTCTTGGCCCGTGCCAAATCTGGCCGGTTTTTGTATGGCCCGTGAGCTAAGAATGATTTTTATATTTTTAAAAGGCTGTAGCAAAAAAGAAAGAAGGTGGAACTGAGACCTCATGTGGCCTGCAAAGCCTAGAATATTTATGATCTGATCCTTTACAGAAAGAATGTGTGACCAACAGAGTCCCAGGAACACCTAGTGCCCATACTCCTTTATCTTCCCTTGTCTTGTTGTATTTGATTTTTTGCTCTTATCATGATAATCCCAACCTAGTATCTATTGAGAACAACCATGTGTCAAGCACCATCCTAAAAATGTCTTCGTTAATCTGTTTAACGTTAACGAAATACCGTAAATAGGTATTATCGTTATCGCCATTTACTCAACTGGGAAGAGCTGCAGCGGGTATTGGAGCTCGAGGACCTGACTTTTGCCGACGTAAAATGTCACAGGATTTTTTCTGGTGTGATTTCGGACTTTTGCCACCTATATTCTGACAAATTTCCTGAAGGGCGCCAAGGGCAGGCTGCCCCAACATGGGCCACTTGGCCATACTTTGAAACTAAAAGTAATCGAAACCCAGCAGGTGCAGGAGAAGCTCTCTGCCTCCTCCTCAACTGCCGAAATCTGCATTGGAAAGGAGAGCCTGTGCCAGGAAGAGAGCTGTTAACAGAGACTCCCCTTTACTTAGGAAACTTACCAGCGAAATAGGGCAACGCTGGTTTTCAGACATCTCCTTTCCCCTTCCTGCTAATGGCCTTCCTCTCCTTTGTATCCTCAGGCCCTGCCCTTCTCCTGAGCTCATAGAAGCTTCACGTTGCCTCATTGCCTTTGGAATTTCCAGCCTGTGCGGATTCCCCGCAGGCAGGCCTATTACATCGGACTCTCTCTGTTAGTCTGTCTCACGTCAGTTTGATTCTACGTCCAGCTCAAAGGACCACGGGGCAGAGGAAGTCTTCCTCCCGACACTACATTCTAGTGGTTTGTAAAGCAGGCGCCGAGGCAGGGAGAGCAATTCATTTTCTAAAGCAAGTTAAGTATTTTATTCATTTGCATCTCGGTTGCTCTGCCCGGAAGTATCTTACCGGATGATTAAGTCAGCAGTTGGACAAATATTGATTAGGTGATGATTTTGTCTTAGGTTTTGGGAGCTGTTAGGCTGTTCTGAGGGAAAGAAAGAGAGAGAGAGAGAGAGAGAGAGAGAGAATCCTAAACAGGCTCTGTGCCGTCAACAGAGAGCCCGATACGGGGCTCAGACTCACAAACCATGAGATCATGACCTGAGCCGATATGGGAGTCAGACGCTTAACCCACTGAGCCACCTAGGCGCCCCCCAACGTTCTCTCTTCTAATAGACTCATCATTTGTGGGGGTTTTGTGTGTGCGTCTAGCTTTGTAATGAATGCGGGGGTTTTTATCCTGAAAAATACCAGGTGGGGGGTCGGTTTTTACTTTCTCGAGAACGTTTGAAATGAAACTCTGGCTCCAGACCATTTTCCCAGCACCATTTATCAACCATAGTATTTTGTTCCCACAAGCCAAGTGCTCTCATTTGTGTAGAAACGTGTGCGTGAGGCGAACGTTCGGAACGGTTGCGTTTGCGGTAATAAAAGACGGACCTTGATTGAAATGTCCGTCACGACCTCGACGTGTTTTCGTGGTACGTGTGCCGCTTTGGCCTCGCGGAGGATCTTGACTCTGTAGCTTAACACTTTAGTCACTTTGGGAGAAATCTCTGTTTGTCTTTGTTCAAATAGTGCTGCTGTCCTCTTTGGTCCCTCCTTGCCTTCTGGGAATTCCAATCCTATGTATGTCAAGCCATTTGACTACCCTACACTTGCTTCTTGTGCTCTTTTCCACGTTTCCTTTCTTCTTCTCTTCCTGTGCTTTAGTTTGGGTATTTTCAGACGACTTGTCTGTGAGTTCCCTCGTTCGCTAACAGAGGTGTTCACAAGCCCCTCTGCCTCGTCAGACTTGGCAGAGAGGGCGTGGCTGCTGAAATCCATGAGGAATTTAGTCGACTTCTGCTGTTCCCCACTAGATTTCTTGGAGTGTCCGTCTATACACAGCAGTTAAGGTACCCACCCCCTATTTCAGGACTATTTGTGTGTAGAATTTGGGGCTCACCCTTTGGGTGAGTTCCTTCCTCTCCAGGGTTAATTTTCAGTCACTCTCACAGCCATGGATTCTGAATTCTGTCCCCTACATTCAATATGACCGTGACTTTCTGCTCAGGCTCTGTTCCTAGAATTGGAAAGTATTGGAAATTTCCCTGAGGGGGAAGAGCTGGCTAGATAGTGGAGCTTGTCTAATGTTCGTCCCTTTTTTTAAGGGTCACATCCTATGCAGTTTTTGTATGCTTTAATTGTTGTCCACCGCCTTTGAATATCACCCCCACCCCTCCAAGTTTCATAACTTTGTTATTATCGTCAGGAGAGTTACTTTGGCAAAACTCTTCTGTCCTGATTCCAACTGACACGGATAAGGATTTGCGTAACGTTATACATCGCACTCAGAAGAGTAAGGCAGGACTTTAAAAGTTGACATGATAAATTATTTAGTGACTCAAATAAATGAGTAGAATGATAGGATTTGGGGTTGGCGTTAGCTTCAGATTTCAGGGTTGATGCCATTTTGAATATGTATGAGAGGCTAGAAAGCACATGACTCTTCTGGTTCCTTTAGCAGTAAAGAACAATACAGGGCGGCAAGCTGTCCCCGGCCCAGAGTCTAAGTGCATTTGTGAAACGTATGTTGATGCTTAAAAGCTGCCTTCAAATCTGCAGGCATAACATTTTTGCAATCCTCATCCGTTGGAATGCATCTCCAGCCAGTGCTTGCCAAGAAGTTTGGGTCAGATTCTCGGAAGACGGAGACATATGATGCCACCCAGGTGGCTGGAAATAGAAAGCAAATATTTCTCTATTAGTGCAGGGCCGCTGAACAGTAAGCTTCTAGAAGCATTTTGCAATGGGGAGTCTGTGGATATTTCAAAATAGTACCAAAAGGTGGCACCCTTTGAAAATTTAGCTTGGTAAATGAGAAGAAAAAAAAAAATACAAGTATTTATGTCAATTTCAGAAACGTAAGGCAGAGAAAAGAACATTTTATTAATGACCTTAAACAGCATCTTGATGATGGTTTGAGGGATTTTTGTTGTTAAACCCTTTTCAGTTTTGAAAAGTTGGCACAGGAATCTCATGTATTTTTCTGGGAAAGTTGGAGACATTTTACAATGTTCTAAAGAAAGCGCCAACAAAGCTTTTTTTGTTGATGTAAATAACAGGATGGAGTCTCAGGCTTTTTTTTTTTTTTTCTTTTTCTTTTCATTCTTTTTTTCGTTTTTTTCTACTAAGTAATAATAGCTACTGGCTAAAGAGGCAGGAAGTAAAATAAGGCTCAAAGCCATGAGCCTTTCTGCACTGATGTTACATGTAGGTGTAGCGAATTGACTTTCTAATACCCAGTGTGGTAGGGTCCCCTCCTTAAGGAAAGAAAAAACAAACAAACAAAAAACAAACAAACCTGGCTATGCGCGCAGGTAACAACATCCCTCTTGACCTTGTAACCTGAGACCACTTAATCAGACGGCATGTTTGTGTGGGTTACCATATATGGGAGACAAAGAAGAAGAAAATACATTTAAAAAACTGCTCCACATGGGGTTCGGGGCTCAGTTCCTTGGGTACCAACCCAACTGAGCTTACCCGGCATGAATAAAGTTGCATCCTGGAAAGAAAAGCCTGGGTGTCTTGACCCTCTGTGCGAGAATCCTGCTACACTGGCATTAAGGTTAATTAGTTCTTGCCGTAGTGGGAATTTAATTAAACTCCTGCCACGGTTGGAAGTTGTAATGTGTGGGAATATCTTTTCTTCAGTTCTTTTTTATGAGGCATTCCCCCCAAAGTAGTAATGTTACACTAAGTAGAAGTGGGTTTTAGTTCATTAGCTAGAAGAGGAGGAGAAAAAGTGGTAACCCTGGGGAGCGTGGTGATTTTTTGGTTAGCAAGAAAGCGCTATGGGGAAGGCACCAACCTCCAGAGCACCTCGTGGGGAGACAGACGGGTGGGAAATACTTAGAGAAAGACAGGCAGTTGCCAAGAGAAGACATTGCCTTCTTGGCAGCTTTTCTCAGGGCTGGGTGTGTTTCCTTAATTGCTAAAGATTGGGTTTGTTGTACTCAATTTTTTAAAATTAATTTATTAAAAAAATTTTTTTTTCATGTTTATTTATTTTTGAGAGAAAGAGAGACAGAGCGTGAGCGGGGGAGGAGCAGGGAGAGAGAGCGAGACACAGAATCCGAAGCAGGCTCCGGGCTCTGAGCTGTCTGCACAGAGCCTGCCGCGGGGCTGGAATTCATGAACTGCGAGGTTGTGACCTGAGCCGAAGTCGGATGCTTAACCGACTGAGCCACCCAGGTGCCCCTGTTCTACGCAATTCTTAATCGTAGGAAATACTTTCAGTATCATTTCTTTTCCGTAGAGTATGTACTCACAAACATCAGTGGATGATGTGGATAGGTCTGTCTTTCTGGACACGACAATGATCTACTGTTCATTTGCTATGTTCTTGGAACACGCCTCTGCCCTCTGGGCAAATCGTTCCTGCTGTACCAGACCACAAAAGTTCTTGAATTTGCTCTGTGATTTTCTGCCTCTGCTCCTTACTTCCATCTGTCCTCATGCACCCATTATTCTGCACGTGGGGGTGCAGAGTCCATGAGGATGTGCCAGTTTAATTTTCACAAGACCTTATCCTGGCCTCGCTTTATTCAATCTTTTCTCCCGTAACTACCACCACAAAGAGGAAAGGTTTGGTGTCATTCTCCATGACTCCTCTCCAATGTTCATAGCTTTTTCTTAAGAGTTCTAGAAGGTTGTGCCCTATAGCACCTGCCAACAAGCGCTAGTAAGATTTCTGATGAAATCTGTGCATTCCCAGCATCTGAGCACTAAGACAATCTCAACCCCCCCGCCCCCCCCCCCCCCCCCACATCCTACATAGCCTAGCAAAAGTAGGTCAAGTCCCAGTATAGACACTGGGATGAGATGATCTGATGGCCAATACAAGCAACAACATGGATGGAATTCAATAAAATTCAAAAATTAAATGGTTTAATTTTGGTTTGACTGATGGTTTGACTTGCTGAGCTAAATCTTATTAAAAGGGATCTTATTAGAAATATGTGCTTACTGGTTGCCTGGGTGGCTCAGTTGGTTAAGCATCCAACTTTGGCTCGTGTCGTGATCTCACGGTTTGTGAGTTCGAGTTGTGCTTTGGTGAGCTCAAGCCCTGCTTCGGGTGAGCATGAGCCCAGCTTCTCTCTCTCTTTCTCCCTCCCTCTCTCTCTCTCTCTGTCCCTCATGGGATTCTCTCTCTCTCTTTCCTTCTATCTGCCCCTCGCTCACTGGCACCCTGTCTTTCAAAAAAAAAATATGTGCTAAAACTTGATCAGAATTCTTGATCTGTTTTATAATCAAAAACCCTGTTGGGGCACCTGGGTGGCTCAGTCGGTTGAGCGTCCGACTTCAGCTCAGGTCATGATCTCACAGCTCGTGGGTTCGAGCCCCACGTTGGGCTCTGTGCTGATGGCTCGGAGCCTGGAGCCTGCTTCGGATTCTGTGTCTCCCTCTCTGCCCCTAACCCACTCGCATTCTGTCTCTGTCTCTCTCAAAAAATAAATACACATTAAAAAAAAAAAAAGCCTGTTTATACTTGTATTTTCATCCCATGGGTTTTGAAAGTATTTTGTATTAATGCTGTTCTCATCTCAGTTGATAGACATTGACCTTTGTAAGAAGTTCCAGATGTTTTTAATGACTTTTTAGTGCGATAAAACTTCACTTGAGCACTACAAGGTTTAATTGCTATTACAGTGGTGGAAAATAGTTTGCAGGTCTATCCATTGATTTTGATGTATCATGTGTTAATTATATGCCGATTGCAAGCCCCGCTGTTTAGCCACCGTTTCAATCCACAGGCACGGATGTACTTTTCACTATTCGGGAAGAGATCAAGCTTGGAAAAAAAGATGGATCCAGGAACTCTGAAATGCTACTTTGGGGGCTAGGGACTTGCCTAATTGTATTTGAGGTGGGGGGGGGGGGCTCTTTATACAAGATTTCGTGATTTTAGATGCCACCAGTAGCTACGTGCTCTGTCGGGGTTGGAGGTAAACTAGGGTGGCAGTGATCTGCAAAAGTAGATAAATAGGGGTGATTGCCAACTTCTCCCTGCTGGTCTTGAAGGGCCGTGTGTTCCCCCATCTACTTCCCACCACCAGCTAGTATAGTAGGAGTTAGATAGAAAGTTGAGATCAGTAAGTTGGAGAAGGGATTTCAAAGCATTTACAGTGGAGGGGATATATTAATGAGGGCAGGCTGGCGATTATAATACAGATACACAAATCACATTGATTTAACACTCAGGGATTAAGGCCCCTTCCACTTAGCACAGAGATCCTTAGTCAGAGGTCCACGGAACCAAAGAGTTCAGGGATACAATTCGGGGGTCCGTGGGCTTGAGCGAGGGGAAAAAAATGGTATCTTTTTTTTTTTTTTTTTGAAATGACATCTTTATTTTTATCAATCCCGGTTAAAAATTAACCCGATTTTCCCAAATGAATGTGGTTTGTCGCCAGGGAGCAAAGAAACATTTGTTCATGGCCTGAAGCGCATGTTGTGGAGATGGTAAGTTATCTTAAGAAGAGACCAAAAAGGAAAGCCAGGCAGATGGTCCAACCTAGTTATTGATCTCCAAAGACAAGGATGGGAAGGGAAATGCAGTTATGAGATAAAAGATAGAGTTCAACGGGTAAGAATGGAAGGCGGAGCTTGGAGGAATTCTCTGGGCTTCAGGAATGCCTTATAGGTTTTGTAAGATGCCTGGAGGCTTGCACAGCGGCAGGAACTTCTTAGGCTCTTGTCTGGCTCAAGGTGGGACGGTTAGAGCGTGACCACAAGATCATTTCACATCCATACTTTACCAGGGTTTATTGTCGAATAGGATTGGGAGGGGAATACGTTCTTTCCTTTCCCATGAATATCAGGCAATTTTCTGAGTCTTTAGTTATTGTCTAATGATTTCAAACTAATTTGACTCCGATCTCAAAGAAATTCAGTTGTCCATTCTGAGACTTGAAGTTATGCCCACTCCACGGGGAGAGAGCTCCTGTCAAAATCTACCCCGCACGCTGTCTCAGGGCTGGGACTCCCCCGGCGAGTTTGCTTCCCGCTCTGGGTGCAAGTGGGAGCACTGCAGACTCCTGCCTCCTCCTGTAATTGTCCTGACCTTAGCTCCTCACCTCTGCCTCCGCTGCTCCCTCATTTCAGCCCCTCCGGCTGTCTTCTGTTCCTCGCACCTGCCAGGCAGCCTCCCACCCCCACACCCTCGCCCTGCCCTTGATTTTTCTGCCGGGAAGACTTTTCCATTATGCTTACCTTCCTCACCGTCTTCAAGTCTTGGCCCAGATCACACCAGATGAGAGCTACTCAAACCTCTCTAGTGGAAAGAGCGATTGGGGCGCCTGGGTGGCTCAGCAGGTTGAGTATCCGACTCTTGACTTCGGCTCAGGTCTTGATCTCACGGTTCATGAGTTCGATCCCCGGGAGGCGCTCTGTGCTGACAAAATGAGCCTGCTTGGGATTCTCCTTCTCTCTCTCACTCTCTGTCCCTTCCCCACTCGTGCCTGCTCTCTCTTTCAAAATAATACATAAATAAACATTAAAAAGAAAGCATTTGCCTTCGATTTGCCTTTCATTCTCTCTCCCTCTTCCTCCCCTTCATGTTTCCCCAGCAGGCACATCCCCATCTAGTTGTCCTTTACTGTGATTACTCATGGACCGAAATCATGCAAAAATGCTAGCAATAATTATTGTTCATTCCATTGGAAGTAATATTTTTAGGCCATGGGATAACCATTTTTTTTTTAATGTTTTTATTTATTTTTGAGACAGAGAGAGACAGAGCATGAGCAGGGAAGGGGCAGAGAGAGAGGGAGACACAGAATCGGAAGCAGGCTCCAGGCTCTGAGCCATCAGCACAGAGCCCGATGCGGGGCTTGAACTCACAGACTGTGAGATCATGACCTGAGCCGAAGTCAGACACTCAACCGACTGAGCCACCCAGGTGCCCCGGGATAACCATTTTTGAAGTTCATTCTTCTTGACTGTTTACAAGATGGCACAAGGATCCAAAGGGTTTTCCACAACAGAGGAACAGGAAAGGCGGTTCCTGAGTGGCCAGGATCTCTTTGTTATGGAAAACAGAACCTAAGAGTGGGAGCTGGAGAGAATGGTGACTCTCAACATTAAGCAAGCGAGTGTATTTTGGTCCAAGATCCAAAATCATCATCTAGCTTTGAACTGAAAGTGAACTTAGAGATAATGCTACGGTATCATAATTTTTAAAAATTAAGAGATCAGCATGATCCGTCCTCTGCGGTCACATGAGGCAACACGTAGCCTGTGCAACCAGCAGGGACTTTGGGACCGGCCTGTCCTGGGCTGGAATCCTGGCTCTGCTCTTACAAACCCTGTGCAGCGGCTGCCGAGGGGACGCAGCTCGGTCTCCTTCCCTGAGACGTGGCGCTCGCCTCGCAGTGGATTTTGCTTGCTACTGGCTCACAGCTACTCTTTCCTCCCAAGAATTGCCTGCTGTTGGCCGCATGGGAGCCACCTCTCCACCCCCTGGGGCTGCCAACAATCAATGAGAGGCACTGACACACTGGCCTCCAATGTACCAACTCTTGTGCAATTCATTCTCCAGAGCCCCTCGTGGAAGAGGCTGACAACTATTCTCCAGCTCAGACCACTCCTTGCTTAGTTTCCTCCTCTTCTCTGCCCTACCTCCCTTGCTTCCTGTTGTGGGTCTGGCCAAGCTCCTCCGTGGCATTGCTGCCTTGGCATTGATTTTGTTTGGCCAAGCAGCCACACTGGCCCCCTCCTGCAAGCCAATGTCCTGGGGAATGGCCTGCAGACTCAGAAGCAAATGTGAGTTCCATTTTTAAATTAATGTTGACTTATTTATTTTGAGAGATGGAGAGAGAGAGAGAGAGAGAGCATGAGCAGGGAGGGGCAGAGACAGGGAATCCCAACCAGGCTCTGTGCAACACTCGAGACTGGAACTCACAAACCACAAGATTGTGACCTGAGCCCATATCAAGAGTTGGACACTTAACCGACTGAGCCACCCAGGCGCCCTGCAGATATGAGTTCCTAAATATGATTTCCCAACAGATCTTGTGATCAACTGTCTCTCTTGCCACCCAGGGCCTTCCCTTTGGACACCCCTTAGATGAGACATCTTGGAGCTTAACAAAATCCCACCCTTTTGGTCTGAGTCCACCAATCTGGCCTCAGATTGGGGCACTGCTTCTAGGAGCTGGTTTGTGGGGACATGGCTGTGTCTTCTGCCTGTTAATGCCCCACGGAGGATGAGTCCCCACCATGGGTGTTAGCTTTCGGATATATTCGCAGACGCTAAACACTGACCCCACTGCTGCTGTCAGGTGAATTGGCTAACATTTTCTTAAGGTCTCCTTGCATCTTAGTTAACGCCTGGGACATACGATGCCAGCTCCTGCCCAAATGTGGGCTAGCGGATAAAGGTGCTGGCCGGTGCACTTTGAAGGAAGAGACGAGACTCCCCTTTCCTGAGCACTGTGTTTATGGCAATGCCAAGACTCGAAGCCCTAACCTGTCGGATAGCGGCACCCTTGCTGGGGAGGTCAGGACTCCTCACGGTGGTGGTGGCAGCCAAGATCTGCACTCCCTCTGTGGCTGCAGATCTCGCTGCTGTCACACCCTGTCCCCTGACCCTATCAAATATGTAGGGCTCAGCCCTGGAGTATGGTGGCTTAAGATCTAATGGGCTGATATAAAAGTCTGAGCAGCTAGCACCAACGGCCTCTAAAACACCCAGGAAGTTAGCAAGCTCCTCTCTGAACGTAAAACACCCGTAGATATGGCCTGGGCGTCGCTCAGCTCAGAAGTGTGCTGATATGCCGAAGTGTTAGGGGCCAGGCCCGGGGTTCCTGCCCCCATCGTGCCAGTGGAGGCTGACCCCAATCCTAGTGAGGTCGATTGGGACATTCTGGACAGACATGCAGCTGCTGAGGAGTTCAGCCACTGAGGACATCCCCTGTAGATCTTCCTTTTTTTTTTAAATGTTTATTTATTCGGGAGAGACAGAGAGACAGAGCGGGAGTGGGAGCGGGGTATATAGAGAGAGGGAGACACTGAATTCGAAGCAGGCTCCAGGTTCCGAGCTGTCAGCACAGAGCCTGACTCGGGGCTCGAACTCACGCACCGTGAGATCATGACCTGAGTCGAAGCTGGACGCTTAACTGACTGAGCCACCCAGGAGCCCCACCAAGTTTCATTTTATTTCTCATTGGTTTTGTTTTGTTTTGTTTTTCCCCTGAGGCTCTCTGTGAGAGCTTTTTCACTTGACGCAACTATTTTCCATTGAAATTCATTCTGGAGACTGAAGTCTGAGTTGAGTATCCGTTAAAGTCGCTTGGGCTTTAGTGAGGGTCCTCTTCCCAGCTAGTTCAGTCATCTCTGCGTGTGCCCACATGGCCTTTTCTTGGCACCTGCTCGTGCAGGGAGAGAGAGAGAGAGAGATCTCTTCTTATAAGGCCACCAGTCCTGTCTGATTAGGACCCCACCCTCATGACCTCATTTAAACTTAATTCCCTCCTAAAAGCCTTATCTCAAAATACTGGGGGTTAGAGCTTCCAATATGAATTGGGTGAGGGGAGACATAATTCAGCCCACAGCACTGTCTTTTATATTACATGCATTTGGAGATAATAGAGACAGTAAATATCTTGAAAAATAACACTATATTAATTTTGCTCACTTCTCTTAAATGGTGGTATAGATCTGCCAAGGGTCATTAGTTTGAAATTTGGCATACTTTGTGCTGAACTGTTTTTTTTTCCCCCTTAAAGATCACAACTTCAGTTGTTCTTGAAATTTGCAACAGTAAAACTATATCATTGGCGGAGAGAATAATGCTTATCTTTGTGTTCGTTAGAGCAGAGGTCATGCGTTACAAGTTGCAACATCTGGGCGATGTCCGCAAATCCCAGGAAATGGGAAGGGATTTGAAATTGAATACGTATGTGGTTCTGTCACTTTACTTTTGAGCGTAGGGAAAACGCTGATGAAACCTTGTTGAGCTGAGCCTCAGTTTACTCATCTTTAAAGGAGGAAAATTACTCTTGCTTATTGGGTGATGTCGGCAAAGTAATATTCGAACGCTCTTAACGTAATATAAAGTATATATCACTTGGTAGGAGTCAGAATCATCTTTCCTGTATCAAGAGGAACTAAAGAAAGTCTTCCACTTGTGTTGCGTTTCCTCACCTTTTTATAAGATTTTTGTCCCTTTCGAAATTCAAACACAGAGGCTACATTGCTCTTTGGTATAAAGCTTTGTCACTCGGAAGGTTTAAAGACCAAGTTTCTGGGAACCGGGCCAGTAGCCTAGGCCAACTTTCTTGTACCATACTAGCTCTGTCAGTATTTGCTCAGAGTTTGAGAAGAAAGAAATCTTTTTTTTTTTTTTTTAAGTTTCTTCAGATGCAATCCATATATATATATATATATATATATATATATATATATAATTTATTCAGATATAATTCACATGCTATGAGAGTCAGTGTAACTGCTACCACTGTATAATGTTAGACATTTGCATCACCTCAAAAACAGAGCCCATACCCATTTGCAGTCAATACCCATTCCCAAGGCCCATCCCGACCTTGGAAAACTGCAAATCCATGTTCAGCCTTTATGGTTTTGCTTATACTGAACATTTCATGTAAATGGAACCCTATGGTATGCGAGCCTTTGTGACTCGCTTCATTCGTAGATACAGCACATGCTATGAGTTTCCAGACATCCTCTATGCACACTTAGATGTTTAAATTGTGGCAAAATACAGGTAACAAAATTTGCCGCCTTTTTTTTTTTTTAATTTTAAAGTTTATTATTTATTTTTGAGCGAGAGAGGGAGTGAGAGGGGGAGGGGCAAAGAGAGAGGGGAGAGAGACCATCCCAGGCAGGGTTCATGCTCGGTGCAGAGCCCGACGTGGGGCTCGATCTCCCGACTGTGAGATCATGACCCGAGCCGAAATCACGAGTTGGATGCTTAACGAACGGAGCCACCCGGGCGCCCCGTAACATAAAATTTGCCGCCTTAACCCTTTTTACACATACGGTTCAGAGATTCCCATGTTGCTGTGCAAGCATCACTGCCTTCCGTGTCCGCAACGAATCGTTCATCTTGCAAAAGTGAAGTTCTGTGACCGTGAAACACCTCGCATTCGTCCTCTGCCGGGTCTCAGTCAGTCGAGGGGATTTGGATCCCAGGAGACCGGAGAGTGGCTTCTTTCTAGCTTCATGACCCCACAACCTTGCCAAATCTTGCTTTTCGTTCCTATCCATTCACCTGCTGGGTTGCCGCAGAACCCAAAGGGCTGCAGCAGGTGCTCTCCTGAATCCGAATCTTCTCTACACTCGGTGTTTGTAGAAGCAGAAGGCGTATGCAGCTGCGTGCGGGGTCTGAAAGGGACCAAACCAAGGCCTTGTCTACCAGAAGCTAAACTTCACTGTCAAACAGGTCACAGCTCACTGTGCATGCAGAGATTTCAGACCCTGATTGACTGGTTGAGTCAATGATTTTTCCAGGATATCGAATCGATATTCAGAGAAGGTTAATGTGTTGACCGAGATCACATAACTGCTAACGAGCCCAGCGGGGATGAAAACGCAGATTGGCCTATCATCAAGCTGGCGGTCTCCCCGCTACCCCGAGCTGCCCGAACACTCGCCAAACCCTGAGTGAGGGGAGAGTGGACCTAGGAAACCTGGGCCTTCTCTTTGCTTTCCTCACAATTTTGTAAAGAAGACAAATCGCAGATACTCAATGCGATCCAAGGAAGAGAGCAGCATAACAAACCATCAGAAGTGTCCCCTCCCAGGACCAACAAGTGTGCCATCGATGAGAATTTAAGGAAGAAAAATCCATCGTGCGCTAGGCAGAACTGACAAAGCTTTTTATGGGAAGTTACACCCTTGAGCTTGACTTTGGAGAAAATGTACAATTTTGAAGAAAACAAAGAATATCTAGTTAAGGAGAAGTCAAAGAGAGTAAGAGCTGGTAATAAATCTGCAGGAATAGTAGGGAATGTTGTTTGAGCCTGCAACAAAGCTAGAGCAGAGCACCTGGCTATTGTGGAAATAAGGTTATTTTTTAATTTTTTTAAAAATTATTTTAATGTTTATTTATTTTTGAAAGAGAGGGAGTGGGACAGGGGCAGAGAGAGAGGGAGACACAGAATCGGAAGCAGGCTCCAGGCTCCGAGCGGTCAGCGCAGAGCCCGACGCGGGGCTCGAACCCACGCATCTCGAGATCATGACCTGAGCTGACGTCGGACGCTTGGCTGACTGAGCCACCCAGGTGCCCCCGATGATAATGAGGTTTTAATCCAAGTAAGGAAAGAAAAAATGGTCTTTAAGAAGCAACTCAGGATCCCATTACGTCACTGAATATATTTCTTGGACAAACGAAGCCCATTATTTAGTTGCACCCTTCTGAAAAACAAAAAAAAAAAAAAAGAAAAAAACCCGTTCTGATCCTAGAATAACCTTCTAAACTTAACTATGGCAATAATGCGGTCTCAAGTCCTCCCCAAGATAGATGACACTTTTCTGCCTTTCCTACCTCCATCCTTCTACCACAGCCGCCGGGATGACACTTAGGGTTTCAAATAAGGAAAGACTTCCAAAGTGTCTTGGGTTTGCTGACCTTGGAAGCCCATGTTCTGCATAAGAAAAGGGCAGTCAGAGCTTGAGTGTGACCTGGGGCGGGACTGAGAGACATTATAGAGCAGCAAGGGGTGATGGCCATGGCAACAATATGGCGGAACTGGTAATGATTTTGTACAGTATCATTTTCAGTGCCCCTTTTACTCAGGTTGTTTGCAGTCCTTTTCCCTGTATGTCTTGCCGGGTGTCCATCCTTCAAGAGAGTTGTGATGGCCATGTCTGCTCAAGCAAGTGTCTCCTCCAGCAGTATTAAATACTCATGAACATTTGCTTGAGACCCAAAGACAAACGAGCCATAGCCACAACTTCGGTTGGGTTACACCCAGGCCGCACACGTTTCAAGGAGTCAGTGAAGTTCATTACTGAAAAAAAAATTCATGAGTGCCACATATGGAAGAACATCGAACTGTCAAAGGTAGGTAGGGGGCAGTAGGCGCAGAGGATGATGGTCCCAGGAAGGTTGGTCGTCGACATTATGGAACAAAGAGTAGCCAACTGCAAATGAAATGCTTTTCCTTAAGGGATGCTCCAGTGAGCCTTGAGTGCATAACCAGAGGGCTTGAATAAGACCTACTCGTATCACGTCCTTCAGACCTTTTAATTTTGTGCCTACGTTCCTCGATAGTCGGATGGCCTGATAGGCCGTATTTTCTCATGTGCAAAGCAAACCTTTCTTACTTTTGAGGCGAAACGGGATGGTTGTTTTGTTCAGCTGCCCCATTTAGTGAGAGTGGTGTAAATTTGGATTTGCAAGCTTCCAAATTGCCCACGTCAGCGGGAGATGTGGATTTACTTATCACCTCCGCACTGTGAAGCAAAATATTAACAAGAAGGCCAGACCTCTGATGTTGCTAGCTGCTGTTAATGACACATTTTTCCATAGCTGCACGGAGTCCACAACTTAATGGGAGACGTCAAAAATATTTCATCTTTCCAGGGTGACCGCAACAGTAAATTGCCACATCAGCAGAGAGAGACGAACAGGATGTTCTCCGATTCCAGCAACAGGAATCAAAGCAGACGCCAGCTTCTTCCTTTCAAAGCGATTCAGAAGTTGAGGGTTGCCTGCCATTTTAGTCGGGTGTCAGAGGCCAAGTGGTTCATTTAATACTGTATTAAAATCGTAATTGATTTCTGAACCCAATGAGACAGCCGTGGAATCTTGTGTTCTTGTTCCTCCTTCTCCTGAGCAAGCAGTTAATCATACGCCAAATCTCAACTCTAACTGGATTCAAATTCTGACGGAGAATCTTAACCGTGGATTGCGTGAGTTGTAGGTATTTCCCATACAACAAAGTATCAGGTGGTATTAGCTTAGAGACACAAAGGAGAAAGAATGTAAGTAGAAGAAAGAAGAAGAAGAAAATCAATAAAATTGGTATTTTAACTGTCTTATAATAATTGAAATAAGAGTATTTTATGGGAGCTGGGAGGTAACTTGTCGGGCAAAAGCTGGAGATAAAATTTAAGGCTGATCATATCTGGTAGTAAGATTATGTTACTTGATCTACCCCTGAATGTTTGGGGAATTTTTTTTAATGCGAGGCTATGAGTTCTCACACATACTTGTCTAAGTAAAACATAACTTTTAAATGCAGTTTTTTTCTTTTAATTTAGGTCGAGCATTCAAGAATTGTATTTCATAAGGTAGCGTGTGATGAGATCCATACTCACCTTCAGTAGTATGGCCAGTAAGGAGAGAGGTAGTGGAGGGTGGAGGGTGGAGGGTGGAGGGTGGAGGGTGGAGGGGGAGAGGCCCCCCAGGAAGAACTATTAGCCCCTTCTTTGCTTTCACAACACGTGAGACACATTCATCATAGTAACTAAAGTATTTTATTGGAGTCATCTAGTTTTTTCCCATTTGCCCCATTCAGTTGAGCTTCTTGAGGGCAGAGGGTATGTCTTACTCACCTTCGTGTCTCCCAAATTTACTATGTTAGTGGCACAATACAAATTAATTGAATGGTTGAAATATTGAAGAAGTAAGAGTAATAGTATATGTACATCTAAGCATAAATAGAGCCACAATTTCAGTGAATAAGAAACTCATAAAAATTGCTCAATATATTATGAAGGCTTTAAAAATTTTTTTTTAATGTTTATTTACTTTTGAGAGAGAGAGAGAGAGAGAGAATGAGGAGGGATGGACAGAGAGAGAGGGAGACACAGAATCTGAAGTAGGCTCCAGGCTCTGAGCTGTCAGCACAGAGCCCAATGTGGGGCTTGAACCCACAAACTGGGGGATCATGACCTGAGCTGGAGTCAGACAGTCAACGGACTGAGCCACCCAGGCGCCCCTACGAAGGCTTTTATTTATTTCTATTTTTTATCTTGAGAGAGAACGTGCATGCACGCGCGCACACACACACACACACACACACACACACACACACACTCATGCACGCAAGTCGGGGAGGGACAGAGTGAGGGAGAGAGAGAATCCTAAGAAGGCTCCATTCTCAGCAGAGACTGATACGGGGCTTGATCTCACAACCGTGAGATCATAACCTGAGCTGAAATCAAGAGTTGGATGCTTAACCAACTGAGCCACCTTAACGGTCCAACATGAAGACTTTTAAAATTGTGTTGTGATTTTGCAAAAAATAGCCAAAGTTGAATTTATACATTGTATAAAGACTAAGGCTACTTCACGTGATGTGGTTTTCCATTCCCAGATTTGTTAAGAACCTCCTGAAATTGATTGATTGATTGATTGATTGATTTTTGAGAGAGACAGAGAGAGCACCAGAGAAGGAGGGGCAGAGAGAGAGGGAGAGAGAGAATCCCAAGCAGGCTTCATGCTATCAGCGCAGAGCCCGATGTGGGGCTCAAACTCATGAACAGTGAGATCATGACCTGAGCCGAAACTAAGGGCAGATACTTAGCCAACTGAGCCACCCAGCGACCCCTAATTCCAATCTATTTTTAAAATGTGATAATTGACATACTAACAAAAGTGACCATATTTGATGGAAATACCATGTCTGATATATGGTGTTTTTGTTTTGTTTTGTTACCACAAACAGCTTTCAAATCTATTGCCACCGTTAACAGGAACTACTCATTACTGGTCTTCCTGGCTCATTTCTCTCCTGTCTGTATGTCCCAATAGATGCTCTGTTCAAATCTGTGTCCTTGCATTAGTTGTGTCCCCGAGGCATGAAGAATTCCAATAACAGGAAATTCCCTGAGAATTTGTACTTTGGGAGGAAAAGGCAGCTGTAGACACATGGCACTCACACATGTGAGCCACTGGGGACGCCAGGGCAAGAGACACTCACAGGCAAAGATGGGTAACGTGCTACATCCACATACCCAGCTTAGGAGGTGATGGATCCTGAGTTGCTTCTTCAGAGAAATCAAGGCTGGAACATCCCTGAGAGACCGAGCCACCCTCGACAAAACAGGACTGATTTGGCTAACAGGGAGGAGAATCAAGCTGGGGAAAGAATTAATGACAAAGCTTAATGACTTCAGTGGGGAAGAATTTATCTCTAATGTCGCATAAACAACCTGCTCATATGGAGAACAGATGTGACTCCATTTAAGTACCAAATGAGGCAAAAAGCTCCCAGAAGATGGAATCGGGACCGGCCTGTTCGAAATGCAGAATGAATCCAAATCCATCCCTGCCCCTCGGTCTTGTTTGGTCTCCCATTGCCCTCTTCTCTCTGATGTTCTGCAGCCATGTGGCCTGAACACTCCTGACCCCCAAAGAGGTTGTTGTGCGGGGCTTTTCTAGAAAATCGTCTGCTCTGTGGCCTCGGGCTCCTGTTACTCTTGGTAGCTCGCTCACTGCTTCTTATACTCTTCTCTGATCTGCATTTTGGGGTAAGTTTCCTTTTTCCAATGTGCTTTTGGTAGCTTTTGTTTTTTTCAGGATTTCGTCACAGTTGCCGGTTTACCAGATGTCTCTCTTTTTCCATAGTCACGTTTGGATGCCTTTACCTTTTGCGACTTTTTCATAATCTCTGCGGATTTGGGGTGGGAGGGAAGCATGTCGTCGTTTATCTTGAAACAGAAATCTTCTATTTAAGATTGAGATAGCAAATATCAAGGGCACCAAGCATCAGCCTCCTCCCGTTCTCCCCTCCCCTCCAAACACACTCCCCGCCTTCTAGTGTATTTCAGAAAGAGTGGGCATATTGCTCTACATAAAGACTTCACTGAACAGTTGGAGAAACTGATTGTTGAAAGTAGTGTGAGGCTATGTTGTCCTGTTCAAGCAAAACCTTGACTGCGTGTGTGTGTGTGTGTGAGGAGTGAGTTCAAGTTCTCCCAAGATGGGATATTGAAAACTGGATTTACTCTGCACCAAAGTCTCAAGAAAAGGTATAAAATGCACTTGATTTTAGTTGATTTTTTGAAAGCTAATTTATGTAAGGGCCCCAATGGGTTGTTTTCATCCCAGCCTATTTTTCTGACTGTAAAAGACACAACAGTCAGACTCAGTTTTTCATGATACGACTACAGAGTTTCTCGGTTAGTTCCAAAGCAAAACCGTACCAGAAAGATTTTCCTTTGCTGCTTTTAATGATTCCAAAGTGTGTGAAATTTTAGGTTTCTCTCTTGACCTTGAATAGCTGTCTCTTGGTAAACTATCCAAATTGTAGAATATCCCTTGTTTGAAGGAAGAGCTTCATGTTTGGCTCAAAAATATACAGACACTGCAAGTTTGGACTTGAGAAAAGAAGGCGGGAAAGCCCCAGAGTACGGCTTCAGTAACAAGGTGGAATCCAATAAAATTTGGGGGGATTCTGGAAAGTCTCAACTCTTGTCACTGTGCCATCAAAGAGTGAATCGGAACCAGAACAAAGCGGTCATCAGTCTTGTCAACATGCAGCAAATGACTTGAAATTTTGAGGACGCTTCAAAAGCAACCAGCATAGTGGTTTACAACTACAACAGAGTCGATAGAACCCACCCCTCGCTGAGGTCCTTTGATCAGCGTGTTGGGGACTGTCAGTTCACCTAAGGAACCAACCACTGACAAGTTTTTATTATTCTTGTCTCTGTCATACGAATACATACACAAATGTATTGGCCTCGTAAATTTTCTGAGATTATGAGCCTATGTATGGTGAATTTCTTTTGGTCCAGGATATTTTATTTGGGTATGGAAGAAAATCTCATATGAAGCCCAAATATTCAAAATATTTAAATGGAAGATGGACAATAATTGATGAGCATCTAGAAAAGTACAGAGATCCTGGAGTAGTTGACAAACAACAACAACAACAACAACAACAACAACACCACAAGAAAGAATAGCTCAAGAAAGTTCTGTAACAAATCTAATGCTTTCTGTGCATCCTTGAGTGATGTTTCTCCTCTCCTGCTTTCACAGCTGTTGATCTTCCAGATGTTCTCTCCTATGAAGCTTTATCTTTTAAGGGATACATGTTCCTTCCATGCAAAGTCAGCCTTTTCCTTTACGTGAAGCATTACTTGCTCAGAGAAAGCCATTTTTCTAATCCTTCTGCAACCTTTCTTAAATTTAGGACATCTCTTCCAAACACTAAAATTGATAAAGGTTAAGCTTTGGTGGAAGGCAGAATTTGGCTGTCCACTATGGATGCCAAATGGACCAATCTTTTCTCTCAGTGCATTCAGTAAAATGCTCCTGCTTGAGTTTTTGGACCCAGGGGAACCAAGGTAAAGAACAGGGATAGTAGAGCGGTGCCTGGAGGGCTCAATCAGTTAAGCATCGACTCTTGGTTTGGCTCAGGACATGATCTCATGGTTCATGAGTTTGAGCCCTGCGTCGGGTTCCGTGCTGCCAGTGCAGAGCCTGCTTGGGATTCTCTCTCTCACTCTGTCCCTCCCCTGCTCACTCTCTCAAAATAAATAAATAAACTAAAAAGAAAAAGAAAGATAGGCATAGTAGAGACACTCTTCCCGGAGGCAGTGCTGGGAGTCCAGCAGCAGCAGTGACAACATCAAGAATTCAGTGGCTGTGACCATTGCTCTTGGCATCAGCTGTCTCGCGGTGATGGCGCTGGTACCGTGACCTTGAACCAGGTTGCCCCGAAATGTGTTTTCCTACCGCCTAACTTCTGGTTCCTGACTGCTTTCCGAGACTAGGTGTTTAGCGTTTCCGGCATTTCGGTGAGTTCACCAATATCTTTACAGGAAAGGATTTTACCGCCGCCAGATTTGACTTCTACTACATCAGCCAAGGCTGCTTTGTAGTCTACAAAACAATTCTTTGAATGAAGTTTTGGCTTGTGTGAGTGGGACCCTTCTTGAGTTGCTGTTGACGACACAAAGCTAGGTATGTACTTATCCACGAGTCATTGTATAGATCAGTTAGCGGTGGGAACACCTCTGGGCAAGAATGCTACGTTCACTGTTGTTCTAGCAGGTATAGGAGCACTTCTCCAGGAGGCAAATCTTCATAATTTGTTGTCTTCACCATCATTTTCACTTAAAATCGTTGTTTTGAGCAATTTTATCCAGTTTTATACTTGTTTTCTGTGAAGGAGAATTATCTGATCTGTGAAGCTTTTATTAGAAGTAACTTACAGTCGCTCTTTGGCTTATGAAAGAGGACAAATGAATTTCCACGTGACTTCAAGCTCTCATATACCACTGTCGACGCTTTTGACAGAAAACATAAAGTTTCTTAATAGAATGTCGTCGTTATGGAAGTATTTTCTTACCTATCTACAAGGGCAATTTATTTTCCCCTTTGTTTCGTGGAATGTTCCAGGCTGATACAGCTCACTCTCCCAGAGGTCTTTTGCAGCTGCAGTATTTTCAAGTGTTCCTTTGTTGTGAAATCTGGCTGGCCAGATTAGACGAATTCCTTTGAGATACAGCTGCAGCCATTTTTAATGATGAAAAATTGTTCCGTTCCCTTGTAAGCCCATTTGCAGAAATGGCGTATCATTTTACGTGCGCCTCCATTTTTATCCTTCCGTTTCCTTCTCCTACTGTGTATTTTCTTGGTATTCTGGGTTTTCTTGGTTGTTGTTCTAGCTTTTCTGTTCTTTTACCCTTGTCCTAATAGTCTGATTGTATTTTGTTTAGTGTAACCAATCTCAGCTCCTTTTATCGGTGTGAGTTGGTGTGAAAAATAAGTAATAATGCTTGGGAATATGATATTCAACAATTCAATCGTTTTCTTCTAAAAGTTTTGGACATTTAAGAGGCACATTCATTACATGGGTAACTAAAATCTGTTAAATACGGGCATTATGCTTCCTGCATCTGATACGAACCAAAATCTCAACAGCACATATCACTGACAAGGAACAAGTAACCTGTCTTTCAGAGTCTTTTAAAACCAAGTTCCCCTCTTTTTTTTTTTAATGTTTATTTATTTATTGAGGGACAGAAAGAGAGAGAGAGAATCCCAAGCAGGCTCCACGCTGTCAGTATAGAGCCCTACTCAGGGCTCAATCCCACGACCTTGGGATCATGACCTGAGCCAAAATCAAGAGTTGGACACTTCACCAACTGAAGCTTGCTTCGGATTCTGTGTCTCCCTGTCTCTCTGCTCCTTCTCCACTCTCACTCTCTCTCTCTGTCTCAAAAATAAATAAGTGTTACAAAAAAAAAATTAAAAAAAATCTTGTCTAATTTGAGGATCCATCTATCTACCAGGTTAAATATCTTTGAACCCCAGTGGAGGAGATAGAGTTTTAATATTCTGTTAGAACACTTCTCAGCTTCTATTTTAATTCACAAATGTAATTAGATGCTCTGAGAAAAAAAAAATTAGCTAATTAACTTCATAGCATCAAAGGTCTAAATGTAACATGAATCCATGGAGAAGGGCAGACAGCCCAGATCCCCACCTGCTCAAATGATCTGTGACATTATTACTATTAACTGTATAATCACCTCTTACTGCAACCAGAAGGTACGGGAACAGTATCTGACCAAGCCCTTCTAAAATTCTTGCCCAGAAGTTTAGAGCATACAATTGAGCAGTATTTAATAAAAATAAAAACAAAAGCAGTGTTATTTTTGAAGTTCTGGTAGTCAGAGGTAGCTTGCAAAGTGGCTTTGAGTATGAAAATAATGCTAACATAGTTTTATCTTGAATGAAGACATTTGTGTTAATTGCTGTTTCTCACTAGTCTTTTTTTTTTAATTTTTTAAAAAAATGTTTATTCATTTTTGAGAGAGAGACAGAGCAGAGACATGAGCAGGGGAAGGGCAGAGAGAAAGGGAGACACAGAATGTGAAGCAGGATCCAGGCTCCGAGCTGTCAGCACAGAGCCCGACGTGGGGCTTGAACTCATGAACCGTGAGATCATGACCTGAGTCAAAGTTGGACGCTTAACCAACTGAGCCACCCAGGGCCCCAATCTTGTACTTGAGAATCTTCAGAGGAAATAAAGGAAATGGCCATTTATAAGGGGATCTACAGAGTCCCCAACAAGCACAGAGTCAATGTGTCACTGCTTAGACAGCTATCACAAAACGCCCAGCTGCTGCAGTTGGCAGGCAGAAAATACATTGAATGGCTACAGACCATGGCCATGGCCATGATACAAAAAGTAGTCAAAAGGACCTTGGGTTCAGGGCTCAGGTCTGAAAAAGTGGCTCTCAGAACTTTTTTGGTCTCCCCTTCTCGATTGCCCTCCTTCAATTCTCTAGGCACCAGAACAATTATCTTACAGGTTATTGGGCTTGGTCTTCTCCAAATTGGAATGGCACCTGGATGAGTCACCTTCATGACTCCCTACCACTCCACCTGCTCTTTATCCTCCCCCTTGAAACTTGGCATAGACCTACCTCCTCATCCATTAGGACCTCACTTCAAGGAAACCTTGAAGTTTTCTTTGCTTCCAACTTTAAACTCACTACCAGGAAGGCCCAAGAGTCAATTACCCTCCTATGCTACCATTTTGGTTTTCAGTAATTATGTTTGCATGGCATCTGTCAGATTCTGTTTGCATTCTAGATACACTGGAATGGGGGCTTTGGAACCAGAAAAACTTGGGTCCAAATTCCAGCTCTACCAAATCGTGTGATTATAGGTGATTTACTCCCACTGCCGATCAGTTTCCTTACTGTAAAACGGTAATAATCAGCCTCTTAAGATTGTAGCCTGAAACAAACAAAACAAAACAAAACAAAAAAGAAAGAAAAGATTGTAGCCTGAATGTCTGGCATAGGAAAGATGATTAATTAATATAAATCCTCTTTCTTCCCTTTCCTGATGGTATTTTACTTATTTTGCTTTTCCTATAAGTGTGTCAGTTAGTGTTTGGCACATAAGGAGCTCATAAGTATCCAGCATTGGAGACATGACTCAGACCTCTCTATGAGAATACATTGTACGTCGTGTATTTTTCATCTTGACAGAAGCAAACCACTCATCTCAACTTTGATCTATTTTCCTAGCCAGTAATTTTGTAATTTTCATTTGTTATTCAATTTTCAAGTGGTTTGGGTCTCAGAAGCTCACAGGTCATAAATAACGAAAAGAATCAGTGACTATTGCTCAAATGTCCATAGCCCTTGGGTCCAGCAACGTTCAGGTTATTTTCAGCCACATATCTTATTCTGAAGTAGGAACACTTTGTCTCCAATAATCTTTCCCTTCCTCTCTCAAATATTCTCTGCTCTTGGAGTACTCATCTGACATTTACTGAGCATCCACCATGTATCAGGAACTGGGGATACCACGACAAACGAGAGACGTGGCCCTTCCCCTTTGTCAGGGAGCAAAATAAACTACCCCAAAATATGCCTTTGTAATATAGGGATTATTTTGAGCTGCTCATTTTTAAGAAAGAGCTGACACAGAAAAATCTCTGAAAACTAAGAAGTTAGCCTTTCGTAAGGGAAATTTACATTTATAAGGGACATTTCCATGTGTAAGGGTGTCTCCCTTGCTGTACCAGGAAGGTACTCTAAATCTGTAGAAACTGTTGTCAGTGGAGAAGACATGGGCTTAAAGCTACACAACTCCAACCTTCTTTACTGTGCTTTTCCTGAAAATCTCCCATACCTGGCTCTCCCTCACCACCCAACATCTTTTGTTTTTAGCTGGAAATGGCACTTAGGGTGATGGCTTGGGCCATTTCAGGGAGTTACTCAGTTTTTCTGGGTATCTCTCTCTCTCTCTCTCTATTTAATATAAGAGATACAGATGTTATGTTTATTTTTCTCCCATGAATCTGTCTTTTTATTACAGAGGGATCTCAGCCAAGAACCTAGAAAGGTAGAGGAAAAATTATTTTTCTTCCCCCACACCTCAAAAAGTGATAGTTTGATGGAAAAAAAAGTTGTGGCCGATGATCGCATTTCACAGTAGTAAATGCTAGAACAGAGAAATGGGACCTCTATTTAGTTAACGAACCCAATAATTGTTTAGTGGTGGCTTATTATGGTATCAGCACGGTTCCAGTCCACGGGGAAACAAGGGTTAACAAGACAGATAAAATGCCTACACTTGCGCAGATTATCTTTAATTGGTGGGAGGAGGGTAGGGAGGAAGGGTGGCGGGTCATCTACAAATAAATAAATAAGCTACCTAATTTCTGAAGAATAGAGCAGGGCAAGTAGTGAGAGTGACTGGGAGCTACTTTAGATTGGGTGGTCAGGGTGATATTTTAGAAGAGGAGACATTTGAGCTGAGGCCCGAAGGACAGTCATGAGCCAAGCAGGTGAATGTCTGGGGGAAGGAAGTTTTGGCAGAGGAAAAAGTAGATGCAAAGGTCCTGAAGTAGGAACAATTGTTGGGGAAGCAAGAATTCTTGTCCCTTCAAAGGTGTTTATAGCTAGAGTAAGAATCGAACTGACACGAGGCAGAGTAAGAGGAGAAAATGGAATTTAATAGGCAAACGTACAGGGAATCCACATAGACATGGAAATCCCAAAGACAGGCCAGCAAAATGAGGTATATAGGTCATTCTGAACTGGGGAGAAGGTGGGTAGGGGTCTGGGACTTTGGAGGAAATAAATGCACCTCACAGGACAATAAGAAGACCAGATGTTTGGAAATTAGACATTTGTCCTGCCAAACAGATGGGTCACTCAGATGAAATTTATCTCTGTTAATAACCCTTGTTCTTGGAAAGACCCCCAGTTTAGATTCTGTGTGGTGAAGGGGAGACAAAATTTCTCTTGAGCCCATGGGGACGCAAGCGCCTCCAGCTCAAAACAATCCACATTCTGATGTGGCCCATTTGGGGAAGAGGGCACATCTGTCCCGAGCCCCACTGTAATCTCGATGTGTATGTGGAACAGAAAGTCTCCATGTGGCCGGAGTCTCAGAGTGGTGGGCAGAGGCCACGTCATACGAGGATCTGTAGGTCTGAACGGGGAGTCTGAATTTTATTTGAGTGCGGTGGTGCGTCATAAAAGATGGGGACACGATAGAATTTGTAGCCACTGTGCAGAAAATGAGATATGGGACGCAAGGCCAGATGCGGGAACGACAACCGGAGGCCGATGCAGAACGCTGGGCGAGAGGCAATGGCAGCTCGTGCAGTGGGTGTAGCGGCACAAGGAAAGAAGAGGAGGGACTGGGGTGCAATTTGGGGCTAGAGTCAATAGAACCACCAGCTCAACTGACCCGAAGGAGGACACAGAGCAGTCAAGGGTGGCCCTCTAGGTTGGCAACTGGGATGTTGCTACTATTGAGATGGAGAAGTCCAAGGGAAATGCTAGGAGTTCTGCTTTGGACACATTTTGAGTTTCCAACTGGACACTCAACTGGTTCGTACGTTTGTAAGTTCTCAAAGGAAAGGTGTGGGTGGAGACATTGGAGTGTTTCATTGCATTTGATAGACTGGATTCCAACATTGACCTCACTCTCCTTCCTGGGCACATTCCAGTATCGTAAAGGCTGGAGATCTAAACTGCTATGGCCCCTTGACCTTCCCTTCAGGGCCACCCTGACCAGTGCAGGGAGTCCGATTTCAACTGATTAGGACAATAAGAAATTTGGGCCATTTGTATGCTCTGTCCTCATGAGTTCTCTGACAACACAGCAGCATCGACCTATTTAGAACCCGGGTACAAGCTACCTCTCTCAACCTCCAAAGCGAGACTGAGATCACTCGGGCTTCCACGGGTGAAGACCTCAACTCTAGAATCTCTATTTAATTGAGGTCTCGTGTATTTCTTTTCTTGGATGTGAAGAGTAGGATGAAGACACGAATTGTAAATCACTGGAAAAACAAGGACATTTTGGAATTTATAAGAAGAATACAAAGGTTCCCCCCCTTCAAAGTGTTGCCATTTCCTGTGTGTGATGTGATGATTCTGCATTAGTCTATCCCTCCAACCCTTTCACAGCTGTGTGTGTTCTCCACGGGTCAAGTAGACAAAGGATGTCTCCTGAGACACTTGGTTCCCACCATCTTCAAGTCATCGTCTATTTTTCCTGACGCCTTTATCATTTGTTGCTCAACATAATGTATCACTTGTCCTCTCTGGGATCTTGGAAGACTGTACATTTTTTTTTTTTTTTTTAATAGTGGGAAAAATTCTCCCCCCCTCCCAGTTTTACTTCAACATCTCAGGAAAGGCTTTGAAAGTGGCATAGATCTGAGGCACCTGGGTGGCTCAGTCAGTTAAGCATCTGACGTTGGCCCAGGTCATGATCTCACAGTTTGTGAGTTCGAGCCCCACGTGGGGCCGTCCGTCTGCTGTCGGCACAGAGCCTGCCTCAGATCCTCTGTCCTCCTCTCTCTCTCTGCCCCTCTCCTGCTTGTGCTCTTTCTCTGTCTCTCTCAAAATAAACAAACAAACTTAAAAGAAAACAGGTGTGGAAAACCCTACAGATCACTAGAGGAGGCGTGGATGCAGGAAAATATATTAAATAAATAAATAAATAAATAAGTAGGCATAGACCTGGATAGAAGGAGAGGAAACCAACAAGTGAGCAGGAAAGCAATCAAGCATGGAAACTGGACTAAGACAGAGCCTGGGGCAGGGAGCCATGTCCCCTTGACCTCCTACATCTGATTGGAAAATAGCGATATTGGTCCATTAGCTGGGGT
Organism: Panthera onca; assembly: GCF_046562875.1. Lineage (NCBI taxonomy): Eukaryota > Metazoa > Chordata > Mammalia > Carnivora > Felidae > Panthera > Panthera onca. The sequence goes on from NC_138352.1 coordinate 4,888,234, forward strand.
ATTGTTTCCACCGTGCTAATGAATTTCCTTGAACCGAATATTTTTCCCTTGAATATGACTTCGTAGGATCTCTACACGACCAAAAGAGAGGCAAAAAACCCAAACCCTCCAAACCCAAACCAAAGGAAGTTAGAAGACTATTAGAGGATACTAATGAGATTAGAAAAAGGATGGGTAGGGTAAGACTGACCCTAAGTAACAAAGAGAATTATTTTTAGCACAGCAATGCTCCGTGTCCTCCGGGGCCTGTGGATGTAAGGGGCTGTTACAGGTTGGGGGTAAAATGCGCAGAGCTAGTCTGTGACGTTAGGTTCCCTCGATGGCCTCCGAAATGTCAACATCTACCACGTGGTCATCAGACCCTTCACAGTTCACCAGGCTCCAGGCAACACCCTGCTGGCGATACGTTGGGTTTCCTCTGCAGATGGATCAGGGGAAGCCAACGCCACACGTGGGTCCCACATGAAGCCACATGAAGAGCAGGCAGGCTTTTCCTAGCAGAATCCGAAGCAGAGTCCAGGCTCCCAGCTGTCAGCGCAGACAAGAGCCCGACGTGGGGCTCGAACCCACGAACCGCGAGATCATGCCCTTAGGGGATGGCGGACGCTTAACTGAATGAGCCCCCCACCCCCACCCCCAGGCGCCCCTGCGTTACTCCCCTGGGCTGCAGCGTGAAGTCCTCCGTGCCAAGAAGTCTGTTCAGGGATTATTTACAGACGCCTCGGCTGGCCCTTAGGAAACGAGGTGACACAGGAGCAGGTTGATGTGCCCTGGAGAACCGAGGGGATAAGAACAAGAGGGAGCCCCCTGGAGTGCACCGGATGCTGATCACAGCCAGCAGCTCGGGACTGTTGTTGACTTTTGGTGGTCACGGCAACCTTCGGAGGTGGGCTCTGCTGTCTCGAAGCGAGGGGCGCGCGGACAGTAAATGGTGGACCCCACATTGAACTTAGGCCAAGCTCCAGACTAGTGGTCTGGACACGCAGCAACGGGTTGCCGAAGGCAGGCGTGGAGTTGCGTTCACCCAGTGGCTCCCAGCTGTGGCTCTGTAGACTCTAAGCGGAGGGTGGGAGAGGGCCCAGCGAGGCCGAAGAAATGAGCGGAGACAGCGGTGGAGGTGGTTGGTTGAGGGAACTTACGTACCAGGCGTCCAGGAGTGGGGACGGGGTCCCCCTGCGTGCGGGGCTCCACACGTAGCAGGTGGACAGAGTAGCAACCGGCCTGGTGACTACCCGTAGCCTCTCCCCTTTCTTGCGTGGCCAGCGGTCCAAGGAGATCCGGGCCTGTCACGTGGACCTTCATGGTTACAAAGGACGTGTTCCAGGTTGGGCGCCCCCAGAGCCCCTGACCTGGAACGCTGAGCAGCACGTTTTATGTTATCTTGCTTGATGGGAATACAGAGGGGGAATGCGAGCCCTGCCTTCGAAGACGGTGACTGGCAGGGGATTTGGGGTGTGTTTGCACCGACCGGCCTTCCGGCACATTCCGCGCACCAGAACAAGATGAACAAACGGACATTGGGAAGGGAGGGGAGGGGTGCCGCCTGGAACAAAACTTTCCGGGCTGCTAAAAAGGATCTGAGTCTGGGAGGGTCAGGGCTTCCCGAGGGAAGAAAAGATAAGGCAGAGAGAACTGGCAGGGAAATCTGCTCAGGGAAGCCTCTCCACAGCGCAGAAAAATCTTGTTTAACTACATGTTATGCATGGTAACCATACCTGGGATTTTTTTTTTAATCTTTTTTAACGCTTATTCATTTTTGAGAGACAGAGAGAGAGCATGAATGGGGAAGGGGCAGAGAGGGAGACACAGAATCCAAAGCAGGCTCCAGGCTCTGAGCCATCAGCACAGAGCCCAATGCAGGGCTCGAACTCACGGACTTCGAGATCGTGACCTGAGCCGAAGTCGGACGCTCAACCGACTGAGCCACCCAGGCGCCCCACCATACCCGGGATTTTTAAAAAAGATTGTTCTAGGAGATGTTTGCCACCACCGTTTACTTCCTTAACCACAGTGTGTTTTTTCTTTCTTTGCATTTAGCAACACGGTGATTATAGCACACCAGCTCTTACGTTAGAATTTTTTTTCAATTTGATTTCAACGAATTTGTAAATAAGCCACTTAGTCAAGAAAGAGACACGCAAGAATCCTTGAAGTAGAAAACATATTTCAGGGCACCTGGGTGGCTCAGTCACTTGAGCGTCCGACTTCGGCTCAGGTCATGATCTCACGGTTGGTGACTTCGAGCCCTGCGTCTGGCTCGCTGCCGACAGCCTGCTTCGGATCCTCTGGCCCTTTCTCTTTCTGCCCCTCCCTTGCTCGTGCTCTCTCTCTCAAAAAATAAATAAATTAAAAAAATAAATTAAAAAAAATTCAAATGGCACATATGAGATTTATTTTATATTTTCCACCAACTTGGTCATTTATCAACTTTCTTAGACCAGGCGGCAAATATCTACGAACGATCCGTGGCAAAACGGGCAACTCTGAAGCCTCGATTTTAAAATACATTGAAAATGGGACTTCAATGGTTTACCAGGATTTAAAAAGTTCAGTAAACTCCTAATCACAAGTACGTGTGTATGCTACTCATAGCATTACCAGTGGATGTGTTTTCAAATATACTGGTATCAGATATTAGAACGAATGATGCCGTCATATTTTTAGCCACAAGAATATACAAAAAAAAAAATCTATTTTGAAAAGTATGACACCTTTGACATGGTCACTTAAATTCTTATTAAAATATCAGCTTCACAAAGTCTACGTGAGAGAGTATTTTAAGGTTTTGATAAACAAACAAACAAACAGTTGAACCCAATGTGTTTATTGTACTCAGAAAATGAAACAGTCTCGTAAGAGTGAGTTTGCTTATTCAGTATTATGCAGAAATAGGGAATCAGGGCCACCTGCAGAGACACAGCGGCTGTGACCAGGAGGCGGGCTCAGCCATGTGCCTCTGTCCACGCGGTCACTGCAATTGCCCAGCGCTTGCTCCTTCTCTCCACCACAGGAAGAATCATGTTGTGTTTACAATATAGTTTCTAGAAATCTGACATTGAAGCTATAAAAATAAATGCCTCAAAAAAAACAACCGCAGGCTTGAAAGGAAATAGAGGTTTTGGCGCATCAAGGGTCCTCCTGGGGGAGGAGCTTCCACCTAACTGAGGGGTCAAGTTCTTCGTCAAAGTCATCCAGCTCCTGCTCCTTGGAGAGCTCCAGGAACACCTGAGAGGGGCGAGAAATGAAGAGACGGGGAGGTCACGCTGCCTCCCGCAGCTCCAAGCGAGTGCAAAGCACGGGCACAGCTTGTACACTTCTGTCCCATGGATGGAACAAAGTCCCTAAAACGGACGCACCTGCTCCAGGGTGGACTGAGAGAGGCTGTACTCCTCCAGGTCGAAGCTCTGTTTAACTGCAGAAAGATGGGTGCACATGAGGAGTTCATAGATACATATTTTAATGTTTACTTATTTTGAAGAGAAACAGAGAGACAGAGTTTGAGCAGGGGAGGGGCAGAGAGAGAGAGGGAGCCACAGAATCCAAAGCAGGCTCCAGGCTCCGAGCCGTCCGCACAGAGCCCGACGCGGGGCTCGTACTCACGAGCTGCGAGATCATGACCTGAGCTGAAGTTGATCGCTTAACCGACTGAGCGACCCAAGGCGCCCCAGGAGTTCATATATTTTTACATCTGGACAGTTCAGCATCCAGTACAAACAACTTTTAAAAACTTGTTGAATAAAAAAGTTTCAGTGACAATGTTCCTAGTTTAAGGATTGCATTCAGTTAAAAATACGCCAATGCTGGGGTGCCTGGGTGGCTCAGTCGGCTGAGCGTCCGACTTCAGCTCAGGTCACGATCTGGTGGCTCGTGGGTTCGAGCCCTGCGCCGGGCTCTGTGCCGACAGCTCGGAGCCTGGAGCCTGCTTCGGATTCTGTGTCTCCCTCTCTCTCTCCGCTCCTCCCCTGCTTGCACTCTCTCTCTCTCAAAAATAAACATTAAAAAAAAAAAATTAAAAATGAAACACACCAATGCATTCACTTGGGTCTGGGGAGAAAAGTGCTCACGCAATGCTCATTTAGCACAGTGTTCGCGATGTCTGTTTAATGGAGGAAACGGTGCTGCAAAGGCCTCCTTCCCTGTGTGTGATCCAAGGCTTTTGCACACTCAGCACAGGAAGAAGTGGAAGGAAGACACATTTGGCAAAGGGAAGCATCAGAAGATGATATGAAAAGATGTTTGAGGGTTTCTGGGGAGCAGATATCTTTTGTGGGCCTCTCTCTCCAGTGACAGCTTGCTCCTAATTGAGTTGAAAACCCTTGTCCTTAACCAAAATGGGACTAGTCCCAGCCCCGATGGGAGGGCAGTAGACTGGAAATAGGTCGCCAGCAGAACCTCCAGGCCAGTACTGGCCACAGTGTCGGTCCGGAAGGGACTGCACGAACACATGGTCCAGAGAGTTGGGGTCCTCAGCTCGGAGAATGGAAAGCGGGCACTGCCGTGACCATGAATGTTATCGGCAGGAGTAAAAAAAGTCTTCTCGAACCAGGAGCCTTAAATGTCTTCCCTAGGGAAGGTGGCAAGCCAGCAAAAAGATCACTGAGCCGTGACAATGGAAAGTGCATAGGGAGGGAGTTGCGGCTAGCACAGTTCAGAGAAGCAGAGCTAATGAGCTCTGATGGCAAGAAAAACATGGGGCAGTGAGCACAGACGCAGCGTGGTCACTTTTGAAGTGCAACAGACAAGGGAAGATTGTTCTAATGACCAGACAGGGGCCAGTTTCTTAGTACCCAGCCTAAGGCAATAAAATAAGATGCAAGTCCATATAAAAATTGAATTGTAAATATGCATGTGTCAATGTTCCCAAAGAAAGCATCCTCCTTGAATGCATACACAACTGAATTTTGACTTAGGTTGTTCCTGTGTGTGTGTGTGTGTGTGTGTGTGTGTGTGTAGACACACACACAGGAAAACCCCACCAAAGGTAAAATCACTCCCATTAACCCCCTGCCCCTCCTCCAACACCCAACACACACAGAATCTGTCCACCTCTTTGATCCCGTGCCCATAAAATTCAACTGGAGATTTGAACTCTGAAAACGAACACCTTAGGTCACATTCCGTTCTTGTCGTGCCGACGGATTCATCTAGGATCCGGAATTACCTGCTTTCCGGGGGATCTTATTTCAAAGTGTGTCGCTCTTACCCTTCTCTAACATGAAGAAAGCTCGTGCTAAAGGTCGAACATCTTCCACTGGCACTTTATAGACCATCACCGAAGAGAACCTGGGGGGAGAGGGGCGGGGCTGAGGCCGGTACCACCTGTGCAGGTGCCAGCTGGCTGCGACCCTCTCTCCGGTCGCTGTCCTCCTAAGAGTCAGTTTGGGCCAGCGAAATGCCCAGGCTGAGGCCGTCCACAAGGACAACTGGGAGGCAGGAGGGGATCGTGCCCTTGGCTTCTGAGATAAGAGGTGCAGTGCAGGTAAAACGTGGACATGTGCCAGAGTCACCTGTCACCTTATCTTTTCAGCTGAACACTGGCTCCTCAAACATCACCTTCCAGCCAGGGACTGACGCCTGGTAGTTGCTTGACGTCACCCAATTCACATGGGGACTCTGGGTCTTTTCTCCAGAGAACTCATCTCTCTCTGACCTTGCCCTATGCTCTCCTAATTTGGGATAATATAATTGAATCCTGAATATAAAACTGAAAATATAACTGAAATTGAATTGAATCGCATTTTTTAAAAATAATTTGTTTCTCAGATGAACACTTGTCTTTTTACCATTTGAAAATCAGGAGGATTTAGATTTCATTTTGTTAAGATACTATTTGCGCGGGGCACCTGGGTGGCTCAGTCGGTTGAGCGTCCGACCTCGGCTCAGGGCATGATCTCATGGTTCGTGAGTTCGAGCCCTGCGTGGGGTTCTGTGCTGACAGCTCGGAGCCTGGAGCCTGCTTCGGATTCTGTGTCTCCCTCTGTCTCTCTCTCTCTCAAAATAAATAAACATTTAAACATTTTAAAAAGGATGCTATTAGCTCGCTTTATGGGGCAACCGTTCTCATCTATTCTCATTCCTTGTGACCTCATGACCTATTTCTATTCAGTCGTGGGCTGCACACAAGGTACAGCATTGCTGTGATACTTATACTCCACTGTAGAAATAGTATTTTCCCACCGTATTGTTGTGACTTATCACCCTTTCCTGTTTTCTCCCCCAACTCCTAAATCATCTGTCTTCTGTCATCAAGTCTAGCTGATAAAAATGGCCCTAAAATTAATCTCTTGATTTTTACTGTATTATGCTCCTGAGAACTGTGCCATTACTAGACTGTTTATAAAATAGATTTGAAGTGAAATAATTAGGTTTATATTCTTGTGCCACTTGTTAGCTGTCATGTGACCTCCCTTATCAGTTTCCTATTCTTTTTTTTTTAATGTGCATTTATTTTTGAAAGACAGAGAGACAGAGAGAGAGAGAGAGAGAGAGAGAGAGAAAGCAGGGGAGGGGCAGAGACAGAGGGAGACACAGAATCCGAAGCAGGCTCCAGGCTCCGAGCTGTCAGCGCAAAACCCGACATGGGGCTCGAACCCATGGACGGTGAGATCATGAGCCGAGTCGAAGTCGGATGCTTAACCCTGAGCCACCCAGGCGCCCCTCAGTTTCCTATTCTTAAAGGTAACAATCAGTTCCACTCATTAAGGTCCTTGTAGTGGCCAGACTCTCACATGCTCTTTTGAAACCATCCCAGGAAAAATGGAAAAACGGTGTCTTCCTTGGCAAGTCTCGGGGAGGATGAAGTAGAATAATGCAAGATGAGGACAGTACCGGGCACTTAGCACTTAGTCCCTCTGATTTTACACCAGGTCTTCTCTTCTCCAATTTAGGTTCTTGGGTGTCCAGCAAATAACTTCTTTGAGGTTTCCTTTGGGGCTCACTGTGGACTCCGAGGGCCATGCATCAATGAAACCGGCAAGGAAAAGTTTGGTATCAGATCAAAACCAGCAAGCACCCAGCTTTACCTTTCCTGCCGAGCAGCCTGGGGGAAAACCCTCAGGATTTCGCGGTGGAGGCTTTCCCTTTGCTCGAGGGCCTTCACTTTCATCTCCAGCAGGTAATTCTTGCCAAATTTGCTCTTCAGGTGTTGGATGGAACCGATACACCTGGAGGTGGGAGGAGGATGTGGTCGTAAGAGACAGGGGAACGGGACAGGAAACACCACGCTTGAGACCCTTGGTGTCTAAAGGACCTCACTGGTGGACCCAGATGCAGTAGCTACAGCCGCGCGGAGACCTCCCTCTGTCCACAGACTCCTCCGGCCGTGCACCTGGGCGCCCAGCGCGGGGGTGGACGGGCACCCACCTCAGCCTTCCGGACACCATGATGGCCACGCGGTCACACACGGCCTCCGCCTCTGCCATGTAGTGGGTCGTCAGGAGGGCGCCTCTCTCCGTGTTCTTAAAGGTGGCCCGGATTGCCTGCCTGAATCGTCAAAGGACCATGTGCAATTGCGAAAGGCTTCTCGTTAATCGTAAGTGGGCAGAGAGAAGAATTTGTAACTGGCACGAAGGTTGAGTCATTTGCAAAAAGAGCTTAAGCAAGGGAGGGACCCGTATGGGGGGGTGGGGGGAGGGAGGCAAGTGGGAGGAGGGGGAGGGGGGGAGCCAGGCGTTGGAAGAGGAGCGGGCACAGAATACCGTGTCGATCACGAGGTGGCACTGAAAGAGAAATGCTGAGCAGGAGACTGGTTACGAAAAGGCTGCGCGAAGGAGCAGGGAGAATCCAGCAACAGAGGTGTTCACAGCCTCGTAGGAGAAAATGCATTCCTAAGAAATATACAAGGTGACACGGAGGACCCGATCCCACCTCGGCAACCTAATACTGGGCCCTCGCTCTAAAACACCAGCCTGGCGTGGTTATCACCGCGGCGATCAACGATGCCTACTCTTTCTTCAGTGATGGACTATCATCGGGGAGAGGTTTCCTTTTTGGTTTGCCAAATATCGGTGGCCCTAACGATCCTGAGAGGTGTCTCCTTTAAGAGACAGTTTAAGGGGCCATTCTTACAGCAGGAAAGCAATTCACAGATTTCCTACGGGGCAGTGGAGCTGGCCCCGACGGGGTCGTGCCCCCTCACCACATGTGCTGCTGCCCCTCGGGGTCCATCCCTGTGGACGGCTCGTCCAGAAGCACCACCGATGGGTTTCCCAGGATGCTCAGCGCAAAGCACAGCTGGAACGAGAGGAACAGCGTGTCTGGGGCTGACATGTGGGGTGTGCAGAGGAACGCTGAGCCCCCCCTCTTACCTTCCTCTTTATTCCCTCGGATAAGGTCCTCACGGGCAGCTTCAGCTGGTCCTGAAGCTTGAGTGCATCCACCAGCCTGAAGGAGGGAAACACGATGGGGCATCACAGTGAGGAAGTTGGAAGGAGGGCAGACCCGCAGCCCAAGGATGCAGAGCGGAGCTCAGAAATGCGGTTCTGAAAATAGACACCAGGTGATCTTTTCTTTTGTTTTAAATTTTTAAAAAGTATTTTTATTTATTTTTGAGAGAGAGAGAGAGAGAGAGGCCCAGAGTGTGAGCAGGGGGAGAGGCAGAGAGAGAGAGGGAGACACAGAATGTGAAGCAGGCTCCAGGCTCTGAGCCATCAGCACAGAGCCCGACGTGGGGCTCGAACTCACAGACCGCGAGATCATGACCTGAGCTGAAGTCAGATGCCCAACCGACTGAGCCACTCAGGCGGCCCTACATGCCAGGCAATTTTAAACTGGTTGGTCAGATCCCCTCAGAGAGATAGTTTTCTCTTTTAAAAGAATAGAAGCACATTTCATGATTTCTAAATAGTTGTGCCAAAATAAATACTTTATACTGAATTGTACTTATATTTTGCTTTTAAAAAATATTTATTAAAAAAATTTTTTTTAATGTTTATCTACTTTTGAGAGAGACAGAGACAGAATGCAAGTGGGTTGGGGCAGAGAGAGAGGGAGGCACAGAATCTGAAGCAGGGTCCTGGCTCTTAGCTGTCAGCACAGAGCCTGATGCGGGGCTCGAACCCACGAGCTGGGAGATCATGACCTGAGCTGAAGTCGGACGCTCAACCAACTGAGCCACCCAGGCGCCCCCAAAAAATGTTTATTTATTTTTGAGAGAGAGAGAGAGAGAGAGAGAGAGAGAGAGAGAGAGAGAAGCCTAAGCAGGATCCGTGCTGTCAGCAGAGTCTGATACAGGGCTCAAACTCACGAACCGTGAGATCATGATCTGAGCCGAAGTTGGGCGCTTAACTGAGGCAGGTGCCCTATGCTTAATTTTAGTATTTTTGGTAACTTTCACTGATGGTTACTTTTTAATTTTCATATTCAGTATGAGAGGAAAATGAACACTTTGAAATACAGGAAACGGGTTTCTAGTGGGGAATCTACCCAGTGTGGTCTGGGTCAGGGGTTGATCGCTCGCTCTCCCTCTCGCTCTCCCTCTCTCTCTCTTCCTCTCGAGAGAGGAGTCTTCTGTCCAGAATGACAGTGAAGCTCGTCACTCCCAACTGTCCCACACCCTCAGGCATAGAACACCTGTGGCTCCCGCCTACCTTGTGATGGTGACTGCCGCATCGGCTTTCCTGAGTCCTTTCACGGCAGCGAACACCTCCAAGTGCTCCTTCGTGGTCAGGTTGGGCCACAGCACGTTCTCCTGAGGACAGTACCCTAGGAAACCCAGGGAGTCGTCTTCACGGCTCCCTTTTAGTAGTACCTGCAGAGGAAAGTTCACGCTCAGAGCCTGCCCTCTGGGTTTGTTTGCTTCCCCTGCATATTTCAATGGCATCTTTCTCCTTACAAACCTAGAAAAACTAGAGACTCTCTAAGTCCTAATCGGGTTGACCAACCTGTCCTCAATCTGCATTGGAGAAAGGTCGTCAGAGAGCAAGCCCATGAAAACAAGTGAGTGCCCCACCTAACCGAAGCCGAAAAATCAAAAATCTCACCAACGGGACCGTCTTGCCATCGTGGCCAACAGTTGATATACAATTTCCTCATCGCAGTCAGGAAGAAAGTATATGAATTGGTGAATTTAATTACTCACTATTGGATCCGTGATCCAATGTTTTTTGAGAGCCACCCATGTAACAGCCAGCACCCCTCTTATTTTGGGGGTTTTCCTGCTACCAAGTGAATCGGGCAATAAAGAACTAGAAAAATGAATGGATGGAATACAGGCAGCTCGTAAGGTACCGTAGTGGGAGCAGTCCGGAAGCTGGGTTGGGGAATACCAGCGGAGATAAGTAGGTAGGGTCATCAGAGAAAGCCTGTTTGCTGAGGGGCCATTGTGGGGGGGAGAGCAAGAGGGCACCTGCCATGGAAAAGCCCAGAGGAAAGGAATCTGGAGCAGAGGAAAGAGCCAGAGCAAAGCCCTGCGTCATAATGAAGCTTGATATGTTCTTCGACCCTAGACAAAGCTGGGGGCCTGGGGCCGAGTGAGAAAGGAAAGAAAGGCGAATGGAGAAGGAACATGATAATCGGTCCCTGCAGCTGCCAGCAGGTGGGGGGTCCGGGGTGGGGGTGGGGGGGTCCTTCAGCCTTAGTGCAGTAAGAGGTTGTTGAAAATATTTAAGTAGGACAATGACATTGTTTATAAAGATCACACTGGCTGATCTGATGACAGCTAATTTCATGACACCCAAATAGCTGACTTTGTAACTCAGATCTTACTTTAAAAAAAAATGCTTAGTATGTTTTATTCTCAGGATTTTTATTTTATTATACTTTTTAAAGTTTATTTATTTATTTATTTGGAGAACGCGGGAGAGCGAGAGCAGGGAAGGGGCAGAGAGAGAGGGAGAAAGAATCCCAGGCAGGCTCCGCACCGTCAGCACAGAGCCTGATGCGGGGCTCAAACCCATGAACCGCGAGATCGTGACCCGAGCTGAAATCAAGAGTCGGATGCTTAACCGACTGAGCCACCCAGGCGCCCCTATCCTTTTTAAGTAATCTCTACACCCAACGTGGGGCTCGAACTCACAACCTGAGATCAGGAGTTGCACGCTCTACCGACTGAGCCAGCCAGGTGCCCCAGAACGTACCTACCTTTGAAAATATTTCATCGCCATGTATCTATGAACAGTTACTTCCTCCTTTTGTACTCATGTGTGATGAGAAATAAAATAATGATTTAGGGTCCAGGTGGTGACTGAATTGAAGCGTGGTCTCAACTGAAGGAGTCCAGTTAGAGTTGACCAAGCCACCAACCTCCCTGAGTGGCCCCCTTCACAGACACCTGCTCTCAGCTCGGCTTCGGAGGGATTGTGGATATGTTTTCTCTTCCGTCTTTAGTGGGTTGTCAATCACTTTACAGGAGGTCTTTTCCCTCCAGGCTGACCACCAACCCCTTTCCCACGGTGCAATCCCCTAGACCTCTGCGTTATATTCTGTTCTCCACAACCCTGGGCATACTTTCCAAAGGAGCGAGCTCTTAAAGTTTTCTTTTTTTCTGCCAAGGAGTTTGGGGGGAAATGTTTTCCCTATACGTCATGTTGTCTCTCTCTTTGATAAATCTGAGCCCCTTTGTTTTTTCAGACCACTTTATACGGTTCAATTGCATGTACGATTCAAGTTGACTTCATATCCCTCAACTTTGAGCCATTCCTTACAAATACTCCCAAGAAATAGTGGATCTGTGCAAAAATACACATTCCAGTGTCCAAGCATGTTGTGCAGGACAATGAATATAATTACTTAATAAAGGTGTTTTTTTTTCAACATTTTAATTCGAGGTTAAAGCATTATATGCAGGGAAAACAATTGTTCATTGAATGTGCAAATCCTGTATGTCTACTATATTTCAATTTAAAAAAGTCTAAAACAGGGGCACCTCGGGTGGCCCAGCCGGTTGGGCATCTGACTTGGGCTAAGGTCATGATCTCGCGGTTTGTGGGTTCAAGCCCCACATCGGGCTCACTGCTGTCAGCGCAGAGCCCTCTTGGGATCCTCTGTCCCCCTCTCTCTGCCCCTCCCCTGCTCGTGCTCTCTCAAAAATAAATAAAACATGAAAAATAAATACATAAAAATTTTAAAACTCTAAAACAAAAAAGTAATGCGTTACACTGCACTTGCTGTTAGTAAATGGAAGCAAATAGTTTGTCAAGAAAAACAAAGTGCAAATGCGTGTGTTTTATGATATTGTAAATAAGACTTGTACGGATTCTGATATTGATTTCTGATCGGATACTGAACATTCCCTCTAAATGTCTCTGAAGGCATAAGTAATTGCTCCCTGGCAGCGATTAATTTTTCTGTGTATGAACATGTTAATTTGTGAATGTATTATTCTGCTAGTTTACTTCAATCATCTAATGATTAAATGATATTTGCTGTTTACAAAGTTTTAACATCTTATAAATTAAAAAAAAATTAATGTTTATTTATTTTTGGGAGAGAGAGACAGAAGGCAAGCAGGGGGAGGGCAGATAGAGAGGGAGACACAGAATCTACAGCAGGCTCTAGGCTCTGAGCTGTCAGCACGGAGCGTGATGTGGGGCTCGAACTCACGAGATCGTGACCCGAGCCGAAGTTGGATACTTAATCGAGCCACCCACCTGCCCCAACATCTTATAAATTTATTAGCATAATTATATTATAACATATTATAATTATATAAAACATAATACATTATAATTATATGTGGTATATAACCATATATTATAATTATATTAAAATATGATACATTAAAATATATCATAATTATAACTATAATATGTATTAAAATTAATGTAAATTATTAGCCTAATTCACTTACCTGTCCAGCAGTTGGTTTTGTGTCTCCAGTTATCACCTTAATGGATGTACTTTTACCAGCTCCATTGTGTCCTAATAATCCTAAAACCTCACCTGAAAAAAAATGGTTACACTTAATATTGACTTTCTCTCTCAAAATAAATAAATAAACAAAAAAATTTAAAAAAAATGTAACAGAGTCTGAAGTCTTGCTATGTGACAAGTATCGTGCTATGTGCTTTATACACAGTATCTCATGTACTTGTCAACCCTGAGAAGTTACCATAATCCTTTCTTACGTATCTGGGGCCGGCTCTCAGAGATTAGGTTAGCTGCCCACGGTCACACTGATAGGAAGGGGTAAAGCCACTCTTGGAAACCAGTGTATCATACTCTTGTCTCCTGCGACCCTAAGCACTCCATGACAATGACACAAAATGAGGTCATCTGACAGCTGCTGGTCAAATCTTCTGACTGGATGGGTACAACCCCAGTTAGTTCTCTTGTGAAGAAGAACACTAGGAAATCAATCATGTTCGTTACATAGAAATGTCACAGCTCCAGTGGTTCATTTTAATAGACTGCTCATGGTTTCCATGTAGATGTGACTGTGCCCCATCCGTGGGGTGAGTTAATTAATTTCACTTAGAAATGGAACAGGTCAAAGGAGCTGTCACAGTCACCTGCTGATGAGTCTGTGTGTGAAACCAAGAGATGATGCATCAGATTCTCATCAGGAACCATAAAGCTAATGAGGGCCCCAAGCCAACAGGGGATGAGCCACTGGGGGCAAACCTTTTCTAACACAGAAAGAGACATTTCTCGTGGCAATTTTCTTCTTCCTCTTGGAAAAGCAGTGCTTCCTCTTCTCTGCATACTCCTTGCGTAGACAGCTGGCAATAATGACCGGTCTCTGTAAATAACAAATAAATCACATCAGACCTTAATTCTCTCCGTTAACTTTGAAGAAACTCTGTCTTCCCACTGGGTTGGTGTCTTCCCACTGGGTTGGTTAGCACAAGCTACGCATCACAGAAGACCTTCTCCTAGGTGACATGTTTACTGGCCATTCTCCAATCCTAGTCTTTATTTTCAGTCACGTTAACCCCTGACAAAGGCAGTTACTCAGCAGCACGTTATTTTTTGCAGAACAGGAGCAAAGAAACTTGGAGAAGTACCGAGTCATCCTTAAACATCCAAAACAACAAGCTGTGGACCAGACTTTGCCTTGAAGTCCGCACCGTGCACTTTCTCCAAGAAGCAATGCCACCCTATCGCTTTATTCCGGTTCTAAAGTTCACTAGGTCTTTCTTGGCTTTTGCAATTTTCATTGTTCTCTACTGGTTCTTTAAACCGTGAATGACAAACTGAGGTGACATGACTCTTAATCTGCTTCTTTAGATGTAATCACATGACCACTTCCTAAACTGGAGTTGTGGTCTTTGCCTGTATGTATTAGAGAAACTCAAAATTCTGTGAGCATTAGACTCGTAGCCTGACCACTTTGACCGACAAATGTTTGTGGTTTCGATGGAATCATTACCACGTATGTTTTACCTCATCAAAGTTCGTGGAATTCAAGGCATCTGCTGTTCTCACTCTTTCCATTTGGACATCTTCATCCTCCCCTTCTGGATCTTCTGGATTTTGATACGCGTTGTTGCTTCTTGGAGAAATTCTAGAGTCGAAAGCCACCCATTAATCACTGATTGGCAGCTTCATTCTTGTATTCAGAATACTGCATTCTTTAAACCTGATGCTTTGAGTAGTAGGCTGGGTACTTAATAAATTGTCACACTCTCCTTTTAGTACCATGACTCCTCCGCCCTTCCTCACCTTATTCCTGTCCATGGTACTGCTATATTTAGTGACCATTGCTTCTCACGTATCTTTCGCTCTACTTACCTATGGGACGTTATTTTTTCATTATCGCTGGGCAACTTAGTATCTATTGTCTAACATAGGACTTTAGTATCCTAGTTTAGTGATGCAATTTTTCTAGAAACCCTATCTTTACCACCACCTCCATGTTGGCATTATTGCATTTCCATGAGGAGAATGAGTTGACATATTTGGAGTCAGGATGGTCTCAGAAAATACAAGTTAGATGCTTGGTCTCCTACTGAACCTGGCCATTTCTTGGGAATATGTGCCAGATTCACTTTCTCCTCTATTTTAAGTCTGGTCCTTCATAGCTAGCCAGCTAGCTAGCTAGTTATGTCATTTTAGTCTCTCTTACCTCTGCCCTAATCCCACATACCGATCTTAGATTTCTTTTTTTTTTTTAAGTATGTTTATTTATTATTTATTTTGAGAGAGAGCATGAGCGGGGGAGGGGCAGAGAGAGAGGGAGAGACAGAATCCCAAGCAGGTTCCATGTTATCTGTGCAGAGCCCGACTCGGGGCTCGAACTCATGAGCCATGAGATCGTGACCTGAGCCAAAGCAAAGTGGGATGCTTAACCAACAGGGCCACCCAGGTGCCTCGACCTTAGATTTCCTAAAGGTCATCTTTTACCTTGTGAGTCACCCACTCAACTGTCTGTCATAGTTAAAGATGAAACCAATGTGGCATGGAAGACAGGGAATAAGATGCTTATGGACGTGTCCTTGTATGCCACAAAAAGACAATCTCAGCTTCTAAGTCCCATTATGACCGGACCAGTCTGCGATCGACCAGCTGGGCTTCTCGGCACCACAGGAAAGGAGCATAATTATTGTGGTCTTTGGCTTATTCATCATTCTAGTCTTCCTCCCTAGACTGGTAGCATTCCTTCAACTACCAATCTATTTAAACTGATTGTTGTTTAAACTGAACCAGCCACCCGAGCCTGGGTGGCTCGGGTGGTTAAGCACCTGGCTTCTGATTTCAGTTCGGGTCATGATCTCGCTGGTTCATGAGTTTGAATCCTGCATCAAGCTCTGTGCTGACAGTGCAGATCCTACTTGGGGTTCTCTCTCCCTCTCACCCTCTGCCTCTCCCCTGCTCGTTGTCTCTGTCTCTCTGTCTCTCTCTCTCAAAATAAAGAAATAAACATTAAAAAGCAAACAAAAAAACCTGAACTAGCAGCAGATAACTTTTCCCACCCTCTCACTTCACATCATGTCAGACAGAGCCCTTAACAGTGAGTGTTTCAGATCTCTTTTCCTCCTCTACTTATAATCCTCTGATTTAGGTACTCTGATCTCTATATTTTGTCTTGGCATATAGCTGCGACCCCAGCCTGTTCCAGGACTTGGCAGTTCTTTGCTAAATCGTTACTTTATGCATGAAAAAAATTAACCACTGATAACTGAAATGAAAGAATCCAATTTGATTTCTCCCAACCTAAAGAAAGGATCTTTCCTCATTGATGTCTTTCCGAACTTCCATTCCAGACACCGAAGAATAAAAAGGAAGATGATAAAATGAAGGAAAGGCTAGGAATAAAGAGAGAGATGCATGGTTAGAAGCACTCAAAGAGAAATGTTTCACATCAGAAATGAACTAGGAATGGTCGGACTTCTCCAAAGGTATGGTTGGAAAAACCATTTCAAATTTCCAATAATCTATCTGTCAAATCGTGCCACTATCAAGTTCGTTTTCAATCTTGCTTATGGAAACATTAGAAGCAAATACAATTAGGTAATACCATTACTTTAGGTCATTTCGTCTAAATACTGGCATAGTGTTTTCAAAATTTGGGAAGCATATTATCTAATCAGTGAATCTTTATAGAAAAATGTGTTCCATATTTTACTAATATTTTATCTCCATGGGCTACACATACCCATATATCTACCTTAATAAAAAGCTTCACCCTGTATACAGGGATTAAAATGGTTCGTATAGGAAAAGACAACAGTTTTGAAAGACAGGTGTGTTCTTACAATTAAGAATACCAGAAATGGCTCTGCCCTTGTTGGTTCTTGAGTCCAAAGAGAAGACTCGACTTGCTGCAAAAGGAAAAACAATGGTTACATAGGAAGGTTTTTGGTTTTGTGCATTTTTATCCATATAAACGTGAATTGGCCCACTGAACAGCCCTACTGGTATGTCCCCTGATTTCGCCATGAGTATTGGGTAGGTGTCCATTCCAAAATGTGTATCAAAGGGTTGTATTCCTTCCTCCCAAGGTCTAAGAGGCACTGTGTTTTTATTTGAAGCAATAGGATTTAGCAAGTACTCACCACCTGGTGAGAGGATCTTGGGCATGCGTTAGCCTCTCCAAGGAAGGAGAGAGAAACAGGGTTTATCCTTATCCCGCAGAGCTTCACACACCTTCCTGTGCCCGTTGATCCTTCATAAGCCCCTCCCCTCCCTTCCCCTCCCCTCCCTTCCCCTCCCCTCCCATTCTCTTCCCTTCCCTTTCCCCATCTTCATGCATGCACTGTATCTTTCTTCCTTTTGTAGAAGTCGATTAGCTAGAAGAAAAGGATTTTATTCCTATGGAGTGCCTCTCGAGAATCGCAAGATCCCAAAGATCGGGGGTATTTCATTTGCCTTCTTCTAAAGCTGAGCATGCCTACGAGTACATAAAGACTGCTCTGTTTCCCACCACCTGTTACCCCCCCTCCCCATGCACGGACCGGGGGCAGGTTTTCTAATGCAGTTCAGCTGGAGCACACGGGCCTATCTGGGAGGAATTCAGCTGGTATCCATGCGGTAGAAATATTTCAATGTCATGTATACTCAACATGATGTAGAACCCCAACCCCCAGCATAGCATTCACAATTGGCCAAGAGTTCTAGGACACTGGGGCAGATGGTGGCACTACTTACATAAAGAAACAAGAACATGCAGCCAATTAAGGTGGCTTGTGGTATTAAAAAGGTGATGTAATACAGCACGCCATATCCAAAGTAATCCAATAGCATAAATAAAAACAAAGAGAAGGTGGAGATCTAAAGAAGATAACAGACATGCATATTAACACTTCGAATTTCAACATATATTCCAAACTGAGATGGCTCATCTTGAAGATAACCCTAATTTCAGCCCCAGCTTCAGAAACCCAACTGAAATCAGCATTATTGCTACTGACCTGTTCTCTTAGTGACTTAGCCAAATTCCTTTCACCTAGAGTATCATGAGTGAGACACGACTGGGTAAATCTAACGTATGGAATATTTTCGTTACGGAAAAGGAAGAAAGTTGGCCTTCTTTTCGGAGGTAAAACGGGTAGAAAAGCAATGATCATGGGGAACACAAACTGATATCTAGTAGGAATGACATAACAACAACAGAGAGAGAGAGAGAGAGACTTCTGTTAGTTATACTGATGGAGAGACAGAGGCACAGAAAAACCCAGAGTGGCTTCAGGAGAATTCAATAGAATTCAGGGATAAGAGATGGTGAGAGGTCCAACAGACACATTCAGACTTTTTCTTCTAAAACACTGCAATGATAAAAGTTCCCTGAAAGTTTTTGTACTTCCGGCTTCTTTGTGTTACAAGCTACCATTTTTATGGCACTGGGCATGTTCCTCCTAAAAGTATATTTCGGATCACATTTCATGTCTATACTAGAAGCTTCCATAGCTTCCCACAGCCTGTAGACTCAATTCTGGAGCACATCACCAAAGGCCAGCATGGTTCCAACCAATATTTTTACCATAACTAAGGCCACGCCCATGCTGCACGGTGTTTTCTTCCCTTCCCTAAGCCAGATTATTATCAGTTCCTAGGATAAGCCTGGACTTTCTCCCCTCTGGGTTTCTCTTTCTTCACTGCATCATTCTTCTTCAGCTAGTAAAATCTTATTCTCCAGGTTTCAATTCCTAAAGGAAATTTCTGCTCTCATTTTCATGAGTTCATCTTTCCCTTCTCTGGTTTTCACAGAGGCAATCTTTTAAAAAGAGATCATCTTTAGTATAGTAAAAGAAGTCTGAGCTGCTATTTGTCATTTGATTGTAGCTAATGCCAAGGATTTTAGTGCTCATTTAACAGACCTATGCCCATCATGAAATAGACAAAATATGAATTCCTTTAAAGTACCTTGGAATTTTGTCAAAAGTGGTTATTACGAAAACCCTAAAAAAAGGCAATAAATAAAAATTTGTAAATTAAAAAAAAAAAAAGAGATCATCTTTTCCTTGTCACTTTGTTCTCGTAAGTGACTGTTTACTTCTCTTTTACCCTCTGAGTGCCCTTTCAGGGTTGAAACTATTTTTTATTTATTATCAGTCTTACTTTTTGACATATTGTTGGAAGGCAACTAATACACATTTTTTTAAAGCCGATTTATTTATTTTGAGATAGAGAGAGTGAGCAGGGGAGGGGCAGAGAGAGAAAGAGAGACAGAGAATCCTAAGCAGGCTCTGCACTCTTAGTGCAGAGCCTGGCATTGGGCTCAAATTCACGAACTGTGAGATCATGACCTGAGTCGAAATCGGGAACAGGACGCTTAACTGACTGAGCTACCCAGGTGTCCTGAAGCCAACTAGTATTTGTTGAATTAATAATTTACTTTTTGGCAGCCAGAATGACAGGAAATTAGAATAGGTAATAGGAGATAACATGTACTTTTCCTTCCTAATTTCGATAAAATAAATGTTGCTTTTGTGGAATTAACTCTAGTAGAATTTGGAGCAGTAGTTTCTAGTTTTAACCAGGCTAGCAACAACATTCGTAATCTCGTGGAGGTCTGTGGGCTTCTTTGTTTTTCAGTAAAGAAGATACAAATGGTTTCCTGGCTTCCTTCTAGCAAATACTTTATGGTTCTAGAAACAATTTGGCTACTTTTAAAAGAGAGGAGGGTAGGGGTGCCTGCGGGTAGGGGTGCCTGCGGATCTGCGGTGGCTCAGTTGGTTAAGCATCTTGACTTCAGCTCAGGTCACGATCTCACGGTTTGTGAGTTCGAGCCCTGTGTTGGGCTCTGTGCTGACGGTGTGGAGCCTGGAGCCTGCTTTGGATTCTGCGTCTCCCTCTCTCTCTGCCGCCCTCCCCCTGCTCTCTCTCAAAAATAAATTAACATTAAAAAGAGAGAGAGAGAGAGACAAGGCTAGAAATTAGGAAGAGAAAAACATGCAGAGTTTGAAAAGGATCATGCATAAAGAAAACAAAATATTTTAGATTATGATATTAATTTATCATTCTACTGAGGGCAAACTTTAAGTACTGGCTCAGAATTGTACACAAAAAATATACTTACCATAAAGAAGGAAAAAGACCAAATGCCACTATTTTTCCTCCCCTTGCGAAAAATGAACGAAATCACGTATGTCAAGAAGATAAGTGAGAAGGCATAGCCAATAGAACAGGGGATCTGAAATCAACAGGAACGTGACGTTCAGTCAAAGGCAAATGCAATCCGAGAAACACATCAGGAGCCAAAAGAGTGTTGTAGCACAGAGTTTTACAGCGATTTAATTTACGACAATACAAATATCATTTGCATCTTCAATTTTTTTCATGAAATCATTCAACGGTATTTGTTCTATGAATATCATCACTTACTTGTATAGTCTGATTTACAGTTACAAACGCAGACTCTTGGAAGTTTAAGCCGTAGTCTAATAAATACATAAGCAGTAAGATCAGGGAGTACATTGGGACATCCACCAGCGCCTGCCCAAACCAGTAAGCAGAAGGGAAGAGGCCTGAAATCCGGAGCTGGGACTGAGCTTTGTTCTGATTACAAAACAGCAAAGACACAAAGCGCTAGTTCAGTTGGAGCTTCCAGAAAACGTGGATTATGTAAGAAAACATTTGATCAGCATTTTCCTTTGTAATGATTCTGCATCATGGCCAGAAGCATTATGGGGACCAAGGGATACGGATAGTTCCAAACACAGATGGTCAATTTGTTGCTTTCATGAACAATATTGATGTTCGTCACGCACCCAGTGGAAATACGTGTAAGAAGGTCTCAGTGTAATTAAGGTATTAACACTGCAGTAAACAAAACAGTGATTAATAATCTACGGGAACAGGGTGGTTTATTTAAGCAGCTAGCCTTCCATCAGGGTGATTCTGCTTTGACTCACTGTGAAGTCTTGTGCTGTCTCTCTCTACACATGTCTATATACATATCAAGGTTATACATAAAATATTATGTTTTAGTTACTATTATACATAAATACATAACACGATATGTACCTTATATACATATGAAATGGCTTTATTCCTTTCATTCTAACTAAAGGATACATTAGGGTAGTTTTGGCATAGCACACATGCAAATATTTATTACCCATCCAAATATTTATGCCCACGTACATGAATATTATTACATTCGTAAATACTACGTGTCTTGCATTCCTGCCCGTCTCTGAATAAGCACACTAAATTACATATTTTAAAACTACTTATCAAGTGATGAGGGGTTGGGCCCCAATGAAGCAATCGCAATAAACGGTTAAGCAATTTTGAATATGTTTCTTTTCTTTCAAAAATAGTTCATTTGCTGATGGTCTCCGGTTGGCTAAAATAGGCCCCTGTCAGAGATGGAATTTTACCTAAGGATGCGTGTCAAAATCTCTGAGCACTGGCCCAGTCAGTTGGCACGACTGAAAAGGATTTGGCGATGGACGGATCTGTGGTGAAGCCCGGAGAGGGGTGAATGGTGGTTTCAGGTTACTGACCGAGTGAGTGCCCAGCACTGCCAGCTCTGGAGGGCAGGAAATGCGGAAAGGGGGTACGCGTTCAACAATATCATAAATTCAGCTTTGGAGATGTGGTTAAGTTGGGAGAGTCTGTGATTCTCCCAGTGGCAACCCCGGAGAAGGGAGTTTGGATCCGCACTGGAGGTAACGTGAGAAATTAGAGATCTTGGGGCGCCTGGGTGACTCCGTCAGTTAAGCGTCTGACTCTTGATTTCGGCTCCGGTCATGATCCTACGGCGGTGGGACTGGCCCTGCACTGGGCTCTGTGCTGATGGCACTGGGCCTGCTTGGGATTCTCTCTCTTCTCTCTGTCCCCTTCCCCCACCCCCGCACAGGCACACTCTTTCTCTCTCTCTCTCAAACTAAAAAAAAAAAAAAAAAAGAAGAAGAAGAAAGAAATTAGAGATCAAGTCTGTTGAGTGATGGGTAGGTAAAAGGGGTTTGAAGCCATAAGGTTAGATGAGTTTGCCTAGGACAGAATGACACCAAGAATGATGAGAGAGCCTAGGACTGAGATGTAAGGAGTTCAGAATTTAGAGACAATGGAGAAGAATGAGGAGTTCCAAAGGAGAAAGACAGTGGCCAAAGGGTTGGGAGGAACATGGTGGGACTGAGGCATTTCACAGACCAGAGAAAGAAAATGTCCGCATTTCCTACGGGAGGCATTTTTTTTAAAGTTTATTTATTTATTTTGAGAGGGAGAGAGAGAAAGAGAGAGAATGAGTCCCAAGCAGGCTCTGTTCAGGGCAGAGCCCGACATGGGGCTCCATCCCACGAAACGGGAGATCAGGACCTGAGCCGACACCAAGAGTCTGAGGCTTAACTGACTGAGCCACCCAGGTGCCCCTGGGAGTCATTTTAAGTTAGGACAGTGTTAACTACGAGATGCCTGACAGTTACCTCAGGCCAGCAAATGGTGTTTCCCAAGATTCCCCGGAGGTTCTACACTAGGAAGAGAACAGAACAGCCAGCGCTCCCTTCCCTTGGACAACAGAATCACTTTGGAGAGGAACAGATAAAGATCCTTATGCAGGGTCACTCTGTGAAGTCAAGTTACAAAAATGGAGCCATTAAAAGGCATTCTGTTGAGATTTGCAAGTAAAGCTAATGCGAGTTGGCCTGGGTTGACGAGTCATATGAATCCAACACCCTATGACTGCCACTCAAAATCTGTCTCTACTCCAGAACTATTGAATCAGTCTTCATCTTAAAAGATGCTCCAAATATCTGTCGGTACATCAAAAATGCATGGCAAGCAACGAAAGAGTGTCTGTGAATGAAAATGTATAGTCAGTTACACATTAAATATTTTTTTGTTCTCACGTTTTCAACATACCATGTTCCTTTATTTCAATTCTCTCTAACTTTTTTGAAATGTGATTTTGAAACCATAAAAAATGTCCCTATGAAGTATTCAGTTGCGTGGGGTTTGACACATGCATGGACTCCTGTATCACAATCATAATCAGAGTATAGAGCATTTACATTACCCCGCCCCCCAATTTCCCATGCTCCTTTGCAGTTAATAGCCTTTATCAGGGGTTACAAGAAACCACAGGTCTCCTTTCTGTCACTGTGAATTTATTTTACCTTTCTGAGAATTTCATATAAATGAAATCATTCAGTATTTACTCTTTCCTGTCTTCATTGCCTCAGTGTAATGGTTATGACCCGTATCCGTACTGATGCATTTATCAGTTGTTCCTTCTTTTGTACTGCTCAGTAACATCCCCTGGTCTGGCCACCCAAGGATTTCTATCAATTCACAGCTTGATGGAAATCTGGGCTGTTTCAGAGAGTTGGCTATCATGAATAAAGCTGCCAAGAACGTGAACGTACCAGTCTGTATGTGGAAAGAGGTTTTCTTTTCTCCCAGGTAAATGCTTAGGAGAGACATTCCGGGCCACACCATAAGTGTATTTTTCACTTTGTAAGACAGCGCCGAATGGCTTAGCAAAGTGACTGTGCATTTTATGTTCCTGCCGATGACGCATTACAGTTCCAGTTTCTCCATATCCTCCCAAACGTGATATTTTCAGTCATGTTCATTTACTCATTTTCGTTCGTGTGTAGAGCTATCTCATGGGGGCTCTTTTCCTGATTACCCATGATATTAGCCATCTTTTCATGGGAGCATTTTCCTTCCACATATCTTCAGTGAAGTATTTGTTCAAATATTTTGCCCATCTTTAAATTTTAGGCTATCTTTTACTACTGAGCTGTAAGAGTTCTTTATCTTCTTAGTACAAAAAAATTTTTTTTTTAATATGGAATGCTTCACAAATTTTTGTCTTTTCCTTGTGCAGGGACCATGCAACCCTCCAATTTTTGTTTATGTGCGATAACAAATCTTTTGTTAGATGTACGAGTGTTGTGGATATTTTTTCTTCCCAGCCCGAAGCTTTGTATTTTCTTATTGGTGCTTTACAAAGAGCAAAAGGTTTTAACTTTGACGAATTTCAAGTTCTCATTTTCCTTTATGGTATATATGCTCATTCTGCCCCATCTAAGCAAGAAATAATTGCTTACCACAAAACCGACGATTCATTTCAAATAAAATTTGTGTATGGTGGGGGGTGAGTGTTGAGAACACTATTTTTTTTCCTCATACCAATGTCAAGTCGTTCCGGTACAATTTGCTGAATTCTCTGGCAGATTTTACTGAAAATCAACTGATAATCTCTGAAATGTCTATTTTGTTTCCTACGCCTATATGACGATCCTAAATAAATACAACACATTCTCCACTCCTATAACTTTGTAGTAAGCCTTGAGGGCAGAAACATAACCCTTCCAACTTTGTTTTTTCTTTTTCAAATTTATTTGGTCTATTCTAGGTGCTGCACATCCATGCAACTTTTAGAATCTTCTCTATCTGTAACCTCTTTATTTATCTCTGTATTTATAAAGACATCAAACAAAATTTTTATATCTTAGGATTTATTGCTGAATTGGCTGCTCTATGAAGCATGTATAAATGGACGGGAGGGTGGTACCTGGGTAGCTCAGTCGGTGAAGCATCCAATTTCAGCTCATGTCACGATCTGACGGTTCATGAGTTCAAGCCCTACGTCGGGCTCTCCACTGTCAGCATGGAGCCCGTTTTGGATCCTCTGTCTCCCTCTCTCTCTGCCCCTCCCCTGTTCGTATGCTTTCTCTCTCAAAAATAAATAAGCATTTAAGAAATGTATAAATAGCCTCGTGAAAAGGCTTGTATAAAAGCCTTGTGGAAGGACTTTCACCTTCACCTTCTAGTTATACAAAGTAATGAAGTTTTCATTATTACCTTATAATCATCGAAGCTGCTCATTGCAATATAAGGAGTACAAGAGGATGCCAAAATCGCCCATAATATGGTATGTTCCCAAAATACAAACGAATTTCTCTGTGACTCCTGAAAATGCAAATATAACGAGCTGAGTAACAAATTCAAAATTTGCTTTCTGGAACACATTAAAAAAAATATTAAACTGATGACATATACTCCCTCCTTAGGTCCCCACTGAGGTTCCCAAACTCTTTCATTATCCATCCAATTATGAAGCATGACTCTTGGCTTTATACCCAATTACAGGGATAAGGAAAGTGACTCCAAGCATGAGGCTGAACTGATAAGTATTACACCGTTGGGAAACAAAAGAGGAGTAAGATTTTACATTTTCTTATTTTAGGATTCTAAAATGTATTCTGATGTGAAAACAGTAAATAATGACAAGTCACAGTTGGAACATCTCATTTTTCACGGGTATTTAATTATGTCAAATGCGACAGCCTGACTCAAAAATCCTCTCGGATGTTCTGTGGGCACAGTGATGGTAAGTGCCTTTCTAGGTACACCGTGAGACCAGAAAAATATTGGTTGAGGCTTCCAAAGTAGAGATAAAGCACAGTACTAGAAAGGGAAGTGGAATCTCCATGAAAAACCTTCGCAGTTGCTCACACACAATGTCGCTCCTGTTTGGAACAGTCTTTAGCGACAGAAGATGCACTGACTGCCCTGAAAACAGTTTCCACGTTACTTTCGTGATCCACAAAGGTGTTTAGTTACACACATTGCTGAGAAAAGTTATAACCAGGGGTGTCTGGGTGGCTCAGTTGGTTGGGCGGCCAACTTCGGCTCAGGTCATGATCTCATGGTCCACGAGTCTGTGAGCTCGAGCCCCGCATAGGGCTCTGTGCTGACAGCTTGGAGCCTGGAGCCTGCTTCGAGTTCTGTGTCTCCCTCTCTCTCTGCCCTTCCCATGCTCACGCTCTCTCTGTCTCTCTCTCTCAGAAATAAACGTTAAAAAAATTTTTTTTTTAAAGTTATAACCAGAGTCTGGTCATCTTCAGCTTGGCCATCAGAGACAACCTTTCTCACGACAGAAAGGTGAGATTTAAGGTTATTGACAGAATCTTTTAAGAACACCTTGCATGCGGGGTGGGTTCAGTACTCAGTGGTAAATCCTTTGACTTGAGCAGGACAGAAGCAAGGTCTGAAACTCCCAAAAACTCTTACCTGAGCAACGAACAGGTAAATCCAAATAGAGTATAACCTGAGTTGCTGGAGATATTAAAGTTCGGATGCTGAGCACGTGAAACAAGGTCAAGTGAGGTAGTTAGTTGGTATCGAACTCATCATAGCTAAAACGGAATGTTTCTATTGATGGAAATTTGCTCAACTATGGTATCCTCCCTCAGAAACCAGAAAATGGATAGGAGGTTAATTAAATGAACCATAGCATAGTCTAAAATTAGTCCTTGATGAATGACTAAAACTTTTTGCTTTAGGGATTAAGCTTCTTACACACCCTTACTGAAAGGAATTTTTATTTGCTGAACGCACCATGAGGTATGTCGTGAGAAGTCAACTCAAAATCCTACAGGAGTGTGTGAAAATGATGGACACAAGGTCCATTTATATACACATGGGTAAATGGTCTTTAGCCATATATATATTATTCTAAAACCCTAGATTTGAATGGAATATAGATAATTTGCTGACCTCTGACTTTCATTTATACATTTAACAAATAAGTTACTTGGTGCTTATCATGTCCTCAGCCTTATCTCAAGGTATAAAATATTCTGTAGGGTTAAAAATACACGGTCTCTGGGTTCAAAGAACTCTCTAAGTGGAAGCAATATATTTAGGAAATCATCAAAAAGGAACAATTACAAACTCTAATCTGTATTCTGGTTTCCAAACTTACAAGGCTGTGTACACAATCCAATCACATGGGCCTTTTTTTTAGAAATAGGGATTTTTTTTTTTTTCCTTTTGCCCCAGGTATGAAAAAGCTGGCAGGCCCAAATAATGAATATTTATTACAAGGAACTGGAATAATTCTAGTGTAACCAGCCTGCAGTGTTGGTCTGAACTTTGTCCTAAATTTTTTTCTCTGTAGTGTTTCTAAAAGTAATCATAAGACTTCAGTTTCTTCCTTTCCCTTCCCTCCCCTCCCCTCCCCTCCCCTTCCCTTCTCTTTCCTTTTCTTCTTTCTGTCTCTCTCCTTCCTTCCTACTTTTGTTATTTTTGTGTTAGTCTCAGTGCTTCCTGACTTCACTTTCATTACCTCACATTCCCTTTGAAAAAGAGTTCTGTTTTGCATTTAAAAAATTAAAGCTCTGGGCACCTGGGTGGCTCAGTCCCTTAAGCATCCGACGTCGGATCAGGTCATGATTTTGCAGTTCATGAGTTCGAGCCCCGTGTTGGGCTCTGAGCTGTCAGAGCCTGGGTCCTGTTTCAGATTCTGTGTCTCCCTCTCTCTCTGCACCTCCCCATGCTCATTCTCTGTCTCTGTCTGTCTCTCAAAAATAAATAAAACATTAAAAAAGTTAAAAAAAAAAAAAGCTCCAGGGGCCCCTGGGTGGCTCAGTTGGTGCGACTCTTATCTTGGGGTTGCGAATTTGAGCCCCTGCTGGGTATAGAGATTACTGAAAACACTGAAGCTCTAAAAAGTGTACTGATTTCTTAAAACCAGAGAGCTAGCATGAACCAAGTCGTGACTTATTATGCAGCCATTTACTCAATAAGAACGAGATTGCAGCACTTAAAAGAGTGACCTGGGACATTCTTGGTGCAGGAGAGACCAGATTCCTGATGGAAGAGAGTCAGTATACTTACGCTTGAAAATGTACTTCTATCAGTTTGGATGTGTGCTGATGGCTTAACCATTCCAAGCAGTGCATTGCTAATAATATCCATGAGAACTGGGAAGCAATTTAGTCTTTTGGTATTGCATACTAATGAAAATCTGTAACACTAAAATATAAAAAGCAAAATTATAAATTCTCAAAGGTCTTTTTTTTTTTTTTTTTTTTTTTTTTTTTTTTTTTTTGCTAAAGAGGTCAAAATTCAATATCTAAAATTTAAAAAATCCTGTTTTTAAAATGGTGCCAAATAGGGGCGCCTGGGTGGCTCGGTCGGTGAAGCATCCGACTTCAGCTCAGGTCATGATCTTGCGGTTTGTGAGTTCGAGCCCCACGTCGGGCTCTGTGCTGACAGCTCAGAGCCTGGAGCCTGTTTCAGATTCTGTGTCTCCCTCTCTCTCTGCCCCTCCCTCACTTGTGCTCTATCTCTCTCTATCAAAAATAAATAAATGTAAAAAAAAATTTTTTTTTTAAATGGTGTCAAATAAAGCAAAACACAAACACTGTGTAAGTAAAACAGAGCAAGCATATAGACTGAATCTAATTTTCAGGACACCAGACATCTGGGTGAAGGCTAGCATCAAGTATTATTGTTTAAGAATAAAACAGAAGTTTCAGAAAATATGTATTCTAAAATCCTTGAGAGGAAATCTGAGTTCTTTGGACTTAAATATGCACTTGACAGGGGGTATTATATAGTGTTTATTTTGCTAATACACACAGCTTGTGTTGGTAGACAATGATTAAAATATGAATTATTCATCATGTTAATGACTACAATTCACTGAGTAATAAATGCAAGCATTCTTTGTTTTTCATTTCACATCCTGAAATGGAAAGCTGAGTACATCGATATCGTATTGGTTTTCCACATCTTGGGGAAAAATTATGAAACAGAGACCAACATACCTTTTCATTACCAGACACTATGATGGCTCCATTATAAGATGGGTCATCTACGGCATTTTTAGTTCCAAATGCATCCACTTCCAAAGCTATGTTTTGATGCTCCACAGAATGTATAAAGTCATCAATGCTTGCCCCTGCGTTGCAGTTAAATATATTAGGTGTGTCATAAAACTAAGAAAATCAATGTCAAGTTGTACAATAAAATTTTAATTAATGTCATTATGTGATCCTTACTGCCATATGGACTGTCAGGATAGCTTTCCACGTAAGAACATACTTGTTACTGTGAATGAAAAATCTATTCACTTGTGATGGAGTTTAGTTCATAATATATTTATTCGCTTCTGATTACTGCTAACGTGAAAGGTGAAAGTCTTTTTTTGAGCACCATATGGCATTTGGAATGATGTTTTTATCTAGAATATTGCAATCAGTGGCCATAAACATTAAGGGTTTAATGACACGGGTAATCGCTACTAATCAACTACGGAAATCGCTAAATCTCACTTCACTACTGCTAGATTATTAATTGACTTTCAAAATGTGTCTCGATAACAGCTGTTTGAATGAGGGTAGGAGGAGCTTCATGGACCTTCTCCCAGAAAAGCAACCATAACTTGTAAAAATTACTAAAAATCCAACAAGTTAAAAATCTCTTGATTGTCTTAATGGCACACAGAAAGTGCAAAAAAAAATTAAGAAAATCTAGTAAGTTTGGGTAAGAACACTAAAAAACTGGCATTTGAGCTAAAAATCCATACCGTTAGTCCCTATCCTCAATTAGCTTGATAGAAGCTTCACTCTGGATATAGCCAAGAACTCAAGAATCCTTCATCAAGCCACGTCTAGGCCTACAGTATCTTCTTGGGAAGAACTGGGATAAGGATGATTTGGCCTTATTTTTGGCCTCACGTGCCTATGATAGAGCTTTCATCTCATAAGTAGGGAGTGGATGGACCAGGACTCCAGTCCTCTCACTACCTGGGGGGATGGAGTTTATGCAACATGGGACTGAAAGGAATAAGAAAGGTTGGTGGCCACTCAGTCCCCTGAAGAGAACTGAATAGCCATTGAAGTTGTGTCCCTTCCTCACACCATACACAAAAATTACTCAAACTGGATCACAGACCTACATGGAAGAACTAAGAGTTCTTACTCTACTAAGAGTAAAAACACCTTAGAAGAAAATATAGAAGTAAATCCTTGTGATCTTGGGTTACGTAAAGCTTACCTAGATATGAGACCAAAAGCACAAGCCAGGGAAAAAAATAAGTTGGACCTTGTAAGAATTAAAACATTATAGAGTGTCTGGGTGGCTCAGTTGGTTGAGCATCCAACTCTTGATTTCGGCTCAGGTCACGATCTCAATGGTTGGTGAGTTCAAGGCCCACAACGGGCTCTACGCTGACAGTGCAAAGTCTGCTTGGGATTCTCTCTCTCCCTCTCTCTGCCCCTCTGCCACTCACACTGCCTTTGTCTCAGAAAAGAAAAAAAGAACTTAAAAAAATTAAAACATTATGCTTCAAAGGACACTAATGAGAAAATGAAAAGGCAATCTACAGGACGAAGCAAAATTTTTGCAGAAAACTTGCAACTGACTCTTATTATTCATGGTACATATATTCTATAAAGTCACCACAAACACTGAATTAGTGAATTCTTTATTTTTTAAATTTTTTTAGTGTTTATTCATTTTTGAAAGACAGAGAGAGACAGAGCACAAGCAGAGGTGGGGCAGAGAGAAAGGGGGACACAGAATCTGAAGCAGGCTCCGGGCTCTGAGCTGTCAGCAACAGAGCCCGATGCGGGGCTCAAACTCATGAACCGCGAGATCATGACCTGAGCCGAAGTCGGACACTCAGACGACTGAGCCACCCAGGCGCCCCAAGTGAATTCTTAATTATGGCTTAGGTTCCTGTGAGCCTCTGGTTGCAACAATTTCTTTGACCAATCAAGAGATCGCCATATCTTATATATGTTTTGGTATATATGTTGTTGACTTGTAACAGCAATCTCAAAGCCAACGACACTAATGTATATCTGAACGAAGCTTATTTAACACACATATTTCCTCTGGAAGGTATCTCATGGCCTTCTTGACTCAGGGACACTAGAAAGCACTTGTGCACTCTACTTGGGTGGAAAACGTAGCATTCAATAGACTACAGAAAGGATATTTAGTTACAGTATGAGAGCTGAACAAGGAAACAGAGTATCACCTCAGCTGGAAAGTGTGTATCAGGTGACTCAAACTGTCCACTGATCTGAGCATGTGTGTGAATGATTACAAAAGAACCATGAGTATTGGTTTTGGGGTCACAAATAAGTTTTACTGACTAGAGAAGTCTGCAAGTACATAACCTGTGAATGATGAGGATCTATTGCATGCGACATGGGACTTGTATCTAGAATATATAAAGAACACTTGGGATTCAATAAGAAGGACATATGATTCATTGTTTAAATAGGAAGAAAAAAGGCACTTCTGCAAAGACTGATATACAACTGGCCAGTAAGCACATGGGCAGATGCCTAAGGTCAGTAGCTATTAGCAAAATGCAAATCAAACTACAAGATACTACTTGATTCATATGAAGATGAGTATGACAAAAAAAAAAAAGTCAGGAAATAACAAGTTTGGGTGAAAATGTGTAGAAATTGGAACCCTCACAAATTGCTGGCATAAACGTAAATTGGGGCAGCCCGTTCAAAGAACTTAGGCCTTTCCTCAAAAGGTTAAATATAGTCACTATATGACCCAACAATTCCATTTCTGGGTTTTATACCCCAAAGAAGTGAAAAAAATATGTATGTTCATACAAAAACCTGTACATGGACGTTTATAGCAGCATTACTCATAATAACCAATAATTTGGAGAAACTATCCATCATATAATGAAAAATAAAATGTAGCATATTCACACAATGGAATTCTTCCACAATTAAAAAAATACTGAAACATGCTACAACATAGACAAACCTGGAAAACATCACACTAAGTGAACGAAGTCGGTCATAAAAGATCATCTGTTGTGTAATTCTACTTATATTAAATGTCCAGGGTAACACAGATCTGTAGAAACAGAAATTTTGTGGTTTCTCAGAGCTGGGGAAGAGTAAATGGCAATGAGTACTCATGAGCATGGGATTTCTTTTTGAGATAAAAATATTCTTTAAAAAATTTTTTTAAAAAAAGTTTTGAGATAAAAAGATTCCAAAAAAAATGAGTTGTACTGAGAGTTACACAATTCTGTGAAATACACTGAAAACCACTGGACTGTATCCTTGGAATAAATGGAATAGCACATGAATTCTAGCTCCAGCTGTTACAAATGTGTCTTTTTTAATGTTTATTTCTTTATTCTGAGAGAGAAAGATAAAGGTTGAGCAGGGGAGGGGCAGAGAGAGAGAGAGAGAGAGAGAGAGAGAGAGAGAGAGAGAGAAACAGAGAATCCCAAGCAGGCTCCGCGCTGTCAGCACAGAACCCAACACGGGGCTTGAACTCATGAACTGTGAGATCATGACCTGAGCTGAAATCAAGAGTTGGATGCTTTACTGACTGAGCCATCCAGGCGCCCCACAAACGTGTTTTTTTTTTGATACAAATGCTTTCATTTTGCCCACAGCCACCAGAAAGTTTATGTCTCCTTGGCAAGTCCTTTCCTAGTCCCCTTTACCTTCCTGGACTTGCATTCACCCTCCTCAAGCCTCATAAACAGTTTTATACGGAGGAAGTCAAAAGTTTCTTTTTCTCTCTTACATGCTTTATGTTTCTCTTAACCTTGAATGCACTTGGGAATGGAGTATTCGCCACATTATTACCTGTTTTGTTGATGATCAGTAATCCCGTGAGAGGATCACGTGGCTGTTGTCCAGGAGCCAGGAAGTACAAACGAGGAGAAAGTTCCCAAGCGTAGCTCTGTTGATACACTTTCATGGTGATGATCTCTGTGAGAAGAGGGCAAACTCCAAATCCGAGAATCAAGAGCCTACCCAGGAGAAAAGTGCCAGTGTGAATGCACAGTCATTTCTTAACCTTTAAAGCTGCCTGAGCAGATTAGAACGTGATACCATCAAGAATTTATGGAAATTCAACACAGAGCTCTTGGACTCTTTTCTTGAGTATTTTGCCCTTTGCCTACCCCTAAAATTACATTTTTTTAACGTTTTTTTATTTATTTTTGAGACAGAGAGAGACAGAGCATGAATGGGGGAGGGGCAGAGAGAGAGGGAGACACAGAATCGGAAGCAGGCTCCAGGCTCTGAGCCATCAGGCCAGAGCCCGATGCGGGGCTCGAACTCACGGACCGCGAGGTCGTGACCCGAGCTGAAGCCGGCCGCTCAACCGACTGAGCCACCCAGGCGCCCCTAAAATTACATTTTTTAAAAGGTTTATTCATTTTTCAGAGACGGAGAGAGACAAAGCGTGAGTGGGGGAGGGGCAGAGCGAGAGGGAGACCCAGAATCCAAAGCAGGCTCCAGGCTCTGAGGCTCGAACCCACAAACCGTGAGATGGTGACCTGAGCCAAAGTCGGACCCTTAACCGACTGAGCCACCCAGGCGCCCCCCCCAACCTTCTTTTTATTTTTTGATGGTCTTCTCTCGTTTTTACATCTTAGATTTGTTTTCTTAATGTATCGACTGAAAAAACCCCCCGTGGCACTCTGACACTCACAGTGATAAAAGAGCTTTCCTTTCATGCTTTAATTTCAAGAAGCGAACCCTTGCGATCGCACAGATTTGCTGTCTCCAAAGAGCCATTCCGCCTATGGTCTGGCTTATCTCATTAAGCGAACTGAGAACTTGCTCTGTCTCAACAAGCCTCTCTGTGTCTCCAGCTCCTTCTGACGGGGCTCCTCCCCACGTGGCAATATCTGCAAAATACGAAAAAATGCTATTCATAAAACTGGGCTCCAGCTGGACGTTATGGAGCCTACTGCATGTAGGAGCTTGTGTCGTCCACACTGCTAGAGTCTTCTGCGTAACTGTGGGCATTGTGTGGTGCTCTGGCAGCCGCCATGAGTGAGAAACATGAATGGAAGTTTGATGCCTTGAACAAAAGGAGTAGAAAGGAGATCTTCGATCATTTGGCTACAGACAACACGTTCGAGAGGTCAGGGCAAACACGCGAGATCGTAGTGTGCCTAGAGGTGTCACTTGCAAGGGAAAAATAACCTCAGGTGTTCGCCTAGAGAAACAACCTACGAATTGACATGCTACAAACGGGATCAACCGTTAATTGTTGGCACTGGTGGGATTTCAAATCTGTTCACACCACTGGAGGCTGCACTCTTGTATATGCCCAACAGTCTTTGGAGACTCAGGATGCTGTCCATTGTATGGTGTTAAAACAAGCCTGATATCAAACCTCAGAAAGCACACGCCCATAAATGTTCAACCACAGACACAAAAACACACCATTCCAGTTACTATTGAAGAAGATGTAAAGATCTTATGGGTAGGGGTCAACAGTATATTAAAAGAATAATTCAGGGATCTCCTGCTTCCAAGAGACTGTCACCTCTCTTACCGAGAGAATATACCAGTTATTTTTAACCCATCAGATACGAGCATAAAGAAAGTAAAAAAAAAAAAAAATTTTTTTTTTTTCCATAAAGGGAAGACTCATTCCGAGGGAGATGATACCCATGGCTCCTTTCATCCTAGAGGCATGGGAAAAGGAAAGAACCACTTTAGATATGAATAAGGAGAGGGCATTGAACAAACTCTTATGGTCACGTATGGGCTGGTAGGACAGACTAGAGTCACGTGGTATTCACGTCCCCAAATGAATTTACATCATTTACCAACCCTTTCCCATGAGAACTTCACCAAATACATGGGAACAGCACACCAAAGGCTGGAGATGGGAAGGAAAAGCTGAGAAAGATCCACGCTAAAGTGCAGAGACTCTTTACTTGTGGAAGACATCGTCAAGGTACATGGGGCCTTCCTCTGTGAAGGAAATCCACCAGGGGCTGGCTACAGGACACATGAGCAGAAAGAGATATACTGAGGCAGAATGGATCTTGGCTGGGTACAATACACTGGCATGCTGACATCTGGGTGTAGGGTGGAAAGGTGGAGCGATCTCCCAAGGCGTGGTAAGCCATGGTCAAGGATGGAGAGTCAGGTTGACTCCCCAGTAGCAGAAAAGCCGAAACCCCCCCAAAACAAGTAAACAAAAAGTGACAGCAAGCTGAAAATCAGGTAGATATCATTTCTTGTTGAGAAATTTGCATAACAGAGGGAGCTCTAGAATTTTGCCTGTGCTGGAATATGATCTATGTGTCAACAGCAATAACATCTAGGAAATCCACAAATGTTCGTACATCGAACGACGCATTTATAAATCACCAAGTACAGGAAAACCTTGGACTGCAAGTAACTTGTTTAGTGAGACAAGCAAACGTTTCCAATAAATTTTAACTTGATACATGAGTGGTGCCTTGCAGTACGAATAGAATGTGGTGCCAAGCATCACATGATCACAACTGAGCCAATGGTTCCTGAAATTCGCTTTGATAGATGAGTGCTTTGGATTACAAGTACGTTTCCGAAACAAATTATGCTCACAAAGCAAAGCTTTACTGTATTTCAATAATGTCTCATCAAATAGGGGATATAATTAGTGATGTAAAAATTATTTAAGATAACCAAATAGAGATTTGAGCTGAAAAGTGCATGAACCGATTTTAAAAGTTCACTGAAGGGGCGCCTGGGTGGCTCGGTCGGTTAAGCGTCCGACTTCGGCTCGGGTCATGATCTCACGGTCCGTGAGTTCAAGCCCCGCGTCGGGCTCTGTGCTGACAGCTCGGAGCCTGGAGCCTGTTTCGGATTCTGTGTCTCCCTCTCTCTCTGCCCCTCCCCTGTTCATGCTCTGTCTCTCTCTGTCTCAAAAATAAATAAACGTTAAAAAAAAAAAATTTAAAAGTTCACTGAAGGGGCCCCTGGGTGGCTCAGTCGGTTAAGCGTCCGACTTCAGCTTAGGCCGTGATCTCAGGGTTTGTGAGTTGGAGCCCCATGTCGGGCTCTGTGCTGACAGCTCAGAGCCTGGAGCTTGCTTCGGATTCTGTGTCTCCCTCTCTCTCTCTGACCCTTCCCCGTTCTCTCTCTGTCTCAAAAATAAACAAATATTAAAAAAAAAAAAAAGTTCACTGAAAAAAATAAAAGCTCCACAGATTTCTTTCGGCGGAAGAAAGAAATCAGTGAACATGACTCAAAAGAAGTGAGATAATTTAGTTTAAAGAACAGAAAGAAAACATAATGAAAAAAAAAAAGTCTCAGAGAGATGGGAGACACGATCAAGCATTCTAATATGCACGACCACATATACTGGGTTAATGGGAGTTCCAGACGCAGAGTTTAGAGAAAAAGGGTCAGAAATTATAGTTGAAAAAATAATGGCTAACAACTTCCCACATTTTATGAAAAACATTCACTACACATATAAGAAACTCACTAAACTCCCAGTGGGATAAATGTGAGATCGACACCTAAAGACATCACAGTCAAGGTGTCAAAGCCAAGGACAAAAAAAAAAAAAAAAAAAAAAAAAAAAAGGATCTTGAAAGCAGCAGGGGGAAAAAACACGTTATCGCCCACAAGATATTCTCTGTAAAATCTAAAGCTGGCTTCTCATCAGAAACCAGGGAGGCCATATTCAGAATGCTTGAAGAGAGGGATTTCAACTAAATACATTTAAAATAAATTTAATAAATTTAAAATAAATAAAATAAACGTGCTGACAGCTCAGAGGCTGGAGCCTGCTTCGGATTCTGTGTCTCCCTCTCTCTGCTCCTCCCCTGCTGATGCTGTGTCTCTCTTTCTCTCTCAAAAATAAATAAACATTGGGGCACCTGGGTGGCTCAGTCAGTTAAGGGTCCGACTTCAGCTCAGGGTATGATTTCGCGGTTTGTGAGTTCGAGCCCCGCATCAGGCTCTGTGCTGACAGCTCGGAGCCTGGAGCCTGTTTCGGATTCTGTGTCTCCCTCTCTCTCTGCCCTTCCCCCACTCACGCTCTATCTCTCTCTGTCTCTCAGAAATAAATAAATGTAAAAAAAAAAAAAAATTAAAAAAAACATTAAAAACAAAGTTTTAAAAAATAATACATGTTTTGTCTGAAATTGCTCTTGGGAAATGGGATGAAGGCAGCAGTGAGCCTTGGATAGAAGAAAATGGGCCAGCTTTAATAATAAGGCAATATTGGCAGGACAGGTATAATGTGACAGGAATGCAGTCTGGCTCCATGTATCCTTGTCTAGGAAAGGACCTGATCATCACGGAACCCCACATTTTGTAATCACATCTATGTAACAGTGTTTTACGGAAATATATACTGCACTAGGTGCTGTGAATACCTTGACATGATCAGTCACGCATTTTATTTACCTGATTCATCAACAGCTGATTTTCCTTCTAGTTTCAGGAACACTTCGTTCAAGGTTGTCATGGAAACACCGTAATTCTCGATTCCAAGGCCAGGACACCTATCCAGATCCTCGTAAAGCGCTAAAGAACACGTACAGTAGCAAATCCAAACTATGAAAATCACAAGTGAAGACAACTTTTCATGCGACAAAGCACAAAGGTATGAAATAAAAGTATACATTTTAAAAGCTAACATTTCATAGTACGTACTTACTCTTCAAATACTGTATTTTAAAATTTATATTGTGACAGCTCATATATTAACCTCCTTTGATCAAATAATAATTTATAGTCATTTATATTTATGTTAAAATTTCATTTTAGGGGTGCCCGGGTTGGTCAGTTGAGCATCCGACTTTGGCTCAGGTCGTGATCTTGTGGTTTTTGAGTTCGAGTCCCGGCGTCAGGGTCTGTGCTGAGAGCTCAGAGCCTGGATGGAGCCTGCTTCAGATCCTGTGTCTCCCTCTCTCTCTGCCCCTCTGCTGTTCATGCTCTGTCTCTCTTTCTCTCTCTCTCTCAAAACTAAATAAACATTAAAAAATTTAAAAAAAAATTTTTAGGTTTGTTTTTAACTTAATTATGGTAACTTTTAACATTTAATGAACAGGGGACCTTTGGGTTTTTTCAACTCTAATTAACTGAAGACTCTTTTCAGGGCCATTTGTGCTTTAGCCAACAAAACGGAGAGAACTAATTTTTTGAGGATTGATACGATGGTACAGAACCTTCTTCAGTTCCAAAAAACTATATTAAAGGAAGGACACGAATAATAAATCTTTTATTTTTTAAAAATTTTTTCTATTTCTGCTTTTGACTGTGGAAGAAACAATTCACAAGATGTCATCAAGAACGCAGAATGGACTCAGGGCATCTTGTCGTAGTGGGAAACTGGAGGTTGGTGCCTCCTCCCGCGATGCTCTGTCCCTGTACCCTTTAGTTCGTTGACCAAAGCCACTTTTGCATCGGCCACTGTTCTTAACATAATGAACACTGTCTCTGCCTGTCTGGATCTGAATAATAGCAGCTAATT
This sequence comes from Panthera onca, assembly GCF_046562875.1. NCBI lineage: Eukaryota > Metazoa > Chordata > Mammalia > Carnivora > Felidae > Panthera > Panthera onca. The sequence goes on from NC_138352.1 coordinate 4,926,085, forward strand.
AAATGAAGCCTGAATTGAAACCTAATTTTAAATCCTAGCAGGATTATAGAAGTCCTGAGCCTTCCACCTATAGTTTCTCCCTGGGCAAAAGCAGAAGTTAAAAGCGTTCTGTCTTGGGGCACCTGGGTGGCTCAGTCGGTTAAGCGGCCGACTTCGGCTCAGGTCACGATCTCACGGTCCGTGGGTTCGAGCCCCGCGTCGGGCTCTGTGCTGACAGCTCGGAGCCTGGAGCCTGTTTCAGATTCTGTGTCTCTCTCTCTCTGACCCTCCCCGGTTCATGCTCCATCTCTCTCTGTCTCAAAAATAAATAAATGTTAAAAAAAATTAAAAAAAAAAAAAAAAGCTTTCTGTCTTGATCAGAGTCCTATGTATGGAAAGGCAGGAAAGAGGTGAGATTCAAACTGCTAATGAGTGGTTTGTGTCATTCTTCACTTTCCCTAAAATTGGACAAACCTCCTCCAAATTGTAACGACTGTGAAAACACATTAATCAGGATTTGATTAACATCTCGCCCCATGGCTCTAAGGAACGCCTGTGCTGTCGCCATAAAATGAATATGTGACTGACTTTGTGGGGTTAATCTATGTGTCTGTTAACCACACGTATGGCCCAGTTAATTTCTTCCACCATCCAGTGTGGCCCTCCTAGAGGGCCTCTCTACCAGGGAGCAGGTTTTCTGAATGACATACATAATAAGTGCACTTTTTCTTTCTCTTTTAATTCAACTTGTTATGTTGAGCTCATTTTAGATTCCCAAGCAGTTGTAAAAAAAAAAAATAATACAGAGAGATCTGTACCCTTCACTCCGTTTCCACCGACGGTAATATCTTAAAAAGCCACAGTACAATGATCACAACCACCCTAGTGAAAATACAATCAAGATACAGCACATTTCCAGGGTGCCTGGGGGCTCCGTTGGTTAAGTGTCCGACTCTCGGTTTTGGCTCAGGTCACGATCTCACGGTTCGCGGGTTTGAGCCGCACGTCAGGCCCTGTCTGCACGGACGGTGCAGAGCCTGCTTGGGATTCTCTCTCTCTCTGCCCCTCCCCTGCTCGTGCTCGATATCTCTCCCTCTCAAAATAAATAAATAGACATTTAAGAAAAAGATACAGAATATTCCCATCCCCACAAAGATCATGCTACCCATTTACAGCTGCAACCATCTCTCCTGATTCCTTCTTTTCCCAACCCTATGGCAACTATTAATCCCTTCTCCATTTTTTTTTTAATTTTTTTTTTTAACGTTTATTTATTTTTCAGACAGAGAGAGACACAGCATGAACGGGGGAGGGTCAGAGAGAGGGAGACACAGAATCTGAAACAGGCTCCAGGCTCTGAGCCGTCAGCACAGAGCCCGACGCGGGGCTCGAACTCACGGACTGCGAGATCATGACCTGAGCCGAGGTCGGCTGCTTAACCGACTGAGCCACCCGGGCGCTCCTAAGGTAGAAGATTTAGATAAAGGTTCACGTTTATGCCTGTGGGTCCACTTGCTCCATTTGTTGAAAAGGTTAACTTTCCTCCATTGAATTGCTTTCCCACTTCTGTCGAAAATTGGCCTGGCGTATCTCTGTGGGTCTGTTTCTGGATTCTCTATTCCGTTCTGTCTACGTGTCTATCACTGTGCCAATATCACACAAACCTGATTATTATAGTTTACGTGGTGCCATTACTCACTCTCTGGCTCAGCACAGACAAAAACCACAGCTGCCTGCTTCAAAAGAGTTGATGGCAGCCCTCCGAATCTCTGACCAGGCTGATCGCCGGTGTCCCCTTTCCTGCAGAAAGCCAGCCTGTGAAGCCTGGGAGAGGTGCCCGCTTTACGTAATGTGCAGACATCAACACAGGGTGTGAAGGAAGAGGAGACATCAGTGGGAGATGCTCCCAACAAAGAAACAAGAGAAACTTCCAGAAACAGACCTTCGTAAATGAAGCTTTATGATTTACCCGACAAAGAATTCAAAATGGTGGTCCTAAAGTAAACTTTTATGTATTGGCATAAAAACCCCAAAGATATCACAAAAATCCTGTCGAGAACGAAAAGGACCAATCACGGGGCTGTTTAACGTAATGGCTAAGCCAGACGTTTTCAACCACTTGTGTTCATTCAGTTACGAACACTAGAAGATTCTGCTATGCACCACAGAGGGAATGAATGACTTAAAGAGTTCCCTAAAATGCCCAGACATTACAGTGCAACTACTGAAATATAATATTTCCTACAATTGATAAAAACATCCAACCACTGTCTTATTTGCATCATGTTTCAAATGCCTGAACACATTGTAAGCTCTCAATACATGCTGTAAGAATTATCACTATGATTATAAATTTTATTTACACATTTCATTTCACAGTGTGCTTACCTGGAAATTTACTTGTTCTTTCCAAGGGCAATGTGTAGACAAGTTTTCCTTCACTTTCTGCTGATAATTTGGCATCGGGGATGTGCTGTTTAACCAGCGATGTTATTTTTTCCTGAACGCACATTTCATTCAACTGCAAACTGGTGTTTGAAAAATAAAAAAGAAAGATATATGTTATTTGACACAGTCTTCAATAGCATGAAGACAATGACTTCTATTTCATGTTTGAAATAAAGGGGAAAAAATCTCAGATCGTATAAATGTAATAGGAGAAGGCAGAGGGAGCTAATCAGAACCACTGGTCAGGTTATTTAGAGATGATGCCCAGAGCAAGTTAATATTGACTCAAGTCCTTAAAAGGAGAACAGTGGCACAGTAGAGACAGCAGGGACACAGCAGGACTACACAAAGTGGAAAATGGTGAAGATTTTTCAAAGGGAGTTTAATTTGGCTGAATAGGATTACTGTATTGGGAAAACAGAAGGGGATTTTGATAGGCAGGGACAAAACAGTTTCCGTTATTCAACTGGCTCTTCCATACAGATTTATTAAGTTCTTAGTATGTGACAAAAACTTCCCTAAATGCTGAGGGTACAGCGGTGAATAAAAGTGCTGCCCTGTTCTTACGGAGTTTACTGTCTGGTGGGGAGACAGGGAGAAAACAAGTAAACAGACAGAAAAATAAATGATTAGTAGTAAATGCAATAGGAGTAAATGCTCTGAAGGAAATGGGGTATAGACAGAAATGAATTGTGGATGAATGTGGATGTGAGTCGTTGAGATCACTAATTTTTGCTCTCTTTGCAGTGCTAACCCCAGAACTTTGACCAAGAACACAGAATCATAGAGAAGAACAGTCTATCCATTAAAAAATACCATGGGTATTTCCGTAACGTAGAAAAACAAACAAAAACGTATGAATCCAGGCTTTAAAGTATACAATAGACAAATACCAGTAGTGACTTGGCTTCTAAACTCGGTTTTGCTGTTTGAAGTGTGCTGCTTGCCCTATCTGGACAGTCTGCTCATTAGCAAAATGGAATAACGATTCCTGACGTTTAAGGCTGTCTGAAGAACTGGGTAATAGTGATGTCTGTACTTAGTAAGTCCTTTAAACAAGGCTTCTTTAGGGGCACCTTGGTGGCTCAGTCGGTCGAGCATCCAACTCTCGATTTCGGCTCAGGTCACGGTCTCACGGTTTGTGGGTTTGAGCCCCGCACCAAGTTCTGCGCTGACGGCACGGAGCCTGCTTGGGCTTCTGTTTCTCCTCTCTGCCCCTCACCTGCCTGTATTCTCTCTATCTCAACATAAACAAATAAACTTTCTTTTTAAAAAAATGGCTATTTTATTTGATCAAATGCTTACATCGAAACTACGCTTACTGGTGCGTATTAAGAACAAATGAGAATCCCTTTCATTTTTAGCGGCAGTGAAACTCACTGAGAGAATGAAGCAAAAAAAAAAAAAAAAAAAAACAACACTAAATAACACCCCCCAAATCGTAACTCTTCTCCATGGTGCTGCTGCCCCCTGAAATAAAAACAATTTAATAGATACTTCTTGGTTACTTACAACAACTTGTGCTGGGCACCAGAGAGGACTGAGGGAGCAGAAAATGTACCCTCCTCGGGGAGCCTATAGCTCAGAAATGGAGGGCAGTAGGCTCGTTTCTGAAAACGGAATACGTGGTAAATGTTTTAGGCTTTGCGGCCAGTGGGTCTCTACTGCAAATCTTCAACATTGCTGCTGCAACGTGGAAGCAGGCCACGGGCGATACCTAAATACCTGGGTATGCAGGGATCCTGACCATCGTTTTTTACTTAGAGAACACGTTCTCTTTCGATGCTCTGTACCAGGCGCGACGTCATTCGCTCTTCTCTAACCTTTACTTGCAACTGGGAATTGTTATGCCCACTTTGTCAGCGAGGAAACCGAGTTGCAGAGAGCTTAATTCATTTCCAAGAAGCAACTCAAACAATGTGCCTGGGGAAATGAAACACCGGGACGATACACGGAGCTGGAAGATTAGCAAAAGCTACACGAGACAGCATTCAAATAACTCCATAGGACGAAAACAGGAGGGAATCGACCCAAGAAAACTGCCAGCCTCTGGAAATAAGCTCGGACAAGGGGAAATGTAGGTCACGACAGGCGTGTGCAATGAACAATGTGTATTTTTTTCTTTTTTTCTTGAGAGACAGGGAGAGAACAGGAGTGGGGGAGGGGCAGAGGGAGGCAGAGAGAAAATCTTAAGCAGGCTCCATCCAACCTCAGTGCCGTGCCGGACATGGGGCTCGATCCCATGACCGTGAGATCAGTCTGAGCCAAAATAAAGAGTCAGACGCTCAACCAACTGAGCCACCCAGGCGCCCCGCATATTTAATTTTTAACTAAAGGCGAGTAATATGGAAGTCACAATAGGGTGGGCCACACCAGTTTCATATGACAACAAAATTTGGATTATGATAGATAAAATGGAGCCATTAATTTTTTTTGTTTCTTGTGTCATATATATATATATATGTAAATATATATATATATATATATATATTTATATATATATTTAAGTTACAGATGCCATATGTTAGAGCTATACTTTTGACAAACTGACCAATTCATGAATAAATAAACATCAATTTAAAATACAGATCTGGATATTAGCCTTCAAAGTTAAAAATATCCAGATTCAATTCCTGGCTCTCTCGGGGCACTCTATGTTCATCTATAGAATAAAAATAGCAATAGTTTCTATCTCAAAAGTCTCAAGATTTAAATAAAATGATGGTACGCATCTTCTCTCTGAATGACTCCATCAACCCCAGTTGATTGAAAATAATGATAAAAATAAAATGAAGAGGACGGAGAGAAGAGCAAGCACATGAATAGCACCACTGAGAGATCAAGTAGAAGCAAGGAGCCTACTCAAGAAACGATGTTAACACGTGGGTGAGGGGGGAGAAGGGTGGATAATACCACGTGTCAGCCATGAAAGTTCCCTCAATCCAAACCTTCCTTAACAGCGTGCTGTGGATGGATTTTCTATCACATTTATCTCGGCTTTTTTGTTACCTTGTATTTTCAGTCTCTAAAATCTACCCGTCAACCTCTCTCCTATATACAGACCAATTCCATATATGTGTGTAAATATCTCCACATATGCACATGCAAATATCGGTGTGGGACAGATCAAGAGTTTCACCTGTGCTGTAATGTATTCATTCCATCAAACATCGTGCTTACATCATGTGCCTTTCTCAGTTTCCCAGCCTCCTCATGTGGCTCTACCTTAAGTGATATCCAATGCCCCATTTCTTCTTGAGGAACAGAGAAGAGCCTGCACACTTCAGCTTCCCGCTGGAGAGAAACACTTTCCGATCTGAAAAGGAAGAAGCAAAGAAGAAAGTTTCGTAAGAAGTCGTCCCCTCTTTCCCAAGAGGTAACCACGATTCTACTCTAATTTAGGAGCTTCCACATTTTCTTTATTGTGTGTGTTTGAAGTTTATTTGTTTATTTGTTTGTTGGTTTGTTGGTTTAGAGAGCATGGGAGTGACAGCAAGAGAGGGAGAGAATCCCAAGCAGGTTCCACGCTGTTAGAGCAGAGCCTGAAGCAGGGTTTGACCTCATGAACCGTGAGATCATGACCTGCGCTGAAATCAAGAGTCGGATGCTTAACGGACTGAGCCACCCAGGCACCCCTGCATTTTCAAATACAGCGCTTCATAAAAACTCATTGAAACAGGCACACTTTAATCTTACTTGTAGACTTTAGCTTATTGTTTTGCCATCTAACCACTCCGGGAGGTTATGTGAATACGTCTTCTAGTATAGACTGTTGTGGCACTATCTATTTTAATGGACCAAACCATTATTCGAATATGTCAAGTCAGTGTACCTTAACTTTGAGTAAAAGGATTAATGTATTAGAATACAGACTCTCTCTTCACAATAATTGAGTTTCCTGGCAGATTATGCCCTTGTAACATCAAATGATAGAAAATTCTAGGAGACACATGGAAAAGGTTGGGAGTGAGACTCATCGGGCCCAGTTCATATCATTACCAGCTGTTTGGATTGCTAGGTACAACTAGATGACCAGATTATAAAATACAGCTGCTCAGGATACAAATCCATATTTCCCAAGTCTCATAAAGACCTCATGATGACACTTAAAGGAAATCGGCAGTTACCAGCCAGGATGTCAGCCTCATCCATGAACTGGGTACTAAAGAGGACCACACGGTCTGCTTTCCACTCCTTCAGGAGGTTCCACACAAGGTGCCTTGAAAAGGGATCCAGTCCCGCAGTTGGTTCGTCCAATAGGAAAACCTACCGAGGAGGGATGTATATAAAGTGTGTTTCCAGTAAAGCACAGTTCTTCCAGAAAACACGCAGAAACGACATTACTTACATATTTAAAAGGATACAGTAGTTAAGATTTTGTTCTTATATTTCATGTTCTATCATCAATCCCTTGGCACAGATGTCCTTTGCAAATAAAAGGTTTGGACCACTACCAAAGTTTCATTTTTGAAATTTTGAATTCATCTCCAAATTTAGTCTGACTTACTTACCTGAGGATCTCCTAAAATGGCAATCGCAAAGCTGAGTTTTCTTTTCTGTCCGCCACTTAAGTTTTGAGCAAGGACGTTCTGGATGTTTTTCATCTCCAACTCCAGCAAAACTCTTTGTATCTAACCGAATAAGAAGCTTTATGTCACAAATCAAGATTTTGTTTCTTTTCTTGTTAAATTTGAAAACGCAAGGCTGTAAGGTGTAATGGCTCAAAGCATGGAACCTGAGGCAGGCTGCCTGGATTTGAATACAACTCCACTTTAACTAGCTGCATAATCTTGATCCTGAACCTCAGTTTCCACGTGTATAAAATGGGGATGGTAACAGTACTTATTTCTTAGAGTGGTTGTGAGGAATCGGCCAATTATTCTCTTTGAAGTTAAGGATACTGCTTGGCACACTGTAAGTTACACATAAATGTTAGATGTTATCTAAGTTCGATTTCGTCGAACACTTATACGTGATTTGCGCCAATATGATTTAATGAAAGCATAAAGAACTCAGTACAAATAGAGTTCACAATCTCTTTTTGACCCATACATTAATTCTAACATGTTTCTGTACCTCTTTGTCCAGTTCATGCGGCCGAATTCCTTTTATTTTAGCAAACAGCCTGAGATTTTCTTTCACGGTGAGGAAATCAAAGTGCACGTTGGATTGCGGACAAATCCCAGTGAGCTTGCTGATATTATCGAGGTCAGCCATTTCTGAAAGCTTATTATTATAAATGGTGACTGAACCTATAATAAAGGTTAAGAGTTAATATCAGAGGAATGCTTGAATTGAGATCTTTCTAGACAGACTCTTAATTACAGAGAACAAACTGATGGTTAACAGAGGGGAGGTGGGGGGGAATGGGTGAAACAGGTGATGGGGATTCAGGGGTGCAGCTGCCGTGAGGAGTACTGGGTGTTGTATGAAGTGTCGAATCACTATATTGTATACCTGAAACTCACTTTACACTGTATGTGAACTAACTGGAAATGAAACAAAAACTTAAGAAAAGAAAGATCTATCTAGATGAAAAATCACTATATATTTATCAATTACATTTTAGATACACGATTTTCTCTCCAAGGTTTATATAACGTAGGCATTATGAACTTCTGTTTTGGTCGTGTGGTATACTGGAAGAAAACAGAAAGTCCCATCTGCAGCTTTATCATCAAGATGTTATCTATTTTTTCACCCTTCACATTTAGGCTTGGCGATATAATAAACGATCTTAGGAAATGTGATCCAGGCAGAGGCTGTGAATTTGCCTCCACCCTGGGATGTATTTGCCCTCTCTTGGCTTCTGGGCTCATGGACCCCTGGCTGAAGAATCCTGACCAGACTCTTGGAAGATGAAAGTCCGTGTAAACAGAGAAGAGCAGCATTCTTAACTGAAGCCCCACATACGTGAGTGAGGCTATGCCAAAACATCCGGCACCAGACAACTCAGTCCAGGCGGAAACACGAGCCAGTCAACCCACCGAATCGTGAGAAATGATAAAACATCTTTATATTAAGCCATTCATTTTGAGGATGCTTGTTATGCAGCAAAAGCTAACAGGTACAAGTTCGAATGCCAAAGGGTAACTTACGATCAAGAAACTGATTCTCACGAAAGACTCAAATTTCATATATGTATCAATCCAGTATCGCATACCTCTGTAGACTAACACTATGAACTAACTTCCATTTGTCCACAGTTATTTGTGTTTGTGATTAACAATCAGAAGGACTTCATAGTAAGAGCTGATATCTATATATATACGTCAACCTGACTTTGGGAAAAACCTCTTACCTTTGGTGGGAACTGATAGCCCACTAAGAATGTTTAACAGTGTTGATTTCCCGGCTCCACTGTGACCAAGTATTGCAGTGATCTGGCCTTCATATATGTCTAATACCAGACCTAGATAGAAAAAAAGAAAGGGAAAAAGAATGGGAGAAAGGAAGGAAGGGAAAAAAGTAGGGCGACAGGAAGGAAAATAAAATTACAAACAAAACTATATTATGGAACTAATGGACTGCCTTTTTATTTCCTTGAATGGCCATGTTTTCTAAATATGAATGCTCTGGGTTGTTACATTCAAAATAAAAATAATAAAAGACGCATTTGGAAGTTTATAGGTCTACCCTGTTCTGAAATTTTGAAATTACTTGGTTTCACAGCAGGAAACATGTCTCATACTCCTAGGTTTATTGACATTGCCTGGCATAAAGTAGGTGGATGTGAATATTTATGGACTAAACAACAGGTTAATCATTCAGTCGATCACTATGTGACTAATGTTCCTTTGAGATACATTGCTTTTTTGTTTGCACAGCAGAAGAATATATAATCCCTGCAACAGCTTTGGAATTACATTAGAAACGTTTGGATTTGTAGGAAAAAAAACCCCCAGGATTTCCTTAGAGTACCTCAGTATTACACAATACATCTTTCAAGTACATATATTCTAATGTATCATCAATCTTTTTTCTAACTTTTATGCAAAGTAATGTGTTAGAAGGGAAATTTTATCGTGTGGCTCAAATGACTCATTACTTTTTTTTTTTTTTACATTTTATTTATTTTTGAGACAGAGAGAGACAGAGCGCGAGTGAGGGAGGGGCAGAGAGAGGGAGACACAGAATCCGAAGCAGGCTCCAGGCTCTGAGCTGTCAGCACAGAGCCCGACGCAGGGCTCGAACCCATGAACCATGAGATCGTGACCTGAGCCGAAGTCAGTTGCTTAACCGACTGAGCCACCCCGGGCACCCCTCAAATGACTCATTTCAAATCTGAAATGCCACCAGTGATTGCCCACCACCACCACCACAACCAACAAAACTGAATTAAAAGGAGGAAATCAGTATCAACATTAGAACGAAGCGTTCTTCTTTTCTTACCCTTCAAAGCCTCTATTTTACCCGACTTTCCTTTATATTCTTTGGTAACATTTCTGATTCTGGAAAAACAAAAAAGAAAAGAAAAGATATTTCAAGGTGTGACAATTTTCTTCAGCTTGTCATTCTTGGTTTGGTTGCCGGGACTGGATGAATCTTATCTTCAGGGTACAGGAAGGTATGAGATTTCACCCTCATAAAGTCATGCTTGTGTGAGAGAGAATCGGCTAGAATACTGCTTCCCAGTCCCGGCTGCACATGAGCCTCACCTGAGCAGTTTTATACATTTACCTATGCTTGGATCCCATTACCAGTCCTTCTGATTTCAAAGATCACGGTATGGCCTGACATTAGTACTGAAAACAGGGATCATCTCCAAACTGCAAAGCCAAGGAAGTTAGACTGACAGGTAACATGGGCATCTGATACTGAAAGGTTCATTATGCAATACTGGCACAGGTTATAGGTATCTTTGGTTATCTGAGGTCAAGGTCTCCAGGAGTAGGTTAAGAGGCACAAGGGTGGAGGAAGGAAGACAGGCAAAGATTGTAACAGTGATGGCATGGGCTTTACAGTCTCACACAGAATTTAGTAGCTGTTGCCTTAGTCAACGTACTTGTTCCAGGTAAGTTTCAGCTTTTGCAACCTCAAACTTTTGAGTGTTTTAGGGTTGTGGTGGAGGCTGAGTAACATAGTTCATCTTGCATGCATTGTGCTTGATTCATGGTAAACGGTCAATAAAGCATAAAATGATATCGGTTAGATTATGTTGATTATGATAATAGGAAGGAATAGAATCAACATATTCTGGGTGCTATTACAGATCTGGAACGCTAGGCACTTTATCTGTTTTATTCTAGTGGGTAGTAAATATATAATCCATCAACTCAATGAAATTTATGTTTCTTATTGTATCATCTACGATTCTTCAAGTGACTCGGGTTCCATTCATATTGAATTGTTTGATTAGCTTCTTCATGTCTATTTTCACCCCATTTACTATCACTCCACAGCACTTGTAGTTGGGTGAGATGCCAAAGAGATAGAAGAAATACAAAAAGAAATTGAATAAAGATTAAACAAATAGAAAACAGATTAAATTAAGCAGATTAAATAAAGCCATTGCTCTGCTCCCTCCCAGCCGCTCTGCTGGAAGTTCAACCCAGCTTAAACCATAGGACAGATGTAAGGATAGAAGATAAAAATGGAACAGGCTGAAATAAAAACTGGAACAGGTTCTAGAAGCTCTGTAGGCTGAGGTCATCTGAGACCATTCACGAAGGACTAACAGGTGGGGGGTCACTGACGGACGAGTAAGATATGAACAGTCAGGGATCTGGAGGACTTTCTTCCTATTTTCTTATTTGGAAAGAAAAGTTGCTAGCACCAAGCAAAACACACATTGGGAATGAAGACGTGTAGGATGCTCTAAGGCACATCTTCCTCAATTCTCCTTGGGTCTATCTCCAGATCCTTTCTCCCTACCTCTCCCCTACTCTTCCATTCTCTTTGAAAAGGCCATACGTAGAAGAGGAAAGAAGTTTAAACAAGAAAAAAGAACAGAGAAAAACATAAGGAGTATAAAAAATGAGGTAGGGCAAAGTGTGAATAAATGAGACTGGGCAAAGAAATGAGAGAGGCTACAGATGGAGGGGAGAAACAACAGATAAAAGATGGAGAACACAGGCAGGGTTTTCGTTGAATTATCTTTGTTGGTGCAATCTAAATTCGAATTTATTAATTTTTTAAGTTTACTTATTTTTTGAGAGAGAGAGAGAGAGAGTGTGCATGCACACTAGCAAGAGTATAGGGGGGGCAGAGAGAGATAGGGAGCGAGAGAATCCCAAGCAGATTCCACGCTCAGCACGGAGCCCAACGCGAGGCTCGAACTGAGGGACCGTGAGATCATGACCTGGGCCGAAATCAAGAGTCGGACGCTTAACCAACTGAGCCACCCAGGCGCCCCCTAAGTTAGTATTTGATGTAAAAGCCAACGACATAAGATAAAAAGGGTTAAAGGAATTTTTCTTTAAACGTGAACTGGGAAATGACGAAGGTAGCGTGGAGGTTAGGTCGGAGCCGTCTAGAGGGCACAAAAGAGAACTGTGCTTGCTTCAGGTGCTGTTAGTGTCTTCGTCTTGGCCCTGTTCATTTGCATCCTTGTTACCTGATGGCTTCTTTGCCATGGAATTCTGGAGACACTGGCTCGAAAGAGTCATTAGATGAAGGATCAGAACGTATTTCATCTTCAAGGGCCACACAATCAGCTTTTGGTTGCCGTGACCAGAAGGAAGACTTCAGGAAAAACAAGGGGGGATATTGATGTCCATATTTATCTACATGGCCAGGAGACAATTAAATATTGGGTCAGTCATCAGTTTAAGGGAAAGAGTCACCCTAATAAAGCAGAGCAATAGGACCCCTTTGCCCATAAACCTGAACGTGTCATCAACACAGGTAATGAACATATTTTCCTTGACATGTGTAGTTTCATCAGGAGAAGAAAATCACAAAGATGTCTCTATTATGATAATTGTTCCCATCAGAGAAAATGAAACTGGGATTTGAAAAAGTCCAGGAGGAATTTAAGTAAATGTGAGGACTTTTCTTAATCCCCAGAAAGCCAGATATTAGAATACAAATGCGAGATATGCTAAGCATCCTGAATGTTATGTTAAGAGTCCGGGTATCGTGCCCCCCATGCCCCCCACAAAGGGAGAAGAGATTCGGAAGCCACTACTGGATACAAATATTCCAAGAGAAAACAGAACAGGATTATAGGAATTAATGAAAATAAGGGACACACTGTAAGAAAGGGCGAGAAAAGGGGCAAAACAATTTATTGAAATTTAACAGAGTGGAATTTTTCAAAAAGCTACTTTGGGTTTATCCTCTATTTCATCCCCAGATAATAACTTTCCTCTGAAGAAAATTTACTATTCACGAACCTCTTTCTGGAAATTAATCCACAGTGTATTTGCATTTAATTATTACCTCTGTTTCCCTACGTGTTAGGAGACATTATGAAATACAAAAATTGTATTTCCCTAATATTCTGCAAGTGACCTCCAGTGTAATGATGATGGGCTTTCAAATTATGTGTACTTTTCATGCGTTGTCATTCATTCGTTCCTTCAATATTGACCAAACAAACACTCTCTATTCACCTGCCATCTGATATATAATTAATCGTATCTCTTTCCTTTGATTAGGAAATCTAACCAACGAAAACACTTAGCTGTATTGGGTTCGTTCTCCCACCAGATTTACTATTACAGAATTCTGTCATTTTAGCCAGTTAGTTTTCCTTTCTCTCATTCATATTTCTTATCTTTAAAAGAATTTTGAACAAAGTCACCATTTGGATTCAGGCTTACATTCAGGCTTAATGAATGATGATGCAAATAATTCTAACCATATAACAAATGTTTTAGCCAAAATTGTAGATCCTGGCATCTACTATTCTGGACTCTTCTAAAGGGCAGAGCCAGTTATTGTTATTAAGGGATTATCTAAGAGCAACAACATGATCAATTCACTGCCTCAAGATGTTTCTCTGCACCTTTGCCCATTCTTTCCCCTTTGTCCCTTTGTACAAGTGATTAATCCTGGACTTTTTAAAAGAGAGAGACAGCGCATGCGGGGGAGGGGCAGAGAGAGGGAGAGAGAGAATCCCAAGCAGGCCCCTCACTGTTAGTGCAGAGCCCGACCCGGGGCTCGAACCCATGAAACCACGAGATCATGACCTGAGCCCAAATTAAGAGTTGGACGCTTCACTTACTGAGCCTCCCAGGCAACCCCCTTGACTTTTTAAAAACCTATTCGATGTGTTGATTTCATTAGTAACTTTCATAATTTTTGCAGCTTTATTGAAGTATGATTGACAAATAAAAATTGTATACATATACAATGTGATGTTTTGATATATGCATACATTGTGAGGTATTACCACCATCGAGCTAATTAACATATCATCACGTCACATGGTTATCAATTTTTCTGCGTGCGTGTGTGTGTGTGTGTGTGTGTGTCCTGAAAATACTTGAGACCTATTATCTTAGCAAATTCCAAGCATACAATACATTATTATTGACTACAGTCACCACACTGCATGTTAGGTGTCCAGAACTTAGTCATGTTATACCTGAGAGTTTGTACCCCGTGACTATCATCTCCCATTCCTCCTACTCCCCCCGCCCTCGGTAACCATCATTCCATTCTCTGGTACCATTCCTTTGACTTCTTTAGATGTCACGTATAAGTTAGATCATGCAGCGTTTGTCTTTCTGTGTCTGGTTTCTTTCACTGAGCATAATGTCCTCCATAAGGTTCATCCACGTTGCTGCAAATGGCAGAATTTCCTTCTTTCCTAAAGACTAAATAAGATTCCCTGTATCTCACATTTTCTTTATCCATTCCCCCGCTGATGGATACTTAGGTTGTTTCCATATCTCGGTTACTGTGAATAATGGCCAAAATGTGTGCAGGAGTGCAGAGAGTGATTTCCTTTCCTTTGGATGTGTAACCACAAGTGGGAATGCTGGATTATGTAGGGTGAAGAAAGCCTTGGCATTCGGTTTTGAACAGCAGATGCACAGGTGCAGACACAAACCCCGCCTGTGACTGACTATAAAAGGAGGGAGAAGAAAATGAGCTAGCATTTCGACCCCAACTATTTATGAGTCCCTTGTGTGCGTCAGATACTGGGGTGGGTGCTTTGCTGCCTCTGTGAATAACACAGATCACTGCTTTTATGAACTCATATTCTTTTAACTTGCAAGGTGATAAAAATAAAAATTTACAACCTACTGACTTCCCTATTGTGACACCCTGGGCAGATTTTTAAAAATATAGATGCCCTGGTCCCACCACTAGTGAACTGAATCAGAATCTCTCAGAGTTGAATTGTGCTTGGTATTTTTTAAGTTCTCAAGGTCCTTTTTACATACAGCCAGGGCTAAGAACTGCTGAGCTAAGTGAGTATCACGCCAGACCCATTTAGGAAATAGCCTTCTAAGCAAGTCTTTAAAAAGAAACAAACTATAAGCTTAAACCATAGTGGAGTTCAAAGATCAGTGATCCTATAAACAAAATTTAAGCTGTAGTTCTGACCAGTCAAGTAGCAAGAAATAACTAATTGGGCCATTGGCAATGACCTTGTTTATTTCCTTCCTGTTGATGCCCCAAATAGTTTTTCAAATAGAAATAACACATGTGTTAGGAGATTTGTTTTAGGAAACCATGTTCGTTGTGTCACTACTCACTTGGCAAAATTTTCTCAAAATAAATCGTCAGTGCCATATAGAGGAAAAGATCAAAAGCCAACATGAAATTTGTTGCTATGATAGGATTTGAATAGTCTGATGGATCAGGAAATGCATTAGAATTCAAGTCATTCTCCAAACGTAAGAGCTGAAAATTAAAAAGAAATTAATTTAAGGAACTTAGGTTGATGATAAATTTTGAACAGTTCAGTTTGGCAGAAATATAAAATAGCTACTTTTTGCCCTATCCTGGGAGTACAAAGTTGAATGAAACTGCATACGTTAAAATTCTCAAATCTTTGGAAGGCATAGGTGTGTGACCAAGTAAAACAAAATTTAGTAATTACTGTGATTCAACTATGTACCAAGTGAAAATGGAGCATTAGGAGGAGGAAGGGAAGTATGGGAAAAAATGACATTTGAGCTTAACCTTAGATAAATTTTTACCAAATAGGACAAAGGTGTGGTCCTGCTCGAAAATTACTACATGAGAAGGAGTTCATGCTCTTGGGGGAAAAAAAAAAGAAACCCACACAAAAAAATTGGTGTGTTTAAGGAGAACCAGTGGAAAAAGTGGGCTTGTCTATAATGTTCAAGTTAATGGGTCTTCTATAATTAATAATCCTTTCCTTAAGAATTATGTATGTAATGATCAACATTGCCATTTAATTGGAGGGACAGCAAAGTGAGTTCACGGTGAGAATCAGATAAAGACAAAGGACATTTGATGAGCAGAAACGTAATTCACTGGTCAATTTATGTATTTTCAAGAGGTTTTTAACTTTTAATTTTCTTTTACATGGTGCTTTGGACCATCAATCACTAAGCTATTCGATTACTAAGTCAAAGTACAAACTGGAATAATGATTTAGACTTAGATTTGCAGCATCAGATACATATTTAATTAATAGTCAAAGGAAATGCTTTAGATTGTCTCTAATGAATTATATATTGATCTTCCATTTTCTCACTCACCAAATGGCTTATTTTGCTGAGCTCAGTGTATCCAAAGCTTTACAAGTTCACCTTTGCAATTTCCAAGTGTTGTGCACTGGGGCTTTAAATCTTACAATGCTCATCATAGAGACGACTATAGACAACTGAATTCCAGAGGGGAAAGATGCTTAGGAAATGCCATCAATAAACAATTAGACTGTTTCTCACCTGGGCCATTCCAAGCGTGAAGGCAAAGGGGCTCAGAAAACTTAAAATCCACTCCAAGGATGTAGGAAGGTGCCTGTACAATGCCGTAAATCCCAAACTCCCCCAAAAGACGGTAAGAAGGAACACGACCAGACCAGTGAGGAAAGATTTCTTTACCAAGACGCTCACGAGAAAAGCCAAAGCTATCTAAAATGAGAGAAGATCCATTTGCTTGATATTTCTCTAAGGATTATCATTAGCAAAAACAAAATAAGGGATTTAATACACAAAATTAGAGTTACATCTTTTTTGTCTATAACACAAAACTATTCTCTACAAATTGCACTATAAGCTGGCATTACAAAACACTATAAATCACATATATAGATGTTCTCAGGCAAACAGCCGACAGTGATGAAAAGGGATAGGGAGAATAATTAACCTAATTGGAAACCAACACTTGATCCTTAGGGTCAGAGTTGAATGGAAAGCAATTTAATTCACCAACTCACCAGAGACAGTCCATAGAGGAAAAAAAGGATAAAGATCGCCACGAAGCCAGTCAGAATGACAAACTGGACAGATTTTATAACAAGTGCCAAGAAAAGCGCCATAATGAAGATGAAGACGGCATAGAGTAAACCCCAGGAGAGCCTAATGTGGAAACAAGATTTTATTTTAGTATTTCCTGTTTCATTGAAAGGAGGACCTGGGATCGATCCTAACATTATTCATCGATTCACTCATCCTTTCGGTAGATATTTATTGAGTTTTAGGATATGTAAATACAAGGAAAATGTTTTGGGGAGAATTCTCTAGGAATCAGGAATATTCGTCTTCCTAAAATTAATTTGGTAAATACACACCCATAAATACATGCACACACACGTAGCATTGTGGAGAAAAGGAGAAAATAGTCTTCCAGTCTGACTGATTTTGGTTCAAACATTTTTCTCTGCTGTACTCATACTCTGTGACCTCGGGCAAACTTTGTAACCCCTCATTGTTTTGTTATTGCTCTGGACAATAGGAATAATATTACAGTATTAGATCAATGAAGTCATGTCTATGCGGGACCCTGTCCTAGTACAGAGTAACCCCTCCATGCATCTCCGATCTTTTTTTTTTTTTTTTTTTTTTTTTTTTTTAGTTTTAGTTTATTTATTTACTTTGAGAAAGAGAGGGAGAGACAGAATCCCAAGCAGGCTCGGCGCTGTCAGCACAGAACCCAACACGGGGCTTGAACTCATGAACTGTGAGATCATGACCTGACCCGAAATCAGGAGCTGGATGCTTAATTGACTGAGCCACCCAGGCGCCCTGAATCTCAGATCTTTTCTCCTCTCTGGGGCCTGTCTAGGGGTGAGGAGCTTTATGAATTTCCTCAGAGTTAAAAAAAAATTCCTCCTTACGTGTAGTGCTGTCACTTTCTCTCTTTGCGGAAGCTTTCTTCTTTCTCTGGATGCATACACCAAAAAGTCTACATACTAGGTCTCTAACTCCATCCATTTACTGTTAGGATAGTTCACTTTCCTTTCTTCAATTCTTTTCTCATGTGGATTAATATTCTTTGAAGGATATAATGAAATAATAAAAGACAAAGATAGCAGCAAAACCAACAAAATAATAGCCCACACATAGGGCAATTACTCCATGCTGGACCGTGTTTTACAAACTTAGCAAATATCAAATCACGTTATGCCCACCACAGCTCTATGCAGAAACACCATTATTTCCTTCATTTTATACACAAAGAACTTACTGAACAGAGATGTTAAGTAACTATGTTTCAAGTCCAGGCATCCGGCTCTAGAGTCATCAGATTTCACCGCTTGGCCATGCTTCCCTCCAATATTAACTCAATAAAGAGTTCAATAGGGGTGCCTGGGTGGCTCGGTTAAGCATCAGACTCTTGGTTTCGGCTCAGGTCATGATCTCACGGTATGGAGTTCAAGCCCGGCATCAGGCTCTCTCTCTCTCTCTCTCTCTCTCTCTCTCTCTCTCTCCTCCCTTGCTCGCATGCTCTCTTTCTCTCAAAATAAACAAACTTATTTAAAAAAAGAGTTCAATATTAATCTATAGGATTTTCTTCCAGATTCCAAATTTGTCGCCCTTACCGTATTCCGCCTGGCCTCCTAGTGTCTCTGTTATTTTACCTTCTCCTCGTGATGAACATCACGTCTATGCTTTTTCAGTCATGCTCAGGTTCTCTCTCAACACAGGGCTTTGTCCATCCTTGGAATTACCCAGCTTCCAAGATTTTAAATTCAAACTACACAGCCCCTATTCACCATCTCATACAGCTGACTTGTTCCCTCAAATATATCGATCATGCTAGATCTTTAGTCTCAAGAGAGCTACTAATCCTTGACTTTTTTCCCCTTTCAGTACCATCCTGGCTTGAATTCCACTGCCGCCTGGCTTAGATACCCAAATCTACCATTATCTACCTCGAGTCTCTTACCAGTAGACTCAACGGCCATCCCTCACTATTTCTACGTCACGGCCACCTCACAAACCCAACCCTGATGTTTCTTCTTCAGTCCAAAAAGCCTAGTAATCCACAGCCTTATCCTGACAAGCGTTACATCAAGGAGAATTTACCCCATTCATAGGGAAGAGCTGGAAAATCATTAAGTGTGAATACTGATGCTTTGAAGAAGCCCCCTTTCCCCGAATCCCGACATTTACTCATTTGTGCTACCCTTTACTCACCAGAAGGCCGAATCTCGAAGACCCATCATCCTCATCAAGCCCTTCATCTTCTTCCTCTCCCTTGTAACGTTAATAGATGCATAATAAATGAAGGAGGAAAAGGAAATGATGCAGAAGAAAATGAAGAAATCAGTGGCAACACCTCCTTGATAAACAAAAGGATGTATCTTCATATTTTTTCCAGTGACAGACATCAGTTCCTCCATTACTGAATGATTTGTTGTGGTCTGAGGAAATACGTCAGTAAACAAAATCTGTATTTTAATGGATAGCATGTTCGTTTCCTTTTCAATCGTCTGTTTTCCTCTGAATACGTAACCGGTCAGTCTGGCTGTGACGCTAGCCTAACTTTTTACTCCCTTCTTCCACCACTGGCCCACTTGGAGCCTTGATTCCGGGCATTCTGAGGTTCGCACAGTTCTCCAAATTTACTGTGTGTTTTATCACCTCCCCGCCTAACACTGCCCTACAATGTGCTTGAAGTGCCTTTATGACCTTACGTACTTGGCAAATCTTACCTTAAGCTTCAGTTTTAATGTTACTTCGATTAGGAATTCTTCCATGGCATTCTAGGCTGAGAAGTTTTGCTTGTTTACTTACAGGGACTTTCTTTATATCTCCTTCTCCCATTCTACTAAGATTCTTATTAAATGCCTGGCTTCCTGACAAGGTTGAGTCCTTGGGAGAGAAAATTTCTCTTCCATGTATGTCTATTGCCCCCATGGCATATCAACTTAAATAAACTTCGATCTAAAGAAACCAGTGATCAGAGCACCTGGGTGGCTCAGTCAGTTGAGCATCAGGCTCTTGATTTCGGCTCAGGTCATGAGCTCACAGCTTGCGGGTTCGAGTCCCTCATTGGGCTCCATGCTGTTAGTGTGGGCTTCTCTCCTGGGTTTCTCGGGATTCTCTCAGTCTCACTGTCTCTCTGCCCCTCCCCCCGCTTGCACACACATACTCTGTCTCAAAAATAAATAAATAAAACTTAGGAAAAAAAAAAGAAAACGAAACCAGTGATCAAGCGAAAGAATAAGGCTACCCATTTCTGTATTCTTCCATGAAACTTTTGAGGCTTCTCATACCGTTAATCTGCATGGAACGTTAGTTAGCTGGGAACATTCGTACTCACTTCTATAATAGCAGCATTGATAGCGGCTTGAAGAGCCAGAAAACCTTTTTCCCAGTATTGTGAAACTTGGCAGCTAACCTCTTCAGTACCCATTTCAAAACAATGACCTTTAAGGAAAAAAGATGATGGATGGTTTCAGCTCTGATCGCGGGAGACAGTGCACTTTACAATGGCTACAGATTCCAAATGTTATTTTGACTCAAAGCCTAAGAAAATATAAAAGGGGGGGGTGTTGAGCGCCTGGGTGGCTCAGTCGGTTAAGTGTCTGACTTCGGCTCAGGTCATGATCTCGTGGTTTGTGAGTTCAAGCCCTGCATCAGCTCTGTACTGACATCTCAGAGCCTTGAGCCTGTTTCAGATTCTGTGTCTCCCTCTGTCTCTCTGCCCCTCCCTGCGCTCTCTCTTTCTCTCTCTCCCTCTCTCTCAAAACTAAACATTAAAAAATTAAAAAAAAAAAAAAAGAATCTTGTTGAGCTCTTCTCTTCACGATTTTGTACTGTCAAAACAAAATCTTTTTGGGTTTCCAAAGATTAGTAGGTCTCATACGGATTGAGAACTAAAGCTTTGCCTAGCATTAAATACACCACAGGCAGTAATGAGCAACTGGGCGTTTGGAGGGCATGACCTACTATGTTTAAATCATGTCAGTCGGAACATCTTTTGAAGAAAAAACTCTTACCAAAAAAAAAAAAAAAAAGAAAAAGAAAAAGAAAAAGAAAAAAAAGCCTATCAGTCCATTGAGTATGAAACTGCATTAAAGAGACACTATTTATGGGGCACCTGGGTGGCTTAGTCACTTAAGCGTCCGACTTCGGCTTGGGTCATGATCTCACAGTTAGTGAGTTTGAACCCTGCATTGGGTTCTGCGCTGAGAGCTTAGAGCCTAGAGCCTGGAGCCTACTTTGGATTTTGTGTCTTTCTCTGTCAAAACTAAATAAACATTTAAAAAAAGAGACAGACATTATTTAATATGAAAAATTAAAATTGAATATTGGAATTATGTGTAAGTTTCATTAAAATTTTAACCGTTTAAAAATCATTTCAAAATAGCTCAGGCCCAGAAAAGCTCAGAGTACATATGTACCCATGGCCAAATTTTAAAAATAAATAAATCATTACAAATACAATTGCAAACCCCAGTATATTGCCTAGGATCTCATTGCTTTTCCTAGCACCAAGTTTCTAACTGGCTCACTGCTTTCCTGAACTTTGTGTTCACATATGCTTTTAAGCTTTTACAATGTATCTCAAAACTATACATGTAATTTAAAACTTTTGGGGCATCTGGGTGGCACAGTTGGTTAAATGTCTGACTTCTGCTCAGGTCATGATCTCATGACCCGTGAGTTCAAGCCCTGCATTGGGCTCTATGCTGGCAGCCAGAGCCTGGAGCCTGCTTCCGATTCTGGGTCTCCCCCTCTCTCTCTCTGCTTCTCCCCTACTAGCAATCTGTCTCTCTCTCTCAAAAAAATAAATATTAAAAATTTTTAAAAATTATTTATATCTTGCATCTCATTACAGTGATCGTTCTGTATTTTGTTTCATTTATTCTATATTATGATTTTGAAATTTATGGCCTTATTTTTTCTTCTTATGATTGTGTAGAACCACATTGAAAGAAAATAATTCAATGTATTTATCCATTCTCTTATTGATAATTTGGTTAGGTTTTTTTTTCTTTTTACTATTGCAAAGAAAAAAAAGTTTGCTGCTATGAAAGTCCTTATATACGTCTTCTCATAATATGCGTGTATCAGTCAGGATAGTCTACAATATGCCTAGTAACAAACAACCCTCAGATCTCAATGTCTTTTCACAGCAAAAGTTTACTTCTCAGACTATAGATTCAGCACAGATCTTTGGAAGGAGGGGTGCAAGGTCCTCTGTTTCACATCTAAGGGTCCCAAGGTGACAGGGTTTCTATCTAGCTTGCAGAAGTATGTGAGGAAAGGTTGTAGAGAACTCACATCTGCTTTTCAATGCCTTGAGTCTAGGTATCTAATTATAGCTAAAAACAATTATTCTATGACCTCAGGAGGGAGAGGAGAATAGGCTGCAAATCTTCAATAGGCATGAGATTTTCCCTAATAAAATTTCTATGATGCTGGGTTACAGGTTATACACATCTTCAAAGTAAAAATAAAATTTCTCAATTTTTGTGGAATTCAAATACTTTATAACAATTGGATTTTCTTTGTTACAGATCCTTGTCAATACTTTGTATTGTTCTATTTACTGTTCTTTGCCAATCTGGTTGAACGTGGTTTCAAAATGCATTTGCCTGAATGCTAATGGAGGCAAACATCTGTCCATGTGTTTATTCTGGATCTGTGTTTCTCCTTCTACAAAGTTCCTATTTATATCGTTCACTTCTTTCCTATTTCTACGTTTTTTCCCCCTTATCTATCCAAAGAAAATCTTTCTATATTCTGGTTATTGACCTTTTGTTAGTTTTGTTTTTTAAAAAAAAAATTTTTAACGTTTTATTTATTATTGAGAGACAGACACAGAGCGTGAGCAGGGGAGGGGCAGAGAGAGAGGGAGACACAGAATCTGAAGCAGGCTCTAGGCTCCGAGCTGTCAGCACAGAGCCCGACGCAGGGCTCGAACTCAAAAACCACAAGATCATGACCTGAGCCGAAGTCAGATGCTTAACCGACGGAGCCACCCAGGCGCCCCATTGTTAGTTTTATTTGTATAAACATTTCATCACAAGTTTTGCCTTTACTTTTCACTCTCTCTCTGAGGTCTTTTGGTGAAGGTAATTCTTTAATTTTTCTCTAGTTGAATTTAGCTGTCTTTTCTTTTGTAGTTGATGCATTTTTTGCTTTAAGAATTCTATTTTATCCAACAGTTATAAATATACTCTCCTATATTGACTTCTAGACAGTTTATAGTAATTTGTTTTCCATTGAGTTCCGTACTTGGAATTGGCTGTTAAGTATAAGATAATTTCATTTTCTTCTTTATGCAGAGAGAATTTTCCCAGCACTGATCACAACGTCTTCTCAGTCATATGTTAGTTTTCATGTTTAGGTGAGAGTTTTCCAGGTTTCCTTCTGTTTTATTGGTCTTTTACTACGGCAATAGCATACTGTGTTAATTACTTATAATTTCACTCTTTTTAAAGACCATCTTGGCTTTTTTTCTTGTCCACTTCTTCGCTGAGTATATAGTCTCCTCAAGTTCCACATTAATATAGAAATTTTCATCTCACTTAAACCCCAGATCTTCTCACTTGTCCTCATGCAGCTAAAACCTAAATCTCTTCGTTACTGAGACTGGCAAAATCATACAGCATTAATAATAATCAATCGGTTTGGATTTGGTGACTTCTTCATTTTGGGCCCTCAAGAATAAGCTTACTCAGACACTTGAAGAGAAGTTTATTCTATTTTATCCATAAACAAATATACTTTCCTTTAAAATTAATATATTACAACTGCATATTGCATATAATAGATATGTATACATATATATGCATGTGTATACATATACGTGTATCTGTGTAAATATATGTATATCATATATGTACATATAATACATGTGTATAATACATGTATAAATATATGTACATATGTATAACCATATATAATAACCATCTAATACAGTATGTTAATAAACCCCAAAACCACTATACATTTTTAAAATGTGTTGATTATCCTACTGACATCACATCACAGGCAAGGGTTTTTACATTTGTTGTGCTAACATATGTTCCCATGTACAGCCTATAACATAATTGTAATAGAGAGCAGTGGAACTGGGTAGCTAGCTAGTTACCTGTATGGTCCCTGTGTTCCTTGATCGTTGGGATTCTGTATCCCAGTGAGAATTTCAAATGATACGAGAATGTATTAGAAAAGCTGACTTGTATTATTTCTGCAAGATAATGTGTCCTTAATTCTTGAATATCTTCTTCACTGGACAGTCCCAAGACTTCTCTACCTGCCATTACAAGAAAGGAATATATTTATTAGTAAATTACAAGAGATCAACTTTAGGAGGCCATGTTAAATTGCTTATTAGAGCTTTCACTGGAAATAAAACAAAATCAAATATCACTGTTAAGTCAGGAGGAGTAAAATTTGGGAACAGACATTGCTAACGTTCATCTAGACACATTCGGAAGGACTCCATGAAAATTAGTTATTTTATTTTCATTTGTAGTTCTTGAACCAATTTCAATCACATATAATATTACTCCATTCCAATTAAACTATTCACATAAGAATTAGCTTTGCAATAAATCTCCAATGGTAGTAAGCACATGCATATATCTTTTTTTAAAATCACAGTTAGTCTCTGGCTTAGTCTCTGGTTTACAGCAGGTAGAAATGATTATAAAAATTCTTTTTCCTTTAATAATCCTGACAGTATGCTAAATAGACTAAAAACAAGAGTGAGAAATTTAAAAAATATGTCGACTATGTTGACATCACTAAAATAATCTCTCTTTTCTGCAGATAGTGTATTCAACGCCATACAGATGTCTCATTAAGACTGAAAAGATGAGAAGGAATACAAAGCAAGTCCTGGGTTGGATGGGAGTGTTGAAGATGAAGGCAAAAAAGAAGGCAGCATGTATTTTGATAAAATTACTTTTTTTTTCCTGGAATCTATTCCTTAAATCCATGTGATCCTGAGCAAGTCACATAACCTTTATCACTGAATCTCACTGTTTGTAAAATAAACATAATAATATCTATTTTTAGTAGTACAGAATATTACTAGAGTATAAAAAAGTAAAATACATAATAACAATATGATAGAATCATATTCTATTACTACAGAATAAAGTCTCTATAAAAATCTAGCACACGATAGCATTTAACGAATATTTACAATTTTAGTTACATTATTTATGACACAAAGATAACAACGCGTTCATTGTAAAGATAAACTTGATGTAAAGACCCTGTGCGCAGTAGTCATTTAATGAATATGTATTAACTGTTGCGGGGGACTTTGAACTAGGGTGTTGCTGAGAGGCACATTTTCATAGCGTTGTGACTTCCTAGGAGGACATCTGTGAACCAAGGCAAACATGTGTTGGGATAGACAAGGAGACTACACCTTAGGTGGAGAGCGATCAGGCTACGATCTTGAATCAGAAGTGGGGTCAGTGTTTGCAGGTAAGATGCACAGTGTAAACATTCCAATTTGGAAGGAAGTAAGGCGGAGGTGGTTGGTGAGGCGTGATGGGAAAACAAGTTTGGCTGTAAACCATCCACCTGTCCTGGAAGTGTGCAGCGAAGCATGGACAGGAAGGAAAAGCCCAACATAATTTGGGAACTGTGACCACAGAACCTCCAAATATAGCTTACAGACAGGTGGACTTCTGGATACTCAATACAGTTAAGGAGTCAGAATCCAAGCACAAAATTAATGGTTACATAAGCTGTACTAGCATCATGGACATAAGGTGACAAAGAGAAGAGACATTTTATGGATTTCCAGGGACTGGGCAGAAAAAGATCCAAAAGTTCTCCTCACAGTAATACGCGTGGTGGAGAGTTATGGTGTTCAAAATTAACATGAAGTACCTTCCAAGGCACATTTTTATGTTCTTTTTAAAAATTGAGATATAATTCATAGAACATAAAATTCATCCTTTAAACTGTACAACTTCATGATTTCTAGCATATTCACAAAGTTGTGCAAGCTCTAATCCATTTTTAAATTATAACTCAACTCACAATTATAGGGCAATCACCATAGATTTCCCTTGGAGGTATGCATTTATATTTGCAAAGAATTGTTTTTAGTTGCCTGACATTCAGTCCCCCTTCTAGTAAACACTCCAAAATTCATCTGGGATACTGCCACTCTCCCACTCACATACCACGTGGTTTGGATGTGGTTTGCAAAGTGACGTAGGAACTCAGCCAACGGGCAATGACAATAGTTTATTCTTCTATCCAATGAGATTAGTTCTTGGTGGACCGAGACCAACATTAATCCACAGTAGACCATTTTTCCAACGGGTCTAATCTCTGAAATTATTTTGAACTTTTCTGTACGCTTTTCACAGGGGTTGTTTGTGGTAGGGCTTAAATCTGGAGATTCTACAGACTAAGTCAGCTTCTGTTTGGGGGGAGCCAACCTGAGAATGAGGCCAGCACATAATACTACAGACCTAAGAATTGGAGACGTATTTCTTCCTTTGTTGTTGACACATCTCTATCCATACTCTTTTCCTTTAAGTGTCTAGCACCCCCTTTTTTTTGAGACAAGCTGAATTGGGATTCTCTCATTCTCAACTGAAATAGTCATGAAAACCATAGCATTGTTTATCGTATCTTGACTATGGTGATAATGTGGCTCAGAGAAGTTGATGACTTGCAAAACGCAATGCAAACCCAGTCATAGAAACACTTTTAGTCAAGCGTTCTTTGACTCTAAGACTAGTTCTCTTGCCTCTGCACCAGGCTGCTTCTCCTCTGATTTAAAAAAATTAGTTTTCAGGGAAGTGATCCTGACAGTAATAATACTCTTATTTTTCTTTTTTCTTTTTTTAATATACGAAATTTATCGCCAAATTGGTTTCCATACAACACCCAGTGCTCATCCCAAAAGGTGCCCTCCTCAATACCCATCACCCACCTTCCCCTCCCTCCCACCCCCCATCAACCCTCAGTTTGTTCTCAGTTTTTAAGAGTCTCTTATGCTTTGGCTCTCTCCCACTCTAACCTCTTTTTTTTTTCCTTCCCCTCCCCCATGGGTTTCTGTTAAGTTTCTCAGGATCCACATATTTACTCTTATTTTTCATTGATAAGTATCTTAACACGGAAGCGTGGAAATCTGAAACACACAATGAATACTCACTCCTCCATAGAATCCTCAAATATAGTAAAGCTGTTTTTTGGTAGTAAAACGGTGGAGAAAGAATTCCTATAATCAAACTCAAGGAGAGACTAGCTGTTTTTGTCACTCATCACAAGCAAACGCTGGAGGGAGAGCCTCATTTTAGTAATAATGCTTCCACGGCAATGTCAACGATTTCCTAAACACTCCTGCTTTTCAAAGTCTGCCAAACTCTATATTCCATGCTTCCCCAAATCCTATGCGAGATCAAGAGTTCTCTCTTGAGAGACTGTGCACTCCAATTTCACATAATCTAGAAAATCTGACAAGTAACGTGGTTTATCCACTGAAATGCAAATTAAATGCATGCATCTAAAGTCACTTGAACCAAATATTGCCATCAGAAATATTTCTCTTTGGCTGCCAGAAAACTCACCTTTCATGAAGGAGGCCAAGGCTACTTTGTCCATGATCTGCTGGGTTACGTTGGTGACCGGTGTGAATGCAATAGCAAATGTAGTATCATTGAATGAATCTACCGGTCCCAGGTCCATGGCGGGCAGTGAAGAAAAATCATGAGCTTCATGATAAATAGGATATTCATACAAAAAAAGCAGTAGGAGCAATGAGCTTAGCCATTCCTACACAATCCGAGACAAAGAATAAAGAAAATTATGAGTTTGAATCAGTTATCCACAATCATTTGGGCATACAGTTTGTCTCATTCATCTTTCTGATCTCAATGTATGCCACATTAGGAACTGTTTAAAATATGTACCTTACAAATGTCAGCAGTCTAATTCCAATGAGTTATTCGTAGGAATTCAAATGTATCGATCCACAGCACCAGTCTAAAGCATGCACTGATCACGGACGTATGAGAGACAACAGTGGCGACCTATCATAAATTATTACCAGTGGGCAGGAACTACTCACGCTGTATCTGATTCTGCTCAAAGCCTAGTGTTACATGAGACAGTTCAAGGACACCTCTTCCTTAGCAATAATACATTGGCTACAAGGCAAGAGTCTGGTATTGGAAACTCCATACGATTCAGGCAACCGGAGAAGCTGTAACTACCTGATTTTAAAAAGACCCTGGAGTTTAACCAGGATTTTGGTTGTATGGTAGAATTATAGGGGCTAATACTAATTTTGTTCTTGGCACTAATGGCATTTCCAAGTTTTCCACTTGTTTGAAGAGAATAATGTATTTTTAAATGTTTTTTTTTTTTTAACATTTATTTATTTTTGAGACAGAGAGAGAGACAGAGCATGAATGGGGGAGGAGCAGAGAGAGAGGGAGACACAGAATCGGAAGCTGTCTCCAGGCTCTGAGCCATCAGCCCAGAGCCCGACGCGGGGCTCGAACTCACGGACCGTGAGATCGTGACCTGAGCTGAAGTCGGACGCTCAACCGACTGAGCCACCCAGGCGCCCCGTGACCGTTGACTTTTAAAACATTTATTGGATTTTGTATTGTTGGCCAGCTTCAGTGCTTTAAGACCTCAATTTAGGGTCTATGTCAAGTGAAATGTCTGCAGAGAGATTGCAGTTTGAGGAACAGCTTCTTCTGCAACAGAAAGGTTGTTGTGTTTTGTTTTTGGGAGGGGAGATAAAGTATAGCTATTTCCCAAAGAATATACATTTTCGTCCTGTAAATGCAAAGGGACAGGCATACCATTAAGGGCTCTCTCTTCATTCTCCATTTTTTAAGAAGGTTCTTGCATAATAATGCGCATGTTTGTTGACACACACTTATCTCCCTCTTAATCATTTTGCCCTGTTTAATAAGAAAGACAAGACGATCACGTAAATGCAATGGCCTTAATGAGAAGAAATCTCCCCACAAACAAACAATCAAAACAGAGCAGGCTGATCGTTGCAGTGCTAGACATAAGCACTAGGAATTGAGAGTTCCGAAGTTAGCTTTTCATAACCCGCTGCCCTGGCTTTCTTTTCCTCCCACGTCCAAACTCTTTACTCCCTCATTTGTTCATCATGCATTGTGTCGATCATCATTTTTTCGCCTCTCAGCTCAAAAGTCATCCTTTGCAGCCCGCTCTGTGAAAGCAGATCTGGGCCCCAGACATATTTTCCTTTGCCAGCCGCCATGATGTAAAACTGTCAGGAGAAAGGACTGAAGAGGCATTTCGGGAAGAAGAGACTCTTCTTTTTGGTGTCAGAGGGGTTCATTTTCCTTCCCACCCCCCCACTGCTCAGAGGAAATGATTTCCTTCAGCACAAAGCATCTGGATGGTACAGGTTTCACTGGGGGTTTCCAACAGCTCTTGACCACACAGCGGTAATGCATCTGGGAGCCTGAGACAGCTGGAGCCTTTCCCCCAGACTTTTGTTTCCTTCTGCTCTCCACTGCAAAGACAGAGCACTCCAGTCCTTGTGCCCATAGCTTGACATTCAGGCTTCCCTGTCATCCCGTGGGCTGCAACAACATCCATCCAAACACACCTTATTTGGCACAACACGACCCTTGCATGGAGTTAGCAATGGCCATCTACCATCAAGAATGCGGTGGGAAACCTCTCTGCCCCCGTTCTTAAGCAAAGGTGAGTTATTGCTGAGGTTTGCTTGGGAATCCAGCACTGATACAAAGCAGAGACAGGCTATCATCCAAGGAGGAGAGAGGATGCTTTCACATATCCAAGACCTCCCAACAGATACAAGGATAGATCGTACAACAAGCAACAAACCAAGTCTCAACAAACTGAAATTATACTAAGTTTCTTCTCTGACCATGAGAATAGGAAACTAGAAATGAGTAACAAAAGAAAAGCTGGAAGGACTTCGAATCAGTGATCAAAAACCTTCCAACAGGGGTGCCTTCGTGGCTCTGTTGGTTAAGCGTCTAACTTTTAATTTTGGCTCAGGTCATGATCCCACGATTGTGGGATCAAGCCCCACAGTGGGCTCTGCACTGAGCATGGGGCCTGCTTGAGATTCTCTCTCTCTCTCTCTCTCTCTCTCTCTCTCTCTCTCTCTCTCTTTTTCCCTCTGCCCCTCACTTGCTCATGTGCACACACTCTCCCTCTCTCCCTCAAATAAAAAAATAAAAAATTAAAATTAAACAACCTCCCAAAAAAGAAAAGCCCAGGACCACACAGCTTCACTGAATTCTACCAATCAGAAAAGAATGAATGCCAGTCCTTCTCAAAGACTTCAAAAACCTGAAGGGGAGGGTATACTTGCAGAATCATTCTATGAGGTCAGCATTACCCCAAGGCCAATGCCAGATATGGATACTATAAGAAGAGAAAATTACAGACCAATATCCCTAAGGAACATAGATGTAAAAACCCTCAACAAGATTTTAGCAAACTGAACACAACCACACATGATACACCACAACCAAATGGGATTCACCCCCAAGATGCAAGGATGGTTCAATATATGCAAATCAATGAATGTAATACAGCACACGAGTAGAACGGTAAAAATCATACGGTCATCTCAATAGATGCAAAGCATTTCACAGAATACACATCCTTTCATGATAAAAACTTTCAAAAAAGTAAGCATAGAAAGAATAAACCTCAGCACGATAAAGGCCATATACCACAAGCCCGTGGCTGACATCATACTCAATGGTGAAAGGTTGAAAGCTTTTCCTCTAAGATCGGGAACAAGACAAGGGCACTCACTCCTACCACTCCTATTCAACATAGAAGTTCCAATTCTTCACCTCTACTTTTGTCCATACCTTTTGTCTGAGAACTCTGGAGTTCCTTCCTTGAGGGCAGACGATAACTTTGACTGTAGAGAGGAATGGGAGCACTCTGTTACCAGAATTGTGCCAGTTCTGAGCCTAGACCTTATGAGACCTTGAATCTATCTTCTTGTTCCTGTGGCTCTGCCATTGCTATCAGAGCATACCTGGGCTAGCCTCTGGGATGAAAAGCACATGAAACAGCGGACTCATCCCAGTCATCCGAGTATAGAGTAGCCGACATCAAAGGACGGCCAGCCAGACCCCAGAGATCTGAGAAAACTTATCCAAGATCAGCAGAACCACCTAAAAACTACCCCACACATCCCAGCCGTAAATGTTTATTGATGTGTGTTATTTGTTGCCTTTTTTTTTTTTTTTTAGTTTTGCTATGAAATGTAAATACAGCTACAGACAAGATATGTTACTTAGGATCCCCTACTTAGCCCCTACAATATTGCATTTCTTTGGTTTTAGTGGTTTTTTAATATTTGGTCCCTAACTTGATCATGCTGTAGTCTGAGGAAGTGCTGCTCTGTAAGATATTGTTTCATTGAAATTCCTTGAGACTTCCTTGGTGGTTCAGCATATTTTAATATTTGGAAATACTCCATGTATGCTTGAAATAGCCATATGTCACCCTTTAGTTTGTTTTGTACGTATCTTTCATAATTGTGTTCTTCGAACCTTCAGCACCCTTTTGAATGTTATTTGCTAGAGCAATCATTTTATGATGGAATTCTATTAAATTTTTCCACCGATCATGGACTTGCCAATTTTTTATTGTGTCTCTGTTACATTAAAAAAATTTTTTTAATGTTTACTTATTTTTGAGAGAGAGAGAGCGAGAGAGCAGGGTAGGGGCAGAGAGAGAAGGAGACAGAGTATCCAAAGCAGGCTTTGTGCTGATAGCAGAGAGCCTGATGTGGGGCTCAAACTCATGAACCGTGAGATCATGACCTGAGCTGAAGTTGGATGCTTAATTGACTGAGCCACCCAGGTGCCCCCCTGTTACTTTTTACTGTGTGTATTTATTTATTATTTTGTTTATTAAACTTTTAAAAAATTGTTTATTTTTATTTATTTATTTAAAACAAATTTTTTTTAACGTTTTATTTATTTTTGAGACAGAGACAGAGCATGAACGGGGGAGGGGCAGAGAGAGAGGGAGACACAGAATCGGAAGCAGGCTCCAGGCTTGGAGCCATCAGCCCAGAGCCCGACATGGGGCTCAAACTCACGGACTGCGAGATCGTGACCTGAGCTGAAGTCGGACGCTTAACCGACTGAGCCACCCAGGCGCCCCTATTTATTTATTTTTTTGAGAGAGAGGACAAGCAGGGAGGGTCAGAGAGAAAGAGAGGGAGACAGGGGTGCCTGGGTGAGTCAGTCGGTTAAGCGTGCGACTTTAGCTCAGGTCATGATCTCATTATTCATGAGTTCAAGCCCCACGTCGGGCTCTGTGCTGACAGCTCAGAGCCTGAAGCCTGCTTCACATTCTGTGTCTCCCTCTCTCTCTGCCCCTACCCAGCTCATGCTCTGTCTCTTTCTCTCTTAAAAATATATAATAAATACTTTAAAAAGTTTAAGAAAAAAAGAGAGGGAGACAGAATTGAAATTGAAAGCAGGCTCCAGGAACTGAGCTGTCAGCACAAAGCCCAGGCTTGAATATACAAACTGGGGCTCAAATACACAGACTGTTGGATCATGACCTGAACCGAAGTCCAATTTTTAATTGACTGAGCCACTCAGGCGCCCCTATTTATTTAGTATTTTAGAGAGCAAGAGAGAGCAAGTGTGAGTGGGGGAGAGGGACAGGGGGAGGGGAGAAGGAGGGAGGGAGAGGGAGAGGGAGAGGGAGAGAGAGAGAGAGAATCTTGAGCAGGCTCTGCGCTGAACGTGGAGCCTGACCCAGGGCTCAATTCCCTGGCCCCGGCATCATGACCTGAGTCAAAATCAAGTCAGACAGATGCTCAACTGACTGAACCACCGAGGTGCCCCTAGTCAGTGCATTTAAAGGCTAAGTGGTTAGGTGCATAAAACCTTGCTCTATGGATCTTTTTATTTTATCTTTTTAATTTTTTTATGTTTATTTACTTTCGAGAGACAGAGAGAGACAGAGCATGAGCAGGGGTGGGGCTGAGAGAGAGGGAGACACAGAATCCGAAGCAGGCTCCAGGCTCCGAGCTGTCTGCACAGAGCCCGACGCGGGGCTTAAACTCACGAACCGTGAAATCGTGACCTGGGCTGAAGTCAGACGCTCAACCGAGCCACCCAGGTGCCCCTGCTCTTATTTTAATGGTAGGTTGTTTTTACTTCTGACAGCAGCATAGGGACATGAAGTTTCTTTAGCTTAATATTTTGCCTCATGTCACTTTATCCTTCTCTTTATTTTAGCCTTTTGCTAAATTTTAAGATGTGTGATTAAGGTAGGAAAGATTCATCATTTTTTTTTGAAGTTCAAACTCATAGATACTATATTTTTAAGAGGTGAATTTAGTCACGTATGAATGTTTGTTTCGGATGATCTTCCATTGTGTTTTATTGTCTGCTTCTAGTTCTGTCTCAATAACCTTCTATTGAAGTTTATCAAGGTACCCCCCCCCCCCACCATGTTTCCTTTCCTGTCCCAAAGATATAAAAGATATTTATATTCTTTTAATGATGACTACTAATTTTTGGACTTTCCTAGGAAAATATCTTTCTTTTTCAAGTGGAAACTCCACATCATTTATTATCACGACCCTCTTACAAACAGACACTTTCCAGACAATTATCTCTCAGCTGAATTTCAAACCCTATCATTCTGGTTACTGCTATAGAAATTTGGTTCAATTTTTAATATAAAGAATACATATAATTTAAAGGATACATAAAGTGGATTGAGTTTAGCCACCCAGAGTTAATTAAAGCTGCCAATGGATTGCATAAGGTTACTATGGGAAGGCTGTGATGTATTTGAACTTATTCTTGAGGTGGGGGATAGAAACTCCACCTGAACGAGGCTTGGATAGACTTTAGCCAGATTAAGAACCCAGGGCTCTGACTTGCACGTGGGCTAGTTCACTGTGAAAACAGCCCATGGACTCTACCTAAAACTGCCTGCAGAGGGCAGTATTCTTCCCGACATACCCTATCAGCAACCAGAGAACAGTATAGCATTACACCAGGCCGTTCCCCTGGGCAAAGAGCATATATGAACGTGTACGTGTGTGTGTGTGCACCTGTGTGCATATGTGAGAGCTAGTGGTGGTGGTGAGGATTAGGCAGGGAAATTTATGCTTTTTTTTTTTTTTTTGCAGTGACCCAAAATACCTCCCAGAAGGAAGCTTCTCAGTGTGTAATAGTAATACCACATCGTTCCAGAGCCCTAATCAGCCAATACTACACAAATACGATTTGCTGAGGTTCTCCCGAAAACCGTGGAAACTGAGGGCTTTCAAAAGGTCCTCACTGTAGGGGCAAGCAGTATATCTAAGCTGGATTAAAGAGAGTAAAGATATTCTGGAATGATCATCAGTTTTCTGGAAAGCATGCCAGGGACGTGACTTGGGAGAATGAGTCGAGACTTTTGAGAACACAGAGTCAGCACCTCCACCTTGAATTTGGCTCTTAAGTCCTGAATTTGGTGCAAGCATTTTCCTCCTCCCATGTGCATCTCATGCTGGCCAGGGACAGAAACCACACGGTTGCCATGAACTTCTCCATAGTGATGAGGAATGGTTGTGCCTTTGCCCGAAGCTGTCATTCCATTCATGCCACGGGATGACGCTTAAGGCTGTGCTATTTCCTAGAGACCAAACTCATAGAAGATGTCCAGAAGCCAGTTCCAATGGGAGGCCAAGAAAGCCTCAGAGAGCCCCGGGGT
Organism: Panthera onca; assembly: GCF_046562875.1. Lineage (NCBI taxonomy): Eukaryota > Metazoa > Chordata > Mammalia > Carnivora > Felidae > Panthera > Panthera onca. The sequence goes on from NC_138352.1 coordinate 4,960,551, forward strand.
TAAACCCTACACATCAGGCTAATGAGCCTGAGGGGCTAGTCTAGGTGGAAGCAGGTTGGGTGAAGAGGTTAGAAAGCCCAGGGAATGGCAGGTGATGGGAGGAAGACAGTTCCCGAGGTGGGGCGGGGGGGCTGGGGGAAGCATTAGGTCAGGTATCCAGTGATAACAGGAATGAGGATCCCATAGGCTGTCCCTAGTGCAGAGAATTCAGTGTGGACACTTTTAAGGGGACTGTGCATGGCTGCGTAGGAGGGTAAGCTGGCCAAAAAGTGATCTCACTGTGGAATCAGCTGCAGCCCAATTCAGCCTGGAAACGTCAGTGTGGCTCCAATCCCTTAGATTTTCCACTGGAAATTAGTATTGCCTACTTCCCTCCGCCCCCCCCCCCCCCCCCCACCGCCCCGATTCACATATGTTCTGTAGTTTATCAAAAGACTAACAATAACATGAATTCCTCATTATACATGCAGTAGATAGTTTCATTTTGTAAGGGCTCTAATTTTCCTCCTTTTATATGGTTGTTAAATTCAGGGCAAAACGCTTATACCAGAGCAGCTTGAAATCTCTGTTTACAGAAGTAATGCACATTTGAAATAATACTGTGATAAGGAAATGCTGCAGTCAATTTTGATTCAACATACCGTGTGCACAGAAAGCATCTTTCGCTTCCAAAATTCTCACAGCGTAAGAGAGCCAGAGACAATAAAAATATTTCTGTAAATGCTTTTGGTCAACAGTCTAACAGTCGTGGAACAGTTTATCCACAATAGCCCCAAATTATTATGCAATAAAAGCAAAGAACCATCACTTCAAAAACAATTCAGGTTTACCAATCCGTTCTCAAGATCCCTACTTCTTCCCGATCAACATGTTAAGCAAAGTTCAGCTTATTTCCACACTCAGTTTCTGGTGAAAAATCATATTAACAGTTGTATGATTTTTACAACTTTGTGTTTTAACTCAATGCCGTTGCTTCCATCACGTTAAACACGGAGTACTCAAAACATCAAAACAGCCCATTAATTTTCAAAATAATTTCTCCACAGAGGGATAGCATCCAAATTTATAAATTTGTGATAAGGAGAAAAGAAAAAAGAAAGAAAGAAAACCCCGAAACACAAGTCACAGACCAGAAAAAATAAAACGAACTTACTCTTGAGAAATCTGAACCAAGGAATCCAGAATCACACTTTATCCACTGACGTCCTTGTTTAGAAGAAAACAGTTCACATGTTCCCCCGCACCCCCGGTCTCTACCACCTCTCTGCAATTTGCTTTAACTGTTTGACTTCTGTGAAAAGTTCCTGCGAAGACAGCCTTCAGAAGTTCTGACCTCAGTCCCGCAGGTCCTGCCAAACCTCACGTTCACATGATCTCTCTTGGACTGTTGGGGTGTTTTCACTTCTTTTCAGCCAGTTCCTGTAGAGCAGGGAGTAACATTTACATTTTGTTTCCGGGACATATCATATTATGAAGAGCAATCTTATCAAGGAGGTCCGATATTTCTAAGCTTTCGTCTGGTATGGCCAAGATAACTGTGGGCTAATATCAAAATCTAAAGCAGTGCCTTTGAAGAGAAAGTCAACCGTTTAATCAGAGAAAAGCTCCTGTCTACACGGCTCTATGCTGCCTGACTGACATCATCACTTGGATAATCAGGGTTTTCATTTCTCTGTGTCTCATTTTTATTCGGTTCAGAATATTTCTAGTCTCCCTGACGATTTACTCTTTGACCTGTGAATCATCTCAAAGTGTGTTAATTTCCAAATGCCTGGAGATGTTCCTATTATCTTTCAGTTACTGATTTCTGGTTTCATTCTTTTTTTGTTTCTAAATTTTTTTTAATGTTTATTTTTGAGAGAGAGAGAGAGAGAGAGCAGGAGTGGGGAGGGGCAGAGAGAGAGAGAGGGAGACATAGAATCCGAAGCAGGCTCCAGGCTCTGAGCTGTCAGCACAGAGCCCGACGCGGGGCTCGAACTGACAACCTGTGAGGTCATGACTTGAACTGAAGTCAGACGCATAACCGACTGAGCCACGCAGGCACCCTGATTTCCAGTTTAATTCTACTGCGGTCAGAAAATTTGCTGTGTATGTCAAATTTGTTAGGACTTGTGTTATGACCCAGGATATGATTTATCTTGGTGAATATTCCTTATGCACTTGAAGAGAGGTGTGTTCTACTGTTGAGTGGGGTATTACATAAATATCTATGAGATCTAGTAGGTCGATGGTGTTTTTCAGTTTTTCTATATTTTTGTTGGTTTTCTGTTTACTGGGTCTGTTGATTACTGAGAGAGGAGTACTGAAGATTTTAACAACAATCATGGACTCTTCCGTTTTTCCTTTCAGGTCTAACTGGTCTTGTGTCATGCACTTTGAAGCTGTCGTGTTTGGTGCATACATAGTTAGGACTGGTATGTCTTCCTTGCAAATTGGCTTTTTATCATTATGTAATAACGCCCATCTTCATTCCTAGTGACTTTCCGTGTTCTGAAGTCTACCTTGCCTGCTTTTAATAGGACCATTCCCACTTCCTTTTGATTAGTGTTTCCATGGTATATTTTTCCCATTTTTTAATTTTCAATTATCTATATCATTATATTTGAAGTGACCTTCTTTTAGACAGCTCAAGTGAGGTCCTTTTTGTTCATTTGTTTGTTTAATTCCAACCTGATAATATATGTCTTTTAATGGGTGTCTTTAGAGCAGTTACATTTCATCTAACTACTACTATTTTAGGATTCAGGTCTCCTGTTTTGTTATTTGTTTTCTCTGACTTTCATCCTTCTGTTTCCCATTTCCTGCCTTCTTTTGTCTTCTCTGAACATTTTTAGTTTTCCAATTTACCCACTGCGATGGCAAACTACATATATTTGTATATTTATTTCAGTGATTGCCCTAGGGATTATAAAAGACACGTTTAACTTTACACAGTCTACTTAGAAGAAGCAATATTTTACCACTTTAAGTAGAATATACAAGTCTTACCATCACATAGGGGCAAAACAGGTAGGCAGCCAACAGGGTGTTGCTTAATAGCTAAAACCGGGAGTCAAGAATGGAGAGTAAGAGGCTAAGGGCAGTCACTATCACCCCAGGAAAAAGTTCTTATCACTTGTGTAGTTCCCGGCTCTGAGCTAATCTTAAGGTCCAGAATCTATTGTCTGAAGAAGCAGTCAGAAGAATCCCCAAACATCTTGACAAGTATATACTCTGATGATTTCCCCTGGGCCTTACTCAAAGGGACCTACAGCCATTTACTTGGATGACTGTGCACTGGAGAAAGAAAAATCCTCAGACACTTCAAGAGCTATTGGGCATAGGGCCTAAATGGACATTGATACTTAGAAAACCAAAATGTCACTATGGCCCCATTGTTAGAATCGGTGCATGAAATTAAGGTAATATGTGGAGTTGCGGTTAAAACCCAGCTTTATGGGGTCCCACTGAGTCTATGAACACAAACACACCCAGTGGCCAGTTCTCTAACACCAGGTATGGCATCAGAACTAATATATTTGGTATTTGGAATAATCCCCATGTTGGGTCCTTGGCCTATGGGTAAGAAGTCTCATAACGGGGTAGAGAAAGTGGATACTTCTGATAATTCCTTCAACCCCACTCCCAGCCAAGACACTGAATCAAGAACAATACTGTATCCTGAGGAGGGGGAAAGTAGAGACCATTAATGACATAAAGGATACAAAGAGGGCTTCTGGGTGGCTCAGTCGTTAAGCATCTGCTCAGGTCATGATCTCACGGTTTGTGAGTTCAAGTTCCATGAGACTTGCTTCCAGTGAGTCCTGCTTCTCTCTCTCTCTCTGTCCCTCTCTCTCTTCCTCTCTCTCTTTCTCTGACTTTCTCTCACTTGTCCCCCCCCCCCCCAAAAAAAAAAGAATACAAAGAGAGTGTATCTATCTTCATTTAATTTGCCAGTCTCATCCCTCCAGAAACCAGATGGGTCCTGAACAACAACCAGATTGTTGTAAACTCAAACAGGTAGTGACAGCTGCTCTGTCAGACATGGTATCTGTTTCTAGAACAGGTCCATGACATTCAGCTGGTGACTAACCAGATGCCTTGTTTTCTATTCTGATTAGAAAAGAGTTCACACTCAGGTGAATTACACAATAATATTCCTTTATAGTTTTGCCTCAGGGCTATGTTAACTCTCTCGCTTCTGTTATAGTCGTAAGAGACCTAGAGTGTCTCACAGAACATCATATTGATACATCGATAACTGATCTATCAGGCCGAGAGATGACATGGGTAAGACACAAATGCTCCAGAGAGTAGGGGACAAATCCCGTGGAGGATAAGGAACCCATCACCCATGACCCATCACTTGAAGGCTTGATGGCTCCAGTGATCAGGGGCGCTCTACGTATCTCCTCCAAAGTAAAAGACAATTTGACATATCTTGTATCCCCTACCGATAGAAGACCAGCACCTAGTATGTCTCTTTGGATTCTGGAGGCAACACATTCAACACCTAGTAATACTTCTCTGGCCCGTACACTGCCTGACAGGGAAGGATGCCATCTTTGAGTGAGGCCTGGAGTAGGAATGGACTTTCCAGCAGGCACGTAGTGTCCTGCAAATTGTTGCCATTCTGTCACGTGATCTACAGGCCCTATGGTATGAGAGGGGTCAAGGGCGGGAAAATTCTGTTAAAATGAGAAAGTTCCATTGTGTGGGCTTCCGGTCCTTGGGGAATACATCAGAGACTTACCAGTCTGTGACCTCTTTACCAATGAAGATTTTAGGAGTCAATGGAAATCATTTTGCTCAGTCAACTTCACACATTGTATGAACGTGCATTCTGCTTCTGTAGATAATTTGCATAAAGAGCCTTATGGGTTTATAAAAGCTCCCACCTGCAGCTTCCCATTTGACTTCCATACAACCTAGCGTGTAAACAGGACTAAGAGGCCCCTAGGCTCGGTAAGGTTACGGGATTTACTCTCAACCACGCATCTCCGGAGAAGCCAATGCAGTCTCAGATGACCTGGGATTCCAAATTCCAACCTCTTTCCCAAATGACACAAAGGCATATTAGATGCTTAATCTTCTGCATTAGCAAATAGATCACTGAGGGTTGTACTCAAAACTGATCACCGTTCATTTTATTTTTGCTCTTATCATAAACCAAAAGGGTGTCCAGGAAATAACCAGAATTGGTGTTTAGTTTTTATATTTGGCACAGAGTATAACAATCAGGCCAAGATCCAACATTGGCCTAAATGAGAGCTGCAATGCTTTTACAGTCCAGTCCCTGTACATTTCCCAGTTTAACATGTTATCAAAGATACATACTATATATAAAGGTATAACTATCTGTTATCTGTCTGTCTGTTAGCTCTCTTTCTCTCTCTCCCCACCCATCCATGTCTATCCATCTTGGCTATGCCCCAGAAATCTTCTCAATGTCATCACTGACTTTACTTCTGGACTTGCCCTTCTTCTGCTATGAAGACTCATTCCAGCATTTCCATGTAAAATTCTAACATGAGTTCCATGATAGTTTATACCAAATAATTGGTATGACTGTTAAACATTAAGGCATAATATTAAAGCTACGAAAATAACTCTCCTAGAAAATGGCAGAGACTTAAACAAAACCATAGGGTACATGGGCTTTTATGGGTTTTCCTACGGGAGCTTCCCCTTCACCAAGCAATCAACTTCCTCATCAAAATTAGCCAAGTCCTGCTATGTGGAGAGCTCTGTCCCTGCTGTCCTCTTCCAGGTTGAATTTCTAACTCCAAAAGGGTAGAATTATTGTACGTCTTGGTACATTCTTATATCCAGATGGTCTGAAAAATCGACCAAGTACAAGTAACAAAGTCAAGGAACAAGATAAAGTAATAAACATTCACGGACTGAGTTTGTCTCAGGGTTGAAATGTATAATGCGTTTGCTTACGTTTGAGAAAATAATAAGTGCTTACCCACTGCACATCAAGGGAAGGAAATACTGCTTAGGGAGCTCCTTCCCTGTACATGACCCAGTGTTTTTAACACATTCAGCACAGCAGCAGGAAACAGTAGGAAGCAGGAGGAAGGGACATTTGGACAAGTTTACATCAGAAGATCATACAGCTGGATATCTGTGGTTTTCTAGGGAACAGATACCCTTCTCTGTCTCTTTCGAGAAACCACTGCCCTAAGCTGGGTTGAACGCCCTTGTTGTTGACCAAAATATTGGCTCGGTAGGGCAGTGAGAACCCAAAGTGGAGCCCAACAGACCAAAAAGACACCACCAACAGTCGTGGGCCAGTCCTAGCCACAGTGCCAGTCGGAGAGTGACCAATGACCACGTCACTGAGAAAGTCGAGGTGCTCAGCTTAATTAAAGAATGAAGACAAGATGTGTCACTGTGACCCCAGCTGCTGTCAACAGGAGTCATCAGAGTCTCCCAGGACCAGGAAACCTGAACATTTTCCTTGGAATAGGTGACAAGCAAGGATTCCACCGAACAATGAGAAGGAAAACAGCACAAGGAGGAAGTCGTGAACAGCAAAGCTCATGAGCTCGAGGAGCAAGAAACACAAAAAAGCAGAAGACTGAGCTGGAGGGAATGATGCAGGATGTCCAGATGTAAAGTGCGACCAACCAAAGGAGAATGTGTTATTCACGCTTAGATGAATGGCCTGTTTCTTAATCCATAGTGTAAACCAATAAAATAATATCGGGAACAAAGGGATGTATCTTATATTTTGTCCATAATGTGTGTGTGTCTGTGCTCTAAAAAAGATAATCTCCTCTGAAAAAAATACATACAGGTATGTAATTGGGTTTTGTCTTATCTTGGACCAAAAAAATACGCAAAACAATGAAAAATCAGATTCAAAACAAAAAGCACAAAGCAAGAGACAAAGCCATCCCAATGACAACGTACACATGGATGAACAGAATACCTCACCTCCTTGATTCACGCTCTTGAATTTCAATTTAAGGTGTTTTTTTTTTAATGTTTATCTGTTTTTGAGAGAGGGAGAGAGACGGAGACAGAGAGACAGGGTGTGAGAGGGGGAGGGGCAGAGACAGAGGGAGACACAGAATCTGAAGCAGGCTCCAGGCTCTGAGCTGTCAACACAGCCCTGACGCGGGGCTCAAACTCACGAACCGTGAGACCATGACCTGAGCCGAAGTCAGACACCCAACTGAGCCACCCAGGCACCCCTCAATTTGAGGTTTTAACATTTGCTGTATGATGGTCAAATCCAATAGATCATATACATGGATTATTTTAATGCTTGAAATTCTCTGCTTCCCAAAGTCTAATTTCAACATTCCATTACTTATTTTTTTTTTTTTTAATGTTTATTTATGTTTGAGAGAGAGGGAGAGAAAGAGAGAGAGGATGGGTGGGACAGGGGCAGAGAGAGAAGGAGACAGATAATCTAAAGCGGGCTCTGAGCTGCTTCGGCTGCCAGTTCCTTCTGGATCTGCTTTCGCTGCACAAGGTCACCTTCTTCCTCGGGGCCACTTGCATCCAGTGGCGACTGAGTGAGGCTAGGATACAAAGCCCAACTGTCCCAACCTGATATGGACAACCCTGGATGGCAGAACTTGTCTAGAGCTCTCCCCCAGGTTGCCTGAGGCTTTCTTGCTCTTACATCACCACTCCCACCCTCTTTCTTCTAAGAGATACTCGTCTCTTATTATCTTGCCCTCAAAATTCCAATGTCGTGCACCAGAGAGTCTAACATTTAATAGCAGAAATGGTCCCAGAAAAGAAATGCACTGGTGGAAACGAAGGCACTAGCAAGTACATATCTATGAGGCATTTGAGATTATGGTGTCTCAGCAAGTAAATACGAGAATGACGATATCGGATGGCTATCGCTAAACACCGTTAACGCACCAGAGCTGGGGCCCAGCAATACACAACTGGAAACCAGGCCTGGAAGCCCCAAGGACGCTTCAATTACACACAAGAGCCCACGCCTGTAATAAAGGTCTCCCTGTTCTCACACATGCAGATAAGTTTCTTCACGTGTAAAGTTAGCCAATGATGGTATGACGTCTACGGACAATCTCAGGTCTGCATACAATGACTATATTCTAATACTGGCTAAAATGCACTCTTAACCGTTAGGTGAGGAGTTTGTATTTAATCAGGCTACCAAAGGGGCGCCTGGGTGGCTCCGTCGGTAAAGTGTCCAACTTCGGCTCAGGTCATGACCCCGTGGCGGGCTCTGTGTTGACAGCTCGGAGCCTGGAGCCCGCTTCTGATTCTGGGTCCCTCTCTCGCTCTGCCCCTCCCCTGCTCGGGCTGTCTCTCTCTCTCTCTCTCTCAAGAATAAATAAAACATTTTTAAAAAAGTAAAAAAAAAAATCAGGCTACTAAAATCAGGTGCGTTATCTCACAGTAAACACCTGATAACTTTTCAATAATTCTTTTTCTGGCTAAACTATTGAAAGGAGAGCCTTCTGCAGCTGTTCATGGAGTAGCTCCTGCTGACCACATGACTCCTCCATGTTTTCCATTCTTTGCTGCAATTCAATTTTCAGAGATCACACAAATAGCATATGCCACTATTCGTTTGTTTTGGTTCTTTCCTTTCTCATGCGTGAATGATTTACAGGTGATCGAGCCACTCAGTTCTGAGTCCTGTGTCCTTTTGCAAATACTCGTGGGCTCACGAACTTCAAGCAGAAGTTTGCTGGACCCATCTGATTTTAGACAGGAAGCAGGGGACTGTGTCGGAGAACTGTTTCTACTACAACTCTGCAAAACAGGCAGGTTAATTTCTTATCAGAAACCATGCAACCATTGCAAAACAAAAATGAAAAGTACATAATGTCAGCCCTAGAACAGCCACTAAAAATAAATAGATAAATATAACTAATAGGACAAGTGTGTAGAGAAAGTGGAATACCAAAGGTATAAAATCAGTAAAAAAAAAAAAAAAAAGTAGGAGTAGTAACAAATGGACCTAGTGACTGATGTGGAAAACAAAGACAGAAGGAAATGGTAGAAAATCAAATTTCCTGGGGCGCCTGGGTGACTCAGTCAGTTAAGCATCTGACTTTGGCTCAGGTCACGATCTTGTGGCTCAGGGGTTCGAGCCCTGTGTTGTGGGCTCTGTGCTGACAGGTCAGGGCCCGGAGCCTTCTTCGGATTCTGTGTGTCCCCCTCTCTTTGCCCCTCCCCTGCTCGTGCTCTGTCTCTCTCATTCTCTCTCAAAAATAAATAAACATTAAAAACTTCAAAAATAAAAACAAAAGAAAATTAAATTTCCTTATAACCTGCAGCCCATTGACAAATACTTGGGGCAGTCCGAGTATAACTTTTCTCTAGGAACTCCCTACTGTCTTAATGTTAATGCTTTGCTGGAGGGAAAAACAACCTTGGCTTGACAACAGCTGGGCCTCCAGGATCCTGGGAGTCTTCTTTAGTACGTGAAAATCTTTTTGGAAACTTCCCCTTACCTTTATCTACCCCAACTCCCAGGTATATAATCAGTAACTTCTCACAATTCCCCAGGCAGCTCTTTCTGGCCACGGGTCCTGTCCCCGTGCTTTACTAAAGCCATCTTTTTGCACCCAAGACGTCTCAAGAATTCTTTCTTGGCCTTCGGCTCCAAATTCCCATCATCACCCCAAAACCACATCGGTGAGTAGATAGGAAATACAAAATCATGGTAGCTTGAATTCAACCAATGTCAATAATGACACCAAATACAAATTATGAAAACATCCCAATTATAAGAGAGTTTTCCGGACTTAATTTGAAAAGTCTGCCATAGATACATGCGATCCGCAAAGAACGAAAACACACTTTAAAGACCCAAAGATGAAAACTCCAACACTGGGAAAGAAACACCATGAGAAGACTCATCACAGAAAACTGGTGTGGCTCTACTAACTTCAAGACAAGAATTATTGCTGGTGAGGGAGGGGTCTTTCCTAATCATGCAGAGGTCAATTCATTAAAAGACATGAAAAACTAAGTGTATATAGACCTAAGAGCAGAGCTTGAAAACTCATGAATGAAAAAAAAACAGGACTACTAGCAGCCATATTTATTTAATAAAAAAAATGAGTGGAAAGAGAAAAAAAGAAGAAAAGAAAAACAACAGAACAGAAAAGGCCAACAAACAAGCCCACAGTTAAAGCTGCAGATTTCAACAGCTGAGTTGAGTAGCTGGTAAAATCATTAGATAAAAAGTAACTATATAGGAAATTTGAATACAACCAAGCTTCTTAAACTAAATGACTCCTGTTGAGCACTCCAGGCACAAAAAAAAAAAAAAAAAGAACAGATTTAAAAAAAAGATTTTTTTTTATCATTTTATTTATTTTTAAGAGAGAGAGACTGAGTGCTAGCAGAGGTGGGGCAGAGGAAGAGGGAGACATAGAATCCAAAGCAGGTTCCAGGCTCTGAGCTGTCAGCACAGAGCCCGATGTGGGGCTCAAACCCACAAACTATGAGATCATGACCTAAGCCGAAGTCGGATGCTTAACTGACTGAGCCACCCAGGTGCCCCCAGAACATTTAAAAAAAAAAATAAATGCACATCGACTATTCATCATAGTAGATATATATTAAACACAAAACAAATCTCAATAAGCTTGATAAATTAAAAATATCTTACAAGTGCACTTTGACCAAAAGGGAATTAAATGGAAAATAATGATAGCAACATACCTGGAAAATCCCCAAATAATTGGAAATTAAACAACATACTTATAATAATGCATTTTTCAAAGAATATATTAAAAAGAAAAATATTTCGAAGAGGTAAAAATGAAATGCAATATATCAAAATTTGTGAGAAGCAGCTAAAACAGTACTTAGAGGACAATTTCTAGTTTTGGTGACTAGAATAAAATAGGAAAATAATAAAGAAATTCAATGAAACTAGAATTTGTAGTCTTCGCGAAGACTGATAACATCGTTGAGCTCTAGCTAACCTAACCATTAATAAACACACAAACACGCAAATTGTCACTAGCAAGAATGAAAGATTGGCAAAAATACACCGGGTGATTAGTAATAAGAAATCCTATGTAGGTGGGCACCTGGGTGGCTCAGTCGGTTGAGTGTCTGACTTTGACCCAGGTCGTGATCCTGTGCTTTGTGGGCTCCAGTCCAGCATAGGGCTCTGTGCTGACAGCTCAGAGCCTGGATGGAGTCTGCTTCAGGTTCTATGTCTCCCTCTCTCTCTACCACTCCCCCACTCTATCTCCCCAAAATAAACATTAAAAAAATTATTAAGAAATCCTATGTAGGAATACTGATATCAAGCAAAATACAACTCAAGGAAAAAAACTGAACATGACAATTAATTTGTAATAATTATGATTTTTAAAAAATATTTATTTTGGGGAGAGCGCCAACAGGTGAGGGGCAGAGAGAGAGAGGGACATAGGATCGGAAGTGGACAATGGGCTGACAGGCTGACAGCAGTGAGCCCGAGGTGGGGCTCGAACTCACGGAACAGTGGGATCATGACCTGACTTTAAGTCGGACGCTTAACTGACTGAGCCACTCGGACGCCCCGTATAATAATTATGATATTTATTCACCAAAAACCCAGCAACCAATTTTATAAAATAAAAATTACAGAGATGCAAAGGAGACAGCAACAGGGCACCACAATAGTAGAATACTTTAACACACCACCTTGAGCACAAGACAGAGGAAATGGACAAAACATAGGAAGGATCCAGAAGACGGGAACACCATAATTAAAAAGGTACTATATACAGGGGCGCCTGGGTGGCTGAGTCGCTTGAGACTGGACTTTGGCTCAGGTCGTGATCTCCTGGTTCGTGAATTGGAGCCCCGCATCGGGCTTACTGTTGCCAATACGGAGCCCGCTTTGCTCCTCTGACCCTCTCTCAGCCCCCCCCCCCCACTCTCCCTCTCAAAAAGAAATACATTTTCTATATTGATATATAGATATCAATGCATAAAACTACAGTCATTCCTATACAAAGTTCTATCTGTTTTAAAAATCACAATGAACAAGTTACTGCATGTACTATGTATGTACGTATGCATGTATGGCTGGGCTCGTGTTTGTGTATTTTGCATGTGTGAAAATATTCCTGCAGCCTTTCCGTAAATCTGAATTAATGTCAAAATGTATCCTACGTCAATATAAGTAACTTTACACCCTGATTACTGAGAATACAGCTTCACCTCTCATGCACAGGAACCAGTCACATACAGTGATCCTCCACTGGGTCACAAAAATCAGTCACCAAGTTCTATATCAAATAGAAATATTATATAAACAACATTCTCAAAAAGCGATGTGGTAAAACTAAGAATTAGCAGCGGAATTTAAAAGGCATTCCACATGGAAACTGCCCAACCTTTTATTAAACATCTCTTGAATGGAAAGGGAAATAAAAATTGAAGTTAAACATTTTATAAAATGAAATGATAACAAAACACTACGTATCAGAATCAGTGGCATATATTAGGTTTAAGAAACAAAGGGACTTACTTATAAGGCTTGTGTCCCACACCTCCAGACGAGTAGATGTCTGCACCCAGGCCAGAATCTTAAATGTTTACCCAGAGTCCTTAACGGGGTTCGATCACGTAAACCCTGCAAATGGTCTCAGCAGCACATTGCTCTCTCAGGGTTGTGACCTTCAAAATGGCTCTGGTGGATGGGGCCTACATTCCAGGGACAGGGGAGGGGCGAGCAGCCTCTGACTGCTGCGGCCAACCCCGGGGTCTTCCTGATAGCCCCCTCCAACAAATATTCCTATATGAAAAAAAAATAAAATAAAATACAAATTTAATGTCCAGCACAGAAAGTCAGAAAAAATAACAACAAAACAAACGAAAAAGAAAGCCAAATCAAAGAGCCAAAAAAACAAAAGTAAAAATTAATAAGGCCACAACAGGAGGACAGTAGATCTCACTAATTAACCGAAACTTTTAAATAAATAAATATTTAAAAATATGTTGAGGCTCCTGGGTGGCTCAGTTGGTTGAGTGTCTGACTTCGGCTCAGGTCATGATCTCCCAGTTCATGGGTTCTACCCCTGCTTGGGGCTCTGGGCTGACAGCTCAGAGCCTGGAGCCTGCCTCAGATTCTGTGTCTCCCTCTCTCTCTGCCCCTGCCCCACTCGCATTCTGTCTCTCTCTCAAAAATAAAAACATTAAAAAAAATTTTTTTAAAGATGTAAACCACTAACTAACTTAATTATTTGGGGGGGCCTGAAAGAAAATATAGATTAAAATGAAATATTTTCTAAAATATAATAGTAATGTGTGCACATGTGTATATGTACATGTATGTGTTTGCACAAATGTAATGCAATTCTAAATAAGAAATGGTACCAAAAAAAAAATCAAAGTGTTACTAAAAAAGATATCAAAATGAAAAATTAGAAAACATTATTTCTTTAAAATTTTTTTTAATGTTTATTTATTTTTGAGAGACAGAGACAGAGCACAAGTGGGGGAGGGGCAGAGAGAGAGAGGGAGACACAGAATCTGAGGCAGGCTCCAGGCTCTGAACTCTCAGCAAAGAGCCTGATGCGGGGCTCAAACCCACAAACCGCGAGATCATGACCTGAGCTGAAGTTGGATGTTTAACTGACTGAGCCACCCAGGTGCCCCAACGTTATTTCTCAATGATAATGAAAATACAACATATCAGACTTGTGACTATATCCTAAGTAATGATTAGGGGGCAATTTGTAGCTCTAAATGGATATATTAGAAAAGAAAAAGTTTGAAAATCAGTGATTGAAGCTTCAGTCTTAAGAAGCCAGAAATACAACAGTAAGTTCAACCTGACAGAGAAGTTTAGTTGCCCCAAAGAGAAAGACCGACAAAGTCAGCATTTGATTCTTGAAAAATAATAATAAAATTTTATAATCTACTAGGTCGACTAAGAAAATAAGAGACAAATTACTTATCAGGAATGAAAAGGAAAGTTTCTTTATCAATCCTGCTAATATAGAAAAGGAACAAGGGGGCGCCCAATGGCTCAGTTGGTTAAGCATCTGACTCTCCATTTTGGCTCAGGTCATGACCTCACGGTTCGTGAGTTCGAGCCCCGAATGGGGCTCTGCACTGACAGTGTCCAGTCAGCTCGAGATTCTCTCTCTCCCTCTCTCTGCCCCTCACCCACTTGCACTGTCTGTCTCTCTCTCAAAACAAATAAACAAACTCCATTAAAAAAAAAAGGAACAGGGGTGTTATAAACTACCATATCTTAATAAATTTGAAAATTTGGATTAAATGAGAAATCCTTTAAAAAACACACACACGCACACTTACCCAAAGTAACGCAAGAAGATATTTTCAAAATTGAATCATTCTTTCACAATGTAAGGAGTTGAATGTATCACCACAAACCTTTCCCTGGAGGAGAAGAGGGACACATCCAGGTCTCGATGGAAAATTTTTCTAAGAAGTTAACTACTGACACTTGGCCAAGAGAACACTAGAAGGGCCAGCTAGTAATTTACAATGTGCCGCTTAAAGTGTGAAACGCCCCTGCCAGTACCTGGGGCCACCTTGTCTTCATTGTATAGCGATGTTGGGTTGATAGTTTACTTCTAATTTAACCAGTTACACAGCCTGGTTTGGATAAATCACCAGTGGGGGTGGGGGGGTGGGGGGGGTACACATGCCTCTGTTTACTTTCACCTGGGCTTTCCTGGAACGAGTATTCCTTGCACATTATCTTGGTGGCTGATGATTCAAATACAAACAGTTACCTGTGTGATTGAAAAAGGATGATGGGGATCTACTTCTGGAATTTTCTCAGGCCCCCGATACTTTCCCTGCCCCTCCTTTATTTTCTCCTGCTGTACCTTACAGAAATACACACCCCAAAGGGTCTTGTGAGTCCTTTCAATTATCTGCCTCTATACAATTTATGGAATTAGCACCGTGGTAGAAGATTTTTTAAAGTCTCTCTGGCTCCACGGTTTTAATAATGGCCGTGGCTCTGTTTGGGAGAGAGACAAATACAAAAGTTTGCAGAAGAAAGACCTGTTGAAGAACTACCGTTGCCAGCTGGGTTTTGTAACCATCCCTGGGGGTTGTCGCTAAAGCACCGTAGCCATGGACAAAAGGAAAAGTTTATCTGGGGTTTTGGTGTTGGTATATCTCTATGAATTACAAGTACATTACAAAAGAAATTCTGGCTGAGGTCAGCCAGGAAAATGGTACCCTGGCTGCTTTGGGTTCATTCACCAAAAATGAAAGTAACTGAGAAATAGTGTGGGCCACCAGAATTGCTGAGTTACGGCTGGCGATTCAGTCTGTAAGAAAGGGACATAACATCGTAAGGAGTTTGGGGGAAATCTGTTTTGATGGCTTGGGTCCCTGTCCCATCAATGATCACCAAAAAGATTATATAGGTAGCAGGCGGTTGGAGGACAATCAAGACTACCCAAACATGGGGAGATGTGGTCAAAGAGTTAGGGTGTTCTGTGAACGATCTTAAGGAACCCCCTCTTTTTATTTATTTGTTTATTTATTTATATTTATTTATTTAGAGAAAGAGAGCATGAACGCTGAAGAGGCAGAGACAGAGGGAGGGAGAGAGAATCCCAAGCAGGCTCTGCGCCATCAGCACAGAGCCTGATGCAGAGCTCAGTCCCCCGAAGTGTGAGATCATGACCTGAGCTGAAACCAAGAGTCAGATGCTTAACCAGCTGAGCCACCCAGGGGCCCCAAGGAACTCCTTGGACCCTCTACTGAAGCGGATTTTACACACGAATGTCAAAGATACACCCAAGTGGAAGGGAAGGTTAGGGTCTCAACCAGACCGTCAGGTCGCAGCAGCTTTTGCAGAGATTTGTATAAAGGGACAGACTCCCCATCCCCAGCTTATTAGCCAGGGTAAATGTGGGGTTGTATAACGCATAATGAAAAAAGAATTGTACAACGCCAGTCATACATAGGAAGTGGAAGACTCCTTCTGAGGCCGTCGACCGTGTAGAAGCTTAATTAAAAATGACTTGAAAGTGGAAGAAATGAATAGAGTAATTGCTAACATTTTAGCGGAAAACTAAAGAGAGTAGATGATCCAGATGTTCCACCAACCTGTAGAGCTGCAACTGAACCGGTGAAGGTTCCTCTTTATGCTGCCATCAGGGACTTTTTCAATATTTGATGAGTAGTCAAAGGAGGAATCTACAGTTCCTGCAAAGCCAGAGTCAGCTGATATGGTGGGAGACAAAGGAGAGAATTATGATCCGGACCGATGGGAGGGCCAGGGTCTCTTGGCCCAACTCCTGAAGATAGCTTGGCGTCATGAGCAGTGAGGTATAGACCATCTTGCTGGAAACTTTTTCCCAGACTTCCCTGATGTCACATTTCTTGCACACATCTTGGTGGATCTTCAGGCCAAGAAGCATATTCCATGTGATTGAGAAAGAAGCCCAGGGCACTATTTCCAGAGCCCAATGCTTGCCTATGCTTTTCTCTGATCTAGCATATCCTTTACCTTTAACAGCTTATGTGAGGAGTCTGAGTGTCCCTTCCGACATCTGACCTGGTGTGATCCACCCAAGTTTCCGACGTGTTTTAGGAGGCCAGCACTATTTGCATACCAAGTCGGACAAGGGCATGTCAAGAAATGAAAATGATAGAGCAACATGCCTCATAAGCATGGATGCAAAGTCCTAACCAAATGTTACCAGATCAAATCCAGGTGACCATGGCTTAACTGGCCATGAACTGGTCCGAGAAGGCTGGCTAGCATTCCAAAATCCAACCATTTAATTAATCATCATAACCACTAGCGATGAATGATTATTTCACTAGAAGAAAAAAATCATTTCGTAACGTTACCTACGCATTCATAATAAAAACTATCTGCGGATTAAGAAAAGAAGGGAATCTTTCAATACGATGAAGGATTTAAAAAAAAAAAACACAGCTAATATCGCTCTTCATGGTGAAATAGAGAATGCTTTACCTCTGTGAGTGGGAAAAAGAAGGATGTCCACAATCAATATAGGCATTCAGCATTGTTGTCTTAGCAGTTCACAAATGGAGAAAAATGACTTAGAAGTCATAATTTTTAGAAAGGAAAAGTTAAAACTTATTCAGAGGAATATTTTCATAACCTTGGGAAAAACAAAGTATTTTTCAAGCAGGACCATTTAGGGGTGCCTGGGTGGCCCAGTCAGTTGAGCGTCCGACTCTGGCTCAGGTCATGATCTCACAGTTTGTGAGTTCGAGCCCCGCGTTGGGCTTGCTGGTGTCGGCACAGAGCCCACTTCGGATCCTCTGTCCACGCCCCCCCCCCCGCCCCTCCCCTTCTTGCGCTGTCTCTCAAAAATAAAACATTAAAAAAAATAAAGCAGGACTATCCACAAATGAAATTCCATTTGTGAAAAGGAAGAGTGAGAAACTAAAAATCACAAAATAAGAGAACACACCCATTGTGTACTTCCACCGTAGATCGATCTATCTATTCAGCAAAGGATTCATATTAATAATATATGTGAAATACCACAAGTCAATAAACGAAAAGCATACAATTTGATTTGTTTAATGGGTAAAAGATCTCAATAGGTATTCCAGCAAAAGAACTTCCAAATGGCCAATACGTATGAAAAGATGTTTAACATCATTAGTCGTCTGGAAACGTAAATTAAAATCATGTACACGCACCAGAATGCCTGTTATTAAACCGAGGACAATGCGGGCGGCTCAGAATTCTCACATACTATTGAGACGACTGTAAAGTTGTACGACCACTTTTCATAACTGTTTGATAGTATCTACTACAGGTAGGGAAGTGCCTACTCTAAGACCGGCACTTGGGAGTGTAGGCATAGATACACAGAAATGAGTGCCGCCGTCCATCGAAAGACCTATAAAAGGATGTTCGCAGCAGGTTTAGTCATAATAGCCTGAATGGATACATAAATTATGGTGTATTTACACAGTGGAATACCACACGACAACAAATAAAAGTGACCCATTGCCATGCCGATTTCACAGATAATGTTGAGTTAAAAAAAAGAAGGAAAAATATGATGTGCAGAGACACAACACAGAGGCTGTGACCCTGGGGCGGGCTCAGCCATGTGCCTCTGTTCACGTGGTCACTGCCATTGCCCAGCCCTTGCTCTGCCTCTCCACTACAGGAAGAACTATGCTGTGTTTCTTGGAGAACTTATAACATTATAATTATAATATTGCAGCTTTATCATTCCAAAACATTTTCAGTAAGTTAAAACAGCATAATTCTTTTTTAGAAACAGAGGGTATTTGAGGCTTCCGGGCTGTTCCAGCAGAAGCTTGCACTTGGCTGAGGGCTGAAGTTCCTCCTCCAAATCATCCAGTTCCTGCTCTTTGGAGAGGTCCAAGAAAACCTCTTCTGGAAACGAATAGAATAGAAGGAGGCCACACGGCCTCCAGTAGCTCTGGACTGAGTGCAGTGTCTACTCACAGACGGTACTTTAATATTCACGGCTGATATAAAATCACAAATCCTGGGGCACGTGGGTGGCTCAGTCAGTTGAGCATTCAACTTGGGCTCAGGTCACGATCTCGAGGTTCGTGAGTTTGAGCCTCGTGTTGGGCTCGCTGCTCTCAGACAGTCAGTGCAGAGCTCGCCTCGGATCCTCGGACCCTCTCTTTCTGCCCCTCCCCTGCGTGCACGCTCCCCAAAATAAAACTAAACGCTTAAAAATTAATAAGCAAATAAATGAAATCACGAAGACCGACCCACCTGCTCCAGGGTGGGCTGCGAGAGGCCGTACTCCTCCAGGCTGAAGCTCCGTTGAACTGCGGAAGGGTGGGCACGCTTTGGGAGTTCGTATATTTTAAATCTGGATGGTTTACTACATCACCTTAGGACACAGAAAATACGGGCAAATCTTAAATGAGGTGAGGCGACTGACCCCATCTTTCAAAGTTTACTGTTTTTAATGTATTTTTTTTTTTTTTTAAGTTTATTTATTTTGAGAGAGACAGAGAGGGCGCAGGTGGGGGAGAGAGAGAGAGAGGGAGAGAGAGAATCCCAAGCAGGCTCCACACTGTCAGTGCAGGGCCCGACGCGGGGCTTGAGCCCACGGACCCGTGAGATAGTGCCCTGAGCCGAAATCAAGAGCATGCTGATTTGCTTAGCCAACGGAGCCACCCACATACCCCGGTAGTGAGCACATCTTCTAGCTAACAGACACACGTCTGCTTAGGTCTGGGGGATGGAAGGCACTTGTGTTACGCTTGCGTGGTGCCCACTTTTTGAGATCTCTAAGGGGGGAAACAGCCCCAAGGTTTCCGTCCCCGCACGTGAGCCAGTGCTTAGCAGAGCTGACACGGCAGCCAGAAGGAAGGAAGGGGGGAAACGACACGTAGAAAAGGGAAGCGTCAGAAGATTGCAGAGAGGGTGGCTCAGTCGGTTGAGCCTCCGACTTTGGCTCAGGTCATGATCTCGTGGTTGGTGAGTTCGAGCCCTGCGTCGGGCTCTGTGCAGAGCCTGCTTCGGATTCTGTGTCTCCCTGTCTCGTCCCTCCCCCTCCCCCACTCACACTCTATTTTTCCTCAAAAATAAACATTAAAAAATAAATAAATACATAAATAAATAAGTTTATAAAAGACCGCTATGGCTATCGAAGGAACAGATAGATGACTCTCGGGCTTTTTTTTTTTTTTTCCCCCAAAAGCCATTACAACTTGCCCCTAATCGAGTTGAAATATCCTTGGAGTTTAACAAAATAGACAGGCAAGTGCAGGTACGGTCCCTCTAGGAGCCCAGCAGATCGGAAATGTGCCGCCACACGTCCCAGGCCAAGAGTGGTCTCAGCGTCAATCTGGGGAGTGCTGTAAATGACCACATGGCCCAGAAAGTCGGGGTGCTCAGTTTGGAGAAGACAATGGTGTCACAGCGACCACAGATACTGTCCCCAGAGGTGAGAAGAGTATCTCTCTTCCCGCCGGATGGGATGCTGCCCAGTAAAGCCAATTAGATCTCCAAATTTACCCTTGCATTTTGTTTTTTAACAAGGGGAAAAATATGTTGTCTCTGTCCTGTGATCTCTGTCCCTCTGGCAACCCTGAGCTTTCTGATGGTTTGGCCTCATTGCCTTTTTTTCTTTTTATGTTTATTTATTTTGAGAGAGAGAGAGAGAGAGAGGGAGGGAGAGGGAGAGGGAGAGAGAGAAAGAGTGGGGGAGGGGCAGAGAAAGAGGGAGACACAGAATCCGAAGCAGGCTCCAGGCCCTGAGCTGTCAGTACAGAGCCCGACGCCGGGCTCGAACTCACAAGCCGTGAGATCATGACCTGAGCCAAAGTCAGACGCTCAACCGACTAAGCCACCCAGGTGCCCGAGTGGCAACATTGTTTTAGAGTGTCATATCTTATAAACTTATCCTGGGTGTTGTTAGATTACATATTATTTATCTCATCCATCTACCTGTCCTGCACTTGGTTTGTGTCTCCAGTTAACATTCTAATGGATGTGCTTTTACTGGCTCTGTTATGTCCTAATAACCCTAAAAGCTCACCTGGAAAAAAATATGTTAATGATAATGGAAAGATTAGAAGTCTCAGTATGTGGCAAGAGCTATGTTACGTGCTTTATATACAGTATCTCATTTAGTTCTCAAGCTGAGAGGTGTAATTATGATCTCCTCTCTCTCTCTCCCTTTTCTTTGTTTCTTTGTTTCTTTCTTTCTCCCTTTCTTTCTTTCTTTCTTTCTTTCTTTCTTTCTTTCTTTCCTAATAACCCTAAAAGCTCTCCTGGAAAAAATATATTGATAATTTAAAGATTACAAGTCTCAGTATGTGGCAAATGCCGTTAGTATCTCATATAGTTGTCAAGCTGAGAGGTAAGATTCCGATCCTTCCTTCTTTTCTCTCTCTTTCTCTCCTTCTTTCTTTCCTTATTTACTACTTATTTTAAGTAGGCTTCATGCCCAGCATGGAGCCCAATGCAGGGCTCAGACTCACAACCCCAAGATCAAGAGTCAGATGCTTAACAAACTAAGTCACCCAGGCGCCCGTATGATCCCTTCTTTACAGATCTGGGGACAGAAGCTCTCAGGGTTAGGATTACTTTCCCAAGTTTGCACACTTGGGGAATGACAGCCACATTTGCAAAGCCAGCTTTGTTGAACGGAGGAAGGCAGAAGTCAGCAAAATAGGCTCTTTCTTCTTGTAAAGGTTGGTCAACATTTCAGCATGTACTCGCAAGGCCTCAAGGCAATTTCCTCGTGAACAGTGCTAAGAAGAAAACCACAGGCCCGAAGAAAACCACAGGCCCCACATAGTGCCCCTTAGGGCATGTACAGAAAACCAGGCTTTTTCTCTTAATTAATTAATTTTTAATTTAAATCCAAGTGAGTTAACTATAGCGTAATCATGATTTCAGGAATAGAATTCAGCGATTCATCACTTACTCGCAACACCCAGTGCTCAGCCCAACAAGTGCCCTCCCGAATGCCCATCCCCCATTTAGCTCATCCCTCCCCCCCACACCCTCCCACCCCCACCTCCCCTCCAGCAACCCTCATTTTGTTCTCTGTATTTAAGAGTCTCTGATGGTTTGTCTCCCAGTAAACCAGACTTAATCCGTAACCTACCTGCAGTTTCAACTTGCCCGGAATGTAACCTTTAAGCAGTCAACGTAGAATTTCTCGGTCCGGGCTCGGAAATTTACTGACAGGCCCCTTCCCCTCTCCTTAAGAGGGCAGCCTCTCCTAAGCAAGGCATTCCTCGCTACTAAATTCCTTTGTTTGCTTTTTTCTTCCTTCCTTCTTTCCTTTCTTTTCTTGATGTCCCCTCTCTGCCTTTGAAAGCTTTCTTTCTTTTAGCTCAGCAGAAGGCTCCTTCCCCCTCCCCCCTCCACTTGTTCGATGATTCCAATTCATGAATTGTTTAATAAGGCCAATTAGACTTTCACATTTACCCACTGAATTTAGTTTTTTAACGGCAGTACTGACCATTAGGGAGTCAATTGCGTTAGTGAAGTCGAAAGGCTGTGGTTTCCATGGTTTCTTTTAAAAGAAAGCTTGTGGTTTTGGTGTCGACGGTAACTAGGTCCCTGGTCGAGGAGACAATTTCCCTGGAAAAGAAACAGTCGGTGACAGGCTTGCACATTACATGAGAGATCGCAGTAGCTTCTGAGAGCGTGGAGCTCTTTGTTCAAGGACCTTAACTCGCAGAGGAAATTTCTAGCCAAAGGTGGAAGCGACAAGAAATATCTTCCGGTGCTGGAAAATATCGTTCTGGTCGGTATGCTCCTTTGCAGGCAGCTGGCAAGAATGACCAGTGTCTGTAAATGACAAGCACATCGTACGAAGGGGTGATTTTTAGGGACGTGCTCTGAAAAAACACAACATATATGTGTTTTAGAAATTAATCACTTTGTCCTTAGCACTAACTCTGTGTCTTCACTAGCTGCCTTCGGTTATATCGTCTATAAGCCCCATAACCTCATTACTGTCCAGTGAGGTGATTTTGAACCCCCAGAGCTTTCCCCGCACCTGCGTGAAAACATAGTGCGAGATAATTGTTCTCACTTGTTAAAAAAGTTTGGAAAACTCATCTAAACTTCCACTTTTATAAAATTTCTTATTCTTTTAGAGTTTAATGGTATTTTATTCCAAAATGAGAAATATTCGTAATTTTGAAAATATTTTTATGTTTAAAAAAGGGAGATTAACCTTGCTTTCTCACCTCATAGCTAAGCTCCTTGATTGGCGGGTGGGAAGAATCTACTTTAAAAACACCAAAGTAGGGGCACCTGGGTGGCTCAGTCAGTTGTGCCTCTGACTTTGGCTCAGGTCATGGTCTCACGGTCCATGAGTTCGAGCCCTGCGTTGAGCTCTGTGCTGATAGCTTAGAGCCTGGAACCTGCTTCGGATTCTGTGTCTCCCTCTCTCTCTCTCTGCCCGTCCCCTGCTCACGCTCTGTCTCTCTCTCTCAAAAATAAACGTTAAAAAAAAATTTTTTTTTAAACGCAAAAATTAAAAACAGCTGAAGGAAGCTTTTCTTAAGAAACAAAGTATAACAAAGGCTATCTTTCCCGCTGGGCTCTGTGTTTTTCTTATTGTGCCTTATCCTGAAGAACATTTTTAAGAGAATTCAGGTGCCAGGCAAGCGATGGTATCTTTCTGAGAACAATCATCTAGAGCTTAAAGGAAAATAATCCCGTGTTTTAAACATAGATGCCACAAGCAGTTTAAAATCCAAAAACCGTGGCAGCTTTTTCCACAAAGGAAAAATCCACCCAGGACAGTTTTGAGTCAACCTTTTATGAATGGGGTTTGCCCAATTCACCTTGTTTTCCTGGATACCACAGCAGATGACTGAGCCAACAGGTGGGCGGGTCTGCTTCTTGAAATCACCGCTGGAGCAGAGATATCCGTGGGCCAGAAATAGCCACCTGGGATTCTTTTGTGAGGAAGAATAATCTCGTTTGTTTGAGCCATTCTACTCTTCTGGGTTGATCCCATATCGCAGCCAAACTTGTCCTAATATACCTTTCCACATCTTCCAGATCTTAACATCTCAGAAACCTTCTTCGACAAGAAAAATCTTAGGAACATTTCGGTAATGAATCATCTCATTCCTTCAGTGTTTAATCCTGACATTTTGGAATGTTCCTTCACACCTGTAACTTGTTCTATCAAAGCCTGACATTACTTACTGTCTTTGTCATCTTGTTGTACAAGAAAGCAACTCCAACATACCTTAACTCTTTGTGGAAGTTCCAATCACCATCATCCGTGCTATTGCTGCATGGAATTTGAGTCCCACCTTTTCTGTTTATAATACACAAGAGGAGATGGTTTGTTAAAATCAGAAACTGAGTTGATGCGTGAATGGCCGTCACCGGTGGCCATGGGAAGGCCGTGATATACTTGAGGGAATGGGAATTCTCCCCCCGAAATGGAGATTTAGACACATTTTAGCTGGATTCAATACCCAAGACCTGTTGATCTGTCTCCTGAAGCTTCCTGTCTTTGATCATCTGGGAGAATCACAATGGCGTGGTTATAAAGTGGGTGATTATAATCTGAGTCTGGAAGGCATACTAAAGATAATCGAGTTGAGCATGCTTGGGCAGGAGAAACTGGATGTGGGGAGAAATGTTATTTACTATTTTGGAGTCTTGGTTAGTAGCAAGACTGGGGATGAAGGTATGATATGAGCCAGACTAAGGCATATATGCTCCTTTATAATCTTCCTTGATGAGGGGTGCTTTTTGCTATAGACACCATCCTCAAGCACTGTATGTCATGCACTTAGGCGATACTACTCAAGGTCAAAATAGCAAAGGATGTGAGAGTATGCTTTAGAAGCTTTTATAGAAATTTAACATTTCTACAACCTCTCATAACATGTTTTGGTATTTCGGAAAGTATTGATCTGTAGTCGGTTTCAATTACTGCCTTTGAGTGGACTGTCTTAGGTGTCTCGTGGCAGTAGAGTAATGACACCACAGCAACAGCGTTGACCTGCAGCGCATGTGACTCCAGAGGCGTTCTTAAAATTCCCTATGGTCTCGGTCTTCCTTCGGGTAGAAGTGGGGCATATTTTCTATTTCTTCGTTATCTTACTGTTCATAAACGTAGCACGTGTTCAGTTGGGCATTAAGAATACCAGCCTTCTGGGGCGCCTGGGTGGCTCAGTCGGTTAAAGTGCCCAATTCTTGATTTTGGCTCAGGTCATGATCTCACGGTCATGAGACTGAGCCCCACATCAGGCTCTGCACTGAACATGGGGCCTGCTTCGGATTCTCTCTCCTTCTCCTTTTGCCCCCCCCCCCCCCCCACCGCACCCTCTCTCTCTATCTCTCAAAAAAAAAAAAAAAAAAAAAATATATATATATATATATATAGGGTATCAGTCTTCTAATCAGGAACACAGAGCACCTTAGAGTATTGAGAAAGATTTTAAATTCGAGTAATAGATCCAAATTTTAATCAAAGTCCTGGTTGAGAAACATGTACCCATGAGGAGTTTTTACAAGATTTTAGGGTCTATTTTTTCAACGCTAAAACAACATGAAAATATGCAATTTTCTTACATGTCTGGAATGCCCAAGAATATTGAGTCTACAGTATGTTGAGGGACATAAGCGGAATGAGTATACACACTGTTCTCTTGAATTTGGTGAGCAAAGTAACTGATTTTCTCTGGCAGTGCTCAGTCTCCCAGATGGCTCATGGGTCCAGGTTTGGGAGTTTAGAATGGGTGTGCTAGGAAAGCATGGCTGTAAGGGAAAACTGCCCAATGAATGTGATTCAAATGATAAAGAAAGGGGTGGGTGGAAGGCAGGTCAAAGTATGGGCGGGCCTTGAAACTATACATTATCTTATGATCATCCAAATAAATGACCTAGAGAATTTCTAGGACAGGGTTTGAAAATAGTGAGAAAATAAGCAAATATAGAACAAGGTGATCAAGCAAAGTGATAGATAGCACCTGAGTTCCAATAGCTGGAAATGAATGATGAGAAGGACAATAGAAAATCTGCCTTAAGGGACAGGAATATTTTTTTTGCTTACTTTTTCCTTCTTTTTGGGGACAGTCTTTGTCACTTTTCCAGCCCATCCTTTTCTGAACTCAACATCACAAGTCAATGGGTTCCACCTTAAAATTTTGTTCAGTATCAAGGGTTTTCAACTTCTTCACTCGGTTTTGTCAGTTTGTGAAAACCGGGCAATGTAGTTCAAGATCAGCACGAACTACGCAGAAGAGACTGAACATCCAAAGTAATCCATAAAGAAGAATTTTCTTGTAGCCAAACAGGTTACAATATAGTTGGTGTCCATTAGTGAGAGAAGAGCTGCAAACCAGAATTCAACCTACCAGTACAATCCTATATTCCATTATATAGAATTAGTGATATAAACAGTGAGTTTTCATCCTATCATGCATTTTCAAAAAGTTAAGTCTATAAAAATTTATGATAACCAACGATCAAATTCTCTGAATGCTCTACAAGCAAGCCATGTAATCTGTCACTTCCTACGTTTATAAAATAAGCAAATGATGGTAGGATCTCTGAGGTCATGTTCAGCTCCGAATTTTACTGTTAATTTGCCCTGATGGTTAAAATGTGCTTTTAAACCCCAGGCCAGGAGTCAGTGCTGAATAAGGATATTTTTCCATATATGGTGATGTGTCTGCCTCAAAATTTACCTTTCCTATCAAGATACCACCCAAAGGAAAGGCTTTCCATCTATACCTGGGGAAGCATATTAAAAAATACACCAAACCAGGGGCACCTCAGTGGCTCAGTTAAGCATCCGACTCTTAATTTCGGCTCAGGTCATGATCTCATGGTTCATGAGTTCGAGCCCTGCTTTGGGCTCTGTGCTGACAGTGTGGAGCCTGCTTGGGATTCTCTCTCCCCCTCTCTCTCTCTGCCCCTTCCTCTCTCTGTCTCTCTCTCTCAAAATAAATAAACTTAAAAAAAATAAATTAAAATACACCAGAGAAATCTCATTTAGTTTTCAGTATTTTTTGCCATGCTTGTGTTTTCAGAGGCTGCACTGATTCAGGACATACCAGGGTGCTGAGTTCTTTATTTTCCCTCCCTGAAATAGTTTACAGACCATTGTGCAATACAGCACTGAAGCTTGTGCTCTCTAAAAAGTTCAAAGAGACGTGAACTTCAAACAGAAGCTACACCAAGGCCCACACATTTTAAAATGTGTTACTGACCATTTTTAATGCTGATTTTCTAGATGTCTGCAAAAAGAACAATTTTTGCAGGTTAGTCCCGAGTATTCAATGCAAGAAACCACATCCCCCAAATGAAAAAGACTGTTTTTCATTCATTTTTTACTTCATTCCAAAATGGTAAAATTACCAAGCCGCTGGTTTAAAGGCTTACAACTGTAATGCGATGGGGTGATCTGGGCCACGTCTGGAGAAGTTTTTGAATGTTATATTGAGGTGAAGACTGCTACTGGCATCTAGTGGGTGGAGGTCAGGATTGCCATAGAATATTCTATAATACATAGGACAGCCCCTCTGTTCTCCCTCCCCCCAACGAAGAATTATCTGGCATAAAATGTGAGAAACGCACATCTAGTATGAGAAAAATGAACCCTATGTCATTAAAATTATTTACTGGGGCACCTGGGTAGCTCAGTCAGTTGAGTGTCTGGCTTCAGCTCAGGTCATGATCCCATAGTTTGTGGGTTCGAGCCCCATGTCGGGCTCTGTGCTAACAGCTTGGAGCCCGGAGCCTGCTTCTGATTCTGTGTCTCCCTCTCCCTCTGCCCCTCCCCTGCTCACACTCTGTCTCTGTCTCTCAAAAATAAATAAATGTTAAAAAAAATTTTTTTTTAATTATTCACAATCCCTGTAGTGATTCACTTATCAAGCCCTTGGAATAAATTATGCTTACTTTCCACTTCAAATACTGCAAACATTCACTCAATATAACTTTGTTGTATATAACATCTAAGTTAGGTCATCCTTCCTGATGTTTTACAATATGGGGAAGGGTAGACTGATCCCAAGGCATCATATCTTGGGTTGGAAGCTACTGTTGTTTGGCTATACTTTGAGGATGGTGTGGCCCAAATGGGTTGAGAGTCAAGACGGGGTCACCCTTGCAGGATCTTGATCCAGGCAAAGACTGGGGACACGCAGCTTAGACGAGTTCAAGGTCTTTGGCAATTGCATCAGTGTCCTGATCAAATTTACTCCAGGTTTTTGTCCCCACACCTTTCCTGGCACGATCTGTGTTAGTGAACATATAAGTGACTATCTGTTGTAACAAACAACCCGATAAACTCATTAATCTTGGTAGCACAATACCAGAAAGTATTTTGTAGTGGTTCCATTTTTTGGTTTCGTTTTAGAGTATGTGGTGTGTGTTTCATGGCTCGGTCCTGTGCAGTCCAGATGGTTCTGTAGGCAGCTCATCTCCAAATGCTAACTCCCAAGATAGTTTCCAGGAAATGTGGTTTCCGGCGACATCTTTCTTCTTGGCTTGCAAACAGCCACCCCGCCGTGTCTTCATGTAATCTTTTCCCTGTGAGTGCACAGAGATATGGCGTCTCTTCCCCTTCTTATAAAGATACCAGTGCTATTGGATTGAGGCCCCGATCTTATGACCTCACTGAACGTTAATTATCTCCTTAAAGGTCCCATCTCCAAATACCGTCACACAGTTCAGAGCATTAGCATATGAATTTCGGGGAAACACAATTCAGACGGTAACAGCTGGCAACAATAATTGTAACAGTAACAACAAAACACCCAAGTAAGAGTATACAAGTATATTGCATTGATTTTAAGCTGTCTACAGGGTCACCAGTTAGAGAGGTCGTAACGTACATCAACACGAGAAATTAAGATGTGCATGAGGATAGATGCTTGCATCATAAAAAAAAAAATGCAAAATCAGAAATATGTTTCAAGATTGTATGTAAGATATGTAATTTTTAAACTTTCGTCAACTTGATTATTGAAATTCCTACTGAAATTACTTAATAGGTTTCAAATTTCCTGTACGGTCACAACAGACAAAATATAGACTGTGCAATAGAAAATCGGAAAAATGACAGAAAAGGAAAATGCAGGTATTAAAAACCAACAACAACGACAACAACAACAAAAACCCAAATCAACTGAATTACCAAAAGCGAATACTTGTGATAAACACCGGGTGCCGTATGCAAGTGTTGAATCACTATATTGTGCACCTGAAACTACTATTACACTGTATGTTTAACTAACTGGAATTTAAATAAAAATTTTTTTTTTAAAGCAAATACTGTGCTGTTGAATAATCACTGCCTCCCTTTCCCCCAAAATCAGGATTAGGTCTTACTTTGTACTTATGTACTGCATTCAAAAGGATAAGAAGATAGTCAGTATTTTGATGTTTGAAGACAGAAAATAAAACTATCTCTGTCTCATCCTCAGAAACCCAAACATTCTATAATAAATGCATTTTTAATTGACTACCCTATGAAATGTGGGATTTCGTTGCTGGTATAGAAGCCGCGTGGTCTGGTTTCACGACTGTTCTCACTGACTTGGCTCCTTAGTCCCACTATATGTAATATTATTGAGAAAAATGGTGGCATGAGTTTCAAAAGCATTTTATATCATGTCTGAGATAAGATATATTAATGATATAAAATATTATCTTTCAAACGAGGCAGAAGCTTAAAGAGAAACATAGGGTATTTGGCGCATCAAGGGTCCTCCTGGGGGAGGAGCTTCCATCTCACTGAGGGGTCAAGTTCTTCGTCAAAGTCATCCAGCTCCTGCTCCTTGGAGAGCTCCAGGAACACCTGAGAGGGGCGAGAAATGAAGAGACGGGGAGGTCACGCTGCCTCCCGCAGCTCCAAGCGAGTGCAAAGCACGGGCACAGCTTGTACACTTCTGTCCCACGGATGGAACAAAGTCCCTAAAACGGACGCACCTGCTCCAGGGTGGACTGAGAGAGGCTGTACTCCTCCAGGTCGAAGCTCTGTTTAACTGCAGAAAGATGGGTGCACATGAGGAGTTCACATCCTTTTTATCTGGAGAGTTTTACCAAGCTATGTACAAAAATGTACATGCAAATAGATTTTAAAATCTAAAACATAAGGTAATAGATATTCTCGGATTAATATGGAAAGGCACGTGCTTGCTTCGGAAGCACGTATACTGAACACGGAGAGGCAGATTCACCCTATGGTCTTGTAACAAGCTGGAAATACTCTCCCGTTGTCTTAGAGTTTGGGCAGGGCCACACAAGACTGGAACACAACGTAAGGGGCTCCAGGTCACCTATGCAGGGTAAGCTAAGAGATGGTTCCCTTTGGGCTAGAACACCAGCATGTGCCCCTCTATGTCCACCTTCCCTCTTCTTCACTCTGATCTTTGTTCCACAGGCTGACTTAAGAGGCTTTTTCTGGTGTTTTCTACCAGTGGCAGTTCATGAGGAGGGACAGAGGAGAGGGGGGCTCAAGGCCTTTATTCCTTCCTTCACTCCCTCCCTCACATCAACTTTGCGCCTTGATTGAAAGTCCCTGCTTCCCACAAGGTGGAAATTCTACATGATTCTACTCCTGGATTCCAGCCACTGCTCCCTCTCTTAGTCTCTTCGGACCTAAGAATGGCAACATCTTTCCCGTTTCTAGCCTTGGGTACTTACGTTGAGCCTTGCCCCTTTGCAAATGGTCCCTTCATAGACCAAAATTTGTCTAATTCCCCCCCTTTTTTTTTTTTACCTACTGTTATCCGTGTAGACTGTGATTAAGACCTCAAACGAGCAGACACGTAAAAGGACGAAAGTAATGAACAGAGAGGTAAGACTAGAAAGCAAAGGTTTCTTGTGGACAGTTACCGGATGTGGACAGAGAATGCGGTAGGATCGGCTTGCAGTCTGGACACGCGGGGTTGGGTCCTTGACTCATGTCTGGGAACATGTAAAGGATTGTGGACGGTGATGGCCCTGCACTTTCAGAGTGTGGAGAGGCAAAGGTGGTGCATCCCATGGGGGGTACCCCAAGAGACCTCTTGGAAGGGTAAGGGGGTACCAAGAAGTGGCCCGGAGGCTGCAAGACACGCAGAGACCAAGAGGAGAAGGCATCGCCCACTCCAGAATGGAAGCTGTAGTCAGAGGTGGCAGACGGGAGGGGAGAGGGAGTCTTGAAGGAACTCACAAAGGCACCCCGTGAAAGGACCAGTGATTGATCATCTCTGCACAGGAGGCCCCGGTACCTTTGTACAGCTCAAAGGGACTTAGATTAAGCAAAGCTTAATCTAATCGAGCATTGCTGTCATATTATTTCTTCTTCCCTCCCCTTACACTCCACACTGGAGAGGCTTAAAACATCAGCTTACGAGCAGAGGAGGGAAAAGTATAAGAAGGGAGTTAAGACCAACCATCCTGCCTCCCTAGCTTCGGGTCTCCAAATATTAAGCAGCTCCGACCTGGAGTGGGCATGGGAGGCTGGAGTATTGCAGTCTGCAAAACCCCAGAGTGATCTGATGGCGTGGGAGAATGAGTGTGTGTAGCACGACAGAGGAATGGTCATGGGCATGCGTTGTGCTTGCGCGCTATCGGGCCCA
Organism: Panthera onca; assembly: GCF_046562875.1. Classification (NCBI taxonomy): domain Eukaryota; kingdom Metazoa; phylum Chordata; class Mammalia; order Carnivora; family Felidae; genus Panthera; species Panthera onca. The sequence continues at coordinate 4,991,550 of NC_138352.1, forward strand.
CCTCATTGAATACATGTACTGCAGCTGAGAATGTGACTGTGTGTAACTTAACATTCGGAGAGAAAAAAAATGCTAACTTACGTTTCCATGACACAGGGGAGCGGGAAACTGTGATAAAAAGTTGGGTTTTTCCTCCAAGTGAGAACTTTACTGTTAGCAAACTAAACACGGCAGAAGGAACTCGAGGTGGGAGGGAACATTTTTAAAAGCAGAAACATTAGAAGGCTCTTAAGAAAAGGCTCCATTGTACTCCAGGGAGGCGGCGTTCCTGGAACATCCCCCTCCCTGCCCCTAATTGGTTATGAAACACTTCATGTTGGTTTGAGTCTGCTGTGGGATTCCCTCCCGCTGGAATGATGCAAAATTGATCACTAGGCCAAAATGGCCCACTGTGAAAATGGATACATAGACCCTAGAGCAAGGGTGACCGGCAGAAGGAGAAAGTGAAGAGAAAAGCTATCTGGGGCAATCCTAACCTTGTGTCAAGGAGAAACATTTCTCTAAGAACTAGAATCCTGGGGCTTCTAATGATGGACAGGGGACAAGAAAGCACAGATCAAGAAGAAGGGGAGGGTGTTCAGCTTTTTATCAGATTTCGTACACTGGCATGATAGGCAAATACCGAGCCCATGGTAGATCAAAGCAGTATATAAAGATCACCATCCAAGAGTCTAGAAAAGAATTATGGCTTAGCCCATATCAACAGAGAGGAACCCCCTTATCAACATCCAGTGCTGTTTAAGAGTACCTACAGACAACAGCAATCATATATTGTTTGTTTTTATTTTTTTGTAAGAATTTGTGGACACTCCAGCCCCAGATGCCAACGATCTCTTCCCTCTAGAGCCTCATTCAATTAGGAGGGGATTTCTCAACCTTGGCACTAATGATATCTCAGTGCGATCACTCTTCGCAATGGGAGGGGCTGACCTGTGTGCATTACAGGATGTTTAACATCAGCCCTGGCCTTGACCTGGGGGTGACCTACCAGTCACACCCTTCAACTCCACCCCCGGTTGTGACAGCCAAAGATATCCATAGACATTGCCAGATCACTCGTGGGTGAGAACCACTGGATGAAAAGTCTTAATCCTTTATTTATGGTATGACAGTATGATTTCATGTCCGTGTAACTCTATGCTGGTCTTACACGAGATTTGAATTTCTCTGTTTTCCCGCGTCCTATCTCTCAATAGTCACTCTTACCTATCTCCAATTTGAAGAAAGCCTGTGATAAGGGTCGCACATCCTCAACAGGCAACCTATAGACCATCAGTGAGGAGTACCTGTGAGAAAGAGAGAGTGAGGTTGAGATTCAGGTTTCAAGAAGATAACCATGGACGAACGCATGTGGAAAAGGCAGCAACAATGTCATCCCCAATTTTGTGTGCATCTGCAGGTGGACGCAGCCATCATGTGGCTGCTCTTTAATCAACAAGAAGTCACTTTACTAAAGCAGAAGCATGAGGCGGCTCTTACAATAAGGGTCCCTTTTCCTCTTGGGGGGGATTGGGAGACAGAAAGGAGGAAACCGGCAGCATCTACACCTCAAGAAGGGAAGGAGCAGGATTACGTATCATCCCTCTTCGTGAGAAGAGAATCCACATTTAAGTAAAAAGGACTTCGTTCACCTCCAGGCTCCACCGTTAGGATTTGGCATTATCTCACCTACCTGAGCCTCAAATGCCATTACTGATAATAACAAAAATGCTAAGAGCCACCACTCACCGAGCTTTGACTGATGTCTAGTACTGGGCATGGGCTTTGTACACTAATGCATTTAATGGGGATGGTTTTACCCTCTAGAAAGGATCACGATGACCTAGGTCCTCGCGTGCATTGGGACCCGGCACGTGACAGAACCACCAGGAACATATGTGAATTCCCTTACAACAGTCAGCTTCCAAATCAGCACATTGTTCTCTTATTTCTTTGCTGGGGTATCCTTTGGAATTGGGCCTTTCTCTAATAATTAAAGTACTCGCAATGACCATAGAGTTAAAAATAAATAAATAAATAAAAGCTCAAGTAAAGCTTTTGTTTCTCTTCGCCATAATAAAAAAACACAACATATAGAAATAGAGAACGGAAAAACAAAACAATGAAACAAACTAACACCTATGTTTACCTTTCCTGCCGAGCAGCCTGGGGGAAAAGCCTCAGAATTTCACAGTGGAGGGGCTTCACTTGGGTGGGCGTCTTCACCTTCATCTCTAGCAGATAATCTTTGCCAAATTTGCTTTTCAGATGTTGTATGGAACCAATACATCTGGAGGTTGGAGGAAGACAAAGTCACGCAGGAGAAGAAGGTGAATCTATTGCCGGTGAATTTCAGCCTCGGGAGGCCAGAGCCATGCAGAGGGGGAGCAGGCAGCCACTCCCGCCCCTGTATGGGGATAACCCGGTGCAGGGAAATGTGCTTTGCTCAGGTCCCACTGGAGACCAAGTGTGGGTGTGGCCGGCCACCCACCTCAGCCTTCCAGACACCATGATGGCCACGCGGTCACACACGGCCTCAGCTTCTGCCATGTAATGCGTGGTCAGGAGGGCGCCTCTCTCCGTGTTCCTAAAGGTGGCCCGGATCACCTGCCTAAAGTTAGGTCAAGGGGCACGTTACCTAGTGGAAACGCTCAGGGCAAGACGAAAAGACTTGTAAATGCACCTCCATTGGCACCCATGAGGCAACTAGTGAATTCAGATTAGCAAGGAGTTTCGGAGGGACAACAGTCATGTAAATAACCAAACTATTGGGTAGAGTATATCATTCAGAGCATGGCTGGGGCTGAATGATCTTAGAATATTCCTAAGGACTTGGGATTTTTTTTTTTTTTCCTCCATAAGAACTGTGTATCAGGTGATGCTGCAGAAATCAAGCCTGAATAATAATAGGTGGGTTTGGTTGAGTATAAAAAGGGCCACGCATACCCAGAAGACCTACCAGGAAAACGAAATTCACTGAGTATTAAGGTGTTAGAATGATCTTTTTCCCCTGAATAAAAACTGGCTGTGATAAGACATTAGATCCTTCCCCCTTTAGTATTGCATTATCTGATAATGCGGTGTCTTTCACCTTATAAACGATTGTGAAGGTCAGTTGTTATAGGATTAATAAATTCACTTAGGGTTACTCATGACACCTCCTCACCACATGTGCTGCTGCCCCTCGGGGTCCATCCCCGTGGACGGCTCGTCCAGAAGCACCACCGATGGGTTTCCCAGGATGCTCAGCGCAAAGCACAGCTGGAACGAGAGGAACAGCGTGTCTGGGGCCGACATGTGGGGTGTGCAGAGGAACGCTGAGCCCCCCCTCCTACCTTCCTCTTTATTCCCTCGGATAAGGTCCTCACGGGCAGCTTCAGCTGGTCCCGAAGCTTGAGCACATCCGCCAACCTGAAGGAAGAGGAGCAAGTCAATCCATATTACCGCCACACGATGGGGAATATACGTAGATGAATAGGCAAATCAGAGCAACCACTATATTAAGAGACATTTAAAAAAGAGTATTCTGAGTGATCGGGGCGCCTGGGTGGTGCAGTCGGTTAAACATCTGACTCTCGGTTTCAGCTCAGGTCATGATCTCACGGCTGTGAGATCGAGTCCCACATCAGGCTCTGCGCTGACAGCATGGAGACTGCTTGGGAGTCTTTCTCCCTCTTTCTCTGCCCCTCCTCTGCTCATGCTCTCTCTCTTTCTCTCTCTCTCTCTCTCAAAATAAATAAATAAACTTAAAAAAAGTTTTTTTTTAAAAAAAAGTATTCTGAGTGATCATAAAATCGAAACTACCTAGGATACTTCATGAACCTTTCTTGGCGGTCAAATACATATTTTCAATGACTTCTTTCCATATTAAGAATAATATGAGGCAAACCATAAGAGACTCTTAAATACAGAGAACAAACTGAGGATTGATGGGGGCTGGGGGAGAGGGGAAAGTGGGTGATGGGCACGGAGGAGGGCGCTTGTTGGGATGAGCACCGGGTGTTGTATGGAAACCAACTTGACAATAAATTATATTTTAAAAGGAGAATAATATGAAAATTTTCTCTCCAGCTTAATGTGTGAGAAGACAACACTGGACTGGCTTCTTGGTGACAAAGTCTTCTCCCACAAGAATGGAGTCATCAGTTCGGGTCTGAGTCTTAATCCTTCCTTAATTCTGGGTCAACGTCATTCCTACCACATCCCTCCAGGAGTGAACGGGCGTGTCTCCCCCCATGTACCGTGTGATGGTGACAGTGGCGTCCCCCTTCTTCAGCCCTCTGATGGCGGCAAACACCTCCAGGTGTTCCCTCACTGACAGGTTGGGCCAGAGCACGTTCTCCTGAGGACAGTACCCCAGGAACCCGAGGGAGGCTCCTTCGCCACTCCCTTTCAACACCACCTGCACAGAAAGTTCATTCTCACATTCAGTCCAAAATTGTGTATACCTGTGTATGTGCACGTGAGGGCATATTTCAGGGATGCCCTTCTCTCACACCCATGGCAGCCAAGAGGGCAAAAGTAAATAAGGGATCACTTAGCTCTAGGAAAAAGATGGTAATAACGCCAGAAATCAAAAGGAAGATATCCCCCATTGTCGTATCCCTCTACTGTAGTTTAGACTTTATTACCAAGTCCATTACCTTGATTGAGTTCAGGGTCGCTTACTTGGTTGTCCGTTGCTTGACTTCCTTCACTGATCTAAACATTCAAAGGATTTGATACTCATCGAGGATTCTATTTCCCCAATGTCAAATTAGCTATAATTATAGGATCTGTTTCACAAGTTTGTCGTAAAATAAGGCAGTGATCCTCAATTAGGGGCAATCCTCCTTCCAGAGGACATCTGGTAATGTCTGCAGCTGTTTTTGGTTGTTACACTTGGGTGCTGCTGGGATCGAGTGCATACAGGTTGGGGAGGCTGCTCGATATCCTACAAGGCAGAGGACAGTCCCTCACAATAAAAATCGTCTAGTCCAAAATGTTACCAGTGCCAGGCTTGCGAAATCCTGTACTAAGGTAATAAACGAAAAGTCCTGGGCACTAGTCTGGCCCACAGGAACCCATAAATACCGATACATAGCACTTTTTTATTTTTATGAGCTAGTCACTGTGCCATATGATCGCATTAACAGGTCGTGTGTACCAGGGCTTACTAGTTGCCAGAATCTGAGCATCTTATGTGTTTTGAATCACTTTACCCTTAGAAAAACTGTATTTGACTCAGATATTAGTTTTATCATCCCTGTTTCACATAGGAGAAAACTAATGTGTGCATCGATTTAAAAACCTGGGCAGAAGGTCACACAAGGTAAACCGGGGGTTAAAGCTGGGATCTGCCTTCAGAATCCAAGCCCTTGACCTTGATGCTATATTCTCTCTCCCCAGTACGAAAGAGGAGACAACTAGTTAATGTGGGCTCACAGAACTTTCAATCTAGAGAGAGAAATGGGAAATAAAAGCACGTCAGCACATATGGGGATGAATTCTAGCCCCCGCTTGCTGCTTTCAAGGCAATAAATGTGATAAAGAATAAAAAGTGAAGATCCATCGTAGCTACGAGTGTAGTCAGGGAAAGTCCTTTTGGGGAGGTGAATTTTAAGGTCGCAAGAAGGAGGTAACCAAGTCTATGCAAAGCCGAAGGAAGAGCACTCTTTGCCAATGGAAACATAAACCCAAAGATCCTAGAGAGGGAAGGTGACCAAAGGCCAATCTGAGTAAGGGGTGAGCTGAGCCCAGATCTTGCAGGGCCTTGTTTGGTCATAGTAAAGATTTTGGATCTTCCTATTTATTTATTTATTTATTTACATTTAATTTTTTGAGAAGTGGGGAGAGAGCAGGAGAGGGGAAGAGGGAGAGAGAATCCCAAGCAGGCTCCACGCTCAGCATGGAGGGCTCGATCCCACAACTCTGGGATCATGACCTGAGACGAAATCAAGAGTCGGACGTTCCACCGACTGAGCCACCCAGGCGCCCCAAGATTTGGGGTCAAATCTACCTGAAGGATGCTAAGTAGGATAGAGACATGATCTCATCTGCATCTTTTCAGGACTGCTTCGGTGGCCGTGTGAGGCAAGCGTAGAAATGGAAAGACAACTTGGAAACCTCTGTGGCAAACCACACCACTGCACAACCTCTCTTCATGATTGCTCCCTGGGCCCTGGATCTTGGCAATTCAATTCAACAAGTCCTCAGGATACACAAGTCAAAAAAAACCCCAAACCCAAAACCCAAACCCAAACCCAAACCCAAACCAAAACCAAAACCAAAACACCCCAAATCATTTGACCACGAATAAAGCTAGTGTTCAGCTTTACTTACCCAAACATTTCCTTTTAGTGTTGCTATCTTTCATTCGATAAAAAGGATATTAGAGATACTATGTAGCCCTTGTTCAGCACCTAACTATTTTTGGAATTAAGGAGAGAAATTTTTACTTAGTTCTCTTCATTCAAGGCATCAATCAATGGATTAATAAGAAAGGATCCTTTACGTGTTTTTAAGATTGTCATCGGTGTTCATTAGTTAATGCTTGTTTTAGGCGGCGTTAATGACCAGATTTCTGTGTGTTTACTGACCTGCCCTGAGGTTGGATTTGTGTCTCCAGTTATCATCTTAATAGTTGTACTTTTACCAGCTCCATTGTGTCCTAAGAACCCTATGACTTCACCTGAAAGAGACAGGTGGGCTCAGAGTTATTGCTTCAAATAATTACAGCACAAAGACAAATACCACTGGAGGGCTCACGATGTGTCAAGCTCTGTGTCAAGTGCACGAATATAGTATCTCACCTATCCCCCTCCTCCCTCCCACAAACACCTAGCTTTGTTATTGGCTTCCTTTTATGGCAAAGAAACTCAGGAGGGATATGTAAGCTGCCCATGGTCGTAGAGCCAATAAGATGCCGAGCTGGAATTGAAACAAATTTTGATCCCAGAGTCTGTTGCATTTAAGGGGCCCTTGTCCAAAATGTGTTGTTTGCTTGAATGCACAATGTACTGCTGGGCCCCAGTGAGTTGCCTCCTGTCCACAATCCCTGGATGAAATAAATGATATTACTTTAAAAGCTACCCCAGCCTTCTTAATAGAAAGACTGCCTCTTTTTGTTTTTGTTTTTTGGAGTTTTATTGTTTTTTGTTTGTTTCTCCCGCTGTTACGCTTTTTTGTCTATTTGCCTGTTTTAATAGAACAGACATAGCTGTCTTCTTAGGCAAAGAAAAAAAAACCCACTGTTATATCATCACTGAGGCTTCTAAGCAGGATGGATGTGCCTGTGCCTGCTGACGAGCTGGCTGCTTTGTAGAATCATCAACAGAGGGCCCCATATTCAGGAACTATTATTCCCTCCCAAAGAACTCATCTCCAGAGATCAAGCTAGCTCTGCAAACAGTTGAAACTGCTTTCTCCAACCTTTTTTAACACAGAAGGAGACATTTCTTATGGCCACTTTTTTCTTCCTCTTGGCAAAACAGTTCCTCTTCTTGCCCGCATACTCCTTCCGCAGACAGCTCGCAATGATGACCGGTTTCTGCAGAGACAGTCAAGTAACAACGGGCCTTTCTTCTCACCTTGAAATGAGGGAGTGTTCCCCACTCCCTCCAGCCACATTTTTCCCTGTGCAGAGTCATGACTCAGACAGGTCCTTTCCCCAGAAACTGCCATTTTCAAGTGAGCCCTCCCAGTCTGTCGCCCTGTAGGAGATAACATTTGCACCGTATCGCATGATCTGTCCTCGCCCTTCCTCTGGAAATAGGAATAGACACATCCACCCACCCAACAGGGCTGTTAAGACACACACACACACGTACACACATGCACACAAACACACATACGCCCCGGATACACCGTCTCGTCTTGCAGCAAGATTTACTCAGCTCACAAAACTCACAAAGTCTGACTTAGGTTTTGTAATGTTTAGCTTTGCTTCCCCAAACTGCGACCCTGAAAACTAAATTAACAAATCTGTGTCCACGAGCACGTGTGTGTATTTCCCTTGTTCTCTTATCGTTGTGGGCACTGCTTAGTCACTGATGTCAAGTATTGAGCTACGTGGGTGACGATGAAAGAACCTCAAAGTGTTTCTCAAAAGACTGAGATGGGGAAGTAGCCCCCTTTCTTGGATGAAGATGTGTAGTGGCTCGACCTCTTCGACATCGGCAACCGTCACTGCATTTGTGGTTCTCATCCTTTCCATCTGAACATCTTTATCCTCCCCTTCGGGTTCTTCAGGGTTTGGACAAATATCGCTGCCTCTTGGAGAAATTCTAAAACCAAAACAGTCTGTTAATAACAGGTTTCCAGTTGAAACGCTTGTCGCAAAAATAGTGAACATTCTGCAGACTGCTCGATCATTTGAATAGATGAACTCTGAGTACAACGCAGGCTCCATTTTTCTGCTCTCTACTGTCTGCCTTGCAAACAGCCTGGTTTCCATCAATGAGGCAACTGAGGCTACTCTTACATCATCCTTGCTTTCTGCCTAGGTTTAATTTTCCTCATCAGTTGTGGCTTTTTTTTTTTTTTAATAATAAAATAGTACATACTCTCTGGCAAAGGATTTGGGGCCACCATTTGCACGAAAAAGGCACCTAGCAACTGTAATTTTGACATGGATGGAATTCTGAAGACCTTGCAAGAACTGTGGATTAAAACAGTTGGAATCAGGGATGCATCCCAGAAAATCCAGGGCACAGAATCATCAGTAAGTGAGCACTGTCTTCTCCTAGGAATAGGTCAGAATCCCCCATTCCTGATTGTTACCAATTCAATTCAATTCAATTCAATTCAATTCAATTCAATTCTTTGCTTCATCATCCCCACCACTGAGGACTGTGGATTCTCAGCTCCCTCCTTCATACTGTTACAAATTACTGCTGTAAACAGATTTCCTAAAACATGGCTGTCATCTTGTCATACTCCTGCCCTAACACCTACTTCGCACTTGAACTTGATGCATATTTTGTAAGTTAGGCGAAGTTTCCAAACCACACCGGTCTCGGTTTCCCGTTATGCAATCTGCAAAATCTCCTCTATGCTTCTCTATTCCAAAACCCTCCAAAATTTAGCTTCGACTTAATTTTCTATTATCATTTGACACAAATGTAAAGTTCTTTCCAGCTGCCTTCTCAAATCTATAGGAAGGTGGTGTTTATATCAACTTTTGTTCTTTTGCTCAGACTATTCTATCTTCCTGGATTGGCTACACTTAGCCATTATTTTCGAGATTTGACCTCTCATATATAACTTTCTTCTAGTATGTAAGTGAAATTACGGTATTCCTTAATTTTTTGGCGTCTTATGTGTGCTAATGTGGCTTCTCTCACTGTAGCAAGCTCATTAAAATAGCATGAATTATAATAATTTTGTATAGTACACAATTCCTAGAAAACAATCCCGTGCAGTAATTTTTACGTAATCAACTTAGGCATATTAAAATGTTTTCCGCAATGAGTATTAAAATAAAACATGAAATTTTCTTTGAATTTTCTCAACCTGAACACAGGATCTTTTCTCATTAATTTCTTCCTGAACTTCATTTCCAGACACCGGAGAACAAAAACAAAAATGCAAAAGTGAAGGTAAGGCTAAGGGGAGAAAAAGACAATTAGTATTAGAAATCGCCATAAAAACAACAATTTCAGCGCTGGAATTTGTTTAAGGAGTTTGAGCATATGTACAAAGGTAGGTCTGATAACATTTTCACAAGTTTGAAAGAGGATCTAATGCCCAATGAAACTCTCAGAGCTAACTTCACTACTTTTCAGAGAAACCACAACAGACCAGATAGTAGTAAGTTGGTACTAGGCTATTCGTGCCATCGCGAACTTGGACTTCATACTCAGTGTCAGATGATTTTTACACACATATGGTCCAGATTTTAAAGCCCACGTGTGCGTGCATGCGTGTGTGTGTGTGTGTGTGTGTGTGTGTGGTGTTGTTTCAGACGCCTAAAATGCTGGACTTTTAAGGGCCAATATCAAACTTTTTAACTCAATGCTAAGCATCCAAATGTGTCCCTCTCATGCAAAAACATTTAAATGGAAATGTATTCTTACTATTAGCAGGGCCAGAAATCCAATCTGATGTTCTGAAGCTCCTAAATAATCCGTGGAGTCGGGAGAAATCTGCAAAATGAGGCAAGGCATGTTTAGATGAACCTCTATCTGTTCTTGAATCTCATCTCATCTAAGATAAACGAATGTCCATTAAATGACCTTGCCAGAGTTTTCTCTTGTGCATCAGGTAAAAGTCAATTTCTGCGTAATGTGTCTTCCTTGGTTTCAAGGTCACTCAGTGTCCTGTTATCCTGTGCTTGGCTCTAAGCTCAGATGCTTCTATACACTGCGTCAGCAGGATTTGTCCTGACCCATCAAAGCCATGGGCAGGATTCATCTTAAGACAAACCCTCTCCCCTAATTTCACCTGCCTTGCTCTCTACATCTGCTTTCCTTCTGTCTCTTCTTGTCCAACGGCCCTGGAACCATTATGTTGCTCTGTCCCTTGCTCCACCAGCTCTGAGAATAGTCCTGACAACCCCTCATGCTAAAGACAAAAGCTATTCGCCTGGAGTTTTCCATGGTTGTCATTAGATTTACAATACACAATAATTTTATGTGCATACATAATACACAGGCATAATACTTAAGCGCATGATTTTCATGAGAGTCACAATACATTTTGAAACATCCCCCAAATCTTTAGTAAATAAAGAGTAAAGAGCCAATTTTGTTTCTTGAGCTGTGTTTCCCAGGACCTTTTTCTGAAAATGTTAAGCTAAGATAGTGAATCTCTACCACCGCCATCCACCGTCACCGCCATCCACCGTCTAGAAAAGATGACTTTTTTTTTTTTTCTCATTGAACAGTTTGCCAGGACCCTGGCGTTCTTTCAGATGATCTTGCTCTCCCACGTGCCTTGGTCACCCACTTTCAATAACTGGACCACATCCCAAATCAACTTCAGACCCCCTAATCTTTGCCCTGTCTATCATGTTTTATTTTTTCAGCTTCCTTGCTCTACTAGCCTTATTCCGTGATTTGGAGTTGGTGACCCTCCAACCCACCGACCCAACCCCTTTCTCACTGTCCACAAACCTCCTAATTTCCTTAACTGCGTCATTCCCTGGTCTGTTGTTACAATTCCTCCTTATACAGAACTGCTGCTCCTTTATCCTTTTCTTTGTCGGACTCACGCGGCAAAACACTAACCCTGACTGAATCCAATGCCACCTGCCCTGAACTGCATCCGAGGAGGAGGCTGTGATAAAACAACAACAACAAACCAACAACAACAAAGGCATCAACTTTGCTGACTTCACTTGAAAAGTAGGGCAAGGACTCTTTTAGTACTTCCTGTCAGTGCTACTGACTACTTTCTGAAATGATTGCTTACTATTCTCCTCATTCAACTATTTTCCATCTCCCTGTTATTCTTTTCAGCAAAACCAGAAGTCGCTGTCTCTAGGCCCTGTACCCCTTCCTCATTTCACATTATCGACTAAGCTTCCTCTTGTTGGGTTTTGTGTTCAACCTCCGTTGAGTTCTATCTTGTAAATATCACCAATGGCTTCCATGTAGTCAAATCCAGCGGTCTCTTCTCGGTTGTCAACTTTTAAGACCTCTGTGTTAATGGCTGAATCACTCCCTCCTTCCTGAAACATTCTTTATTGCCATCTGGCACACAACCCAGTGTACGGATGCTTTTAGTGTTTAAGGAGGGTTTCTGAGAAGAGATTCTGGCACACAACGGTCCCCCATTTTTTTCTCCTACCTCATGGGCTCCTTCTCAACCTGACTTGCTGACTCTTCCTCTTCCCAATCTTTAAATTTTGGAGTTCAAGGCCAAACCCTTGGCCCAGTTTTTATACTGACTCAGGAGGTTATATAATCTGGCCCCATGGCTTTAGATGTCACTTATATGCTAATGAATCTCAGTAACCACATGCTGAATTTCAGACTCCAACACCCTACCGGCTACATATTTCCCACCGCATGCCTATTAGGAACCTTAAACCTAATATGTCTAAAATGAACAGAAAAAGCACATCTCATTAGCCTCCCACTAGGGTCATTTGTTCCCAGGAGAGAGGGTTATCATGAGAATTATAACATTCCACTACTGTGGAGTTGCCTTTGACCTTCATGAACCAAGGCAGAACTTCCTTATTGACTAACATGACCCTTGCCTATGATAAGAGAATGATCTCTCCAAAGACAGAGGCTTCAAATATTGTACAGATAAGGACTCCACCTACATTTTTACAATATTCTAAGCTATCTCCAATGGCCACGCATTTCATGACCCTATGGCAGGTGTGAAATTACTTACCTCGGAGAAAATGAATAGAGAGCCAATCAGTGTGAAAGGTGGTATTAATATAGTGCAGAGAAATAGCCCTAGAAATCCATATTCATTTAGATCCGTAGCAACTATCGAGAAGATGGTGATCTAAAAAATAAAGTGCAGCCTAATTTCACTAACGTGAAAGAATCTGAATTCTAGGATGTTTTCCGAGAGAGTGAGAATTCATCTCACAAAGGTTCCCATTTTCAACTTTTGCCTCCTAAGGCCATACTGCCACGATGTTTGCTTTCTTTTTTTCTTTGTGACACGAGATTGTGTCACGATTCTGTATTGGAGTGACTGACATTTGTAAGACACAACAGGGCTTCTCAAATTCAGCGCGTGCACAAATCAGCTGGAATCCTTGCTGAAATTCGGATTCTGACAAAAGGGCTATTTCTTACACATTACTCTGGATTTTTTTTCCATTTCACAGCAGGTCATAGACACCTGTCTGGGTTTAGGCACACCAGCTATTTCACCTTCATAGCTGCACAGTATTTCCTTGACTGGATGTGCAAGGATTCCACGGTTTTGCCTTCAGAAAGTATGTTGTTTCCATGTCTCTGCCCCTGTAAATGATGGTCTACACAAACCCTTGTAGATCGACACTCACCGTCTTCAAGGAAACATTCTGAGATTCTGAGAAGTGTAAATGCAGGTTAACATTTATGTGAATTCGAATTTTCAACAGTTACTAACAGATAATTTTTCAAAACAATGGCGACACTCTATTTTCTTATAAACCATGAATCCGTGTGTATTTTATGCCTCCTCACTGACACAGGGTGCTACAATTGATTCTTGCAGGTGTCTTTGTTTTATTGCTGATATTAAGCAAACAGCTGTATAAGCTTACTATGTTTTTTGTTTTTAGTTTGGTTTTTAGTAATTTGTCCTTCCAGTGTTTATACTTTTTACTGGGCATTTTTAAAGGAATTGTATGGTGTTTTCTTAATTCATGCTGTTTTCCTCTGCTGGTTTGATAGCTGCTCATACTGAACCATCATCACAATCTGAAATAAATCACTGGCCTGCTTTTCCTCTTCTTTTAAATTCCTTCTGGGTTTTCTTTGTCATGTTTTTGTTTAGGGAACTGTCCTTGATTCTCCAGGCTAATTTGATTTTTTTTTTTTTTTTTTTTTTTTTGCTCTTTCTTAGGATTTGTTGTTAAAGTTATGCTCGCTTTATAAAAGGAACTATTACACTTTGTGGATTTTTAAAATATAAATATGTTTGGGGCGCCTGGGTGGCTCAGTCGGTTAAGCGTCCGACTTCAGCTCAGGTCACGATCTCGCGGTCCGTGAGTTTGAGCCCCGCATCGGGCTCTGGGCTGATGGCTCAGAGCCTAGAGCCTGCTTCCGATTCTGTGTCTCCCTCTCTCTCTGCCCCTCCCCCCGTTCATGCTCTGTCTCTCTCTGTCTCTAAATAAACGTTAAAAAAAATAATTAAAAAAAGAAAAAGAAAAAAAAAAGAAAATATAAATATGTTATAACCATGATTCCCAAAGCTATGCAATCTTCATGGATGTTTAACAGAATTCAGTGGTCCCGACCAGTGCTTTTATAGCATTTCTTATTTTCTTAAATTCTTTATTTTAGCTTATTTCTTGGTTGGATTAATTTCATCCTTAAATGGTTCATCTCTCTTCCACCAGCTTTATTGAGATATTATTGACATATAACATTGCGTAAGTTTAAGATGTACAATGGGATGATTTGACACACATATATATTGTGAAATGATTACCAAAATAAGGTTGGTTACCACATCCCGAACTTCACACAGTTACCATTCTGTTGTGACAATGAGCAGATTTAAGAGCTACTCTCTTAGCAACTTTCAAGTAAATGGTACAGCCTTGTTAACTATAATCATCATGCTGTAAATCAGATCCCCAGAACTTACTCATCTGATAACGAAATTTGTACCCTTTGACCAATATCTCCCTATTTCCCTCACCCACAGCCCCCGGTAACCATCATTCATTTCTCTGTTTCTATGAGGTTGGTTTTTTAGGTTCCAGATATATGTGAAATCATACACTATTTGTCTCTTCCTGTCTGACTTATTTCACTTAGCCTAATCTCCCCAAGGTTAATCCTGCAAGTAGCAGGATTATTATGGCTGAATAATATTCCATGGTATGTATATACGACATTTTCTGTAGCTATTCGTCTGTCAGTGGATAATTAGGTTGTTTCCACGTCTCGGCTATTGTGAACAATGCTACAATACACATGGGGTGCACGTATCTCTAAGAGATAGTGATTTCATTTCTTTCGAATAAATACCCAGAAGCAGAATTGCTGGATCATATAGTACTTGTATTTTTTTTTAATTTCTGAGGAAACTCCATACTGTTTTCCACGGTGGCTGCACCAATTTACATTCCCGGTAACAGTGTAAAGGATTCTCTTTTCTCCATATCCTTGCCAGCATTTCTTATCTCTTCTCTTTTTGATGATGGCCTTTTTAACAGGTGGGAGGTGATAGCTCAGTGTGGTTTTGACTTGCATTTCCCTGATGATTGGTCACATTAAGCTTATTTTCACGTACCTGTTAGCTATTTGGATGCGTTCTTTAGAAAAATGTCTATGTCCCTTACCCATTTTAAAATCGGATGATGACGGTGATGCTTACTTTGCTATTGAGTTATTTAGGTTCCTTACATAGCTCGGGTATTAACCCCTTACTAGATCTATGGCTTGTAAATATTTCCCCCATTCCATACATTGCCCTATCATTTTGTTGATTGTTTGGTTTTCTGTGCAGGAGCTTTTTTAGTTTGATATTCTCCCCCCCTCCCCCCGCCCCGTTGATTTTGCCTTTAAGACATATATTCTTAAAATTATTTAAAAATGATTTAAAAATAAAATGATGTGTACTGAATGCGTACTTACAATTAAGAAGAAAAATGACCAGACGCCACTATTTTTCCTCCCATTGCGAAAAATGAATGAAATCACGTATGTCAAGAAAACCAGGGAAGAGACATATCCAATACTACACAAGATCTGAAAAGCAGAAATGTTAAGGTTGGATAACATAACTACTCTCCAGGAAAGTAGTCAGCCTTAAGCCTCACCTTTCCAAACCATGCTATAGGAAAGGTAACGTGAATTTCTTTAGTTTAAGATTAATCATGTTACGGCATTCATGAAATGCAGTCTAATAAAAGTATCTCATAACTTTTACCACTTACCTGAACTAACAGGTTTTGAATTACAAATATAATCTCATCTGGGCTGAACACGTAATCCATTATTTGCATGAGAAGGAGGATTAAGAAGTAGAGTGAAATATCCACCAGTGCCTGGCCAAACCAGTAAGCAGAAGGGTAGAGGCCTGAAATCCGGAGCTGGGAGTGAGCTTTGCTCTGGTAAAGGAAAGGAGGCATCATCAAAACTGCTGAACAGTTGAGAAATTGCAAATACGTGGTCACAAAATCATTCACTTTTGTCCCGTGTCCCTTTCGTATATCACACCGATTTAGTAACTGACACGGTCACTTGCCATACTCCTCTGTCAGGGGGATCAGTGGTGCTCCGGACCGTATGGTGACGTCACCGTCCAAGAGAGAAATGCACTCACATAACCAGCTCATGCTCCACCACCACATGACTGGGCATTGCCTCAGTGAGAAAATTCCTGTTCTTTTCTTTGCAATGCTACCCTTCCTTTTTTTTTTTTTTTTTTTTAATTTTATTTATTTATTTTATTTTTTTTTTCAACGTTTTTTATTTATTTTTGGGACAGAGAGAGACAGAGCACGAACGGGGGAGGAGCAGAGAGAGAGGGAGACACAGAATCGGAAACAGGCTCCAGGCTCCGAGCCATCAGCCCAGAGCCTGACGCGGGGCTCGAACTCACGGACCGCGAGATCGTGACCTGGCTGAAGTCGGACGCTTAACCGACTGCGCCACCCAGGCGCCCCTACCCTTCCTTTTGCGAGAACACAAATTGTACACAGATTCAAAAGATGTAGGCTTGCAATTTCCCGTAAGACTCTTAAAATTTATGCTGGATGTGAACAGTCCATTTATAATTGGCATTTCATTTTAGGTCCAAGGAATGCTCTTCTAACAAGTCAATTTCATTACACGCTCTTTAGGTTGGCATAAGAAGACGTCTGCTAAAATTAATAACATAAAAATGGTCTTGATTTATTGCCTTGAAGTAAACCACATCGTTCGCTATTACATAGGAAAACGAGGAAGTTGATTTTGATACTGTGACCCACTATAAGCCACATTGTTGCAGTGACTGTCTTAACACAAGGCTTAAAATGTTACTTGAATGTTCCTAACAGTGAAGCACAAAAGTAATAAAAAATTTTAAATCTAACATTGAGTCTATGTAAAGACATTCGTTAGGAAAACAGTTGGAATGGAGACAAATATTCCGGAAAGGGGAATGTACCCAGAAAAAAAGCAGGAGAGAGAATAATAGTGAGGGCGTGTTAGAGAGCTGGACGTTTTCTGTTCGTTGATGTGTTTGTTTACTGAGCACACCATGTGCCTGACTTTGTGTTGGTCATGGGGTTCTTGGGGAGTTTGAGTTGCAGTGAGGAAGGTAGATAAAAGCAACATGGAAATAAATGTAGCAAAAGCTACATAATCAAAATTGTTCACATTAAAATTTAAAAAGTGGGGTGCCTGAGTGGCTCAGTCGGTTGAGCGTTTGACTCTTGATTTCGACTCAGGTCATGATCCCAGGTTCATGGGATGGAGCCTTGCATTGGGTTCCGCACTGGGCACAGAACCTGCTTTGGATTTTCAATCCTTCTCTCTCTCTCTCTCTCTTTCCCTGCCCCTCTCCCCGCTCTCTCTCAAATATAAAATAAAATAAAATAAAATAAAATAAAATAAAATAAAATAAAATTTAAGAAGTAAAATTAAAAGTGTTAAGATAAGGATCACGTGAGAGCCTTTAGGAGGGAGATGAATTGGGGGCACCTGGGTGGCTCAGTTGACTAAGTGTCTGACTTCGGTTCAGGTCATGATTTCACAGTTGGAGAGTTTGAGCCCCGTGTTGGGCTCTGTGATGACAGCTCAGAGCCCGGAGCCTGCTTTGGATTCTGTGTCTCCCTCTCTCTCTGCCCCTCTCCCACTCATGCTCCATCTGTCTAAAAAATAAATAAACATTCAAAATTTTTTTTAAAAAAGAAGGGAGGTGAATTGTAATTAGTCTATCTGTCAGAGAGGGTTCTCTTGAGAAGGACCCGAGTTAGGATCTAAGCAGTGAGTGGGAGTGATACAGGTGACTGGTAGGGAGCATGGCAGGCAGAGAGAATAGGAGAGAAGACTTGCGTGGGTACAGGTGATGCTCTCGGGAAACTGGAGAGAAGCCAGCAGGCTAGACATAGTCATCAGGGTGACAGTGATGTCGTCTCAAAATGGAGAGAGACATCCGGGTCCAGACCATGCATGGCTTTTCAAGCTAGGCAGCAAGAGTTTCATTCTTACCCTTCGGTTTGGCAAGAAACCACAGAGGGGACTTAGGCAGGTAATCAACGTGGCTAGATGTGTGTTTTTAACTAATTGCTCTGTCACACGGATACGAAGACTAACGGGGATCCACACACAGTGAACAGCGGGAGGCTGATGTGCTCGTTCAGGAGAGAGATGTTAGTGGCTCTGACTAGGGTGTTGAAGGAGAGGGTGGGGGAACGTGGAAAGATTCTAAACATATTTCAGAAGCAAATTCCGTGACATCGCCATTGGCCGGCTGTGGAGGTTAAGGAGAAAGCCGTATCAATACCATGGGACTGCCAATTAAATTTGAATTTTAGATGAATATCTTAAAAAAAAAAATGTTTAGTACAAGTATGTTCCAACGGAATGAAGCTCGAATGAACCTTTAAAGGGGCCATCTTTTCCAACAATAAGGCAAAGTGCTGTGCTGAGTTGGTTAGGACTTTGAGTAACTTGGTGTAGTTTCTGAAAGTGAAAACCATCCCTGAGTGGGGCATTGTGATGATGTCAGAAGGTTGCGGTCATCCATAACAAGCTCAGTGATGAACCAGATGAAGGCTGCCGTTCCCTGTTAGCTGATGGTACCTCCCAAGCTTCCTGAGGTCCCAAATTTGTTTAAGAGAAGTAACCTTTGCTTCATATTTGTCAACCTTTTCTTTTTTTTTTTTTTTTTAATTTTTTTTTTAACGTTTTATTTATTTTTGAGACAGGGAGAGACAGAGCATGAACAGGGAGGGGGCCAGAGAGAGGGAGACACAGAATCTGAAACAGGCTCCAGGCTCTGAGCTGTCAGCACAGAGCCTGAGGCGGGGCTGGAACTCACGGACCGTGAGATCATGACCTGAGCCGAAGTCGGCCGCTTAACCGACCGAGCCACCCAGGCGCCCCTTGTCAACCTTTTCTTAAAATGCCTGGCGATGCATTGTTGCAAGCACACAAACTGGGCTCACCACCTCCGTGTAAATGGAACGATCATAGTGGAGAAGGGGTCTGTGAGTAACAGGAACACATAAGGACTTTGTTAACTCTTCTTACTTTATAGTCGCTGATGCTGCTCATTGCAATGTAAGGAGTAAAGCAGGCGGCGACAGGGATCCAGAAGAAGGCGTTACTCAGGTACTCGTGGTCATAAGACACGTGCTCCTGAAATCGTGCAGAACACATGAGCTAATGGCGGCTGGATGTATGGTTCATCTGTACTTAACCATTCAAATAAGTGAACTGGTCGAACCCCCCAGAGCACTTCCCAAGGTCCCATTTGCAACTTCTCACCCACACTCTTTCAATCCCGTGGTGCAGGAACCTGGGCATTTTGAACATATATCCTGCTTAACTGGGGAAGAAGCAAACTCCACGGAGTTGTACCCGTTGGCTAAGGTCCCACAGTTAATAACTCGTGAGGCAGGCACAAAGCCTCTGTGCCTCTGACCTCATCATGATGGCAACATTTAGCCGATGTTTTAATAGACATCAGAGTGGGTGTGCTTTCAGTGGAAGAGCTATCTCGCTACGCTCAGCAACTGGGGCCAAATCAGTTCAGTCCAACATTTGCAAAGAATCGTTCCTTTAGCGCAACGAGGTGTGGAAGTGGCAAGTTCAAATGCCTTCAGGGACCTGGCAGATACAGATTTCTTGAGGAAATAGGTGGTGGGGCTGGGAGAAGAATGGCCAGCACACCTCTACATACGGGCAGTGAATTTAAACAATTAAAAATCCTATGCAGGGTAAGGAGGGCCTTGCGCTTTGCTAGAAGCCTTAGTTTAATATGGGATTAGTTGTCTCACTACACAGCACGTCATCTGAGGTCAGGTATCATGTGTTACTTCCCTCTCCTCTTAGCCCCTCCTAAACCTCAGTGCCCTTCTGAGCACATAAAAACTGCTCAAGATGCTTATGCAGAGATTCAGCCCCGGACACGGTAGAGAAGACACCAAGGACCCATTTCATATCTTTCCCTGTGGTCACCCTTGTAGATTTTCCAGATCTGGGAGATCTTTGGGAATGGAAAAATCGCAATTAGTCTAAACAGCCAGCCTCCTTCCTCACAACTTGGTTTGTAAACGACATGCTATGTCCATGTGAGATCATACCCCACCAAAGTCAGAGTTTTGTAGGGGCTCAGCCTGGAGGGACCCCCAGGGACACCGGACGTCACTGGGTCATTTGGTCAGTTGAGGACATGCAGGAGTGGCTGGTTAAGAACACTTCGGAACGTCGAGCTCTGTGCTTTAGATCCAAGGGGGATGGGCTTGCAGAACTGTAAGAGAATGCCAGAAGCTGGGTGGGGAAATCAGCAGGGGATGCCCAAAGAGAATTTATCAACCATGAACTCGAGGTCAGCTGGGCTGGTGGGTAGCAAATACTTTGTAGTTAAGGCATCTTTGTAAAGGCAGGAACTCAGGGCGGGTTATCTGTTCATTCTTGGGAGTGCTCTCCTCTTGCCTATCCAGATTATTCACTAGCCTCTTCAAACATAATAGCCAAGGAAACATATCATCACTTCTTTATGTGGCAGTTTCCTTAGATGTGTAATATAATAATGATAATACTGTCCATCTTAAAAGTCTTATTAGGACATTGAAATATGATAATACATGTAAATCACACGGTAAATGTTCTAAGTATCTGAGGTTAACCTGGAGCCTCCTGTTGTGGGGAATAAGTTTAGGAATTCTCTGAGCCCCACGTGGATGGGTTCACAAGGCATAAAGAATTACAAAGCCACAGGATGCTCACACCCAAGTTTGGGTAAACAAGATTAAGTAAATAGGTATCGAGAAGGCGGGGCAAAGACCCCAATGCAAGGGTATATGAGGTAAAGAAGATTAGGGATTCTGGACGGATACACCCCGCAATTTAGTACCATAGCAGAAAGCTGCTTTCACTGGAAGAAAAGACCAAATCGGGTAAACAGGTAAATAGGGCTATTGGCTCTGCCTGGTGAAGCTGCCCAGAGCTAATTAGCAAAAGAAAGGTAGCTTGTTGACCCTGAGGTTACCTGCTTTATCTGTCTTATCCCCTAGGCTGGCTAAGATAAACAGACATGGTGCCTCCTGTCTGCTGTTAACAACCATCTGCCCGGCGGCAGGATTTTGTTTTGTATTGACCCAAACGCCTAACACCGTGTATCTTCCAAACCCCCTTTCCCTCACACCCACCAGTTAGTGTTCACAGATTTATTGTCTCTTTGTGCCCGTCCATCACCATGTTTGTAAGCATGATCCTAATAAAAATGGAGCAAGGCCCCTTAATCGGGGCTCTTGTCTTCTCCTGGACATTAGCCAGCTCTCATATTTTAATCCTGCATCCCGCTTTCTTGTCTAGCAAGACAAGAAATTCTAGACCCAAAGTCTATGACATCCTGTGAACAGGGAGACAGTTGTTTCTTCTCAAGAGATTTCAGGAGGAAAGACTCTTGTGATGTGGATGGAGAAAACGATGCCGTAAAGTGCTTATGAGGAACGTGGGGCAGCCCTCATCACACCCCAAATCTCTATAGCTTTCCAACAGCGTGCAAGAGGCACTCAACAGTCCTCAGAGCTCTTTCTGAAGAGGCACAGGTTACAGCAGAGGTGGAAGTTGTTAAACTACCTGCATGATGGGCACATCAAACAATGAACAAGGGAAACTGGAGAGAGCTTGGCAGTGAGGACATCTCGGCAGCGGCTGAAGGGAAATTCTGCTCGGCAACATCGAACACATCTTCATCTACAGAAGGGACGGGGGTCAAAGCCAAGCACTACCGGAGACAATCACACAGGTCACCAAGGCTGTGGTGACAACATATGTAGAAGCTACCAGTGGCAGATGCAGCTAGAGAAGGAAGCGATGTCTCCACGGCACCATTTCTTTCTGTCTTAATCTCTCCATCCTTCCTCGTGGCTTCCAGCGCCAGCAACATTTTACTCAGAAGGGAGCAGAAAGAGGGGGTGGGCAGGGCGTCCAGAGCAAGATCAACTCTCTCCTTTCTACTCCAAGATGTTAAACAATAAAAGGGGAAAATAAAGGCCAAAGTCCACCGCAGCTCACCCACGCCAGTCCACATCCATTAGGTCAACAAAGTGACCCCGTGGTGTTTGAATTGGAAAGGACATTGAAGCTTTGGACAGCACTGGAATCATTCTTAATAACAAAGAGCGACCAGGAAACTACAGAGTATTCCCAAGGTATCATATCAAGAAGGTGAAGGGAGATTCAACATGGCGGGGTATTAGATCCGCACACCCCCCCCCACTGTGGAGATTCTGACTCAGGATGTCAGCAGACCTGGAAAATTATATTTTATTTTTTTTTAATTTTTATTTATTCTTTATAAGTTTATTTATTTATTTTGAGAGAGAGAGAGAGAGCATGCACAAGCAGGGGGGAAGCAAAGAGAGAGGGAGAGAGAGAATTCCCATGGTGACGGTGCAGAGCCTGACGTGGGGCTCGAACTCACCAACTGTGAGATCCTGACCTGAGCTGCAATCAAGAGCTGGACACTTAACTGACTGAGCCACCAGGCGCCCCCCAGGAGATTAGATTTTACACAAGAACTGCTTCTAGTTTTAATTCAGCCTGGCCTCTGATCTAGTCAAAGCTGAACGTTCTTTAATGGAAACTTGGTGCACTCCCCAGAAAAATAATATTAAGAGTAGTTGCGTTAATAAGCACAATTTACTGAGTGCCTGTGGTTTTCTATGTTTATGTGCTTATTATTGGTCTTTACAATAACTCGGTCAACTGAACCTGCTGCTTGCATTGCCTTATTCACTTCTCAAGAAAACTTGTGATGAAATTTTTATCTGTATTTTTCTGTGGATTGCTGACCCAAAGCCTATGGAAGTCGAGTTGTTACAAAGTCCACAGAGTCTGGCCTTTAAGACTGGCTGTTTCAATGAAGTCCCATTACCACAGATGTGACAGGTGGTGACAGATCTAAGAGGAGAGGCCGTCATTTCCTTCTCCCAATTAATTATATTTTCTGCTGTTCCATTGACTCTAAGCCACCCAATTCAGGTTGCAATGTTACATAATCATTGCTAGATAGTGTGTGTCTGCATATATGTGTGTGTATGCATGAACGCAGAAACGTAAACTATATGTATTTAAAACATACATGCATTCAGGGTGCCTGGGTGGCTCAGTTGGTTAAGCGTCCGACTTTGGCTCAGGTCATGGTCTCACGGTTCGTCAGTTCGAGCCCCGCATCGGGCTCTGTGCTGACAGTTCGGAGCCTGGAGCCTGCTTCAGATTCTGTGTCTCCCTCTCTCTCTGCCCTCCCCTGCTTGTGCATGTGTGTGCGCTCTCTCTCTCTCTCAAGAATAACTAAAACACTAAAAAAAAAAAAAAAAAATTAAAACATACACATATTCAAGGACAAATTCACAAAAATTAACATGATATTGGGGCACGTGGGTGGCTCAGTTGGTTAAGCATCTGACTCTGATTTTGGCTCATGTCATGATCTCAGATTGTGAGATTGCGTTCCCTGTGCTGACAGCTGAGAGCCTGCTTGGGGTTCTCTCTCTCTCTCTCTCTCTCTCTCTCTCTCACTCTCTCTCTCTCTCCCTCTGAAAATCAATAAATAAACATTATAAAAACAGACAAACAAACAAACATATTATGTCAGCATATTCAAGCGTCTTCTTGAAAACTTC
The DNA here is from genome assembly GCF_046562875.1 of Panthera onca. Classification (NCBI taxonomy): domain Eukaryota; kingdom Metazoa; phylum Chordata; class Mammalia; order Carnivora; family Felidae; genus Panthera; species Panthera onca. Next base: position 5,014,987 of record NC_138352.1, read on the forward strand.
TTAGGGCTCAAGGTAAATGAGATAATATTATACTTACTTCAAAATAAGTACTTCTGTCGGTCTGAATGCGCTCCGAAGAATTAAAGATCCCAAGCAGCCCATTGCTGATGATATCCATGAGGACAGGAAAGCAGTTCAGCCTTTTGGTGTTACATGCTATCGAGAATCTGTGACCCTACGATATAACAAACATGCATTCTAAGTCCTCAGGAAGCAAACACAAAATTTAGCGAAGGGATATGGTAGAAAATCATTTGACGTATTGACAACACGAGAAAGCCAAGGCACCGGAAGTGATTAACATCACCATTCCTCATATTATCTGATTAATTCCTGATATACCACGAGGGACATCTTTGCTCTCTACTGGCCACGGCATCAGCCAGGTGGCTGTTGATGCCTCAACTCTCACAACACAAAATCCCTCTGGTGATTTTTAGCAACGTCACCATAAAAGTCCACAGAACAGCGTGTCTTTAACGTGACATTAGGCTTTCTTTCCAAATGCAACACATTCATTTTATAAATTACGAATGGGTGAATACTTGGAGGTAGAAGGCAGGCGGCTATCGTTATGAAAGCGTACGTTTTCACAACTACGGATCCTGCGGTGGCAACGTCGCATGTAAAATCTCTTTTAAAATGACATTTTAAAATCATTTCACCGAGTATGTCAGTCAAGCCATTATGTTGTATACCTTAAACTGATACAGTGCTGTATATCAAGCATATCTTAATAAAACTGGGGGAAAACATAAGGTAAAAAAAAAAGTTACATCTGTATCCGTATCTATCTTTAAAAAAAACATAGGACATATATATACATACACATAATATAATTACTTCTCCCCCAGATAAAAAGAATATACGAGGGGCGCCTGGGTCGCTCAGTCAGTTGAGCATCCAACTTCAGCTCGGGTCATGATCTCTCAGTTCATGAGTTCGAGCCCAACATCGGGTTCTCTGCTATCAGTGCGGGGGGAGGAGGGTCCGCTTTGGGTCCTCTGTTCCCCTCTCTCTGCCCCTCCCCCACTTGTATGCACACACTCTCTCTCAAAAATATACACACATTTTTTAAAACTCTGGCAAAAAAAATAAGTAAATTATTATTTGGGCATGCAGTTTTGCAATCATAAATAAATTATGTGACTTGCATCTTATCTAATTACTTAAAGCAATGTTTATTGATATTAAGAATGCCATTTTTTAAAAATTGTTTTTCTGAGCACACTGGTAACTAACTTGATTAAGACGTACTAAGGACTAGTTTGATCGGAGGTAATTTCTACTAAATATGTTTTTAAGTTTATTTGTTATTTATTTTGAGACAGACAGGGAGAGTGAATGGGAGAGGGGCAGACAGAGAGAGAGGGGGACAAAGGATCCGAAGCAGGCTTTGTATTGACAGCAGAGAGCCTTATGCGGGGCTCACATTCATGGACTCTGAGATCATGACCTGAACCAAAGTCTGACACTTAACCGACTGAGCCAGCCAGGCGCCCTGAAGGTAATTTTTAACTTTATTATTGGCATGGAAATTATTTCTGAAAATTAACTCTGACAAGTTGCCAATGGTCAGGCTTTGTGAGACTTACGTGCCGTGATTTATACATATAACATTGTCTTTTCGTCTTTTTTCATTTGTTTACTACAAGGATCTCTCCCCAAACTCCCATGGGGTCTAGGCAGATCATACACATAAGTGAAGCCGTGTGGAGAAGAGTAACAGACGAATGAAGTCCAAGTCTAAACTGGGCAACTGTTTCGCAATTCCAAATGCAGACTGCCAGAATTAGCACATGAAGGGTTTTTTCAAGAGTAGCCAGAAATTTCAACTAAAAAAAAATTTTTTTAATGGTTATTTAGTTTTGAGAGAGAGAGAGAAAGAGAGAGAGAGAGAGAGAGCACAAGCAGGGGAGGGACAGAGAGAGAGGGAGACGCAGAATCCGAAGCAGGTTCCAGGCTCTGAGCTGTCAGCACAGAGCCCAATGTGGGGCTTCAACTCACAAACGGTGAGATCATGACCTGAGCTGAAGTCGGACGCTTAACGGACTGAGCCACCCAGGCGCCCCATAGAAAGTTCAATTTTTATATGAAATACACCACTCTTAAATATTGCCAAATAAGGCGGTCCTTCTCAAACTTTAATGAGCATACTAATCCCCTGCAGATTTTATTAACGTGCAGATATCCAGTAGGTGTGGAATGGGGTCTCAGAGTCTGCATTTCTAACCAGCTCTTAAGTGATCCGCTGATGCTGATTCATGAACCACAAGTTGCAGGAAACTAAGGCATTTTTTTTTTAATATCAGATAGTTGAGCATAAATACTTATCTGAAGATTTGACCCATTTGTGTAGAGTTCAGCAGGTAAGACTTGAGCTTTTTTCCCATAAAAATATACAAAAGCCTACTGTAAAAAATTGGGCACTGATTTTTTTTGATAACAAAACTGAAGTTCATAATAGATATTAATCAGATTTATTATTAGAGGATTCATCAAAATGACATTTGAGTTGAAATCCAATTGAGAATACAATTTAAATTAGTGATTTGAATGGAGCACAGTAGGTAAGATTTAAACTCATTATTAATAATAGTGCATACAATTTAATAAAGAATGAAATCAAATAGCATTTCATTATATGTTGCTGTGTAAATATTTATAGTACAGCTTCTCCTCTAAAAATAAGAGATATCCCACCTGTTTGTGTTAAATCGGCCTTGTATGTCAGTTGTTAGGTGTTATTCAAATGGCATTCATCCCCCATCTTTGGTGAGATCAGAGCCCAACATACCTTGTCGTCACCTGACACAGTGATAGCACCATTGTATGATGGCTCGTTTGGGCCATTTCTAGTTCCAAAGGCATCCACTTCCAAAGCTATGTTCTGTTGCCTCAGTGAATGTACGAAGTTATCAATGCTCGACCCTACCATGAAGGTAAAAATCAAAAGAAGCCAAAGTGAAGTCAAACAATGGTCAAGTAATATTTAAAAAAAAGAACAAAACAAAACAAGACTAAACTAAATGATGTCACCCAAAGCATACCATGATGACCATCTAAGGATTTCCTTAGAAAGGCAGAATTGATGTTGTGATACCCAAATCCATTCTCATATCGAAAGTATGACAAGATTACTTTACCTAGAGTCTAGCTATTGACATATAATTTCTGTTCATGTAGAAATACTACCCAAAATTAACATCATAATCCTTAAAGATCTTCTGTGTTCTTAGAAATTTAGAACAGATTTTTTCCCCCAGACCCCAAGAATGCATAACACTTAAAAAATGTTATGGAAAGACTTCAGAGATCAGTCAGTGACCTACCAACCACCCTTTTTGTTGCTTGATGTGATACACTTTAGGATTTAAGTAACCTCGCAAAACGTGTTTCTAAAAGAAACTCCCCAATCTTGAGTTTTTCACTTTTTAAATTAATTTCTTGTTTGGCCTCATATGTGTTTTCTAAAACATACAAGACTTTATTTTTCCCCTCATGGTTTATGCTGCCCGGGGAATCCTTCAACAGGAGCGACGCGGAAAAGTTACATTTGAGCCCCATGTTTACCTGTTTTATTGATGACCAGTAGGGGGGTCAGAGGAACTTGCGGTGGTTGTCCCGGGGAGAGGAAGTACATATTAGGAGCCAGTCCCCAAGAATAACTCTTTTGATATAACTCATAGAATAGATGTTCCAAAAGCTGAGGGCAAAAGCTGATGCCAAAAAGCAACAATCTACATGGAGGAGAACGCAGAAGAAAAAAATTCACCTATAGCGACCTTTGTAGACTTTTCAGTTTGAGTAGATAATGGGTATTATAATAGAAATACATTATAGACACTAACCAAACAAATGAATCATGCTTCCCACCTCCTCCCCGTTTCTTCTTTCTAAAATGAAATGGCTTCTACATATTTATGCTTGGTCTTTCTCTCTCTCTAAATGCCTCCCCCCAGCCTCCCCCGCTTTTGGAAATGTCATTCAAGCTCATGATGTTGGCTGAGTAGGACTCTTATTTATTTTTGAGAGAGACCTCAAGAGATGGAGGGGCAGAGAGAGGGGGACAGAGGATCTGAAGTGGGCTCGTTGATGGCGAAGAGTTCCATGGGAGCTCGAACTCAAGAACCATGAGATCACAACCTGAGCCAAAGTTTGACATTCAAGTGACTGAGTCACCCAGGCGCCCCTGGCTGAGTAGGACTCTTAAATCTCTCTCCAGTTCCCACTTCTTGCCTCTGTTTCCCTCTTGCATTTCTCCCTTTTTCTGGACCACCGTTGCTGGCAAATCACCAACGCCCAGGCGTATCACTACACTCTGAACTTTTTCCCCCTCCTGTTCCCAATTACAACATTTTCTCATAAACCCAAGTTCCAAGGACCAATCATTTTCTGCTCATTTGTCTCTGGTAAAGTCCCTTTTCTGAATGGTTGAAAATGTCTATCGTAAAGAAAAAAAAAAAAAGAAAATGTCTATCGTATCGTCATTATTACATGCCTAGAAACATTTTCTCTTCCCCTTTTCGAGTCTGGACCTTAATTATCTCCTTCCTGACCTCTTTCAATATTGTCCTCAATGACTGTTTTTCTTGTCTCCAGAGTCTTCTATTTCCAAACCATTTTGTGCTGTTGCCCAATTAGGTTTCCTGGCAATCTGTGCTAATGATGTCAATCACCTTTCCAAATAAAAACTAAAATGTCAGTATTTCCTCATTATTCACAAAGCCCAGCTCTTCAGCTGTATGTAATATAGCATCAAAGTTATTTTTACTTTTCTGTGTACTTTATGTTGTAATTCACTTAACTCGATACCAATCGACCTTTTGACCTTTCAGGTGGCTCCAGACTCAGTACTGCCCCCTCTGCCTGAATTTCCATCCTTCTTTCTTTCCTTAACTAACCGTTACGTTTTCCTACACCAAATTCAATTTCTCCCCCGTAGGAAATTGTTCTTTTCCGATGCTCATATTGGAGCATCATCTTTCTCATACTGAACACTCTGCTTGCCGATATTGCCTAATCTTGTAGCGTGGTTTTTAGTGTACGTCTAATCACCCCCCCAGAGCCAAATCTCACGCCTGATTTATTTTGATAAGTGTGGCAGATATGCAAACATAGCGTGTTAGGCAGAGGTGCTAACAAATGTTTTTTTCTCTGAATGAGTCCTGCCTGGAGAGTAGGGTTTTTACAAGGACGCATTACTCAGCAAAGAGCCCGAAGCTATAGGGAAATCAAGCGGGTTGCAGACAGCAGCATGAAGCTGGGGCGAAGACACAGGCTGGCACAGGGCTCCTTGGGTCAAGAGGCAAGTCTGGGGGATGGGACCTACGTGCTAACTGCCACGCTTCTGAAACACTATTTCAACCCTTTGGGGAGAGCAGGTTCTGTGTGAAATTAACAGAAACCCCCCAATCGGTTAACCTGGTTTAATTACATACCCACCAAAGCAATTAGAAATCGCTTTCTGTGTTGCGAAAGACCGTAATCAAGGGCTCAGAGCACGGACCAAACATATCTGAAACCCTCAGGTACTCACATGGTCAACAGAGTTTTTTTTTCACTCTTTAACTTCAGGAGGCGAACTTTTGCTATGGCACAGAGCTGCTGCCTCCAGAGAGCCACGCCACTGATTAATTTCTTTGTCTCGTTAAAGGAGGACAATGCTTGCTCTAGCTCAACAAGGCTCCCGGTGTCTTTCGTCCTAGGACTTTGTAACTCTCCCCAAATTCCAGTATCTATAAAACACAAAATCAGGAATTTATGCTGCGTCAGCTTAGATGCGCTTTACTTATGTGTCTCTATGACCGTATCTTTTCACCAAATGGTGTCAGAGTAGAAATCTTGGGCAAAGATGTGAATAACCTAATTCATGGCATTGCTAGAGCAACTTAAAAAAAATTTTTTTTTAAATGTTTATTTACTTTTGAGAGAGAGAGAGAGAGAGAGAGAGAGAGAGAGACACAGAGTGTGAGTAAAGGAGGGGCAGAGAGAGAGGGGGGTGGGACACAGAATCCGAAGCAGTCTCCAGGCTCTGAACTGTCAGCACAGAGCCTAACGTGGGGCTTGAACTCACGAACTGCGAGATCGTACCCTGAGCCAAAGCCCGACGCTTAATGGACTGAGACACCCAGGCACCCCTAGAGCAACTATTAAAGGAAACAAAGCAAAATAAGTAAGTAAATAAATAAGGTATAATACAAGAAGGAAAACTAATGACATAATAAAAGAAATCTTGTATTTTATTTAAAAAAATTTCTTTTTGTAATCTTTATTTATTTTTGAGGGAGAGACAGAATGGGAGTGGGGGAGGAACAGAGAGAGAGGGAGACACAGAATCCAAAGCAGGCTCCAGGCTCTGAGCTGTCAGCACAAAGCCGGACATGGGGCTCAAACTCACGAACAGTGAGATCATGACCTAAGCTGAAGTCGGATGCTTAACCAAATGAGCTACCCAGGCACCCCTTGTATTTTCTTTTAAAAAAGCTTTGTGTCTACAGCTTTAAAGGACTTCGTTCATTCTAAGGAAATCAATGAAAAGAAATCCATATTTAGCCTGGAAAAATCTACTCATTGCAAAAAGATAAGCTATTTAGTATTTCTGACTGAGGTGGGAAACCTGGTATATATAGAACCCTCTCCAGGCACCGCCCCCCCAGCCCCAAAAATATGAAATTGGTAGAGACAATACTTTTTTTAGTAGTCATGATTGAAAATTAAAAACCGAAGTGACCTCTTTTGGAAGACAAGCCTAGAGCAACTGATCTACTCTAGACTTTTAGAAAGCAACAATATATGTCTATTAAAAGTTAAGTATAACCATAAGTATATAACTTCAAAAGTGGATAAAAGGGAAAAAGAGGTGTTTTTTTAGGTTTATTTATTTATTTTGACAGAGAGAGAGTAGGGGGCAGAGAGAGAGGGAGACAGAGAATCCCAAGTGGGTTCTGAGTTCATAGCAGAGCTTGAACACATGAACCGTGAGATCATGACCTGAGCTGAAGTCTAAAGTCAGATGTTTAACTGACTGAGCCACCCAGGCGTCCTGATTTTTTTTTTTTTTAAGTTTATTTAGTTTTGAGAGAGAGAGAGAGAGAGAGCGTGCATGTGGGAGGAGTGGAGGGGCAGAGAGAGAGGGAGAGAGAGAGAATCCCAAGCAGGCTCCATGCTGTCAGCCTGGACCCCACGCAGGGCTTGATCTCATAACCATGAGATCGTGACCTGAGCTGAAATCAAGAGTCTGAGGCTTCACCGACTGAGCCCCGCCCAAGGGTCCCCGAGAAAGAGGTAATTTTAAAAACCCGCTCAATCAATTAAAACATAGAAAATGAAAAAAAATAAAAGAAGCTAGTAAAGAGTACGCCAAGTAGGATGACACATAAACCAGAAATAAGGAATTGCCTTAGATTAAGTAGAGACGACTTTCCAAGGAATGACAATTATTCTGACAGCAAACCTTTCAACAGCAACGATGGAAGCTGAAGACGTTGGAATAATATCCTCGAATTGATACGAGAAAAGTAACTGTCAACATTCAATTCTAATTTTCTTTTCTCTGTGGCACTTATATTACATAGTTATTGTCTGCTCCATGAGGATCTAGTCTTGTGCCTTGCTATACCCTTAGTAAGACATGTGGTACAAAAATCAGGAACTCAAGAATGGGGGCCAGCATTGAGAGAAGAGGAGACAGAAGAGATACCTCTCTTCTCTGCTTTAAGTTTACCCAAGACCAGACTGAATCAGAGCAGCTCCAAAAGCATATAACCTCATCATTCAAAGTGTATTTTCAAGATAGGGTAGTCTACAGAAAGACAAAATGAAAGCTTCTTTTTGTTTTGCTTTTTTACCTGATTCACCAATAGCTGATTTCCCTTCTAATTTCAAGAATACCTCATTCAACGTTGCCATGGAAACACCATAATCCTCAATGCCCTGATTAGAGCATCTATCAAGATCCCTGTAAAGATCTAAAAGTAAGCACAAAAATACATCAAAAGAACATAATGTGAAATGAGATTGGTAATAGCTGTATTTTTCAACAATAGAAAACGTGTGATAGGCCAACAGCATTCATAAGAAACAAAGCTATGGTACAGACATTCTCTTATTTCTAAAATAACCTAAACTACAATGTGTTTCTGAGTCTTGAGTATAAAATTGTAAACATCTGTGTTTCATTAGAAAACTACATATGCAGTGTTCTTCAAAAAAATCTTATGTTTTGTTTACTCTCTTTTTTAAAAAATTAATTCTGTTTGATTATGGGGAGTTTAATAAATGGACTGAATGCTCGTGTCCCTCCCACAGATCCATATGTTGAAACCCTACCCTCCAGTGTGATGGTATTAGGAGGTGTATAATCATAAATGAGATTAGTGCCTTTGAAAGAGTCACAAGAAAGCTGGCTTCCCCTCCCTGCTCCCTGCCATGTGGGAATACAAGGTGAAGTCAGTACTTTGCAACCCCCAAGAGGTATCTCATTGAACCCAACTGTACTGGAACCCAAATCTGACACCTCCCAGCCTACAGAGCTCTGAAAAATAAGTGTCTGTTGTTTGTAAGCCACCCAGTCTATGGTATGTGTTACGACAGCCTGAACTAAGGCAGGAAACGTTCAATCTTAAAACCCCATTAATTCAGGAATATTATCCCCAAAGCTGAGAGAAGAATGCTGTTAGGAATAACTGGTAGGCAGTTTAATAACACATGCGAAAGAACTAATGTTTATAGAAATAATTAGGTGCTATGCATTCATCCTTAGTTTAAAAATATATATAAATTAAAGGGAAAACAATGTATATAACTTTGCATTCACTCTCTCTCTCTTTTCCAGCATCTGACCATGATATGAAGATTACACAGAGTTCTCAAAGAAGGTAGGTCTTTTTAGGGATTTTGAAGGTTACTTTTTTTTTTTTTTAAAGATACTGGGAATAATTTTTGGGTAGTTCAGGAAGGTTGGAAGTAGAATAAAAGATAATTCAAATATTGGGAGAAATGAAAGGTTTCTATCTCAACGCTGTGTTAGATAAATAAAAAATACAGATGTAGTCATGATTTCCAATGAGTTCTAAGGGTTGGTTCTTTTTCAGCCTTTTTCTAAATTGTGCACCCCTCCTTTGAAATGCATTTAAAACATAATCATGGAATGCTTGGGTTCGTGGGTTTCATAAAGATTTCTGTTTTCACAAGCATACATGTATCCAAGACGTGGTGTATGTGTCCAAGAGTACAGTTACTTCACTGATTCTAAGATAAATACATTTCATCTTTTCTCAACATATTTGAAATGAGCATGCATCAGGAAATGCTGGCGTGTCATTTTATTTATTTATTTATTTATTTATTTATTTATTTAAATTTATTCTCAGGTTAACTAACATACAGTGTAGTCTTGGCTTCAGGACTGGATTCCCATGATTCATCACTTACATATATAATACCAACTGCTCATCCCAACAAGTGTCCTCCTCAATGCCCATCTCCCGTATACCCCATCCCTCCACCCCCTACCGCCATCAACCCTCAGTCTGTTCTCTGTATTTAAGAGTCTCTTATGGTTTGCCTCCTTCTCTGTTTTCATCTTATTTTTCCTTCCCTTCCCCTATGGTCATCTGTGGCAGCATTGTTTCCTTCCGTGTCTTTCTTGGCAGCACCTCCTACAGCTGAAGCTGTCTTAGATGCTGTGAACTACCATATGTTCCATGCCAGGTGTTTTTCCAGGTGCTGTGTTTATATTTAATATTTTAATAATCAATTTAAGTGTATTAATCATTTAATCCTCATAACTGAGGAACTATAAAGCTCATACCATCATTATCCCCTTTTTACAAATAAGGAAACTGAGGTACAGAAGAGTGATATAACCTGTCCAGGATAACAGAGCTAGGAACAGCCTTGCTGCGATTTGAATCTCCCCAGTCTGGCTCTAGAATTCCAGCTTTCAACCACTGCACTCCACTGTCTGATGCTATATTTCTATATTAGCCATGATTATTGATGCAGGCGTATTGATTCAAGCAGGTAGCAATGGAGCCAGTATCCTCCATTAAAAGTTGGCAAATTCCTTGAAGTCCAAGTACACACATATTTATGGTTACACTTAAAGAAATGCAATCTACCTCAAAATTCTTGGCAAATGAAAGCATATTGGGAGACCAGGTAGAAAAGTGGGAACAGCAATGAGCTTCCGGGCTTTTGTACTTGCAACAAAGTGGTGAATTTAGAATGTTTGGCAACACACAGGTGGATCGTCATTACTATTCAGTTACTGAGATTATAACATTATGTCACGATGTTGATCATAAAACCATCTATCTGCATTTGGCATGCTATTCCCTTAGGCCCCGTTCAGTACTCTGCCCTCTTTTCACAGACCTCTCCTTGTCCAGACCACACTCTCTCATTCATTCCTGAAACAAATGTCCTGAATATTCTTAATTTTACCTTGATGTTCTCCTGCCCCCCTTAACTGCACATACTTCCACTTGAAGCATATTGAGTATCTTTGGGCTCAGTTTACTAATAAGTGATCTGGGGATATCAGGGGCTAATACTAGCTGGGACTTTGGGGGATATTAAATGATTAATGCACAGTTCCATGCACTTAGCAAGCATAAAGATGTCAGCCATCATTCTGAATGCCGCTGTTATTGTTAGTAACATCATTGAAAACCATCCCGCGGTGTCTCCGTTCTGTTACCTGGAAATTTGTTTGTCCTTTCCAAGGGCAAAATATATACGAGCTTTTCTTCACTTTGTGCTGTTAATTTGGCCTCAGGGATGTGCTGCTTAACAAGTGATGTTATCCTGTCCGGATCGCACATTTCATTCAGGTGCAAACTGACATTTAAAAAGAGTGTGTTAAAGCCATTTTTTATCCACCACCATCTCTACAAACAACTGTAGCGTGTTTGCCACTTCCTTAATATTTATGAGACACAAATGTACATGTATCTAGGATCATGGAATAAGCAAGACTTAAAAATATGTAGTCCAGATAGAATCCACAATGATATAGTCCAAACTGTATAATCTAGAGGCACTGGTGTAGGGATAATAACTCAAGGGTTATTATTTGGAGGCAAGAGATATATCAGCTAGATGTCGGCTGGGGTGAAGTGGAAGAAATGCCCGATTTGGTCTCCATCTATCCACAAGCTCAGTTTTGAATTTTCCCTTTGCAACAAGAGGGTTTTGCAAAAACCACGAACATGGTGAAAACAAAGACAGAGGTGGTGTGGTACGGTCATTAAGAACATGGTCCTATGTCCCACTGATATACATTCCAGAACTCAGGCTTAATGTCTTCCAGCATCAAGTGTCCAAATTTCCATCAAAATTCCATGCAGTTTTCCAATAGTCAGTTCTCAAAGAATCTCGAAAGACAGAATAAAATAAAGCATGCGTGTGATCATACCAAACCTTGCACCAAGTAAACCCTCAATATATGTTATCTAATATTTTTTTTTTTTTGGGTCCAAAACTTACTCAAGTCAAAGGTGATCTGCCTTTGTGGTGAGAACATATAAAGTTCTTCATGAATCATTGGATTTTACATATTAAAATTTTTTTAATGTTTTATTTATTTTTGAGAGAGAGAGAGAGAGAGAGAGAAACAGTGCGAGCGAGGGAGGGCCAGAGAGAGACACAGAATCCGAAGCAGGCTCCAGGCTCTGAGCTGTCAGCACAGAACCCGACATGGGGCTCGAACCCATGAACCTTGAGATCATGACCCAAGCTGAAGTCAGATGCTTATGGGACTAAGCCACCCAGGCGCCCCATCATTGGATTTTAGAAACACCATTTTTAGTCACACCCATTGAAATTTCCTGAGGCTATCGAATGGTGAGGGCATCACAGTTGACTTTGATGACATAAACCTGAAAAATCCATTTTAATTAAAACTATTCTGTGTTTACAAGGCCCTTATGTGATATGCTATCCAGGATCCCAAACAGAAAGAATACAGTACATTCCCTAGAGGAGTTAGGAACATAACAGTAATATAAAGCACCAAATTATAGAAGAAGTGAGTGAGGGAAGTTGAGCTAAGTCAGTTAAGCACTTGGCACCTTGTCAGGTATTCATTCATTCAATATTTTTAGTCTTAATTGCAATGTGGGTATTATTACCACTATTACGTCAATGAAATTACTGAGGATCAAAGAAGTTAAGTAAATTGTCTAAGGCGACAATTCAAAATAGTGTTTTCAGAGCTCCAGAAAAGAGAATACTTATTAAGGAGAAAATATTCAGAAAAGACCTTCAAGATTGGGGGGCACCTGGGTGGCTCACTCGGTTAAGCATCCAACTCCATTTGGGCTTAGGTCACGATCTCGTAGTTCATGAGTTCAGGCCCTGCATCGGGCTTCTTACACTGACAGTGCAGAGCCTGCTTGGGATTCTTTCTCTCCCTCACTCCGCTCCTCCTGTAAGTGCGCTCTCTCTCTCTAAGTAAATAAATAAAAGAATGGATAAGATGTGAACTTGGTTAAAATGGGTCGCAGGAGGACATGTCAAACAGACATCCCACTTTAAGCGGAGAGAAGACAACAAAACTATGGAACATACTTAGAAAACAGCGAGTGATTCATTTTATTTTATTTTATTTTTTTAAGTAGGCTTCATGCCCAGCACGGAGCCCCATGCGGGGCTTAAACTCACAACCTCGAGATCAAGACTTGAGCTGAGATCAAGAGTTGGACACTTAACTGACTGAGCCATCCAGGTGCCCCACAAGTGGTTCATTTTAGTTGGAAAGTACTGATTCCGTTGGATCATACTAAGCAATCATGATGGAATAGTAGATTTGAACAGGTTAAACACTCGGACTAAATAATGGAGGGAATTTAACCACATTTAACCGCTGAGGATGAAGTGATTTAAATTATGCTTTAAGAAATATTAATATTTTTAGTGGGAAGTATAGGAAGAGATTCACGCCACACCTAGAATCTTGGTCCAAAGATTCTGCCACTTATAAATGATGTGAGACTGGGCAGATTATCAAAACTCTCTGACATGTCAGAGGCTAATAATGCCATCTTCTTACAGTTATCTGAGGGATTAAATATGATTATATGACTATTTCATACATAAGTTATCTCAGCAAGAATGCAGAATACAGCCAAGTGATAGACATTACTAAATAAGCATACTAATTATTATCAGGAAGAGAAGGAGATAGAAATGAATGAGGGGGAAGATGAAGTCAAGGAGAACAGAGAGGAGACTACTGAGATTGTCACAGCGAACAAAAGTAAGCATTGGAAAATGATCAGGAAGGCCTGGAATGTCACTAAATTTCTCTTTGCGAGTGATATGTTGTGAAAACACTTTCCAAAAATTTTGTTTAAACTTAGCTCACTCATCCTTATATCCGTGTCTACGATCCTACCTGTTGCTTCATTCTTGCTAAGAACGGTCAGTTGTGGGGTCATTCTAACACAGCTCTCTTGAAATGGTCTTCATAATTTTGTAGCCTTTTCTAACCTACCGATACTGAGATCTCCTGCCCCCGACATGTTCCAACATGTCCCCAACAACACAGGCTGTACCTTAAATGGTAGCCGATGCCCCATTTTTTCTTCAGGAACAGGGAAGAGCCTGCACACTTCAGCCTCCCGTTGGATATAAATACCTTCCTGTCTAAGCAGAAAATAAAAACAAGAAATTGCATTACAAGGCAATTCTCTCATTGTTTATCAAAGAACAGATCCATCAATAAATAGTGTATTTTAGGAGCATGATCCGCTCAGATACTTGCATTCTAATTCTAGTCATAGGTAAGCCAGTTTCTTTATCCTCCAGTAACTAAAATGATACATTAGTTTATTCTCTAATCTCTCTAGAAAAGTTATCACACGATGAGAGGCTCTGTTTCAAGCCACCTGACATTCCTACTGAATAAAACAGAAGATATTTTTAAGAGCATGCTATATATTTACAACCGATGAGTTATTTTGCAACAGGATCAGAATCCATCTATGGGACAAGGTGCATGGAGATGTAGATGCTCAGAAGGGTGACAGCAAGTCTCCTGTCTTGGTTCATGACAGTCACACGCAAGGCAGTTGTGTTGGAATTTATCTACACATACCGTGCACATCCTCCCTAATTTCTCACTAAGATACATGAAAGAAAACCAAGAACCACCATGAAATGACATGAATGGAACTTGAGGGCATTAGGCTAAGTGAAATAAGTCAGAGACAGAAAAAGAAAAATACCATATGATCTCACTTATATGGGGAATCTAAAAAAAAAAAAAAAAAAAGAATTACCAGCCAGGATGTCAGCCTCATCCATAAACTGGGTACTGAAGAGAATGACTCTATCGGATTTCCTCTCTTTTAGAAGGTTCCATACGCGGTGCCTTGACAAAGGATCTGATCCGGCAGTTGGCTCGTCCAATAGTAAAACCTGCACCATAGAGAAATGTAAATCATTTTCCCCTTTCAGGCAACATTTTTAAAAAAAGAATAGACGTGTAAATGTATTTGGGAGAAATACCTTAGTCCGTAATTTTCCATTTGAACAGTTCTCTTGCATTTATCATTTGCAAATTCAGTCCAATTGAATACAATAGTTCCAGACTCCTCAATCTCATTCACCAGTAGTTTTGGCCCCACTTACCTGAGGGTTTCCTAAAATGGCAATCCCAAAAGTTAGTTTCCTTTTTTGTCCACCACTTAAATTTTGAGCAAGAATGTCTTGAATATTTTCCATCTCCAAGTCCCTTAAAACTTGTTGTACCTAATGAGAGAGAAAGAAAGAAAGAAGAGTAAGAAAGAAGGAAGGGAGAAACGAAACAAAGAAAGAAAGAAAGAGAAAGAAGGAAAGAAAGAAAGAAAGAAAGAAAGAAGAAAAAGAAGGAAGGAAAGAAAGAAAGAAAGAAGAAAAAAGAAAGAGAAAGAAGGAAAGAAAGAAGAAAAAGAAGGAAGGAAGGAAAGAAAGAAAGAAAGAAAGAAAGAGAAAGAAGGAAAGAAAGAAAGAAGAAAAAGAAGGAAGGAAAGAAAGAATGAAAGAAGAAAAAAGAAAGAGAAAGAAGGAAAGAAAGAAGAAAAAGAAGGAAGGAAGGAAAGAAAGAAAGAAGAAAGAAAGAAAGAAAGAAAGAGAAAGAAGGAAAGAAAGAAAGAAAGAAGAAAAAGAAGGAAGGAAAGAAAGAAAGAAAGAAAGAAAGAGAAGGAAGGAAGGAAAGAAAGAAAGAAAGAAGAAAAAAGAAAGAAAGAAAAAAGAAAGAAGGAAAGAAAAAGAAAGAAAGAAAGAAAGAGAAAAAGAAGGAAGGAAGGAAGGAAAGAAAGAAGGAAAGAAAGAAGGAAGGAAAGGAGGAAGGAAGGAAGGAAGAAAGGAAGGAAAGAAAGAAAAGAAAGAGAAAGAAAGAAGGAAAGAAAGAAGGAAAGAAAGAAAGAATGAAAGAAAGAAAGAAAGAGAAAAAGAAAGAAGGAAAGAAAAAAAGGATGTTTAGTTTAAAACCCAACATGTTTGTTTTAAAACACTATTGGGGTGCCTGGGTGGCTCAGTTGGTTAAGTGTCTGACTTCAGCTCAGGTCATGATCTCGCGGTTCTGAGCCCGAGCCCCACATCAGGCTCAGGGCGGACAGTTCAGAGCCTGGAGCCTGCTTTGGATTCTGTGTCTCCCTCTCTCTCTCCCCGACCCCTGTTCGTGTTCTCTGTCTCTCTCTCTCAAAAATAAATAAAAATTAAAACAAAACAGCAGCAAAAAACCCAAAAAACCAAAACAAAAAAACACCACTATCGTTTTGCTGTTCGTCGCTAAGGGCCTTTTGCCATTTAGATGATGAACTGTGTAGGAATAACACGTATACATCTAGAGTTTTCTAGATAAACAATTTCGTGTTCATGGCTGTGTGACATCGAATATGTCCCTCTACCTCTTGTTCCACTTCATGTGGTTGAATCCCTTTTATTTTGGCAAAAAGCCTGAGATTTTCTCTCACGGTGAGGAAGCCAAATTGTACGTTGGTTTGTGGACAGACTCCAGTGAGCTTGCTGATGGTTTCCGAGTCCGCCATTTCCGAAAGGCTGTGATTATAGATGGTGACTGAACCTAGAAGTAGAAAGGTTGACGGTTAGCGTGAGGATAACACTTGACAGTTAGCATCAGGACAACACGTTCATTTAAGATGTTTTAAAGTGAAAAACAAGTGGAAAACAATCTCTAGAATCTTCTATTTATTTTTGGGGGGTGGGGGTGGAGGGAGAAAGAATCTGAAGCAGTCTCCACGCTCAGCACAGAGCCTGATGACATCATGGGGCTCCATGTCATGGCTCTGGGATCATGACCTGAGCCGAAATCAAGAGTCGGATGCTTAACTGACGGAGGCACCCAGGCGCCCCTCACTAGAGTCTTATATGCAGATTTCCCTATAAGGACTACACTGTTGACTAAAAATGTAACGCTCAAAATTCACTTGAGCCAGTCGGAATGCCAATTAGTAAATATAAAGCTATTTATCTTGAAATATTTACACCACAAAGACTTTCCTAATAAATAGGGCATACATTTATTAAAAGAATAACTTGAAGAAACCTGTAAAACTTTTCTCTTAAGTACCCGACTGTGACTAGTAGTTAATGAAACTACGAACTATTGAAATGAACCAGCAAAACGCATTAGCTAATGAAATGCACCGTTCATTCGTTTGCCCACGTTCTTGCCCATAATTGTGTCTCACCTGACGTTGGGGCCGACAGTCCACTGAGCATATTCAACAGGGTCGTTTTCCCGGCTCCACTGTGACCAAGGAGGGCAGTGATCTGGCCTTCGTATATGTCAAATACCAGACCTGGCATTATTACAAAAAAAAAATCCCACTCAGAGCTACATATTAACCTTACATTCTCCAAAATTTTTATAATTTCTTATAGCATGTGCATATTTGGCTAGCAGTATTCAAAATAAAATTCATCCCCAAATTCTTCCCTTTAAAATGGCATCTCCTGGGGCACCTGGGTGGCTCAGTCGGTTAAGCAGCTGACTCTTGACTTCGGCTCAGGTCGTGATCTCATGGTCATGGGTTCAAGCCCCACATCAGGCTCTGTGCTTATAGTGCAGAGCTTACTTCAGATCCTCTGTCTCCCTCTTTCTGCCCCTCCCCTGCTCATACTCTGTCTCTCTCAAAAATAAATAAATGTTTAAAAAATTGAAAAAAAAAAAAAATAAAGATCATATACTAGGGCTAGGGAGGGGATGAGGTGAAAGTAAAGCGTATCATGACATAGTCATACATCTTTCAAACCCCTAAGGTATCTATGGCACACCTTGACTTTCTAAAACTGTTATATATTTTTTTAAACGTTTATTGACTTATTTTGGAGAGACAGAGACAGGGTACAAGCAGGGGAGGGGCAGAAAGAGAGGGGGAGACACAGAATCCGAAGCAGGCTCCAGGCTCTGAGCTGTCAGCACAGAGCCCGACACGGGGCTCGAACTCACAAACCGCGAGATCGTGACCTGAGCTGAAGTCGGACGCTTCACTGACCGAGCCACCCAGGTGCCCCTAAAATTGCTATACGGTTTTTAACTTGCTTGGAAGGAAACATGATGTGTTCAAATGGAGGAGAGTAGTGGTATTTGGGACCCCCACGAAGACAATGCAACAGTGAGGCGTGGTCACCAGATCAAACAGCCTTGTCAAATATGAGGTTAGTGTATTACCTTTCAAGGCCTCTACTTTTTCGTGGTTTCCTTTTCTATATTCTTTTTTAAGATTTCTTATTCTGGAAAAAAGAAGAGAATGTCTTAAGGACGTTGTAGAAGTAGATAGAGGATTGAGAAATCAAGTCTTTGGGGCTGTGAGAAAATCTGGGGGCTCTTTCCCTCACACAGGCCCAGGTGGCCGGAAAGGATTTACTGAGGAGACAACAGCAAATGGCACGGTGAACAAATTTTGAGCAGAGACCCGGGGAATTGAGGGATTTCTAGTTGTTTGGAAATACAGCAAGCAGCATTGAATAAAACACAGACATCATCTCAGAAGGGAGGACGTTCATGCTGTGATACCCTAACTTGGGTTTTCTTCCCATGTCTCTGGATGCCTGACTCCCCTTTTCTGCATCATCTGCCTCTTCCTTTTCATCTTATTAATCAGGAAGCAAGGAGGGGAGACACCAAGTGTGTCAGAGAAAAAGGAGATAAGCATAACAAGGGACACGATGACAGTGTCTGTTATAAAGCGAGGAAGCACAGAAAGAGAGAGAACAGCGCAACGAAGAGAAAAAAAAAGCAAAAAGAGACAAATGGAAACATGAAGGTTATTTATTCACTGATATTTGCGCAACGAAGAGAAAAAAAAAGCAAAAAGAGACAAATGGAAACATGAAGGTTATTTATTCACTGATATTTGTCATTCTGCATAAGATAGCAGTAAGTGCAAATGGTGACAACGTTGCTTCTGACAATGAGTGTGGCCTTTTGTAAGTACAGCAGCCTGGATGCATGCGTGGTGGACCCAAAGAGGCCCCTGGGAAAATCCGTCACATCTGTGTTTTTCCTCCTAGGTCTCTGTTCCCTGACCTGTTTCCCATGTGCACTTTCACGTAATGTGTTTATTACCTGATGGCTTCTTTTCCATGGAATTCTGGAGACACTGGCTCAAACGAGTCATTAGGTGAGTCTGAATCTGTTTCGTTCTCAAGGGCCACATGATCAGCCCGCTGGTGTAGAAACCAAAAAGAGGATTTCAGGAAAAACCAAGGAGAACGTCGATGTCCGTATTCACCTGCGCGAACAGGAGGCAATTGCATATCGGATCAGTCACCGCTTTAAGGATGAGTTGCCGTGGGACAGCTTATCAAGGCAGCTGCTTTGGGAAGCATTTAGACACCCTTAAACCCACTAGCAAGCACTAGCTTTTCCATCTTGCTCTGATACAAGCACTAAGAGGATAATTATCCTTAATTTCTTATAAGCGTCTCTTTTTATTTTATTTTTATTTGAGAGAGAGAGCGAGCGAGCGCATGAGTAGGGCAGAGGCGCAGGGGGAGAGAGAAAATTGAGGTAACTTTAAACAGGCTCCATGCTGAGCACAAAGCCCCACATAGAGATCGATCTCGCAAACTATGAGATCATGACCTGAGCTGAAATCAGGAGTCGGAGGCTTAACCGACTGAGCCACCCAGGCATCCCACGAATCTCTCTTTTTAGACAAAAACAATCTAAAGTGTTGTGGTAGAACAAGATCTTAGAAAGCAATTCTCTAAACAAAGCGCGGAATACCTCTGGGCTCATTTTAGAAATTTTGAAAGCAATGCTGGATAATTGCTATCCGACATGTGGTAGAGAGATATTTTAAAGAAACGCACTGAGCGAAATTGCATTGAATTACAATTATGTTACTACTTACTGGGCAAAATTTTGTCAAAATACAACGTCAAGGCCAAATAGAGAAGAGCATCAAAAAGCAGCATGAATAGAGTCGCTATTATTAGGTACGGGTTGTCTGAAGAATCCAGATGGACGTTAGAATTCACGTCATAGTCCAAATGTATAAGCTGGAAAAAAGATACACCCATTGAATTTTAAAAGGGGAAATAGAGTATTAAGAGTTATTTTTGTCTTGTTTCTGCTAAACACTGGGATTGAAAAGATAAACATAGTTCCTGTCTTTACAGAGCTCTAATCTATTGGAAGACATAGCAATGAAACCATCTAACTAAAAAGCGATTTGGGAAGTCAGTGGAAGGAGGTACTAAAGGCTTAGAGATCCATGGGCAGAAGTAGGCAAGTCCTCTGAGAAGTAAAAACTCAAAGGAGAGGCTGGCTGCCTATAGAATTCCTTCAGGTGTAGGATGTGGACAAAGGAGGTGTTCTAGGCAGGGGACACCGTCTGAAAATAGAAACACGGAGGAGCGAAAAGCACTTCAGTAGTTGGGCAGAAGACAGAAGAAAGTTTTTCTTATTATCGTGAGATACACGTAGCATTTTACGGTTATGACGTCACACCTGGAATCAGATTTGCTGAGAAGAGGTTCAGTTTTGTATACATTAGGCCAATTAGAAAGAAAAATTTATTTCTACTGAATTCCTGTTGTCAAATACTTGCGACAATATTAAAGGTCATGTTTCCTGAGCATTAAGTCAGTTAAATGTCCACTGGGACAGCCCATGAAAAGTACAAGCTGGACCACATCCATAATACAGGATCAGTCTATATTTAGCGACTTAAAACCAAGCCACTTATGCTGAGAGAGAAAAATAAAACCTGTCCCATTTCTTAGATGTATCTGGAAGTGGATGGAAATTTTGATGCTTAGAACACGCAGCATGAATTCCTCAAAGAGAATTATTTTAATGTTTGTAAAAAACAAAAAAATGAAATAGCTACATTAACTCTTACCTGGGCCATCCCAACAGTGAAAGCGAAAGGGCTAAGAAGACATAAGGTCCATTCCAAAAATGCAGGAAGATCTCTGTACAATGCAGTGAATCCCAGACTCCCCCAAAAGACAGTGAGGAGAAAGACAACCAAACCCGTAAGGAAAGGTTTCTTTATCAACACGCTCATCAGGAAAGCTAAAGTTATCTGAGAGGAGAGAAAAAGTTCAGGTAGTATGTAATTCTCTGAGAATCATCACCAGCATAATAAAAAAATTCATAATACAAAAGTATGTGATATCCATTCCTCCTCCCCGCCTCCCCCCACCGCCCCGACACTGTCCCATGCAAAGATTCAAATACTGTGAACAGAAACAAGTGTGATCAGAATCAGAGGGAAATGACTCTCTCAAAGAGAAGGAGAGGGAGAGAGAGAGAGAGAGAGAGAGAGAGAGAGAGAGAGAGAGAGAGAGATATTAAATTCACCAACTCACCAAAGACAGGCCATAGAGGAGAAAGAGAGTGAAGATCACCACGAAGCCAGTCTGGACGACGACTTGGGCGGATGTTACAATAAGAGCCATCAAAGTGGCCACAATGAAGATGAAACCACCATACATCAACCCCCAGCAGAGCCTAGCACAGAAACTTAGCATCAGTTCAGAGGGCTGCTACTTTATCACTTTATTCATTCACGTACTCTGCAGATGATTTGGGAAGCTTACCGTAAATCAAGAGTTAAGGGAATACAACAGCTAGGACAGTAGAAAACTTCTCTGTTCCCAAAGGTCATAGGCGACCGGGGAAGGTAGACAATGAACAAGTAAACAGGTAAAATGGGTAGCTAATTGCAAAAGAAGAAAGAGACGGACTGGATGATATAATGAGGTTAATTGGGAGACGTTTTCTGGGAAGACCGCCATGATGATGTATAGATTCTGGACTTCTTCTTTCAGTAAAATGTAAACCCCGTGGACAAAAAAGCAGGTGATGAAGCAGGTTTCAGCAAACTTTTCCCCTGAAGAGCCAGGTAGTAAATCTCTTAGGCTTTTCAGACCATACGGTCTCTTAGAGCTACTCAGGTCTGCTTTTGCAGGACTGAAACAGCACGGACAACGTGCAGACAATGTGTAGACACTGACATCTGAATTTCATATAAACTTTTGTGTACCATAAAATATTTTTGTTCTTTTGATTTTTTAAGGCATTTTCGTAGAAGCCATTCCTAGCTTGCAGATGGTACATTAAGGGGCCATGGTTTGTTAACCCTTGATATCGATGACTAGATATAGATACAGATAGTCACACACGCATAGGACATAGATAGATGCAGAAACATAGATGGATATGAAAATACATTTTTCTTGCTATCAACGGCAAAGTAACAGGAAGAAAATTCTTTATAGGGGAGAGAGCCAGCTTTCTAATCATACAGATGTGGGTTCAGGGTTTCTCTGTTACCTCTGTTCATTGTATCTATATGATCCTGAGAGGTAGCTATTTAATCTCGCTTAACTTCCTCACTGTCTGTTGAAAAATAATAACAGAATTAAGGGAAGTGTTGTACGTTATGTGGTTAATGTGGTAACTGGCTCATAATGAGTCCACAATGACCACTTGGTTTTCTTCAAAGTTTAAAATGCCATCATGTTTTTGAGAAGTCTTGCCTAATTGTAATGACTCCCTTTGCTCAATCACTCTATTCATCTGAAATTCTTCATCTCTCCATGTCCTACAAACTTCTAAATATCATTTGTATGCGGTATTAATAGAATGTCACAGCCTTTTCCTATGGGGGAAAAGTCCTGATTTTTTTTTACCCCCTTCCTAATTGGATTTATTTGGTTTCTCTCTTCTTTTTAGCATATTGTTTGCTTTTCTCTGACTGTAGATTTCTATTTTTTTTTAATTTTTTAATGTGTATTTATTTTTGAAAGAGAGAGACAGAGCATGAGTGGGGGAGGGGCAGAGAGAGAGAGAGAGAGAGAGGGAGACATAGAATCTGAAGCAGGCTCCAAGGTCTGAGCTGTCAGCACAGAGCCCGACATGGGGCTTGAACTCACGGACCACAAGATCATGACCCAAGCCAAAGTCGTATGCTTAACCAACTGAGCCACCCAGGTGCCCCTATTCTTTTTTTTAGGTTTATTTATAATTTTGAGAGAGACAGAGACAGAGTGAGTAGGGGAGGGGCAGAGGGAGACTGAGAGAACCCCAAGCAGGCTCTGTGCCACCAGCATAGAGTCTGATGTGGGACTTAAACCCATGAAGCTGTGAGATCATGACCTGAGCTGAAACCAAGAGTCGGACGCTTAACCTACTGAGCCTCCCAGGTGCCCCTTCTATTCTTTTAAAAACACAGTGAGCAAAGTTTCCTTCAGTATTGAGTTACACAATTTTCGTACAAAAAGAGAGACACCAGACAAAACTCCCATTCTAGACCCAACCAGCAATCCATTTTCTCCACTTTTTTACTCACTTAAACATTTCTGGAGGAAATAGATAAATAGAATTGGTATCAATTGGCAGCATTAAAACGTGGGGTCTTCAGTTAAGAAATGGGCAAAAGACATGAATAGACACTTTTCAAGAGAACAGACACATGAAAAGATGCTCAACATCACTCATCCCCAGGGAGGTACAAGTCAACACCATGATGAGATACCACCTGACACTGATCAGAGTGGCTAAAATTAACAACACAAGAAACAACGGGTTTTGGTGAGGATCTGGAGAAAGGGGAACACTTCTGCACCGTTGGTGGGAATGCACTCTGCCACACAGCACGGGAGTTCCTCAAAAAATTGAAAATAGAACTAATCCACAACCCAGCAATTGCACTACTCGGTATTTATCCAAAGGATACAAAAATGCTGATTTGAAGGGGCATGTACTTGTAAAAGCATTATCAACAATAGCCAAATTACGGAAAGAGCCCAAATGTCCATCGACTGATGAATGGATAAAGAAGATGTGGTGTGTGTGTGTGTGTGTGTGTGTATATATCATATATATACATATATATATATATATATATATGATATATATGAATATACATATATAGGAATATTACTCAGTGGTCAAAAAGAATGAAATTTTGCCATTTGCAACAACATGGATGGAACTAGAGTGTATTATGCGAAGCGAAATAAGTCAGTCAGAGGAAGACAAATATCATATGATTTTACCCATATGTAGACTTTGAGAAACAAAACAGATGAACATAGGGGAAGGTAAGGAAACATAAAATAAGATAAAAGGAGAGAGGGAGGCGAATCATAACAGACTTGTAAATACAGAGAACAAACTGAGGGTTGCTGGAGGGGTGTTGGGTCGGGGGATGGGCAAAATGGGTGATGGGCATTCAGGAGGGCACTTGTCGGGATGAGCCCTGGGTGTTATGTGTAAGGGATGAATCACTGAATTCTACTCTGGAAAGCAATGCTATACTATATGTTAACTAACTTGAATTTAAATAAAAAAAAGAAATCTTTCCATTTGCAATGATGTGGATAGAGCTAGAATGTATTATGCTAAGCAAAATAAGTCAATCAGAGAAAGACAAATACCATATGATTTCACTCATGTGTGGAATATAAGACACAAAACAGATGAACATATGGGAAAGAGGGGAAAAGAGGGAAGGAAACAAACCACAAGAGACTCTTAACAATAGAGAACAAACTAAGGGTTGACAGAGGGAGGTGGGTGGGGGATGGGCTAGATGGGAGATGGGCATTAAGTAGGGCACTTGTTGGATGAGCCCTGGGGGTTACATGTAAGTGATGAATCACTGAATTCCACTCCTGAAACTCATATTGCACATACAATATTGCATATTGTATGTTAACTAAAATTGAAATTAAAAAAAAAAGAAAAAATATGCGGGATTTTCTTACTCAACTGAATAGTGCCTGACATTCTTTTAAAGACTACACGGCATATGTCTAGATCTATTCTGTATATTCTACAAATCTTGTTTACTATTGAGAATAACATCAGTGTGCAAAAAAAGCAAATTCAAACCATGACTTTTTTCAGTCCAGAACTCATGCTTTTACTATTCTGTATCTCAAATACACCCCTTGGCGAAACTCGTTAAAAATTTGTTGTTGTTCACTGGGGATTCACTCCTTGGTTTCTTCACTTACATCTACTGCCCTCTCAGACTGTGATCCTTCCCAAATTTCTATCAAGTGCCACCTAATATTCAGTTGACTTTTTGTTAAGCTCAATGCAAAGCACTTCAAATACATTCCCTTCTGTAATCCTCACAGCCAACGGAAATAGATGCTATGACCAATATTTCACAGAAAAGAACACTGAGGTTTAAAGAGATTAAGTAGCTTGCTCGGGGTGGTAACGCTCAGAAGGAGAAGACCCGTGATTTCCTGCCACCCAGGCCTCAGTTCTAACTTCCTCCACTCAGAAATCTCTGTGCTTAAAGAGCTTAATGGGCTTGTTCATTCAGTGTCATCAGTGTTGGTTCATTCAACGCAGGGGTGATATCAACCATCCCATCTAACGAGACCTCTGAAATGTATATTTCATCAAACATTAGAAACCTCAAGTTCTTACACATCTAGGTTCACACATTAGAAACCTCAAGTTCTTACACATTTGGGTTCACTCACGTATGGCAACTAGGGACTGAGAGCCATCATTTCTATTGCATAGTGACCCGGGTATCAGCAGACATCTATGGAATCAGGCTTTCTTTAATTCAAAGAAGTAGGAAAAGTTTCATTTACCAAACTTGCTTGAATCTATTCCATTCATTTATAATGCACTGCTTTCTGGAAGAATCAAGTTTAAATAGGATACTGTATAGGGAGTCCAATTGGCTAGCTTGCTGTGTTTATTTAGGTCGTGTGATAGATTGCACTTAACTTACCATGTAACTTACCAGAATGCTGACTCTCGAAGGCCCATCATTGTCATCAATGACTTAATGTATTGCCTTTCTTGTGTAACATTGACTGATACATAGTAAATGAAGGCAGAAAAAGAAATAATGCAGAAGAATATGAAAAAATCAGTCGCAACTCCTGCTTGGGCAACAAAAGGCAGTATCTTCATATTTATGCCAGTAATTGACATCAGCTCTCCCATCACTGAGTGATTTGTTGTGATCTAAGGGAAGGTATCAGTGAACAAATTGTTATCATCGAGCTAATTATAACCTTGCACGTTGTCTCTCAGTTATACGAAACTGTGTGCATTCCTCGTTTAAATATCCATGCTCATTCGTGATCTGGCCCCTTGTAGTTCCTGGAACTCTCCAAGTTTTGTCCTGACTCCTTAGAGCATGTCTATTTACCATCTTTAAGGGACACAATTCTATTCTTGCTCAAAGTCACCACTGAAATGTCACCTCTGTTAGTCATCTCCGCTGACATTTCTCATCAGAGTGTCTCCTGCTTCGTTGTTTGCCTTGCACAGCATTTATAATTCCACAATTGATAGAACCTAATCTCTTATGACGACTCCATATCCATATTTCTATCCCCTCACTACCCAGCATCCCTGGAGAAAAGTGCCTGTATTGTACTTATTTCCTGATCCTCAGGGCTTAGTGTCATGGCTTAAATACAGCAGCTGTTGAGTGCATTGTGCCAAATAAATTAAGTGGATAAATTCAATGATAAGATAGGACAACCCATTCCAGCACCATGCATCAAAAGTTAACTTACAGCACGATGAGCCTACTTTAACTTAATACTCACTTCAATGATAGCAGCGTTAATGGCGGCCTGAAAAGCTACAAAGCCTTTCTCCCAGAACATTGAACCTTCACATGTGGTTTTTCCTTCTGTTACTTGACAGTGAGCTTTGGTGAAAGAAGAACACCACCATTTACAATGTCATTCTCTCAATTAGCCAAGAATGTTTTGTTGAGTTTTGCTCTTCTGTTTGCTTGTGCTAAGAAAGTGCTGACTTTTTTTTTTTTTAAAAAACATTTGGTATTCACTGAACAAGAATCTCTCTTTCAGGTTATATTTAGCAGTAACATAGGAATAATAATAGCAAATACAATTTCTTAATAAAACAACATACCTAGAAACATAGGCTTTATTTAATAAGAATGAACCTTGGGGTGTCTCAGTGGCTCAGCCGGTTAAGCGTCCAACTAGGGCTCAGGTCATGATCTCACAGTTCGTGGGTTTGAGCTCCGTGTCGGGCTCTGTGTTGACGACTCAGAGCCTGGAGCCTGCTTGGGATTCTGTGACTTCCTCCTTCTCTGCCCCTCCCCCACTCATGCTCTGTCTCTCTTCTCTCACAAATAAATAAACGTTAAAAAATTTTTTAAAAAAGGATGAATCTTGGGGCGCCTCAGCAGCTCAGTCGGTGAAGCAGCCAACTCTTGATTTTGGATCAGGTCATGATCTGACGGTTTGTAGTTCGTACTGATAGTGTGGAGCCTGCTTAGGATTCTCTCTCTCTCTCTCTCTCTCTCTCTCCTTCTCTCTCTACCCTTCCCACACGATCTCTCTCTCAAAATAAATAAATAAACTTTAACAATAACAATGGGAAGAATGAATCTCATTTATGTTCAGAAATGAAAAGTACATGCTGGGCACAGAGTTCAGCTATCACATGCGACCTCTAGTGACTAATGACGTAATAACAACAACAGAAAAATTTCTAGCAGGAAAGTTACCTGAATGGTCTCTGTGTTCCTTCATCTTGGGGATTCTACTTCCCCAGAAAAATTTTAAATGGTATGAGAAGGTATCATTGAAGATGACTCTCACTGCATCTATTGAGTAGTTTAAGTCCAATTCTTCCATGCTGTTCTCATCCGGCCACCCCATGATTGTTCTTCCTGTCATATGAAAGAAAGAGTCATATGAAAGAAGGAGATAGCTAATAAGTAAGAAGATTTCTACGTGGTCCAAAGACAGCATTCCATATTCAGTTATGCTTAAGTTATTTTAGGTGAAAATTCTTTATTCACTAAAGGCTGTGCTGGTCCTAAATAAGACAGTCGTACTGGGGGTGGGGGTCTAAAATCTAGATAAAACCGGAGGTATGTGGCAATCACTTTGATCGCAAATAGATCACACTTTCCCTGCAAAAACACTTTTAAAACAATGGCTTAAAACACAATGAATTTGGAACAGTAGCACCACCGCTCACATATACACAGATTTATCCAAAGTGGAAATACATGCTATAATTACAATATATAATTTCGTTTGACAATGGTGTCCCTGTGGCCAAACTTCCAAAGAGAGTGTAAAGTTATTAAATTTGGAGAATGTTTTCTCAAGATAATTTGTTTATTCCAAAGATATAATGTAAATTAATGACTGTTACTGACCAAACCCAGGCCACTTAAACCACGCAATTTCCTGCAATCTGGCAGCTGCATTCCAGAAGCTTATCAGACTCAGGTCCAATACTTTTGTCAAGACTATAAGTGGTGTGTATTCTTTCTTCAGAGTGTCATGATTTCTGAATATCTGGTTGGTTTTGTTGTTGTTGTTGTTGTTGTTGTTTATTTGAGATATTAGCAGCCATGGGTGCTCAGTGCCTAGATCCAATGATTCAATGGCCCTTTCAAAATGGTGATATTATATTCCCATCATATGTTTTTTACTAGTGGAAAATGTTTATGGAACAGTACTTTCCATCATCTGTTTGATTATCCAATAATACACTTCATATAGGATAAACGCTGGTATTTTCCCTTTATATGCAGATTTTCATAATAGGAGCTGATTTTGTACCATCCTCCCAAAGCAACATTTTTTCCTTTTAATATGTTACGAAAGCCTGGATTTCATGTATACATTGGATGTGATTCAAGTCATTGCATTTTTTATTCCCGTTGGAGCTCAGAGTATGCTGGGTTTGACCGGGGGGAGTCTCTTCCAGTTGACTACTGAGCCTTTCTGACAGAACCTTTTCTTCCTCGTAGGCTTCTATCTGGGGTGACAATATTCTTCACCCTGTAAATATCCCGTCCAAGACCTCTGCATCTCCTTTCTGCCAGAGCTGGGACTCCTGGGCTACCAGGACACGGAGGTGAGAGAAAGAGACTATTCCATAAGTACTTATTTGGTATATCTCACTTTCCATATATAACGGCTTCGGAATATATATTTTTTTATGTATTTGAAGAGATTTAAAAACCATGTGCTGTCCCACATTTCCAGAATCTTCTCACTAATATACATTTGAATAATACTGGACTGTCTCGTTTTGATACGGACTCTAATGAGGATAAAAGTTAATCCCAACATAAAGGGGTGTGTTTGGCAAAGAACTGCAGAAGAACATACCTTTCATGAATGGGGCCGAAGCCACTTTGTTCATGATCTCCTGGGTTGTTTTGGATTCGGGTGCGAACGCAATCACATAATTAGAATCGTTAAAATGATCTACACGTCCCAGATCCATTGCGGGCAATTGAGGAAAGTCATTAACTTGATGTAAATTGGAGGAAAGTCGGTATGCAAACAATACTAGAAGAAATGAGAAAAACCATTCCTACACAGCAATGAGAGAAAAATAAAGCAAATCAATAGCTGTTCAACCACAGATAAGTCATCCATGAACAACTTAAAACACTTAATTTTCTGTGTAGCTTTGACCAGTTTTCTCTCCCAGTTTCCAAGTGTCTCAATTTTCTTTTGTCTTTTACTCTGCATATTTTGAAATATGCGCATCCATGCATCAAGACAGAGTTATGGCATCAGGTCCCAATTATCACTGAGAATCTACATTTAATCACACTTTCATGTGAGTGTTAGAGGCTGGATTGCTTCATGAATGGCCTAAGGGCTTATGGTCATGTTGAAACCCGAGCGTCAATGATAAAGAAGTGTCATATGTTATGAAATAGGTTACCAGCTTCCATCAACAGGAGGAAGGTCATATTTTTATCTGCTGCCACCCTGCATGTGGAAGAAGATAGTCCTAAAAAAACCGCTCATAAAAAGAACGTTAAAAACCTTTGTCTTTGTGACAACATTCCGAAATGGGAAACGCAGCAGAATGCATTTGCAGTCTGGCATTAAGAGCACACTTCACTATTTCCTTTCAATTCTAAACACATGGGCGTTAAAAGAGGTATATATCTTACCTACCATCTGATCTTATTTAAAAAAATTCCTTTTTTAAGTGTACCCATCCATTTTAGAGAGACAGAGACAGCACAAGTCGGGGAGGGGTAGAGAGAGAGGGAGACAGAATCCCAAGCAGGCTCCGTGCTGCCATCGCAGAGCCCAGTGTCGGGTTTGAACTCCCGAAACCACAAGATCATGACCTGCGCTGGAACCAGGAGTCGGATGCTTAACCGACTGAGCTACCCAGGCACCCCTGATCTTCTTTTAGTATATGTGTTGTCTATACCTACACCAAATGCATCTGTCTAGATGGATCAATTGATAGACACAATGCTTATGTGAAAAACAGTTAAAAGGTTGGAAGTAAAACACCTGTATAAAGTAGAATCCAACTTTTATATTTAGACTTATGTAATCTTTACTCCCCGCGGGGATTTTTGTATGCTTTATTTACTGCCAATCTAAGCTTTCAATACATACTTGTTGAAACAACACACACACACACACACACACACACACACACACACACAATGTTCATAAAATCAAATGTTAATAGATTAACCCTCGAACTATGGATATTTAATGGGTGATTTAATTTTTTTATTATGTTTTTCTCAGTTTACTTAATTTTCTATACAAAGCCCATCTGACCATTCTCACTGGAAGAAAATACTCTCTTAATAGAGCAAAAGTTCCAAATGCCACTTTCTTGTCCTGTTTCTTTATATACCCATTATTTCTTTGCAGTTGATGTTGTCTGTGTCCAAAGCGCGCTTGTGTAGGAAGTGCTACAATGTCTCCTTTGAGTTGTTGGGTTTTTTAAATCGTGGATTATTTGTTGCATTAATTTTGGATTAAATTTACCTCTTTCTTTGACTTTGACCCTGCGCTTTTATACCTATTCCTTCATGAGTTTCCAATGAGTTCAGATGTTAAGAAGTATGATCTCTGCAACGTACCGATGTGGCTTTATTTTTCAGGAAGCTTCTGAACATCAGCTATTTAAAGAATGCCCCCACTAGGAAATCCACTAATAATACATTTAGAGGACTCTCAGTTAGAGTAATAGCAAAGTCCAGAATTTGAACAAAGAAATCCAGCCTGGTAGTTAAAAAGTATATACACACACACACACACACACACACACACACACACACACGTGTGTGTGTGTGTGTGTGTGTGTGTATGAAACATTAAATAATGAAGATAAAGTGTGTACCACCCAGAAAACTCCCAGTTTCCTCTTTGAAACATGAGAAGACGCTGAAGCATACCAACAAGGTCTCTCTTTTCATCCTCCATTTTTTAAGAAAGTTCTTGCAGAGAAGGGCGCAAGTTTGCTGACCCACGCTTATGTGCCTCTTGCTCATTCTGCCCTGTGTATTTTGAAATAAGAAAGTAAAGTAAGTAAGTGTGAAGGTCTGCTATAGGAAACGTTGTGCAATCAAACCAAAAAAACCATTG
This sequence comes from Panthera onca, assembly GCF_046562875.1. NCBI lineage: Eukaryota > Metazoa > Chordata > Mammalia > Carnivora > Felidae > Panthera > Panthera onca. The sequence goes on from NC_138352.1 coordinate 5,045,869, forward strand.
TAACAGCTGTTCTCAACTGCAGGTATAGAAAAGGGAGCCAGAAAGCTAAAAACATACAAGGGGAAGTTGAAGCTAATTAGCGTGTCAATTATTTTAATCCCCATGATAAACCTTTGACGCAGATCCTATTAGTCTCCCCATATTAAAGATGAGGGAAATGAGGCACTCGGAGGCTGAGTGGCCAAACACAGCGAATGATGGACAGCAGAATCAGAGCTTTATTCCGGAAAACCAACTTCTGGAGACCTCACTCTTAACCAGTGTGCCATGCTGTTGTCAAAATTCATCTAGGGGGTCGCTTGGTGGCTCAGTCCGTTAAGCGTCCGACTTCGGCTCAGGTCATGATCTCGCAGTTGGAGAGTTCAAGCCCTGCGTGGGGCTCTGTGCTGATGACTCAGAGCCTGGAGCCTGCTTCAGATTCTGTGTCTCCCCTCTCTCTACCCCTCCCCCACTTGTGCTCTGTCTTTCTCTGTCTCTCTCAAAAATAAATAAACATTAAAAAAAAATTTTTTTTTTAAAGAAATTCATCTAGGGAATTTCCCACATTTCACCAGACAGGTGGTAAGGAGCTCTAGGAGGGATCCACTCAGACTACTTATCCACGGGCTTTGCTCTGTGTAGTAATTATCAGGAACCCCCAAATGCTGGAACATAAGGAAAGATCGATTACTCTCAGAGTAATCTCTGCAAAAGGCAGAGAAAATATACGATTTTTTTAAAAAGACAGCTTTATTACAATAAACAGAAGACAAGGTTTTAAATCTTCCATGTAATGAACTATAGTTAAATTCAAGGAGAAAGGTAAGAAGAAATGAAAAGCCAATAATCCTACTTAAAATTCTCATCGAAGTCAGTAAAGAATATAAAATCTCCTATGATACAGAGAAAAATTTTTCAAAGAAAATTAAAACTCACTTAGAAACAATGAGAGAGATAAAACTACATGAAGTAGAAACAAACAAACAAACAAACAAACAAACAAAGGATCCAAAGTAAAGTATTTGGTAAAGAGATACCCAAAAAGAAGAAAACACAGTTGCAAGAAAAATACATTGAAGAAAATAACATTGTGAAAAGTCCAATGGAAATTAATTTTTCAAGGTAGTGGAAAGATGTGTATTTCCCCAAAAAGCTCTCCAAGTACCAAATACAATGACAGAAAATATCAAAAAATAATGATTTTTTAAAATTAAAGGATAGAGGGGAAAGTTGGAATCAAGTTGACAGCATAGAGGTGTGGTCATTCAGGAAGGAATGAGTCAACAATGTATAATGGAACAGAAACCAGCCTGATATGTTCCAAGTGGAAGTGAGAAAATGATTTGCTCTCTTTCCTTTGAAAAATCTACCCAAAGGGACAAAAATAAAGAACACTGATGAAATATTTATTTGCGATAAAACTAGAATGATTTAACCCCAAACCACAGATACTCCCCCACCAAATTATTAAATTTTGCTTCAAATTAAGAAATATACACAAAGGAGTACCATAATGTGCTTATGAATCAAAAATTAATTGACAAAGTTAACTGAATCTAAATTATTAAGAGATCCCTGAAACCCACACAGTATTCTTTCCCTTGAAATGACCCGTAGGGTGAAAAGCCATGGCAGAAGCATGGCAGCTGGTTTCACCTCGTGGGAAGTCAAGGAAGGTGATGAGAATCTGCACGAATACAGTATTGTTGTTTTCTTCAAGTCCACAGCCGGGATACAGAAGAATGTGGAATATCTTTACACCAGTGGTAGAAACAACAATAACCCAAACAAAATGAGGACCACAGTCCCATGGCATGAACAAAAACCAACAGACGCAAGAAGACTTTGGCGAACTGAATTGTCAAGAAAAACAATCTGAGTGTGGGCGGGGAGACAAGGTGTGTCCACGGCAAAGGGTATTTGCAGAGATGAGGAGGAAAAAATCAAACCTTAGATGATGTACGTGTGGGATGCAAAAAGTAGAATCTAAAAGAGTCTAAAATGCGAAGAATAAAAATAGCCTAACCAATTTTTCTTCACCCTACAGCCACATTGGATTTTCTCAGGAAAAAAAAAAAAAAAAAAAAAAAAAGTGAAAGAGGTTAAAAATGTCCTGAACAGTAGAGAGAATCTTTGAAGTTCTGTGCCTTCTCGTGCTGTCTAGATTTCTGAGACCTTGTCAGAGTTGAACCCGGTGGTGTGAAAGTGCTCCTTGTTGGAAAGGTATGGACAGAAAGTTATAGTTATCGTGGTAAGGTCTGTTTGGTAAAGGGGTGTGTATGGTGTCATTACAGACAAAGTTGATTCTTGCAATGTGGTGGGACCCATTTTATTGCCAGTAGAAAAGAAGCACCTAAAATAATTTTCAGATTCATGATGTTCTCTTACTTCCCCATGCGTACAAGTGGATAGGTGGGAGGTTGAAATAGGGATAAGGGGTGAGCAGACAATGGACACATGAATCAGATAAATTTGTAGTTGGAGTTCCTTGAGTTGGAAGCTCATTCTAATAGTATATTATCAGAGGCAACATACACCTATTTGTAGGCACCCATGTAGGCACTCTGCTGTTGTCAGTGGAAGTCCTCCATTTCCTCCTATTTATGGGCTCAACCTTGGCCTTGGGGGTAATCCGCACAAGGGCTTAGGCTCACAGGGAGAGAGGACTAGCCTTCAGGCTTACGCACAGGTCTACCAGTCAGCCAGGCTGTTGGTTTCCAATAGGTAGGCCAAGTTATCAGCAACTCTATAGAATTGTTTGCAGAGGACATCATATACATAGAACCTATATAACAATAATTCAGGACATATCTGCTCAACAGCCATTAAATGATCTCTTTCAAACCTAGTGAAGGCAGCAGATTCTAGATATAACACTCAGTCTGGTAGTGGTAGTATGATGTAACTGTATGGTCGTCTTAGTGGAGCCCAAGAATTACTAGTACATCTACCAGAATGAGTTATATAATTGAATTGCAAGAGGTCTATCTCATTATTTTCCCATCAGGAAGAATAACAAAATTTCTCTGAGACTTGTAAAGCATGAATGCTCATGAATTATCTTAGTTCATAAAGAAACCATGAAGCATAACCTTACTTAATAGAACCCAACATTCTAGGAGTGGGAGTTGGTCCAGGAAATGGTCCAAGGGTAGTGGCTTGAGCCTTGGCACAAAGCTTAGAGCACAAGGTTGATTGGCCAATAAGATCTGGCTTTTCGGGGTGGTCGTCTTCTCCTTTCCTTTGGCTCTATATTGAAAAGGGATGGAAACCATAGAGTTGTATTGTCTCTTCCATCATATGAGTAATAAGGTTGTTTCTGGCTACTAGATTCATGGCCTAATGCTGATCTTATCCATGGGGTGAGAGCAAAGCCACAAATATTCTGGTCCCTACTGGTATTTAGGAGGTAACTCAAATGGGAAGATCACTTACTCAAGGCAGCCTTGGGAGGCATTGCCAGAGATAAAACCTAATCATTGTGTATTGTAAAGAGTATTGTGAATCTGCTCTTTCAGTCTGAAAGTCACGGAATAATTGAAGAGGAACGTGGTAGGCAGAATAATGGTTCCCTTCTAATCCTGGAACTTGTGAATATATTACATTATACCGCAAAGGAGAATTAAGGTAATGGATGGGAGTGAGGTTGCTAATCAACTGACTTAAAATCAGAGAGATGATCCTGGATGATCTGGGTGGACCCAAGTAATCACAAGCGTCCTGAAAAGTGGAAAAGGGAGGTAAAAAAGGCCGTCAGATGAGGTGATATTAAAAGGACTCAACCTGTTGCTGGCTTTGAAGATGGAGGAAGGTGGGCATGAGCTGAGGAATACGGCAGCCTCTGGAAGCCGTAGGAGGCAAGAAAACAGAATAGCTCTGCAGAATGGAAGGCCCCCCTGCCAGCAGCTTGATTTTCATCCGGTGAGACTCACATCACACTTCTCACCTCTCAAACTGTAAGATGATAAATCTGTTTTGTTTCCCACCACAAAGTTCATGGTCCTCTGTTACAGCAGCAATGAAAATTAATACACGGAGCACAAAAGGGAGTCTGAGAGCGTGAAAACCGAGAAAAAGACGGAGGTGAGGGCTTTAGGACACAAAGAGTTGTTTGTGGAACAAATGAGGGCGTGAATTTATGTTCAAAAACTGTCCAAAAATTAACAAAGGAATCCAGAAGCTATGTGGATGAGTTCTTGACCATAGATAGCACCACCAGAGCAGGCTGTGACGGCCTGGAGATCCCAACTGAAATGACACTACGATGTCACCAATTAAGAGACCAGTACCCCAGTAAGCCATGGTATCTGAGAGGGTTAAATACATCGCCTACATGCCCACTTTTCTTTCTTTCTTTAGCAATGCATGTGCTAGAAAATATTGATGAATACAAGAAATTAACATGACCTAATTGTCATGATTGTGGGTATTCCCTTCGGACTGTTAAGACTGATTTTTTTTTCCCACTACACATCCTGATGTAAATGTCAGGGGGGAAAAAAATTACTATTCACCACAGTAGCACGAAACATCTAACTAGCTTACATTGCTCCGAATCGGAAGTTGTGTGATCTAGAAATAATAATGTGGCTCTGTAAAAAGCCAGTCACCTCCTGCCAGAAAGAATTCCTCATATTCAGAAAATAAGTACATTGCACGACAAATTAGATCAAGACTCCTATAGATGTAGTATATAAACAAGGTCAATGAAAATGTTGCCCTAAGTTTTCTTGAAAATCCGCAGCCAGCTAAAACAATTCAAAACCCACTCAGAAAATCATGTGCTCCCCCCCATGCTTATAAATCCTCTGGCAATAAAACAATTCAAAACTCACTCAGAAAATCGTGTGTCTCCCCCCCCCCCCATGTTTACAAATCCTCTGGCAGTAAAACTGAAAACAAACAAAAAAGAGTAAGTAATTCTAATAACTTGGGAAGCAGCCCATATTTGCAAAGAAATGACAGAAAGTGATTCCTTTCAATCCGTCTAATACCTTTTAGATAATATATGCTATTTGTCCAAACACGCTTTAGTCATAGGGTAAAAATGAAAAAAAAAAAAAAAAACAAAACCACTTAGTTCCCCAACGGGTTATTTAGCCATACAATAGAAAACACTCAGCTGATTGGGGGAAAATCAAAACAACAAATAACTTACTGCCTTGAATAGTTTTCATCCAAATGTTTGGCATTCCCTATTCGAAGTCGTAAGTTATAGTTTTATATGCAAAACAATCACAATTTTAGAGATTAACTTACTCTCAGGAAAGCTGGGGCAAGAATCTAGAAACGGTTCATCCACATGTCTCTGCATGTCCTGGAGAAGAATTCACATTCCTTTTGGGTCACTACTACATCATGCTTTTAATTTCATGTTTATTGTGAATAGTTCCGTTTTAGAATGATTTCCGAAAAGGATTATGGTCTTAATTCAGCCAGCCTGCCAAAAACTCTCTGCTCACATCACATGGTGACTTCTCCGCAGTTTTCCATTTCTTTGTCTCCCAGCCAGCTCCTCAGCAGGGAGTTTGTAGTTGCAGATGGCTGGCTGGACATATCAAAACATTAGGAACTATCAGACCAAAGAGAATCTAGTCTTTCTCAATTAGCTTTTTCATACAAAGCCCTAATGGGAGAGCTGGCCCCCAGCACAGTCTTTTTAAAGAAACGCAAGTAAAGAGACAGTTCGGAGAAAAGCAGAGCCGGGAGAGGTTGAAAAAGAAAAGGTTTTAAAAAATGATAGCTGTAAGTATACAATCCGGTCAGAAAGCAACTCAAAATCTTCCACTGAAATTTAGCTCTTAAAACCGAGATACGGAAAGATGGCTGTGAAGCGATGTAATTTTTTCAGGGTAAAACAATGAACTTTTATCTGCATCCCAGCTGCGTGCCAGCCATCTACAGCATCTTCCTGGGAGGGCAAAATAGGAAAATCCTTTGAGCACATCCTATAAAAACACCTGCAATTCTCATGATCTACAAGCTTGCTATTTCTATAAGTCCCAGCAAACAAACCCCTTTCTCTCTAACCACCTGCTGGCTTTTAGTATGTCCTGTTTTCCATATTTTTCTTTTCTTCTAATGCTTATTTATTTTTGAGGCGGGGGGGAGAGAGAGAGAGAAAAAGAGAACGAGTTGGGGAGGGGCAGAGAGAGAAGGGGACAGAGGATCCCAAGCAGGCTCTGTGCTGACAGCAGGGAGCCCGGTGCAGGGCTTGAACTCACCAAACGTGAGATCATGACCTGAGCTGAAGTCGGACACTTAACCCAGAGCCGCCCAGGCTCCCCTCCATAGTTTTCAAGAAACATTTTTAACAGGTAAGAGGCGCCATTCTATCTTTTTTGAGCGTTTCATTTAGGTTGAAGACAAGGCAATTCCGAAACTCCTTGTAACGCACGGAGTCTATTTTTGGCTGAAGAAGAAAAGTGAAAAAGGACCACACTCTGTCTGCTTGCAGTCCGTAAGTCCATTGGGTGCTTCTGCACTGTGATTGCTTTCTGAATACACAACTGAAGGAGAAACAATGTGCCGTGCGCGCAGTTCTTAAACTGAATGGGCTCGTCTGCGTCCCATTGTCCACGATAATCACATGAAATCTTCCTCAGCTACTTCCCATCCCTTAATGTTTATGCAATCATGTGTACTCTTTTGCTAATTGTGGGTCCAGAGATTGTTCAGCCAGCCAAATAGACGCAGATCGAACTCATTAATGCATGAGACTATGGAAGTAAAAAAAAAAAACAAAACTTGCTGAGTGTTTCTGCAAGCCTGCTGTCTTCGGTAGAAGATGCAAAATTATCACTTTTAATAACCTCACCAGCATTTTGTAAACAGAGAGTATCATTTAGGAAATGCATTTCTTTCTTTTTTAAGTTTACTTATTTATTTTGAGACAGAGAGAGAGAAAGCACGCACAAGCAGGGGAGGCGCAGAGAGAGAGGGAGAGAGAGAATCCCAAGCGGGTTCCGCACTGTCAGCGCCGAGCTCGATGTGGGGCTCGAACTCACCAACTGTGAGATTGTGACCTGAGCTGAGACCGAGAGTTGAACATTTAACCAACTGTGCCACCCAGGCACCCCTAGGAAATGTTTCTCAAGTAACTTTTTTCTAAGAAAAAACTTGTTGGCTTCTGGACTCTCTTTCTTCCTCTCTTTCTTTCCTCCTCCCTCCCTTCCTCCCTCCCTCCCTCCCTCCCTTCCTTCCTTCCCCTTTTTTAGTTGAAGTATAGTTCACACACAATGTTGCATTGGTTTCCAGTGCACAACATAGCGATTCAATAAGTCTATCTGTTACGCTGTGGTCATCACAATGTAGCTGCATCTGTCCGTACAACACTCTTATAATACCATTGACTTTATTCCCTATACTGTCCCTCTCATCCCCGTGACTTATTCATTCCATAAGTGGGAGCCCGTACCTCCCACTCTCCTTCAGACACTATTTTTTTCCTTTAGAATCTTGGTTTCTTCCTTCAATGTGGCCACGTCGTAATCTCTCTACCTCTATAACAGAGCAACAGCACCCTCATTAATCTTCTTTTCAACATGTTCTTGATTAACCCTACGTCTTTACTCTTCTAAATAAGCTTCAGGATCAGCCGGCCGATTAAAATCAAATCATGCCATTGGCATTTGGAAGATGGAATGGCACCGATTTTATGCAAAAGGTAATTACTAAGCAGCCACCTATGGCACCTACAATACGCAGGGCACACTTAAATATGAACACAATCACATAATAGTCTCCTCAGGTAGGTGCTATTTTACAGATGAGAAAAATGAAGCCCAGAGAGTTTAAATAATGTACCCAAATGCACACAGTTGGCGAGTAGCAGATCCTGGGTAAAAGCTCGGACCATCTCCAGTCTGTGGCTTAAATAACAAGTGCTCTGATGTCTCATTTGTGTGTGTGTGTGTGTGTGTGTGTGTGTGTGTGTGTGTGTATTCAATGATTCTCATTGTCAAGTAGTATTCCATTGTGTATATAAACCACATCTTCTTTATCTGAAATCTGGCCATTTGTAGCAACGTGGATGGAACTGGAGAGTGTTAGGCTAAGTGAAAGAAGTCAGGCAGAGAAAGACAGATACCATATGTTTTCACTCATGTGTGGATCCTGAGAAACTTAACAGAAGACCATGGGGGAGGGGGAGGGGGGAAATGTTACAGAGAGGGAAGGAGGCAAACCATAAGAGACTCTTTTTTAAAAAAATTTTTTTCTAACATTTATTCATTTTTGAGAGAGAGACAGAGTGTGAGTGGGGGAGGGGCAGAGAGAGAGACACACACACACAGAATCCGAAACAGGCTCCAGGCTCTGAGCTGTCAGCACACAGCTCGACCCGGGGCTCGAACTCTTAAACCATGAGATCGTGACCTGAGCCGAAGTCAGACACTCAACCAACTAAGCCACCCGGGCACCCCACCATAAAAGACTCTTAAATAGTGAGAACAAACTGAGGGTTGATGGGGGATGGGGGCGAGGGGAAAGTGGGTGAGGGGCATTGAGGAGGGCACCTGTTGGGATGAGCACTGGGTGTTGTATGGAAATCAATTTGACGATAAATTATATTTAAAAAAATGATTCTCACCTTAGGTGCACACATTTTACAACTCGCCTTGCCTTTTGCTTCATATATTTGGCGACAATATTCTCCAGTGCCAGAAACTTTATAGATTTCACGTGGTGTAAAGCATTCTATTTGAATTCTTTCCTGGCTGATTATAGCGCCATGGACTTGTGTATAATAGCCCTCAACACTGTGTGCAAAAGCAAGAAAAAAAAACCCGATTTGCAAAGAATGAAGAGTGGAGCCGCCCAGAATCCAGAAAGAGAGAGAGAGACGGAGAGAGAGAGAAGCTGAGAACATCTGCTTGATTCCTAGGGACTTTGCTGTTGTTTTTTGTCCTTCCTTGGACCCAGCTGCGTGGCTGTATTTGAGTTTTGGCAAATACTCTCCAAAACTTTCTGTCTTTTTTTAAATATAAGAAACAAACTTGGTTCTGTTTTGTGCTCTCTCTTCTTTGCCTTGAAACATCCTTTGTGTGATATATTCCTGCCCTCGATGATTACTTCCATTTGCATTTCTCAGATATATTTTTTCCTAATTCTCTTATCTGTCTACAGGATGTCTCTTGGAGCAGTAGAATTTTATTTTTCTTTTCACTGGTCTGCGAATCTTCTACTTTCTGTGAGAGATATAAGTCCCTGGGATAACCAAGTCATTTTATCCAGTCATCTCACTATGCAGTCTCCAAATTAAGCTTTCCTGTGGTTTTCCTGTTTCCCCATGTCTACACTGATCACGTTTGTGGTCTGTTCCCTTTCTTAGGTTCCACTTGTCCTTTTCTCGTCTCATGTGGAAAGCCCCAGGTAAGAAGTTTCTAGTCTTTTATTCTACTAGTGATCACCCTTAAATGCTGACAAACATATGTGAACCTACCTTACCCTGGCAAGGGAAAAAAATCAACCTAAGTCTCTAACTGTCTTCCCCCCAACGACCTGCTATTTCTGTGCCTATGCTCCACCCCATATGGATAAGTCTGCCAGCATATCTGACCTTGAAACCTGAGCTCTACTCCTTACCAGCTGTGCAATGCCGAGCAAGTGACTCACCTGTAAGAGACAGAGAGTACGCTACTATGCAAAAGAGTCTTTTAGGATTTGAAACTTTAGAATTTGGGTGTAGAGTAGGGATTAAAGGAAACAACACACGTAAAGTATTTTGCACAGCATCTAGCGTTGAGTGAGCACTCAATAAAATGCTAGCTATTATACTCTCCAGAGCCTTGGCAAAACTGGAACTTATGGGTATTTTTTTATTCAAGTATAATTAGCATACAGTGTTATATTAGTTTCAGGTGTACAATATGGTGATGTGACGATTCTGTATATTACTCAGTGCTCATCAAGGTAAATGTACTCTTAATTCCCTCTGTCTATTTCACACATCTTACCCTGGAAATTATAGTTATTTTTAAAAATTACTAATCTGATTGATAAAAAAATAATACCACCTTAATGACTTACCGTACATCTCTTAGGTTACTTGTGACGTCAAGCATATTTTAATACAATCTCTGGCCATTTGTAAACTGACTAATAAGTTCATTCGTTTTTTCTGCCTGTATTTCTGTTGCTCTGCCATTCTGGATTTTTGTTTGTTTGTTTGTTTATGCCTTTGTTTTTGACTAAGACTGAAAATGTCTTAAATCATTTATTTTAAAAATAAGATGTTACGAGGAGGAGTTCAGATGGCAGAGTAGTAAGGGGACCCTGGGCCTGTCTCGTCTCTCGAACTCAGCTAGATCAACATCAAACCGTTTTGAACACCTAGGAAATCTATCTGAGGATTAATGGAACAATCTGCATAATTTGAGGGAGAGAAGGCGGCAGGGACATGGTGTGGAGAGGTCAATTGGAGAGAGAAGAGACGGGATGCCACAGAGGGGAGGGAGCCATTTTCGCAGGGAGGAGAAATAAAGAGGGGAGACAGAGTAGCTCATCCAGCTTGTGAAAGAAAGCACACCCCGGTAGAGGTCATATGGCCTGTCTGTGAGCCAAAGACCCAGCAGGCCCCAACCATCAAGCCACCCTACCCACACAAAGACTCCAGCTGAGGGCAGCAAACCCTGGCTCTGGCTGTGTGTTGCGATTTACCATAAACTCTGAGCTGCTGCCACTGCATGGTGGCATGACCATTTCCTGGGAGAAGCCGGCCACAGCATGATGACACCCTCCCCCAGAAGATCACTATGGGTCTGAGCTGCAGGGGTTTCTCAAATGGGGTGTATTGAAACATAACCATGCCTGTGATGAAACTCTGGAGGGAGATGCTGCTTGGTAGGCAGACAGCTCAGACACAAACAGAGAGAGACAGAAACAGGGGACATAGAAAGGGTGACTGATATGTACGCATGAGGGTGCACAAACTTCCTGCTCTGGAGAGTGGGGTGAAGTCATTTTCACCAGTTGCCCACCAACACTGATTGACCCCGGTGAGCTAAATTCCACCATCAAGTGGAGAATGGAGCCACTGTACCAAGCCCTACACCCCTGTGCCCTCCAAGCTCACCTCCACTAAGGCAAGTCCACCTGAGAATTAGAGCAGCAGGCCCCTTCCCCAGAAGACCAGCAAATCCCTTCCATGCACTTAGTCTACTGATCATAGAGTGCTGCAAAGTTTCAGATCTAGGAGAAACTGGATCTAGCTTTATTTGTTTTTTTGTTTTGTTTTTGTTCGTTTTTGTTGTTGCTTTTGTTTTTATTGTTGTTTTTCTTTTCTTTTGTTTCTTGGACACAGAAAGAGCAAAACTGTTTTAATTTTTAAAAATTTTATTTTATCATTTATTATTTCTTATTCTTTAAAAACTTTTCCTACTCTTTTTCTTCTCTCTCTCTCTCTCTCTTTTTGTTATCAAGCTTCTGTTAACAAGCAGACCAAAACACACCCAGGATCTAGCTTCTTTTATTTGATTTTTTTTAATTTTTAAATTTTTATTTCATTCTATTATGATTATTATCATTATTTTCATTGTTGTTGTTGCTGTTTTCTTCCTCTAAAATGATAAGCCTGAGGAATTCATCTCCAAAGAAAGAACAGGAAGAAATAATGGCCAGGGATTTAATCAACACAGATAAAAGTAAATGTCTGAACTAGAATTTAAAACAATGATTATAAGGATACTAGCTGAACTTGAAAAAAGCATAGAAGTTGCCAGAGAATCCTTTTCTGCAGAGATAAAAGAACTAAAAGTCAGGCCAAAATTAAAAATGCTGTAACCGAAAGGCAAACACAAATGGAGGCCATAAACATAAGGACGGATGAGGCAGAGGGGCGAGTCAGCTAAATATAGAGGATAAAATTATGGAAAATAAAGAAGCTGAAAAGAAGAGGAAAACAAAGTTCAGGGATCATGAAGGCAGGCTTAGAGAACTCAGCGATTTATTAAAACATAATAACATTCATATCATAGGAGTCCCAGAAGATGAAGACAGAGAAAATAGGGCAGAAGATTTATGTGAACAAATTATAGCTGAAAATTTCCCTGATCTGGGGAAGGACACAGACATCAAAATCTAAGAAACACAGAGAACTCCCATTAAGTTCAACAAAAGCTGGCCATTGCCAAGACATATCAGTCAAATTCACAAAATACACAAACAAGGAATGAATTCTGAAGGCAGCAAGGGAAAAAAGTCCTTAACCTACAAGGGAAGACAGATTAGGTTTGCACCCAATCTGTCCATAGAAACTTGGCAGGCCAGAAAGGAGTGGCAGGATATATTCAACGTGCTAAATAGGAAATACTCTATCCATCAAGGCTGTCATTCAAAATAGAAGGAGAGATAGAATTTCCCAGAGAAACAAAAACTAAAGGAGTTTGTGACCACTAAACCAGCCCTACAAGAAATTTTAAGGGGGGCTCTTTGAGTGGAGAAGACAAAAAAAGAACAAAAGCAACAAAGACTAAAAAGGACCAGAAAGCATCACCAGAATCACCAACTCTACAGGTAACACAATGGCAGTAAATTCATATCTACCAATAATTACTCTGAATATAAATGGACTAAATGTTCCAGTCAAAAGACATAGGGTATCAGAATGGATATAAAAACAAGATTTATCTATATGCTGCCTACAAGGGACTCATTTTAGACATAAAGTCACCTGCAGATTGAAAGTGAGGGGATGGAGAACCATCTATCATGCCAATGGACATCAAAAGAAAGCTGCAGTAGCCATATGTATATCAGACAAAGTAGATTTTATTTATTTATTTATTTATTTTTTTAATGTTTATTTATTTTTGAGAGAGAGAAAGACAGAGTATGAGTGGGAGACACAGAAGCCAAAGAAGGCTCCAGGCTCTGAGCTGTCAGCACTGAGCCCCATGTGGGGCTCGAACCCATGAAGTGTGAGATCATTACCTAAGCCAAAGTCAGAAGCTTAACCAACTGAGCCACCCAGGTGCCCCGAGACAAACTAGATTTTAAACCAAAGACTGTAACAAGAGATGAAGAAGGGCATTATAACATAATCAAGTGGTCTATCCATCAAGAAGATCTAACAATTATAAATATATAGGCCCCCAATGTGGAGGACCCAAATATATAAATCAATAATAACAAATGTAAAGAAGCTCATTAATAATAATACAATAATAGTAAGGTACTTTAACACCCCACTTACAACAATGGACAGACCATCTAAGCAGAAAATCAACAAGGAAACAATGGCTTTGAATGACACAATGAACCAGATGGACTTAACAGATATATTCAGAACATTTCATCCTAAAGCACCAGAATATATATTCTGTTCAAGTGCACATGGAACGTTCTCCAGAATAGATCACATGCTGGGTCACAAATCAGTCTTCAACAAGTACAAAAAGATCGAGATCATACATGCACATTTTCAGATCACAACACTATGAAACTTGAAGTCATCCACAAGAAAGAAATTTGGAAAACCCTCAAATACATGGAGGTTAAAGAACATCCTACTAAGGAATGAATGGGTTAACCATAAATTAAAGAAGAAATTTTAAAAAATACATGGAAACAAATGAAAATGAAAACACGACAGTCCAAAACGTTTGGGATACAGCAAAGGCAGTCCTAAGAGGGGAGAATATTGCAATTCAGGCCTATCTCAAGAAGCAAGAAAATTCCCAAATACACAACCTAGCCTTACACCTAAAGGAGCTAGAAAATAAACAGCAAATAAGGTGTAAAGCCATCAGAAGCGGGGAAATAATAAAGATGAGAGTAGAAATAAATGATGTAGAAACCAACTAAAACCCCAGTAGAATAGATCAACAAAACTAAGACTTGGTTCTTTGAAAGAATTAACAAAATTAATAAACCCCTGGCCAGACTTATCAAAAAGAAAAGAAAAAGGACCCAAATAGATGAAATCATGAACGAAAGAGGAGGGATCACAACCAACACCACAGTAAAACAAACAATTATAAGAGAATAGTATGAAAAATTATATGCCAACAAACTGGGAAATCTGGAAGAAATGGACAAAGTCCCAGAAACTCACAAACTACCAAAACCGAAACAGGAAGAAATAGGAAATTTGACCATACCCATAACCAGCAAAGAAATTCAATCAGTAATCAAAAATTTCCCAACAGGGGTGCCTAGATGGCTCAGTTGGTTAAACATCCAACTCTTGATTTTGGCTTAGGTCATGATCCCACAGTTTTGGGGATCAAGCCCTGTGTTAGACTCTGCACTGACAGCACAGAGCTTGCTTGGGATTCTCGTTCTCTTCCTCTCTCTCTGCCTCTCCCCCACTTGTGTGAGCACTCCCTCTTTCTCTCTCAAAATAAATAAATAAAGTAAAAAAAAAAAATCTCCCAACAAACAAGAGTCCTGAGCCAAATGGCTTCCCAGGGGAATTCTACCAGACTTTTATTATTTATTTATTTATTTATTTATTTATTTATTTATTTATTTTTTCAATATATGAAATTTATTGTCAAAATGGTTTCCATACAACACCCAGTGCTCATCCTCTACCAGACTTTTAGAGAAGAGTTAATACCTATTCTTCTCAAACTGTCCCAAAAAATAGAAATAGAAGGAAAACTTCCAAACTAATTCTATGAATCCAGCATTACCTTGACTCCAAAACCAGACACAGACCCCACTAAAAAGGAGAATTACAGGTCAATGTACCTGATGAGCATGGACGCAAAAATTCACAACAAGATATTAGCAAATCAAATTCAACAACACATTAAAAGAATTACTCACCATGATCAAGTGGGATTTATTCCTGGGCTGCAAGCCTGGTTCAATGTCCACGAATCAATCAGTGTGATACACCACATTAAAAAAGAAAGGATAAGAACCATAGGATCCTGGAGATGCAGAAAAAGCATTTGACAAAAAAAAATACAACATCTATTCTTTTTATAGGGGTACCTGGGTGGCTTAGTCGGTTAAGCGTCCGACTTTGGCTCAGGTCATGATCTCATGGCTTGTGAGTTCAAGCTCCATGGCGGGCTCTGTGCTGACAGCTCAGAGCCTGGAACCTGCTTCAGATTCTGTGTCTCCCTCTCTTTCTACCCCTCCCCCACTTGCATTCTCTCTCTCGAAAACAAATAAACATTAAAAAATTTAAAAATATATTTGTATAAAAAAATGTTTAATGTTTATTTTTGAGAGAGAGACAGAACACAAGTGGGGGGAGGGGCAGAGAGAGAGGGAGACACAGTATCTGAAGCAGGCTCCAGACTCTGAGCTCTCAGCACAGAGCCCCACGAACCATAAGATCATGACCTGAGCCAAAGTCAGATGCTTAACCGACTGAGCCACCCAGGAGCCCCAACATCCATTCTTGATAAAAACCCTCAACAAAGTAGGGATAGATGGAACATTCCTCAACATCATAAAGGACATATATGAAAAAGCCACAGCTAATATCCTCAATGTGAAAAAACGGAGAGCGTTTCCCCTATGGTCAGGAACAAGAGAAGGATGTCCACGCTCACTATTTATATTTAACATAGTACTGGAAGTCTTAGCCTCAGCAATCAGACAACAAAAAGAAGTAAAAGGCATCCAAATCATCAAGGAAGAAGTCAAACTTCCACTATTTGCAGTGGACATCATACTCTATGTAGAAAATCTGAAAGATTCCACCAAAAAATTGCTAATTCAGCAAAGTCACAGCGTATAAAAATCAATGTGCAGAAATCTGTACAACCAATACAACGTCGATACACCAATAATGAAGCCACAGAAAAAGAAATCAAGGAATCGATCTCATTTGCAATTGCACCAAAACCAGTAAGATCCCTAGGAATAAACCTAACTAAAGAAGTAAAAGACCTATGCTCCAAAAACTATAGAACACTTATGAAAGAAATTTAAGAGGACTCAAAAAGGGAAAAGCATTCCACGCTCATGGATTGAAAGAATAAACATGTTAGAATATCTATTTTACCCAAAGCAAACTACACATTCAATGCCATCCTGTCAAACTAGCATTTTTGGCGAGCTTGGACAAACAACCCTAAAATTCACATGGAATCACAAAAGACCCCAAATAGCCAAAGCAATTCTGAAAAAGAAACACAAAACTGGAGACATCACTATTCCAGATTTCAAGCTGTATTACAGAGCTGTAGTCATCAAGACTGTATGATGCTAGCACAAAACCAGACACATAGATCAATGGACCAGAATACAAGTTTGTCAACTCCCCTTTGACAAAGCAGGAAAGAATATCCAATGGAAAAAAGATAGGCTCTTCAATAAATGGTGTTGGGAAAACTGGACAGCGGCATGCAATGAAATTGGACCACTTTCTTACACCATACACAAAGATAAATTCAAAATGGATGAAATACCTGAAGGTGAGACAGGAAACCATCAAAATCCTAGAGGAGAACACAAGTGGCAACCTCTTTGACCTTGGCCGGGCAACTTCTTACTACACACGATGATGAAGGCAAGGGAAATGAAAGCAAATATGAACTACTGGGACTTCATCAAGATAAAAAGCTTCTGCACTGCGAAGGAAACAATCAACAAAATGAAAAGACAGCCTACATAATCGGAGAAGATATTTGCAAAGGACATATCTGACAAAGGGTTAGTGTCCAACATCTATAAAGAACTTATCAAACCCAACACCCAAAACCCATACAACCCAGTTAAGAAATGAGCAGAAGACATGAATAGACACTTTTCCAAAGAAGTTATCCAGATGGCTAACAGACATATGCAAAGATACTCAACATCACTCCTCATTAGGGAAATATAAATCAAACCCACGATGAAAAACCACCTCACCCCTGTCAGAATGGCTCAAAGTAACAACACAAGAAACAACAGATGTTGGAGAGGATGTGGAGAAAAAGGAACCTTGAACTGTTGGTGGAAATGCAAACTTGTACAGCCACTCTGGAGAACAGTATGAAAGTTCCTCAAAAAATTAAAAATAGAACTACCCTATGTTCCAGTAATTGCACTATTTATCCAAAGGACACAAAATATAGATTTGAAGGGTACGTGCACCCCAATTTTTATAGCAACATTATCAACAATAGCCAAACTATGGAGAGGGCCCAGATGTCCATCAACTGGTGAGTGTATAAAGAAGATGTGGTGTGTTTATATACATATGTGGTGTGTGTGTAAATATACGTATATACATTCCATTATATGCATATATACATACACACACACACATCAAAAAGAATGCCATCAAAAAAGAATGAAATCTTGTCATTTGAAATGATGTGGACGGAGCTAGAATGTATTGTACTAAGCAAAATAAGTCAATCAGAGAAAGACAAATACCATACGATTTCATTCATATGTAGTACTTAAGAAACAAAACAGATGAACATTCGGGAAGGTGGGCGGTAAGAGAAGAGAAAGAACCAAACTGTAAGAGACTCTTGATAGAGAACTATGGGTTGATGGAGGGAGGTGAGTGGGAGGTGGGCTAAGGTGTTAAGGAGGGCACTTGTGCTGAGCACTGGGTGTTGTATGTAAGTGATGAATCACGGAGTTCTACTCCTGAAACCAAAAAATAAAAATATAAAATAAATAAATAAATAAATAAAATTAAAAATGCAAAAAAACCCAAACCAAAACAAAACCATGTTATTGCCTTCTCACATCTAGTTTTGCTGATAAGAATGCTTATATAACTGTGGGGGCGCCTGGGTAGCTCAGTTGGCTAAACGTCTGTCTCTTGGTTTCGGCTCAGGCCACGGTCTCACGGTTCGTGGCGGGGAGCCCCACGTCAGGATCCGCACTGACAGTGCAGAACCTGCTTGGGATTCTCTCTCCCTCTCTCTCAATAAAATAAAATAAACATGTAAAAAAAGAATGCTTCTAGAACTCTGATTCTCATTCATTTATTTTGTTGTTCCTACTAGGATATGTTAGGATTCTCTCTCTAGTCAGAAGTATATGAAGTTTCATGCAGATGTGCTTAGGTGTAGGTTTTGGTTTTGGTTTTGGTTCTTGGTCCTACGTGGCACTCTGTGGTCACTTGTAATCAAAGAACTTGTGTTTTTGTTTTGTTTACGTTCTGGGAAATTTTCAGCTAATATTTTGGCCCAATACTGCTTCCCTTTTAGCCTTTCCATTCTTTTTTTTTTTTTTTTTTTTTCTGGAAGTTTGTTGGGTATTTGAGATCTATTGTCTTTGTCTTATCTTTGGCCCAACTACTGTCTTAAAACTGGAAAGTCACCCATTTTCATACCACGTACATCACTCCAACATACAATTTTTATTATGTCACTCCCATCCATGCCTTCACTGGCTTCTTCGCAAAAATACACAAGGCTTTTATCATCGGTCAGTGCTCCTCTCTCCAGCCTGCCTGTGCCTTAACCCTCACTCCAACTCCAGTCATAATTTAGACACGATCTTTGAAAAAATTTTTTTTACATGGTTATTTATTTTTTGAGAGAGAGAGACACAGAGTGCAAGCAGGGGAGGGGCAGAGAGAGAGAGAGAGACTCAGAATCTGAAGCAGGCTTGAGGCTCTGAGAAGTTAGTGCAGAGCCTGATGTGGGGCTCAAACTCACAAACTGCGAGATCACGACCAGAGTGAAGTCGGACGCTTAACCGACAGAGCCACGCAGGTGCCCCATACGTGATTTTTTTTTTTTTAATGAATTCATGCACTGTATTCTCATTTACCTTTATTTGCTCTCCTGGAATTAACTCCTCCTCTCAACTGATCTTCCCATAATAACCTTATAAAGTTAATTATAAGGCCTGACAATTATAAGTAATAATTGATAATTATCTGTCTAATTCTTACTTGTCCTTCAGGTCTTGGGTCTGGCCTCCTCCTGGAGGAACCTTTCTGACCGTCCTACATGTGGATTAGATAGATGCCCTTCTCAGATGTTCCCAGGGCTTGGTAATATGTACCTCTTAGTACTTTAATTATACTCATCTCTCTCCCACCATAGACTGTAAAAATCTTAGGGGTACTGTGGAATCCTCACCATGGTTCATATCAGAGAGCCTAAAACATGAAAGTTGCTCAATACATATATTTTGAGTTTCAGATGTAGAATATTGATGTGAGATAGGGAAGCAAAAACAAAACGAAACTCTCAGGGATTCTTTCTAGAAGCCTGGTTATGAAAGAAAGGCCATTGGTTGGGGGGTAGCCAAAATGAATTGTCTGGGCCAAGAGTAGGTATCTTTAAAAGATGGTATTTTGGAGGGGAAAGGAAAAATGGAAATGCTAAAAATCCAGGAGAAATCAAGTAACAGAGGGAGCATTGCTTTTTCTTGGTGGGAGGTAGAAAAGGAGAGCCTGGGTCAGAACCCAATGAGACTCAGACTTGAGGTTTTTTTTCTGCGAAGTGGAAAGCGAATTCTAAGAACAGACCGACAGATGTGCTTGGCCACTGAGGATGGTGTTAGGAGTTTTGACATCACTGTCAAAAGAATGGAAGACGTCTTCCTTAGGCATGTTAGCAATTTTCAAGTCATGCTGAGAGCTCTGCAGAGGTTGGTAGGACTCCTTAAAACAGAAGGAAAGCCTGTGAAGTTTGCCTCTGAACTGACGGCCCCAAATAGCGTATTTTCGAAAGTTGTTTACCAATGACTAAAATCATTGGTGGATCGATAAAGGTTATCGATGGCTACTGAAACTGACTAAGTCATGAATTACCTAAAGACTTGAAGATGCTTAACATGAGCAAGAAAGAAAAAACTTCGTTACTGAACAAGATGAGTTATTCAAACTCAGGACACGAGCGACCGTGCTAGTGTCTCAGTGACAAAAATAGCAATACAAAAAGTGTTGAATTTTGTAACATTTTTGTGATGTCATTCTTTTCACAAAAGGTAATTTGCTTACTGTATAATTAAATACGACTTCCTGTTTTTATTTATATTCACCAATTTTGAATTTATAAAGTCGTTGGGTCTACACAGGTTTCTTCCCCCCCCCCCCCCCCCGCCCACCTCTTTTGTTTTATTTTACATAAGCCTGTTACATCTGGGGCTTTTTGGACATAATCATCAATTATAAGTACATCACTCAGAGCTGCACACAGCTCATTTGGTTTGAAAGAACTGAGCAATATTGCCATTGATTTTCTCCTTGACTTTGTCGACAGTGGGGGAGTATCTCAGGGGAGGATGTGAAAAGGGGGTGTGTTAGTAATGGTGGATGCCAGTCTCAGTGCGGAATGCCTGAATGGAGCCGGGGGAATCTGGTCTCCTTCTCTCTTACAGATTAGAAAGATCCAAGCCTCAAACCACAACATTTTTGGCTACAAGTCTTTCATGTATATAGATTTAGATATGTGATTACATCCAAATATCCAGAAGTTATTTACTATTATGTAAGAAGGTCAGGTGCTCAGCCTTTTTGTAAAAAATAGTCGGTAAGAACTTCAAACAAAAATCTGTTCTGTTACCTAAAAGTATTTACAACGCACAATTGTTACTCTTCTAAACCGGCCCCTGGAGTACTTTTGCAAGTTTCCTGGTTTGCTTAGTGTAACACTTAAAAAGCTGGAGGAAATGTTGGACCAGCTACCTTTTAATTGATCATTTGCATCAATATAGCACATGGTATAATTTTAAAAGACCATCACAAGATTTCTACCAATAGTTGGGTGATGCTGATGTGTTTGTTCCCTCAACAAAGACTTAAAATGCATGAATAAAATATAACAAGAATAGAGATCAAATTCAAACGAAAATAAACACCCGGATGCCAGAAATGAGACAGGAAAACAGAGCTAAAATAAGATTGTTATTTTAAGCCAGTTAAATTTTAGGTGGTTTAGCAAAGGCTGATTGAAAAAGCCAGCTAAAATATAATTCACGTGTAAGGATAAAACGTCATATCTTTAAACAAAATCTGAATTGTGGTTTTTTTAAATTTTAATTTGTTTTATTTTTATTTTTTTTTAATACTTATTTTTGAGAGAGAGAGAGAGAGACAGAGGGTGAGTGGGGGAGGGCCAGAGAGAGAAAGAGACACAGAATCCAAAGCAGGCTCCAGTCTCTGAGCTATCAGCACAGAGCCAAAGGTGGGGCTTGAACTCGTGAACCACAAGATCATGACCTGAGCTGGTCAGATGCTTAACCGACTGAGCCCCCCAGGCGCCCCTGAGATTTCTCTTTTATACATATCTCTGAAGGAACTAATAAACACCCCTCAAGGAGAAAAAGACTGAACACACAAGGAAGTAGTTGGATGTTGAAAACTAATAATTATATTGATAAACTAAATAAATATGATTGTGCAAAGTAATGACGACAAAGATTAACTCGTGTTTGGGGTGGGAGGGACATGTTAGTCACAACAGGGACTAAAATATGAGGCAGCAATTATATGGAAGAAGAGAGAGGGATGATCAGAACTCAGTTCCCTTGAAATCTTATCATTTAGGATGAGGCCAGAAATCCGGACCAATTTTAAAAACACATTATCCAATATGGTAGCCACTAGCCTGAGGTGGGTCTTCAAATTTAAATTTTAAGATTTAAACTGCTAAGATTTAAAATTAAGTTTCTTTACCTCTGACAGGTCAAACACTTTTGAAGTCATCTGGCTTCTAACAATAAGAAAAAGCCAAACAAACTGAAAATCAGTGATGTTTCCTGGACCCATCGGAGATTGAGGCTTCAGGGCAAACCACAGCCTTGAGATCTGGAATCCTAGGAGAGACTTACCACTTTTTACAATTCAGATATGTCATGCTTGTATTTAGGTCCCCGCGCAAATATGGCTTTCTTTCAAGGAGCTGGCAATATTCTTAGATGTGAAATACGCATTCCCCCAAATCTAAATAAAGCTCCAAACACTGGGCTTCTTGTTTGGTCCTAAGAGTGGGAAGTAACAGTCACTTGTGGAGCATTCCATGGGGCTCCTGCCCAGGTTATTCCTAAGAATGTTATCATCAGGGCAGGTCCTTGGACCTTCGCTGGATTGATTAACCAGTCTTGGTTGCGTCTGTGTGTCACCATTGCATTCGAATCAGTCCCAAGACTTCTCTTCAGTTTCCAATACTATCACATCACCAAGACGGTGTATTTTTACCCTGGAGACCTGTATCAGGTCCGAATCCCTTCCGACCAAGTCATGGCAGTGAGCTGTTGAGTTCAGATGACCCGTGATGGCACAGTAAACGTGAACTGGGATCCTTCCCATGGGAAAACGAACTATGGTTGGCTCTCTTCCAAGATTGAGCTAGAGAAGAAAGCATTTGGAAAAAAAAAAAATCCCGGGGTACCTGTTGTGTTTTGTGGGTGGTTGAAGCCATGTCTGGAACTGCTGATGTATTGGACAGTACATCTTTATTTAAGCCTCAGTGGTCCACTGTTGGTCTCCATGAGCTATAAAGACTTTTCCACAGGCCACACAGGGCTATTATACAGAGAATTCATTGATACCTGTGCTCCAGCTGCTAACATGTCATTAATTAAAGAGGTAATCCCTTTGCCCACCAGGTATTCTGCATTGTTTTAAATTAACCACCTGTGTGGGCCCGAGAAATTCTAGTGGTTTCCATTTACTGTGCCCAAGGGGGACTGTCATGCCTTCTGTTTACAATATTAGGTAGGGGAAGTAATTGCTAGTTGGACGTAATAGCCACCCCAGTGATACATTCAAGTAGAGGGGAACCAGCCACCTCACAAAAAGTTTGCTCAAAAATCCCAATTTTCCTCTAAACTTTCACCTTAATCCCATCCACCTTTTAATTTCTATATCTTCCTGATCTAAATTAAGCTGCTGTGAAGGCATTACCCAGAGATTTCAAATCACAATGCATTGGCTCCTGTGTTAAGGAGTCCCAGAAAAGGTTTCTTCTCCTCCCCTTCAGCTCCCTGGCCATTTTATCCATACATGTGCGGGTGGCCTTGGGTCCCCACCAGACTTGGCCAGAAGACTCTGGCCTCTCCAATATTTACTTGGATTAATCTGCTTACCCAATACCCCAGGCGATTCTGGGTGGCGTTTCTCACATAATCTTTGCCGCCTGGCTTTTGAATTCCTTCCAAGTGGGGTAAATGGAGAGAACTTGTCTGGGGGCCTTCTAATGTTGGGGACCCTTGGGGAGTCTCACTGGTCCACACAAGCTTCCATAATGCTGCATCAACATCTTTGTTTCAACACTATGTCCACCACATTCATCCCCCTTTTCAATAACCATCTAAGACGTCCACACTGCTGGGTGGAGTCCCTTGATTCTCCTTTCTGTCTCTCCCATTTCTTTTGTAATTCCTTTGGTGACCTTGGTATCGGTAAGATCCAAATGGGGCAGCTGAGAGAGCAAAACTGATAAAACTTCTGAGACCATTTGATTTTGCAAGAGTAGTGTCACATGGGATGCCCATGTGACAAGGGGCACCCTTAATCACAGCATTTACCATAACCTGGTAATGGGCATATTTAGTGGGTGAATATCCTAGTCACCATAAAGCCAATCCCACGTGGCTTGCCCACAAAGCACATTCGCCGCTTCATCTGAAGTGTTCCACTTGGCAATTGGAGGGGGAATCGGGCAGCCCTCCGTCTCAGGTAAGCACACCTCATGGTGGCTTTTATCCAGTCTCCTAGGAATCGATTCCTCAGGAATAACCTTCCGCGTGTCTGAATCACATATAACCATCCGGGGTTGTTCAATGGTGGACTACAGGTCCTGTATCAAACCAAACATGCTCCTCCACTCTGCAC
This sequence comes from Panthera onca, assembly GCF_046562875.1. Classification (NCBI taxonomy): domain Eukaryota; kingdom Metazoa; phylum Chordata; class Mammalia; order Carnivora; family Felidae; genus Panthera; species Panthera onca. The sequence continues at coordinate 5,069,552 of NC_138352.1, forward strand.
CATTCGAAACCAAAGACATAGCCCCCAAATTAGTTATCCCTGCAGTCCAGTTTAGGAAACGTTCCTCAGGAAGATGATAATTTGATCCACGAAATGAGACATCTCCTCCACACCATATCCCCCGGCTTTAGTAGTTTTCTGGTTTTGCTCTCCACCACACTGACTACCTTTTTGGTGATCAGAGGGCTTAGAGGTAGTTTCCTGGCATAATTTCCCCCTCTGTGGGCAGCTTTGAGGCTAGTGGCCAAAGCTCAGGCTGATCCAAATTTGAACTTGGTCCAGCATCAAGTTCCAACTCAGAACTCTCTCTCATTTTAGCTGTTACAGATAATGATAACCAAGAGGTTGCGTATTTAGCATGCTCGTTATTTTGCATTTCCTTGGGTCTGCTCTCATCTCTAATTCCACTGGTAACTTTTACCCTTAGTAACTGATCAAAGAGCCATTACAGTTTTATACCACAAGTGCCTAGGTGGCCATTCAGGGATCAGGGTTCCTCATCCCTGCCTTTCTTTCTTTCTCTTTCCAAACCATATGTTTCCATATGTGCCAGAGCTGTTCTAGCAAATTCCATTTCACTGATACCAAATGTCTGGGAAAAGCAGGTTTGTTTTTTTCGTGTTTTCTTTTGCTTTCATACTTCACTTCTTGCCACCAAATGTGTGGGGATTTTTCCCCCCATACTGACCAATTCTCCAACAGCAGCTGGGGGTCCTACAATTTGATTTAGTGCTGACACGATCTGTCTGTAGTGTCAGATCCCACGAGTTAACAGCCCTGTCTCACAAGACTTCCCCGAGTCCCATGTTGCCTTCTCTGATTCTGGCCTTCCAGCTCTAAATGGGGTTCCCATGACCCCATCCGTGGGTTTGACAAGCTAACACAGTTCAAAGACCTCCAGTGGGGGGGTGGGCTCCTGGGTGGCTCAGTCGGTTGAGCATCCGACTTCGGTTCAGGTCATGATCTCACAGTTTGTGGGTTCGAGACCCACATCACGCTCTGTACTGACAGCTTGGAGCCTGGAACCTGCTTCACATTCTGGGTGTCCTTTTCTCTCTGCCCCTCCCCTGCTCATGCTTTGTCTCACTCTGTTTCTCAAAAATAAGTATGTGTAAAAAAATTTTTTTTAAATAAAAGACCTCAGGGGAACACTTACTTATGTTTACTGGTTGATTATATAATAAATTGTATGATGAAGGATTCAGATGAATAACCAGATGAAGAGATACATGGGGTAACTTCTGGAAGGGTTCCAAGCTCAGAAGCCTCAGTCACCCAGGAACTAGGATGCACCCACCACCTTCCCAGCACATTGATGTGTTCACCAGCTTGGAAGCTCCCTGAATCCTATACTTTTGGGATTTTTATGGAGGCTTCATCAGATAGGTGTGATTGACTATTAACTCAATTTCTAACCCTTCTCCCACCTCTGGAGAATAGGGGTAGGGCTGAAAATACCAAGCTTCTAATCACGGTTTGGTCTTTCTGGTGACCAGTGCTGATCTTACAGCCCACCAGAGTCATCTTATTGGAACAAAAGATACTTCTATCATCCAAGAAATTCCAAGGGTCTTAGGAGCTCTGTGTCAGGAACTGGGGTCCAAGGCCAAATGTTAGAAGGAACTGGGAGCCGAGACATTCTATATGTAATCTTATTCTTATTTTTTTTTGCAAGTAAATATAGAGAATTGTAGCCAAGATCAGCTTACCTGAAGCAGAAGCCAGTAGAGCCCAGAACTGGTAGGAACAAGCATCTTAAATGGTAATTTGGTGAATTGTTGGAGGCTGAGTGAAGATTAGCCAAGAACTGGTAGGAACAAACACCTTAAATGGTAATTTGATGAATTGTTGGAGGCTGAGTGAAGATTAGGTGAGAATAGGACGTTCCTGGGGTCAATAGTATTAAAGGGGTCAGAAGCAGGTGCATGTAACTGGCAGAGGGCAAAAGCTATGGGCATGGAAGGATACATCTACTGCTTGACATCTGGAATGAAAACGAGGGCAAGAGGGAAGAGATCCTTTGATCTCTCTCCTTTTCCACCTTTGCGTCTATTGTTGCTCTTTCCTATTGGATTGGTCAGACCCAACTGGAAGCCAACCATGAAAGCGGGGAATTGGTGATACAGTCCGCAGCGGTCAGCCTCCCCTGGAAAGGGTATAGTAGGAAAATAAAGAACAAAACCAGCACAAGACCTGTCTACAATAGAGTTCGAGATGATACAGCTATTTTTCCTTTTAAAAAAAAGTTCCTTTTAGGGGAGCCTGGGTGGCTCAGTCGGTTGAGCGTCCGACTTCAGCTCAGGTCATGGTCTTGCAGTTTGTGAGTTTGAGCCCCGTGTCGGGCTCTGTGCTAACAATCAGCTCGGAGCCTGGAGCCTGCTTCAGATTCTCTCTCTCTCTCTCTCTCTCTCTCTCTCTCTCCTCCCCTGCTCATGCTTTGCCTCTCTCTGCCTCTCAAAAATAAATAAATGTTAAAAAAGTTTTTAAAAAAATTTGTAAAAAATCCCTTTTGTTTTATTCTGATCTCCTTCCATTTTCATACCCATGTATCTGCTTTTGAACATATTCCTAATAAAAACCCAAGTTTTCAAAAACAAGCATATTATGATGGTTTTAGCAAATCATGTCCAGTTTAATCTTTTAAAATATTCATACATCATCTGATATTGGTTATTCAGTACTTTGTAAATGTATTTCTACAACACTTAAGAACATTTATAACTTATAATGAATAGAAGCAAAGATTTCATCATATCATTACGAGAATGGTTATGTATGTTGTGGTCTTGTACATCTGAGCAAAACAGGAGAATTTATTGCCTGAGTTTTAGAAAGAATTTAAATGCAACTCTCATTATGATATGAATTTGTCTTTACAGGGTGCGAAGGATCCTGAATAAACAGTACGATCATTTATCATGGATTTAGAAATATAATGTTCCAGATATAATTTTGATGTATGTAATATATGCAGATAAATATTTAATTGTATGAAAGTTTACAAAATGGATATGAAAAAGATTAAAGTACAAAAGTAAATGAACAAAGAATACAAATAATTAACACAAAATAAAATGCAAACATAGAAAGCTAGAACTCCACCATAAGTTTAAAAGTAAATTAAAACAATTCCAATGTTTTATCAGCAAATATGCGTATATGTTTAATTAAGAAGTTATGTATACTATAATGATTCCACCCCTGTAAAAGAGTTCACTAAAGAAAGAAGTTGATTTTTTTTTTTTTTTTTTTTGGTGTGGAGAAAGTGTGGTGATTCTTTTATTCAATTTTATTCCATTTCTATATTTTTCTCCATTATGCAAATGTTCTTCAATGAGTATCACAATTTGTTTTAAGTTATATAACATATCACCAAAAAAAAAAAAAAAAGGACATCAAGAATACTGCTTGGTACCCAAAAAATTTTCTGGTGATATTCAAAATGAAATAACTATTGCTTAAGGAAAAAAAATAAAATTACATGTAAAGCACACACATATTTTTTTAAAATTTAGTAATAAAAATGATACGTGTGTGTGTATACAGATAGAAACACATGTACATATACATATGTAAGAGGGAAGTGATTTTAAAATAGCAGAAAATACAGTTGGCCCTTGAACTGCATGGGTTTTAACTGTGCAGGCTTACTTACATATGGATTTTTTATCATACAGTACAGAATATGTATTTTTTCCTTATGATTTTCTTATAACATTGTCTTTTCTCTAGCTTACTTATTGCAAGAACACAGCATATAAAACATGACATACAAAATATGTGTTTCTGGTATTGGGAAGGCTTCCAGTCAACAGTAGGTTATTAGTGGTTAAGTTTTAGGGGAGTCAAAAGTTATATGCAGATTTTTGACTACATAGGGGTTTGGCATCCCTAATCCCCATGTTGTTCAAGGATCAACTGTACACAGAAAACTGCTAATGAGCTGGTGATAAATCAACACCTCCCATAATCACAAAATAACATATTCAAAAATTTTAAAATCTGAACAAATGCTGTGATGCCCCTATTTTCAAAAAGTATGTTTGAACTGCTTCTCTGATGTACGTGCTTGTTCATTTGTGAGTCCAAGGGACTCCTCACTCTGTGAATTTCAAAACAATTTCTGAAAAGTTTTCAGAGGAAGACTCTTGGGTTTTACTTGTGTTTTACAGCAAACCCATAAACCTCGTGCATTCCAAATGGGCGTGTAGCACATATTTCAGCAAGGGAATTTTTTAGTAAATGTCATATTTCAAAGTTATATGCCATGTTTGAAGTTATACTTCAAAAAAATTCCAAATTTGTGATCATGTTTTCACAATACCTGGTACCTGGTCTTTAAGTAACTTTATCAATACTTTGTATTGGCTTTATCCCAGATTTTCTATCATTCCTAAATTTAAGAGGAAGAATGATCTTGAAATTTATTCATTTATTAACTAAACATACAAAACATACCTGATATTGATGTTAATGATTTTTAAAATTATATATACTGCCAATTATAACATATAACATAAGCTTATATGACACAAAGAATTAATAGGTTTGAGCTTTTAAGAGTCGTCTGAAGGAGAGAGGAGTTCCCATCTCATGGTTGTATCAATTTCTTCTTCAAAATTCCCCAGCTCCTGTTCCTTAGAAAGCTCTAAAAATACCTAAAAAGGAGACATAGCAGAAGGAAAAAGAATATCAAGTTGTTTATTGTCTTCCAAATTAATAAGAAATATAAATGGTACTAGCGTGTGAAATGATACAAAACCATCAAAGCTGACCCACCTTTTCCAATGTGCACTGGGAGAGGCTGTATTCTTCCAGGTTAAATTTATGTTTCACTGGGGGGGGGGGGGGTAAAAAAAAAGACGAATAGCAGATGCTTACAATTTATTACTAAGAATTTTTTCAAAGGCATACAAAATAAAAATACACACGATTAAAATAAATAGAACATAAAGCTGAAAAAAAAACGCTTGGTGAAAGAATGGAATCACGAAAAGTCATAGTGTTAATATAAATGCAAATTAAGACTCTTAAATACAGAGAACAAACTGAGGGTTATGAGGGTGGGGGGTTAGAGGGATGGGGAAAAGGGAGATGGGCATTGAGGAGGGCACTCGTTGGGATGAGCCCTGGGTGTTGTACGTAAGCGATGAATCACGGGAATCTACTCCTGAAGCCAAGACTACACTGTATGTTAGCTAACTTGACAATAAATAAATTTTTACAAATGCAAATTAAATGAATCTTGATAGTAGAGTTTTCTCATATTACATTTTGATGTGGTTTATTACTTAGTATATGTGTCTTGGGAGACATATAAATTCCTTGAGGAACTACATAATTGATTGGTACATTCTTACACAGAAGAAAAATTTCAGTCCCATCCCTTCCACTTTGAAAGGACCCAATACTTCTGTGTCACTGTCTTCAGCCAGTTTATCTGCTGTACCAAGCTCTATGCTGGGCATCCCCACCGGGAAATCCTTGTGAGACTGGTCATCGAATTTACATATTCAAGCGTTCACAGTTCACTACTCACCCAGTGAGAATCTTCTGTGTGTGAGCCACCCTTGGTACCATAGGCAAAGGAGGGGCGAAAACAAAACCCCTGCGCTCTAAGGGCAGGAGTATGGGCCTTAAATAAATAGGGACTTAAATATATAATAAATGATGACTACTACTAGGGAGAAAAAATAAATCAGGTAAAGGAAACAGGAAGTGCCAAGCACTCTTTTTTTTACAGGATGGCTGGGGCTGGCCATAGTTACCAGGTAAGAAATGAGCAGAAACTTGAAAGAAGTGAGAAAGCAAGGTGGGTAGTTAGGAAACAGAATTTCACGAAGCAGAATCAGCAAGTGCAAAGTCCTGAGGCAGGAGTGTGCAAGTCTGGTAGCATTTAGGAAGTACTGGGAAGTCAGGGTGTCCAGAGCGGAGGGAATAAACCTGGGATTCGTATTCTCTCAAACGCGATGGGCCAGGTACAGGTCTAGGCACTTGACAAACGAACTCATTTAATCTTCCCAATGACCCTGCCAGGTGGGCACTGATATTACCTCTCATTTCTAATTTTTTAAATGTTTATTTATTTTTTTTAGAAAGAGAGAGAGAGAGAGAGAGCAGGGGAGGGGCAGACTGAGGGAGACAGAGGATCTGAAGCAGGCTCTGGGCGCTGACAGCTGAGAACCCGATGGGGGTTTCGAACTCATGCACCGGGAGATTGTGGCCTGAGCTGAAGCCCCACGCTCAACCGACTGAGCCTCCCGGGCTCCCTTACCCCTCATTTAGAGATGGGTCATCTTAGACCTGCAGAGATCCAGTGGATTTACCAAGGTAGAGAGGCTGGCACAGGAGTTGGGGGTTTTCACCACTGTGCTGTGTGAGAAATTACTCCATGACAGTCTGCTGAAAGCCAATGAAGAGGAAGAACAGAGAATTTCCAGTGGCAAGAGGAGCCATGCACAATGCAGGGGACAGACTGAGCAAGAGACACGGACGGTTCATTCACTGTGACAGGAAGGCAGAACACACAGGCACAGAGGCAGGTCTCCTGATGGATGGGGGCAAGGTTTTCCACTCAGGTCACATGATCTTATGGTGGGTGGGATGGGAGGCTTGTGTCAGGCTCCAGCCTGACAGCGCAGAGCCTGCTTGGGATTCTCTCTCTCCCCCTCTTTCTGCCCCTCCCCTGCTCATGCTCTCTCTCTCTCTCTCTCTCTCTCTCTCTCTCTCAAAATAAACTTAAACAAAAGAAAAATATATTACACAATTATCTACCACGAAATTATTACCTAAGTCTGAACAGATTCTTCCAAAATTTTATTTTACAAGGATACCTCTTACCTGCCTCTAATTTGTGAAAGGTCTGAGATAGAGGGTACACATCCGCCAAAGGTATCTTATAGGCCAAGAAGGACGAACACCTGGGAATATGAAAAATGTCATATTTGACGTTGAGTTTCAAGGGGAGAAGATGACCATCAAAATAAATACTGATATTGACATCAGTTTCCTCTGAAGAAAATAAAAATAATGCCAGTTAACGTATGGCTTATGTATAGAACAAATAACATGACCGATGGAAAATCCTTAAAAGGTCTTTGGTGGCTGGCTGTTGGAGCGAATTCTCCTAGAAATAATGCAGCTTATCTGCATGTATGCTCAGTGTATGTAAACCTTTCTGTTATTGTTGTTGAACATGGGCATCTGAACTGATCCCTTTGCTTAGTTTAAATTAGGTTGCAATTAGGGGCGCCTGGGTGGCTCTGTCGGTTAAGCGCCGACTTGGGCTCAGGTCACGATCTTGCCGTTCGTGAGTTCAAGCCCCGCGTCGGGCTCTGTGCTGACAGCTCAGAGCCTGGAGCCCGCTTCGGATTCTGTGTCTCCCTCTCTCGCTGCTCCTTCCCTGCTCCTGCTCTGTCTCTGTCTCTCACAAATAAATAAACATTAAAAAAAATTTTAATTAGGTTTTAATTAATTAACTTAATATTTCATCTTTGTCACTAGAAATCTAAGGGAAGGGGGATGTGAGGTTCAGAGAGAGGGACCGACTAGGGAAAGTTCAAAAGGCTTTAACTATAAACTTCCCTGAGCTCTGAGGACAGGAAGAGCCGGAATGGATTGTTTCCACTTGTTACTTCCAGCTGCATGACTTGGTGTCTAGTCTCAGCTCATCCTCAAATGGCTGTCTGATGCCCCCCGCTGGCCCTAGAGCTGCTCACACCTCCAGGCCTGGCCCCTTTCAGCCCAGCCCTTCCTCTTCCAGCCTTGGCACCCATGGCCATCCCACCTAGATCAAAATCGCTTCTTGGAGTTGTAACACCAAGAGGCTGGAAACAGGACTGGGTTACTTGCCCTGGCACAGCCTTAGAGAGTTCCGTTATATTCATGCTGGGCTAAAATGGAAATAGCAGTTGCTATCCCTGCTTCTTTGGCATGCTCCTCTCTCCACGGAGTTCCAAATTCAGTTCTTGTCCCGCCTCCTCGCATCGTCCCCCATCAACAGGCGGGCATACACAAACACACGCCGACGTACAGGTCCACACACGCGCCTTTCTGTTCTCCATTTTGAGGCGTGAAAACTCATTAGAGGGAGAATGTTTGATGATCTCGACTGCTGTTTGTTTCCTAGAGGGGAATTCACCCTAAATACGTTACATCTTTTAAACTGTAAATATTTACATCTTTTAAATATTTTCAGGGAGGTCTGTGGAAGGCGCATGGGGCCAACTGTGGTCCCGTGTGGGTTCCATGCAGGAGAAGTTCCTTTCCCCCAATTTTTCCAAGTCATGTTCTGGGTTGGGGCCAGCCCTGGATGGCTGAGGAGGCTCATGCAAGGTGTCCTCAAGCCTTCCTAGGGGACACAGCTTCCTGGGTGGCTCTCCAACCTCTTACAATCTGGAGGAGTCTGTAAATCGGTTTTTGAGGTCCCTAACTATTATTATGAAGTCAAATCATCCTGAAGTTCTCACAGAGCAGAAAAGAAACCACTTGAGTGGGTAAAGCCAACAGGTTTTTCCATAATCAGAAGCTCCTTCACCTTTCCTGCTGTGCAGCCTGTGGGAAGAGCTTCAGAATCTCGGCTTGAACCCAAGTCACCTGGGACGATTCCTTCACTTTCAGTTCTAGAACGTAATCCTTGCCAAGTTTGTTTTTCAGGTGTTGGATGGAGCCGATGCACCTATGGGCAAGAAGGAAAACATGTTGGAAAAAATGTTACTCCTTAAATTTCTTACATTATTCCTTTTTTTTTTTTTTAATATTTATTTTTGAGAGAGAGGGGCAGAGAGAGTGGTAGAGAGAATCCCAAGCAGGCTCCCAGCCATCAGCGCAGAGCCCAATACGGAGCTCGAACCCACGAACGGTGAGATCATGACCTGAGCTGAAGTCAGACTCTCAACTGACTGAGCCACTCTTACGTTATTTTTAAATTTCAGATGGAGGGAAAGGGGCATCCCTGAGTGAACTGAAGGAAAGAACTCTAGGCGCTCACAGCGATTTCGCCCTTCCTGTGGGGAATCTTGTTCTGAGGGTCAAGCACAGACTCCAGAAACACACCCACCTCAGCCTTCCAGACACCATGATGGCGACACGGTCACAAATGGCCTCTGCTTCAGCCAGGTAATGGGTGGTCAGTACGGCCCCCTTCTCTGTGTTTTTAATGGCTGCCTGGATCATCTGCCTGAAGCACATCAAAAAATTATCATTAAAAAAAGGGTAGAAAAAAAGAGAGAAATGGAGGGAGAATTGTAGAAAGAAAATACAGTTTAGGAATCGTTTTTATCAGCCAAGTTTCTAATTAAAAAAGCAGAAATGTGAATATCGATTAGGTTTCTGATAATACGAAGTGTTTAATATTTTAACGCTTTGATATTAATATTTAATATTTTTAGGTATGCCAACGGTATTCTGGTTAAGTATTTTTTAACATTTATTTATTTTTGAGAGACACAGAGAGACAGAGTATGAGCAGGGGAGGGGCAGAGAGAGAGGGAGACAAGAATCCGAAGCAGGCTCCGGGCTCTGAGCGGTCAGCACAGAGCCCGACGTGGGACTCGAGCTCACAAACCACCAGATCATGACCTGAGCCGAAGTCAGACGCTTCACCGACTGAGCCACCCAGGCGCCCCAAGGGTTTTTTTTTCTTTTTTTAATGTGAATACCACATGAAGATGATACATCAGAGAATCTATGTGTTAAATATTTATTTTCCCAATTATACGGATTATCTCCACTAGATTAGAAATGAGTGGATTTGGTGTCCCGAGATCAGTTTAAAAACACAACTTTTGCATAAAGGTTATACTCCTGGCTCTGAGGGTCATGATAATGCTCACCACATTTGCTGCTGCCCTCCTGGATCCATGCCCGTCGATGGTTCATCCAGAAGCAGGATAGGTGAATTTCCCAGGATGCTCAGCACGAAACACAACTGAAAAGCAGAGACGCACCTCATTTCGCTGCTTCCATCATACCGGCCCTCAGAGGAACATCACACATCACACGTACCTTTCGAGTGGCTCCTGCCGTCAATTTCTGCACCGGCACATTTAGCTGTTCGCGCAGGGTGAAAGTATCCACCAGCCTGATGGGAAAAGGATGAGAATATCAGAGCAAAAGAGGATGTTTGGAAAATGTGATCCCACAGAAGAGTAATAGCTTTTGGAGGGAAGCCTGGCACTGTTCTTCTGAAACTCGAACGATCGGAGAGAAGAACAGTTCGTTTTGGAACATGGAAGGCTTTTCATCTCGTAAAAAGTCCTGGAGGGTAACCAGAATTTCGAACTTGGAACTGAAACGGATGCTTATGCGTGATCATCCATTCATTTAACACCGTCCATCATTATATGCATTTTTGTGTTTTTTAAAGATCCCTCAATCAAGGATGCGGGAAACAGCTCCCGCCCTCCAACCCTGCCCTACCACTGACACTCTCTGAAAAGGGGGAGGCGTCGCTTCTCCTCTCCATTCTTTATTAGTGAATTCAGCATCAGTGGTACAGCCTCCCTCCCTGCCTGGGGACCGAAAGGAACCAGATGACCTCATTTTACCGTGAGATGGCACCAGTGGCGTCCTCTTTCCTCAGCCCTTTGATGGCAGTGAACACCTCCAGATGTTCCCTCACTGTCAGGCAGGGCCACAGCACGTTCTCCTGAGGACAGTACCCCAGGAAGCCCACCATGCTGTCTCCCTGATGACCCCAGCCTCTCAGCTCCACCTGAGAAAGTAAACCGGTTTTAGACCCACACGCAGCCTTTTCTCTCATCTCACGATTCCCCAAGACACCGACACAAAGCTAAAAAATACCGCAAGTTTTTGAGCATCGACAGACTATTATCAGATTGAAATCATAAAGCCTTTGTCTTTCTCTGTCTGACTTATTTCAATCATTTCACAGTATACCCTCTACGCCCAACCACGCTGTTGCAACTGGTAGAGATACTGAAATCATTATATTGTATACCTGAAACTAATTTAACACTGTTAACTGCGCTTCAATAAAAAAGGGCTTAATTAAAAAGATAAATAAATAGACAAAAATTAAAAAGCTAAAAAAATGAATACAATAGACATCGGTTCATACATTTCTTCTAGAAAATCATCGAAGCTGCTAAAAGTAGAGTCTCACGAAGATACAGCCTGCATTTATCACGAAATTTATAGTTTGGGAATAAAAAATCATTCTTCCATTCTTTACTACCTCTCCAGCTGTGGGCTTTGCGATCCCAGAAATCATTCTAATAGATGAACTTTTACCGGCACCGTTAGGTCCTAGCAATCCCAAAATCTCACCTGAAAGAGAACCACTGATTATCAATCTGCGAAGTGAGTCATCACAAACTCCACGCACGGCACTATTTTGAAATTGATCACATACATGCAATTCATGTCACCAAACCATGTCCTTTAACTCCTATAATTATATGAAATAATAGTGAAAAGCTTGTGGGTTTGATGTCAATAAGTCTTTTGTCTTCCAGATTACTTTTTTCAGGGAAAAATGTGCCAGGTGCTTTTCGGTAGTAGGCACCAGATGTTCTGAGTCCATGGTTGAGTGATCCCTAAACTTGGAAAGGCAGGGACATTTTTGTCCATCCCGAATTCCCCCACCTGCATCCAAGCCACCATTGTCTTTCATCTGAACTGATATAAGAGCCCCTTAACTTGTCTGGCACCCATATTTACAAGCCAATAATAGCCAACGTGCGATTTTTTTGCAACGCTTAAGTGCTAACCAAAAGCTGGCTAAAACCTCTCTGGTGGCATTCTACTAATTTGGTATAAAAATCTCAACCCGTGGCTGTATTTCGCAGAGTGGCACCTAGTCTGGCCCTGCTCCCGACTCGGACTTCCTCTCTCCCATCTGCAGCTGCATCACTAGTCTCTCCGTGCCTCGACCATTCCAAAGGCAACCCCAGGTCTGAGTCCCTGCCCGTGATGTTCTCTCTCCCTGGGTGCTCTTACCTCTTCCTGCTCGCATAACTGACACCTTCTTATCACCCAGGTCTTGGCTTAAACGTTACTGCTCTAGAAAGCTCTTCCCTAACCCTAAGTGAATGTAGCCCCAAGCTGCTCGTGCCATTTCACGTATCTGAATGCTCCACATAGAAATTGCTTGCTATGTGCTGGGGCGCCTGGGTGGCTCGGTCGGTTAAGCGGCAGACTTTGGCTCAGGTCATGACTTCATGGTTCGTGAGGTCAAGCCCAGCGTTGGGCTCTGGGATGACAGCTTGGAGCCTGGTGCCTGCTTCAGATTCTGTATCTCCCTCTCTCTCTGCCCCTTCCTCCCCCCTCAAAATAAACATTAAAATATATATATATATATGAAAGAAATTGCTTTTGTGCTGACACTTTTCTTGATAAGTTAGTTTTGTTTTTTGATCCTCTCTTAGGATGCAAAATCTATGAGGATAGGGACTTGCCTATTTCTTTCATGATTATATTCCAGCACCCAAAGTAGTCCCTGGCATGCTTAAAAAATATATGTTGAATGAATGAATGAATGAATGAATGAATGCTTCAGCAAGTACAATGGTGCCTATAACATAGATATTCAGTGGGGTACTTTTAAAATAATGGTGAATAAGCTTAAGTGATTCTGCCAAACCTTTTTTAACACAGAAGGAGATATTTCTTGCTGCTATTTTCTTCTTTCTCTTTGAGAAGCAACTTTTCTTCTGCCCTGCATACTCTTTGTGGAGACAGCTAGCAATTATGACAGGTTTCTGGAATAGAGGACAGTGTGATTTTCCTCTTAAGCTTCACAGATGTTATGTTCCTATGTTCTCACTGCTGGACTCTTTCTTACTCTATGTCATAAAACAAAGTATATTTCAGATTGACAGTAATCAAATCAATACCACTTGTTTCAAATGTAATGTGCATTCGTTGATGTCAATAATATTTCTTGCTTCTAAAATTAACACAGATAGCTTCGTGGAAACTGGCTCATTGCCTTCCCAAAAGTGCCCAAGCTCACAAGCACGTCATAACATCTGTCTAGCAGATAAAAGAGTAACCCTTTAAATCTTAATCCCTATTCAGCATTTGAAAACAAATCTCACCTAAATTCCCCAACTTGGGAAATGTTTGGTTTTGAAATGATAGCTCTACCTATCAAAGCCCATTTTTCTCAAAAGGGGAATAGAACTGGGGCTCCTGGGCGGCTAAGTCAGTTGAGGGTCCCACTTTGGCTCAGGTCATGATCTCCTGGTTCCTGGGTTCGAGCCCCGCGTCGCACTCTGTGCTGACAGCTCAGAGCCTGGAGCCTGCTTCGGATTCTTGTCTCCCTCTCTCTCTGTGCCCCTCCCCCACTCGTGTTCTGTCTCTTTCTCGCTCAAAAATAAACATTAAAAAAATTTTTTTTACAGTGGAATAAAACCATTATATTCTGTGTTCTCCTTTCACCTTGAGGATACCCCAAAGAAGCGCTTGCATATTTAAGAATTATGAAAAGGCACTGAACTCTGGGGCACCTGGGTGGCCCAGTCAGTCGGTTAAGCGGCCGACTTCAGCTCAGGTCAGGATCTCACGGTCTGTGAGTTCGAGCCCCGCGTCGGGCTCTGTGCTGACAGCTCAGAGCCTGGAGCCTGTTTCAGATTCTGTGTCTCCCTCTCTCTCTGACCCTCCCCTGCTCATGCTCTGTTTCTCTCTGTCTCAAAAATAAATAAACGTTTAAAAAAAAATTTTTTTTTTTTTTTAAAAGGCACCGAACTCCAAACTTTCACAATGAAAACCAGCATATCGCCCTCTATTCTCGATAGCTCTTGAATATAGGGCCGTTAACATCCACTTTGTCACTTGCTTTTCTACCTCCTCTGAGAGTGAAGTGGCCAGGGCAGTTGCCGTTCTTATTCTTTCTGCTTTCACATCTTCATCCTCGTCACCAGGTTCTTCTGGATTGGGTTGAGCACCTCTACTTTGGGGGGAAATTCTGTGGACAAAACGAAATGTAGGACAGAGGTTTCTTCGTTATGAATGATATCCTTCAGTCGGGAGCTCTGTGATCGTGCCATTGTCCTTTCTTTCAGTAAACTGGTGATGATGATCATGGCCCTGTGAATACACTGCTTCCGCTTTCCCCAAGAGCTCCCATCCCCGTGGCCAGAATTGCTCCCTTCATGCCCTCCATGTTGTTGCCCGTCTTCCAGTTAGAATCTCTGACCCGTTCGAATGTGCTGGCAAATAACTGCTGCTGCTTTCAAAATCAGGTCACCTACGTCTTCTCTGTTGACTCTGAGCCCAACTTAAGGACACCTGACATTTGCTTCAGCATCTTTTACTGTCCGCCCTTCCTAGAGCTCTTCTAGAAGGTCCCTGTTATGAAACACTCTGGGCTACATTCCTCAACCAACTCCATCCCACCTCCTCTGTTCAAGGACACGTGATCACCTGAGAGGAGAGACTGGCATATCTGAGTACTCGTTAAATTCCGGAGGAACTGAAAACTTCCCTCCGCCGATGAGTGACGGAGAGTCCTGTTTCCAGGCAGTTAAGTCAGCAATCCAGCAACCATCGTGAAAATCAGCCTGCTGCATACGTTGTCAATATAAACCCACGCCAACAGGTCAGTAGCGCAGCCGCTACGTAGGAAGGTTCAAATGTGATACTAAGTTCGAAATTAAGTTTTCTCCCAACCTGAAAACAGGATCCCTTCGCGTTATTTTCTTTCCCCATTTCGCTTCCATGCATCTCAGGAGAAACACCAGTATCAGCGTCTGAAAGTAGGGCTAGGAGCAAAGAACAGCGGTTACACGTTGGCATAAGTTCACAAACATTATTTAAGCGTCTGAATTAAATTGGTGGCCTTTGTCTTCAGGTAAAATACAGGCGAATCGTTCTTACAAATCCGGGGAGAAAGCCGGCTGTCCGGTGACCATCCAGCTCTGTGCCTCCTTTCTGCTCACAACCCACATCCTGGCTGTCAGCTGAGTTTATCTGCCCTACCTTCAAAATCACCCGGAACCCAACTGCTTCTCACTCCTGCCTGTGCTGCTCCCCTCCAGGGTCCAGGCCGCCATGATTTCTTATTGTGATATTACAACACCTTGCTCCCCGGTCCCCTTCTCCTTCTCCTCCCCTTGCCCCCAACATCTGTGCTCAACACAATAACTAGAACTACTCTTTTACAACATAAGTCTATAAATAAACTTAAAAACAAAAAAACACAGGGTGCCTGGGTGGCTCAGTCGGTTAAGCATCTGCCTCTTGATTGTAGCTCAGGTCATGATCTCATAGGTTTATGGGTTCGAGCCCCGCATCGCACTTTGCATTAGCAGCACAGAGCCTGCTTGGGATTTTCTCTCTCTTCCTTGCTCTCTGTCCCTCTCCCACTCACACTGTCTCTGTCTCTCTCAAAACAAATAAACTTGAAAACAATAAAATAAACTAAAACATAAGTCTAATCATATTGCTTTGCTTAAAACCCTCCAATGAGTCCTCAGTTACTCAAAGAAAAGGTAGTCCTTAGAGTGACCCAGAATGCTCTGTGTCAGCTCTTTCTGTCCTCTTTGCACTTTACCCCATGACCTTTGAGATCTTCTCTTGTACCCTTCTCTCCTTGGTCACTCTGCCACGATCACACTGGCCTCCTTGCTTACCCTGGGACAAGCCAGGGTCCCTCGTGCCCCTATTACAGGAATGCTCTTCCCCAAGCTCTCCCTACAGCCTGCTTTCTTGCCCCACCTCCAATCTTTAGTTCTCAATCAGGCCTTTCCTGACTATCCATCGGACACAATATATACTATTTATTTTAGTTTATTATCTGGCTCTTTCAACCAGAATATAAACTCTACAGGGGCAGGGACTTCTGTCCAGTTTTGCTTCTATGTCTGGAAAAGTAATGACACGTTGTATCCAGAGACAGTAGCTTTCTTCAGCCCAAGCATACCAACAAAATCATCTTTCCCTTTCATTTTTATTATTCAACATTGCCCTTTTTATCTCTAATTCAAAGGACTTAAGTTACATTGAACCTGTGTTTCTTACAAGCTCTCTCAAACTTGGAGGTGGCATAAAAAGAATAAATAAACATGAAAAGTTAATTTTCTATTAAATTCTGGACTTACCCAGTCCGCTCAGGCATATAAAAACTAACTCATGATTTGGATTCATATCTGAATTATCTTATTCTGAGACTGTATCAAAAGGGCTTTCAAAGCTGGTACCCATCAGATAAAATCAAATATTGTAGTAAATGGTAACTATAAAAAAAAAATAGGTAAAGAGGTAGAAAGGCCTTCTTACTATTAGGCATACTAGAAGATCAACTCCACTCAGATCAAAATGGTGGTCCTGATTGTCTGAATGGTACGCCTGGGCTCTCTGCAAAGACAAAAAGAAAAAGAGCTAAGTGGAAATTCATCAGCTTTATGATTTGCATTTAAATAATGAAATTCCAAAAAATCAACCAACCAACCAATCAATAAAATTAAATTCCACAAATTGCATATTTTCAATGCAAGCATCAAGCTTGAGTCCTCTGTGTGCACTGGTGACAAATATTCCACTGCAGGGAAGAGAGGGGACTGCTACTCAATGCTGTCTCCCAGTGAACAGGTGACCTGTGTCTGTTCTCTTTTCCAATCTTTTGTTGTTGTTTAATCTTTTGTTTTAACATTTGCTTCGGGTCTACTGAAGGCATCACAGAGAGAGGATCCTTGTGAAAAATAATAGGGATTGAAATATCTGTCCCAAATGCCCCTCAAGAGCCTTTTCTGGGCCCCTCCCTACCCTGATGGTGACTTTCCCACCATACTAGTTAGCCACATCATGCTATTCTTCCATCATCCATCAGTACGTTCAGAAAGTAGCTCATTCCTCCTAAATAACGTACGACAGATGTAAGTTAGTGTGGTTCACTCGGCAGGTCTGCTTATGTTTTAGGGGATTGCTTTAAGCAAAGGAAGGGATTTCCAATTGAGAATTCTAAGTGTTCCTCAGTCAATGGAAAAGTGCTTATGCAGACAGAGGGCTTCCCAGGGGCCCCAAGAACATGAGGGATTAGGGCAGCTTTCCCTACTTTCTTTGAAGTATCATCCAGGATGATGTGGGGCCCTAAAGAGCATCTTCCTGGCTGAGCTACCCAGCACATCTATCTCCTCGTTCACTTCTTTCCATTTGAATCCCACTTTCTTTAATGCCTCCTGGTCTTTCCTGTTTCAGTGCCTTTGCCTCCCTCCACAGAACATGCTTACCTTCTGCCCCCTTCTCCTGCTAATTAATTCTGACTCATTCTTCAGGATCCTGTGGAAGCGTTGCTTCCCCCAGAAGAATCATCTGACTCTCTAGATCATGTCAGCTGTGCTTTGTATCCTGCCCTTGGCACTTTGCCCTTCTCTTTTGGGACTTTTAAGCCTTTTGCACTGAGTTGTTTCACCAAGTGAATGGTGAAAGGATGAATTGTGCTATCTTGCTCATCAGGTGTCCCCAATGACCCGCACAGTACCTGACACAGAATACTGTTTCCCAAAGACCAGCACAGGGTCCAACACAGACCACTGGTTAATGTGTACTTTCGAATGAATAAATGACCCTGTATATGGTTTTATCCTCACAATGGATAATGAATACCTATTAAACTAGGCAACGGTTTTCAATCTGGCATTAGATTTGAATAGCATTTGACAATGCTTATGTTTTGCAAAGTGCCTATGGCAAAACTTTATTGAGGTTAACTTTTCATGCCAGGAAATTCACCCATTTTAAGTATACAATTCAAGGATTTTCAGTAAATTTACAGAGTTGGGAGAGCATCACCACAATTCACCTTAGTAACATTTTCATCACCCCAAAGAGATACTTCATATGCATTTGCTATCAAACCCCATTCCCAACCCAACCCAACCCAACCCAACCCCAGGAAACCACTAGCCTGCATTCTGTCTTTACGGAATTGGGGCAAAGCACTTGAATAGGCTGCATATTCAAAATTAATGACCTATTAACGGTTAATATTTCTTACCTCTGCCAAAAAAGCTAGAAATTCACCCATGGTGGATGAGGGAATTAATATCATGCTGGAAATCAAGACAGGTAAGTTGAAGTGATTCATTACAAGGGTGTCAAACATGATGGTTGAAGTCTACAAGGCAAGTGAAGACATATTGCATGTCAGACATAGACGGTCCATTGATATTGGGGAAAATATTTAAAATGTAAATGTTATCATCTATATCAGAATTTCCCCACATACAGATTTACCACTTTCAGATGGAGAAGGGAAGGGAGGGGTTTTAGTTAATGAGAATGAACGTGACTGTGAGCTCTCCAACAGAAACATTTTACATAAAAACCTGGAGATTAAGGCAAAGACTTCCTGAGAGTGCATTACGTGCAGTCTAAGACAAGATAAAGAGAGAAATCACCCTTTTACAGCTAAGGTAACAATATTGTGAATGTATAAAAACCTGCATAAGATGAGAAGCTATATGGGTAGTTACTTTGTTTTATTTTTTTATTTAAAAAAGTTTTTGTAATGTTGTATTTATTTTTGAAGGAGAGAGAGACAGAGTGTGAGTGGGGGAGGGGCAGAGAGAGAGGAAGACACAAATCCGAAGCAGGCTCCAGGTTCCGAGCTGTCAGCACAGAGCCCGACGCGGGGCGCAAACTCACGAGTCTTGAGATCACGACCTGAGCTGAAGTCTGATGCTTAACCGACTGAGCCACCCAGGGTCCCCTATGGGTAGTTATTTTAAAAAGTCCATACTGCCTCCTACCTAGACTAATGCTTTCTCAATGTCATTCCTGCTCCATTTACGCCCCATTCCAAACAGATAATTTTATCTGCATTTTGATTACACTGATTGATTTTGAGACTCTGCATTTTGATTACAATGGACTTATTTGCTTTCAAAATCCTGGTAAATGTGGGATGAGGGATAAAGATGATTTTTCATTGTTCTGTTTTAAAGATCAGTTTATTAGTCCACAGTGTGTATTGAGCACGATATTGAACCTTTTCTGGATCTTATTAGTGTGAGAATTATCATAAAAATAGTAAAAGTTGTAGCTATTAAATTTGCTGAATATCACACAAACCCCAGGCATTAAGAACTTGGCATGCGTTGTTTGTTTTAATGCTCACAACACCATAATGTGGTCATTCTTGCTATCCCTTCCTTGTATGGGAAATCCAGGGTTTGGAGACCATAACTAACATCCCCAAGACCACACAGTCAGTCAGTGACAAAGTCGGAATTCAAAACCCTATGTGTGTGTGATGCCTAAGTCTTTATGTCAGAAAACTATACTGTTTAGTGGGTTACATAAGGGAATGTTGAATGGCTACTCAGTGAATTTAGAGTTTGGGGGGAATGGATAATCTACACATAAAAAACAATTGGGAATACAACTAAAGAAGTTGTAATCAAGGGTTCAGTAAGAGCACAATAAGCATTTTAGATGGCAAAATTTCAAAAACATTTTCTCATTTTACAACCAATAAGCTAAGACTCAGTGTGCAAAGAAGAGAGGTTACCTCCCTTCTTGGGCTGACATCATGGGCACCATCATGGGCTGACAGGTGCTTCCTTATTAGACAGGGACCTAAGATACCCATGAGGTACCACACCCTGTGGGCTATGAGAATCCACTGGACTCCAGAAACAAACTGACAGCTGACTGTGGCTTCACTCAGTGATGGAGAGGCCTCGCCTACACTGTCTTTGCAAATATACCCAAGATCACAAAAGGACAGCTGCACTGCCCATCGTCCGATACATTTCTATATATGATCTGTGAGTGATAATGAATGACCTGGCGTGGTTTAAATGGATACTAACTGCGTCGTGCAAGATCGGTTCTCGCAATACACGTTGCCTCAACACATATTTCAAATAAAATGATAAGTTCTTTGTACCAGGCACAAAGGTATTGCAAAACAGCTTGAGGTCTGTGCGAAGATGGACGGTGCATGGCAAATCAAAGAGTTACGCCCAAATCAAGATGCTGATCAGAACAGACTTTAAATTAATATTGTCAACCTTGCTGCTACCTCATACCTTGTGACATGTGTAATGATGTGCGTGAGGTTGGAGGCGTCAATTTTATTCTTGAGTCGCCAATAGTTTGTGTGTGACCTGGAAACAAGCGACTCATTTTTCCTCCTCTATAAAGTGAGGCGAATGATACCAGATAACGAATTTTTTTTTTTAAATCTGACGTTCCAATATTCCATAAGTATGTAGCTTCTTTTCACTGATAGAAAAATAAAATGTTAGAGACCAGCACACTGAAATAGATACAGATGAGGAAGGAAAAGGGAAAATAATCAGAAAGTATAAGCCTGTATTATACTGGAATACTAGAGTATATATATATTTTTTACATCTTGGACAAAGAAATCCTTATTTTCCAAAATTTACTTTGACTCTGCAATACTGCCTCATCTAATTTTACTCTGTAATAATTCAAAAATAGTTGGCAGCAAAGGAAAAAGCCACCCAATCATATGTAAATATATTTCTATTTGAAAAACTGTTTTAGAGCTGCGTGTTCAATTATCTGCTGTAGCCCTTTATTTACTAGTTGGTTCATATCACAGTGTGAATGTCTTAACCATCACGTTATTCCACAATCCTAATAGGACAGGTGATTTGCATTAGCATGACTTTGCTTAGAAAGAGCAGAGTCAAATTTCTTCATTCGTTCATTTATTCACTTACAGCTGAAAAATTATGCAAAAGAATTTATATGACAATGCGGAATCTATTTTGCCTTCTACCATGTTTTGAAGGAAATTTGCCTTCACGAGACTTTCATTATTTATATCTTCCCCGCTCCCTAAGCCAAGCAGTGAGAGCTATTGTTCTGGCAGATTCTGGTGTATCGAGTCTGGAAAGCCTTCATATTCTGTTGAACTGATACCCTTTGGGGGCACCTGGGTGGCTCAGGCGGCTGTGCGTCCAACTTCGGCTCAGGTCGTGATCTCTCGGTCTGTGAGTTCGAGCCCCGCGTCGGGCTCTGTGCCGACAGCTCAGAGCCTGGAGCCCGTTTCAGATTCTGTGTCTCCCTCTCGCTCTGCCCCTCCCCCGCTCATGCTCTGTCTCTCTCTCTCTGTCAAAAATAAAAAAAAAAAAAAAGAAAGAAAAAAAAAAGAAATGATACCCTTCGAAATCCTAGAACTTGGCTGACAAAATTCTGTCCACGTTTTCAGCAATCTTGGGCATTCAGTAATCTTTCATTCATGTTGACCAATAAGTTCTCTGGCGTAGGTACAAAAACATCTCCAATCTTGGAAATTATTAGCGTCTGAGGTTCAAGGATACCTTCTTGAAGCCCGTAGAAATGGACTGTGACATTTGACAGTACAGTCCATTTCTGCTGACAAATGTTACAAAGCCATTTTTTGTTCTAATGTCACCAGGAAGCCCTGTATTCTGAAGAACCCATAAACTCAATAGTAGCACCTTGCACTTCCGGTCTTCTGTAAGGTTCTCCAGAAACGCTAGTCAAAGGGTTGTACGTGACTTCTTCAGGAAGGTCACTGACTCGGAAACATGTAACATTTCCTCTCCTTTCTACAGTGTAATCGAAAGGTATTACTTTTTTCCCATTTCTCAAGGCAAAGGTGATCATATCTAACGTGACAGTGAAAGTTTAAAAAATAACTGTCTCTCTACCAATAGGTTTGTACGTGTACTTACGATAAAGAAGCAAAATGACCAAAGGCCACTATTTTTTCTCCTCTTGCGAAAAATAAACGATATCACATACGTCAAGAAGACCAGCGAAGCTGCATAACCAAGCGTAATCACAGCCTGAAGATAATACAAACAGTATCAGGGTCAAACCCTGAAGTATTAACTGAGGGAAAAATGAAATTACAAATCTTTTAAAATGTCTTGTTGCACATGCACTTTGAATTTTTTTTTTTGGTTTTAGTCGATGACAAAATGAAAATGTGTATGTCTTCCTTATAGAAAATATCAAGCATTATAATTTATAAGATATTGTCTATATGGTGTGTCACTTACCAGAGCAAACACAATTCGACTCGTGATATAAATGCTCGTCATGTTTGCGATGTAGAAAATTAAATACATTGAAAGGAGAAGAAAAACAAAGAGGCTAATATCCACCAGTGCCTGCCCACACCAGTAGGCAGAAGGGTAGAGGCCAGAGATCCATAGCTGGGACTTAATTCTCCTCTGATGAGAAAACAGGAGATACACAGATTCAGTTGAAATCCAAATCCAAAACAAACACACTGGGGGAGATTTTAAAGATAAATGTAATCAAGTTATTGTAGATCTTCTAATAATTTAATTATGCACATACTGTTTAGAACCCGAGGTCTAAAGAGCCAATTCCATAATGGCGGCCATTGTGAAAACATGTTTTATTTTATAGGTTAGATTCCCACTTTAACACATGCCTAATGAATAGAAAAGCAGATCTCATAATGATCAAGGCATAGGCCTCCTTCAAGACAGATATTGTTCTGTGACCTGAAGGACAATACCCATTACCCAAGTATGTTCTGGGAGTTCCAGGCTCAGAATAGGGATGGTGATTCAAAGTTCATCTGGCCCATTGGCTAAATCTGATTTAACTGTTTTGCTTTGGATCACAGACAGGAACAAATACAAATACAACCACAAATTTTATCTTTGTAAAATATAAAGTCAAATATAATTCAGGGCCCACTTCAGGGTCTACACCAAAAAGAATTGAAAGCAGGGTCTCAAAGAGATATCTGTGTCTATCACAGTAGAAAGGGGACGTAAGTCTTCAATCTGGTCCTCAGCGTGAATATCAACGATTTCTTCCTTTTCCTTGGGAAATAATGCAGTCGAAAGTCGTATAATCATCCCCTTTGAAAGTTTAAATTAATTTGAGTCCCTGTAAAATTATTGCATTTTTCCTGAAATTTTGAAGTAAAAGATACTTTGTGTTTTGGAACTAAACTTTCTGACTTGATAGAAATAATGCTTAACTATACTATCTAAATTAAATGCATGTTTATATGTTTTCCTCACAGGGAAACATTTTGAACACACACCATTTAAAACACAATTTCTGAAGTGTCCGCATTTCCCCCCACCCCCTTTCTTACTTTGTAATCACTGACACTGCTCATGGAGATGTAAGGGGACATACTGCACACCACCCAAAATAAGAACATGGAACCTTCTGGCAGCCCAATCCAGAATAACACGTAATTCTGCAAATGTAAAAAAGGCACTTTAAACTGGTGAATGTTTTAAAAAAAAAAAGAAAGGAACAAACGCTAATTATCATCCAGAATACGCTTTTCGAAGTCTTAGAAAATCAAAATAAAAGTGTATGCCTAGTTCAGCAACATCTATGCATGAAGGTGGGAGGGGAAACGATGTCCGATCATTTAACGTGAGGCTTCACCTTCTAGAAGAAAACAAGAAGCAAAATATAAATCAGGACCCACGTCAGGGTGTATATCGAAAAGAATGAAAGCAGGGGTCTCCAAGAGAGATCTGCCCACACATGTTCATAGCAACACTATCCATAATAGCCAAGACGTGGAAGTAACCCAAATGTCCATCAAACAGAAGAAGGAATAAACACCATGGGGGATATATACATACAGTGGACTATTATCCAGCCTTTAAAAGGAAGGACATCCTGTCACATGGTACAACATGGATGAATTTTGAGGGCATTACTCTAAGGGAAATAAGCCAGTCACGAAAAACTAAATGCTACATGATTGTCCTTATATCAGGTATCAAAAGTAGCAATAAATTAATAGAAACAGAAAGGAGGATGATGATTAGCAGGGCCTGGGGGAAGAGGAAAATGGGCTGCTCTTGTTTGATGGGGATGAAGTTTTAGTTCTGCATGAAGTTCTGGAGATGAAGAAGTTGATCTTTTAGTTTCTAAATGTCAGTACTTGTTTATTCAGGATCAGAATAGACAAGGCCCCAAGGTTCCTCTCCTGGGCATCCCCAGCGGCACATACCTTTCTTCTCTCGGCCGTTCTAATGAAAACAGTGAGGCATTTTCCCACCTGGTGAAATATTTGAACGGATGTTCTGGATGAAGATGAAGAAGTTCTGGAGATCTGTTTCACAATAATGCAAATAGACTTAACACTACTGAACTACACACTTAAACATGGCTAAGGTGATGAGTTTTATGTTATGTGGTTTGGCCACGATACCAAAAATAATCATTTGGGAATTACGATCCTGGAAACACAGATTATTCCGTTCTGAGTCGCACGTCTTTCTCAGCACACCCGGTGATAGATGTGTGAAGACACCAGCGTCTAGTCAGACGTGTTCTGAAGATGAAGATGGCCCTTCATGCCACCAAGCCAGTGGGCCAGGAGATGAACTTTGAGTCGCCGTCCCCAAACCAGTGTCTGCCCGGGGCTGGGTCTATGCTCAGGCGGGGTACAGGCCTGACTCTTGGGTATAATGACAGTTCAACGGTACGGTAGGCTAACTCAAAATAATTCTACCACTCTCCACTTTACTTAAGGCTTGAGGGGCTTTGCCCATCCATTCAAATATTTCACCAGGTGGGAAAATGCCTCACTGTTTTCATTAGAACGGCCGAGAGAAGAAAGGTATGTGCCGCTGGGGATGCCCAGGAGAGGAACCTTGGGGCCTTGTCTATTCTGATCCTGAATAAACAAGTACTGACATTTAGAAACTAAAAGATCAAGAGGGGATAACATCTATCTCTTTCTACTGCCAGTTGATTCTACTTTCTGGAGTGTTCCCTTCAGACCACCCTACTCTTGCACTGTGCTGGCTCTCACAGTTAGTGGTGGCTTCACTCATAGATGCATGCGTCCACCGCTGGCCTCTCAAGTATATTCTGTCCATCTTCTCTTTGCACGTACCCCCAGCACCACTAACGCAGAGAAGCCAAAACTGAATTCAACCCCTTTGTCACAAAATGGGCTTCCCCTTTTGATGGCTCCATTTTTTTTTTTTTTTTTGAGAGAGAGAGAGATAAAGAGCAGAAGCGGTTGGGGGATGGGCAGAGAGAGAGGGAGAGAGAGAATCTCAAGCAGGCTCCACGTCCAGAGCACCCGGGGCTCGATCTTACAACTGTGAGATCATGACCTGAGCCGAAATCAAGAGTCAGATGTTTAACCGACTGATCGGTGGCTCCATTTCGAATCCTGTTTTTTGTGCTTCCAGTCTCCTGGCTCGAAATAGCTTGAGTCAGCTCTTAAGAGATCCCTCTTGAGTATCAAAGTCTGACCAGAAAACCATTACCACCTTCAGTACTTAGAAAGAAAACAATCATGCACTGGTTACATGGGTGGACAGAGCAGAGAAGCCAACAAGGATGATAAAGCAAGAAGACACCGTCACTTCTGGGCTGGAGGGGCACAGGAAGGAAGCAATGTGACTGGAGACTGGACCCCCTGCTGCAGGGTCCTCTTGCTCTCCCGCTACTGCTTCCTATTGTCCAAATCCAGGCTATAGCCAGCTGACAAGGAGCCGCGGAAATGTAGCCTGTGCACATCAGATACCCCTGGGATGCAGAGCAACTATGGCTTGACGAAGGAATTAATCAGGAGGCAGCCCAAGAACTGGCTGATTCTCCTTCAGATCCAGCTACTATCCATTTAGTCAATGGGGGTCCACCAACAAATTATATGAGATTTACAAGATTCTAAAGCTGTTTTACAAGTGTTCTTGATTTCCGATTCAGCGTACACACACACACACACACACACACACACACACACACACACCCTCACTCACACTCTCTCCAATACACTTCTGCAATCAAATCTGTATCTTTGCAGGAGATTCTCTAGAAGACTATGACGAAGTCTTGACAAGTTCCCCCATGAGCACTCCCTGATAATAACAAGAAAACAAATTGTTATTTTGTTAGATACGATGTTTAAAATGTTAGGACAAAAAAACCCACCTTAGGATTAACAATCAATTATGAATATTTAAAAGCTAAAGAGGGAACACACCGGTTGCTTGCCAAATTCCTAATTGTTCAGAATGAGTGAATCCAATACTTACAAAAGGATATGGGCTTCTCTCAATTCGAATATTTTGTGTAGAATTAAACATTCGAAGTAGTCCGTTGCTAACAATATTCACAAGAATAGGAAAACAGTGCAGCCTCAAGGTATTGCACACGACTGAAAATCTATAATCCTTTGAATAAAACAAAGACAAAGTAACGCTAATTCCAAATCACTAAAGAACAACAAAAACATTTTCATATTAATATTCTCAATACGGTTGACCCTTGAACGACACGGGTTTAACCTACACGGTTCACTTACATGAGAATTTTTTTTCGATAAATATAATACAGTAGTGTAAGTGTGTTTTCTCTCCCTTATGACTTTCTCAGTAACATTGTCTTTTCTCTAGCTTACCTTATTGCAAGAACACGGTATATAATACATAGAACACACAAAGTATGTGCTAATCGACTCTTTATCTTATCAGTTAGGCTCTGGTCAACAGTAGGCTCCAAGGAGATAAATTTTTAGGGAGTCAAAAGTTATACATGGATATTTGACTGTGCAGGGACTTGGCGCCCCTAACACCCATGTTGTTTAAGGGTCAACTGTACATGAAAACATCTTCAGGGTAGTTAGCCATTGAATAGGATTCCTTAAAGTCATGGTTGGTGATTATAAGGTCTAACATTTTATTGAACCCGAATAATGCAATTACATTTAGCTACTTTCATACGTAGAAATCATCTAATTCCAAAGTTAAGATAGGAAATGTTTTACAAAAGCTCACTTACATTTCACAGTTTATTCAGTAATGATCCCCAAATGCTTTTAAATCAAGTTGAGTGTACTAGCTGGGTTGACGCCGTTTTTAAAACGGTTAAAAATGTAGCGCTTTGTTTTTGTCTTTTTTTTTTTCATGAAAGTAAAAGCAAGAGACAAGAGGCAAACATACCTTTTGTTTACCAGAAACTATGATAGCTCCGTTGTATGACAGGTCACCAGTGCCATTTCTGTTTGCAAAGTCATCTACTTCCAAAAGTATATTCTGATGTTTCAGTGACTGTATAAAATCTTCAATATTTGACTCTAGTATGAAATCAATAACAGAAGCCCACAGAACACAAGAACATACATGTCAAGTCTTTCAAATAAACCACAACACAATTTAAAGTCAATACGTACACAACTTTATGCGAAGGCATGTCTCTTTGGGCATCACGATAATGAGATTAGCCCACTCTACCGTTTCCTATTTATCAAATCTTGTGCTGCGATGACTTAGCTTTACAATTCTTTTTAGGGCAAGTTAACATGTAACTATTAAAACAAGATTATTTTATGACTCTTGGCTAAAAAAAATACACTTGAACTCAATAATTTGTGCAAATACAATCAGTACTTCAGATGAGCCAGCCTAAAATGGCCAATAATAATAATGATACTTCCCTCTCTGCTTTATTCTTCAAAAAACAGAAAAGTAAATATATACTATGTGTATGTTAACATATACGTATATTTCATGTACATATCTATTACCTATATATATTATATATTTCAGGAGTACATATTATATTTTAAATTATATAAATTAAGATCTGTTTTATATAATATATTAATATATATTAAATATGTATAAATATAAAATATGTTAATATGCTTTTAATAAATAAATAAAAATTATATATATGTGTGTGTGTATATATATGTGTGTGTGTGTATATATATATATATATATATATATATATATATATATATATGTCAGGGTGGACAAATTCAAGGGGGCAAAGTGGGCTCTGAAGCCACAGTCATGCTCATTAACTGGTCAACCCCACCTGAAACAAAGTGCCCACAGTCCTCTCCCATGTTCCACATGGAGCAGCTGTCCCCAGGAGACAAGTCCGCAGATTTACGTGTTAAGAGATACTATTTGGGGAAAACTGCAGGGCAAGATTGAAAGTAACTCCAGACAATTAAAAGGACAGGATGGAATGGAAAAAGAAACAAGGGGGGACTCTCGTTTTTTGCTCATTTGGACTTTGAAATGGAGTTCACACTGGGACTCAGAAGGGGTTCTGGGATCAGAAAATTCATCTGGGTCAAGCCCCAGATGAATTAGGATTCCCACCAGGTGGGAAAGGAAACGTGTACACAGAAAATAAGCTTTCCATGCATCCTGAGAGTGTAACACTCCGTTTCCACAGTCACCTAAGGAAGGAAGCCTTAATGGTTACCCACATTCACTTAGGCAAACAGGGCTTCTTTGATTTAAAGATGAACATCTTACCAAGAATCATCGTATTTTGAGAAAAGAGGAACAAGACGGCATAGAAGCCTCAAACTTAAATCACAAAACACCTCACAACTGAGTCCAGGGAAGGAAAATAAAACAAGTTAATCCAAGTATATTGCTCTTAGGACAACTGGAGAGGAAGCTTTACACATGAGATAACAATGGGCTGAAAGACAAAAATGAATAGGCTGGCAGTCGTAGCCTGAAAATTTCTGGATCTTAGAAATAAATATACACCAGTAGCAAGACTTCCCATTTTAAGGCAGCAGAGTGAATAAAATTTACTTTCTAAAACCAAAATTGAAAAGAGAATGAGAAACAGAAATTAAAAGGCCACCTTTGTTTAAAGAGGAGAACCTATAACCCCAGGTCACAGACATATATGAATATTGGAATGGACTGGGTTACTCATCAAGACAGGACTCTTATGCTGAATATGTGTGTGTGTGTGTGTGTGTGTGTGTGTGTGTGTGTGTGTGTGTGTGTGTGTTTGACATCTTAGGCAGAAACAAAAGCTTCCTCAAAGTTAAATAAGAAGTTAGACAAAACCAATTACCCATAATTTAGAATAAATAAGAACCTGGGTACCAAGCTGTCTTCAGGAATCTTCCTAGATCTTATTGGAGGGGCATAGGGTATAAAAGTGTTTCTTTTCATGTCAATCAGTGTGTATAATATTTATGGAACAGGTTAGGCTGCTGCAACGAAGAGATTTCAAATAGAGTGGTTCAATCAACACATAAGTTTATTTCCCTCTCACATAATAGCTTGGGGTAGTCGGGGAGATAGGTAGTTCTTCTTGAACTAGGTTAACTAGTGACCCACATTCTTTCTGTCTTATCCCACCATCACTATCATCTCCAAAATCAGAGCAAATATGCATAGTTCCTCAGCTGTTTTCTATAAATGAAGTCTAAGTGCACATTTTCTTGTCTTACGATTTGGTTTTTTTCCCCTCTCCATAAAAATAACTCAGTTCTGGATTAAAGTCTTGTGTTTCTCTTCACCTGTGTTATTGATGATCAACAAGCTGGTACGAGGGTCTTCGGGGGGTTGTCCAGGAGAGAGGAAATACAGCTCAGGTTTAAATTCCCAATCACTCTTTTGAAATAATATGGCATAAAGTATCTTTTCCACAACCAGCGGGAACACTGCAATTCCAAATACCAAGAGTCTACCAATAAAGAAAAAATAACCATGTATCTGTAGCAATTTCATTTGCTGCCAGATATTCCACAAATATTTGTTGGGTACCAACTCTATGCCAGCCATGATTACGGCCGCTAAAATTTTGAAAGTCAGACCTTAGCATGCCACACAGTACAAAAAGGTGTTGCTGTATAAACACCAGGCTGTCAAACCATAAAAATTAAACAGACCTATGTATAAGGCCAATCAAGTGCTGCCATGCAGGCCTTTCTACTGCTGTCAGTAAAATGAAATGTTGTATTTATCCATTTTCTGGCAGGAATGTTGGGTACCATGTTCTAGTTTTAAATTCTCTTCTGACTCAACCCTCTCTTGAAGCTCACTAACAAAACTGTGGTACTCTGATACTCACAAGGTCAAAAGCTCTTTCTTTCCATGTTTTAACTTCAAGAAACGGAGCCGTGCTATTGCGCAAATCTGCATTTTCCAGAGGCCCAACTCGCTCATATTGTTCTGCGTTTCAGGGAAGGAAGACCAAGCTGGGTCTATGTCATGTAGGCTTTCTGTGTCTCTTATCACCTCTGCTTGTTCAAAATCTACACACACGCACACACACACACAACACATTATTAATGCCATCCTTGGGCATCACAGTTTTCTCTTTTTAGTAACATCAAAAATTGTTTTATGATAGTTACAAAGGAAACAATATAAGAAACGAATTATATTTATGACATCCACATTCAATGAACTGAGTGATAAAATATAACTAAATTCATACCCAAAAAGCATTCGGTAAAGGGTGACCTCATTATGCCAAGCCTTTGATAAGGCATAGAAGGTTCCATATGTAACAATATTCTGAGGGATCTCAAGAAATATTCTCCATAGAAATAACCAATCATTGATGCCTACATGTTGGCCAAGAAGTATCATCATTTGGGACCAATCACTCAAGTGCTCTTAGGTGTAGTTTTCTCCTATGTAAAATGATGCCAATCACATTTTTTTTGGGAAAGGCTATTGTAGAAAGCTAATGCACTATATCCACACATTGATCCGATTTTCTGGCATAGCATCTCCATAAATGACTGCTTTTATTATTATCACCCATCAAAATACATGGGAGATGATCCTAGCTTTTTCCCCATTAAGACCTTGGTGGAATTCTGTACACGGACAAGCTAAGAACAATTTTGGGGAGACATCTGCTCAGACTTCATGACCTTGGTCAAGACACTTTCACATCCTCAACATATCCAAGAAGCAGCGAGCGTCTGGGGGATGGGGGAAAACTGCTGACACGGGAAGGAAGTTGTCCGCAAAGGGAAATTTGGTATATTCCAAGAAGGGATCTGTGTTCAGTCCCAGTAATGATGTTAGAAAATAATGACAGCCTTTCCCAAACAGCAGAGTCAAATGTGGAATTATTCACATTCTTTAGTGTAAATCATGCATAAGACATTATCAAATACTAAATGAATACATGATTATTTGGAAACTGAGTTTCTGTTATTTATACAACGAATCTACCTTGTTCGATAGTTGATTTTCCTTCCAGTTTCATGAAGACGTCACTCAGAGTTGATGTGGAAACGTCATAACTCATCACACCCTGGTCAGAACACTTATCAAGATCACTGAAAAGGTCTAAGGCAACAGATGGGAATAGATACATTTTAAATACCACATTGATAACAAAACCCAGTAAACTAATGCTTATTTAGGAGATGATCCAGAATGTTGTTCAGAAAATATATGTCTTTGGATTATCACAGTAAGCAAAAGCAACATTTTATTAGAATGTTCTTCTCTGAAATGAGTATGTCAGAACTTTCCCCTCTATCCTCAAACCATCTGTACTCTACCTTCTATTCTCAGCTCATGAATTCCAGAATACTTCTTTGAAGAAATACGAGCAATCAGAAAGAACATTATCTTCTCCCCTCTACACCACAAATCAATGTGTATTTCTACCCATATTCTGGGTCTTCATTCTGTATGGGTGGAAGACGCATAGCTGTTCCCACCAAGGCTACCTCTTTGACTTGTGTTCCCAGTTCCATCCCATTCGGGCATCTTGAAGACTTCCTAAAGCAATCGTCTCCCCTTCTCTGGCCTGTATCATCAATTTCTCCTACATCTACTGGGCCATCTCAAACAGCAAGCAAAATGCTGTAAAGCCATCCAGTAAATAAAGACAAGTAACAACAACAACAAAAACCTAATCTTCTTCCCACTCCCCCACCCCCACCACACATGTGTACCCATGGCTCAAAGATTTGTCTACTCTACCACCTTCAGTTTGTCACATCCTATTGAACTGAACTCCTCAAATCCAAATGCTACCCCTATCCCTCCACAGAAGCTGTTCTTTCCAAGGCCATCAGTGATTCCACGTTTTAAAGTCAATGGACAAAAGCTTTGTTAAAAAATTCTTTTAACTCTCCCTGCTCCATCTCTTTCTCTGTCTCTGTCTTGGTCCAGCTCAGTGACATTCACAGCTGTTGACTACTTCCTCTTTCTACAAACATTGTTTCCTTTGAGTTAGTAAAAATGTACATATTCTTTTGTTTTTCCTTCAAGTTCATGGGGGGGGGGGGCTCTTGATTTCCACCATTCTCTGACTCTTCCTCTACTTTGTCCTGAGGGCTCAGTCCGAGGTCACCTTCTCTTTCCATACACTCAAATCCAATCCCTTTGCATTAAATCCATCTGTATGCTAATGATTCCCAAGTTCAATTCTTACTTTGAGTGTTTTCTGATGTCCAATATCCTATAATCAAATGTATAGTCACTTGACCTCTCCCCTTTGAAGTCTAAAAGCATCTCAAAGCAAACTTGCTACAACAGAACATCAATTCCTCCTTCTCATCCTATCCAACTGTCTCTCTCCTCATTTTACAATAAATGACACCACCTTCCACCTGGTGATTCAAACCAAAATTCTAGAAGTCCCGTTGGATTTTTCACTTTTCCTCATGCTCCACAGACTGGCCAACATTCTTTGACTTTATCTCAAAATATGTTTCAGGGGTGCCTGACTCTTGGCCTTGGCTCAGGTCATGGCCTCACACTTCCTAAGTTCAAGCGTTGATAGTGCAAAGCCTGTTTGGGATCCTCTCTCTCCCTCTCTCTCTGGCCCTGTCCTGCTCATGCTGTCTCTCTCTCTCTCAAAATAAATAAGTAAATAAACTTAAAACATATGTGTGTTTCAAATCCACTGACTTTTATCCATCTTTCAACCAGCACCATGGTAGCCCAATGATCATCATCTTTCACCCGTCACATGGCTGGTCTCCCAGTGTCTACTCTTCTTCCTCTATGTCCAGAGTGCTCTCGTATAGCCCGAGAATGAAAATATAAGCCACATCACATCAATCCCCCATTTAATGACCTCCAGTGGTTTTTCAGTGCATTTAAAATAAAATTCAAACACCACATGACAACCTCTAAAGCTCTATATGAGCGAGCCTCTATTTACCCCTACAACCCTACCCATCCCCAGTTGCCAGTGTCCTCTTGCACTCACTGCACTCCAACATCTCTTTCCCTCCTCTGCTTGGAATGCTCTTGATCATTTTCTTCTTTGGGACTTCTGACACTATATAAACCCCAGACTGACATTCGTCATCTTTGTGACCCATATGGCCTTGTTTCTTATTGTATTATAAAATTGTAACATAGCTTGGCTTATTGTGTGTGTCCACTTCTCCCCATCCAATGGAATGTAGGCTCTGTGAGGGCAGGGACTCCTATGTCTTATTTAATTCTGCATCACTAGTGCCTCGAGAAGTGTCTTTTCTTTAGTAGTTCCCAATAAATATATATTATTTATCTCTTCCCTATTTTGTACAGGAAATAAGTGAGCCATTGGACTTGCAGAGGCCGGGGACTCTGGTGTGACGTGTTCTCATGGTGGCGTCAGCACATAACTCACTCTTCTCCTTCCCCAACCAAAACAGAAGGTAGGTTAGTTGTATCTCACTGGACGTTAGTCCCAGAACAGAATAACATAGTACAGTCTGGGGACGTGAGAACACCATCTTCCAGCTCCTACAAGGACACAGAGAGCTGCCTTATCTGGGGGGTGAGACTAAATCTGAATTCCTGAGTATTTGCTTAATAAGATCCAGTCACCCAAATGAGTCTGTTTAAATCAGCCCCGCAGAGAGTTAAACCTTTAATAAGCTAAATGTTTAAACAAAAGGGAAGCTGCTTAAATAAAAAAAAGACTGAGATATATCTCCTCATTGTTAAGACAGGGAAAACTCTAGCACCCACCTCATAGAATAGTTGTGAGAACTCAACAGTTGATATGTCCAAAACTAGTAGAATAGTGCCTGACCCGCCGTAAACATTGCAGAAAGAGTTAGCGATTATTAGAATTACTTATGGGACAAATCCTAGGTTGGGACTGCTACCCAACACACAGAACCCAGGGGGAACACTTTTGTGGAACAAATAAACTACAGGGTTTTTTTCTTCCTGCAAAGTAAATCTATGCACAATTAAATTAAAATACAAAAGGGAATCTATAGCAGACACCCCGATGCCCCACCCCTATCTCTTCTGTACTCACTTCGATGCAGTAAATCTCCTTATTAACACCTGTCTGATGGCATTTTTTTCTGGGCTCTGAAGTATGTTCAGTTCATGTTGAGCACAAGCCATATGGGTTAGAAACGTAATGCTCCTGGAAGCAACCCTTCACTGATGAAGGATAGGGAGCGGTGAATAAACACCCCAGCTTTGTCACCCCTCTGGTGACATAACTCCGAGCCCCTTGCTCGTCGATTCATTTATTTATGCCAGTGATATTATATCTCACATTCTTATTGCAAACACCTACTCAATAATGCAAACTTCCCTAGCTTCCTTCCATTCCCTCTCTCACGTCCCATTTCCTGCTGGTGTTTCTAGACATCAATTACCAAGCATATTGCACTAAAGTCTTCATCTCGAGTTCTGCTTTTCAGAGAAACCAAATCCAAATCCACTTAAATAATGAAAACTGTAAGAATGGGGTAAAGACTTGTTCCCAAATTTCATTCCACTATAATCGTACTAAAGTTACCTGGAAATTTATTTGTCCTTTCCACAGGCAAGGTATACACAAGCTTTTCTTTGTTTTCTGTTTTTAATTTAGCATCAGGGATGTAATGATTAATGAAGGATGTTATTTTTTCTGGATCACATATTTCATTTCTGTACAAACTAATATTTAAAAGAAAAGATCATTGATTTGTGTTTTCTCTATTGCTGTCACAAAAGAAGAGCTTTTATTGAATACCTAGCCTTTGAGTACTGCTTTACTTGGCTTTAGGGGACAAACGAAATGAGTAAAATAATAATAACCACAACAAAAGTAATAATAACAACAATACCATCAGTTTGACAAGTCTTATGACCTATACAGAGAAGGCGTAAAAATTCAGAACAACTACAGATAGACAAACAAATACATGCTGTAATTGAAACTATACTTCCAGTAGGAAGATAAGCAGAGACAGGTGAGAACATTAGGCAGAAGGAATTGCTTAGGGAAAATAATTACTACACCAGACTGTGCAGGTATTGGGAATTAGTGACTAACAGAGAGGTTTGGCCTATGTGTGTGTTTTGTTTGGGCATAAGGTTTTTAGGTTTGGGGTTTTTTTTTGTTTTTTTTTTTTTTAATTCTTTTTACCTAGACACACTTTCTGGTTAGACACGGTACTCTTCCTCTCTGCCACCAGATTTATTCCCACGTTTGATACTAGCTTCTGAAACTATTTCATTTTGTGCCCAATGAAAGAATGAAAATATGTTCCAGGATTGTATGAATCAGCTGGGGGGAAGTGGAGGGTGGGAAGAAGACAGAGGCTGAGGATGCCTTTAGGATGCACAGAGCAGGTACCTGGAAAGTGGCCCAGCCCTCCTGGGAGCTGTCAGCCTGGGCTTCTAATCTTGCAATTTTGCATATTATTAGCATTACTGGAGATACAAGGAGACAAGAAAAGCATTTGGGGAGCACTAGTCACTAGTTTGGCAAATACGGAGCACAAGGACAGTTGGCCCTCATAATGGTCTGCCTTTTTGATATACCAGCATTGAAAACATAGATATGCGTACATCCAATCTACCCCAAAGTCTTTACCTTAAGTGATATCCAAGACCCCATTTTCTCTTCAAAAAGACAGAAGATCCTGCACACTTCAGTCTCCCATTGGACATGATCACTTTTCTATCTGATAAAAAAGAAGCAAGAAAGAAAGGATGTTGGGAGTCATTTCTTCCCTCACTAGAAAATACAGGCGAGGAACCAAAGCTCAGATTTCCAAAGGAAAAGTGTTCCACAGGAAATGAATATATTGAATACGCCTTTAAAAATTTGAAATACCCATTAAAATTGATGCATTTAAAATGAGATTCTGAATTCTAGTCTATGTCTGTGCCCTCCAATAATTCTTGAAAAAACAATTCCCAGAAATTACATTGGCCCATTTTCTATTCTGGAGGCCAAACAATAAGTGGATATGTTTCAACCCCACGTATATTGATTTCAACGTTTGGACTCATTGAAAGCTAAAACAATCACGGTTTTTTTCATGAGCGGTCACAATCCAGTCGGTGTGGAGTTCTATAGGGTATTAGACTCCCCAGATGGCCATGACATGGAAGGTTCGCCGAGGTCACGGGAGCACAACGCTTGCCCTAGAGATACACATTTCCCCAATTCTTTATCGTAATACTGAGATAACACCAACAATTACCAGCCAGGATGTCAGCCTCATCCATGAGATTGGTACTCAAGAGGATCACACGGCCTGCTTTGTGCTCCTTGAGGAAGCTCCACATTCGATGCCTTGAAAAGGGATCCAACCCAGCAGTTGGCTCATCTAAGAGCAAAATCTACAGAGGATGACAACGTATAAAATCTCTCTCTCCCGCGGTAACTATTTCCACATGGTAGCATGGAGAACAGTAAACAGCAAATAATAATAACTACCCAGCGTTTATGTTCCAGAATGCTTGCAATCGTAGTTTACCAGCAGAGTCTCTCTTGACACATTACAATGACACCTCTGCTACTTTTAGGGGTCAAAGGAGACCCTGACTTTTTACTAATATTCAGTCCACATTCCACGGCACGCATCGCCACACTTACTTGAGGATCTCCTAAAATGGCAATCCCAAAGGTCAGCTTTCTTTTCTGTCCTTCGCTTAAATGTTCAGCGAGGTTGTCCTGAATGTTTTGTATGTCCAATTCTAATAAAATCCTTTGTACCTACGCAAGAAAACACACAACACTTAAAATCCAAGATGATGCAGACTATACGATTTTAACCGTCCACGACAGCAGTACATCTGTATTTTTTACTAGGACTTCTTTGCCTAAATTTTGTTCCTGACAGGGTAAGTAAATCCCTGAGGGGAATTCTGTGGTCACGATTTAGCTTGGCAAATTTATTTACCCCGTTAATCCAAGGCATGCTCCTTTACCTCTCGTTCTACGTCCTGTGGCCGAATCCCTTTTATTTTAGCAAACAGCCTGAGGTTTTCCTTCACCGTGAGTATGTCAAATTGAACATTGAATTGAGGACACACGCCAGTCATCTTTCTGATTTCCTCCAAGTCTTGTGTCTCAGAGGGATTTCTATTATAGATGGTAACTGATCCTAAACACAGAAGTTAAAAATAATTTAACATTGGGAAGAGAGAGTGTTTATTAATGCTTAAGATCTTCTACAGGAAAACATTGGCATTATGTCCACAAATATCTAAAATAATGACTTTGTAAGTTATCAACAACTCTGGATTAACCTTAACATAAATATATGTTCAGGGTGGTCTATATTTTCCCTGGAATATCACATAGCAATGGAATAAGGATAATGCTTTTCATGAAAACCTGGGAAACATGAGATATATTCAAAATCATGGAGTCTGGCAAGCAATGTTAGATAAACAAACATTATTTGCTCTTACACAGTCAGATTTAACCTTAAAATAAGAAAGGCAACATATGACCTCATTCTATCACTGCACATCTTGCCTTTGAGAAATTTCTTTTTGCTCACCTTCTGTTGGAACAGACGATCCATTAAGGATGTTTAGTAATGAAGATTTGCCAGCTCCATTATGACCCAGAATTGCTGTGATTTGCCCTTCATATATGTCAAGGAGTAAGTCTGTTTTTAGAATAGAATATTAACATTATAAATAAGAGGGCGTTAGAAAGGGCTTGGTTCTAAACATAGAACAAAAAATTAATTTTAGTTGGATATTCTCAAGTCTTTCAATAGTTTATCCAATATTCTCCTGGCTGCTAAAATAACATGCTTCCTGTACAGTATTTGGAAATACATACAACCACCAAAGAAGACCAAATTAATTACAATTTCAAATATTAACATTGGAACACAATTACTTCCATTGTATATGCATGTGCATATGTGAACATGTAAATATATATACAGATTTTGATCATATTCTGTATTCTTTTTATTTAATCTTTTTATTTAATCTTTATTAAATGATAAACATTTCTCATGACATTAATTACCTTTTAAAATATATCAACCAAAAATTATATTTTCCCCTGTTATAAATTTTCTATTCTTTTATTACAAACCTTTTGCACTTACAGGTCAGTAGAAGAAAGTCATTCACCTAAGAATCCTTTCCATTATTATTTTTTGTTTGTTTTCTCTACCACCAAGTGAAAACTACATTCTGTTTTGGAAAGTCGTTGGATGAAATTCTTAAGAATTTTGTAATACATTAAGTCTAAAAGATCAGGTTCCTTCAGTTAAATTTGTGACCTACTTTCAGACATTATTGAAATTAATTAACAACTGGGATGAATTCCAGTTCATTCATTTTCTATCTGGATGACCTTGGATGAACTAAACACTATGAGGTTCACTTTACTCAACCATTAAATGTACTAGGAATAATAATGACACGTAAAGGGAAAATTCTTCCTACTGTAATCCAATCCATTAAAACACTCACTTATAATTCGCTTCAAAGATTCTAAAAATCATTGGAAAAATAAGCTCCATAATTAAGAAAAATGAAAGAATGGTAAGAAATTAGTCTTGGCCACATGATATTAAAATTATTGATGATTAAAATAATATGTTAGTATTGGAGAACTATAATAATTAAAGTAATATGTTAGTAATATAGTAACACCAGTGGGATAAATAATTAAAATAATATGTTACTGCTTTAGGACACACTGACTATGGAATGTAAAAGAAGCCTAAGATGGACCAAAGTAAACAGAAAAAATAAAGATTAATGAAACAGGCTTTTAAATTCATCAAAAAGATGAATTAATTAATAAATAATATTGGGAGAACTAAACAAGCACATTAACAAGTTTTACATTTACTGTTTTTAAATGGAAAAAATGACGTTTTCAAAAGTAAGAGAAAACTGATGATCTCTGTCCTGGAACTGACCCATATTAACTGGAAAAAAAGAAATACAAGCCTCAGTTCCTCATCTGCAAAATGCGAGAGATACTATTTATCTGACAGGATTCAGTGAAAAAGTCAGTGTAACTCACTTATCATTGTTTCCATGGAAGTCAATAAACTTTAAGTGTTCCTATTATTACTGCTGTTGCTTTTAATTATTGCTTCTTCCCACAAGTGTATACATTTTTATAACCTTGGAGGGAAATTATTTGAAATATGCATAAAAATCTTAAAAATATAGTCCCTTTGAGTTATCTGCTTTTAGAAATTTGTATCCACAATTATATTCACAATGATTAAATAAGAAGGCTCATTATGGTGGGGTTTTTTTAATGTTAATTTATTTGTTTTTGAGACAGAGAAAGAGAAAGCGAGTGGGGCAGGGGCAAAGAGAAAGGGAGACAGAGGATCCAAAGCCACTCTGCGCTGACAGCATAGAGTTCAATGTGAGACTCGTGAGGCTCATGCAACTGAGATCAGGACCTGAGCCCCTGCTGAGCCACTCAGTCACCCCCTAGTGTTTTGTTTGTTTTTTTTTTTTATGATAAGGACAAAATTGGAAACAAGCCAAATTTCATTCACTAGCGTCAGTCAATTGAGGTGTCCACACATGGGAATCCCATTTAGCCACTGACAGCGGGGCTGCAGGTAAGGACTTCAAAGCGTGTTCCCAAAGGTGTTCCAAAGTTGCTACAGGAAGTAACTGCGAGGGGAGAAGGTCGAGAGCGTGCAACTCCCCATCACTTCCCCAAGAGCCCCTGGAACTGTTGATTTCATATAGTGTCTCTACGCAGTGATTTTCATCACTTCTAATTTTGTAATTTTTTTTGAAGGTGTTGTAAAAAGTCGTTCATGGTTATTGACGAGTACAAAAGTGGTTCATAATGCACGCTGGAAAACTGAAATGACAAATTTAAAAAAGACTTCAATGTATCCTTGGCGAAAATTCAATTAAGAAACCACAGATCGAGATGGTTTTGGATGGGAAAAACCTGGGGGTAGGCGATGGGGTGGAGAACAAATTTGCTGACACGGGTACAGAAAATTCTCAAAGTGAGAAATGACCTCAGAGGGATAAGTGAGACTGAGTTAAGGCACACTATGGACTAAAAAGTAAACTCAATACTAAAGCACTGGACAGAGAACCATGAACCTTAGGGAAGGTCTCTGGCTCTTCTTTTTGTAACTTCTCAGGTTTCCCATCTCTTGTAAACATCAGTCACATTCTTCCTAAAAATCATTACTAATAAACACAGGCTGTCCTCTATAAAATGAGGCCACTGACTTGGATCTTACTTAAGTATTTGTTACAGAAAACTATTTGTCGGAATTTAGTATCAGATACATTGGTTCATTCAAACTTCTGTGTTTGCCGTGGAGATGGTCACTTGTGAAATTTCATTCATGGTCAATGGGGTTACTCACCTTGTTGTATTTATTTTTAATATTTATTTATTTATTTATTTATTTAAACTCAAGTTAATTAATTATTTATTTATTTATTTAAACTCAAGTTAATTAACATAAAGTGTAGTCTTGCTTTCAGGAGTAGATCCCAGTGATTCATCGCTTACATATGACACCCATTGTTCCTCCCCAAAAGTGCCCTCCTTAATGGCCATCACGCGTTTAACTCATCCCCCTGCCCACCTCCCCTCCAGCAATCCCCAGTTTGTACTCACCTTGTTTTAGTTAATCTCACCAGTACTTAGAAACTATATAAATTCCCTGGCTAGTATAAAAAAATATATATCAATTTTAAGTCTAGATGGTCTTTCCTCACAGTGCAAATAAAATACAATATTGTTTTTAGCAAGCTGTCTTTAAAAACAAAATGAAATCATACCTTTCATTGCATGACCCTATTCCTGTAAATTATTGAATCCATGAAACACCTAGAAGGATTTTATAGCCAGTTCTCAATCACAGTTAATCTCCAAATGGTGGGAGTTAGCTTGTTTGTATTGTTTTCTTTTTCTGTTTTGCTCGTGTGCATGCGCTAATTTTTCACGTGGAATTCTCCCCATTTTTTGCAATAAAGAAGTCAATGAAACAATGAAACGTTTCTCTTTACCTTTCAGTGCTTCTGTTTTTCCAGACTTTCCTGTATATTCTTTTTTGACGTTTTTGATTCTGCAATGACAGAAGTGGTGTTTACTCAGCCAACGCAGAAGCGGAAGTAGCAGAGGTCAGGAACAACCCCAGTCACGGTGACAGATACACCAACCCCCTTATGTGAAATAAGGGATGCTATAACCAGTCTGCTCAGAAAGACAGAGACTTGCTTTTGAGTAAGCATTTTCCCCAAGAGAGAAAATAAAAGTCGCTTTAGAAAGTTACAGTTAAATTATTAATGTTTTGCTTAGAGAAGCAGAACACTTTAGAATGGTTCTCACCTTCTGTCTTTGGATGTTTTCTACTCTGTACACAATTAGCTCGTTAATCTGCACTCTTTAACTCTCCCCTCTCACCCTCTCCCATGCCCTCCCATCCCCTCCCACCCCTTTCAACCTTGTTCATTAATCAGACCCTCTGTCACCTGCATTTTCTATAGTTTCCTCTCTGATAGCTTCTTTTTGGCCTGTACTCTGCTTTGGATACAGATTTCTCTCCTCTTTAAAAAAAAAATTTTTTTTAAATCTTTATTTATTTTTGAGAAAGAGAGACAGAGAGCGAGCAGGGGGGAACAGAGAAGGGAAACACAGAATCAGAAGCAGGCTCCAGGCTCTGAGCTGTCAGCACAGAGCCTGACATGGGGCTCGAACCCACGAACTGTGAGATTGTGACCTGAGCCGAAGTCGGACGCTTAACCGACTGAGCCACCCAGGCGCTCCTCTCCTCGTCTTATTAAAAACAATATTTTCCGGGCACCTGGGTGGCTCAGTTGGTTAAGTGCCTGACTTCGGCTCAGGTCATGATCTCCTGGTTCATGAGTTTGAGCCCCTTCGAGCCCCGCAGTGGGCTCTGTGCTGACCGCTCAGAGCCTGGAGCCTGCTGTGGATTCTGTTGTTTCCCTCTCTCTCTCTGGACCCGCCCCCCCCCCCCTAAAAATAAACATGAAAAAATGTTTTAAAATTTTTTTTAAAATAGGAGCAAATTCTTTCCATGTCCATTTTCTCACTTCCTCCTCGATCACTCTGAACCCACTATTCTAGTGAACTTCCTCATACTGAAATCATTAGTGGCCCCTAATTATTAAATGCAACAAAGACTTCTCTTTCCTTACTTATTGGATTATGGGTCGCTATTGGTGTCGGTGTGCTGGTTGAAAGTGTCTACGTTCAAGGTAACATTGGATTTACTGGCTTTCTTCCTATTTTCCTAAATGTTTCATCTCGGTTTCCTTGTAAGGTCCTCTTCTTTTGCCAGACACATTATCTTGGTGTTCCACAGTGTTCTCCAGGTACATGATGGTCTTCCCATTCTTGACTCTCTTGATGGGTGATCTCATTGATTCTCATGGTTTTTACACCAACCTAATGCTAACCCTATCCTTTCCTCCCAGCATTAGGCTACCACATCTAAAGGTTTCATTCGAATATCACACACACACACACACACCCCTCTAAATGGGTAATGACCAAACTTGAATGAACATTAGAATCCCAAAGGGAACTAATGCAGGAAGAGGCAGGAACCAGGCTCCGACAAGTTAGAGATGTCATGACTACATAAGATCATGTACGGTGGCATCTTTAATTCAAAGGGAAATAATTTGGTCAACCGCTTTTCTGAGCATGGATCAAAATTAAAGTAAGGACAATTATTCAACCAGGACACTGGCAGTGGGTGGGGTTACACCAAAGAGTCAGGAAATATAAAAGAGAAAGGCTTAAAATGGTGCTGAATCGGACCACAGTGGGACACCCATTGAAGTGGGGTTTTAATGTGTGTGGGGGGTTTTTTTTTTTTTTTTTTGAGAGAGAGAGACAGAGAGAGAGAGAGAGAGAGAGAGATCATCCATGAGCAGGGGAGAGGGGCGAAGGGAGAGAGAGAATCTTAAGCAGTCTCTGCATGGGGCTTGATTCCACAA
The DNA here is from genome assembly GCF_046562875.1 of Panthera onca. Classification (NCBI taxonomy): domain Eukaryota; kingdom Metazoa; phylum Chordata; class Mammalia; order Carnivora; family Felidae; genus Panthera; species Panthera onca. Next base: position 5,112,430 of record NC_138352.1, read on the forward strand.
CTCTGGGATCATGACCTGAACCAAAATCATGAGTCAGATGCTCAACCAACTGAGCCACCCAGGTGCCCCTTAATGTTTTATTTTACTAAAGAAACTTCCCTTTAGGAGTAGCCAGTTGCTTTTGGATTTCAGAGATGAAGATAGCCATTTGGGGCAGACATCCTGTCTACGCTCTGGGAATGTTGTATGAATGGGCTAATGTTACAGGAATGGACAGTTGTGCATACAAGTGATCCCAGAGAAGGAAAAATTGGGAGGAGGCAGTAATGGGTGAGAGGGAGCCAGTTTTGAATAAAATATAGATATTTTTACATAGCCATGATCTTGATTCTGGTTAGAGCTCTGCATGAATTCCTCTATACTTTCAAATATGTGTAGCTTACAGGCTGCTAGGGAAAGAGGAAGTGTCCATTGGCATATAAAGGGGAGACCACCTGGGAAAAAGGGAATCATTACAGTAGTACCTTCTAGATTCATACAACATATTGGGATTGATTGTGATAGTGTTGACACTTGTCTAGTGGTGGGGAAGGCAAGGGTTTCCCTAAGAAACTGTCTTAGGCCGTCTTGAAGCCCCAGAACCTGCTTCACTGGTGACTGAAATGTACAGAACCTTGTCACTGAAGAGCTACAAGGTTGGGCACCTAAGCCTGGTTTGCTACTTTGGTGTGGATCTGGGGTGAGTTGGCCTGCAATGGAGTCAAACGCTTTATAGGTCTTGGATCAGATGACTTTTCTTTCCTGATTTGTTAGTGGCTCCTTCCTCCACTTTAGTAAAGAATCCAGACCAAGAGACAGGGACCTCCAGAGTTAACACTGCATAGATGGGTCAGGTTTGGGAGGTAAGGGGAACAAAGATGGTGGGTGAGGACATTTTACTCTTCTCTATTTTGCAGAAGTAGAAAAACAAACATCTTTTGATCTACATAACTAACCTCAAGACTTTTTTGGAAGATTACATCTGAAAGTTATTATAATTTGAACAGTAATAGAGTTTTATTTTTTGTGTTCTCAACCAGTGAAGAGGAACTGAGGACATTGAGTTTTGGGGGATTATTCCTCACTTGGCCTTTCTCTTTCAGATAGATGTTTTCATAGAGCTGAGGTCGGTAGGGGCTGTGGCCCCTCAGGAAGCTTAACAGAAAATAGGGTCTGAATTAGAAGGATGAAGTTGAGGTATGTAAGTTCGCCTTATGCTCTTTGTCTTAGGCAGAAATAGATCACTTCCTAGCTATAGTGCCACTTTATTCCTCTTCCTTCATCTCCTGACATCTCTACAGTAGCCAGACGCTAAGAGAAGAGACAGACTCTGGATTCCCATCCTGGCTCCCCATTTATGAATGCATGACATTGGACAAGAGACTTCACCTTTCAGAACCTCACCTTTCTCATTTATAAAATGGGCCAAATAGAAGTGCCCACCTTACAAGCTTTGGTTGAGTATTAAGTACGTGTCTGGTTCCTAGTAGGCACTATGTGAATATCGGCTAAATAAGTGGTTTATATTTAGAACCCTCTGGTTCTTCAATTTTAGGGCACATTAGAAAAACCTATAGGGCTTCTTAAAATCTGCAGATTCTTGGGCATAAGCCCATACTCCCTGAATTAGAATCGCTTGAGGTAGGATCTGATGGCAGAGATATTTTCAGAACTCCTTATATGAATTTCAAACAATCTTACAAAGTAAATATTACTCTTGTTCATTACAGGGTGGGAGATCCAGAGAAACTTACACATTTTTTTTTTCTCAGATTACACATCAGATGAGAGGGAATTGTGGTATTGAAGTCTAAAAGTTTTTGAGTCCAAGTTTCTTACTTCTTCCATTATATCACATAAGCCAGACAAACTATAGAGGAAGGAATTTGGAGAAAGAAAAGAGTAAGAAGCATGAAAGAGAGGCATGAGACAAAAGTTAGAAATAAGGAGGGAGACAAGATGGCGGGTGATGTGGCAACATTATATGGAACGAAGCAAAGAGAATTTTCCTTTCAAGGAGCAATCAAGAGCCGTTGGTGGTCATGTGCAAGAATTCAAAGTGACATTCACAAAGACAAATTTCTTCTTCAATATTTTGTTCAAGTTTACCTTGCACCCATACATTGGTATAAGTGTGATTACCTGATGGCTTCTTTTCCTTGGAATTCTGGAGCTACGGGTTCGAAACAATCATCAGAAGGATGCTCAGGATCTATTTCTTTCTCAGTGACCTTATTATTAGTCCTTTGGTGTTGGAAACAAGACGAGTTCAGGAAAAATAATGGAGAGTAATGGCGCTCATTTCCACCTAATTCATCAAGAGGCGATACGATATTGGATCATTAACATTAGAACCAAGAGCAAAGAAGCCTTATTCAAAATAGTGCAGAGTGTCTTAGACTTAAGCATCATAGAGAAATTGTTTTCATTATAGCTTCTTATTATTGAAAAGAAAACTGGTCATGAAGTAAACAATGAAAATTCAAAGGAAATAACATATCATCACAAAAGCCAAACAGTACCATAGAACTTTCAATAAATATACATATACAAAGGCTTAAATAAAATGTGGTCCAAAATATATTTAGAATGAATGAAACCGAACACTTAGGGGGGAAGGCCTTAATATGGCACATAAAAATAACTGGAAACATGTTTGTGGACTTCAGAAATCCCTTGATCGCAACAATACGACTGGACGTAGTACTGAAGTCCCTATGGAACGTGTATGTAAAGTACAGGAAGAAATTATATTTGTTCAGGATAAATACACTGTCATTTTCCAAATGTAAAACACAGAAGTAGTATTTGTTGCTAAGGGCTTTCAGATATTAAACCAGAAGTGACAGATAGATAGGAATATATAAAATAATTGCATAGAAGCGTAGAAGACAGGGTTAAATACAAAGTGGAAAGAACATACAAAGTAAGGTAAATAAATAAGATTGTGCAAGAAAAAAAAGTGTTCTGATTCTAGCATGTGGGCAGGAAGTCTGCACTTGTGAAATTTTTGGTTGTTGGTAAGATAGAGAAGATTTAACTGGGTAATATTGTTCTGTAAATATGAACAACTGATTAAAAAATTTTCAGAATAAGGCTGAAAACGTCCTCTTTCATTTTTATTTTGTTACTTCCTTAAAGGATAGACATGTCACCTTGTGAAGTGGTCCTCCAAGAAGAAGAGGGAGTAGGGGAGAACCTGACTGTTCCAGACCCGGGACCCTTTCTGGATATTCAATTCACAATCTGCCCCACATTCTTGTAAGAACTACTTACTAAACACCTTCCACCATACGATAGATCGACACTTGCCAAAACCATGTGGGGAATTAATTTATTGCAGCTCATTTTGAAACAAGTCTTACACATCATTCTTTGAAAACATTTTCAGGGATTCTTGAAAAAAGTACCATTATTTAATCACTGAGTATTCATAATGTATATTATTAAAAGCAGAAGACTAATTGTTTTCCCATGAAAATTCCTTCAAACTGCTAAAACTATGAAGCAGGAATAAAGAACTCATTCAGTTTGTTATAGGAAATATTTGTTATTCTTTACTTCTTTTTTTAAAATTTTTAATGTTTATTTATTTTTGAGAGAGAGAGACAGAGGGTGAGTGGGGAGGGGCAGAGAGAGAGGGAGACACAGAATCCGAAGCAGGCTCCAGGCTCCGAGCCATCAGCACAGATCCCGATGCAGGGCTCGAACTCATGGACCGCAAGATCACGATCTGAGCCAAAGTCGGATGCTTAACCGACTGAGCCACCCAGGCGCCCCTGTTATTCTTTACTTCTTTAAGTACATTTACATAACCTTAAGTAAAAACCTACAGTGTGATCAACATGTGCAGAGGTCGAAGAAAAGCCATTTTTACTTACAGGGTAAGGTTTTGTCAAAATATAATGCCAATGCCAGGTACAAAAGCGCATCAAAAGCCAACACAGAAAAAGTTGCTATCAGTACATAGGAGTCTCCTGAAGGGTCAGGAAAAATTACACCATTCATAGTACTATCCAAGTGGATAATCTAAGATTCAAGCAAAAACAATAATTAATAATTATTTAAATTAAACCCAAAAATAATCCAGTGTGACAGCAAGATTTATCATTTTATTAAACAGGTTTTTCAAGAAGCCCTTATAATGAAGTGATTGGTGAAACTATTTGTATCTGACAACAAAGGAATACTGGAAGGAAATACCAATTTAAAAAAATGTTCTAAGAATAGGACATTTTCTTGTTTTCATAAAGTCACTGCAATTTTGCAAAATATCTGTTCTAGGCAGCAAAAAGAACACAAGTTTTTGAAAGAATATGAAAAATTATTTGAAGCATCTTAGTTGGATAATGATAAGAGAACTTTTTCTAGTTATTACTACAAATAAAGATGTTTATAATTTTGCCATGTGACAATAGGTATAATGTTCTAGATGTTATTCTAAGGCTTTTTATAATATCTCATTTAATCCTTATCATAACCTCATAAGGTAGGCCTTATGATTTTTTTAAATGTTTATTTACTTATTTTGAGAGAGAGGGAAAGAGGAAGGGGCTGAGAGAGAGGAGGAGAGAGATTCCCAAGCAGGCTGCACGTTGTCAACGCAGAGCCTAACGCGGGACTCCAACTCACAAACCATGAGATCATGACCTGAACTGAAATCAAAAGTCAGACGCTCAACTGGCTGAGCCACGCAGGTGCCCCTAGGCTGTGTTATTTTTATGTGCATTTTACATATGGTGAAACTGAAGCACAGAGAAACTGAGTGGCTTAACCAAGCAAAGTCAAAATCACATAGGAGTGGCAAAGCTGAATTCAACACATGAAGTCCAGCTCCCAAGCCCAGTTCCTCACACTGGACGACATAAACTCCACTTGTGTAAAATGTTAACGTTTCACGACAAAGTTGAGTTTATTCCGGAAATGCGAGTCTGGGTTGACATTTGAAGATCACTCTATGCAATTCAACATAAACCAGATTGAAGGAGAAAGTGAACTGGTTGGTAAGATAGGTGCAGAAAAAAGCATTTGATACAATTCAATACCCACATATAATAAAGAAAGTCTCTTCGCAAACTGAGAAGATAAGCGATCTTCCTAAACCTGGCAAAATAGATGTACACATACCAATACCAAAAATCATCTTTTTGTGAAATGTCGAAAGCTTTTCCTTTGCCTGCATTTCTATTCAACATTGTACTGGAGGTCCCAGTCTCCTCGATAAGGCAAGAAAAATAAGTAACTAGCATTAAAAACTGCAAAAGGAAAAAAAAAACTATCATTATTTGTAGACAACATGATTATGCATAAGCAAATCCCAAGATAAAACCTAGAAAAATACTAGCTTTTAAAGTTTATTTATTTATTTATTTATTTATTTATTTATTTTATTTGTAGACAACATGATTATGCATAAGCAAATCCCAAGATAAAACCTAGAAAAATACTAGCTTTTAAAGTTTGTTTATTTATTTATTTATTTATTTATTTATTTTTGAGAGAGACAGAGAGAGAGAGAGAGAGAGAGAGAGCATGGGAGGGGCAGAGAGATGGAGACAGAGAATCCCAAGCAGACTTTGTGCTGTCAGCACAGAGCCCAATGTGAGGCTTGACCTCACGAACCCATGAGATCGTGACCTGAGCCAAAATCAGGAGTTGGCTGCTTAACCAACTGAGCCACCCAGGCGCTCTTAGTTTTAAAGAATATAAAAAGGAAACTGGATACAGTGCCAATATACAGAAATCAGTTGTATCTCTCTACATTTATGACAAACATTTAAAAATAATAATCTAAACACAGATGCTATTTATAATGGCATCAAACGTATTAAAAAAGGGATTTAAAATTTGGAATAAATAAAAAAATGTGCAAGGCTCTCAATACTTAAAACGAATTACAAAGAGCAAATGAATGTGAAGACATACTATTCATGATCAAAAGAAAAGTGTCAATTTCCCTGAAACTGATTGAAAAAATCAAACTGCATCCCAACATGAACAGCTTTGTACACACATACATAGGCGTGTGTATCACTCAATAAGTTAATTCTAAAATTTACACCATTCAAAGAACCTAGAATAGAAAAGTCTCTCTTTGGAGAAGAAAATCAAGTGGTCAAACTGTTACCACCACATATCAAGACACATAAAGCAAAAACAATTTTAAGATAATGTAGCAACAGTTCAAGAGTACACAGATGGGTTAATACAGGATTGGTTGAGCTCTGACAAAGGAAATATAGCAGTCTGTTCAGGGAAAGGATGGTCTTTTCAACAAATTAAGTGGAAGAAATTGGATATTCATGTAGAAAAATTAATATTGCTTCTACATATAGATATCCAAAAGTTATTTTGAAATGGATTTTATATCCAAATGTAAAAGTAGAATCAATTGAGCTTCCAGAAAAGAACATGGGAGACAAACTTTAAAAAAAATTTTTTTTAAGCTTATTTATTTATTTGGGGAGACAAAGCACATGCGCATATGTACACCGGTGAGCTGGGTAGGAGCAGCGAGAGGCGACAGAGAGAATCCTAAGTAGGCTCTGTGCTGTCAGCTCAGAGCCGGATGCAGGGCTCGATCCCGTGAACCGAGAGATCATGACCTGAGCCAAAATCAAGAGTCGGAGGCTTAACTGACTGAGCCACCTGGACACCCCTGGGAGAATATCTTTATGACCTTGGGGGAATGCAATGATTTCTTAAAGATACAAAAGCACTCTACAGAAAAGAAAATGCTCATTAAAAGCACCATTGAGCAAGTAAAAATGTCAGCAACAAATGTCTCATAGCTCGCGTATATAAGAAATTCCTACAAAGCAATAAGGAAAAGACTAAAAGTCAGTTAAAAAAAAAGTGGGGGGAAACCTGGATAGACACTTTATAAAAGAGAAAATCCAAAATGCCACTAAGTGTACGAAAAAGAATGAAATTTCATCAAACATCAGGAAAATGCAAATTAATACCCCAAGGATTTTTATTGCAGATCCACCAGAATGGCTAAAATTTGGCAGACTAATAATACCAAATGCTGGTAAAGATTCGGGACGACTGTAACTCGAAACATCTGGGGCAAAAGTAAATTGTTTCAACCACTTTGGAAAAATACTTGGTAGTAGCTATGAAGATTAAGATATATGTATCCTAGATCCTACTATCCAACTCCGAGGTCTATACCGAACAGAACTGAATGCCTATATTCACTAGGGTAGATGCATAAGGATTTTTTGCAGCGTTAATAGTAGTCAAAAACTGGAAAAGATTTCCAGGCAACACTAAAAAATTAGGCTTAGGAACACACATTAGGTGGGGATGAGGAAGTGAAGATCACAAAACTTTTACCTTCAGGAGCAAAGAGTGGAGTTGTGGCATCCTTCTATTTCTTGATCTAGCTCATGAGCGTTTTGATACACTTAGTACCTATTTGTTACGCTCTGTATTTATAGTCTTGACAGCTTTGCAGATTTGAGGTTTCCAAAAGCGGTTTACACAATTTTTAATAGAGAATGCCTTCATTATATAAAGTAAAAACGAATATCGTATGATTTCATTCGTATGTGGAATTTAAGGAACGCAACAGACGCGCATAGGGAAAAGGAAGGAAAAATAAGATAAAAACAGAGAGGGAGGCCAACCGTAAGAGACTCTTAAATACCGAGAGCAAACTGAAGGGTGCCCGAGGGGAAGTGGAAGGGCGGGGTGCGCTCAATGGGGGATGGGCGTTAAGGAGGACACTTGCTGGGATGAGCACAGGGTGTCATATGTAAGTGATGAATCTCTGGGTTCTACTCCTGAAACCAATACTACACTGTGTGTGAACTCACTTGAATTTAAATAAATAATGAAAAAAAGAAAGGTGAATAGCTGCATATGAGAAACAAGAAGAAAATGCTTCCGAATGAAAATACATCTGAGAGGGGAAACTCTGTCTTATTCAAGATGTTCTTATTCAAACTTCCTTATGTGATGATGATTTTTCTACACTGGAATAATAACATTCTCAAATCTAGTCTTAGGCTAGAATTGTTTAGCATAAATGCTCCTAATCTGAAAGAGCACTTAGGGGCGCCTGGTTGGCTCCGTTGGTTAAGCATCCGACTTTGGCTCAGGTTATGATCCCACAGCTCGTGGGTTTGAACCCCACGTCGGGCTCTGTGCTGACAGCTCTCTCTGCCCCTCCCTTGCTCACACTCTGTCTCTTTCTCTCTCTCTCTCAAAAATAAGTAAACATTAAAAAAAGAGAAAGAGTGCTTGCAACCATGAAGAGTTATGAAGCACCAAGTTCTTTTGAGAGTTCAATAATAAAGCAATTAACTAGGCTCCTACCTTACTCAATCCAGCAGTAAAGGTAAATGGGCTGCAGATACTCAAAATCCACTCGAGAGAGGAAGGGAGTTGTCTGTAATATGCGGCGAATCCCACGCCCCCCCAGAAGACAATGAGGAGAAACATAACCAAATTGGTGAGGACTGTTTTCTTTAGCAACACACTCATCAGGAACACTAAAGCTATCTGAAAGAGAGAGAAGACGTCTAGCCGTTAAACAGCCATTACACAATAAATACAGATGTCTAGATCATAACATAAATATTTATCAGCGAGACGCTGATGAAGATATCAAGGCATCACAATGCTCAGTCCTTCCCTCAACCCCTTTGTAAAGAGGATCCTTATTTGTTCTCCTCAACTGCTAGGCATTAGTTGCTGAAGAAAGGGCAGGGGGCAAGCTCTGCGCACCGAGGACAAGGATACACGTGCACACTTGGAAACACCCAAAGAAACCACATTAATGTCTTAAGAAAGAACACCTATGTACCCTCTCCAGGAAACACCCTGGGAGGCGGGTGGGGGGGGGGTGCGGTGTAGAGGCTCTTGCTTTATGAAGGAAGAGGGGTGACATGGGAAGAGAGGGCAAGATGGAGTGTCAGAGGGAGATACTGTGCAAGCCACCATGTTATGGGGAACGTTTGGGACGAAGAGACAGGTCCGCCCCTCAAGCGCATCCTCATGAACCGTCTAGAAAAGTCTTAGAGTCAAAATATTTTTAGAGTCAAGGTTTTTTTTTTCTTTTTGAGGCATCGTTGCATTAATGCAGACTTTATGCAAAAGAGAGGTCCAATTGTATTTCATACTAGATCAACTTCTCAACAACTCCTAGAGACTTTCTCAAGCAAGTACGCACACACCTGCACACAAAGCGGACACGAAGGAAATAACGAACTGTAATGACCTCCAGAGAACTTCATTTTTACTACATCTAGCTACGACCTAAAGCAGAGAACGTGGTAATAAATGTATGCACTTACCAAGGACAAGCCGTATAAGAAAAAGAGTGTACATATGACCATGAAGCCTGTCATGACTATAATTTGGGTAGATGTTATGACAACTGTGATGATTATGGAAATAATGAAGAAGAAGCCAGCATAGATTAAGCCCCAGGAGAGCCTAAAAGAAGACAAAAAGTTATTTCAATTATTTTAACTTCATTAGGAAATATTAAAACCTACCAAAAATCTAAAGAATGATACAATGTTTACCATTCTATCTGCCTACTTAGGTTAGTAACGAAAATGTTATTAATATTACATTGGTAGGGCTGTGCTGCTGCCTCCTGGCTAAGCATCAGCTCTGCACCCACTTATTGTATAAATAGAATGAACACCTGCATACATAGCATCATCTTGTATGTGTTCTGCTGTTGCTCATCTACATCAATGGACATATATGATATTATTCACTGTTGTATAATAATATTTCATCGTATGACTATATCCTAATGTTCTCCTGCCCATGGACTTCTGGGTTGTTCCAATTTTTGTCTCCAATTTTACTTCCAGTTTTTATTTATTTGCTGCTGCTGAGACCACTCTCGTACTTGTCTTTTTTGGGAAAATGCACAAAAGTGTCTCAAAGGGGTAACTGCTGAAGTAAAGAGATTAAGCTCTTTATGCCTTCAGCGTTATAACATATTACCGAGGTGTTCTGACCGTAGAAATGGGAGGGAATATAACTAAGCTGCTGATCAATCAGGGAACCACAGAAGCCCCGGGGGCAGAGGAGAATTGGACCGTTCTTGGGGATTTCAGCCGGCCGGACCTCCACGCTCCCTAGTAGTAGAAAACTGAAATTTCATAATTCCTCCAGGCCCATTCTTTTTTTGCTATTCCTGTTCATGTTTCCTTTTTTGAAAGCTGATATAAATGAGGGTACAGCCTTAAGTGCTCATTCTGTGTTGTTTTAGATGTGCTGGGGTTCGCATTTTTATCAGGTGGTTAGTAAGAAATAGTATTCAGTCTTAGATCTAAGAGGACCACACAAGGTGTTTGAGTCCGGGCTTCCTGTTTTACAGATAAGTAAACTGTAGGTCCTACTGTTACTTCATGGGCCTATTCAAGACCCACCGAGTAAATCAGTAGCCAAGCCCAGACGACAGTGCGCGCTCTGCTCAGTCCTCTTGCCTCTACACGAAATTGCCCAACGGAATAAGAAACCGGGGCGCCCGGGTGGCTCAGTCGGTTAAGTGTCCGACTTTGGCCCAGGTCATGATCTTGCGGTTTGTGGGTTGGAGCCCTGCTTTGGGCTCTTCGCTGACCGCTTGGAGCCTGGAACCTGCTTCAGATTCTGTGCCTCCCTCTGTCTCTGCCCCTTCCCTGCTCACACTCTGTCTCTCTCAAATGAATAAATGTTTAAAGAAAAAATTAAAAAAAAAATTCAACAGCTGAAAAAAATAGTGAGAGTATTAAAACCAGGAACTTGCATCAATATGCCCCAGAACAACTGGTTTAATTACTGCTTATTCGACTTCTTTTTAAAGGTCGTGGCATTACAGTGATTCAGCCTTTGTTGGAAACATCAGCATTTTTGGAAAGCATATGGCATTCTGCAGAATCCACTTCCTGAGTACAGAAGGGAACTGCTACAGGTGGGAATTAAAAGTCTATACAGTAGGAGAATTACAAATGAAGGAACTTAAAACATTACCTAGAAAAGGGAACTCATTGCAGGGAGTTTGGCGATGGGGGGGGGGTGCATGGGGAGGATGTTAATAAAGCTGTGAAAGCCTTCATGATAAAAACAAAGCAATTCAGTCATCACGCTTAAATAATAAATGCTGATGACATTTCACAGTTATTTCACATTACTTAAAAAAAAAGGTTGTGATACAACTTATTTCCAATACACACCCTGTACTTGGCAAAAACATTTCAGATTTGTTTTTTCCTTTTTAGTTTTAAGGATATATATATATATATATATATATATATATATATATATATATATTCGTTTTGCTAACTTTACATTACATGCATACTAAGAAGCATTTACCCTGAGGATGAATCCACATGTAAATATCCAACACCTTTCTGATTAATCCAGAATTGACTTGTGTCCCCCCATTCTCAGGTGACTACAGGGATACTGCCCCACAGGACATCCTCTGAACTAAAAAACAGTCCTATTTACACAGAGTCCCCCTCACTACCCTCCTAACAGACTCCATTCATTTCTTTGCATTTGCCAAAGTTTCACTGCAAACCACTCTTTTTTTTTTTTCTTCATTTCAGAAACACATTTTCCTCTTTTTCTGTTTCACAATTAAGGTATGTTAGAATCAAAACTCTCTCTGTTAATCAAATATACTTGATAGAAAATTTAAAATTTCCTAGACCATAATGTTATTTTAGGGAACATGTGACTTACAGATGATTGTTCAGTAAATAATTCCTCACCCATTCCAAATAGTTCCATAGCCACAAAGAGTAATTTTCTTGCTGTGGGGACTATACAAAGACACATTTCCCAGGATTCAGTATTGAAAAATGTTAGGTTTTTTTTTAAGTTTATTTATTTATTTTGTGTGTGTGTGTGTGTGTGTGAGAGAGAGAGAGAGAGAGAGAGAGAGAGAGGGAGGGGCAGAGAGAGAGAGAGAGAGAGAGAGAATCCCAAGCAGGCTCTGCACTGTCAGCACAGAACTCACGGGGCTCAAACTCATGAATGGTGCGATCATGACCAGAGCTGAAATCAAGAGTCGGATGCTTAACCAGCTGAGCCATCCAGGCGACCTCTTGGAAGCTTAGAGCTTGTATGATTTGTGTTTTTTTCTTCTAGTCTTACCCGTTATCATTCTGTGAGATCCTTGTTTCTATTCTTCAGTCATTTGTTTTTATTATAATACAAACACACACACACATAGACAGACACATACCTAAATATACGTGTGTTTAAATATATGTATTTAAAAACATCTAAATCATTTCTGAATGAGTCAAGATACAAAGATATCAATATATGAACAAATGTCCTTATTGAGCCCTTCCAACATGCCAGCCTAAATGCTATATGCACTGGGCATATTTTATAGGACATCTCAAGTCCAACACATGGTACTTAAGTGCTGCAAAAATATATATCCCTGCTGATCTAAACCTCTGAACACAAGCTAGCCATTATAGGATCATACTTTCTTCAAGTATGAGGAAGTGCGGAGAAGTCAAATGATAACCATGGGCAGACCAAGCAGGAGGGGTGCCATCGGGGCCGCTGCATTGGAGTCTCAGCTGTGGCACACAGTTCTGGAAATAATGACACGTTTTTACCACTTCCTAATTTCTGATTATTCGTCACACTGCTTGAATCGGTTACTCACCAGAAGGCTGAATCTTGTAGACCCATCATTTTCATCAACTCCTTCCATTTTTTCCTCTCTTTTGTAACGTTGAGCGATATAAAGTGTATCAATGGAAAAAAGTAAAGAAGGCAGTAGAAAATAAACATCTCCTTTTGAAGAATGTTTTTATGAATAAAAGGTAAAGTCTTCATATTTATAGCAGTAACTGACATCAACTCTTCTGTCACAGAGCGGTTTGTTGCGATCTAAAGTGGGGTTTAAACAAGGAAAATCATTATTTGAAAAAATAGGAACTGAACAGGCTATGGTGAAATCCACACAAGCTTGTGAGGGCTATACCAACATCAATTCCCTGATTTTAATATTGTTCTGCGGTTATGAAAGATATTACCGTTAGGAGTAACTGGGTGGTGGGTACGTGGACCTCCATGTACATTGGTTTTTGCCATTTCCTTTCCCATCACTCTGAAACTCCTTGAAAATTAAAGGTAAAAACAGGGGCGCCTGGGTGGCGCAGTCGGTTAAGCGTCCGACTTCAGCCAGGTCACGATCTCGCGGTCCGTGAGTTCGAGCCCCGCGTCAGGCTCTGGGCTGATGGCTCGGAGCCTGGAGCCTGTTTCCGATTCTGTGTCTCCCTCTCTCTCTGCCCCTCCCCTGTTCATGCTCTGTCTCTCTCTGTCCCAAAAATAAAATAAAAAACGTTGAAAAAAAAAAAAAAAAAAAAAAAGGTAAAAACAAAAGCAATGTGTTCCTTCGCCTAAATCCAATCTCAGCCTTTGTATCCCTACTTCATTGTACAAACGTATGAAAACCTGAGCATATATCACCTTTCACCCAAATCTCGATACCTGTGGAACGAGTTTACGTGAATTATTAGAACTTTTCTTACTTGTATGATAGCAGCGTCAATGGCAGTTTGTAAAGTCACAAATCCTCTATTCCAGTATTTGGCCAGAGAACAGGAAAAGTCACCATGCATATTCCAACAATGAGCTACAAGCACAAAGGGAGGCGATACCATAAGCGACGTTAGCAGATGGACGTCATTAGAGAATAAGAAATGAGAACCCAAGGGAAAACAATCTAGAGGAGTCTCCACCAGTCAGAACTTATAACCACATAGGAAAAAAAAAAAACCAAATAAAGTTCTTAATGAGGCAAATTTTATTCTCCGAGACTGTAGTATGCATAGGAAGTGTTAGACATGAAAAGAAGGTGAAAGCTGGGGCGCCCGGGTGGCTCAGTCAGTTGAGCGTCTGACTTCAGCTCAGGTCATGATCTCACAGTTCAAGAGTTCGACCCTCCCCCCATCGGGCTCGCGGCTGTCAGCGAAGAGTCCGCTTCGGATCCTCTGTCCCCCTCCCTCTTCCCCTCTCTTGAAAATAAATAAATACTTGAAAGAAGATGAAACAAACATGCCACTCCCACCATGCTGGGTTCCCTGCTGTGCCTCAAAATGCTAAATGCGCTCTTGTGCTAGAACTTTTTTTTGCTCATATGCTCATATGCTCCATATGATCATGGATCCATTATCCATGGCTCCATGGCTCCATGGCTCATTCCTCCCCTCTATCCTGATCTCTTCTCAAAAGTGATCTCAGCACAGAGGCCTCCCCTGGCCACCATAAATAAAAATATCCGGAAGAGCATTTGGGCTCTATCTTGCAAGCCTGCTCTATTTTACTTTGTTGCTTTATCACCACTTGGCAGAGTGCATCATTTTTGTCCCATCCCCTGTCCCCGACTGGAATGACTCGTGCAAACAGGCTTCCCTCTGTGTTTTGCTCACTTTCATCCCCAGGGCCAGAACAGTGCAGGACACAAAGAAGACACTCAGAGAATGAATGGGAAAGAACCGATTCTCTTAGTCACATCAATTCTGCTTCCTGAAAGGCCCTCGGACCCATTCACTCTCCTTCTCAGCTGCTGCCAGTCGTGTCCGAGCTGCCTTTGGCTCCCTGGTATGTTTGGCTGTGTTCTCCCCCACCGCTCTGCAACCCATGCCCTGGGCCATATCCAGAGAGCTCCCTTAGGCTTGGGGGTCTAATCTCTTCTCTGCCCTAATTAAAGTACCTCAACGGCTCCCCAACACCCTAGGTTTGTAGGACGTCACGGGGTCCAGCCCTTGGGTTAACTTCAGCCTCAGTCTCCTGTCACATTCCTTTCCATGTCCTCTGTTCAGCTATACTCATCTTCTTCCATGGATACAAACGGATGCCCTTGGCACCTCAGGACTTTCACACCTGCCCTTCCTCTGTCTGAAATGCAACGCTTTTCCCACCCCCATGTGCCAGTCCTTCTCATTTTAAACATCACTTCGCCCCGTAAGACTTCTCTCATCTCACAGCTTATTAGGAACCCCTGGTCTAAGTCTCCCACCCGCTCAGCACCTCTCTTTGCACTTGTCATGAACTCATCAATGTCTGCCTTTCCTGCTGACCTGGAACCTCACCTGAGGCCAGGACCTCTCCGTCTGGATCACCCCGCATCCTTTGCAACATGCCCCTGTGTGCTCACTTTATCTCCATTGGATGACTCCATCATGTTTTATCGTGAGAAGATATGATTGCCCTCGGAATAAGTTCAGCGATACAATGTGCTCTATCTACTTTATCATGTTCTATCAAAAGCATCTCTGTTGCCCATCCCAACCTATTCCTTATGTGGAAAACATGAAAAATACCACAATGATATTTTATATGGAAAGTCACCTGTGAAAAGATCTTCCTTCAAAAATGGAATGTTATATCCCTGAACAAATTTTAGCTTATAAGAGAAAGCGTCATTAAAGATGATTCCCACCAGGTCTGCAAAACTGTCTAAAAGTAGTTTATCCATGGATTTTCGATTTGGCACTCCGATGATTCTTCTTTCTGTGGATGACAAGGTAAAAATAGACATAGAGGGTTGCACACTTTCACCGCAACGGAATGTGATATCCAACGGTGTCATCAGATTGGAATGAAACTAAAATCATTTTCCACTTAAATGAAACTTATCCCAAAAGGCAGGGAGGGCCTTTTGAAAAAAATGGTTTAGATTCTAGACTCAGGAGACATGCGTGAGAACTGAGTGTTTTCTTTTAGTAATGACAAGTATTATGGCAAATTTTAGGTATAGAGAAATATTATACTAGGGTAAGTATGCATAAGAGAACGAGGATACAAAAATAGAAGTAAATGGGAGTAGTAACTGTAGAGTCAGGGGATTCCAGATTTCAGATTTACTGAAGCAAAGACACCTCATCTGATTTTTGCCTTATGTGGGAACTAAGATTGCCAGGTAAGTGCATTTCTCACAGCCAGCAAAGTCACCTGTGAGAAATCGAGGGTTAAAGAGCAGACTACCAAACTGCACCCACCTTGCCCATGAGTGAAATACACATTTGATCTTAGTTATCTCAGTTACATAGTGATTTCATTTAGAGTGAAGGCCTTTAAAGATGTGTACAAAGTATACCATATGCAGACAGAGTATCTTTAGATTAGCCATCCTTACTTTTCATAGTTCTGACATTATAATTTAATAGCTAGATTTAATTTCTTTTATTTCGATGTTTTTTTTCCCCTGTGTTGTAAATCTTAATCACTGTATTTCCATGTTAAGGGCACCCGCTCCCACAAATGGCATATTCTCCTAGACACTATTCTGCAAATCTGAAATTATAAATTTATTGTTTTAAGTAAATTCCAATAGAAATGCAGACCTCCCTAATTGGACCCCCATCAAGCTGAAAGGCTTTAAAAAGCTAATTGTTGCGAGAGAAAGAAAAAACCAACCAAATTTGTAGGCTATCTTGATAACCTAAATAATTAGCATGATAGATCACTGTCAGTTCGAATTCAACATGTATACATCAATTCAAAAAGATTAGTACACCTACCTTTCACAAATGGAGCAAATGTCGTTTTATTCACTATCTGCTGTGTTATATCAGAGACGGGTGTATACACAACACCTATAGAGTTATTAAAGTTATCTGCCCTTCCCAGAGCTTGGGGAGGAATTTCAGGAAAATATGTCTTTTCTCTGAAATGTGAAAACAGTCCCATGTACAGTGCCAGAAGTATTGGGAATATCCATTCCTATAACAGGAGGAAGAACGAATTTAGATTATATTCCCTTAAAAGGTTCAGCCAATACCAAAGAACGGTTGAAGATAAATTCTGATTTTGCCACATAGTTGGCTTCTCTTTGCTCTCAACTCTTCAGAGCAAAGGGAACCCAACAAAAGATGCACACCGAGATAGTTGCCACATAGATCATTCTCCAACACTAGAACTAAACTTTTGTATTAAATCATGAACTACTGCAGAGGCCATCATAAAAACCAACAGGGTGACTAATAGGATGACAATTCTTAGGCCTGGGCATCGGACTTTATAGTCTCTAAGACACAGAGGGTCCCAGATAGAGTTCATGATGGCAAATAGCAACATTTTGGTCAATTGTCATATTCTTGTATTGGAAATCAAAAACAAACAAACAAACAAACAAACAAACAAACAAACATGAAAAGGAACTGAGTGTTGGATATTGCCCAGTGGTTCACCAATATCAGTAATCTCTTCCTGCTTAAAACAATGCTAGACCACATTCCCAGCCTCTGGGAATGAAGTCAGACCTAGCGATTGAGTGATTGAGTTCCAACCATAGAACATGAGCAGAAATGATATGCAACCTTCAAGGCCTGGCTTGCGGAACCATGCAAAACCTATATTCTGTCTCAGTCCCTGTACTTTCTGATGTTCTGACTAGATTCAGACGATCCAGGGGAGATCTCCAAAGCCTAGGGAGATGGCAGAGTCCCTAGATGAAGGAGCTCGGGTCCCTGACTGACTGTATGGAGAAGATTCCTTCACCTACCAGACCCACTTTAGTTTCACTGTCAACCTTATTTAGACTATGAGCAAAGTGAAAAACAAACTTTTGCTGAGTTAAGCCTCTGAGATTTGGGTCAGTTACCTGTAGATAGCCCACCTACCTAATGCAACTGACAATCAGTGGTGGTACTTGGTCCGTAATTCTTGGAAATAGTCTTTACGTAGAAAATTTATGGCTTTGAAAAGAAGTGCCCCAAGTTAAAATTTCTCAATTTCTGCTGGGGCTCTTTTGATTATTTCTTTACTCTAATTTTGTTACATATGGTAGCAGCTTTAATAGCTGCTATAATTTCCCGGGGTGCCTGCGTGGCTCAGTCAGTTAAGCATCCAACTCTTGGTTTTGGCCCTGGTCATGATCCCATGGTCACGAGACTGAGTGCTGTGTTGGGCTCCATGCTCAGCATGGGATTCTCTCTGTCCCTCTCTCTGCCCCTCTGCCTCTCTCTCGCTGTCTCTCCTTCTCAAATAAAATAAAATAAAATAAATAAAAAATAAAAATCAGGGCACCTGGGTGGCTCAGTCAGTTGGATGTCCAACTTCGGCTCAGGTCATGATCTCAGGGTCCATGAGTTCGAGCCCCGCGTCTGGCTCTGTGCTGACAGCTCAGAACCTGGAGCCTGCTTTGGATTCTGTGTCTCCCTCTCTCTGCCCCTCCCCCACTCGCTCTCTCGCTCATTCTCTCTCTCTCTCTCTCAAAAATAAACATTAAAAAAATTTGTAAATAGTTGCTAATAATTTCCCATACAATTAAATTCTCATTTATTCTTTTTTTTTTTTTTTTTTTTAAATATGAGGAATATTCTTTGTCTTTGCAATACTACGTTATTTTTCAGGGACTACTATGAGACTCTCAGTTCGACAAGTATGGTTAGAGGCAACCTCAAAATCAATGAATCCAGTCTGCTACTTAAAATATAGAATAAGAGCATCGTTAGGGGATAAAATAAAAGAATAAGGTGAGCTGCAGAAAGAGGGAAAGTTTCAAACATACCAATAAGCTCTCTCTTTTCATTCTCCATTTCTTAAGAAAATTCTTGTGCAGAAGTGCCTGAGTTTGGTGGTACACACTTTTCTGTTTCATATTCATTTAGCTTTGCATTGAACAAACAAGGAGAAAATTAACAAGGTGTGAAATAAACCAGAAAAATAAGTGTAATAAGAAACATCTTGGGGAGAGTGGCGGAAAAGCAGAGAGAAAAACCTTGATCATCGTTTGGTGGAAAACATTTCCTGCCTTTAAGAACTACAAAAAATGAGTTTAAAATATCATCTTAATAACACATGGCTGCAAAATTTTACATCACATATAATCACTGTAAGCTATTTGGGAGAGTGGGTAACCATTGGGACATAGTGTTCAGTGTCACAATTTTCCCGAAAAATAAAGAGCAGAACAATGAAAAAGATATTGTTAGTTTTCAGAACCTGTAAGCCACTTCACATGTTTTTACCTCTTATACCAGAAATTCCACTATATGAATAGAGTAATTGAATTCTATCTCATCCGATTAATAATTTTTGTTCTTTGCATTTAAATAGAAATACCAGAGCTAATCAAATTAACCAAAATTCTGATTATTTCAATTCATTTGAGTAATTAATTATGCCCAGTAAACGTAACCTCAGTGGACTCTTTTCCTGTAGCATTTCCCTTTCAGATGAAACTGAACAGCTTTCATCCAAAAGAGCTAGGCTGTGAGATAGCAATTCAGACCCAAACTACCTGAAACTTGATTGTGAGACACAAGAAGGATAGAAGAACTCATCTCCATTTTCTGAATTCAGAAGTCCTTGAATAACTGAGGAAACTAACGAGTAAGAAGAAAGAAAGAAAGAAAGAAAGAAAGAAAGAAAGAAAGAGAAAGAAAGGAATCCCATGGAAAGTAACTTTCCCCAAATGTTTGCAAATAAGCCAACAGAGACGATTTTTTTTCAGCTTTTATACTCTCAGAATTAAATTATTTTAGATTTGCATAACAAAATATTCAGACAATTCTCCCTCACCTAGTACAGAAGCAGATTTTACTATTTTCCTTTATCCTGGTGTTCTACCTGCACAATACAAGTTGGTTGGGAATAAACTGGAAAATTTTATCATTAGGTCTTTGGAAACATCTGAAAAAGAGACTGATTTTAGCAGTGTCCACCCACATATTTGCCATAGCACAACTAAACAGCTCTACTTACCGTCTGGAAAATTACTCTGGAGACACTGTCGAAGCACAGTTCTGTTTTTGTGTACAGGAACAATGAAAATTTCCTTATTTCTACTTCTTCATTTATT
This sequence comes from Panthera onca, assembly GCF_046562875.1. Taxonomy (NCBI): domain Eukaryota; kingdom Metazoa; phylum Chordata; class Mammalia; order Carnivora; family Felidae; genus Panthera; species Panthera onca. The sequence goes on from NC_138352.1 coordinate 5,132,207, forward strand.
CCTTAAATGGGTGCCTTCCCCAGGCTGCTTTGTGAAGGGGTGGGGGGGGGGGGGGTGTAGTCAGACCAAGCTGCACATAATGAACTTGTTTTGTTTTCTGCCTTTTCTTCCCTAAGCCAATTATTTGCAGGGAAACGATGGTTCAGTGGTTGGCTGGGAAGAAAACAAACCCTGTGTTTGTGCACTTGGCCTTTCAACTCCAGGGATGAGGGGTAAAACGGTAAACAAGGAACACAGAACTAGCCTGTCGAACATGATGAGACCAAGATGGGGAAAAAGCAATAAATAAGTAAAAGCAACCACTAACTAAAGGGTTAAATGTGTATGAGAAATCTTTAGCTAGTGTTTTTTTGTTTTTTGTTTTTTTTTTACTGCTGATGTTTAAACCCAACTGCCAATGCTATATTTGACTAATGTATACTAAATGGGCAGAATGTACTGGAACTGAAGGTTTTTTTTCCTAATAAAGCTAAGCAACCCAGAGTCTGCCGTAGAGAAACACCTAATTTGGACAAATGAAGAATTGTGAACAAATTCCTTTCTCCTGCTCTGTTCATAGGGAATGCAGGATTTCAGAAGGCTCATAAACAAAATAAAATTAAGCAGATTGCCAAGGACTAAAAAACATATAAAAAGATTCAGGTCAATTTTTATGGATGAAGACTGGGGAAAAAATAAAATTTATTCAATTCCCCTTGCGTAGTCTATCTCAGTAAAGAGTTGCAAACTTTTCTTGACCTGCCAAAGTAAATGGCAAAACAGGAAGCCAAAGTCCATGAATTGGGAAATCTCAAATATTTGACATGGCTCCGAATCCACAGATGTTAATAATCATAAAGTTGAGAGTTGTTCTGGAAAAGAAGAGAATAATTTAAAAATATTTAAGCCATGGTATTATATATATGTATATTTCTCTCCTTGGTAATTAGTTCTATTTTTTTTTAAAGTCAACAGTGAAATATCATATGTCTTTTACATTAAAAATTGGCAAAAACAAAGACAATAAAGATACTAAAGGTCTCATGGAGGGGAGGGTAGAGGGTCAAAAACACTGCTAAAATTTTGTATCAATAATAGGCCAATGATCCAAACAAAAATTCTGTTTCTTTTATATCACCTGGAATATAATTCAAGTTTTTATTAATTTTGCTGTCGTTGTTGTCATTGTTGTTTTAGACCCTATGTACTCTATTTTAGGAATCTATTTTAGGAATTTTCACTTTGCTTACAATGCATTCAAATTCACACTACAATATCAATAATTATGTTGATTAAATATATTTTATTAGTTTCAGTTCTTACCACTGTTTCTTATATATGCTTTGTGTTCCTCTTTCTTGACCTACTTACTCTGATTTATTTTTATTTAGGAGGTCATTCTTATTTAAGCCTGAAGATTTCCCCATAAATGGTAACCTAATATAATGAAGTACCCAAACTCTGGCTATATTGAAATGGTGGGTAAAATATAAATATATATATATATATAAAGTCAGATATATAACCAAGGTTTAAAAAGAAAAAAGAAAAAGGTAAAGGAAAGAAACCAGGAAACAATGGAAGAAACAATAAGAAAGGAAGGTACTTCCCCAGGTATTAAAAATGAAAAGAGAAATTAAAACCAGAACTATGAATGGTATGCCAGCAATCAGCTGTCCAAAGAGGAGTTTTAATAACCTTGTGACCTAGACTCGATGGTTTACAAAGCTGGATTTCATATCTCTGCATGAATCCAGAAGCTTCACAGGACTTCTCAGTGCTAGAAATAAACAGAAATTAGCAAAACCACCTATTACCCCGAGGAAGAGCAAGGATGTGTATGTTTAGCCCCATCTCTGGGTTAAAAAATATATATACTCCATAGAAAATGAAAAACCCAAACATGTAGGACATGCCAGATACAGGAAATGGGGGAGAGAATCTTAATTTATTCTTCCTGTATGGTAACATGTCTAGAATATAACAAATGTCATAGAAGTTAGTTGCATTCTGAAGCCAAACTTGGGTTTGAATTCTAGCTCTACCACGTGTCAGCTATGTGACTTTTCACAAGGTATTTAACCTTCCCTCCCCCCTTAAAATGGAGATAATAACAGGGTATGTATGTATGCATGTATGTATATATGTATGTGTGTGTGTATGTATAGTTACTGTAGAGATTAAATTCATTAGTACAAGTAAAGTTCATAAAACAATGCTTGGAAAATCATAAAAACTCAAAAAATGTTATTTGTTTCTGATAATGCTCCTCCTCCTATCCTTCCTCCTCCTCCTCCTCCTCCTCTTACTATTACTATAAATCTGGAGCCCCACAGAGAAGATGCAAACAATTCTATAGAGATATGTCCAGGATTCAGGGCACAAACCAGTATCGTTAAAGAAAGATTCCTCCTAGCAGCTAAGCCCATAATCAAAAGTCCACCATGAAAGAGAATCAGCAGGCCAGAAAAAAAGGGGGGAGGGGGTTACTATTAACAACCGTAATAACTGAAGATAATAAAAATTATGACAGAGTCTATAAAATATATATTTAAAGTATTAAAAAAGAAATGTGAGATAGTTAAAATAGGAAGCAATGACAAGGAAGACTAATAGGAAAACAGCCCATTAGAACTTATAGATATTTAAAAGGATTAATAAAAGTTAAGATTAAAAACATAATGGATAAGTTTTATATCAGATCAGGCACGGCTGAGGAGACGATTCATAAGCCAGAAATATATCTGAAGAAATTTTATAAAGTTTAGTGCAAAGACAGAACAAGATGGAAAAATAGTGAAAACAAATTAAAAGACATGAAAGACATGTCTAATAGGCATTTTATAATAAGGAAAAGAAAGAGAATAAATAGGAGAGAAGATGGATGAACATTTTCCAGAATTGATGATATGAGCCCTCAGATTTAAAAAAACCATAATGTGTCCTGTGAAGAGTTAAAAACAAAAATCCAACAACTAACTATTTTGCAGTGAGCTTTCAAAACATGAAAGAAAATGGAGAGAAAGAAATACTCAAAAACAATAAAGTAGAAAAGACAAGTTATCAGTTAAAGATCAACAGTTAGCCAAAGGATGCCATAAAACAATGGAATAATGTCAAAATGCTGAGAGAAAATGAACGGTCAACCTCAAATTCTATACTCAGCTAAATGTGCATGGAATAAAGATCTCAGTGAGAATTGGCTGAACTAGAAGATGTACTTCCATTAAAAATAAGATGATTTGGGGGCGCCTGGGTAGCTCAGTTGTTTAAGTGTCCAACTCTTGATGTCATCTCAGGTCATGATCTCATGATCTTGAGATCCAGCCCTACATTGGTGTCAGCACAGAGTCTGTTTGGCATTCTCTCTCCGTCTCTCCCTCTCTCTCTGCCCCTGTCCCACTCACTCTCCTTCTCTCTCTTAAAAATAAACAAAATAAACATTAAAAAAATAAGACAATTTTAAGAAAACAGCAAGTGTTGAGTCTCAGAAGTGTTTATAAATAAGTTGCCAGTACTAATTATCTACTGACTGTACACAATATTTTGTGGAAGAAGAGGCAGAACCTCCCACCAACCTATACATTTCTTCAGTCTCTGTTAATGGAATCTTAGAGGTGTCTATAATGTTGCAGAGCTTTAATTGCTAGTTAAGAACAGAGACAGATTGGCACAGGAGCAGAAAATGCTGGTGACTTTCACATGGGTACTATGCCATTGGTTTTCTCAGAGTTTGCTGTGGGAGCCTAAAGTTATCGGGATTACTGTCCTTCTCAACTCTTGGTCACAAGAAATCCTCCCATTTCATTTAAGAAGCAGTCCTTATGGGCCATGATCTTACAGATAATGCAGGTAAGGGGCAGGCATTTGACAGTGTGTTCATAAGCAGGGGAGGGGGATGACGATGGCATCACGTGGACAGGTGCGAATACTGGCCTTATGTAGGAATGTTGTTCATTCACAGTAATGAGAAGAAAGTTAGAGTATATGGGGTACATTGAAACCTGGTTGGTTGCTGAAATTGTGAAAGCTCGTGAAAACACTCTTCTAATAGCTTACACGTCAATAGTCAAGTGGGAAGCAAGGTCTTCTGCTGAAAGTAAGAGCGGGGAGAGAGAGAGGGAGATGTCAGAGTCTGAGAAGCAAGAAGACATGACAAGTAGGTTAATTAGTCCTCCAACCCAGTTCAAGAGTGAACAGATTAGGGGGATGAAGTGCAGTTGCCAGGTAGAACTAAGGCTCCGCTCGAAGACAGGTTGTAGCCATTCATTTAAAGTGAGACTAGTTATTTTGTTCCTGTGCACTCTCCACCAATGTTCGTCTCCCTAACACAGGTTTAAAACCAAGATTGGGGTTTTTCCAGGCAATTATGATGAAGAGTGAGAGGATCAGGCCTTGATGGTGTATATATGGGAGTGGCTATTGGCCAAGGTAAGCCTTTCTCTTGAAAGGCTCTAGCTTCCTAAGAGGAGATGGCAGATGCCTCTTCTTTCTTGCCAACTGTATTTGGTCCATTAGCTCCCAGATTATACTTTCAAATCGATGGCAGAGAGCTGAATCAGTGTGTCCTGAAAGGTTGTGAACTTGGGGAAGCTTGGCTGTCTAAGATGATAACAAAGCTTTATTGAGGTAAACACACACACACACACACAAAACAAAACAGAAACATATGTAGTTCATGATTCATTTTCTAAGTAAAGAAAACTTTCAAGTAAACTTGAACTACAAGTTCTGTGGAATTTTAGCTACAGCAGTACTTTCAGGTTTCTTTTTTTTTTTTTAAGTTTATTTATTGATTTTTGAGACAGAGAGAGAGAGAGAGAGAGAGAGAGAGAGAGAGAGAGAGAGAGAACTAGAGGGAAAGGCAGAGAGAGGGGGAGACAGAGAGTCCCAAGCAGGCTCTGCCCTATCAGGACAGAGCCCAATGCGGAGCTCAAACTCATGAAGCATGAGATCATGACCTGAGCTGAGATCAAGAGTCAGACACTTAAGCGAGTGAGCCACCCAGGTACCCCAGTAATTTTAGCTTTCCATTTCTTCTCCTTTTGCATGTTTTCTTCTTATTAGTTTCTCTATGTTGATCATTTGCTTTGTGAAGAAATAACCATTGTGTACACAAAAGTACCCATTGTGTATGTGTACCCAATACACATACAAATACCCATTTTGTGGGCAGAGTGGCTAGAATCCACTATTGGGATGAGACCAGCATTACTCTAGAACAAAATCTCAGCACCAAGAGTTTGTGGACCTCTCCATAGAGAGGCGCCAGGCGCCAGCCATGTCTGTTCTTGCTCAGACCTCTGGGACGGAACTCAAATGGTCCCTGGCTGGATTTGGTATTGCTCTGGCTCGTCTGTTGTAATCGCTAGTTTGGAATCCCATGATGTAGCTGCAGCTGCTAGAGGCACCCCCATCTCCTCAGGAGCTGCCAAAAAGAGACAAAGCTGTCCTTAGAAAAAGGAAAGTCAGAAGCTCAGCAAGCACTCCCAAATGTAACTAAAGCAAAATCCGAAATAGTATTTTAAGGTCTTCCTGTTTCTGAAGTTCTCTGTGTTTCTGTCTTTAGAAAACTTCGCTGATGATTCTACTAAGGTTCAGTCTGTTCCGAAGTCCAATTCTTCTCATCTGACTGATGATGTTTTCCACTAATGGCGCATATTGTAGGGGTCTAGATCACGTAGCACAGTGGTGGGTTGTTGGCGGACCCTCGTGGCAACTGATTTGGTCAATGTTACCTTTTTTGTAACCTTTTGTGGTGTGGTGCCCCTAACGTACTGTGTGATCGTCACATTGACAGTGTTAACCAGGCCACGGGGCCTGGTGAGACGCTTTTTTTTTTTTTTTTCCCCTCTCTGCTCTTGAGATAAACCTGCAGAGTAGATGGTGCCGACATGGACCAGTGTCCCCACATGCAGAGGAGAAACATGGTTGAATTCTTATAATCCAAGCACTCATTTTCCATGCCCACCACCACTACCATCCTGCTCACACATGTTATCTTTTTCCATCTCAGGACACTTTTAGTACAATTTCATTATAGATAGAGGTTTACCGACTCGTTTACACTGAATGCATTTCATGTAAGGTCTACCCTAATGTCAAAAGGGAATGTACAATAATTAGATGAATAAACTGGCCCCAATTCCAGTTTCTAGGAAGTTTGCCTGTAGACCGAAATGCCGTTGATGGAATTTAGACACTAGTGACCTTTAATTCCAAAGGGCCTGAGTATCCTTGACCTTATTTTCTTGACCTTTTCCTTCCGTTACTACGTCTGTACCTCCCTTATGGGGTCTGCAGCATTGTCCACTAAACACAAAAGCTAGACATGAACGTTTTTTTTTAGTTGCATTCTGTATTTACCGCAAAGGCTCATATGGTAGGTGGTTAAATATTTTCCGAAATGAAGTAAATGTTTAAATGTACATATTTCATTCCAAAATGTTTTATTTTGAGAAGAAACAAGAAACAAGAAAATTAAACCGCTCAAGAGAATATTTATATAAAGAAATTATAGAGAACCCCACGTCGGGCTCTGTGCTACCAGATCGGGATTGTTCAGGATTCTCCCTCTCACTCGCTCTCTCTGCCCTTCCCCCGCTCTCTCTCTCTCTCTCTCCCAAAAATAAATAAATAAACTTAAAAAAAAAAATTATAGGAATAGCGTCTCAACAGAAACCCTACTGTTGGCCCATTCCAAAGTTCACAAGGGTCTTAGGTTATAACATAATGGGTAAAGTCGCCCCTTCAATCTCCGATAGCCTCTGGCAATTTTGTCAAATATTCAGTATCACATTAACCCTTGGGTAAGCTTTCAAAGTTATGGACTCCTTTATGTCAGCTTCCGCTATAAAATAATGACCTTTGGTATCTTTTGTTTCTTCGTCAATAAATCTGTGGTCGATTTATGGCCTCAGAACTCATAGATTTTGGGGGTTGGTGTAGCATCTTGTGTTTACTGGCAGCTGCCTTGTTGATTTCTTTAATAACATCATGCATTTTACAGTCAGTTAAGTGAGATTTCATATACTTAGGAGTACCACTGAACTCATCAGGAGTTATTCATGGCATTTCTTTAATCTTCCTGTTTTTGTTCCTTTGTTCATTTGGGGGCTTCTTTGTGGCTGTAGGTGTCTCAACTTTGTTTCTTCATGGTCAAGATTTGATCTCTTAATACAGCTCTAGGTATGTTACTTGAGGCAAATGGGGACGCCTATTTTTTTTTTTTTTTTTTGAGATGTTCCATATCTTTATAATCTTCTTCAGGGGATTCACAGAGCCCCTTCCGCGAACTGTCGGTTTGTTCTTGACATGGAGTTTCCAATTCCAAGTTATTTATTAGCCCATTTGTTACAATGATCTCCTCTCCTATTTCATTTAACATCGTCTTCAAGGTAGGTTCTTGGCCACAGTTTCCTAATGATGGAGTTTATTCTTAATCTTTTCATTAATATGACAGCACAATTATTCTAGATCTGAAAAGGCCAGCCTGTATGCCTCTTGCACCAGTCCAGGGGCAAAGTCCAAAGTTACTTTTTTTTTTCTAAGTTTATTTATTTTTAAGAGACAGGCAGAGACAGAGCGCGAGCAGGGGAGGGACACAGAAAGAGAGAGAGAGAATCTGAAGCCGACTCCAGCTGTGAGCTATCAGCACAGAGCCCGAACCGGGGCTCGAACCCGCGAACTGTGAGATCGTAACCTGAGCCGAAGTCAGATGCTTAACTGACTGAACCACCCAGGTGCCCCCATCTATGTATCTCTCTATTGATTTTTCAACTATAACTTTTTTGGTACATTCAAACATTAAAATAATACATAGATTGCAAACAAATGACATAGATATATAATAAACTGGGAAAGTCTGATGCTCATAGTATGTTATTAAGTAAGACAAATATGAAACAGTAGGTATAATATTTCCTGTGGTGTGAATATGCGTGAATGATACAAGAATGTATTAGCCTAGCCGGAAAAATCTTTTATATTCTAGACATGTAAACATAGTATGATTTTCTTTCAAATAACAGGTACTATGTGAAAATTACTTTAAATTATACTTAAACAAAATTTTTTAACATTTATTCATTTTTCAGAGTGAGAGAGACAGAACATGAGCGGGGGAGGGGCAGAGAGAGAGGGAGACACAGAATCCGAAGTAGGCTCCAGGCTCCAGGCTCCAGGCTCTGAACTGTCAGCACAGGGCCCGAGGCGGGGCTCGAACTCACGGACTGCAAGATCATGAACTGAGCTGAAGTCGGACGCTTAACTGACTGAGCCACCCAGGCATCCCTTAAATTATACTTTTAAAAATTAAATGGATTAAACTTGCCATTTTAACCATTTTGAAATATAAAATTCAGTGACATTAATTGCATTCATAATACTTTGCAACCATCATTACTATCTAATTCTGAAACTTTTTCATTACCCTAAACAGGAATTTAAAACTATTATACAATATCCTTCATTCACCCACTCTCTCAGCTCCTGATGACCTCTAATGTACTTTTGGTTTCCATGAATTTTCCTACTGTAGATATTTCATATAAGTGTTCATATTCATACAATATTTGTATCTAGTTTATTTCAAGCAAATTTTATGTTATACATGTGTTTATATATATTTACCTTACAGCATTTTTTTTTAAAGTTTATTTACTTTGAGAGGGGGAGACAGAGTGTGCAGGAGGGGCAGAGAGAGAGAGAGAGAGAGAGAATCCCAAGTAGGCTCTGCATTGTCAGTGCAGAGTCCAATGCAGGGCTTGAACTCACAAAGTGTGAGATCATGATCTGAGCCAAAGTCAGGAGTCAAATGCTTAGCCAGCTGAGCCACCCAGGGGCCCCTATTTTACCATATTTTTAAAAGATCAAGTGAATGGAGACATGGAAAATTTCTGGGCAATAAATGCCCATTTGTGTTACTTGCAATCATTGGTATTTTTTAAATTATTATTATTTGAGAGAGAGTGCCCAAGTGGGGGAGGGGGAAGGGGGGGAGGGAGAGAGAGAGAATCTTAAGCAGACTCCACACTCAGTGCAGAGCCCAACACAGGGCTTGATCCCACAACCCTGGGATCATGACCTGAGCCAAAATCAGGAGTCTGGCGCTCAACTGACTGAGCCACCCAGGTGTCCAGTAACCATTGGTATTTTTAACCTAATCCAGAGTAATCCTGCCAGATCTTCCAAGGCATTTTCAATGTGAGGAGAATCTGTGTTAAAAGACATGAATTCGGGGCGCCTGGGTGGCTCAGTCGGTTGAGCGTCCGACTTCAGCTCAGGTCACGATCTCACGGTCTGTGAGTTCGAGCCCCGCGTCAGGCTCTGGGCTGATGGCTCGGAGCCTGGAGCCTGCTTCCGGTTCTGTGTCTCCCTCTCTCTCTGCCCCTCCCCCATTCATGCTCTGTCTCTCTCTGTCTCAAAAATAAACAAAACGTTAAAAAAAAAAAAAAGACATGAATTCTATGTATGGGTTAAACTCTATCGGTTTTATGGAATGTGCCAAGCATCGTACTTACCAGCTTCTTGCTGCTTCTTGGAAACTGCCTTCCTGAGGGATGAGGGCCCAGGCTGTTCTCAATGTAAAGTTGACCATAATTTGTATCATGGGTGCCAGACGATAGCACATTCAGCCTATGTTTTGTTGGTTATAAACAGCTCAGCTCAAATAGAGACAAAGCCAATCACAAGCTTTGATTCTCCAGAAATGGAGCCGGGCAATACAGGCGAAGTTAAACAGATGCACAGAGAAAGGCAATGAGGTAGGAAGGACAATGGAGGCCATGGGATAAGTTAAAGATACAGGTAAGTCACAGCTTTAAGTACGCAGAAGTAGTTGAGAAAACTAACTGGGGGAAGAAGCCCATATTTCAGGAAAGGCAGAGCTGAATAAGAAGCTGAGTATCATGGGTAGAGTAAAATCCAGTCTCCACTCTTATATGTATTTTTCTGGCTTAGCTAATACAACACACTCTTCTAAAGAGTCCTGTGGTTGTCTTGAATCCACAGTAACCTTCAAGCTGTCTCTTTCAGAACTCTCTTTCTTCTTGGATAGGCCGGGATTACAACAAGCCCCTCGTTACCTGGATTAAGGTACATGATTCCATTTCTTTTTTTTTTTTTTTTTTTAATTTTTTTTTTTTAACGTTTATTTATTTTTGAGACAGAGAGAGACAGAGCATGAATGGGGGAGGGGCAGAGAGAGAGGGAGACACAGAATTGGAAGCAGGCTCCAGGCTCTGAGCCATCAGCCCAGAGCCCGATGCGGGGCTCGAACTCACAGACCGTGAGATCGTGACCTGAGCTGAAGTCGGACGCTTAACCGACTGCGCCACCCAGGCGCCCCTATGATTCCATTTCTTACAAGCTGGAAAATCCAAGGAATACAGAAATCACTACCAGGAATGAGGCTTTGTGAAATAGGAAATCACCAACAATGTGGACCTTTTGTGATTAGTTAAGACACTATGGCTGGAAAGCATTGAGAGGTCCTACCCATTCCAAAACTATGTTTTCCTGGTAGTCACAGCATGTGGCCAGAGAAGTTGAAGTTACGAGCAATGACTGCAAAGCAAAACTTTAAGGAATGAAACATACTACACTTGAATGATTTTCACCTATAGAAGCAGGAAATTTACAAAGTTAAAGTCCAGAATGCCTGCCTATTCAAAGCAGCTAAAGAAAATTTGTTAGAGGAAGTATTTTCATCTAATAGCCAGCAGCACCCATTGCCAAACAGGTGCATCAGAAGACATCACAGAACCTTGCTGTATCCTTTTTGGTCAAAGCAAATCACTGTTTGACCAGAGTAAGGACATGGGTAGAAAGTGGAAGGTGTTATTTTTTTACCAAGCTTCTCTTTTTCACCAATTGTGATAATCCATCCCAGATATGAAGCAAGCCCGAAAGTACCACCTTCTTCTCTGGATGAGCCATTAGGACCTGGAAGAAAAGACTCATACAAAAAAAAAAGTCCCTGGAGGATCACAGATGACATAGGGTCGTGAGACAATCTCAGATGCTGGGTGGTGAATAATCAAACCTAGAGGATGAGCTTACAGGGTTAACCGGAATTAGTGTCTCAGTATGGGCACTATTGACATTTTGAGCTGGATAATTCTTTTTCGTGGAAAGTCGTCCTGTGGATTGTAGGATGTTTAGCAGCATCCCTCGCCTCTACCCCCTGGATGCCAGTAGCAACCCCCTGTTGAGGTAATCAAAAACAACTCCAAATAATGCCAATTGTCCCCTGTGTGTGTGTGTGTGTGGCGGGGGGGACAGGGGTGACTGCCCCCAGTTGAGAACCATTGAACTAAAGCAACTGAAGAGGTGTGGTAATCTAGGGATAGAAAATGTCTCATCTACTGAAATCATAAATATATTTCTTTGTTGGTTTTAATGATGCAACTAATTGAATGGAATTTCCGTTTTAAGAAAACTAGAACATTACAGAAAAAATGCCAAATTTTTATGCATTTTAATTTAATTTTAGGCACTCCTACAAGGTAGGAGGATGTGCCTCTTTTATAAATGACCCGTGGAATGGCTGTTTGTAGGAATCAAGGCAAGGGGCCAAGTTCTACCTTTAAGTCAAGGCCAAGGTGAAGGTTAAGGAACTGACACAAACCACAGACCAGACAACAGGAATTCAGCAGATGAAGGAAGTCAGAGTCAGGGATTAGCACGACATTAAAAGGTCCTGTGGGGGTTTCAGAAGCTTAGGATAGGTACTGAACTTTTCTGTTGGTCAGAGAACAAAGTTACCCAGATTTCATAGAGCAGAGAGCTATTTGTTGATATTGGAACTACTTACCCAAGACTGTAATAAGAGAAGACTAGAGAGAAGTTCGTCACAGCTTTATTTATAAGAGATAAACTAGCATGTAACCAAAAATGTCAGATAATAGTAAAAAAAGTTAAGTAAAACCATGATAGTACATCAAAGGAATCCAATGCAGCCATTTCATAACCCAAAGGCATTACAATGATATGGGAAATGTTCATGAACCGTGAAGTGGAAAAACATAGGAAATCACCATGCCCACTGATGTCAACTTTGAGAAGGTACTCATAAAAAGAGCATTGATGATAGGTAGCTAAAATACTTATGCTGGTGTTTTACTATAGATTACTATTATCTTCGTCGATATAATTTCTATAAATCCTTACATGAACATATCCTTATGTTATAATCAGAAAATTTAATTATATCTAAAGGTTATACTGTCATTTTATCCACCAACTTATTAGATCATCTTATGGTCAATATTACATTAAGTTGGTATTTGAGTAAATAATGCTTTAAAAAGAGCTGATATATTTAAAGTTCGGTTAAAAAATACAATGTTTTATTCATAAAATGTGTTCAGCATCCAGCCTTATTGGAAATAATAAAAAAGTGGGCTAACATTATGATTTTTGAATTAATATTGAGCACAAAATAGGTCTTACTAGTGATTAGTATAATGTCTGATTATGTTACACTCACTATCTTTCCCTATCTTTGCTTCTCCCCTCCATTCTAGAATGTTGAAAGCCATTTAAATTCTTAATCATTATTGGTTGTTTAAACTACTGAATGTTTTTGTTTGTTTGTTTGTTACCTGTGGTAATATGGCAGATCGTTCTAGAATTCTGGAAACTAATAATGTAGTAGGACCTAAAACCTAACATTAGGAGACTCGGGGTTTTAAGGCTCTTCTTGTGGGAGGAGTTTCCATCTAACTGTTGTATCAACTTCATCATCAAGATTTCCCAGCTCCTGTTCTTTAGAGAGTTCTAAGAATACCTAAGTGGGAGAAAATAAATAAGGAAACACATGTCAGGGTGTTTCTGAAAGATGGATACACACAGAGTTTCACACAAAGGCTCCCAGATGATGCTCCCTGGTTTAAAGAAAGCTCACCTGTTCCAAGGTAGCCTGAGAGAGGCTGTATTCTTCCAGGTCGAAGGTCTGTTTCACTGCATTTCAAAGGGACTGATATCAGTGGCTTACATGTTTTTCACCAAAAGTGTTTTCAAAGTACACAATATAAGCAGTAACCTCAGGTCCATGAGACACTTGGAGATACAGGCCAAGTCATTAAATTTTTTGGAAGGTTAACTTAAAGAAAAATGTCGATATGGCCCAACAAAGAAGAGTAATGCATGAATACATAAATTGCCACAGACTTTTTCTTCAAAGAGCTCCTCGCGTCCTATTTCGGTATTTCGCCTTTTGATTCCTACATATGTATTATTGGACTCCAAATCGACTGTTGGGTATTGTTGGGTCTCTATATTTATAAGAACCTACGGAGGAGTACCCTGCATGCAGGTACCATTTGAGTCAATCCCATATTTCTACACGTCAAGGCCTCATCAATAGCCAGTGTGACCTCTAGTCAGTGTCTCTAGAACCAGTTCAACCCCCCCCCCCAACTGATCCTAACTTGTCACATTGCAGCCCTGTGTACTATCCTTCTCCAACCTTCATTTGAGCCTCCTCTCGTTGTCTCCACATTCTTGCTCCCTACCCCTCTGACTATGATAAACATGGAGATGCAAGAAGGTTCCCTCAGTATTCTCTGGGACATGTTGATAATTATCCTCCAATACTATGCAATGGAACCAGGAGAGAACATTCTGGCTTCCTGGCAGCTGAGTTACCTTGTTAGCAGAGGAAAAATCAGGGGGAGTAAACCTGATTCTAGAGCCACCACTGAATTTCCGTCAGGGTTTGTAAGACTAGTCCAGTGGAGGTTGTCTAAGTTTTGGCTGATTATACAATCTTTCCACTTGAACTCATATAGTATACATTCCATGTAAAAATATGCACGATAAAGTCTAAGTATGTCTAAACTTACCTGCCTCTAATTTGAAAAAGGCCTGAGACAGAGGGCGAACGGCTTCCACAGGTAGTTTATATGCCATCATGGAGGAATATCTGGGGGAAGGAAAGAGTCCCACTTATCACAGTGTTATAACAGTGGGGAGAAATTGATGGCCAAAATAAATTTTCAAAGTTTTCTTTGAGTAAAAGTAGTTTAATTTGATAGTGCATGAATCTGAGCCGATAACTTATCTTTAGTCATAAAAATCTGGTCACAACCAAAATCTGGTTGCTCTAAATTTAATGTTCAAGATAAATACTGAAAAATATCTCTGATAAAGAATCTTTCATACTCAGCCTGTGCCGTCTTTCTTACCGTATTAATGCCAATACCTGAATATGCTCCCTGGAACCTTCTCATAAAACTTTCCCCCCTGCATTTAATTTCCAATCTCTCTTATAATATTAAAACCCGCCAAACTATCTCCTATTAAAAAACTTTTTTTCTTGACCTCCAGCTTCCCTTTTCCCAAATAAGTTCGTCCATGACCTCCATGTTGTACAATCCAGTGAATATTCTTTAGTTCTTATTTTTTAGACTTCTCAAAAGCATTAAATGCAGTTGTAGACATCCTCCTTAAAACTAACACACACTCTCTCTCAGCTTCTTAAACAACCAATATCTGTGACTTTCTTTCTAACTTTCTAGACCTGTTCTATTTAATATCTTAGCTACTAGCCACATATAGTATTTAAATTTAAATTGAGGTGCCTGGGTGGCTCAGTTGGTTGAACCTCTGATTTCAGATCAGGTTGTGATCTCACAGTTCATGAGCCCCACATGGGGCTCTGTGCTGACGGTTCAGAGCCTGGAGCCTGCTTCAGATTCTCTGTCTCCCTCTCTCTCTCTGCCCCTCCCCTGCTCACACTCTGTCTCTCTCTCTCTGTCAAAAATAAATAAACATCAAGGGTTTTTTAAATTTAAAGTAATTAAAATAAATAAAGTGTAAAATTCAATCCCTTGGTCACACTAGCCATGTGTGAAGTGCTCCATAGCCACATATGGGTATTGGCTACCATTTTGGACAGCACAGATATGGGGCATTTCCATCATTGCAGAAATTTGGTAAGATAGTGCTGTTTTATTTATTTATTTTTTTTTTAATTAATTTATTTTTTTAATTTTTTTTAACGTTTATTTATTTTTGAGACAGAGAGAGACAGAGCATGAACGGGGGAGGGTCAGAGAGAGAGGGAGACACAGAATCGGAAACAGGCTCCAGGCTCTGAGCTGTCAGAACAGAGCCCGACGCGGGGCTCGAACTCACGGACCATGAGATCATGACCTGAGCTGAAGTCGGGCGCTTAACCGACCAAGCCACCCAGGCACCCCAAGATAGTGCTGTTTTAGACACACTTTAATAATTTGTCATAATGGCTGTTGTGGTGGTGGTGGTAGTTTCCCCACCAGCTTTTCTTCCTCAATCCAATCTCAACACAGAGAGTTCCTGGTATTTCATCCTAGACCTTCTCTCTTTTCTATGTCCCCTGTTGACTTCACCCATTCTCCTAACTTAATGGTCTTCTATATAGTAAAAATGCCCATCATTGATGATTGCCAGACCAAATCTCTCAATGACCTTTCACTTTTCTTCTGAGCCACAGGGCTACATCTCAGTATTTTGGCATCTCCACTTGGAGATGCCACCCTTTACACATCAACGATATGAGCTTTTTCCCCCACTCTGCAGGTATAAAGTTCATTCTTGACTTAAGTTCTTTACACATTCCGTGTTCTCTTCTTCCCATTCTTCAGCAGCCAAACTCTGCTCAGTTTTAAAGTCCTACCTTAATGTCATTTCCTTATTTCTTTGTATCTTCATTTGCTTAATATCCTCATCCCCCAAAGATGGTAAGCACCATAAGAATCTTCTCTATTTATTGACTACTCGATACATGGTCTCCAGCATATAGTAGGTATTCAGTAAGTATTATTTTTAAGAAATTAATAGAATAAATATATTAAAAAAACCCTGTAACTCTTTCTTTTTTTAATGCTTATTTATTTATCTTGAGAGATAAGGAGAGAGTGCCAGGAGGAGAGGGGCAGAGAGAGGGAGAGATAGAATCCTAAACAGACCTCTGGCTGTCAGTGCAGGGCCCACTGCAGGGCTCTATCCTACGAACCCTGGGATCATGACCTGAGCTGAAATCAAGAGTCAGATGCTCAACTGACTGAGCCACCCAGGCACCCCAACCCTGTACAAATTTCAATTCAACTCAGCTTCATTCTGCTATTCACGTGGGTTTGGTTATCCGTGCTTGTAACTCATAGCTCACCACACACAAATTTCAAAGAACCATAGGGAGGATTAAATGCCCTATAATCAATTAATTTAGAATTGAGTCAATCTTTCTCAAGAATATGTATGTGTGTGTTATTGGAGCTCTAGACGCAATTTTATATTCGGTAAAATGCTACATAGGTTGACACATAATTTTTATTGTCTATTAAAAATTAAATTCATGGTTTAGTTCATTCTCTGTTCCAATTTTTCAAACCACTGCATAATTTACACATCCATGCATATGCACACACACACACACACACGCACACACACACCCCATCCACCTTTTCTGAGATATGAAGCATCCACTAAAAATAGCTTTTCAATTGCTCTTTTTTCTATATATCCAAGTGACCTCCAAACAACTTGTTTTGTAATAAATAAGCCAGCTCCGTCTTTCTCTTCCTCTCCAGACTCATCCTAGACTAAATTATGTGTAGTGGAAAACCTATACACTTGCCACCCGAGCCAAAAACGTCCTTTACCTTTCCTGCCGAGCAGCCTGCGGAAAAAGCTTCAGAATCTCCATGTGGACAGGTTCCACCTGAGTGGGGTTCTTTATTTTTACTTCTAGAATATAATCTTTACCAAACTTGCTTTTCAGATTTTGAATGGAACCAATACACCTAATCCAGGGAAGACAAAAAAAAGAGTTGAAGGAAAAAAAAAAACCAAAACACTTATCTTTTAATTTCTTCCTCAACTGCAAATGCAGAGGTAGATATTCGATCATAGATCAAAAGATATTCAATCATAGATCAAGGCGCTGAAGAATACAAGCTGTCACAGTGAACTGCAATTCTCCCTGAGGAACTTGGGGGCCGAGTATGGTCAAGGATGGGCACCCACCTCAGTTTTCCGGACACCATGATGGCCACGCGGTCACACACAGCCTCAGCCTCTGCCATGGAGTGGGTGGTCAGGAGAACACCCTTCTCTGTGTTTTTAACAATGGTCTGAATTGCCTGCCTACAGATAAAGGATGGGATTGTTCACATTTAGGAAGTAACTTGGATATGTAAGAGACGAATCACTGGGTTCTACTCCTGCAGCCAAGATTACTACACAGCATATTAACTAACTTGGATTTAAATTTAAATAAATAAATAAATAAACAAATAAATAAATAAATAAATAAATAAATAAAAATAAGTAAGTAAGTAAATAAATAAATTTAAAAAAAAGAAAAAGTAATTTGGGAAAGTAGATGAACAGAAAGAAATAGGAAGACTAAATAGAAAATTCCATATTCAGTCACAAGAAAAAAAAAAATCTTTGCTCTAGAGAGAAAGAATAAAAATTGTACTGCATTATGTAATTATATTACAACATTCATTGGCTTCATAGCATGAAAAGTTAAGAAATAGTGAGTAAAACAATGTTTGTTTAAAAAAGCTGGAGTACAGAGAAACATCACATTGTAGGATTTTCAACAACTGAAAAATAAAAGAAAAAAGAGGCAGAGGAAGAAGAGGAAGAAAAAGAAAATCCAAGCGAAGACATTCAAGATTCTATTCGATTCTTAACATGTCTAGTTTTCCTTCCTTGGGGAATTTTGAATACTACATTAAGTTTCACTGAATTAAATAATAGACGATGTGAGCATCAAAGATAAATAGGACAAATGTAGAAAGAATATTAACTCCAGACTCATACTATGTAATCTGATGTCCCTCACCACATTTGCTGTTGCCCCTCGGGGTCCACCCCTGTGGATGGCTCATCCAGAAGCACCACCGATGGGTCTCCCAGGATGCTCAGTGCAAAGCACAGCTGGAACGAGAAGGAGAGGAACAGCGTGTCTGGCACCGACCCGTGGGGTGCGTAGAGTAACACTCAGCCCCCCACCTACCTTCCTCTTTACTTCTTGGGATAAGTCCTTCACGGGTACTTTAAGTTGTTCCTGGAGCTTGAAAGCTTCCACCAATCTGACAAAAAAAACCCGACACTGATTTATACACAAGGCACATGTTCCTACCTACACCAACGATATAGAAAACCTTAGCACCATCCACCTGAAAACAGTAGATTGAAGGACCATTAACATCATCACAAATGCATAAACTTATGATTTGGTTCTTATTCAGATTTTCAGTCATTTTAATTTGCATGAAAATTAAAAGATCTTGTTTATGATCTCCTTTCCATATTTAATCAGGAAATGACATGTTCCTCCTGTCTTCCCTCCACAAAGCTTCCTTCTGTACCGAGAAGTACTCAGAGCAGCCTCCTGTTTGCTCATTCCTTTCACTGCTGCGTACAGCTCCACGTGGTCCTTCCCCGTAAGACCGGGCCACAGTGAGTTCTCCTGAGGACAGTACCCCAAGAACTTGACGGTGTCATCTTCCGGTTGCCTTGGAGATGTTCTGTAGCCTTCTAAAACCACCTGCATCGAACAAGGAAAGTCAGATCCGCATCCAGCTTTTGCTCCAATCCTCCCTCTACTGAAGGAGATAAAAGTGGCTCCTTGAAAAATGAAAAATAGAATTATCATATGATCCAGTAATTCCACTACTGGGTATTTAACCAAAGAAAACAATAATACTAATTCAAAAAGATATACACCTCCCTCCATGTTTATTGCAGCATTATTGACAATAGCCAAGATGTGGAAGCATTCCAAGTATCCATTGATAGGTGAATGCATAAAGAAGAAAGGACAGATGAATTTTATATATATATATATCATTATATATTGTATCATTATATGTGTTATATATAATGGAATATATATTATATTATATTATATTAGATACATATTCCATTATATATATTCCATTATATATAATATATAATGCTATAATACATATAATGTAATATATATATTATATTACATATATTATATTAAATATATAATGCATTATATAATATATATTATAGCATTATATATTATATATAATGGAATATATATCATATTATATTAGATATATATGCTACATTATATACTATATATTACATTGTATATTATGATATATTACATATATATTATATATTACATTATGTATATTATATATTATATATTACATTGTGTATTATATATAATAAATTATATATTCTATAATATATATTATATTACATATATTATATTAAATATATATTATATTACATATATTATATTAAATATATATTATATTACATATATTATATTAAATATATATTATATTACATATATTATATTAAATATATATTCCATTATATATTATATATATTATAGCATTATATATATTATAAATAAAGGAATATATATTATATTATATTACATATATATTATATTAAATATACATTCCATTATATATTATATATATTATAGCCTTATATATTATATATAATGGAATATATATTATATTATATTATATTATATTATATTATATTATATATTATAAATATTAATATATAATATATAATATATAATATATGACTTAATATATTATATTATATTAAATATATATTACATATATTAATATATATTATATTATATATACATTACATTATACATTACATTAAAATAATTAGTTATATATTAATTAATATATTAATAATATATAATATATATTACATATACATTACATTATATATAACATATATTATATCATTATATAAATTATATATATATATATAATGGAATATTCTTCAGCCACAGAAAAGAATGACAGCTTGCCCCTGTGACAATGTGGATGGACCCGGAGAGTATCACGCTAAAGTGAAATAAGTCAGTCAGAGAAAGGCAAGTACCATATGATTTTACTCATATGTGGAATTTAAGAAACAAAACAAAGAAAAAGAGAGAAAACAACAAAAAAAACACTGTTACATACAGAAAATAAACTGGTGATTGCCAGAAGGGAGTTGCAGACCGAAGAAATAGGTGAAGGCAATTAAGAGGACACTTAGCGTGATGAGCATTCGGTGACATATAGAATTGCTGAATAATTATATTGTACACCTGAAACTAATATAACGCTGTATGTTAATTATACTTGAATAAAGAAAGGGGCCATTGAGCTTCACTATTTTTTGAGCATGCAGAGATATTTTGTAAAATGTTTCATCTATTTATTCATTTTCTAAAAAATCATTTGATCTTCTGAAAGAAAAATATGAGGACGATATTGACACTGCAAATGAAGTTTCCCCTGGCAATGAGCTTGTCACGTACCGTTCCTGCAGTTGGCTTTGTGTCTCCTGTTACCATTTTAATAGAAGTGCTTTTACCGGCTCCATTGTGTCCCAGCAACCCCAACACTTCACCTAGAAGACAGAGTCGTCATTGACGATATGATTTGTACTTCAAAGTTTGACCAGCCTAAATTCACTTAGCTTAGTAATATTTCGAAACAAAAGAACATCTTCCAACAACCCCTTTGTAATTTTCTATATTACAGTGTGAATGGAAAGACTTTGGATTTATAGTAGAATGGTTTGGTCTTCCTGATCCAAGATGGGGTTTCTCACCATTTGAACTGGGACATGATTTTGAAACAGAAATTGTTTCTCTGCCAACATGTCAAGTATTTTTATAATTATCTGTTAACCAAGATAGGTGAACAGTCTCAAAGAATGGAAATTTTCCCCCTTTTCATAGTCCCAAACCTAAATAATAAGGAACATTCTAATCAAGGGAACGTTATCCAAACCTTTGTTAACGCAGAATGAGATGTTTCTAATAGCTATTTTCTTCTTTCTTGTTGAAAAGCAATGTTCCTTTTTCTCTTTATATTCCTTGTGTAAACAGCTTGCCACTATGAGTGGTTTCTGGAAAACATGACAAAGCACGATTTTCCCATTAAATTTCAGATATTTTGTGCATGCATGTTTTATCTTTCATGTCCTAGGCTATGAGTCTAACCAGATTTTGTGACAGTGATAATTCAGCCTCTTTCTTTCAAATGAAATGCCTAAATGTACATTCATGAATGAAGATTACTTTATCAACCACGGAGAAAACCAATTCGTAATCAAATTCATTGTGTTTGCGTTATGCCCTTAGCACTAATTTCTAGTTGATTTCTTTAAAAAAAATTTTTTTTGTTTATTTATTTTTGAGACAGAGAAAGACAGAGCGTGAGCAGGGGAGGGGCAGAGAGAGAGGGAGGCACAGAAACGGAAGCAGGCTCCAGGCTCTGAGCTGTCAGCACAGAGCCCTATGCGGGGTTTGAACTCACAAGCTGTGAGATCAGGACCTGAGCTGAAGTCGGTCGCTTAACCGACTGAGCCACCCAGGCGCCCCTCTGGTTCATTTCTTATTGAAATGAACTAGGTGTAAATTCACCTGCTGATTACCGTTACTAATGTCACAATTCGAGATGAGGCAAAATGAAACTGCAAGTCTTGCAGAAGACGCGAACTTTTGTTAAGGTTGATAAAAATATCGGAGAATGTGTTGAATTGCAGTGACGCATGAAGACGTGGCCGGTGAAGACCCACAAAAAACCGAAGAAGAGAAAACTAGAGGAGTCATGATAAGATACGTACTGCAAAAGATGCGATTTAAATATGACATACACATGCAATGTCACAGAAACAAAACCAAGTTGCGAAAAGAAAAACCAGGAGTTCAGCTCTCCAGGACAAGCTACCGAGCTCAGAGTTTTGTGAAGGGTCAAGACACTTGTCACCTCATCCGGGTTCAGAGTAGTGAGTGCATTTGCTGTTCTTGCTCTTTCAGCTTGGACATTCTCATCTTCTTCTTCTGGCTCTTCTGGGTTTGGATGATTTTCCCTACTTCTTGAGGAGATCCTACAGAGAAAATGAAATAACATACCATTCGATTCTAGCTGTACCACCTTATCAAGAGAATGTACGTAAGCCTCTATACTTAAATGACTATCCTTGGCTTTAAGAGAAAAAAAAGTAATTTACTACTGACAAGGTTCCTTCTGTAGGTAGCCAAGTCCCTTGAAATATTTTCTTTGATTATTGTCTTTAAGACCTTCTATTCCATCTGTCAACGGGCTCTCTAAATCCCTCAGATGCACACTCATCAGTGTTTCCCGTCTGCCTCATCCACATTGTGCTCACATTACATCATCAGTGATCGCCAGAACTGGCTTCTCTTCCCTTTCCAAAACGGTCCACCCACATACTGAACGCACCAGCTCATTCTCACGTCTCCTCTTCGGGGACTGATACTTGCTCTCGGCAGGAGAAAAACAAACTTTGGTGCTTCCCCACTGCTAAGAGAGAGGCACGGAACAAACAAAACTCAACTTGCCTAAAATCTGTTAAGACCCAGGACTCAGAAATTATGCATGCCTGCATTCAATCTAATGCGGTTTGGGGTTGGTTTGGTTTTTATTTTTTCCCCAGAATAACGATGTCCAGTTTGCCCTGCTAAGAACTGACTAGTAAATCTATCATAATAAATTGATGTTAAATGTACTGTCACCAACATTAAATATTGAAATTATACTCAGATGTTAAGAAATGTTCTCCTGACCTGAAGACTGGGTCTTTCCTCATTGTTTTTTGTCCATACTTCATTTCCAGACACCTTATGACAAAAAGGAAAATGATACTCTGAAGGTATGGCTAAAAAGTAAAGAAGGAACATTAGAATTAGCATCATCATGGGATTCAGATTCAGTGAACAATATTTGCCTTTCCTTATGGAAGATTTGATCATTTTCTTACAAATTTGACAAAAATCTTACAAAATACTTCGGACAGGAGTTTATCCAAACCAACCCTTCCAATAGGGGAGAGGAAAAACCCTAAAAGTCCTACATTAAATTAAAACACACACACACACACACACACACACACACACACAGAAAAGCTGACGAGATAGTAGGGACTTTTTTTAAAGATAGTAAGAACTTTTGGGCTCCCTGGGTGGCTCAGTCTGTGAAGCATCAGACTCTTGGTTTTGGCTCAGGTCATGATCTCAGGGTTTCATGAGTTCAAGCCCCACGTTGGACTCTGCATTGACACTGCAGAGCCTGCTTGGGATTCCCCCTCTCTCTGCCCCTCCACAGCTCACCATCTCTCTCAAAAATAATCAATTAAAAAGAAAAAAAGATAGTAAGGGCTTTTTAAGCCCGATCTCAGTGGATGTAGGGGGTAGGCTTGATATCAAAGCATCTCTGCTCCTGGAGTTAGTTTTCAAACTTCAGATTTCATGGCACGTCCAGGAGAAGAAGACAGGAGAAAGTACACAACTCTAGAGTTTTCTTCCAAGCAAGGAGTAGAATAGGTGGTCTTTTCACTAATAAAGCACGGGCCTCAAAGGGTTTTACTCTTAGGGAAGGACATGAAGAACACCCAGGAGGTTTGTAAGATAATTGCCTTGAGTGTCAACCATGGGGAGTGAAACAGAAGGAGAAGCCAGCTTTTGCACATATTTGTAGCCCAAATTCACATCATCTGAATGGTCCAAAACACCTCAAGCCTGGAATTAATTAACTAATTAATTAATATTTATTTTTATTTACTTTAGAGAGCAAGAGCATGAGCCGGGGAGAGGGGCAGAGGGAGAGAGAGAGACTCTTAAGCAGGCTCCCTGCTCCGTGTGGAACCTGATGCAGGGCTCAATGCAGGGCTCGATCCCACGACCCTGGGATCACGACCTGAGCCGAAATCAAGAATCAGATGCTCAACCAACTGAGCCACTCAGGCCCCCAAGCCTGGAATTTAGTTAAAAGCACTACCAAACTAGTAGCTATCCAAAGAATTTGGCAGAAGCATACAAATTGGAATAGATATCCCAGAAACAGACCCTATATACACGGGCATTTTATATATGAACAGAGGCGTCCCTGAATATCAATGGAATGGCACAGGCTTTTCAATAAATAGTTCTGGACAACTGAGTATCTTTAAAGACAGGAATGAAATAGGACCCTTCCCTCACAACACAGAAATAAAATCAAGTGCAGGTGACTGAAGACATAAATGGGTAAGAAAATATAAGTCTTTTAGAGGACAACATCAAAGAATTTTAAATGACCTCAGAGAGGGACAGATTTCTTAAATATGAAATATGAAATAAAATTCATTAATTATCTTAATAGATTTAGTAAAACTATTTGATTATTCTTGATACACACAACCTTTGATAAGATTCAAGATTCATTCTTGATAAATACATAAGCAAACGAAGACTAAAACCTCTAGTAAACTAGGGATCATGTAATACTTTACACAGTTAATAGAATGCTTCATCATTAAGTACTAAGATGTTTCCAAGTAAAATCATAAACAATGGAAGGATGCCTGCCAGTAACAGCATTAGGTCCCAGGGTTTCTGTGTTGTGTCACTCAGAGCTGCACATTTTAATGAATATATGTCTTAACCAAACAACTGTATAACTTTAGGATTTGTTAGTGATCAATTAAAATATAATTGAATATGTAACATCTCTGCATATATTTAGAAAATAGGAAAGATACACGTTCAATATACAAAGACTCATGTGGAAATGGATATAATTTTATAAATTTATAAAAACTTGGGAAACTTTCTCCCTCAAGAAACTATTCTTCTGCCATTAAAGAGAAAAAAGAGGTCTGTAATCCATTTTGTTTCCCTTTTCTGCCTCAGTTACCATATGCACAGAAATAACACTTATATTCTATCTCAGTATCTTTTCCCAGTATAAAATTCCACTTAATTTTTCACCTTTCTTTTTCATTATTCAAATTAGTTTATTTTTTCATCCATACTTAAATAATTTTTGGCTATATAGCATTCTTTATAAATCACCACAGGCAATTCAAATTGTCTTTGGATACATATCATGTCAATAATGTATAAGAATAGCAACCAAGCTGGGGCGCCTGGGTGGCTCAGTTGGTTAATAGTCCAGCTTCGGCTCAGGTCATGATCTCACGGTTCGTGAGTCTGAGCCTCGGGTTGGGCTTTGTGCTGACAGCTCAGAGCCTGGAGCCTGCTTCGGATTCTTTGCATCCCTGCCTTTCTGCCCCTCCCCCGTTTGTTCTCTCTCTCTCTCTCTCTCTCAAAAATAAATAAACACTTAAAAAATTAAAAAAAAAAAAATAACAGCAACCAAACCTTTAGTATTTCTGAACAGCAACCAAGCCTTTAGTATTTCTGGTGTATATTATACTGTCATTGATTCCATATAGAAAAATATCCTTATGTTTTACTGTCATTATATTTGAATGTAGAATATAATAGAATATAGTAAGAGCGAGTATTTTTAGGATACTTAAATTTGCCGTTATTTAAATAAGACTAAGTGTATTACACAGTTACGAATCCTAGGCAATACACATTCAGGTAGAAAATTTTTCTTACTATTAAGACTGTTAAGAGAATGCTCTGATTGCCTTCCTTTATTTCATCATTCACACTTTCCGAGTTTCTCACATACACATAAAATACCTGTTGAAGAAACACAAGAGTTAAATGAAGTTTCCTCTGCTTGATGCATATAAAATTTGTGCACTAAATATGCAAACGTTGAACTTGAATTTGTTCTCTGTTACTAAAGTCTGTTGATGAGCTGACATCCTTCCTTGGTTGTAATCTCCAACACCTTCTGCCTTCCAATTGTATGTGGTAGGGATTGGCAGATTTCTTCTTCTATTTTTTTCATCTAGACTGATTTTATTTTTGACACATAAATATTACATATTTTGTTCGATGTATGCTAACATCTATGAACATTCTCAGTACTGAGAGGCCTTGCAGTGTTCTTTCTGGTTACAGTTCTGTCATCATTATCCTCACCTCCTTCTAAAAGCCAGCCGACACTGATCAGAATGCTAAACCCCAAATAGCGGGAGCTATTTTGTAAAATAGCTAGAAATAGACGTGTTAAGTCTTAGAATACGACTTTTCACAATTGTAAAATACCTAGAAATGGGTATTTTTTTCACAATTGTAAAATAGCTAGAAATAGACGTGTTAAGTCTTAGAATACGACTTTTCACAATTGTAAAATACCTAGAAATAGGTATTTTTTTCACAATTGTAAAATAGCTAGAAATAGACATGTTAAGTCTTAGAATACGACTTTACACAATTGTAAAATACCTAGAAATACGTATTTTTTTCACAATTGTAAAATACCTAGAAATAGACGTGTTAAGTCTTAGAATAAGATAATTATTGAAGTTAAGCACTGCATTTAGTTTTGCATTTCCCTCAGTTCCATAAGATAGGTAAACGAGAGGGAGTATATAATGCTCATTATTCATTTTACTAAAAGTGAATGTTCTCAGAAGAATCTAATATTTTTTCTGCCAATAAATGCTAAAAGGGATATTTTAAAAATGACTACCATTTAGTGAGTGTCCACACTATGTGAGATCCTGGGCTTGGCAGAATACATATATTACCTTCTAAGAGCAAACATTATTTCAATCTTTTTATAATAGATATTTTATAATAAAATACCCTTGACTATAGTTTTGCAATTCTGATTCGTTCTTCAGATGAATATTTTTTAGCTGCCTCCTATTAAAAATACTACTTAATGGGGCGCCTGGGTGGCTCAGTCGGTTGCACATCCCACTCCGGCTCAGGTCATGATCTCACGGTCTGTGAGTTCGAGCCCCACATCGGGCTCTGTGCCCACAGCTCAGAGCTTGGAGCCTGTTTCAGATTCTGTGTCTCCCTCTCTCTCTGACCCTCCCCCGTTCATGCTCTGTCTCTGTCTGTCTCAAAAACATAAATAAATGTTAAAAAAAAGAAGTATTTAGCATTAATGATTTTTAAATTTTTTATTTAAGTTTTTATTTTATTCTATTTTATTAAATGTTTATGTATATTTATTTATTTAGAGAGAGAGAGAGCATACACGTGTACCATGGTGGAGGGGTAGAGAGAGAGGGAGAGAGAATCCCAAGCAGGATCCACGCTGCCAGCACAGAGCCTAATGTGGGGTCCATCTCATGAAGTGTGAGATCATGACCTGAGCTGAAATCAAGGGCTGGGCACTTAACCAACTGAGCCACCCAGGTGTCCTTAAGTTTTTATTTTAATTTGAATTAGTTAACAGACAGTGTTATATTAGTTTCAGGAGTACAATACAGTGATTCAATAGTTTCATACATCACATGGTGCTCATTAAGTGTGCTTGCACAGGGCACCTGGGTGTTTCAGTCGGTTAAGTGTTTGACTCTTAATTTCGGCTCAGGTCATGATCTTATGGTTGGTGGGATTGAGCCCCATGTTGGGAGCCTGCTTGGGATTCTCTCTCTCCCCCTCTCCCTCTGCCCCTCCCCCATTCATGTGCGCATGTGCTTTCTCTCTCTCTCTCTCTCTCTCAGAATAAATAAACATTAAAAACAAAAGGAGTGCACTTGCAAATTTCTTTATAGTGGGAGTGATAAAGTCCAGAACTGTGATGTAGATGACATTTATCAACAGTTGCCCCCCCCCCAAATTCTCAGCAGCGCTTGGTTTCTCCCAGAAGTGCTTGTAGCAACATGATTTCCTTCCCTTACCAATCACATCTCCAAAGCAATTTATTGACACTAAGTGGCATGCAATCAAAGAGCGCAATATGTCACATCTCCCATGTGATCTGATATTTAGGAAAAGGGACTCAAGCACAGTCATCAACTTTATTCAGTTTTGCAATCTTAGTTTCAGAACTTACCAGCATCGAATAACTCCTAAATTTTATACTTGTTTCAACACTGGGCAAAGATTTCATTAATGGGCTACATGGTTAAGGTCAGTCACACAGTAGGTAATATTGCTTACCTCCATAAAAAGTATGAAAAATCTAATTAAAGTGTAGAAAGGTATTGAAATCATGCATAGAATTGAACTGGGGTCTTCAGGTTTGGCTGATGATTGGATGATGAGTAAAAATATTGAAATCTAGAAGAAAAATATCCATAGGTATTTTAATTTTCTCAGTCGGATATAATATTGTAAGCTTTTTAAACGAATAATCTGTTTTCCTAGGAGATATTCTCATTTTCACTTTATATATAGCAATATTGCTAGGTTTTCCTCTTTAGGAAGCAAGAAACTATCATTACAACTGAAACACAAGTTTATAATATCTAAAAGATAAATATCTTTTAAATATCTAGAAGATTTCGCACTATCTGATATGGATAGAGAGTAACAATAAAAGAAAGGGATATTACATTATTTACCCTTTTCATCACCCAAAATCCTCATATGCTTTTAGCACCAGCGTATAATTTAGAATTAACTAATGATATGACTTGGAATCTTAAAAGACAAAAGGACAAAATAAACGTTGAGGTATTTATTGCCGTATTTAAGCAATAGGAAAGATATGAGAATTATCCATTTTGACACTAAGGTAGGAATAGTGAAAGGTTGAAAACATCCTGGGAGGAATGAATAAGTCAAGGGGATAAAAGGCACAGCGGAAGAAATATAGTCAATGGTAAGGTAATAACGATGTATGGTGACAGAGGGTAGCTACCCTCGTGAGCATAGCGTAACGCGTTAACTTGTGGACTCACTATGGTGTTCACCTGAAACCAATGTGACGTCTTGTGTCAAGTATACTCAAAACAAAACTCAGAGAAAAATAATATGGACAGCACCATACATGGCAGCCCATATTCCCAAGTCAGACTACTTTGGTGGTTTCCTAAATGGACTCCCTGGACCCAGTTCTCCTTTCGCCACAGACCCATGGGGCATTCTGAAGAAGGATTTGGTTTGGTTTGGATAAGAATCACTTTCTTTTACATATTCCATATAAGTCCTCTGATTGCAAAGATTGTTTTGCTCGAGCAAAGTGTCTGGCACTTTGTAACAGAGAAATGCAATAAATATCAATGAATGAACGAGTGAATGAATATTGGAAAGGCAGGAGGATTTCTATCTTTATGTTTTTATTCATCAAATAATCAAAAAAGATACATATTTAAAATTTTTTAAATGTTTATTTATTTTTGAGAGAGAGAGAGAGAGAGAGAGAGAGACAGAACCCAAGCAGGGGAAGGGCAGAGAGAGAGGGAGACACAGAATCCGAAATAGGTTCCAGGCTCCGAGCTGTCAGCACAAGATATGTGAGCAAGATGTGACCTGAGCCGAAGCCGGACGCTCAACCACCTGGGCTACCCAGGGGTCCCAAAAAAGATACATATTAAGGGTTCAATTTATGCAAATCACTTTGTGGAGTGGTATTGTAGTTACTACAGTTGTAGGAATAAAAAGGGGTGAAAGACAAGAAAAGGCTAGAAGCTGTTACTGAGCATTTACTGTTTACCAAGGACTTTGATGAGCAGTTGACTAGCACTGTGATGGTCAATGTGCTTTGAAAAAGTCAGTCCTGACCCTTTAAAGTATTATGGTTATTATATATATTTTCCGAGGGTCAGATAAATGAATTGACTTGCCCAGTGTCTTACAGCTGTTCAGTGCTAGGTCAAGGATTCAAACCGGGGGCTGTCTGGCTCTAGAGCCCAAACTCTTAACCGCTATACTTTTATAGGAAGATAACCGGCCATACATCAAGTCAGTGGACATGACGTCGGCTGCCATGATACATATGAAACAGATGATAGAACAAAAACGCATATAAATAATGTTTCCTCCACAAGCACCAGAAACATTTTCTGGAGGAAAAAGCAATATAAACAGAAACAGGTTCACTAGTTTATTTTATAACCTTGTATCAGAATCTCCTTGAAGATTTACTGTTCATGCCATTTATAAGTAATAAAGGTTCTGCTGTAACAAAGTATGCAGCAATATATCTTCAGTTATAAAAAACTGAAGTTAAACCTTCTAATTCTAAGAATGCAATTAAATAACTTATCTTTGACAACCCTACCTCTCTTCTCTTATTCCCTTAATGCACTAATTACCTCATCTATCTTGTCCCAAACATCAGAAAAATAAAAAGAATCCTTCCATTAGATCTTTCCTCTGGCAAACAATACCAACAACATTACATTTAAAGGAGTTGTAAAACACTTCCTATTTCTACTTCCCCATTCTATATTTATTCTTCCATCTGCTATAAACTGGATTCTATATTTACTGCTGTAAAAAACTGAAGTTTTTAAAAATTTTTTTTTAATGTTTTTATTTATTTTTGAGACAGAGAGAGATAGAGCATGAACAGGGGAGGGTCAGCGAGAGGGAGACACAGAATCTGAAACAGGCTCCAGGCTCTGAGCTGTCAGCACAGAGCCAGATGCAGGGCTTGAACTCACAGACCGCGAGATCATGACCTGAGCCGAAGTCGGCCGCTTAACCAACTGAGCCCACCCAGGCACCCCCAAAACTGAAGTTTTAAAAGTTAGCTGTGGACTTCTACCTGTAGAAATATAGAAGAATAGATATCCTGAAAGACCTTACCCGTGCCATCTAAAACACATGTCCTTTAAATACACTGCTAGTCTCGGGGGAAAAAGTGAGAGAATTCTTTGACAGGAAACACAAAGTCTGAAACCTAACTTGGACTATTAAGTAAACACTAAATCTGAGCAACCAGGGAACAAATGTGCATTCCAGTTCAGGGATTGAGAGGTCCTTCCCTCCAAATACCCTCGATAGAATAAGTATAGAATAAATAACCCTCTTTAGGGGTATTCCTTGCAACCCCCACATTAAGGCATGATGCTCTAAGATGGTGAATGCCCTACATGGGCTCTACACTGTACTTCTTGCAAAAATAATTGAAAATTCTTCTAGGATGAAAATATCCCCAGTGTAAGATCTTGAATATGTGCACCCAGCTAAAATAAACAAACAAACAAACAAACAAACAAACAAACATACATTCAAATATACAAAGCAACCAGCCACAACAAGTGGCTGGGGGGAGGGTTGGAGTTTGGGGGGGGACAACCAACAACAGATTATAACTATTTGAAGACTGTTATCATTGTCAAAGAACAAGTACAAATATTATTTTAATTAAATGTATAAGTAAATCAAGTGTGGAATAAAGAACACAAAAGCAAGTAACAAGAGATCACGAGAAACCGCTGGACATATCTGAAATAGAGCCAAATCGTTTTAGAAAACAAAGTTGAAATTTTAAAAAGTTGATCAAAGATTAAGCGTAACTCAGAAATAGCTGAATCAAAAAATAAGTGAATTGGAAGGAGAGTCTGAAGCATTTCCCAGAATGCAGCAAGGACAAGGACATAGAAAGTTGGAGCAAAATGCTAAGAGATGTGGAGAACAGACTGAGAATAACACTAATACTATCTCAGTAGAGTCCAGGGAGCAAAAAATAAATATTTTATTCACACTTTCATAAGAGAGGTAATATTTAAAGAGGTACTGGCAGCGAAATTCCTGGAACTGACAAATGAATTCACAGATTCAGATGGCAAAATTCATTTGAAAAAAATGATAAATACAAAGAAATCCACACCTAGAAACAATGTAATGAAATTAAAGGTGCGAAAGTCAAAGACCTTAAAAGTAGTCGAAGACGAATCCTCTACAAAGGAATGGCAGACAGCAATACATCTCAATAGCAAAAAGGTCAGCAAGAGGTTAGTGAATTTAGGTGATAAGAGAAAATAATTGTCAGCCAAGAAATTTATATGCAGTAAAATTAACTTTTAAGAATGAGACTGAAAAATGGCCCTAATGAGAATAAAAAGACAAAGTTACATGTGTGAATAGTGGACAAACGGTCAACAAAAAGTGTCTACAAATATTTTTTAACTTCTTAAAATAATAATGTTTATTTATGAGATTAAAAATGAGAGAACCAAACACTAGAGAATATCATGTAAGTAGGGTGGGCAATTATTGATCATAAAGTCTCCAAAATACAGTGTTGGAAGTAATTAGGATATTAACTTTAGGCTCCATTAAGTTTGGCATGGGGAAAAGAAAATCAAGGATATTATGGGCTGAGTTTTGTCCCCTGAAATTCACATATTGAAGTTCTAAGCCCAGTAGAACATGATTGTATTTGGAGATGGGGTCCTTGAAGAGGTCATTAAGATTAAAGACGTCATGGAGGTGGGCCCTAATCCAATGTAACTATTGTCCTAATAAGAGGAAATTTAGACAGACAGACACACACACACACACACACACACACACACACACACACAAGATCACAGGAAGTCTCTGAGAGATGATGCCCATCTATAAGCCACCACATAATGCACATCACAAATACAAAGCCATGAAGTAAAAAATGATATCACCAAATTGAAGTGTATAAACAATCACAAGAAATTCATTAAATTAAACGCACAGATTGTCAGATTGAATTTAAAAATGACAACAAATAAAATCCAACTATATTCAGTTGGCAACAAACAGACACAAAAGCATGACACCCAAAGGTTGAAAGTAAACCCGTGGCAAAACGATTTACCAGGCAAAAGCTAAATAAAAGAAATCTGGTATACCTATATTAATATCTGACATATCGACTTTATGACCAAAAGCCATTATGAGAATAAATAGGGCCACTACCTAATGATTCCAGACTTGAATGATCAAATAAAATATGGGTTTGAACAACATGGGTTTGACCTGTGCAGGCCCATGTATACATGCACTTTTTGTTCAATAAATGCAGTCCTGGAAATGTATTTTCTCTTCCTTATGATTTTCTTAATAATATTTTTTTCTCTAGGTTACTTTGTTGTGAGAATACAGTATGTAATACAGATAACTTAATAATATGTGTTAATCGACTGCTTATGTTATCGGTAAGCCTTCCAGTCAACAGTATACATCTGGGGGAAGTCAAAAGTTACACGCATAATCGCGACCATGCAGAGGGCTGGTTCCCCTAACTCCCATGTTGTTCAAGGGTCACCTGTAGTCTCAAAATATATAAAGCAAAAACTGATTAAATGAGAGGATGAAACAGACAAAACTACCTTTATATTGGGATGAGTAAGGGGAGAAAAACCAAACAGATCAAGGACTAATTCCAATAGTTAAGGAGGCGTTACCTCGTTACGGCATTTGACTATTGTAGCACAACCACTTATAAAATCAACCCAACGAATGATATGATTGGGTACTGCAAGGAGGATACTTAGAGACTAAGAAGCAATTTAATAGCCTTTACGATCTCTGCCGGCATACTGAATTCTCCAACTGGCTGTATTTGTGACATTCCCATCCACACTAAATCCAAACCTTTGGATATTACCCACAAAGACCAGCCACTGTGACTGTACCAGCCCCAAAGAAGTAAGATGTTGGCTCTCTTTACCCTAAACCCTCTGCCCTGTCCCCACATACAGGAGAAGGGGAAAAACAGAACAAATAGAAAAATTAAAAGGGTAGACCCTGCTCCCTTTCTCACCACTGGTCCCCAAACTAAGGGCATGCCTGAAGTGGGGTTGGGGATGGAGCTTTTGAGATTAAAGCTATGATTTGGACTTGGCTGACCTTTTAAGTGAATCTTAATGAGCTATTTTACTATCTGAAATGGTCAGAAAGCTATGATATCTGCTCAAGATGTCAACAAGGCATAGGGAAGAGAATACAGCAGAGAGTGCCTAATGTAATAAATGTTTTTATTTATTAATCAAACTTTTCCATGTTTATTTGTTTGATTACATTACTAGTCAATATGGTCACCTATCGCACTTTTTTTTTTAATAAGTAGAATTATTCAGGAGAAAAACTACACTGAGTTGAGAGGCTTGGGTTCAGGTGTGATTCTTTTAAGTTCTTCCCACTCTGTAAAATGAGGGGACTGTCCCAAGTGATCTAGTCTTTCAGGTGAGCCCTGCCAGGGTTTCTACAGATATTTTGTTTCTCTCCAAAGAAACAGAGATATAAAAGAGAAACCTCAAAGAACAGATGGAAATAGGAGAGAGAAAATGAACAAGAAATACTGAAACCATGAACACAGTCCATGGAGGTACAAAAGAGGTACAAAAGAAGTGATTCCATTCTCTTCTAAGTAACGTATTTAGGGGTGCCTGCATGGCTCAGTTGGTTGGGCACCTGACTTTGGCTCAGGTCATGATCTCATGGTTTGTGAGTTCGAGCCCCGCATTGGGCTCTGTGCTGACAGCTCAGAGCCTGGAGCCTGCTTCACATTCTGTGTCTCCCTCTCTGTCTGCCCCTCCCCCAGTCATTCTCTCTCTCTCTCTCTCTCTCTCTCTCTCTCTCTCTCTCTCAGTCAAAAGTAAATAAACATTTAAAAATTTTTAAGCATTTATACTTAACTTTGAATTCTTAAAAATAAGCTTTAAAAAAATTTAATATAAATGTGCATATGTATGCATAGATACTTACAATAAGAAACCCGAGACACCAAAGGCCATTATTTTTTCTTCTCTTGCGAAAGATGAATGAAATCACATACGTGAAGAATATAAGAGAAGCTGCACAACCAACTATGCAAACCACCTGCAAACAATATATTTAGTGGCAAGATTAGAGATGCAGGTCACGTATGGGACGGGGAACAGGGAGATGATGAGACCATAAGGCTGTGTAAGGCCATTTTCTCACACACGCCTTTCGTTAACGATACAACGCTAATGAAAGTGAATGTTTGTTTCTATTATATTTTGGCCTGGTGAAAAAAATGATCACTTACAAGAGCAAACATGAGCACCAGTGGGAATCTGACTTCCAAAACCATGAAGCAGTTCATTAAATACACTGAAAGAAGAATCGAGCAGTATAATGGAATGTCCACCAGAGCCTGTCCGATCCAGTATGCCGAAGGACACAGGCCTGAAATCCATAACTGAGACTGAGTTTTTTGCTGATAAAGAAACAGAAGGGATACAGAAGGGTTTGAAATGTTGGGTCAAAAAGGTATTTTGTTTATGCGAAAATACAAACTTTTAATACATTTTAGAAATAGCATGTTGTAATTTTTTTGGTCTGTATTATTTTATATAGTGAATCTGAGCTTCAGTAACTTTCTAACCCAGGTCTAGGTAATCAGGCCTCAGGCAACTAATACCGTCCCAGAGAAACACCGTGTCACTGTGACTGGAGAAGGGCATGTCTCTAAGTATCTGACGTCCAATATGGGAATATACAGCCATTGGCTCAACAGGAAAAGTCTGGATTATTTGTAGAGTTGATTTACTCTTTGATGTAGATAAATGAAAATGACGATAACATAAAATTTTAAAGCTTGATTTACAAAAGTGTTGTTAAAAGTTCAGAAACATGGTATGTCTTATATTTGACGCTCTATTTAAAAAACACACACACACATTCCGTTTGGAACTGTGAAATAACAACACACGGTCAAGAAGCACCACACTTTTACTTCTAGAGTTGATTTAGTAGGATTCCCTTAAAGGTGAGACAATTTCATGGTGTTGAATAGTGAATTTTCTGACTCCTTTGACATTGTGATTAACCATTTGACAGAATCTATAATGAGACTAGAACAACGACATAATTTACGTGTAGACACATTTTTCTTGAAGAACTATCCCGTGTGTATATAGCAGTGAAATTCGAATTTTTGAAGTCAGAGAAAATCATCTTTGTCCTCCTCCCCTCCCACACCCCCTCTTACTTTGCGATCGCTGAAGCTGCTCATGCCAATGTAAGGAGAAAGGCAGTTTGCAAGGACCAACAAAAATAAAGGCCCATTCACAAAACCAAATTCCACTAAGACGCCATTCTGGAAGTTCAAAACACACCTGTAAGCTATTGAAATTGTTACATATCATGCAATCAAACATAGTCGTAAGATATGAGATAGTGAGAACTTCAGAATGGAAGCATATACCTAATTTAAGAAGCAAACACAGACAGGGGTGCCTGGGTGGCTCAGTCAGTTAAGTGTCTGACTTTGGCTCGGGTCATGATCTCACAGTTTGTGACTGTTGGGCTGTCTGCTGTCAGCGCAGAGCCCGCTTCTTCCGATCCTCTGTCCTCCTCTCTCTCTGCCTCTCCCTCATTCGTGCTCTCTCTCAAAACTAAATAAACATTAAAAAAAAAAAAAAAAAAGCAAACACAGGCAGAAGTGGCCATGTTTTGCTACCCTAAATAGCAGGCTCCATTCCCAGGAACTGCACGATATCAACAGAAATTCAAAATCTGAATTCATAGGCATGTATGGAGAGATCGTGAGCAGGTTCTTTTTCATATTTACATCTAGTAATTGTTAAGCAAAGACATATACTCTTTGGAGCTGCACTGATAGTCTCTGAAGCAGACAGACTGCTTATTCCGGTTCCCTACTTCCAAGTAGATGAATTATAGATAATAGCCTCTAAAACTCTTGAACTTGAAGCTGTTCTTGTCCCTACCTGTGAAATATAATTAGAGGAGAGCAAATCTTTCCTGCGTAAAACACTTCTGGACATCTAGAAATATTTAAATTAATCTTTAAGGCCTGGAAGGGTCTTACTATAAATCTAAGTTGTTTTCCAGACAGGGTAATGTATTACAGTTATAAGAATGGACTGGGAAAAAAGAAAAAAAGAGTACAGAAATGGCCTTATTTCATAGGCAAAAAAAAACTAGAGGTGCCATTATATTAATTTCTTACTATAAAAATTTCATTCTCTACAACCACTATGCATATACTTGCAAACATTCACCCAATTTCCACCATTTTCCCCTTTTTTATCTACAATAATTAAACACACCTGTTAGGAATTACTTGAAGGCTGAGGACAGTTATTAAAATCGTATATAATCAAAAACTGCACTGTATCTCATACGACACAAAACAGAAAAGAGCCAAGACCCAAAAGGACACTTCAGAATTTAAAACGAAAGAGAAAAAATGGGGCGCCTGGGTGGCTCAGTCAGTTGAGCATCCAACTCTTGATGTGGCTCAGGTCATGATCTCATGGTTCATGAGTTCAAGCCAGGAATCACGGGCTGTGCTTGTGCTCTCTCTCTCTCTTAAAATAAGTAAGTAAACTTCAAAAAAATAAGTAAAATAAAATGATAGAGAAAACACCACAGAACTGTTAAATAATCATAATTTTAGAGTTGGATTGTATATTCTCATAAATTTCAGTGTGATCTGTCTATTTACTCTCCACATTTTTCCCCCTTAAACAAGGAGTTTAGTTTTATTTTCTCTGTGCATTTGCAAAACACTTAGGACCAACGCTTGGTGAGTTCAAGCCCCACATTGGGCTCTGTGCTGGCAGCGAGGAGCTTGCTTGGGATTCTCTCTCTGCCCCTCCCCCACTTGTTCTTGCTCTCCCTGCCCCACCCCCGAAATAAATAAATACACTTAAAAAAAAATAAAACCTCCTGTGAAAAAAAAATTACATTAAAAAAAAAGGCCTAAGAGGGATTAGTGCCTTAGCCCTAGGGAGCTACAGCAACTGTGACTGGTCCAAGGAATTGAAAAAATATCGGGAAAATAGAACAGGAGGCAAGAGAATGAGAAATCACTGAGGAAGAGGGCCTTGAGGTGGGCCACCAGGGGGAACTGGAGGCCGGGGGGTGGGTCTGGATGGAGGGAGGGGCCCCCGCTGGTAGCCACTGGGTGGGGGTTGCGGAGGCTCAGTATATCCACGAGGAGGTATCACTGGAGTAGGTCCACGCATCCCAGGTGGAGGCATAGGACCTGGGTGACCCATGGGAGATCCAAACGGAGGCCCTCGAGGGGGCATGCCCTTTGGAATAGGTCCGGGATGAGGCACTCCAGGTGGCCATCGGGATGGTGGCTGTCCCCTGCCCCCAGAGCCTGGGGGCCCAGCATGGGGGTGTCCTAAGCCATAAAGACCACGGTGGGCTGGCTGCATCTGAGACACCCTTGGATGGGGCATCCCACCTGGTGGGAATGGGTGAGGACGTGAGTGTCCATGCCCAGGATGTCCAGCCCGTGGGGTTCCTGCTGATGGTGGGCCAAGTCCTCCAGCTCCAGGAGACACAGGTGGTGGGGGCATGGCTGGGGGGTATCCCAGGTGGAAGCATTCTAGGAGGCAGCACTGTAGTGTTGGGGGGAGGGAGGACCCAGGAGGAGGCATGCCTGGTGGAGGAAGCCTGGACCCCAATGAGATACTACAGGATTGGGGGCTGAGGGTGGATGTGGTGTATACTTTCTACACTTGCTTTAGTCAATGTATATCACATACTCAATAAACTCCCCTAGGGAGAAGTGATGTAAGATTAAGGATTTGCATTTGAAGCTTTGTAAGTGTTCTAGATTTCTAAGCAAGTCCATTCATTCACTGATTTTAGAAACTATGTATTAGGTACCTAGTTAAGTGTGAAGAGTTATTCAAGACAGATTCTTTAACAGACCTATTATTTTTCTCTATTATTTTACAGTTTTCAGTGTCCTTCGGATCTTGGCTCTTTTAATGTTCTATGTCTTGGGGAGCTGTGGATACTTTTGAATAGACAAGATTTTATTTTATTTTTTTCAATGCATTTATTTAGTTTGAGAGAGCACTCATGCAAGCAGGGGAGCAGCAGAGACAGAGGGAGACAGAGCATCCCAAGCAGGCTCCGTGCCGACAGCACGACGCAGGTTCGACCCCACGAACCATGAGATCATGACCTGGGCAGAAATCAAGAGTCGGACGCTCAAACACCTGAGCCACCCAAACGCCCCGATTAGATAAGATGTTAGACTGGAAGGATGAGGCCAGTGATAAAACGAGTCTAAGTATCAGGTAGACACTCAAGAAATATTTGTAGAATGAATGAAAAAGGTCAGGCTCTGTTCTAGGCACTGAGGAAACAGATTTAATCCTCACAATAACTGTATATAGTAGATACAATTATATTCCCCATTTTATAGACGAAGACAGTAAAGCAAGGAATGGCTAAGAAAGTTCCTAATAAATAGCAGAAACAGGACTCAAACTCAGGTGGTAAGCTATAGAGTTCTCTCCCTTTATCCCTCATTAAATAGTCTCTTATATAAGTCAATACTGTACTTACAAAAGGAAATGTGCTTCTCTCTGTTTTAATAAGTTCGGTAAAGTTAAAAATTCCAAGAAGGGCATTGCTAACAATTCCCATAAGAACAGGAAAACAAGTAATTCTCTTGGTATTACACACAACTGAAAATCTGTAATCCTTAAAAAAAAAAAAAAAAAAAAGACACACAAATATAAGTTTTAAATTCTTAAAGCAATCATACTTTCTGTACAACTTATAAAGGACCAGGGTGGAATTAGGGTGAGAAGGAGACTATTAGTTTTTCTTTGACACTTCAATCTTTTTGAATTGTCGTAAGAATGCATTATTTTGGTAATCCAAATGAATTATTCTGTAAATGAAATAGATGAACATTCACTAACATGAAAGGATGTCAAAGATTTATATTTTATGTGACAGAAAGAGTTTCAGGGCCTTCTAATACAATTCCAATTTAGGAAATATGTCTTAGAATATGAGATTGTTCTATAAATAATGTATTTTTATAAAGGAAAACTGTGTAGAAGACATTTAGCAAACAACAGTTAGAAATATAATATGGGAAAATAAAGAAATAAAATTAGAGAATTTTCCCTTCTGTATTACATATCCCAGTAATGTTTTAATTTCCCTATTAAAAATGGGTTGCTTTGTGGATGGAACTGGAGAGTGTGATGCTAAGTGAAATAAGCCATACAGAGAAAGACAGATACCATATGGTTTCACTCTTATGTGGATCCTGAGAAACTTAACAGAAACCCATGGGGAAGGGGAAGGAAAAAAAAAAAAAAAAAGAGGTTAGAGTGGGAGAGAGCCAAAGCATAAGAGACTCTTAAAAACTGAGAACAAACTGAGGGTTGATGGGGGGTGGGAGGGAGGGGAGGGTGGGTGATGGGTATTGAGGAGGGCACCTTTTGGGATGAGCATTGGGTGTTGTATGGAAACCAATCTGACAATAAATTTTATATATTAAAAAATAAATAAATAAATAAATAAATAAATAAACATTAAAAAAATGCGTTGCTTTTTTTCTGCTTTATGGAGGTGTAATTGACAAACAACATTTTAATCTACTTAAAATGTAGTTCATAATGATTTGACATACATATATATTGTGAAAAGATTCTTCCCATCTAGTTAACATTTCCATCACCTCAAATGTATATGTGTGTGCATATATATTATATGTATGAACACTTATATATAATATATATGAACATTTAAGTTCCACTCAGCAAATTACAATTATACCATACAGTGTTACCAACTATAGTTTCCACATTACACATTAGGTCTTCAAACCTTATTTATCTTTTTTTTATGTTTATTTATTTCTGAGAGAGAGAGAGAGAGAGAGACAGAGTGCAAGTGGGAGAGGGGCAGAGAGAGAGGGAGACACAGAATCTGAAGCAGGCTCCAGGCTCCGAACTGTCAGCACAGAGCCTGACTCGGGGCTCGAACCCACGAAACGTGAGATCATGACCTGAGCTGAAGTCGAAGTCGGACGCCCAACTGACTGAGCCACTGAAGCGCCCCAAGCCTTATTTATCTTATAGCTGAAAGCTTACATGCTTTTACCAGCCTATCCCTGTTTTCCCCACCCTTAGCCCCTGGCAACCACTTTTCTACTTTCTGCTTCTAGGAGTTTGACTTTTGTTTTCTACTTATAAGTGATACCACGTAGTATTGGCCTTTCTCTGTCTGTTTTGTTTCACTTAGCCTAATGCCCTCAAGATCTATCCATGCTGTTGCAAAACATGCATTGCTTTTATAACAAATCAAATCATTAATAACGGTGCCTGGGTAGCTCAGCTGGTTAAGCTTCTGACTCTTGGTTTTGGCTCAGGTCATGATCCCGCAGTGAATGAGTTCAAGCCCCACATAGGACTCTGTGCGGACAACGCGGAGACTACGTGGGAATTTTCTTGCTCTCCCTCTCTGTGGCCCTCCCCCCATCCTCTCAAAATAAATAAACTTTAAAAAATAAAAAACAAATCACGAATAAAAGATGATCCCTTTAAGAGATAGAAACGTGTGCTCTTTAAAGGATTACAGTTTCATACTTTAACTCAACAAGGACTCAAGAGTTGAGTTGCTTCTCTATAGATCTCAAGTATTAGAAGGTGGCAAGACCCCATTCATGATTCAACAGTATGTGGATGCAAACATACCTTCCGGTCACCAGACACTATGATGGCTCCATTGTAGGAAGGATCATCAGAGCCATTTCTATTTCTAAAATCATCTACTTCCAGAAGTATATCCTGACGCTTCAGTGCCTGCATAAAGTCTTCAATATTTGATCCTAATGTAATCAACGAAGGAAGACAGAATAACATCAAGGAACCCAACGTCTAAGCTTTAAAATAGCAAAGATGTCTCCTCACGTTAAGGAATGCCCAGGATAACATGGTAAGGACCTTCACTCTCTGAGAATATCCTGAGATTAATTCCGATGCTGGGACAATGAAATGTGGTCTACTGTCTTGAGTGCAACAGACTCCTTTCAGAAATATGTTCGCGGATTTTGTACTTCTTATGAAGGGAAAAGGATTTATTCCTGAGGGCTAGATTTGCAATTCTCACAGAAATAAAACTTTTTATTAGCGATTTTTATAAACTCTGCCAGATGTCTGTAATGTTTGTAGCTACAAATACTATATACAAAATACATACCTCCTAAGCTAGGCTTGTTCTACTGATGATACAAATCGGTCCTACTCATTATCTAACCTGTTGTATGTGGCCAACTCTGCAGTGATATTTACTGTCCGAGGGACCCGTTCAAGACATCTTCATGAGATGAAGGTAATTTGATATTATCCATTATGTCCATTACTTTTCTTGGTTTGAAAATGTTATCAATTTCCTTAATTTGAAAACAAAGCAAGCTCTGGACACACACACCGCTTCTCCCCCTTGCCGCTCAAGCTATTTTTAATATAGGTCTTTTTTGCTGCTCGGGTTTGTGTTTCAAAAGATCTTTGATGATAAAAACCAAGAGTAGATTTAATCCCTATTTCTCACCTGTATTGTTGATGACCAATAGACTGGTAAGAGGAGTCTGTGAGGGTTGTTCCAGAGAAAGAAAATACATACTGGATGAGAGCTCCTGACAATGAGTGGAATGAGATAACGCAACCACTATCTTCACAACAATGGTGGGGATTAAAGGAATACCAAGTAACAGTAACCTAAGTAAAAGAAAATTAAAATGCAAGTCTAAAACATCTTCCCGCCAACTATTTAAGTCACAAAACATGCCATAGAAATGCCAACTTTTGGAAATTCAACATATAAATATGGCGGTTAATTACATAAAATGACAATGGCGTTAATCTGAAAGAGGGCTCAAAATTTTTCATAAATCATATCACACTGCGAGATTTCCAAGGATAATAAGAGCATCAAAAGAGAAGGTGAAATCCAAGTGGGTTCCTCTGGTGGGTGTGCTGATTGATCAGGACAACAGGGAAAACATTGGATGGGATATCAGGAGCCTCTAACAGCCTATCTACATAGTTTTAAAGGGAAAGAAGCCTTATTTCACACTGCCCTCAAACTTGCAATGTGTACAATTTCAAGTACCATTTTAACTTGCATCAGCTGTTGTTTTGTGTATACTTTAATTTTCATGAAACTAGAGGCCATATTTAATGCACAGTTTTCAGGTCCTAGAATGCATTCTTCCAGCTCAAACTACCAGTTGGAAATCTCTCAAGTAATCCTTTTGTTTCTCTAATTAAAGTTGGTGATTCCACTCTTTGCAACGACTTCTTTCGCATCAGACCTCAGGCTCTACCACCTTCTCCCTTCACAGGGGAAAAATGAAGTCCAACCTCTCGCTGATCTTATCACCTCCCCTCCAAGGACAGAAAACATTTCCATCCCCTCAGTCTGTCCTTCTGCTGTACTAGATGTTATCTCTGCTCACTACCAAAGCTCAGTTCTTCTCAATACTGCTCTGAACCCAGACCTTTGCCACCCACCCTGACACCTTGCTTTGTTAGCTCATCTTTCATTGTTTTCATCCTACTGGCATATTCTTACCATGGCTGAAGCATTTTCTAATGTCTCCCATTGATTAAGGGGGGGGGGGGAGGCAACAACAAAGAAAAAAAAAAAGAAACTTCCCGACTTCAATCTCTCTTCAGCTATTACCTATCTTTCTACTTCCCTCCATGGCCAAGCACCTTGAAAGAGTTATCTATTTTCAGATCTTCTCGTCTTAAAACCTTTCATGACTTCCCTTTTTGCCAAATACAATTGATGCTTTCTGCTCTAAACTGGGGTTCTCTCCCTCCTATTTACTAATCCCTTCACGTTTTCCAGTCTTGGCTCAAATGTGATCATTTCAAAGAGGCCAACACTGATCACCTTATTTGGAACTATAACGAAACTCTAACTCCCACCAGCCCTTCCCATCCCTTTACTCTATTTTGTGTCACCTACCATATAATTTATTTAGTTTCTATATTAGTTATTTGTTATCTTTTCCTCCCAGCCAGAAGGTAAACACCATAGCACCTACAACAATGCCTAGCACATAACAAGCCTCAATAAGGATTTGTGACATAATAAATGATTAACATATTTATAGGGTAATTATTTAATTAGTATTTTTCTCCCCCACACGATATAAGTCTAAAGGCCTTTTCAGTTGTACTCACTTCTGTAGGATAGTACTATAGGCACTGGAAAGACATTTATTAAACACATGAAGAAATTAATAGACTTGTTTTCTTCACGTTTGAACTTTTCGGCTCATATTGACTCATATTGGCTCATATTGAGAGATTTAAAGTAGGCTGATACTGGGGAGCCTGGGTGGCTCAGTTGGTTCAGTGTCCAACTCTTGATTTCGGCTCAGGTCATGATCTCACGGTTTGTGAGTTTGCGCCCTGCATCAGGCTCTGTGCTAACAGTGTAGATAGAGCCTGCTTGGGATTCTCTCTCTTCCTCGGTCTCTGTCCCTTCCCTGTTTGCTCTCTCTCGCTCTCACAATAAATAAATAAAGTAGACTCAATGAAAAGAAAGCCATCTGATACTTACAAGGACAAAAGAAGTTTCCTCTCGTGCCTTAACTTTAAGAAGCGGAGCCTTGCCATTGCACACACCTGTCGTCTCCAGAGAGTTCTGGTACTGATGGCCTTTCTCAATCCAGGAAGAGAGCAAGGAGCCTCTTGCATTTCAGACTCAGTTCCAGCATCCCTTGTCTCATCGACTTTC
This sequence comes from Panthera onca, assembly GCF_046562875.1. Lineage (NCBI taxonomy): Eukaryota > Metazoa > Chordata > Mammalia > Carnivora > Felidae > Panthera > Panthera onca. Next base: position 5,176,308 of record NC_138352.1, read on the forward strand.
TCCTGTTTCCAAATGCCAACATCTGTAGCCATGTAGTAAACCATTATAATGGGCTACACCATTTGTACTTTCTCTTTAGAAACTTTGAAAACGACACCAGAATATTTTGAAACAGTACTTTTAACAAGTTAAGCTACCGATATCCATAACTCGTACATTGAAAATGTGTCCTTCAGACAAATATAATGGATTACAATGAGTGAGTAAATTAACTTTTGAGACTGGGTTAGGCTTCTTGGGAAGCATTTATTCTTTCAAACCAATAGCAGCGTATTACCAAGGGATTTTTGCAGAGCGAGTTTTATGCAAAAACACGAGGATAAATGTATGTAACTGAGTTTTTAAAAGGTCTGCTCTGTCATTTGGAGCTCCTCCACAGAATTACTGATGACTGACACCCCAGTGACTATTTCAAGACACTGGTTTTAAGGAATAGAAAGTCCATGAAAGACCTCTTGTTCAAATCCCACATATGCCTCATGGCAGCTGTTATGTCTTGGCTAATCACTCAACTTCTCTAAATCTTAGTGTTCTCCCTGCATAACACAGTTATGATGGGAATGAAGAACAACGTAATCCAACAGCTGAGCACAATGGCTGGCACATAGTTAGCCCCGAAATGCCTCTAATGATTATTATTACAAACCGAACTAAGGGAACATATCATCTTATCGAGTTACCTGTTGTTAATACATTAATGAGAATTAATTTACGAGCTAAGGAAGAGTACATTTTTATAGAGAATGGCAGGTAAGAGACAAAGCCAGGACTCATGACATTAGCAGGAAGCTATTGATGATAAAGGACAAGTGGGCATTGCAAAGGGACGTGTTACTGCCATAAGAGGGAGACAAATGTTACAAAGTAATTACCCAGCACCAGGTCTGATAATGTTAGATATAAAATAATTACAATACTTTTAGGGGCGCCTGGGTGGCTTAGTCAGTTAAGCGTCTGACTTTGGCTCAGGTCATGATCGCGTGGTTCATGAGTTTAAGCCCTGCATCGGGCTCTCTGCTGTCAGTGTGGAGCCCGCTTTGGATCCTCTGTCCCCTTCTCTCTCTGCTCCTCCCCCACTTGCTCGAATGTGCTCTCTCTCTCTCTGTCTCAAAAATAAATAAACACTACAAAAATTTAAATAAAAATAAAATAACTATGATTCTTTTAAAAGCAGGCAACCCTATTTTATACCTAATAGACATTCTAGGCAGAATTCCACATAAAAATCTACAAATATGACACTACATGGTCATTTTCTGTTTTTTTCTTTCTTAATTTTCTGCTAGACATGCATTATTATACCTGGCTCATCAATTGTTGATTTGCCTTCTAGATTCAAGAAGACTTCATTCAGAGTTGTCATGGAAACATCATAATTCATTATTCCCTGATTAGAACACTTTTCAAGATCCCTGTAAAGATCTAAAAAGAAGAAGGTAATAAATTAATGCAATTAAAATTACTGATAAATACACTGAAATCCCAAAGATCACTCAGAATAGATAAATAAAAGCATTTTCAAATTAAAGCTGCCACAATAATCCAATAAAAACATCCCCATGTTCTCTGGTCCTTTCAAATCAATTTTATTATTTTAAATCTCTTTTTTATTTCAGAAGCTTTAACATTTCTTGTATCACCATGGCCATGTGTGAGTATGTATGTCTACTTAAAAAGTCATCAAGCGGCTCCTGGATGGCCTCGTCGGTTAGGCATCTGACTTTGGCTCAGGTCACGATCTCGTGATTCGTGAGTTCAAGCCCCGAGCTGGGCTCTGTGCTGACAGCTCAGAGCCTGGAGCCTGCTTCAGATTCTGTCTCCCTCTCTCTCTCTCTGCTTCTCCCCCACTCACACTGTCTCTTTTTGTCTGCCAAAAATTAATAAAGGTTAAAAAAATTTTTTTAAATAAAAAAAATAATAAGGCCTTATTTAACCTGTGTCTCTAACAGAAATTAAAAGTTTTTGCTCTTTCAGAAAAGAGATATTTCAAAGCTTCATTGAATGCTGACAAAGAGAGCAAATCTGGGTTTTTCAGTGAAATACATTCATGGAAATTTTAGTTGATCTCACATGAAAACCATGTATCTGATAACACACTTCATTATGTTGAAAACAGGAGGCAGAGCTCTTAGGAATAAATATTTTCATGGGTATAAGCTTTCAAATCCAACTGACAGAAGACAATGCATGGACACTTAGCTGTAGTCTCTGCGACCATATAGTAAGTTACCTGGAAACTTGTTTGTTCTTTCCAAGGGCAAAAGATACACAAGTTTTTCTTCACTTTCTGCTCTTAACTTGGCATCAGGGACGTGCCGCTTAATGAGGGATGTGATTCTCTCCAGATTACACATTTCATTCCTGTGTAAACTAAGGTTACAAAAGAAGCAGAAGTCTTTTGAATTCTTCTCCAACACCATGGCTCATCACAAGACAGTTTTCCATTAAATAATTTGAATATATTACAGGCGTCTCCTGCTAACTTCAGGAATCAGGTTCCCAGAAATCAGATATTCTACCTCCAAGTGCTAAATGGTAGCCTCGTTTGAATTATTTTAAATGGGAAAAAATACAGATATTACATGTCAATTCCAAACCCCCAGCCAACTTCCTGAAATGTAGCCAAAGTAAGTTGAAATTTCAGTATACATATGATATGGATAGATAGACAGCAGGCTGGTATGTAAATACATATATATACATATATATATGTATTTACATATTATATATAAATAAATAAAATATATATTGAGATATGTATATATAAAATCATGATAGGATGTAAAGTACATGAAACATTACTTCTGGATCATTAAAAAATTAATAGGGTCTTTAATAAATAATTGTTTTTTTTTGTAGCAAATGGCTTCTATTCATGCTAATAACTTGCTTGTTGATATGCTGTGCTTTCTAAATTATCCTACGTGATATTCTGACATCAAAGTTGATTCTGACGCATAAAGATGACTTGGAACACAATTTCAGACCTTCAGGGCCAATTGTTTCATTAAAAATCACTTGCTTTTTCTGGGCGGTGGGGGGGTGGGGGGGGCGGCGCCTGGGTGGCTCAGTTGGTTATGCATCCGATTCTTGATTTTTGCTCAGGTAATGATCTCATGGTTTGTGAGTTTGAGCCCCACGTAGAGCTTTGCACTGAGAGTGCAGAGCCTGTATGGGATTCTCTCTCCACACCTCCTCCTCTGCCCCCCACTCCTCCCACACTATGTCTCTCCCACTCTCTCTCTCTCTCTCTCTCAAAAAAAAAAATAAACTAAAATTTTTTTTAAATTACTTGCTTTTTGAAAACATAATTATAAATTTTTATATATTAGCCAAGAAATGTTTTATTGAAAGATATATAAGCATTTGGAAATCTACATGTTTTAAACCAAGAAACAACCAACAAGGAACATGTCAATGAGGGAGATACATTGTACTGTTTATTGTAAATCAATTTCCACCAAATATTAGGTTGGCTTTCTTATACCTCTAGAGGATTACATGAAATGCCACCCCTTGTATCGACAGTCATATTAAAGAGCTACTCCCATGGGTGACTGGGTGACTCAGTCAGTTAAGTGTCCGACTTTGACTCAGACCATGATCTCACGGTTCATGAGTTGGAGCCCTGCGTCAGGCTCTGTGCTGACAGCTCAGAGCCTAGAGCCTGCTTTGGATTCTATGTCTCCCTCTCTCTCTGCTCTTCCCCTGCTTGCACTCTGTCTCTCTGTCGCTCAAAGATAAATAAACATTAAAAAAAATTTTTTTAAAGTTACTCCCAGAATACATTACCTTAAATGATATCCAATACCCCATTTTTGCTTCAGAAACAAAGATGACCCTGCACATTTCAACTTCCCATTAGACAGAAACACTTTCCTATCTGAGTAGAAAGAAAGAAAGAATAAATTATGTGAATTCCTTATATGGGTATATTCTCTGCTCTGGAGACCAACACACTGAATGGATTTTTCAGTATGAATGTAGTCTCATATGACTGAGCTTCTGGGTATAGCACCATTTCTCATCCCTATGCCTACTTTGAAGCAGGACTCAGAAATTCACTGTGTCCTTCACGGATTATCCAATGGCATAAAACATTACAAGGAGGCCCAATCTTCTCCCTTCGTGCACATACTTTACTATGTAACTTTGCAGTGTTCTCTCACCATGATCAAGGAGATCTGCTCTACCCCTTGATATCTGCCTCCACCATGCGATTTTCTTTGGCCAATGCCATGTTGCCTACTTTGGCCAATAGAGGCTTGAAATGGGCTTATGCATTGGGACTTGGTCTCTAGAGCCTTAGTCCCTGCCATGAGAATGCCTGGGGTGGTCTGCTGGAAGATGAAATACATCTAGAGTGGGGCTGTCACCTAAGTCACCTTAGGTTATCCAACGGGCCTTGCCAATGGCCATTCAACTACCAGACATAAGTGAACCCAGTCAAAGATGGGAAAATCTCTCTAAGTGAGCCCACCCTAAATTGCCAACTCTCCAACTTATGCACTAAATAAATGCTTATTGACTCAAGACACTATGTTTGGGGATGGCTGGTTTCATAGCTTTATTGAGGCAGGAAGTAGTGGACATGGAAGTCAAGTATATTTTAAGGAAACTTAGTATAGGATCGTACTGCACGTCAGACAGTAAACTTTCTCTTCTTTTCACGGCGTCCGTTTCTGACTTAATTTGTTCCAGATTCTTCTTCCATACCTTTTTCTGGCTCACTAAAACTAGTCCTCCACCTGCCACTATGTCTTAGGCAGAACATTCTCCAATATTGCATCTTTGTACCCTCGATTAGTGAAACAAAGATCCTCTTAAGAAGGCAACGAAGGCTTGTAAATGTAAAAAGTTTTCCCAGAGAAAAGTTTTTTCTACTCAATAACAAAAAACTATATGAAAGTTAATATTGGAGTTTCAAAAAATCTTAAATGTACTTGTGATTAATGTAGACAGTGAAAAAAGTTACAGACAAGAAGATACATCAAGCACAGGTCTAAGAACTCAGGGGGAGTGCTTGCTTTGGCGACACATATGCTAAGAACTCATGGGGAGCTCAGCATCCCTCTGAAGCAAAGTGCATCTTTAGAATGTCGTTACTCAAATGGACTTTAAGCAAGATTCTCTTTAAAAAAAAAAAAAGACTATAGACAATATCTCTCATGTTAAGTCCTTAAATAACTAGTTAGAAGAAAGAAGCCAAGAATCACCAGCCAAGATGTCAGCCTCATCCATAATCTGGGTACTAAAAAGGATCACACGGTTTGTCTTCCGCTCCTTGAGGAGGTTCCAAACTTGGTGCTTTGAAAAAGGATCCAGTCCAGTAGTTGGCTCATCCAGCAGCAAAACCTACAGACGAGGAAGAGTATGAAAGTATCTTTCAGTTCCAAGTGAGGACCTTCAGAAAGTTGCATGGAAACCCATATAATTCCTAGATTCAAATACAGCCTTCCACAGGATTCCCCAGAGGCTTGTATGGCCCCCTATCACAAATTTCCTCTCATATTTGGTAGAGTTTAGACTTTAATGATAGCTTGATATCCTTCAGTACAAATTAATTTCAAAAAAAATTTTTTCCCTCTTACCTGAGGATCTCCTAAAAGGGCAATCCCAAGTGTCAGTTTTCTCTTTTGTCCACCAGTCAATTTTTTAGCAATAACGTCTTGAGTGTTTTGTATGTCCAATTCCATTATGACTCTTTTCACCTATCAAAAAAAACCCATCTACATAATACAAAATATTTTACTTCAATCAGTTTTTCTAATAGTCAGGAGAAATCTATTCTAAGAACTTCATCAACTTTATTTATGAAAAAATAAAGTAATAGTTAAAAAAAATATGGTCACGAGGGACGCCTGGGTGGCTCAGCCAGTTGAGCGACCAACTTCGGCTCAGGTCATGATATCACGGTTTGTGGGTTCGAGCCCCGCGTCGGGCTCTGTGCTGATGGCTCAGAGCCTGGAGCTTGCTTCGGATTCTGTGTCTCCCTCTCTCTCTGTTCCAACCCCGCTCGTGCTATCTCTGTCTCTCTCAAAAATAAATAAACATAAAAAAATTCTAAAAATATGGTCAAGAGCAAAGTAAAGTATTTTCAAAGCCACCAATTTGAATATGTTCACCTACCTCTTGTTCCACTTCCTTGGACTGAATCCCTTTTATTTTAGCAAATAGCCTGAGGTTTTCTCTCACAGTCAGAAAGTCAAATTGAATATTGAATTGTGGACAAAATCCAATGTTCATTCTAGTTTCTTCCATGTTCGTTATTTCAGAGAGTTGGGTATTATAAATAGTGGCTGATCCTAAAATAGAAATTTTATTTTATTTCATTTTATTTTGATGTTTATTTTGAGAGACAGAGAGAGAGACAGAGACAGAGAGTGAGCGGGGGCGGGGCAGAGAGAGAGGAAGACACAGAATCCGAAGCAGGCTCCAGGCTCTGAGATGTCAGCACAGAGCCCGATGTGGGGCTCGAACTCATGAACCGTGAGATCATGACCTGAGCCGAAGTCAAACGCTTAACTGAGCCACCCAGGCACCCCTAGAAATTTTATTCACCACCAGGATAGTAACTCTGTGAAGAGTGATAATATGGGATACTAGTTGAAGAAACCTCACATTTTATAATTGTATAATTAATACATTTAATTTCAGATTATTTAATTTCAGAAATTCAGATTATTCTCAACACAAATATCAGGGTCTATGGCAATGCCAAGAATACAGGGAACGGCAAACAATAGCAAAGCGGAGATACAAGCTTTCTCATGAATTTATATAAATATGAAATAAATATTTCCTATTCTAAATTACGCAACTGTGTAAACAGCCTGCTTAATCAGCCGCTTGTGAAACTATTTCCTTACCTTTCGTAGGAACAGACAACCCACTAAGAATGTTCAGCAGTGTCGATTTACCAGCGCCATTATGTCCAAGGATTGCGGTCACTTGTCCTTCATATATGTCAAGAAATATGCCTGTTTTAGGATAAAAGGTGAAAAGTAGCCTTTGGACCATATTCAGATGGAATGGACCTTAAAAAAGTCACAAGAGTCAAATGTATCTTAGCACTTCATTTCACTGGTATTCGGAGATGTCCCCTGTAAGATGACGTATTTAGTTGTGTCTATGAAGAAAAAAAACCTTAATTTCTCTGGAGAAATTGGATCAAGACTGAGAAATAAATGTCTGCCTTTCTCCCTGCCCAAATCCTTTGAGTGTCAATGAATATATCAATTTGATGTTAAAGAATAGCCTTTGCTACCAGGAGTAAAGCAGAGTAAAGAGAGTATTTGCTTCCTGGGTAAAGGAAAGCGGTGTGGAAGAACATTCCACAGAGGCTCCCAGAGCGGAGACAGAAGGGTCAGATATAGAGGGAAGGGGTATTTATTCGATATTTGGAGGGAGGGTGGACCAGTTGAGGAGAGGATCGTAAAGTTTCCCCAGGCACTGGTCACTGTTCTGTTCCGTATGACAAAAGTATGGACGTGGCCTCTAGAGGGGGTCTGCTGGGACCCAGGACATGTCACAGGCATTTTTTTTTATATGAGTGCTTAGGACTTGATCGTGTTTTTCTTTAATATTTGAAAAATTATCTGACTCCATGGAGAAACAATAGAGGTCCATTAGCATCCTAGAACTTTTAGACATTCTCTAAAGATTGACAACAGATGGAATTCTATTCTCAGAGAATATAAAAACCAGGCAAACCGCTGCCCAAAACAGATGATGGAAAGTTCTCTGAAAGTAAAAACAATGCTGGTGATACTTCAAGCTCCGTTTAACAAATCTAAGTCACAGATTATAAACTTGCCTAAGTGGTGGGAACGCAAACGGGCGCAGCCGCTCGAGAACAGTGTGGAGGTTCCTCAAAAAGTTAACAAGAGAACTACCCTAAGACCCAGCAATTGTACTACTAGGTATTTATCCAAAGGATGCAAGAATGTTGATTCAAAGGGGCACATGCACCCCAATGTTTAGAGCAGCACCATCGACAATAGCCAAATTATGGAAAGAGCCCAAATGTCCATCGATGGATGAATGGATAAAGATGTGGTATATATATATCTATATATATATATCTATATCTATCTATATATATATGTGTGTATATATACACACATATATATATATACACATACACAATGGAGTATTACTCGGCAGTCAAAAAGAATGAAATCTTGCCATTTGCAACTATGTGGATGGAACTGGAGGGTATTATGCTAAGCAAAATAAGTCAATCAGAGAAAGATAAATATCATATGATTTCACTCATATGTGGAATTTAAGAAACAAAACAGATGAACATGGGGAAGGACAGGAAAAATAATGTAAAAACAGAGGGAGACAAACTGTAAGAGACTCTTAAATACAGAGAACAAACTGAGGGTTGCTGGAGGGGAGGGGGCTGGGGATATGGGCTAAATGGGTGACGGGCATTAAGGAGGGCACCTGTTGAGATGAGCACAGGGTGTTATATGTAACTGATGAGCCACTAAATTCTACTCCTGACATCATTATTACACTATATATTAACTAACTTGAATTTAAATAAAATGAAAAAAACCCAGCATAATTAGTACATTCCTGTTTTTTTAAATACTATATGTAAATATATTATCGAGGACTATCCCTCATAGCAGAAATGTGGTTTTTAAAAATTTTTCTTTTTATCTATATTCATCCTCTGATTTTGCACTATGACTATTTGTATTTTCAGGAAGCAAAAAAAAATTATTTTCATTAAAAACATCATCGGGCGCCTGGGTGGCTCAGTCGGTTGAGCATCCGACTTCGGCTCAGGTCATGATCTCACAGTCTACAGGTTCGAGCCCCGCATCAGGCTCTGTGCTGACCGCTTGCTCAGAGCCTGGAGCCTGCTTCAGATTCTGTGTCTCTTTCTCTCTCTGCCCCTGCCCCGCTCACGCTTTGTCTCACTCTGTTTCTCAAAAATAAATAAATGTAAAAAAAAAAAAAAATTAAAAAAAAAACGTCATCAAAACAATGAAGTTTTTCTCTTTACCTTGCAATGCTACTTTTTCAGGCTTTCCATCGTATTCTTTTCTAATATTTCTGATTCTGAAAGAAGATTAAGCAACTTTGAGGTAAGTACATTTTTGGATAACATAGATTATGTTAACTGCCAATAATACAGTTTGCAATTGCACCTGAACCTCACAAGGTAGGGTGTTGCCTTCGTAATGGGATCCAAGGAGGGCAGTGGTAAAAGCTCATACCGCCCCCCAAAAGCTTTGCCCGGACCTGCTCATACCCTTATCAAACTGGGCATTTCATGTACTCCAGGTGTTGTCCTCAGTTTGCAAATGAAGAAAAAGCCACTATTGTTAGAAAGGAAGGAAAGAAGAAGAGGAATAAGAAGGGAGGAGGGGGGAGAGACTTTCCCTCAGTCCTGCACCCCTCTCCAGCTATTAGTTAACTGTTCATCTCCTTCACGGGCACATTTATCAAAATATAGTCTCTACTCTCTATTTCCATTTCTGTATCTCACATTTACTCCCAACCTAAAGCAACATAGCTTCTGACCCTACAACTCCATTGAAACTATCCTCAGCAAAGACACCAGTGACATTCTACTGAATCCAATGGACATTTTCCAGTCATTGTTGAATGCATGCCGTATTAATGGAGCACCTGGGTGGCTCAGTCAATTAAACATCGGACTTTGGCTCAGGTCATGATCTCACGGTTCATGAGTTCGAGCCCCACGTGGGGCTCTGAGCTACAGCATGGAGCCTGCTTTGGATCGGATCCTCTGTCTCCCTCTCTCTGCCCCTACCCTGCTCTCACATGCTCTCTCTCAAAAATAAAATAAACATTAAAAAAATAGATGCTGTATTAAATATCTACTTGCTCTTTTCTTCTTTCAAGGCTTTATTTCTTTGGCTTCTACCTTCTTGATTTTCATATCATTCTCTTACTTTTCTGCTCAGCATACTTTATGGATTCCTTAAACTGGATTCCACACTATTCCACTATTTTTCTTATTCTCAAATCTCTGCTATACAATATTACCCACTCTCACTGCTTCAACTCTTACTTAGATTCTAATGATTCCAAGATTTGTGTCGTTATGGCTGTCTTCAAAGTCTCAAAGGTACAGCTTTTTTTTTTTTTATTTAAAAAAATTTTTTTAACACTTATTTATTTTTGAGACAGAGAGAGACAGAGCATGAACACGGGACGGGCAGAGAGAGAGGGAGGCACAGAATCTGAAACAGGCTCCAGGCTCTGAGCAGTCAGCACAGAGCCCGACGCGGGGCTCGAACTCATGAACCACGAGATCATGACCTGAGCCGAAGTCGGCCGCTTAACCGACTGAGCCACCCAGGTGCCCCTCAAAGGTACAGTTTTTTGCTGTATCTCCTCACCTCAAAACCACACAGCGTATATTATTTTTTCCCTCTAAACCACCCCCACTTCAGTTCTCTATGTCCTTTGGTGTTTTCAGCATCCACCCAGGAATACGAACTAAATGCCTAAGGAACGTCCACGATTCTTTCTTTACCTCTTTCTTACCTCCACCTGTGGCCCACACAATTATTATAATTTAACCTTATGGATTTATGAATGTAACTTTATGACTTTATTTGAATTTATCCCTTTGTCACTTGTCCGCGACCTTCCAGTCCAGATTTTTGCCGTCTCTCACCTCGACCTCCGAACTTGATGGTCAGTTATCCATTCGCCTCAGCCTAGACCTTTGTCTCCAATGCAGAGGGCACACCAGGGACTACATTTCTCAGAAATCCTTCTCTGTATTGGACTTAAGAGACCTTGGGCAAGTGAAGACAGGCCATTGTTCCCTGAAGGTCATGGGGGCAGACACATGGGCAGACTCCAGATTTGTAGCAGCTGCTCAGACTTCTTGACAAACCCCGTTTTGCTGCCGCAGGTTAAGAAAACCGGTGGGCATTTGTCCAGAGAATCCCCCCATTCACAGTGGTTTACCAGCAAACTTGTCGAAACCCACCCATTTCCACACATCAGGATAAGGTCCTCAGCGGCTATGCCCCTGACTTTCTGGCTACAACTCTCTTGCATCTTCCTCTTCTATCTTTAGTACTTTTATGAATTCTTCATCCCCATACCAAATCCCTTTACTTACACGGTATTTCCAGCAACTCCTTTTCCTGACCAACCCCAGACTGACAACCTCTGACCTGTTTCCATTTCTCCAGCTGTGTTGCCTTCAAATCCAATCCATAAAGCTGTCGAACAAAGGTCTGGTTGTCCAATTTGCCTCCCTAAAATTACTTGGTGATTCCCCACACTACACAGGACAGCCTGTCCTTCTTAATTTGGCAGACAAAACCCTATGTGATCTGATTTGGCCCATACCGCTCACGATTTACTTCTCCTTCTTCTAGCCTTGTGCTTTGAGCTCTGAAATGTCATTTTCTTGTCATTCTTCACACACACACACACACACACACACACACACACGCACACACATTGTTTCTTGCTGTGCTATGTTGCTCACATCATACTCCCTGGTTGGAAGAACCTTCACATGCCCCACCACAATTTCTGTGACCAAGACCTTTTCCTTCCGTAAGGCTCACCTCAATAGTTATCTCCTTCTGACCTTTCCCACCACCCTTAGGCTGGGCTGAATGATCCTTCTCTCTGATGGGTTATTCTCTGCAGTCATCTCTACCACTCTTTTTACTAATTATCTATATAACTGCCTGCTTTCCCCTGGGCTGTGCCTGTCCTGAGGTTGACGGCCGCCATTACTCTTTGAATCCTAGATCTGGCAGAGGGCTTAACGGATGGTGAGCAAATGAATGAAGTAACTAATTTGCCAGCAGCAATAGTCTGACCCCGAACGATCAGAGGGGCTGGTTTGAGGCACGTTGGGCTACCAAGTATAGAAGGAGGAGCTGTCAAGGTAGAAGACAGGAGAGTGCAGGTTTAGACAGGCTAGAGCTCTTGTATGTCCCCCGGAGTTCAGTTCATGTCAGAGTATTAATGCCAAACTGGATCTCAGACCACGGGACAGAATTGCTGGTGGCATCCACTTAGGAGAAGTGAATGGACCACACAGCCATACCCATCTTCTTTGCCCCCTGGATGAATATAAGTCAGGGTTAGGGTTCTGAGCATTTACTGAACCACGTTGCTGAAAGATGAGCTTCTGGCCTGACTGATGGAACTCAGCCCTAATTTAACTTGTTAATCCAGGTAAAATTTCTCGTGTCAACACAGCTACTGGAAGCTCATGGTAAGGGACATGATAACCTGAAATGGCTATATACGTTTTCACACAGGTGCACGGGCTGAAAAGATGACTAGCAACGGCAGAATTTGAGAAGTTCCAGCTCCAGGAAGTAGAGGGTTTTCTTCCTGATGTTTCCATGTCAGGTTTAGTTTTCTCCTTTCTCTGTCGTCTCCCTGCTCATGTCCCCTTCTCCAAGATATATTTGCCAGTCACCGTTGACCTAACTATTTCAGAATAAGTGAACTGATGTAAGCATATCTGACTGAATTTCTTTTGGATATTCCTAATTGCAAACAGTCATTGAATGCCTATTTTGGGCCAGGCACTATTCTAAAATCTTTACACATGGTAGCTCATTTACTCTTCATAGCAAACTTTCTACCAGTGTTATGCCCATTTTTAAGATACAGAAACTGAGGCACAGAGCAGTTAAGTCATTTAGCTGGGATCACACAGTTAGCAAGCAGCAAAGCCAGGATTCAAATTGGGTGGTTTAAATCCACGGACCACATTGTAATCATTATGCTCCATTTTCTTCTCAGAAAACACTTTTAAAAAAATAACCTCACAAGAATGGAATGTCTTTTAGGAGGATTTCTCAGTAACCTCTTTTAGTAGAAGAAGCAAACACCTAGAAAAGCAGGCACTAAAACATGATGAAATTAGGAATCAGGAAGTCATTGTCTATGCATCTTCCTGGGTTTCCCTGAAAACCTTTACTAATGTTTCCCTCTGCATCAAATAAGAAAATAACTAGGGCTGCTGAATTTTGCTGCTGACACTATCAGCAGCAAAATTCTATTTTTATTTAACTATTTATTTATTTAGAGAAAGAGAATGAGAGAGAGAGAGAGAGAGAAGGAGAGAGAGAGAGAACAGGAGAGGGGCAGAGAGAAAGGGAGGGAGAAATCCCAAGCAGGCCCCACGCCCAGTGCAGAACCCGACACGGGGCTCGATCTCACCACAGTGAGATCATGACCTGAGCTAAAATCAAGAGTCAGACGCTCAGCTAACTGAGCCACCCAGGAGCCCCAGTACTTCCTTTTAAAATGATGAATGAAAGAAATTTAGAATGATGGCAGAAATACCTGAAAGAATGGAACTTTCAAAAGCACATCATCTTTAACATTTGACCTGTGGTTGGTCCCTTCTACCTTAGTTCATTACAATTTTACCTATAAGTGTACATAATTGGTTAGTTACCTTATGGCTTCTTTTCCATGGAACTCCAGAGGCACCGGTTCAAAAGAGTCATCAGGGTAATGCTCGGGATTGATTTCGTCCTCAAAGACTTCATGATGAGTGTTTCGATGTTGGGACCAAAATGAAGACTTTAGGAAAAACAGTGGTGAACACGGGTGGCCACCTTCATCTGATCAATCAAGGCACATATTGTTATACACTGAATCAATCATCTACATCAGTAAAGAAAGACATTTGTCCTAGTGAAGCCTGATGCCAGTTTTTTCTATACATTAATGATTTATTTTTTCCGGGCTTAAAAAAAAATTTTTTTTTAAAACATTTATTCATTTTTGAGAGGCAGAGAGAGACAGAGCACAAGCAGAGGAGGGGCAGAGAGAGAGGGAGACAGAATCCGAAGCAGGCTCCAGGCTCTGGGCTGTCAGCACATAGTCCAACACGGGGCTTGAACCCATGAACAGTGAGATCATGACCTGAGCCAAAGTTGGCTGCTTAACCAACTGAGCCACCCAGGCACCCCTAAAGTGTTATAAGGATTTTAAGTTACGACAGTGTCTTGGCTTTTGATGAAGTCTCAGCTCTGGTTCATCAAAATAAAAAAGCTTGTCAAAGAAGATAAAGTGGTAGCTGTTGGAAATCGTATGAAACATCAAGGACTTCCTCATTCTCGGGATTTCCAGACACTTGGATGTTTATAAAGAGAAGTTGTGTAAACTGATTCCTGCCATAGTATATGAAGAAGTATTTTTATAACATAGAAAAATGAACATTGAAAATAATGAGTATATTAGTCACTATAAATCCAAAGCCAATCTTTTCAAAGCCTGAAGAATAAAACAAAACAGAAAAAATAGTTATTAAGAACAGAGAGGTAGACAAAAGGCTGGATATTTGCTGGCATATAGGAAAATGGTAAAGAGGAAGAAAATTAAAATTAAGGGATAAGAAGTGGAAAGATGGGAAATATTAAAAACCTATGAGGAAAATGAAAGAAATACAAAGCAACATGTTTCATTTATTTGATTTTATAGAAAAAAATCTTTTTTCAACCAGAAAGAGAATCCTTAAAGTTTTTAATGGCCTCATGAAATTACACAAGGATTTTCATCAAGGCGGTTCATATCATTCCAAGGCAAAATGGATTTTATGTATAATTGACTAAAAATTGTTGGACATTCAAATGGACTTACATTTTAATGGTAAGAAAGGAGAATAGAGCAATAATTAATAGGAATTTCAGCTCTGGATCTAAAGATTCGAAGTAAATAAAATGAGATGGCATTTTAATGATGTCGCCACAAGATGGGAACTTATTCGTGATAGAAGGAGGAAATGTAATTGATTTCTCAGAGACTACAGGATAATTTAAACAGCAGAGAATCTTCACATCATGTTACACGACAAGCTATTACTAGAGGCAAATGTAAGGGGATAAACTTGAGCACCTACCACTGGAAAGAAAAGCTAGGGGGGAGGAGATACAAGACACAACTTCTAGAAGTGTGAAAACAGACAATGTTGGAGACATACAGAAAAATACATGGGGAAGGTACCTCTAGAAACTTGAACGTCCTCAAAAAGAGAAATGAAAAGAATCACATGCTGTGGTTCTAGAGATATAATGTGGGAAAGCAGAAATGCTCAAGAGTGAAAATATGTGGAAACATCTAGAGCAGAAGTAGCCAGAAAGGGAAATTATACTGTGGAAAAGCAAAGGAAACATTTTAAGATGCGGGGAACCAAAACTGAGAAATAAGTTCATGTTATTCATAGAAATCATGGCATTTAAAAGGAATACGTCGTAGTTGCATGAATTTGGGGTACTCCTGCTTTGCTGTCCTAATTAAGTGGCATTCTCTCCACTCCCCCAGTAGCCAAGACCAGAAACAAGAGCCACCCTGATCTCCTCCCTTTCTCACTTCCTCCAGCTCATACAGGATTAACTACCACATCAGATTGTTTCTCTCTCCTAAGCATCTCCTGAATCTGTCCTCCCCTCTATATTACACTGGTCTCCCTTTTGGTCCCCTTCTCTCTCTAACACAGATTATTACGATGTCCACCTGCTTTGAGCCCATTCTCCACACAGCTGCCAGAGTGATCTTCCTAAAACACAAATCTTATCAGTGAAAGGTCCTATAGAAATTAGATCAATCTATTGCCTGCACCAGAGGTTCTAAGGCTCTTGGATTTCCTGGGCAAATAATATTTTTTAAGTAAATATATTGCATTCATTAAGGACAGTTACAAACCTTCTATCTTGCTATGATCGCCACTGCAAAAGAGAAAAACCTATTTTCACTGCAAAAATATGGATATTTAAAGGCTATAATCTCAAAAAAAAAAAATAAATAAATAAAGGCTATAATCTCACCACGCGGAAGACAACTTCCAAAGGAAGAATTAAGGGACAAAAATAAGTTTCGCATGATTTCTCATTTCAACAAAAACAAGAGAAAACATGGTCAGGCATGACCACCAATACCGGAACTGCTCTGGAGAACCAAATCCCAAATTCTGCACAGGACCTCTCGAGGTGGCAGGAACAGACACCTACAGAGGGACTTCCTCGGAGGTTACCCTCAGCATCTTCGGGATCTTTACGTGTCATATCGCCCTGTGTATAGCTGTGCACAGACATGTGTATTTGGAGAAAATCTCCCCTTCCAATTTCTTGTTAGCTGGCTATTAATCCCTACCCTAAAACCACATCTCACAGCCAATCTATGCACTGGCTCTACCTAACGATTTTTAATTTCCCCTCCACTACGGCTGTCTCCCATTGCCGGGCACACATACTATTCCTTTAGGCTCCACAAAATTTCGTGCGCTCTTGTCCACCAGGTAAACTTTCTTATCCTTGAAGCGCAACTGAAATTCTTTCCTCCAACCTTTTCGTGACCCACCAACCTTAGAACTTACCCCATCAGAGAACCTTGTGTTATCCTCTCCTATCACGCTTCCTACGCTACATTTACTTACTAATTTACAGAAGCGTTTCCAGCGCTAACTGTGAAAGACTGCCGACCCACATAAATTTTAATAAGCAGTTATGTGCTAAACAGGTACACAGATGAAACCTGATATCTCATTCGTTTCGATTTCACGGGATATTTGGGCATAGGAAAAGAAGTATAAGTGTAAAAACATTTAAATATAACCTCCTCTCAAAGTGTGGGTTTGAAAGATGTTGATAGAAATTTGGAGTAAAGGAAACATAGAGTACCCAAATAAAAGGAAGTGAGATTGAATCAAATTTATGGGGCAAAAAAAGGAGGAAGAGAAGGAGGAGGTAGAGGAAGAGGCTGAGGAGAAGCGGATGGGGGGGTGGGGAGAAGGAGAAGAAGGAAAAGAGGAAATAGGTTTTTCACTGGAAGCTGAAGGAAAAAAAAAGAGGACATTCCCGTATTCCTTCATCTTATGTTTATTGAGAACTTCTTATGCACGAGCTGGTCTCTAGAAGGAAAAACACATTGTTTATCCTGAAGAAAGTTAAAATAGGAAGACAAACATATGCATTTATTTATTTCACCAGAAATTTATTGAGTACCTACTATGTGACAAAGACTACTCTAGACGCTTGGAGATACCAGTGTAATGAAAAGCAAACATTTTTTTTTTTCCTCACAGGACTTACATTCTAGACACAAAAGACAGGAAGTAAACAATAAACATAATGAATATTGAATTTTGGTAAAACAAAACCAAACACCAAGCAAAACCAAAAAATCAAAGGGGGGTGTTCAGTCAATTTCAAAGTTTTAATCCAAGTCCTGCTAACTCTGTTCTTGGACCAGTCATAGAACCTCTCCCGACCACTGTTCTGGCATTCTCTAAGATGTGAGGCCTGTTCCAAATGCTGAACTAAATACTGACTGCTAAAAATTTCTGGTTATGTTAATACATAGGAAAGGGAAAAAATTGAATTCCATTTTCCTGGACATAAATCCTACTTATTGTGCCTTCCCGTAGTGGAAGATGGAGGCTAGGGGAGTACCTGAAAAGAAAAAGTAAGCTAATTATGAATGCATAGAGAACTTAATAAGAAAAAAGTAGATATTTACCTATTAAAATACAAATTAAATTCTAGATGGAAATATCAGAGAAAAAAGTATTTTTTTAAGTTTATTTATTTTCAGAGACAGAGAGAGAGAGAGCATGAACAGGAGAGGGGCAGAGAGAGAGAGGGAGAGAGAGAATCTCAAGCAGGCTCCACACTGTCAGCACAGAGCCCTAGGAAGGCCTCGAGCCCACGAACCTTGAGATCCTGACCTGAGCCAAAGAGTCAGATGCTTAACCAACTGAACCACCCAGGCACCCCCAAAATTATTTTAAATGTAGAAAAAACACAAAAATTGAGGACAAATAGGTAATACGGCACAGAGTTGTGACAGGGGATAATTAACTTCAGAGCATTAACAACGATGTCTCCCTGGATTCACAAGATGGAGTTCCGACTTTATCTACGAGGCTCCTGGGCCTGGCAGGCTAAAAACAAATTGACTCGATAAACAATGGGTAAAGGAGAAAATAAGAAATTCCAAAGGAGAAAAGATGATGAGAAAATGGAGAAGAGCCTAGCCCCAGTTTAGCTGGGGCTTTGAAGAGTTCCGCAGAAAGGAATTTTTAAAACCACTGTCATGAGTGCAGACATCAGGAGAGCAGATCTGGGAGTTTAAGGTCCATTTTGCAGGCTTGAAATGACAGTAAATTTTTCTAATTACTCTTTTCTTTAAATGTTTGTTTATTTTTGAGAGAGAGAGAGAGACAGTATGAGCAGGAAAGGAGCAGAGAGAGAGGGAGACCCAGAATCGAAGCAGGCTCCAAGCTATCAGCACAGAGCCCCACACGGGGCTCAAACCCAGGAACCATGAGATCATGACCGGAGCTGAAGTCGGATGCTTAACCGACTGAGCCACCCAGGTGCCCCTCCAATTATTTTGACACTAGAATCAGCCAATTTTTGACTGTGACCTGCACAAGGCAAGGGCACATATTACCTTGGTTTTCAGGGGTTCCATATGCTATATGCTACTTTTAGTTCAAAGAAGAAATCTCATTTAATTTTAAGAACTTGTTTATTTACAAGGATAATTTTGCCAAATAATTTCAAAGGCAATTTGCTGAATGCATAAGAAATACAGTATTTCAAAATGATAGATGATGAAATTTTAAAATGAAATTATACTAATGGCACGAATAAAAGGCATAGGGGATAAAATCCTAAAATAATAGTGCAATAGAGGTGAAGAACAGGAAAAATGAAAGTCTGAAAGGAAACTATAAATATTTTAAAAACAGAATACCTGGATTAGAAACGAGGTAAAGAAAGACACCAAAATAATAGGGTTTGAGGGGCACCTGGGTGGCTCAGTCAGTTAAGGCTCTGGCTCTTGGTTTCGTCTCAGGTCATGATCTCACAGTTGGTGAGTTCGAGCCCCACATCAGGCTCAGCGCTGACAGTGTGAAGCCTGCTTGGGATTCTCTCTTCCTCTCTCTCTGCCCCTCCCCTGCTTGGGCACTCTCTCTCTCTCCCTAAATAAATGAATAAATAAACTTAAAAAAAATAATAATAGGGTTTGAAAAGGACAGACCTATTCATACTCTGACACATGAGAAGGAATTATGGATGACTACAGTTTGTGGATTTTATGTGGGCAAAAGGGAATAGAAGTATATTAGTTCCTGGGATTATATACGCATTCTATGTAGGAATTTGGTAATAATTTGATAATAATTTAAAAGTCATTTGTAGAGTTTATTTTACTAATTTTTGTAACACCATTAAAAGCATTCTCATTAGCCTGATTGTAAAAGATCATAAAAAGAGGTGTGCCTGGGTGGTTCAGTCAGTTGAGTATCTGACTTCAGCTCAGGTCATCATCTCCAGCTTCAGTGAGTTCAAGCCCCACATCAGGCTCTGTGCTGACAGCTCAGAGCCTGGAGCCTGCTTCAGATTCTGTGTGTGTCTCTCTCTCTGCCCCTCCCCTGCTCATGCTTTCTCTCTCTCTCTTTCAAAAATAAATAAACATTAAAACAAAATCAAACTGACTGGGTGGCTCAGTCGGTTAAGTGTCCGACTTCGGCTCAGGTCATGATCTCATAGTTCATGAGTTCAAGCCTCATGTCAGGCTCTGCGCTGACAGCTCAGAGCCTGGAGCCTGAAGATTCTGTGTCTCCCTCTCTCTCTCTGGCTCTCCCCTGCTCATGCTCTGTTTTTCTCTCGAGAATAAAGAAACATTAAAAATAAACATTAAAAAGGTCATGAAAAGAAGGAAAAGAAGAGGTCATCCATTAACTTTATTTAACTGTGTTTTTTCCTTCATATTCTTGAGATGCAGAAGAACACGTTTCCTAGAGCCAAATATTAGCAAGAGTTGTTTAATGAACTATCTTATCGTCCATTAGTTCAATTCAGGCACTAAAAAGCATCATCATAATCAATAGCTGTTATAGTTATTTCTTTCTCTTTCCCACCTACAACACACACACACACACACACACACACACACACACACACACACACACCCTACCTTTATAAAAATTAAAACCCAAAACAAATACAAGTTATTTTTAACTAAAATGTTTTAACCAACTAATTCTGGTCAGACCATTAAATAGTGGGATGAAAGCAAGGAGATGTTATTCTTTTGAAACTTTTTCCTTTTCTCTGCCATCAGAAAGGCTTCTTAAATCACAAGTAGACAAATATTAAGACATTGCCTTACAAGAAGCAAAACTGCTCTAAATTCAGCTTTAACCACAATATTACTTACCAGGCAAAGCTCGCTCAAAATATAACATTAGTATCAGATAGAGAAGAGTATCAAGTGCCAAAATGAAGAAAGTAACCATCATTACGTGTGACTCTCCAGACGGATCAGGAAAAGTAATGCCCATCAGGTAATAATCCATGTGTGAAATCTGACATTAAAAAGAATAAAATAACAGTTAGATGAACCCATAAAGCTAAAGGTTTTTTTAATTAAATGGTACTGCCTAGACAAATATAATTCATATCTTAATAGCCTTTTTTTCAAACACGCACAGTGAACTTGTTAGTAGTGTTGCTTTTTACAAATAAAATTGTCACAAGAGTGGGAAATGCTATAGAAGAAAGTCAAACAACCGAAGAATAGAAACTTGACGGACTAATTGATTATCACAGAAGGTTTGAAGAAGGAGATTTAGAGAAGTGGACAAAACTAACATATTCTAGGAAGAGAAACTCAGAGTGGGCAGTGAAATTAGAAGACATTTAAAGGAAATATAAAAATGCTGAGGATAAGATATTGTGGAAACATTATAGGATCAAACAAATATTGAAGACTCGAAGAGACTAATTTTAAAGATAATAAAGATAATAGCTCGCATTCCCACAGCATGTGTCAGGGACTGCTCTAGCATTATGCGTGTACAATAACACGCTCAGCCCTCACATTTACCCCCATGTATAAAGGTGACTTCTACTCACATCCCCATTCTACAGATTGAGGTGCCTTCTACTCACATCCCCATTCTACAGATGAAGAAAGGGAAGCTACGGAAAGCAAGGTTACCCAGCTGGTACGTGGGCAGAGCTGAGCCTGATTCCTGCACTCGGTCTCCACTTATTACTCATTATTACTCATAACCTCCACACTTAACTGCCTCTTTAAAATGGGCACACAAATCAGGGGCGTCTGCGTGGCTTAGTCAGTTGAGCGCCCGACTTCGGCTCAGGTCATGATCTCACAGTTGGTGAGTTTGAGCCCCGCGACGGGCTCTGTGCTGACAGTGCGGAGCCTGCTCGGGATTCTCTGTCTCCCTCTCTCTCTGCCCCTCCCTCACTAGCTCTCTCTCTCAAAAATAAATAAAAACATTTAAAAAAATTTAAATGGGGACACACATCAGTAAAACTGCGTGGTCGGATACCAGGCAATTCTTTTTCTACTTTATATTTTCTAGGATTTTACAAATGATCCATGTGCCTTGTTTATTACTTGGATGAGAACTGACAACAGAATACAGCAGAACTTCTTGAAATAGAGGGTGACTGGTCACTAAGTTTCATGAAGTACCAAACTCTTCCATTTTGAAAATCTAATAAGTAAAACCGTAAAATCATTGTGTTCTTTACCTGAGCCATTCCGGCAGTGAAGGCAAAGGGGCTAAAAAGACTTAAGATCCATCCCAGAGATGAAGGAAGTTGTCTGTACAATACAGTGAATCCCAGACATCCCCAAAATGTAGTGAAGAGAAACCCGACCAAACTGGTAAGGACGGGTTTCTTTATCAACACGCTCAGGAGGAAAGCCAATGCTATCTGAAGGAAGAAAGAAGAGTGCCAATTGGTATTTTTTTTCCCTTTGGGAATCATTTCGATTAATCAGTTGCTCCCATTGTCAACAAACTCTCTCAAAACATATAGAAAACATGATATCAAATTAGTGACTATGCCATACCAACATCCTGAAGAAACGTCATTTGTTCACATATCTGAGACACGAAGCAGGTAAAGAGATACGTGTTGTCCACTCACCAAGGACAGGCCATATAGGACAAAGAGTGTGACGATCACCAGGAAGCCAACAATCACTACAGTTTTGCTCAGCGTTATGATCAGAGCCATAGCAATGGACAGGATAAATACGAAGCCTGCATACATTAATCCCCAGGAGAGCCTACGGTAGAAACAAGTTGTTAATTCAGAATATCACACACATACAAATGTTTGAAGAGGCAATAGAACATGCGCAGTGGTTGTGAGTTCAAGTTCTGAGAGCAAACACACCAAGGTCAAATTCACTCCAAAACTGTGGTTGTGCACTCTCTAACCATGTGATTATGGGCAAGTGACTTTTCCTTTCTCATCCTCATCTATGAAAGGGAGTGAAACATGGAAGCTGCCTCATAAGGGCAGTTCGAGGATTAAACAAGATACTGCGCATGAACCCTTAAGCTTCGCTGTTATTATAATTACTTCCCAACTGTTGAACGAATTGAAACATTCATATAACGATGTATAATCTGATTCTTGCAGTCAAGTGACTAAAGAAATATGAAATGGAAATACATTAATCTCACATTTAAACTTCCTTATACTAAACTTCCTTTTGGTATAAAACTTTTCTTAATGTTTAATTGAAATCTCTCATATTTAAGTAAAGCTCATTTTTTAATCATTTTCTTTTGTCCTCCTGTGACTTTTGACATTAACCAGTCAGCACATTGCTTTTACGAATTAGAAGACCACAGTGCACCTAGGAAGCACAGAACTAAAATAAGGCAAAAGGTCTCACGGGCATTAGCACTGTACAATGGTGATCCTATATCACCATAGCCAAAGCATGGTTGTTTGTGAAAATTTGTGGAAAAAAATGGAAAGGTATGTTTAAACACGAAAATAGCTCTCGCTTTTGAAAACTGGCCTTTCATGAAATACTAATAAACTGCCAAGTACCTTTTATATTTACATAGACCTTTCAGCACTTTGTATAAATAATGTATTTGAAATCCTTTTTTATAATCTTGTGTAGTACATAAATTAAGTTGTTACTATCACTGGTGAATAGCATTTTCATGTATACGAAAGGTAAGCTTGAATGATTATAGACTTTTATCCAAAGGATACAGGAGTGCTAATCCATAGGGGCACATGGACCCCAATGTTTATAGCAGTGCTTTCAACAATAGCCAAATCATGGAAAGAGCTCAAATGTCCATCAACGGATGAATGGATAAAGAAGATGTGGTTTATGTATACAATGGAATACTATTTGGCAATGAGAAAGAATGAAATCCTGCCATTTGCAACAACATGGATGGAACTGGAGGGTATTATGCTGAGTGAATATGTCAGTCAGAGAAAGACATATCATGTTTTCACTCATATGTGGAACTTGAGAAACTTAACAGAAGACCATGGGGAAAGGGAAGGGGAAAAAAAACAGCTTCAAACAGAGAGGAAGGCAAACCATAAGAGACTCTTAAATACAGAGAACAAACTAAGGGTTGATGGGTGGTGAGGGAGAGGGGAAAATGGGCGATGGGCATTGAGGAGGGTGCTTGTTGGGATGAGCACTGGGTGTTGTATGTAAGTGATGAATCACGGGAATCTACCCCCCAAACCAAGAGCACACTCTATATACTGTATGTCAGCCAACTTGATAATAACTTATATTTAAAAAAAATATCCAAAACATATAAAGAACATGACTTAATATTAAATACCATCTGAGGGAAAAAAATGATTATAGCTTTCCCGGCAAGGAAGTTCCTCAGAAAACTAACAACAGAACTACCAAATGATCTAGCAATTCTAGTTCTGGATACTTATCTGAAGGAAATTAAAACCCTAACTCAAAAAGAGATCTGCACCCCCATTTATTGCAGCATTATTTACAATAGCCAAGCTGTGGAAGCCTAACTGTCCATCAATGGATGAAAGGACAAAAAAATGTGATAGGTAAGAGAGATATCTATATAGGCATACAGAGATACGCAAACAGAATATTATTCAGCCAGAAAGAAGAAGGAAATCTTGCCATTTGCGACAGCATGGATGGATCTTGAGGGCATTATGTTAAGTAAAGTAAGTCAGACAGAGAAAGAGAAATCTTACATAGTCTCGCTTATATGTAGAATCTAAAAGAAAAAACACACACATAACAAAAAACAAACTCATAGATACAGAGAGAACAGATTGGTGGTTGCCAGAGGTGGGGGTGGGGAGCAGGCGAGATGGGTGAAGGTGACCAAAAAGGACGGACAAGTTATAGAGTAAGTCATGGGACTGTAATACACAGCTTAGTGACTATAGTTAATAACATGCTATTATCTACTTGAAAGTTGCTAAGTGAGTGGATCTTTAAAGTTCTCATCACAAGAAAGAGATTGTAAACCTGTGTGGGGGATAGATGGTAACTAGACATACTGTGTGATCATTTCACAATATATACAAACATTGAATCATTATGTTTTGCACATGAAACTAATATAATATTAAATATCAATTATATCTCAATAAACAAGAACATAGTCTTCCTCTCATGCTCTCATTACTTGCTTTGAAATTTTAAAAATCTTTTATAAGACTAAACACCTAACAATGTTATTCAATTAAGTTTTGAAGACAGGGTAAATCTTCATACATGGAAACATCTACTCCTAATACTTAAGAGTATTTGTTTTTTTTTAAAGAGCTGGTCATAGATTGGGGTAAAGAGAACGTGAAACATGACGATTAGTTAAAAAGAAAAGAAATGAGAGACAATGGACAATATTACGTTCAATGAGTTAATAAGAATATTAGACGTATGTAAATTCCAATACATGTATAAAAGCATGAACCAACTCAAATACAATTATTTCCTATAATACATGCTTTTGTCATTTATAAATCGCGAGTGGGAATATAACATAGTATATCCACTCTGGAAATCAGTTCGGCAGTTTCTTATAAAACTAAATTACCATGCAAGCCAGAAATCATACCACCAGGCATTTACCTCAGAGAAATGAAAACTTATGTTCATATAAATAGCTGGACATCAAGGTTCATAGCAGCTTTATTTGTAATACTCCCAAACCGGAAACAACTCCTCTCTTTTTCAAAGGTTGAACAGCTACACAGAGGTATGGCCAAACAAACAGAGATATTGCTACAATGGAATAGTCCTCAGCAAGAAAAAGGAGCGAACCATTGATAAATACAAACTTGGATGAAGTGCTTGGAAATTGGACTTGGAAATTGGACTTAGTGGGTGGAAAAAAAGCCCCAAAAGGTGATGAACCATGTGATTCCATTTATGCAGCATTCTTGAAATGTCAAAATTATAGAAATGGTGAACAGATTAGTGGTTAGCAGGGGTTAGGGGTTGGGGGATAAGGAAGAGAGTTGAATGTGGCTATAATAATGGAACAATGGAACTGTTCTGTATCTTAACTATATCAATGTCCATAATTTAACTGTATTATGATATGATACGATAGTTTTGCAAGATGTTATCCTTAGGGGAAACTGGGTAAAGAGGACATGCAATGTGTTTCTTAAAACTGAGTATGGGGGCACTTGGGTGGCTCAGTTTGTTAAGTGTCTGACTTCAGCTCAGGTCATGATCTCACGGTTTATGAGTTTGAGCCCCGTGTCGGACTCTGTGCTGACAGCTCACAGCCTGGAGCCTGCTTCAGATTCTGTGTTTCTGTCTCTCTCTGCCCCTCTCCCCCTCTCTCAAAAATAAATATACATTACAAATTTCTTTAAAACTTTGTATGAATCGGGGCACCTGGGTGACTCAGTCAATTGAGTGTCTGACTCTTGATTTCTGCTCAGGTCATGATCTCAGGGTCATGGGACTGAGCCTCCCATCAGGCTCTGAGCTGAGCATGGAGACTGCTTAAGATTCTCTCTCTCTCTCTCTCTCTCTCTCTCTCTCTCCTTCTCTCCTGCTCACTCTCTCTCTCTCTCTCTCTACAATAAAATTGGAAAAAACTGAGTATGAATCCACTCCAAATGAAATGTTTAATTAGAAAAAATTGTAGTTACTTGTAGAACTAAGACTACACGATGTTTTATTTATTTTTTAATGTTTTTATTTATTTTTGAGACAGAGAGAGACAGAGCATGAGCAGGGGAGGGGCAGAGAGAGAGGGAGACACAGAATCCGAAGCAGGCTCCAAGCTCTGAGCTGTCAGCACAGAGCCCGACGCGGGGCTCGAACTCACAGACCGCGAGATCATGACCTGAGCTAAAGTCAGACGCTCAACCGACTGAGCCACCCAGGCACCCCTACACGATGTTTTAAAAGGAGAAAGTGTGTTTTGTATTCTGTCAGTATAGATGCATAAACTATAAACAATTGGGGGGGATTGGGAGAGACTGTTGGAAAACAGTACTTTGTTTTCAGTTAGTGTATTGAAGTAATACTATTCATATGGTTAGACCCATTATATATATATTTCTGGATAAAACAAATGAATAATTAGGGATATTCTAATTCTCACCTTCTCTGTATGTCTCAGTGCAAAGGAAAGGAGACCTAGTAGAAATACGGGAGAGGTTAAGTAAATGCTTTTCAACTATATTTGACTTGTAATTATCAGTATGAATTCATAAGACATTTATCTTTAATTGTGTGTGTGTTATTCTATATGAAAATGTAGAATACATATCATTATTCTATCTCTTCTGTTGACAAAGGCTAGAAACAATGACCAATCCAATAAATATCCAAAAAATATTTCTAGTATGCAATGTTCTTTTTTTTTTTTTTAACGTTTATTTATTTTTGAGACAGAGAAAGACAGAGCATGAACGGGGGAGGGTCAGAGAGAGGGAGACACAGATTCTGAAACAGGCTCCAGGCTCTGAGCTGTCAGGACAGAGCCCGACGCGGGGCTCGAACTCATGGACCGTGAGATCATGACCTGAGCCCAAGTCGGCCGCTTAACTGACTGAGCCACCCAGGTGCCCCCAGTATGCAACGTTCTTGACATACTTTTGCCAACTAAAAGAAATCTTGCCACACAAAGTAGCAAGAAATTTATTTTTTAAAAAATCCGCTTGGAATCTTGTCAAAAGGAATCTGAAACTAACCTTTGACTCTCTTTGGCCAAAGATGGGACAATTTAGGGTTCAATAAGAATAATAATTACAGTGGCTTGAATCCTATTAGGCATATTCAGATCCATGAGTTTTTAACGGTATTTAAAAAATCAGTCATCTTTGAAGAATGTTAGGGGAACAGCTAATTATTATCTAATAAAGGAAAAAAATCAAGCAAAAAATTCTGTTTTCAATCATTTGTTTTATCCCTTTGTTTCCCTGTTCTACCCTCTTAAAAAAAATTAGTCCCAATAGGAGCTAATCATAATTCATGTGTTATTTAAATCAAATTCTCTTAATTGTTAAGATAATTATGGCTCATAGAACTGAAATTGCTAGAATTTCATATAACAGATATGTATGGTTATAAAGAGAGTGCTGTAAATAATTCTCATGATCTATTCACAGTGTTTTATAGAAGAAATTACTCTGGAGATCCTTTGAAATTTCTGCACATATTTTGAAAAATCTGTATTCTTGAGCCTTATTTGGGTTAAGTAGATTATAGCAAACTTTGTGTGTAATCAGGGAGAAAACGTAAGAGTGTAAAATATACAAGAATGTGGGGACTTTATAAGAAATAAATCAGTTTTACTCCAATAACTGGGATGCCTGCATTTGGTAATGGTATTCTCTTGGAAGTTAGATTGTCAAAGCCATACTTTTTAATTCATAATATTTCATTTTAAAAATCTCTTTTCCTTGTCTTTGATGAGAACCAGGGTGAAGAGCATATTCACAAACATTCTCCCCAATAGCACACAAGAGTAGCCAATTTTTAAAAATCTCTAGCCAATGTAAATCCTGCTAACCTGGACAGTTCTATATCAGGAAAACCTTCTGCTGTGTTTTTTCTCCATTTGAGGCACTTAGAAAGTTGGATCCATACGTAACGTTTTTCTTTTTCTTTTTTCAAAAACACTAAAGACAATATGATATGCATTTCTGTTGGCACATTTCACTAACAGCTTTTTCTATCAAGGGAAAAATATCACCTTGTCACTAATTTCCTTTTATTAATCTTTTTGACTTATGTAGCATAGTGGCTAAAAGAAGGGATTTTTCTTAGGTAAAAATCTTACCTTTCTGTGCCTTGGTCTTCTTACTTGTGAATAAGGATCATAGCACTATGAACTGTGAGTGATCCCTGGAATATGTTAAGTTCAATGTTTGCTGCTATGACTGTTTGTATTATATGCTATCTCAAAGTGTATGGGAAAAGGGTCAATAGATAAATGGAGACAGAGAGAGTCATTTTACTATGCGCCTTGTGCCTTATAAGCACCAACACTGTCTGTGCTAGGTACTTAATTATTTTTTAAACTTTTTTAATGTTTATTCATTTTTTGAGAAGGAGAGAGACAGAGAGAGAGTGCAAGTGGGGTAGGGGCAGAGAGAGAGAGTGGGACAGAGGATCCAAAGCAGGTTCTGTGCTGAAAGCACAGAGCCTGACGCGGGGCTTAAACTCCCAAACTGGGAGATCATGACCTGAGCCAAAGTCGGACGCTCAACCAACTGAGCCACCCAGGCGCCCCTTTTAAAGTTTTTTCTAATGTTTATTTTGGGGAGAGAGAGAGAGAGAGACAGGTCATGAATGGGGGGAGGGACAGAGAGAGAGGGAGACACAGAATCTGAAGCTCCAGGCTGTGAGCTATCAGCACAGAGCCTGACACAGGGCTCGAACCGACAAACTGTGCTATCACTACCTGAGCCGAAGTCGAACACTTAACCGACTGAGCCACCCAGGTGCTCCTGTGCTAAGTACTTTAAACATATTGTCTCATCTAATCCTTTGTCCCACCCAAAGAATATCTTTATTGACCACCTATATGAATTGGTTTTAATAACATTGTGGTAAATTAGTTTGCTGTTCAAATTTTTCACTCCCTTCTTCCCTGTTTCACTTCCATGAAGGGATATATTACCTGTATCACTGATCTTGGGCTTGGATATTTGGCCTGTTTTGGTTTTGGAGTGGGCAGAATATACTTCTTTGCCTCTTGACTTTGGATTTGTCCACATGACTTGCTTTGATGGACGGAATCTTATCAAATATGACTCGAGCAGGAGCCTGAAATGTGCGTGTGCAGTGAGATTTGCTCTCTTGCACTTTTGCGATTAGAGGAGAATATGTCGCTGTACTGCTGACCCATGGAGGTTGAGAGGCACGTGGGAAGACTTGGGTGAGACCTAAATGTGGATCCACACCCAGCCAGGCCCAGACGAGATCTGCCAGCCTCCAGCCATGCCACAGACAAATGAGAAGGAATGAATGATTGGTGTTTGAGGTTACTGGGTTTTGGGGTGCTTTTTTTTAGTTTATGTATTTACGTTGACAGAGAGTGCACATGCGTGTGCTGGGGAGGGGCAGAGAGAGAAGGAGAGAGTATCCCAGGCAGGCTCTGCACTTACGGAGTCTGAGGTGGGGCTTGAACCCACAAAATGCAAGATCGCGACCTGAGCTGAAGTTGGACACTTAACCGACTGAGCCACCCAGGCGCCCCTTAGGGTGTTTCGTTTTACGGCATTTTTCTGGCAATAGCTAATTGATAACAAGCACCCTATTTCCTATTCTTCAACTCTGGGAAACATAAGCACAGTCCTTACTTATTTTCAACTGCCAGCATCTTAAAATGCAATAGAACTGAGCGAATTGCTTAATTGAATGCACACAACAAAAATTCCTGACTACATCTAACTTTCTTTTATAACCTAATGGGTTTCTCTGTTTTTTTAAGGGGTGATACACAGGCAAAGAAGCAACATAACTCACCAGAATGCTGACTCCCGGAGACCCATCACTGCCATTAGCTTCTTATGCTTCTTTCTTTCCTTTGTAACGTTTAATGATGTGGAGTATACAAAAGGGGAGAAATAAACTATACAAATAAAAATAAACCACGTATTTATAACTTCTCCCTTAGAAACGAAAGATGGCATCCTCATATTTATTCCAGTAACTGATGTCAGCGTCTCCATCACAGAATGATTTGTTGTGAGCTAAATTGGGATGTTAAACAGATGCATTACCTTAACTATAGAAAGATACATTAGCAAAAAAGAAAAATATCTTAGAAAACCAGACACATTTTCCTTCTTTCCATCTTCAGTATTTGCATATTTCCATTGTTTAAGATATGGTGAACTATGAATATCATGAGAACGGTCTTGATGACTTTTGGGATTAGTTGACATCACTTCTAAGAGCTGTTTTAGAAGTTGCTTGGATGTCTATCATGCTATGATAGTATACTATGATCGGTGATGGAGTGATAGCAGGGATCCACAGGAACACTCCTCACTCTCATGAAGCTTTATATTTCATGGGGGGGGGGGGCGAGAAGGAAGGGGAGATATCAGATAACTCACTGCACAATCAATTGTTTGATGATACTTGAGCAATTGTCTTAACAGAGAAGCAGAGTGCGCCGTGAGATGAAACACAGGCAAGGCTTCCCTGAACAAATGACATTTATGTATATAATGATCCTACCTAAATAAAGCTGGGGGGCGTGTGGAGAGTTGAAGATAGAGAAGAAAATCTGGGCAGAGGAAACAGCATGTGCAAAGGAAAGGAGTGTAGAATGTCAGAGGCACAGGAGACAGGTCCTTGAAGCAAAGCTGATGGCAAGAGAGAGGGAGGGAGGGAGAGAGAAAGAGGGAGAGAGAAAGAAGATGGGGCCAAAGAAATAAACTACTCCCATAGGGCAGGCAAAAGGTGATAAAAGATAAAAGACGGCGAAAGCCAAAAAATGGCTTCGACTAGTGCTGGTGGTGGAGTTAAGTACACGGATTTCAGCTTAGAATGAACAGGGCTAGATGGCAGATTGGATGTAATGGGTGAGGCAGAGGAAATTTTCTCTAATTGCCCAGTTTCTAGTTGGTCACCCAGGTGGGTAGCTTTGGCATTCACTGAGATAGGAAAACTTTTGAAAGGCTCGGCCACATTAAGAGAAAAACACTCATATTCAGCTTTGAACATACTAGTCTGAATTGTTTAGGAAGCATCAAAGTAGAGATATTCTGTAAGCAGATACACAGAACGAGAGCAGAGGTTAGCCAACTATGGTCCATGGACCAAATCTGGTCCACCACTTGTCTTTGTAAATAAAGTTTTATTGGAACGGAGCCATGCTCATTTCCCTATTGTCTATGGCTGCTTTCACATTACAACAGCTGAGTTCAATACGTGCCATAGTAAACGTTGGGCCCCAGAGCCTACAGTATTTATGATCTGGCCCCTTACAGAACAAGTTTATGGGGCACCTGCGTGGCTCAGTCAGTTAAGTGTCTGACTTCAGCTCAGGTCATGATCTCACGGTTCGTGGGTTTGAGCCCCGCGTCGGGCTCTGTGCTGACAGCTCAGAGTCTGGAGCCTGCTTCGGATTCTGTGTCTCCCTCTCTCTCTCTGTGTTTCCCTCTCTCTCTCTCTCTCAAAAATAAATAAACATTAAAAAAAATTTAGAACAAGTTTGTTGGTTTGCAAGTCGACTTAATCAGCATGTAAACTGTAATTAAAGTTATGGAAATGAATAACATTGTTTAGAGAAAGGACAGAGGTTGGAGAAAGATGGCCTAGGTTAGAACCGTGTGGAACCACAGATATAAAGAAGCATGAGTATGAAGTTGGATACACTGGCAAGAAGACTGAAAAGGAAGGGCTAGAAAAGTACACGAAGACCAGGTAAAGGCTATGTTATTTAGTTAAAAGATCAATTAAGATAAGGGATGAAAAATGTCAGCCATTAATCAACATGGGAGTTGTTACCAACCTAAGAAAATGCCATTTGGGTGGTATGGTGTGAGACAGAAGTCATTCTGAGTTGAGTCGGGCCTACATGAAAACAACTCTTTCAAGAAACTTAGCTGTTAAGAGGAGGGAGCTAGAGAGTACTTGCCTGAGGAGGAAATAAGGAAAGGTCCTGATAATACTTGGAGAAATTAATAATTTTAGATCCCAAAGAGAAGACTCTAGAGGAAAGGGGGAAGTTGAAGAAAGAGGAGACAGAAGGGAAAAGCCATTGAGCAACCTTCCTGATAATGTTGGAAGGAACAGGATTCAGCCTGTGAATTGAGGAGAGACATTAGAGAGGAGGTAGAAGGAAAAGGATGGGTGTTGTGAGTAGCGGGTCTGTAGTTGAACAGGCTTTGCGTCGGGAAGTTGGGGATATTCCCATCCGTCAGCTTCTTTTTCTCTGGGAATAAGAAGCAGAGAACAATCCCTTAAGAGTGTGGGGGCGAGGCAGAAGAAGATAGGGAAATACTGAAGATATACTGAAGATATAAAGCAGATAGAAAATACCGAAGATATAAAGCAGATCGCTTAAGTTTGACACTTACTTCTATAATTGCAGCATTAATCGCAGTTTGAAAAGCCACAAACCCATTTTGCCAGTATCTCGCCACGTAACAAAAAATGTCATCATGCATATCCCAACAGTGTTCTTGAAGGAAAGACAAAAACATGCCGTCGTTGTGCAATGCCACCAATACATGGGGATTAAGACCTTTCACTTTGGCTCTAGAGTGAAATGTCTACAGGCCCGCTCAGAGCCCATGGATATACAGTCTAGAGCATGTTTAAAGCATTTCTGCAAAACTGGCAGAAAGAAGCGTATTAGTGCACGGTGGCCACAATCATTGGACTCCTCCTACAGGAAAGACTGATCACTAAGTGCAGGAATAAAAAGTACATTACTTTTTTTTTTTATTTGATCAATGTTTCTATCATTCGTTACCAACTGGGGATTTGATGAAGTTGCAAAACAGATTGTATAATTCTTCTATAGTTACCTGAGTGTTCAGAGTGTTCTTCTGCAATTGAAAATCCATATGCCCAATTCAACTTCAGCTGATATGAAAAAGTATCGTTAAACACAACTCCCACCATTTCATGATGGCTTTCTAAAAGTACTGTATCCATCATTTCTTTATCAGCAACCCCAATGGTTTTTCTTCCTGCCGCACATGAAAAAATATAAAGGATCATATCAGCTCGTCACTAGAGAACACAAAACCAAGTTGTAATTGTTTATTAGGCGTCACATACCATCCCTGAGTAGGTGCAAAGTACCTACTGAAAGTCTTTCCTATTGTTTTACGCTCCGTAAATATGTGAAAAGAGGTAAATGACATAATGTCTTTTCAAAACCAGTAGTTACAGTCCACCTACAGGTTCTTTGGAGTTAAGAACCGTTTGTAAGAATTAAGCTCAGAACGTTCATAAGGGATGAGTTTATAATCTGTAGAAGTAATCCATCCAATAAGTGGATAATTAATCCATTACTAGTGGAAGATTTGGAAACCTCTGATGTCCAATTTATGATCTCCTATTTAAATACTTTTTTATACTTTCATGTATCATGTTCTAAAATTTTCTCTAATTTTAACACAGTACTTAGAGCTCACTCAGGATGATGTCTGCATGAAGAGGAGAACATACTCAATTTCATAGTGTAGCTATATCTTTCAAAACTACTCATCTTTCCAAACATGAAGCAAGGTTGTGAAATTAAAAAAAATTTTTTTTAATGTTTATTTACCTTTGAGAGAGAGAGAAAGAGTGAGAGCAGGGGAGGGGCAGAGAGAGAGGGAGACACAGAATCCAAAACACGTTCCAGGCTCTGAGCTGTTGGCACAGAGCCCAACGTGAGGCTTGAACTCATGAGCCATGAGATCATGACCTGAGCCGAGGTCAACGCTTAACTGACTGAGCCACCCAGGCAGGTACCTCAAGGCTGTGGAATTTTTATGAGAACAATGCTAATTTCACTGCTTTTCTCTAGAGGTATACAAATAATGCCAAGGTCCAAACATGAGTATTTGGGCTGAACAGCACGAGTCAGACAAATGTAGAATGAGGTGTCATGAGAGGAGCTATGACCAGAACAGGCTGGCACGACAGCTGAGTTGCGGGCTTCTATTAGAAAAGGATAGATGGACCCAGTGGGCCATGAGACTCCAAGGACTAAAAGCAGCAGAGAGCTGGGGCGCCTGGGTGGCTCAGTCAGTTAAGTGCCTGACTCTGAATTTTGGTTCAGATCATGATCTTGCAGTTTGTGAGATCGAGCCCGTGACAGTGGGGAGCCTGCTTGGGATTCTCTCTCTCTCCCTCTCTCTTTGCCCCTCCTAACTCACACACTCTGTCTCAAAATAAGTAAATAAACATTTTTTAAAAAGGCAGCAAAGAGCCTACACTGTGCAGGCGGGGAGACTAATCCCTGTGGCTTTTGGAAATGCTTCCCAAGTTAAAAAGAGATGTGGTAAATGACCAAATAGGGGAGGCATGGAAAACCAGATCAGGGTAGAATGAACCCTGTTCAGTCAGAGCACATGGCCGATGTGGGTAAGGGAGACAGGCAGAAGTCAGAGATCCAGAAGCTGCCATGAAGAATCACAAAAAAATGGAAGAAAGTGGTCGGGGATAAAAAGTGAAATCATCTAGAATATGCTTCAAACTTGTTTTCCTATTCCCACCTTACTTTTTGGAGTACAGAACATACACTAATGATGACCCACAACAGCACAGATTTCAAGGATGAGAGGGCTGAAGGGAGTGTGTGTGATTTGAAAAACCCCAGGTTAAGCCGATTTCACTTCTCACCCACCTACCCTCACCTGTAACCCTACACCAACCCCCACATGGCATATAGAATAAAGGTCCTTGCCCCAGTTGAGAAATACTGACCCATAGGCTAGGCAAATAAACTCAATTTGCACAATAAACTTCAAGTTAAACATGTGCAGATTGCATAATAATGAAACACTGGTCATTGGGCAACACACCGTTCATAAACGAAGCCGAAGACATCTTATCGATTATCCTCTGTGTCATATTAGTGACTGGGGCATATGCCACCACCAGATCAGAGTCATTAAATTCATCCACACGTCCCAGGACACGAGGAGGCTGTTCAGGAAGATGGGTCGCTCTGAAGAATTCCGAAAAGATGCAAAAATATAGCCCAAGAAGCAATGTTATTGTCCATTCCTCCAGTACACAAAAGAAAAAACGAGTCAAGTTATGATGTGGTCCAGATACCAAGAAACATGCAAACACATTTGAGGACAGAAAGTACTATCATTGAGCATTGAGTTTCATTTCTCTCTCCGACTTTTGCCTTCCCCAAATACCAGTTTCAAAAATACACAACTTTGAAATCATATCAAACACGCCCATTGATCTTAACCCACTAACACAGCATCCCCAGTAGTGAGCCACTATTGAGTGTATGCCCTCATACGTGATGCAATATAAGTGCGTAGCATCACATATGAGATATTCCTGCCAAAAATGCTCAGCCTGAAGCTAATCCCATCTTTCAACCTAATTTTCTGTTTAAAGAAACGTAGAAGGCAAAGGAATGAATTAAATGACAGCATGAGTGGCAATCAGATAGATCCAGAACATGAATATTCAACAAGGTATGAGATGGTCTCATTGATTCCTGGCTTATCGAAACTAACTATAAAAGAATTTTTCAGGAAATTTTAGAAAATTGAACTTGAGATGATCGTATGCAATTTTGGCTAATTTTGTGAAGTGTATTAGTAGTTATGTAGAATAGGTTTTTAATTCTTGTAGGTTCTAGCTGAAGGATTTTTTAAATGTTTATTTATTATTTTTTGAGAGAGAGAGAGCGAGAGAGAGAGAGAGCGCACAAGCTGGGGAGGGACAGAGAGAGAGGGAGACACAGAATTGGAAGCAGGCTCCAGGCTCCGAGCTGTCAGCACAGAGCTCAATGCAGGGCCTGAACTCACAGACCGTGAGAGTATATGACCTGAGCCGAAGTCAGAAGCCCAAACCACTGAGCCATCCAGGCGCCCCATATCTTGAAGAGGAGAGACACAAAGATAAAGAAGGCAAAGTTGCCAAGAGGTCAACCCTCGTCAACTCTGGGTTGCGGGTCAATAGGATAGGATGTGGCTTTATTTCTACATTTTGAAATTTAAAACATTTTTGATAAGTTGCCTTTAAAATTCTGGTGACGTGATTACCAAAAATGTACCCCTCATCGATACAGCAGCTGAAATATTAGAACTGAATTGTTTCAAGAGCACTCACAGAGAAAGCAAACAACGATCTGAACTCTGCCAACTCCCGGTGAAATGTTATTTGCTATTTTTAAACAGAATACAGCCTCAACGTGACCAAGACAGCCCCAGATACATCTCAAGGTAACATTTAGCAAATGTCTTCACCCTAATGTCTATGCCCTTATGCGAGGAACTCAACAGAATGCAAAGATACTGACAGAGATCGATCTGGCTGCTCCCTGAAACCACTCTGTGTTTACAAAAAGCATAGTCTTGAAAAGATCCCAAAAGAGTTCCCTAATTTTTCCTCATAGATTTTTTTCGCTCAGCCCTCCTAATTAATAGAATCTTAATCCAAACATCCCCGTAGAGTACAATGGTTTACTCATTTAAAATCTATCTCATTTTGCCTAACTTGTTTCATTTTTTTCCCCCTAACACTGAAGTTGGCTCAAAGTAAATCAGAAACATAAATCAAAGTAATGAAGTAAATCAAAGTAAATGAAACGTTACTTTGTTTTTCAGGAGCTATCATCTGAGTCCTTCAGTTAAATCTCATCAATTCACCATAAGTATTATCCTTTTCTGCAATATATCTTATATCTTATTATGCAATATTTGCAAAATGTTTTATTTAGAACTCCAAATCAACTAGCCTGTGGAATGTGAACATAAAAAAGCAACACAAACAGCATAATACTAAATGATGGTTTTCATTCACTAAATATGGGAAAATAGACATTGTGACCCATACCGATAAGCTCTCTTTTTTCATTCTCCATTTTTTAAGGAAATTCTTGTATAAAAGGGCCTGAGTTTGTTGATACACGCTTATCTTTTTTTTAATCATTTTCTTCTGTTCATGGAAAGAGAGGGTGAAGTAAATATTGCACAGCAGTAACTAGAAGGAAAAAAAAAAAGACCAAAATAACCCCAATTACAGAAAAGCTTCTGACCACTTTGAAAACATAGCTTCAAGTGCATTAACTTGATGCCTTATTTGACTGCAGAAAAACATTCAGTAGGTTTTTGGTTTGTTTTTAAGTATTAAGTATTAACAAACGTAAATTATCTTGTCAGCGGTTAAGTATTTCTCTCCAGGCTCTCATGGCAATGAGTGATGATGGTGGCAGTATAGGAGGTCTTTCCTCTCTTGTCTCAGAAGTAACTTTTTTCTGCCAAATCTCAACATTACAACAATCTAAAGTATATCAGGAAATAGGATGTTAGAGATGTTTAGAATCCAAAAAACACTTTGCTCTTTACTTAAAGAAAAAAAAGAATAAATAAAACCATATCCAGTTTTGGTGGGTTTTTTTTTTGGGGGGGGGGGGTTGCGTTTCTTTTCTTTTTTTTGGTCAGAGAATTGCCCACCAGCAGTCTGCACATCGAATGGCACACTTTTGCATGCTTATTTAATATCTAGGTAACCACTGAGAAAAGCAAAGTCGAATAACAATGATAGTCATTCTTAGAACCCAAAGAGCTAATTTCTCCTCTTAAATTCATGAGTCCTCTTTTATGTAGTAAGAATGTAAGACAAATACAAAGGGAAACCAAAAACATGTCAGTGGATATTATTGAAGTAATTGATTTGTAGAACACCATGATGTATAATAGGGATCCTTCTGTATTTTCAATGTGAAATTCCAGAGATTGGAATTTGGCCAGTATCAGAACTCTGGTCGTTTAAATTAATTTGAATAAATGTTGATGTTATACATAATAACAGTGTTCAGAGAACCTCCTCTGTTTCTTTTTTTTTTTTTTTTTGATGAAAGAAAAGGTAAAGCTATAAATATCAAAATAATCTATAAATTCTAACTTGAGAAAGTTTCTAAGTCAAAACATTTATCTTCGAGGTCTGTTTGAATAGCTCAATAAGCTACCCACAAGGACATTTTAAAAGAAAAAAGAAGCCATGGGGAAAAATAACCAGTCCTAATGCCAACACACTCCCAAGAAGTAAAACTCAGCAAATTCTCAAAAGGCTAACCAGAGACATATGAAGCTGACCCCCTGAAAATTAATTATATTCGTACACACTTCTGAGTCTCTCTTCCATTTTACTATCATACTAAAACACTATATAACTGAGTTTAAAAAATTAAATCACTCATCAGGTCTACCATATAAAACATACAATAATTTAGAAATATCAGAACAATAAAATAATTTTAACAATGTCAATCAAAATGTTTGGCATTGGCTATATGTACACTTTACGCCTTACTTACCTTATGCAAAGTGGAATGTAATCTGACTTACTGTCAGGACAATGAGTGAGGAGCTTAGAAGCACCTCTGATTCACTGTTCTCTTTTTGTCTAGAAGAACAGCTAAGAATCCTTCAAAAGCTCTTCTGCAAATGTTTGCCTGTTTTAAAACTGTTTTTATTCCATCTGGCCTCTGAAAACAGGTCACAGCCTATGTGGAAAAATCCTGCCAAATGTTTTTTACTTGATAGGTTGTTTTTTTTTTTTTTCCTCCCATGTGTTTCTTGCCCAATTACTCAGTGGGGAGTATGTAGTTATGGATGGTTGGCTAAGCATGGCACGTGGTATTTGTTTATTGTTCTTTCTGGCATTCACACACACACAAAAAAAATGATCAGATTCTAAAAGGAAGAAAAACCCACGGTGCTGAGTTAGTCTCTATGAGCTTTTAAGGATTGAAAATTAGACACCCAAGTCAAAAAAGAATAGAAGTTGGGCAGATAGAGGGTAGATGAGGGACGATCATCTCAGAAATCAGCATAATTCACATGATGAGTCTTCACCTAAAACTTAACATTTGCACTTCAGCTAAATGGCTCCTTGTACTGACTGGTTTCCTATGTGCTAGAAAGTATGTGAATAGTAAATTTCCTTATTTACTATTGAAAGTAAACCTATGAAGTATTATATTTACAACCCTTTTACAGATTTGAAAAGTGGGGCTTAAGGGTGGAAGTTATTTGCAGATGTTCAAATACAGGCAGAGCCAACACATGAGTCTACAGCAGGGTTTGGATCCCAGCCCCTCACTCTCAACTACCACTATGAAAATTATGTTAATCGAAATATCGAATACCTGTTTTCATAATTTAATAGTTTAGGCAAGATGGTGGACCTTGAATGATTTACTTTTTTTTTTTTCCAGCTGCACATAAATTGGACATTCTCAGATTGTAAATAATCCTTGTTTATCAATCCTGAAAATCTCATTCCATGATTTTTTACTGTCATCGATACATTTCCTGGGATGTATACAGGAGTTAATAACCATTCATGAGAGACAAGGACAGAGGGGGCACCTGGGCAGCTCATTTGGTTAAGCCTCTGACTTCGGCTCAGGTCATGATCTCACAGTTTGTGAGTTCGGGCCCCCACGTCAGGCTCTGTGCTGACAGCTCAGAGCCTGGAGCCTGTTCCAGATTCTGTGTCTCCCTCCCTCTCTGCCCCTCCCCCACTCACACTGTGCCTCTCTCTCTCTCTCAAAAATAAATAAACATTAAAAAAAATGTAAAATAAGGACAGAGAAAACAGTGAAGCTGAGACTATCATACACCTTCTTAGTAACTCCGTTTAAAAGATAATTTATTTCCACAGTTTTAGGGATTTTAATCTAAAATATGGTGCAGTGAAGTGTTTACAAGGTTAGGAGTCTGAGACCTACATTCCAAATCTGTCACTCATCAGCTTGGCAGGTGACATGAAATCCCTGGGTCTCTGTTCCACATGTATTATGGGGGCTGGACCTTTTCTGTTCCAAACCTCTGCACTTGATACGCGCTTGGGTAGTACCTCTTTGAGCTCCCAATTCCTCCAAACTTGGATTTGCAAGTGCCCACACATCAACCCGGCCCTCTTCACACACTTCACGGATCTTTTCATCTACTTCTTTGTCTTCCTGCTCTCCTGGGGTCCTCAGCCCTACTTCTGCACTTTAGCCTTTTCAGTACGTAAACTTAACCGTTTTGCTGAAAACTCAGAGACCACAGGATACTAGCTTCCCTCTCACTATCTCTACTGCCTGTGAACGTCCCAGAGGAAAGTGGGCCAGTCTTTGCTAAACTCAATCCCACCGCACAGTCTCTCAACCTAGTCTTACAACCTACTCTAAAATCCAGCCCCCTCTTTATTTTATGACTTCTAACATAGTTATCTTCTCTCCTCCCTCCTTTTTTTTTTTTTAATGTTTATTTATTTTTGAGACAGAGACAGAGCGTGAACAGGGGAGGGGCAGAGAGAGAGGGAGACAGAATCTGAAACAGGCTCCACGCTCTGAGCTGTCAGCACAGAGCCCGACGCGGGGCTCGAATTCACAGACCGTGAGATCATGACCTGAGCCGAAGTCGGCCGCTTAACCTACTGAGCCACCCAGGCGCCCCTCTCCTCCCTCCTTTTTTAAGACACCCCTGATAATTAAATATAGGGAAATATTTTCCACTGCCTCCTTTCTTAAGCTACCTAATCATATAAACCTCATAAACTAGCTCATCTCACATTCACTGCCCAAATCCCCATGATATTAGTTTCTCGGGGCGCTGTAACAAGGTATCAGAAACTGGGTGCGTTAAAACAACAGAAATTTATTCTTTCACAGTTCTAGAGGCTGGACGTCTGAAATCAGGTGTCGTCTTCCTAGCTCCTGGTGGTTCCCTTGGCTTTGCTATTTAACACCTTCCCTGCCTCCATCATCGCGTGGGGTTTCCTGTGTCTGTTTTGTTCCCATTTCTTACACACGGCGTCCGGTCATACTGGATTAAGTGCCCACCCTACTCCATCATGATATTAATTACACCCTCAAAGACCCTATTTTCCAAATGCAATCATATTCACAGGGGTTGGGACTTCAACACATCTTTTGGAGGCATACAATTTAACCCATAACAACCACGGTTGCGATACAGTCAGCCCCTCAATGTTTACATCTCAGGGCCATTCTACGGTTTTCCTTGCCATCTATTCATTCCCACGAAACAGCTCTCAAATCAGCTCTTGCCAATGGCTTCTGACATCTTGACATCATTATATTCAATAACAATCTCTCATTGTTGTTTTTTGTTTTTTTTTTGTTTTTTTGGTTTTTTTTTGTTTTTTTTTTTAACTTTTCTGCAGCATTTGGCACTGTTGACTCTGTGCTAGGAACTCTGTGAGACAATGTACTGTTTTCTTCACTGACTGCTCTTTTTCCAACAGTCCCCAATATATTTATGTCCCTTGGCACTTTGTACTTCAAGTTTTGGCCTTTCCTTTAATAAACATATCCACCCTTTCAGCCTTATCTTAGATCTATGTTTCTACCCACGACCTCCTTGTACTTGATCTATTTCATTTCAACGCGTCGAAACTCAAGTCTATCTATTTATCTTCCTAACATACTTGGCTCCCTTGATCTTCTCATCTCTCACTAGATACACAGTCCAGACTTTAACATTTGTTGTGGTATCTCTCTCACTCCTTCCCCATCAGTATCAATTTAATCACCCAGCCCTACTGGCAATTAGGGGCTTATGTATATCTCTAGGAAGGGCATTATTTTTGTCTTGAATTTAGTTCTTTTCCTGAACTGTAGAGCTGGAGAGATGAACTGGCTGTCTTCTCAGATTCATCTTTTATGGTTACACCAAAAGTTAGCTTCTTGAATTGTCTTCTTTTGTGGGTTGGTCAATGTTTAGGTTTTTAATTTCCATTGTGCATCCCAGGGTTATTTCTTGCATAAGGAAGAGTCATTCAAATTTCTTTAGAAAAGTACCTATATTTTTAAAAATTCATTTCCCTTCTCTCTTGTTCCCTAATATGGATTATATGACTTGTTATTGTTTGATCTTTTCTTTCTTTTTTTTTCAATATATGAAATTTATTGTCAGATTGGTTTCCATACAACACCCAGTGCTCATCCCAAAAGGTGCCCTCTTCAATACCCATCACCCACCCTCCCCTCCCTCCCACCCCCCATTAACCCTCAGTTTGTTTTCAGTTTTTAAGAGTCTCTTATGC
This sequence comes from Panthera onca, assembly GCF_046562875.1. Lineage (NCBI taxonomy): Eukaryota > Metazoa > Chordata > Mammalia > Carnivora > Felidae > Panthera > Panthera onca. The sequence continues at coordinate 5,218,359 of NC_138352.1, forward strand.
TTTGGCTGTCTCCCACTCTAACCTCTTTTTTTTTTTTCCTTCCCCTCCCCCATGGGTTTCTGTTAAGTTTCTCAGGATCCACATAAGAGTGAAAACATATGGTATCTGTCTTTCTCTGTATGGCTTATTTCACTTAGCATAACACTCTCCAGTTCCATCCACGTTGCTACAAAGGGCCATATTTTGTTCTTTCTCATTGCCATGTAATACTCCATTGTGTATATAAACCACAATTCCTTTATCCATTCATCAGTTGATGGACATTTAGGCTCTTTCCATAATCTGGCTATTGTTGAGAGTGCTGCTATAAACATTGGGGTACAAGTGCCCCTATGCATCAGTACTCCTGTATCCTTTGGGTAAATTCCTAGCAGTGCTACTGCTGGGTCATAGGGTAGATCTGTTTTCAATTTTTTGAGGAACCTCCACACTGTTTTCCAGAGTGGCTGCACCAGTTTGCATTCCCACCAACAGTGCAAGAGGGTTCCCGTCTCTCCACAACCTCTCCAGATCTATAGTCTCCTGATTTGTTCATTTTGGCCACTCTGACTGGCGTGAGGTGGTATCTGAGTGTGGTTTTGATTTGTATTTCCCTGATGAGGAGCGACATTGAGCATCTTTTCATGTGCCTGTTGGCCATCCGGATGTCTTCTTTAGAGAAGTGTCTCTTCATGTTTTCTGCCCATTTCTTCACTGGGTTATTTGTTTTTCGGGTGTGGAGTTTGGTGAGCTCTTTATAGATTTTGGATACTAGCCCTTTGTCCGATATGTCATTTGCAAATATCTTTTCCCATTCCATTGGTTGCCTTTTAGTTTTGTTGGTTGTTTCCTTTGCTGTGCAGAAGCTTTTTATCTTCATAAGGTCCCAGTAGTTCATTTTTGCTTTTAATTCCATTTCCTTTGGGGATGTGTCGAGTAAGAAATTGCTATGGCTGAGGTCAGAGAGGTCTTTTCCTGCTTTCTCCTGTAGGGTTTTGATGGTTTCCTGTCTCACATTCAGGTCCTTTATCCATTTTGAGTTTATTTTTGTGAATGGTTGAGAAAGTGGTCTAGTTTCAACCTTCTGCATGTTGCTGTCCAGTTCTCCCAGCACCATTTGTTAAAGAGACTGTCTTTTTTCCATTGGATGTTCTTTCCTGCTTTGTCAAAGATTAGTTGGCCATACGTTTGTGGGTCTAGTTCTGGGGTTTCTATTCTATTCCATTGGTCTATGTGTCTGTTTTTGTGCCAATACCATGCTGTCTTGATGATGACAGCTTTGTAGTAGAGGCTAAAGTCTGGGATTGTGATGCCTCCTGCTTCGGTCTTCTTCTTCAAAATTACTTTGGCTATTCGGGGCCTTTTGTGGTTCCATATGAATTTTAGAATTGCTTGTTCTAGTTTCGAGAAGAATGCTGGTGCAAATTTGATTGGGATTGCATTGAATGTGTAGATGGCTTTGGGTAGTATTGACTTTTGACAATATTTATTCTTCCAATCCATGAGCACGGAATGTTTTTCCATTTCTTTATATCTTCTTCAATTTCCTTCATAAGCTTTCTATAGTTTTCAGCATACAGATCTTTTACATCTTTGGTTAGATTTATCCCCAGGTATTTTATGCTTCTTGGTGCAATTGTGAATGGGATCAGTTTCTTTATTTGTCTTTCTGTTGCTTCATTATTAGTGTATAAGAATGCAACTGATTTCTGTACATTGATTTTGTATCCTGCAACTTTGCTAAATTCGTGTATAAGTTCTAGCAGACTTTTGGTGGAGTCTATTGGATTTTCCATGTATAATATCATGTCATCTGCAAAAAGTGAAAGCTTAACTTCGTCTTTGCCAATTTTGATGCCTTTGATTTCCTTTTGTTGTCTGATTGCTGATGCTAGCACTTCCAACACTATGTTAAACAACAGCGGTGAGAGTGGACATCCCTGTCATGTTCCTGATCTCAGGGGGAAAGCTCTCAGTTTTTCCCCATTGAGGATGATATTAGCTGTGGGCTTTTCATAAATGGCTTTTATGATCTTTAAGTATGTTCCTTCTATCCCGACTTTCTCAAGGGTTTTTATTAAGAAAGGGTGCTGGATTTTGTCAAAGGCTTTTTCTGCATCGATTGACAGGATTCATATGGTTCTTCTCTTTTTTTTTTTATTAATGTGATGTATCACGTTGATTGATTTGCGAATGTTGAACCAGCCCTGCATCCCAGGAATGAATCCCACTTGATCATGGTGAATAATTCTTTTTATATGCCGTTGAATTCGATTTGCTAGTATCTTATTGAGAATTTGTGCATCCATATTCATCAGGGATATTGGCCCGTAGTTCTCTTTTTTTTACTGGGTCTCTGTCTGGTTTAGGAACCAAAGTAATACTGGCTTCATAGAATAAGTTTGGAAGTTTTCCTTCCCTTTCTATTTCTTGGAATAGCTTGAGAAGGATAGGTATTATCTCTGCTTTAAACGTCTGGTAGAACTCCCCTGGGAAGCCATCTGGTCCTGGACTCTTATTTGTTGGGAGATTTTTGATAACTGATTCAATTTCTTCGCTGGTTATGGGTCTGTTCAAGCTTTCTACTTCCTCCTGATTGAGTTTTGGAAGTGTGTGGGTGTTTAGGAATTTGTCCATTTCTTCCAGGTTGTCCAGTTTGTTGGCATATAATTTTTCATAGCATTCCCTGGTAATTGCTTGTATCTCTGAGGGATTGGTTGTAATAATTCCATTTTCATTCATGATTTTATCTCTTTGGGTCATCTCCCTTTTCTTTTTGAGAAGCCTGGCTAGAGGTTTATCAATTTTGTTTATTTTTTCAAAAAACCAACTCTTGGTTTCGTTTATCTGCTCTACAGTTTTTTTAGATTCTATATTGTTTATTTCTGCTCTGATCTTTATTACTTCTCTTCTTCTGCTGGGTTTAGGCTGTCTTTGCTGTTCTGCTTCTATTTCCTTTAGGTGTGCTGTTAGATTTTGTATTTGGGATTTTTCTTGTTTCTTGAGATAGGCCTGGATTGCAATGTATTTTCCTCTCAGGACTGCCTTCGCTGCATCCCAAAGCGTTTGGATTGTTGTATTTTCATTTTCGTTTGTTTCCATATATTTTTAAATTTCTTCTCTAATTGCCTGGTTGACCCACTCTTCTTTAGTATTTAACCTTCATGCTTTTGGAGGTTTTCCAGACTTTTTCCTGTGGTTGATTTCAAGCTTCATAGCATCGTGGTCTGAAAGTATGCATGGTATGACCTCAATTCTTGTATACTTATGAAGAGCTGTTTTGTGACCCAGTATGTGATCTATCTTGGAGAATGTTCCATGCGCACTCGAGAAGAAAGTATATTCTGTTGCTTTGGGATGCAGAGTTCTAAATATATCTGTCAAGTCCATCTGATCCAATGTATCATTCAGGGCCCTTGTTTCTTTACTGACCGTGTGTCTAGATGATCTATCCATTTCTGTAAGTGGAGTGTTAAAGTCCCCTGCAATTACCACATTCTTATCAATAAGGTTGCTTATGCTTGTGAGTAATTGTTTTATATATTTGGGGGCTCCTGTATTCGGCGCATAGACATTTATAATTGTTAGCTCTTCCTGATGGATAGACCTGTGATTATTGTATAATGCCCTTCTTCATTTCTTGTTACAGCCTTTAATTTAAAGTCTAGTTTGTCTGATATAAGTATGGCTACTCCAGCTTTCTTTTGACTTCCAGTGGCATGATAAATAGTTCTCCATCCCCTCACTCTCAATCTGAAGGTGTCCTCAGATCTAAAATGAGTCTCTCGTAGACAGCAAATAGATGGGTCTTGTTTTTTAATCCATTCTGATACTCTATGTCTTTTGGTTGGTGCATTTAGTCCATTTACATTCAGTGTTATTATAGAAAGATATGGGTTTAGAGTCATTGTGATGTCTGTAGGTTTCATGCTTGTAGCGATGTCTCTGGTACTTTGTCTCACAGGATCCCCCTTAGGATCTCTTGTAGGGCTGGTTTAGTGGTGACGAATTCCTTCAGTTTTTGTTTGTTTGGGAAGACCTTTATCTCTCCTTCTATTCTAAGTGACAGACTTGCTGGATAAAGGATTCTCGGCTGCATATTTTTCTGTTCATCACATTGAAGATCTCCTGCCATTCCTTTCTGGCTTGCCAAGTTTCAGTAGAGAGATTGGTCACGAGTCTTATAGGTCTCCCTTTATATGTTAGAGCACGTTTATCCCTAGCTGCTTTCAGAATTTTCTCTTTATCCTTGTATTTTGCCAGTTTCACTATGATATGTCGTGCAGATCAATTCAAGTTACGTCTGAAGGGAGTTCTCTGTGCCTCTTGTATTTCAATGCCTTTTTCCTTCCCCAGATCAGGGAAGTTCCCAGCTATTATTTCTTCAAGTACACCTTCAGCACCTTTCCCTCTCTCTTCCTCCTCTGGAATACCAATTATGCATAGATTATTTCTCTTTAGTGCATCACTTAGTTCTCTAATTTTCCCCTCATACTCCTGGATTTTTTTTATCTCTCTTTTTCTCAGCTGCTTCTTTTTCCATAATTTTATCTTCTAGTTCACCTATTCTCTCCTCTGCGTCTTCAATCCGAGCCGTGGTCGTCTCCATTTTATTTTGCAGCTCATTAATAGCATTTTTTAGCTCCTCCTCGCTGTTCCTTAGTCCCTTGATCTCTGTAGCAATAGATTCTCTGCTGTCCTTTACAGTTTTCAAGCCCAGTGATTAATTTTATGACTATTATTCTAAATTCACTTTCTGTTATATTGTTTAAATTGTTTTTGATCAGTTCGTTAGCTGTCGTTATTTCCTGGAGGTTTTTTTGAGGGGAATTCTTCTGTTTCATCATTTTGGATAGTCCCTGGAGTGGTGCGGAACTGCGGGGCACTTCCCCTGTGCTGTCTTGAATAACTTGCGTTGGTGGGCAGGGTTGCAGTCAGATCTGATGTCTGCCCCCAACCCACCGCTGGGGCCACAGTCATACTGGTGTGTGCCTTCTCTTCCCCTCTCCTAGGGGCAGGATTCACTGTGGGGTGGCGTGGCCCGTCTGGGCTACTTGCACACTGCCAGGCTTGTGGTGCTGGGGATCTGGCGTATTAGCTGGAGTGGATCGGCAAGATGCACAGGGGCGGGAGGGGCAGGCTCAGCTCGCTTTTCCTTCGGAGATCCGCTTTGGGAGGGGCCCTGCGGCACCAGGAGGGAGTCAGACCCACCACCGGAGGGATGGATCCACAGAAGCACAGCGTTGGGTGTTTGTGCAGTGCGAGCAAGTTCCCTGGCAGGAACTGATTCCCTTTGGGATCTTGGCTGGGGATGGGTGAGGGAGATGGCACTGGCGAGTGCCTTTGTTCCCCGCCAAGCTGCGCTCTGTCATCCGCGGGGCTCAACAACTCTGCCTCCCGTTGTCCTCCAGCCCTCCCGTTCTCCGAGCAGAGCTGTTAGCTTATAACTTTCCAGATGTTAAGTCCCGCTCACTGTCAGAACACACTCCGTCCGGCCCCTCCGCTTTTGCCAGCCAGACTCGGGGGCTCTGCTTGGCCGGCAGGCCGCCTCTCCGCCCCGGCTCCCTCCCGCCAGTCCGTGGAGCGCACTCCACCTCGCCGCCCTTCCTACCCTCTTCCGTGGGCCTCTCGTCTGCGCTTGGCTCCAGAGACTCCGTTCTGCTAGTCCTCTGGCAGTTTTCTGGGTTATTTAGGCAGGTGTAGGTGGAATCTAAGTGATCCGCGGGATGCGGTGAGCCCAGCGTCCTCCTACGCTGCCATCTTCCCCCTGTCTTATTTGATCTTTTCAAAAAGAACAGCTTTAGTTTTAATGATCGAAACTGTTATTTTATTTTCACTCATTTGTTTTTACTTTCATCATTATTATCTCCTCTACTTTATTATGAAATATCTTAAACATATAGGATAACACAGCAGAATGTAACAAAATCCCAGATACATAGATATGTTCCTCAAACTTAAATAGTATTTTGTCACATTTGGTTTACTTGATTGATTGATTGATTTTTAAGTTTATTTATTTATTTTTGAGGAGGGAGGAGCAGAGAGAGATGGAGAGAGAGAGAATCAATCCCAAGCAGGCTCCACGCTGTCAGTACAGAGTCCAACAAGGGGCCTATTCCACGAACTTTGAAATCATGACCTGAGCCAAAATCAAGAGGCAGGCACTTAACTGACTAAGCCATCCAGGCGCTCCTATTTATTTATTTTTTAAAACAAAATAAAAAATAAAACTGTTTAAGTTAAAGAAAAAGAATTACATGTACATTTAAAGTATCCTTTGTAAAAAAAAAAAAAGTAAACTCCCTAATCTTAATCTGTTCCTTCAGCCCAGCACATCTTTTCCCACTCATTTTTGCTTTACGAGTTATATATGAATTTCTAAACAGAATATGCCATTATTTTATGGGTGTTTAAATTACAAAAATAATATAATGCTGTATACGTCATTCCGCAACTTGCCTTTTTACTTGATTTTACTTTTATTTTATACGTCCATGTTGATCCATGATGATCTAATTAATTTTTTAAATTTTTAAAAAAATGAATAAAATACAATAATTTAAAACTTACCTAGTGGGGCACCTGGGTGGCTCAGTTGGTTAAGTATCCGACTCTTGATTTCAGCTCAGATCATGATCTCATGGTTTGTGAGTTCAAAGCCCCACATCAGGTTCTGCGCTGACAGCACAGAGCCTGCTTGGGATTCTCTCTCTCTCTCTCTCTCTCTCTCTCTCTGCCCCTCCTACTCATGCTTGTGTGCTCTTTCTCACTGTCTCACTCTCTTAAAAATAAACAAACATTAAAAATTTTTTTCAAATAAAACTTACCTATTGTTGGTCATTGAGGCTGCATAGTTTTTCATTCTTATAAACAGGCTGTTGTGACTTCCTGGCACCTGCCTCCTTCTGTGATGGTCAACAGAGTACAGAGAGCACATCCCAGAGATGCATTAATGTGAAGTAAGAAAATATTAGAACTTGTTTGCATTTATTTTTCACCAAAAATATTGACTTACTGCTATTTGATATATGGATTGAAAATGGTGCTTTTAATCAGTATACCTGTAAATCGGAAATGTCTCGTGGAGCCTACACGAAGTTTCTGAAATATGAGGGGAAGCCCTACAAGGCTGAGGCATTGATGGTGATCCATTTATCTCTTCATTTCTCAGCATTTGAATCGCATAAGGTTGGGCGATTACATAGCTTTACACATTATACTATCTCAATTTAGCCTCAACAGGACTTAAAAGGATTTCTGCAAAAACAAAACAAAAAGCCATAAAACGTGTATTGCAAAATTTTTTAATAATGCACAAACAGGTGAAAAATAGGAACATTGCACTTCAAGTATGAGTTTCTTAGATACCACGTTACAAGGTAAAAAGTGTGACCACATATTCGTAATTGACGAGAATGCTTTCATCTTTATCTAACCCTATCGAGTTTGTAGTTCATTGTTGTGAACGTTTTAATAATATTAACACAATAAAATACGTACACAGTGTTGATAGTTTAAAAAATTAAATTTACAGAGCGCCTGGGTGGCTCCGCTGGTTAAGCATCTGCCTTCAGCTCAGGTCATCATCTCACAGTTTGTGAGTTCGAGCCTCACATCGGGCTCTCTGCTGTCAGCACAGAGCCTGCTTCAGATGCTCTTTCCCCGCTCTCTCTGCCCCTGCCCCACTCACTCTCTCTCTCTCTTAAAAATAAACTTAAAACATTTTTTTAAAAGGCTTTAAAAAATTAAATTGAAACACATACATTAAGAGCGCATGATACAAAGTCATTTTACTAATAGAGTATAAGGTCCTGAGGGCACCTGGCTGTTTCAGCTGGTAGGGCATCAGACTCTTGATCCGAGGATTGTGAGTTCAAGCCCCACATTGGGCATGGGTCTACTTAAGAAAAAAAAAGAAGTAAAATTCTCAGATGTAGGAACACTGCTCTGGATGTGGGATTTCTTGGTCATGACGTGTGTACAGCTTTATCTTTATTCATATCATCAACCTGCCATCCAAAAGTTTTTAAATACAGATTTTAACCGACACCATATGAAAGTTCCCATTTCCCTAACTCCTCGGACACCTTCCAGTAGATGAATTATTAAAATTCTGAAAAATCGTATGTGAAATAATTGTTGGTTTGCAAACTTGGGAGCTTCCCAGGTGAAATTTGAAACTGGTGTGGTGGACAGAAGGAAGGCAAGGAGAGACTGAAGACAGAGGCAGGCCACTCCAGATGGGCAGGAGGCAGTATTAAGAAGAGAGCTTACTTACCAGGCTTGTTCTGGGCGCCTCAAGACCAGATCTCTGAACCTGCTACCAGAATCTTGAACGTTCATATAGAGGCCTTAACGAGGTTCTGACGTGGACACCCTCCAGAGGGTCTCAACACATAGCTTTCTCAAGGCTGCATCCTTGAAGACCGCTCGGGCAGGGGGGCAGCTGATGGAACATACAAAGTTTGGGGAGGAACATACAAAGGACGGAGGAGGGTGTGCAGAGCCTCTGATTGCCTGAGGTCAGCCAGCAGGTCAACTGGTCATCACATCCTTCCGATGACCTCCTCCACCAAGAATATCTGATTTTTGCATTTGTAGCTTAATTTTAAGAGAAAGAACTTCTTCATCATGTTGAATCCCCCCCTCCCCAACATGATGAAACTGTTTATCTGGGTCCCTTCTACATCCTTCAGTAAAATGTGTATGTTTTACCTTAAATGTCTTTCATGTCTTTTGTAAAATTTTTTTTTTTTGGCCATAGCATAGAATTTCCATTACTAACTTAATAGGATCTATTTTTAAATATATTTTCTACTTAATTGTTGCTTGTATACAGAAGCACTATAAATTCTGCCTGTTAATTTGAACTTTGCTGAACTATTATTTATTCTAACTATAAATTTTAAAAATTTTCTAAACAACACATTTATCTGCTACTAATGAGTTTTACAATATCGGTTTTGTAACCATCTTTACAACTCTCTGAAGTTGAATTCCTGGCATAAAACCCACTTGTTTGTAATATAAGCTCATCCTCTGACTGCTCTCTTTTATAGCACCCTGCTTCTTTTTTCTGGTGCTGAATTAAGTCTTTTGTAGCTCGTATTTCCTTATACAGTCTCCCTTTCCTCCAAATTGCCTATTGTCCTGTCTGTTTGGCCGTTAATTTTAAAAGCACACAGCTAAGCTACACTCAGATTCCTGGCCTACAGACACTGTGAGTCGTTGAATGTATGACATTTTAAGATGCTAAGTTTTGGGGTGATTTGTTACACGGCAATAGATAACCAATACAACCCATCTATTTCTCTGTTATCTTCTAATATACTAGAAGCCCTTTTAAGTCAAGACTTTATTGTTTACCTTGGACCCACACTCCTAACCTAGTGTTTGGGCCAACGCAGGAATTTAAAAAGAAATGAAGATGTTGACTTTAATCACTGACCACTAAGCGTGCGGCTGAATATCAGGGCAGTCCGGGGGCATTCTGCTATGTAGCAGCCTCCTTCTCCCAACATAACACACATCTCAGAATGTAAAACTCCTTTGCCACAAGAAGTCAATCTTCTAATGATGCACTCTTCACCTATTTGGCTTTTCTAGTGTAAATGACTAAATAGCTTTACAGTGGAAATCAGGTAGGGTTAATTTTCAGAAGCCCCTCAGGGAAAGGTGCTCAACCCTCCAAAGTCTGTTCCTGAACTGCCTCCTTCCTTAGACCACTCACAACTTTTGTGCAGACCCCTCAGGCTTCACTGAATTCAGGATCTTCTCAAATCAGGTGATTCTGATACCCATTTAAGTTTGAAAAACCACTGTTTAGCTAAGGCAAAATCCCATGTCTCTATGCTTTTTTCACAACTGACCACTTTTGACAGGTTATCCTCCAGTGACTTGGCAGGAAGACAAGACAAATAATAAACCTTCAGTCACTACCGGCCACCTTCGGCAACACACACCCTCACATGCGTGTGGGGGGTGTGTGCACATCCAGAGAGATCTACCTATTACACACATTGCCTTTACTTATTTTTGTTTATTTCTTTACTTTGAAAGAGAGAGAGAGTGGGCAAGCAGGGGAGGGACAGAGAGAGAGAGAGGAAGAGAGAGAGAATCCCAAGCAGGTTCCACACCCCGTGCTGAGCTAGATGCGGGGCTTGATCTCACGATCATGAGATCGTGACCTGAGCCGCAATCAAGTGTCCGACACTTAAGCAACTGAGCCGTCCAGGTGTCCCTCTACAGACATTGCTTTTAACCAGTGCATTCAATATAAGTCAGTGCCTTAGAGCAGAAGCCAGATCCTACAAAAGGCTTAGCGCCATTCTCTCTGAAAGGAAGACATCAGGAACACAACTTCTGAAGTCACACGGCCTGGATTCAAATCCCATCTGTGCTACTTAGAAACTCAGTGTTGTTGGCAAAATCATTTAACACCTCTGGCCTCAGATTCTCCAGCTATAAAGTGGAGGGTGAAAATAAAGATCCTTATTTCTTAGGGTTGCTGCAAGGATTAAATACAATATCCAATACCCGTGAACACACACTCAAACTTTTGCAAGTGTCAGGATCACCTGGAGAGTTTGCAATTAATGCAAACTCTGTGCAATTAATGCACAGATGGCTGGACCCCACTCTTGGAGTTTCTGATCCGGTAGATCTGGGATGACCTGAGAATTTGCGCTGCCCAGCAGATTCTGGCATGGCTGATCAGAAAACCAGTGGTCTATAAAAAATGCATAGAACAACCGAACGGTGCCCTGCACAGTAAGCCCACAATACATGTTAGCAATTAGTAATTCTAAAGCTTAGTTCTTAACCTATCAAGTCTCTTCTAACAGCAAGAGTTGTTTTGCTTTTTTTTTAAAGTTTATTTATTTATTCTGGGGGGGGGGGAGAGAGAGAGAGAGAGAGAGAGAGAGAGAGAGAAAGAGAACATGAGTGGGGGAGGGGTAGAGAGCAAGGGAGGGAGAGAATCCCAAGCAGGATCTGCCACCAGCACAGAGACTGATGTGGGGCTGGAACCCACGGACCGTGAGATCATGACCTGAGCCGAAATCAAGAGTCGGACGCTTAACCGACTGAGCCACCCAGATGCCCTAGGAGTTGTTTTACTTTTAAAATACTCCTATAAAAAATGACACTTTAGTCTTGACACATGTTGATGCTTTCTCCCACCTGAGAATCATCATTGAAATTCTTAATTGTTTATATGGGGGGAAAAATAAGCTTAATTTTTTCAAATAGGTGACTATCGTGAATTTTACTATTTGAAACAAAATTAGAGGTAAAAATCAGATTAGAGGCTGGGTATCTTTATTAACAATGACACCCCCAAACACCTTTTCTGGCAGTTTCTTTTTACCATCTCTGCCCATCTCCCTCCCAATTATTCATAACATCTACTTCCAAGAGAAGAGATAACATGGGATTCCTTGTCCACCTTCTGGAGAGTACCTGAAAAATTTCGTATTTTGTGGCTCCTTAAAAGGAACAAAAGGAGGGATTTTACAATCCAGCCTCAGTCTCTGTCTAGCACACACTTCCTGTCCTTTCTAACCTTTGGCTGCTCTGCCTTCTTCCATTTGACGAATGGCCAGGACTGTCCTCTAGCTCACCTTTCACTTCTTGTTCTTTGTTCAGACATCTTGAGTCCTGCGGTCTCCTCACTATTTCCCAAATGAACCAGCACAGGGATGACCACTGGCCTCAGTAGAGTCCAGCCTCAGACTTCCCAGTGCCTTGCTGGCTCCAACTTGGACTCTCCTTTGGCCATTGCCCTGGGTCTGGGGAAACTCCCCTTCGGCACAGCCCCCTGCTGCCATCTGGCGGCCAGAGGGGTTCAGCAGTTCAGGATTTCGCAGCTTGTTTTGTGCTGGTCTCAGCAGGCACACCTGGCGGGATTAGAAACTGTGTTTCATGGCCTCTAAAGGGAGGGAGTGGGTGGGGGACTGGACCTGAATTGTAAAGTTTGAGATAAAATGGTTTTGAATTAAAAAAAACCCTCAGCATTGCCACATTTCCAACGTGAGATTCATTCTTCCCCAGCTCAGAGCTCTGCGTTTAAATTGTAAATTGTTACCTAAATTCACTTTCCGTTAGACTAAAATGACCAAGAAACTTTCGGTGGCTTTTTATACAACTCAGTTCTCATCTTTTTTCTCTCAGTGGTCTGCTGGATAGGCTTTTTGTCTTCAACTGCATGAGGGCCAAGACCAGACCCTGGGTTTGCATCTTATATAGACAACATATAACAATATATATGATTCTAATGGCCATAAGTCAAACAGAACTTTAACAGTTCTAACCTTGTAGTTGAAAATGTAAGCAAAGCTATACTGACATGAGGATCTGTCATTCTGTCTTCATCGATTTCTATGTTCATCTCTGGTACCCATTCCTAATATTCATAATGTAGGCCTGAAAATAGGGATGGCCCCCTAAAATAAAGTCCTAAACTGGGAACTTATTAAGAAGTAGGCTAAGAATAGCAGATAAACACCTTAACACGTACTAAGAAAAATCACAAAATAATCAAAATCAAAGATTAACTCAAAATAGCACGGAGTGAAAACTTCATATATGCACAAAGACCTTAAGAATAAGTCTGCAGATAGTGTATCAAATTCTGAATGCTTATTTCACTTTTTACTTATTTTTGAGAGAGAGTGCGAGTGAGCGAGGGGCAGAGAGAGAGGGAGAGTGAGAATCAACCCCACCAACACCTTGAATGTGGACTTCTGGCCTCCAGAACTGTTGAGAACAAATTTCCATTGTTTTAAACATCTCAATTTGTGGCACTTTGTCATGGTAGCCTTAGGAAACAAATACTACGCATTAGAATAGTTCTTATCCAAGCCAAGGAAATGTGTGAGTTATGCCAGCTCTCCTATTCCAATTATATATTCAGAGACTAGAGACATGAACACCAGACGGACCTACAGATTAGTAGACTATGAACTGGATCTAGGCCAGGATTTTATTGATTACTTGGCCCTCCAGGGCCTCCCAACTATGCCACAGGTGCCGTGATGCTTTGAGTCTCTGTGTCAACTTCTATCCTGTGGCCAATACACCCTAAAATATTTGAGCATTCCCCTTTTTCCAGTGTAGTTACCTGGATTAATGGCCACAGATCCCTCTGGAGATCTAGGGGGATAGATACCATGTACACTTGCCATGATATTGCCACCTGGGTGCCCAGTAGTGTCGTGACTGCTGGCCGACCATCAGCTCCCGGGACAGCCTCCACTAACTTCAGAACAACGTTGGTGTGCCCCTCACCAGCACATTCCCTGTTGCTTTCAGTTTCACCCTCTACCATGGTCTTCAGTCTCGTAAACCTACTCAAGCATGCCCAGTTTTCTGAATCTTTTCACTCCTTTTCCATCACGTACCATGGCTTCTTAACATTTATACGTGACATCGTATGGGCCGCTGCTTTTTTTAACGTTTCTAGGCGCTATCTTAGCAGCGTGTTCACCCCGCCTGGGGTTCTTGCCAGGGAGTCAAAAACGCTGCATGCCCGAACAGTGCTCCCAAGTAGTCTTTCTTATCTGACTTTATGTTCAGCACCACTCCTTCAAGTATCCTCAGAATCCAATCCAATGTACGCTCTCCTAGCTCCTGTGGGTGTGTGTGGCCAAGTACTACGGCTCCCGTGTGGCACTGCCCCTTTCCCCTCTCAGCAAGCCCAGCACAATCTGGCCAAGTAATTTTATGACTTAACCTTGTCGGCTGTAGTCAACAAAAAGAAAATATCAACTACATAATAATTACACAGGAAGAATAGTTTGGTGAAAAAACATTACTAGCCAATACATAAACAAGAGAATTAGCATTCAGTATCTTCTCTTACAACTATGTGAAAGACTTCATATTAATAGGTAAGAATTGGATAAACGGATCCAAAATAAGGATGTCATCCTGTTAGTAGAGAATTACAAACCGAAAGGGAAAATAAAATGGCAACCCGAGTGAGGGATTCATTTAGCTAGTCTCTGAGAAGGGAACAGTACAGTCACAACATGGAACTTGAAAAATCCTATTATGAATTTCAGGGAAAACTAACGATAAAACTTAAGCGACATCTTGTCTTAGAGAAAAAATATTGGGTTGCAAAAACCTGAAACTTAGGGCACAGTTGAAAGCTCAAGGTCAAAGCTTGAACATAAACGAAGGGCCACCTGGACAGTTGCCGGCTTACTCTTTGAAGGTAGATCCAGATTTTATGTTCATACTAGCATTTAGTTGACTTCTAAATGGATAGCCCGTTATCCGTTCCAATCATTAAATGAGTAACCTAACCAGCATCCACATCTTAATTTCAAGTTATCAAGGTGAACTTTGGTGCCCTGAGACAACCCTTTTACTGGTAAATGTGTAACCCTGGGCAGACATGTGTAGAGATGGTGAAAAAAAAAAAATTACAAGTTATTGTGTTGATACTTTTTGGAATCCTGCATTTATTTATGTACGTGGGGGAACAAACCGAATCATGTAGTTTTGTGTATATTGTCCATTTTTAAGATGCTTGAAATTAAGTTTATTTGCTTAATTTTAAAAAAGGCGATTAATTCGATTTGCAAGCTTAGGTTCTTGGGAAGAAGTTGTCCATTACATTTAAAATCTTGTCTGTGTTTGGGAGAACCAAAGTTATTCAAAAATTCTTAGGAAACTGATAAATATATAAGCAGTGTCAAGTATGTGGGAATAACTCAGTCTGTTCAATGTAATAAAACATAAGTGAAAGTGATTGCCTTGTAATTTTACAAAATAGGTTTGAGACAAAAAGATCTACAAGAATACCTAGTTTACACTTAAAATATGAATGTGAATTGAGGCGCCTGGGTGGCTCAATTGGTCAAGCGTCCAACTCTTAATCTCAGCTCAGGTCATGATCTCAAGGTTTTGTGAGTTCGAGCCTGTCAGGCTCTGTACTAACAGCACAGAGCCTGCTTGGGATTCTCTCTTCCTCTCTCTCTCTCTCTGCCCCTCCCCAGCTCACATACACACTCTCTCTCTCAAACATTAAAAAAATATAGGAATGTGAATTAAAACACAAGTAACTGTCAATCTTCCTTCTGTACTTGAAAACTCCCAACAGATACTCAAAAAATAATTGCTAACAACTTTAGTGCCAGTTTTTTTCCTTCATTTTTAATGAGTCGCTCATTCATTTATCAACACGAAATGACAAAAAATCCATTTTAGTATACAAAATGAAAGGTTATCTTAAATTTTCAGTTCTTAAAGCTTATTATTGATAGTATTTATTTTTCTTAAAGAGTAGCACTGAGAATTACATATATCACATCATGAATAAAAAATAAGTAAACTTTTACCTTATAAGAATAGCTGATATAAAAATTATTCACCTGAGAATAAATTCTTTCACTGTACGTAACACGTTCTTTCAGGAGAGAAAATGAAAAGTTGGTATTAGCAACATTAAAAATACATTAAGGATAAGCATTCCTATTTTGCAAAAATTAATGCCTACTTAGGTATTATATGAAAATACAGTATAGTGTTTCATCAAATTCATAGTACAATCAGAATAAAATGTATGACCAACAGAACAACAATAAAAACAAGGACAACGCTGACCCTAAGTAGACTTAATTGTGCTCCGATAAAAGTGTCAGTACCACTAGCAAAGCATTTGTGCTATTATATTATATGGGTATTGATCTTCCTCTACTGGACTGTATGACCTTACAGGGCCAAAATGGATGGTCATCCTTTCATCCAAAGAACCCACTGGCTTGAAAGACAGTCACTAAAATGTCTGTTGAATTAAATTACTCTAAAAATATTTTAATGATTAAAATTTAAGTACTGACTTAAGGCAGTCTGTGCCCATTTAAAAGAAAAATGTTAAAGAAAACCTACGGCTTTTGTTGTTCTCTACTGAAAACTGGAAAAAAAAGAAAAATCAAGAGCCCACAAAGTGAAACATAAAATACACTCATTGTAATGTTTTCACTGCTACCATCTGTTTAGTCCCTAACAGCTGCACACAGAGGTTTGCCTTATTAGTCAGTAAACGGAGTCACTCAGTGAAGTCCAGGGTTTAGTTTAACATTTTATTGTAGATGGAAAGTATAAACTAGGTGATGCTGTTTTACCCAAATTTTGCCTAATGTATGTATTTATGCACATGTGTTATTGGTATGGGAAAAAAATTTAGATCAGTAATTTAAGAATGTTCAAAAACACAAACGGTACACTAGAAAGAAAAACAGACTTCCTATTTAACTTTCTGTCTCCTTTTCTTCACCCCACTTGCCCTGGCTTTCCTAAATATTAGTTAAATTCTACTTCTGGAATTTAAATAAAAACTTTTAAAAAATTATACTTTTGAATAGGGAAGATTTTACTACTGTGAAAAAGGGAAAACACTCCTACAAATAATTTAATTCATAACCAAAATATATTCACTCTGTGTAAAAAGTAAAAAATTAATTCGTGTCTTTTCGAGAAAATGCTTACAAGCGCACAACAGTAAAGTAACCGAACAAACGTAACAGATAAGAACTTGATTACAACTACTCAGCGTAACCTCACCTCTCATTTTCCTTTCCATCAGTCACATATTCACAGATGCGAAGCAAACATGACGAAATCAGTGTGCAGAAGGAGGTAATGCTCTATGTTGGCCACACTCCTTAAAATTACACACTTTCCTCAGTAGGGTCAGGTTCTAAGAAACTACCTTTTCAGCGACTGTCCTGGCAAACTGCAGATTGTTCTGTCTCTTGCATGGAGTTGCAGTGCTCCAGGCAACACGTAGCTACAAAAACATACCCCCAATAAAGAAGACCCTGGGTATTTATATCAACACTAGATACTGAAAGGTATCTCCCCAAATTTACGGCACCATTTAGCGATGACTTGCTGAGAAAATGTAACGTGCTATTTATTATCCACAAAAATAAAGATCTTCTTTCCAATGTGTGTTGAGCTGTATTCATCATGCAGGACTAAAGTTCAGTAAAAGTTACAACTTTTACTAAAGATGCAAAAGTGAGATCCTCAGGTGAAGAATCCAAACGCTTGATATTATGAGGCAAGCGGCTGTCAGTTCCTGATAGAACATTAGAAGCTGGTGCCGACTAAATCTTACGTGGAGAGATAACTTCGTCGTGGGTTGTAAAATCCAAGCAGAGATCGTGAGACAGCCCATTGAGATCAGGGACAAGACCTCAGAGATAGCTTGAAACGCAGGCATCTTTAGGAATGTGTACAGCCAAACAGTAGGTAAAGTATCAGTCACGCACCTTGTGCTGAGAAAGGAACACTATTTTAAATCAGCCGCTAGAGCCTAAAACCACAGATGTCTTATGACACAGGAGTGTGAAAAGTTGATTAAGTTTACCTAAGTAAATAATTAATATTATTTCATTAAAGGGTCTGGCTATTTAAAGTAACTCAGTACCAAATTCTTCTGTCATGGCTGTTGATTTTTAAGATTCTCTGTAATGCAATAATCATACTCCCAATACATTTTTTAAATGTATTTAAGTTAATACTTTCATTCATCTGGTTGAAACAGAATATCAGCTAGTATTATTTATACTATATTATACCTAGAGTCCACACATGAGTTCTACAAAGAAGTATTTCCAAGATTATATCGACAATAACCTTACTTCAACTGATAGAGTGAAATTCTGGTTTCTCATTAAAGTAAATTATGTATAGTTTGCTTCTAATCCTTAACTTAATCCCCCAAAGTTTATTTATCTCCCACCAAAGTGGGAGAATCTGAGGTGAGGTACTAAATAAATCTATACAGATACACTTTAAAACTCTATAAAGGTTCAAATAATAAAGTTTACCAACAAAAATGATCACCCAGCAAATTATTTTATTCTATAATAAAATAAAATGTGCCCTTTGAGAGAAAGCGGACCAAAAAATTTATCTATGCCATGAGGGGTGCGGGAAAAGGTATGGCTGATTCTTCCAACTGTACAGATGATGTCGTTTCTAACTGGCATCAGTCTATTACATAATAAAATTCTAGACACAGCCTTCTTTTAATTACAACGAAAACCACTGGGAATTTTATGGTAAGCATTCAAATACCTGAAGCCCGATGTCTAACATCACCTAATAGAACGAGGTCTCATTTCCTTCAGATGGTGGATGAGTGCCACCTAGTGGAAGGCCCCTCTATCTGCGTGGAGACTGCCCAATGTTTACTTAGCTTCCAGGGATGCCAACTTCCACTCAAAGTTTCTTTAGAAATTAAAAAGGAGAAGCAAGGAACTTCTGCTTTGTATCTTCTTTTTTGTAAATCATTTATGCATTAGTTTTTTACTTAGACTGGGATACTATATACTTACAGAAAAAGAGGGTATAAATTTAAAAATAAAGATAACTTACAAATAAAATTATTCTATCACTATTTCTTTAAATCATAAATTTAGAAGTACTGTTTTTTGAAAGGTAAAAAAGTAAATATCCAACCTCACATATAGACTGCAGTTCAACAGACTTCGTGTACAAACATGCAGTTTCAATAATTTATACACAAGTTTTATTTGAAGAAAAGCAAAACACACAACCACAGCATTTCAATTAAGGAACTCAGGAAAATCTCAAGTGCTTCCATGGTTCTTCAGTCACCATTCAAATAATACACCCTTAAACCAAAGTTAAAAATAAAGTAAACAAGAAATAAATTCAGTTAAGCAGACTGAACAATACATATTCAAAATACTACTCTGTCTTCCTGTGTTCTTTCCCACCACAGTGTGCTGTTTAAAGTTCCACAACTATTATCTTCTTCCTCTTGTTCTTTAGTGAGTTCTACAAAAACCTAAACGAAAGTAAATAAATGAATATGGTATTCTGTATCACAATCATCTCAAAGAATTTTTTAATTAAATCAGAAACAGTATAAGGCTACATCCAAATACTTTAACCATTCAAGATCAAGAGATATATTGGTATATTACTTAAGCAGAATAACCTCCATTAATCACCTAAAGAGATGAATGCTGTGAGGACTAATAGATATTTTTGATTAATATATGGAAACGGCACTGTCATGAAAAATAATTTATAAATATTTAAGCAATGTAACTATAGATATAGGAAATACCATCAACAACACTCATTTTCTTTACTGAAGAAAAAATATTGAGCTGTTCAAAATAAGCAGATGGAGAACCTGGAGTTTTTTGAAATTATACAGTTTAGGTCGACCGTGTAATAATTTTGTCTCTGGTTCACACGCACCCTCCCCCTCTCCAATATAAATCTAAACAATTAGATATTAGACACTTTCTTCTATAAAAGAATTTTTAAAAATTTAACTTTATAGTACCTGTTCCAGTGTTGCTTGAGAAAAGCTATATTCTTCAATGGCAAAAGTATGTTTAGCTATTAAAATATGAAAATATTTTACTGATTAACATTTTAAAATAAAAATGGCAGTTACTACTAAGTGGTTAACCACCCGTTTAAAAAAATTTTTTTTCTGTCATCAACTCATTTAAATTTGAAGCTGCCAAAACACGTTCCTCTTCTCTCTGGTCTCCTCAGGCCCCCAGCTGGCCCACAGCCACACCTGCGAAGCACCACACCTGCGAGGTGACCTGCCTCGCTCACCTGCCTCGCTCACCTGCCTCTTCTAAGCAGCTCCCTCCGGTTTACCCCGCCTTCTCCCTCACTATGCCTTTTCTCAGGCCTGCTCTGGCGCCCTGCTCTCTACCTTTCGTTCCCCAATTTCCATCACAGCCTGTTCTGAACTTCGTGAACTAGACCCTGGTCACTGTTCCTATGTCCATATACTTTCTAATATTTATTTCAGATCCTCTTGCAATCTGATCTACTACCAAATTTTCTGGTTTTCTTATTCATTCCTGTCGTGGAATTCTCCCCAAGCAGTACGGAGGTGGTTTCATAGTTTATACATTCCATAAAACAACCTGTACACGAATACCTGCCCCATCCAGGAGTTCACCTCTCTCCACTTGCTACCAGGATAGCTTCTTCCTACCAACAACTTATTTTTAAAAATGCCAAGTTTCAACAAGCTTCATTAAAGCTTTTAGGAATGTCCACATTCCTACGCTATGAATTTTCCTCTCCTGTCTCCTGTTGCCACTGGAGTCTTGCTACCATTGCTACTTCTAAGGCCTGATACAAAGTGAGAATTCAGTGTTCTGGAATGAACCACTGAGTGCTAATTAAGCTAAACTTTCTCACAGATGCAATGTGAAAAACTGTAGTGATGTCGACTAAAACAGTAAAAGATTTACACTACGATATAGCTGATGTACCAAACCTCTACAACGTTAGCATTTACCTACATCTTAGATTAAACTAATAAAGGGTTATCTCTTTATTTACAATGGCTTCTATAATAAGCAGTCCCAATTTTCAAACTTTGTAAGTAAAATTCTTTTATGATTTGAAAGCTACCTTGCCATGTTTTTCAAATCTTACCTTCTTCCAGCTTAGAAAAAGACTGTGCAAGGGATGGAACATCTTCCTTAGGAATCTTATAAGCCAAAATAGAAGAAAAACTGAAAACAGATAAAATATAGAAAAATTTAAAAATGACGACTAATATGTTCTAAAGTTCAAGCTCTTTAAAGTTTAAAATCAAACTCCAATGATTTATTTTGATGCATATTTAGATAAACACTGTTTTAAATCTTAAAATATTTCCACGCAAAACAACTCTCTTATTACCACTGATATGAGAAATTTAAAAAGTTTAAATATTATTGAAAATTGCAAGATCTAATACTAAATAGATATAAAACTGCAGTCATCACACTGCATTAGTTCACTACTGGTGATAATAACAGACTTTTTTTTCCCTAATCCTTAATACAATAGCCAAGTTTTAATGATTATTTATTGCTCTACAAAACAAACAAACAAATTTTAAAAATCTTTACCTCTCCTGACGGCTTGCATTTGGGAAAATATACTGAATTTCTCTTTGAAGGCGGTCTACTTCTAGGTTTTCCACCCATTCCTTTAACTTAATTTCCAAAAAGTAGCCTTTTCCAAATTTACTCTTCAGATGCTGGACGGTCCCAATACACCTATAGTTATTTTTAAAAGAAAACTCAGACTTAAGATGACTTGACAGTTTCAAAGTATGATTTCTCACTTAAAGGATGATTTAAATTAAATGTTTATAATGGAATACTTTTAGATTTATAGACAAGTTGCAAATATAATACAGTCTCCATACACCCCTCAACCAGTTTCAACTTCCTTAATATTATGATCTTATATTACCATGGCACATTTGTCAAAATTAAGAAACCAATATTGGTTAATATTACTATTAACTTTATATTTGATTTTATTTGGATTGCACCCGTTTTTCCACTCATGTCCTTTTTTCTGTTCTAGGATCTATCCGGGATACACAGTGCACTTAGTTATCATGTCTCCTTAGACCCCACTGGTCTGTGACTTTCTTAATCTTTCCTTCTTTTTCACCTTTGACAGTTTTGAGAATTGGTCAAGTGTTTCAACTGGGAATAGTCTGATTATTTTTCTCAGAATTAGACAGGAGTTACGGGTTTTTGGAGAAAATGCCGTGGAGCAAGAGTACCTTTCTTATCACATCGTATCAGGGGTACATGATAGCCACGTGACACTGCTCTACTGTGTGGTTACCACTGTCCCCTTCCCATACGTTAGAAGAGACTGGTTAAATCACACTACTTTCGGGAGGTGGAAGACTGAGATCCGCTTCCTGGAGGAGGCAGTATTTCCATATACTGTTTAGAATCTTTCTGTAAGGAAAATTTGCTCTCCTTCCACATTAATTTATTTATTCAGCCACTTATTTATAGGAGTATCAACATGAATTATAAATGTATTTATTTATTTAATATTTTTTATAAGTGTATTTATTTATACTTTGGGTTACAACCCCATACAATGCCTAGCAATCTTTTAAAATAACAGATATCATGCATGAAAAATAACATTCCAAGTTGCTGAATCATTAAGCCAATTACAAATGCAAAGTAGTCATTTTTTGGAAATAAACCAACATATTTTCAAGTAATTCTATAGAAAGCTAACTGATTCAAAAACTCAAATAAGGATACTTTTTTTAGCATTTACATTTATTATTGTAAGTTTTTGAAACGGTTATTCAAAATCTACCCCCCACCCAAATGGCATGCCCTTCAGACATTTACCGTAACTGCCCAGATACCATGATAGCCACTCGGTCACAGACAGCCTCTGCTTCTTCCATATAATGAGTGGTCAGAATAGCAGCCCGCTTTTTGTTTTTAAATGCAGTTCGAATTGCTCGCCTATAAAACATAAGTAAAATAAACAGAGAAAAGCAAACGAATGCTAATGAAAATCCAACTCTCTGGTTAATTAAAATTTATCAAATATCAACTGCTGTAGTGAATATACACTGCCCAACTATGATTCTTCTAATTTATTTTCCTTTATTTTGGAAAGTTTGTCAAATAAACAGAAACTCCATGATTTCAAATATTTCTCTGCATTAAAAAATAAATTATAAAATTTGATGCTTTTTCACATTTTAACAAAAATTGCCATAGAATCATAAGGAAAACTTAATATGCATCTCTACACCAAACCTCACATTTTATAGACATGGAAATCTAGGCTCAAAAAGTTGGCCAACTAATTAGCACCATGAATTCCTAAGAGTTCCAACATAAATTCAAGCCAATGTTATTATGAGAATTATAATTTATATGTTAAATGACTAGGAAAAAAATCTTTTAAAGGCTATTCAGAAAGCAGTACTCTTTATTTGAATAATTACCCATATACTCATTTTTGTTCTGGAATAAATAAAATATTACTAATATTTCATGAAAGTATGAAGTATGATAAAGTTTGAAAGTTCATGGGATTCTCCAGAAATCAAAATATTCAATTTTTAATTATCATTTTGCCATTTGCATAGGATTTTAACTCAGTGTGAATATGTATATATAAATAACACAAAACCATTAATTATAATAAAGTATTCTTTTACTCCAAAGTATGATACAGTTTAATGCGCCCCCAGTGTCTTTATTAGTTTTCTTTATTTTTGAGAGGCAGAGAGAGAGACAGAGCATGAGTGGGGGAGGGGCAGAGAGAGAGGGAGACACAGAATCTGAAGCAGCCTCCAGGCTCTGAGCATAGAGCCCAACGCGGGGCCAAACTCACAAACCGTGAGATCATGACCTGAGCTGAAGTCGGATGCTCAACCAACCGAGCCACCCAGATGCCCCTGTCCCAAGTGTCTCTAATGTCATACTCACCACATGTGCTGTTTGGCTTTAGGGTCCATACCCGTAGATGGTTCATCTAGCAGAGTAATGGGAGGGTTCCCCAGCATACTCAGGGAAAAACACAACTAGATAGAAAGGAAAGAGGCGGAGGGGGACTAATAAGCCTTCACATAAGAAATTTGATCAAGACAGTATCAGGCTCTAAACTGATCAATAAAACATACACGTATCTGTTGTTCAATAAAAGTACCTTTCGCTTGATTCCTGCAGGTAGTTTCTTTACAGTTTTCTGAAGATGTTCTTTTAAATCAAGTGCATTCGTTATCCTGCAAAATAGGTAATACAAAATGAGTGTATTATCAGTCATTGTTTGTGATCATTCACAGTCTTTTTTCTAGAACACTCGGTTGAAGGGGTGCCTGAGTGGCTCAGGAGGTTGAGCATCTGGCTCTTGATTCAAGTGATGATTTCAGAGTTTGTGGGATCAAGCCCCACATCCGGCTCTGCTTGGGATTCTTTCTCTCCCTAGCTCTCTGCCCCTCCCCCACTCCTGTGCATGCACACACACACGTGTTCTCTCTCTCAAACACAGATAAACATTAAAAACAAACAAACAAAAAGAACACTCAGCTGAAGCTTACTATATAATTAGACCTCTAATTTACATCATTTTAAACAAATTACTATCTTGACAAAAAGGTTCACTTTAAAATAAGTTTCGGGGCATCTGGGTAGCTCAGTTGCTTAAACATCTAACTTTGGCTCAGGTCACGATCTCACAGTTTGTGAATTTAAGCCCCGCATCAAGCTTTCTGCTATCAGCACAGAGCCCGCTTGGATCCTCTGTCCCCCTCTCTCTGCCTTCCCCCATTTGTGCACGAATGTGCTTTCTCTCAAGATAAACATTAAAAAAATCTAATTAAAATAAATTTCATGACATTTATAGGCACATTCATTCTGTAATGAGAAACAGAAAAATTACCTTTTTATTTTCGTAACTATCATAATTCTGTAAAGAATATATGAAAAAGTAATGACCATTTTCAATGAAAAGTGTGATCCACAAAAATGTCTTTAAAAATTAAACTTTTAAAATGTGAACTGTACACCTTTCTCTGGGTAATAAAAAGGTTCCAATTTTACCGATTTATGATTTCTTTCACGTCACTCGTGCTCATTCCTTTTACAGCTCCGTAAATTTCAAAATGTTCCTGCAATGTGATGTCTGGCCACAGTGGGTTTATCTGAGGACAGTATCCCATATACTTAATGGAATCATCATCTTCAGTTGGGTCTGAAGAATAATCTCCTAGAAATACCTACAGAAATACAAACCAATTTTAAATAACTTTTTGCTTAATTTACATTGTAAAGGAATTGGTAGGTGAAATTAATTCAAACTCCTTCCTAGAATCAAGGTAATAGTAAGTCAAATTTTTATTCCTTCCGATGGCGAAAGGACATACATAGCTAAGTCAGAGTTCAGTGACATGGCCCAATGGGGCGATTAGCTTGACTGATGGGGCACCTGGGTGACTCAGTCAGTTACGCGTCCGACTTCGGCTCAGGTCATGATTTCACAGTTTGTGAGTTCGAGCCCCGCATCAGGCTCTGTGCTGAGAGCTCAGAGCCTGGACCCTGCTTCAGATTCTATGTCTCCTTTTCTCTCTGACCCCCCTCTCCCACTTGTGCTCTGTCTCTCTCTCGCAAAAATAAATAAATGTAAAAAACAAATAAAAAGAAGCAGGAATGCGGCTTGATTGAAAAGGTAAACTCCAATTGTAACTAGGATGATCAAGGGACCTCACTGGAAGGTGACCTCTGAGCCATGCAGGTAAGCAAATTTCACTGTTTGGATTTCTTCTGGGTAAGGAATACCCAATATAAGGAACCGCTAGAGCAAAAACCCAAAGAAAAGAGCATGCTTGGCATTTTCCAGGAAATCAATGGGCCAGAGCAGAAGACAGGATCAGACAGTGTTGTGGTTTCCACAAAGTGGTGATAGGCTACAATCAAAGGCTAACTGATGGCAGGGTCAATATTAGCTCCAAATCTCCTGAAGTTAGTAAGATGGCTTTCCACTAAATTGGTGGACAAATCCCCCACGCAAGTAATAATCATAAAAGCAAAAATAACGTCTGTGCGTGTATCTGCATGTGTGAAAATTTTACGTTATTTTCAAAGATAACCAAAAATATTATAATTTGATCAAGTTATACTAAAAAATTACTACTGAAAACATTAGATCCTAGTCTGTCATTAAGAAACTTACTGTAATTAAAAACGTAAATCATAGCATCTCCCACACCCTCATATACCGTACCTGGCCTGAAGTTGGTTCAATGTCACCAACCAGAATATTGATAATTGTGCTTTTGCCCGCACCGTTTGGACCCAGTAGCCCCAAGATCTCTCCTAAAGAAATTGAAAGAAAAATCATTGTATGTAAGTCAGACTAAAAATCAAAATTACTCTCCTGGAAAAATTACTAAAGAAAAAACAAATACCAACCTTTTTTCACACAGAAAGAGACATATTTAGTTGCTACTTTCTTTACTTTTCTTGTAAGAAGAAAATCTTTCTTGTCATCATATTCTTTATACAAACAGCTGACCATAATGGCTGGTTTCTAATAAGGAAAATAGGATTTAAAAAAAGAATAACGTATCAGATACCTATCAAGAAATGACAAGCTGTCCACAATTCATGTCCACGTATCATAAGAACTATAGTTGCTAATAAGGGGCATATTATATAAGTAAATACCCATTTGTGACTAAAATATGGACTTATTCAAAAGTAAGTAGACAAAAGTATTTTTTCAAAGCAAAGACTTTTTTTCATATAGATTCATATGAAAAGTATTCTTCAGGTTAATTCCTACACAACAGAAACTGATCACTGCACATTTAGTAAGACTTGGCGATACAGACTGAATTACCTCCTCACAACACTGGCAGCTCATTAGCTCTTTGACCTTCAGTCTTTCAGCTTTGACATCTTCATCTTCATCCTCATTGTTTGGTGGTTCTGGAGACTTCCTATTTTTGGACTTTGTTGAAAGGGTCCTAAACACATAAAGACAGTGGTTTTTCAAATAATTAAAATAGCAAGACATTCCAGCACTCCATGGAGAAAAGACTGAAAAAATATACCAACATGAGATGAGTGGTTCTCTCTGAAAGGTGGAGTCACAGAACTAGTTTCACTCACTGAAACCGTCTGGATGATGTCATCTAAACGCATTCATTCCTTCAACAATATTATTTATGATCAGTATGTGTCAGGCACTATTTCACACAAAGACAAAGAAACTAAAAAAAGGATGTATCCATGCCTCGAAGATTTTACAGCCTGGCTGCAAATGACATGACCCGGGCAGAGCAGACGTGGAGGGCTGAATTCAGAACTCATAGAAACATCAGAAAGGTAGGCAGAGAAAAAAGTGCTTCCAAGGAAGTTTTGAAGAATAAGAGAGGTAAAGAGGGAAACAGGAGTTGACATTATGGAAAACAGAAGAACAAGAGAAAAGCATAAGGAGGAAGAAGTCAATCATACTAAAGCAGCAGATTAGCTGAGTAAGTGGAGCCTACTTGATGATACACAGAGGAAGTCATTAGTCACCTTGCTGAAAACAGAATCAGCAGAGGATCAAGCGCAGAACCAGATTACAGGAGTTAAGAAGTGAAAGGGAGGTGAGGAGCTGGAGGTGGAAGTTTCTCAGCTATGAAAGTTAACAGACAGGGGACAAGAGCTAGAGGGATACAGGTTGAAATGAGATTTGTGAGTTCTGATTTCTATTACTTTGTTTTATGGGAGAAAGGTGACCGGCCCCCTCCCCCCAAAAACCCTATTTAGATCCAAAAGGGAAAGTCACAGAAAGAGAAAATAAACTGGACAGAGCAACATCTTTAAGTAGACACAATAACAAAGGCATGAATAACAGGAGAGGTACTTCTCTCTCTGGGACCAGGAAAAGGCAAAGGTGATATAAGTGTGTAAAAATTTATAATTTATAATTAAGTGCTTCTGTGTTCAGAGACGGCAAGATCATCCACTGAGAAGCAGAAAATGAAGCGAGAAGGACTGGAGAATTTGAGGACTACAAAGAAGGCTTGGGCTAACGATCGAAAAGTGGTAGGAAGAAAATGAGATAACTCGTGTTAAAACAAAGCTGAGTCTACATGGGCTAAACGTGGTGTTGGCAAGCTGCACTTTCATGTCAATTTTCTCTAGCCTGTAATTAGACTTACCAGAAGTTATGATTTTTCGCGGATGGGTAAAAGGGATACAGAAGTGGAATACAGGGTGCTGAAAAAGGGTGAAAGAGGGTGAGAGGGATGAAGCCGAACAGAGAAAAGGTGAAAAAGGCAATTAGTGGAAACATCTGAGGAACAGAAAAAAACTCAGGGGCAGAGACCACAGCAGAAAAGTCCAGTGAGACTAACAAAACAAAAAGGCCGGGAAGATGAAGTGTTCCTGGAAGCATGGGACACAGAGGAGGTGAAGCACGGTGATGGCAGGGCTCCGACCCAAATCAACATGGGACACGCAAAGTCACCAGCGTAGAGAAAGTCAGAAACTGAGGATGTTACAAAGGTTCTCTCTGCGGATGCTGATTCTCCCCCAAGACGACAGAAGGAGTAAGAACAAAGAGAAAGAAGAGCCAGATGCTAAGTCCTCAGTGGATGTGGGGAGTAGCCAGTGGTTAACAAGGACATTCACAGCAGCACTGTTCATGATGGCCAAGAGGTGGAGACAACTCAAACGTCCATCAACTGACGAATAGAGAAGTAAAGAGCGGTATCTCCATACAATGTAATACTAAGAAAAGAAAACTGTAACAAAGTACTGCTACACGCTTCAACTTGGATGAACCTTCAAAACATTACGGTAGGAGTAAAAAAAGCCAGACAAAAAGACGATCCCGTACAATTCCATTCACACGAGCGCTGAGCACTGGCAAATCTGCAACAACTAGATTAGTGGACTGTGGTTATACGTGGCTGGGTGGCATGTGGGAGACGGGCCAGTGAGGACTATAAGGATTTTGGGGGGAGTGAAGGAAATTACCTAAAACTAGATCATATACTATGTAAATACCCTAAAAACCATTAAAACAACTTAAAAAAAAAATCACCGACCTGAAAAAGGGATCCTTCCGTATCGACCTGCCTCCGTATTTTTTCTCGTAGTACCGTAAGAGGAAAATCCACAGTACGCACTGCAGGTAAGGCTGAAAGGAGAACACATAACAGCTCGTGACTGAATCTTTTTGTTTCCCTGGATCAACAGAACAAAGACCACACACATCAGGTTCCTTACCATCACCACAATAATTAATCACTATGTTCTTCACACGTCATATGAGTTAAGAATAAACTTTAAGATTTCAAGGCAGAGTTTTAGCAAAATAATCCTTCACATATTTTTCTGCCTCTGTAAAGTTCACTGGTTGTCAGCTTCATCAAATATAATCAAAGGAAAAGAGGTTGGTTTCATTTCTGAAGAAGCCAGAATCATAATTAAATAAAATTAATAACATGAAAGAGACAAGTATATTACAACGGACACTTTCAGGGGCGCCTGGGTGGCTCAGTCAGTTAAGTGTCCGACTTTGTCTCAAGTCACGGTCTCGTGGTCCATGGGCTGGAGCTCCGCGTCGGACTCTGTGCTGATGGCTCGGAGCCTGGAGCCTGCTTCGGATTCTGTGTCTCCCTCTGTCTCTCTGCCCCTCCCCCACTCACGCTCGCGCGCGCACTCTCTCTCTCTCAAAAATAAACATTCAAAAAACTAAAATGGACATAGTCAGTAAATCTATTACCACTGAAATGTACATTGACTACCGTTAACTGACACAGTTGACTCTCTGATGTACCTTCACTGTTATGCAAAGGGATAGAAACTAAAAAGAGAGTTACACACATACAACCAAACTGCTCTTAAGGTAACATGTTAACCCAACATTCTTGGTATTTCTTACCGATATAACTGCCACCAAAAGTCTATCCCATGGATTATACGTGTCCTCATTTTTTCGAATATTCTTCCAAGAAATCTAAGACAAAAAGTTTTGAAAATTTTTATGCTGCTGTGATAGGATGATATAATGGTATTTGGTCTTTGACCTGGTTCCAGGACAGAGCTTTTAACCCCCTGGGAATTTTCTGGTTTACAGAGGTGAAGGGAGCATCTTTTGTTATCTAAAATAAGCCCCTTTCAACCCAAGCTGAGTCTCTGCTACTCAGGTGACTTGGAGGATGGTGCTGGTTTCCAGGGAAACCAACCAAGTGATTACAAGGTGGGAACTTTCAGACTCATCCACTGATCAAAAGGGGAGAGGGGCTTGAAGACTGATCAACTCACTGTGCCTCAGTAATGAAACCTCCATAAAAATCTCCATAAACACAGGGCTGGGAGAGCTTCCAGGCTGGTGAATGCATCCACACCCTTGGAGGGCGGCAAGCTCCAAACTCCATGGGGACTAAAGCTTCAATACTTGGGACCCTTCTGGACGATGCCCCCCATACCTCTTAATTATTCATTTGTATATTCACTATAATAAACTGATAATAGTACAGAAAGTGTTTCCCTAAATTCTATAAACCATTATGGCAAATTACTGAACCTGTGAAGGGGTGACAGGAACATTGGATTTGCAGCCACATCAGAACCTGCAGACCCACTACTCGGATCTGGCGTGTGAAAAACGGGGGGCAAGCTTGTGGGGCTGAGTCCTTAGCCCTGAACACAGCCCCAAGTCTGCATTACCTCCAGGTGGTTAAGTGTTAGAACTGCTTTATGTGGGAAAAACTCACGCATTTGGCGTTAGAAGTGTTGTAAGTTTTCTTTTAGCTGCAACATGTAGGTATATTTAGATTAAAATGTGTTTTGTTCGGTGACGTGTATTCTCTGTGTTAGCTATTAGTATTATCAGCTATGCTTTCTACTTAGATTACAATCCTCCCCATGCCAAAAATATTTCTATCTGGGGATGTATAAATTAAACATATTAAACTGAAGCAAAAAAGAAAGTGGGGCGGGGTTAGTGAGTAGAATTAGTCAGCAATCATCCCTAAATCAGTAATTTGTCAATTAATTTTTTTCTAATCACGTGGAATTTTTCCAATTATCCAGGTTTAATAAAAGTAATTTTTATTTTTTTCTTTGAAAAAAAAGTCTCTTACACTTTATTTTCTCTCATCCCTTTATAGTACAATACATTATTTAATCCTTGACAAACTCCCCCAAAACTTACTGACTGAAGTCAGGTCATACTTAGAATTTATGTACATCTTTTTGGGAATCAAAGAACAGGGAATGGACACCATACTCCTTGTCCTTTGAGACTTACAGCTTAAAGACATGCTTGAAAAGATTTCACAGTAAACTTAAACTGCTGCTTAATAATATTCAAATCAAGTAAATAGCAGCTAAACTGATTTTTTTTTTTGTTACAATATTCAGCACAAGAACTAAGATCTCAAAGATTAGGCAGTATTTATGCTTTTCAATTATTAAAACACCTAACAGACCTACCTTTATGAAACAAATCAGACAACCTAGAAGTGGATAGATTGGAATGGCCATACAAAAGGTATAATGGAGAACAGCCGTAACTGTGTATCCCATAAAGAACGTGATTTCGGTGACTGCAATGCAAGCCAATGCTGTCTAAAGAAAGACAATGAGAAAACAAGTGAAAAAATGTTTAGCAATTTCACACAAACTCAGTTGGAAGTGTGTGCCTCAGCATTTACTATGTCTTTAATCCTCTAGTAAGACACGGAACCTGAGAGGATACTTGGCCAGGAGGCGTCAGTACACAGGGACCAGCTCTGTGCACTGGGATCCTTGCCACACAGCTGTTACATGCTTTCGGTCCCGTCCCTTCGTGGAATGGATGACGCACAAGACAAATATGCGAAAAGATGCCGGCGGCTAGCTAGCTAAGTCCGTACTCAGGAAATTCTGACACAGCAACATTATGAGTAAAATCTTGAAACAGTTCACAACTTTCAAACAAGTGCGGTCATACAAATAAGTGAAATAATACAAAACATGACTTACCACAGAATAAATAAATGACCAAAACTCTTTGGTATTCAAAATTTTTTTGAAAGTGAAAGAAGTAACATAGGTAAACAGAATGACTGATGGAACATAACCAATAAGGCAAAAAACCTGTAAAACAGAAATGTGTATTTTTATGTAAACATGTGAAAAGCTAACAGTCCATATGATCTCAAACACCAGTCATATCAAATAGTTAAAAAAAATTTTTTTTTAATGTTTTATTTATTTTTGTGTGAGAGAGAGACAGAACGTGAGCAGGGGGGGCGGCAGAGAGAGAGGCAGACACAGAATCTGAAGCAGATTCCAGGCTCCGAGCTGTCAGCATAGAGCGAGACGTGGGGCTTGAACTCATGAACCACGAGATCATGACCCGACCTGAAGTCGGAGCCCAACCAACTGAGCCACCCAGGTGCCCCAGTCATCTCAAATATTAAGGAATGATTATTCTTCAAGTTTTATTCTCAACAAATCACTCCAAAAACTGAAACTGTGGTTACCTGAGAAATCACCATGCACACTTCTCCTAAATCAATAAAACTCATACTTTTAACTAATTGTAACACAATCCTGAATAAGTAATTCACACCAAACACTATTTGTAGTTCTTTTTTATGCCAAGAAAAATGCTATCTCTAATCATTTTATTATAAAAACAAGTATAATAGCTGGTTACTACTTTATCCTTCTCAATCAACTATGAACTACCATTTCAATACACAACATTCAATACTTTGTAAATGTTTAAAAAAATCATTAATTTATAAGGCACAATTTAATATGTAAAGTCACTATAGCCTCTGGCAAAATTGATAAATTTACATTCAGCAACCCCAACCTTACTTCTGTTTTCCCTTTTTCCTAATCACTCATACAAAAGGGTCGAGCATCAGTCATGAACATGTGAACACGAATGCAAGCTATATTCTTCCTTAGTATTTTAAGCTGTATTTATAAATTTTTTTAATGTTTATTTATTTTTGAGAGAGAGAGAGAGAGAGAGAGACAGAGAGCGAGAGGAAGAGGGGCACAGAAAGAGGGAGACACAGAATCCGAAGCGGGCTCGGGGCTCTGAGCTGTCAGCACAGAGCCCAACGCGAGGCTCGAACTCATGAACTGTGAGATCATGACCTGAGCCGAAGTCGGATGCTCAACCGACTGAGCCACCCAGGCGCCCCTAAGCTGAATTTTAAATTGTGGAATAAAAGAGTTTCTTTGTGAAATTATATTCAAGCAGAGAGACAAGGAGGGCATTTGAAAGACGGACCGTTTAACTATCCCTGATTACACACCTAGCAGGGAGTCCACAGAAAAGACCACCTTAGTTTCAAGGAATTATTTTATAATAATAGTAAGTTGTGGTTTTCAAAAATCACTTATAGTAATATAAATTGCATCATCAGTATCATACACAATAATTAAAACAAATACTGGTTCTATTTTCTATAAAAAATTAATATCCAAATTACTCAACTAACTACCTGTCATGTTTATAAAGACTTAAGTTTCTTAAAATAACGTTTCATTTATAAATAGCATGAGTATAACTGATGTTAACTTACCACAGAAAGGAACTTTATAGCATAAAAATATAATCCATAATGAAATGTGAATAAACTTCCTAGCATCAAAATAAGAACAAGAAAAAATATGGGGATATCAACAATAGCTTGTCCAATCCAATATGCAGACGGTAAAAGCCCTGAAAGTTTAAGTTGAGTATAAGCTTTGATCTACAAAAAAAAAAGAGGGGAGAGGGAAAACTGATTATAATTATAAACATGTTACAAACAAAAAACTCTAGCAAATTATTGTGGAACTCTTAATTTTACATCAACAAAACAAGTCACATTCCAGGTCTCTAGGTAATAAAAGCCTTCCTACAACTAAATATAAATTCCTTTATAGTCTTTAATCTGGTCCATTATTTCTCAGATGTAGCAATTTCGACATTCAGGATCAGAATACAGTAACACAAAACTAAAATAAAGCAAATGATGTCATGGGGATTATAGCTGTGCAAACAGTAAGTAGCCAAAACACTGTTGCTTTTAAAAATCTGTGGAAATAGATGGAAAGATATGTTTAAACAGAAAATGGATTCTCTTATTTACTTTTTAAAATTTTTTTTAAGTTTATTTGTTTATTTTGAGAGAGACAGAGAGAGAGCACAAGCAGGGCAGGGGAAGAGAGGGATGCAGACAGAGGATCCAAAGCAGGCTCCATGCTGACAACAGAGAGCCCGACCCGGGGCTTGAACCCACGAACCATGAGATCACGACCTGAGCTGAAGTCAGACGCTTAACCGACTCAGTCACCCAGGTGCCCCAGATTCTCATTTTTTAATATTACCTTTCATGATAACACTAGTAAACTGCCAAGTGTCTTCTGGATTTACAGAAGGCTTTCAGCTTTAGTGGGAAGCTTTGTATTGATAATGCACTTAAGCCTTTTATAAACTCCCATGTAGTGCAAAAAGTAAGGTGTTATTACTACATTTTCACATATACCAACAGTAAACTTAAATGACTTGAGTTTCCCTAACTCTCTCATCCTCTCATTATTTAATTTGAAATTTTGAAAACCTTTTATAAATCCAAATACCTAACAATTTTATTCAGTTCATTTTTGACATCTGTAAATGCTTACACTCATAACAATGTATTATATGAAAGGGCTGGTCTTAGAGATAACAGAAGCACGGAATATAAAGTTTAGTTAAGACGGAGAGGAGGAGCCGGGGCACCTGGGTGGCTCAGGTGGTTGAGCGTCCGACTCTTACCTTCAGCTCAGGTCATGATCTCATGATTTGTGAGTATGAGTGCAGAGCCTGCTTGCGACTCTCTCTCCCTCTCTCTTCACCCCTCCCCTGCTCCTGCTCTCTCTCTCTCTCTCTCTCAAAATAAATAAACATAAAAAAAAAAAAAAAAAGACGAACAGGAGGAATGATAAAAACAAATGGACAACTTTTGTGTTCAATGAACTATAAGAACAAAAATATAAACTCCAAAATAAGTATGAAAACATAAACAAGTCAAGTAGAGTTATTTGGATAATGCATGCTTTTTGTCATTCAAATAATGCAGGTGGGAATGTAAAACAGTATATCCCCTCTGGAAAACAGTTGGGCAATTTCTTACAAAACTGAACACAGAATCACCGTATGACACTCTAGGGCATTTACCCCAGAGAAATGAAAACTCACATTCACACAAAAACCTGTACGTAAATGTTCACAGCGGTTTTATTCACAATAGGAAAAAACTGGCAACAATTCAGATTCACACCATGGAATACTACCAAAAAATAAAAAAGAATGGACTGTTGGTACATACAAACTGAGTAAATCTCCAGGGAATCATGCTGAGTCAAAAGGCCAGTCCCTCCCAAAAACATGTTGTGATGCTACATATACATTCTTGCAATACTGAAATTACAGAAAGGGAGAACAGACTGGTGGCTGCCAGAGGTCAGGGAAGGGGTGGGTGTGGGGGCTTGAAAAGGGCAATAGGAGGGATCTCTGTGGTGACAGCACTGTTCTGTACCGTGACCGTATCAATGTCAACGTCCTGGGATTTTACTATTATATGACAGTCGGACAAGATGCTATTACTGAGGTGAAGAGAGTAGGGTACACAGGATCTCGTTTTATTATTTCTTACCACCTAATACGAATCTACAATTACCTCTAAATAAATATTTGAATAAAAAAAAACATTTTAAGTTGAAACAAAAAAGAGAAAAGTGCAATTGTCTAGGAAGTTTTGTATGTGGGTGGTGTGGGGTTATGGATTTTTTAAATTTTCTTAAACCTTCCTACATTTTCTAAATTAGCACAATGAATATATATAACAGAAAAAATGAGTATGTTTTTAAAATATCTCCTGAGACTCATGTATTGCTTTTCCACTACAGAAAATTATTAAAAGATGTAACTGTCTGCTATGAGGCTTAACTTCATTACTTGTCACACTGGGTAAATTAAGACAAAACTGTCTCCACCGAACTAAGAGCAGACATGGAGAGAACGAGAATTTTGATTACAGGGGTAAGAGGGACAACCTTGGGAGGGTGCAAGGATAGAGACTGCACAGGGCACCACTTGCCTGAGGACAGGAGAGAAAAGGAAAGGATACCAAACCACCTCTGTACACACAGCAATTTTCCCCAGGCTCTGGTGGTCACAATCACTACCTATTTTTTTCATTTAACAGAACTTAAGTATCTTGGACATTCAGTACATTCCATTAAAGGTTAAGGGGGGAGAGGGAGTTTAGTGAACTAATAAGAACTTAAGGACCCGCTACTAAGAGGAGATGAGACAACACGGAACATGGCACAGGACTCCCATCACTTCCTGACTTACAAAAGGTCGGTACACATAAAACTTACATCACAATGTTGCAAGGATTAACGGATGTAACTTTTGAAGCATGTGACAAGGACTCAAGTAATAAATGATTGTTATTACTATTACTGTAGTAAATATGTTGACGCTCCATCTACTTATTCCTGAAATATGAGGTCTTGCACTCATGCAAAATAGGTTATTTTTCTTATATGAGATTTCTTATTAACAAACTGTACCTGTAATTTTAACTCAATCATTACCTTATGATTCTCTGCATTTTCCATGGCAAAGTAAGGTGGCATTGCAGTCACAATGATTCCAAGCAAAGCTGCTTGGAAATACAGCTCGATTTTAAAAACGATGT
The DNA here is from genome assembly GCF_046562875.1 of Panthera onca. Taxonomy (NCBI): domain Eukaryota; kingdom Metazoa; phylum Chordata; class Mammalia; order Carnivora; family Felidae; genus Panthera; species Panthera onca. Next base: position 5,254,393 of record NC_138352.1, read on the forward strand.
CTGTAATTTCCTGAAAGACAACCACAGAACAAGAAATGAAAGTGAGAATTACTTCACATCATCTTAGCACTTTCTAAAAGACTATCAAAACCTCTGAAGAAACACACTAGGATATCTACCCTAGGCGTAGCCTATGTGAGGGAATGAGTGGCAGTTATTAACAGGCAGTGACTTACAGGACCAACTTTGCTACTTAGGAAGCAGCTATAGAATCCTGAGCAAATCATGGTACTTCCATTTTCTTATCTGTAACAGGGAATAATGCAGCATTTAAATTAAGCTTCCCCATTTAATTAAAAATCATAATGTGCATGAAAAAGCAGTTTACATGTCCACCAGCAGTCTTATGCAATGAACAGGACCACGTCAGAATGATTTCTGATGCACTCACTGGTTGTGAGGACTGAGCCATCTGGGATCTCGGGGCCCTCTTCTGTTGGAAAAAGCTGTACTTTGGAACCAGCTCAGCCTCCTGGAAACAGGAGTTTCTTCTCCCCAGCAGGGAGGACTAGAATTCCCACAGGCCCCGATGGTTCCTAGCTAAGAGCCAAGTACGGAAGGCAAACTTCTCCGGACAACCTACGTAAACAGCTGGGGCCCCAAATGTAAGTCACCCAGAACCAAGTTACTGTATCACCCTGCCCTCCACAAGGCCATTTTCTTACCCGTATTCTGTAAAAGATACACCTGTGGGACAGGGAAGGTCCTCTGCACTAGGAGAGAACCCACACTACGTCTAGTAGACACCCCGGCCCTGGCACACCTCCCTACAGGACGATGTGGAAACAGAAGGCATCTTGTCAACACTGGCCTTCTCAGTTTTTAGCAATAAAGCCAATTCTTTCATTCATGTCATATGACATTGTAGAATTTGTCCCAAACTATGGTGATTTATAGTGGAAGACCCAGACAGAACCAATAAATATATAAACTAGATGGTACAGTAAGTGGAGATTAGTAAGAATATACTTGTATTCAATCACACAGAATCTGACAAAGGGGAAAAAATGTGGAACATTAGTAAGACTATTGTCTATGAACAGTGAGCTTTTTAAAAGTCTCAGTTCTTTCCTTCTGGTTTTAAAAAAAAGTATGGGTATATGTCCGTGTTTGATGAAAAATATAAGTTGCAAGATCTTTTTTAATAGTCATGGATACATACAAATGTAGTAACATCATAAAAACATACACAGGAATTGTAAATTTTGAACTGTGGTTACTTCACGGAGAAGAGAAGGAAACAAGATTAGGGAGGAGCACACTGGAAGTTTCAATTGTATCTTTAAAATTTTATTACATTAAAGTGTAACAAGGCATTAACATTTGGAACATTTGAGTAGTAGATACATGCCTATTTTCTGCAGGTCTGGAATATTTCACATTAAAGAAAATCACAGAGGATGATCCATAACTGGTGATTTCAGTATCACCTATGTACTGGTGACTCCCAATATTTATTTCCGGTCCAGAAATTTCTCCAGGTTAATTCATCCAGATGCCTCCTACATGTCCCATCAGGCAAATGCCACAAGGATCACCAATAACTCCGTACGCTCAAGACTGAAATGAGCGTCTCCGTTCACCAAACAAAACCAAACTCTCTCCTGCCTGTATTCTCAAAACTGGTGAACAGTACCACCATGCACCACATTACCCAAAACTGTAAGAAACACGACTCTTCTTTTCCTCACCTCACAAACGCAACAATGATGAAGTATGACAGATCTTTTAACATCTTTTTGATTCTATCGCTATTGTTAAGCCACTGCATTAACTCAGTCACTCATCATCTCCTCTCACCTGAACTATTTAGTAAAACAATCTCTGATCAAATCTAAGTTTCCTTCCTTTTGCCACCACCACTCACCCCAGAGAAACTGCTGTCCACCCTGGTGCCAGTGATCTTCTAAAAATGCAAATCTGATGTTTAAGTAAAACTATACCAAGAAGAGTACTCACCTTCAATGTGATCGCCATTTCAAGATGGCAAAACGTTACAGCAAACTAAACAAGTTTTAGGTGTAGATTAAACAGCCACAGAAGCACAAGGTAGATTAGTGGCTGGCTGGGAGTAGGGATGGGCTGGGGGGGGTGGGGGGAGATAGGGGGTGATTAACTAACAGGAACAAGGGTTTCCTGGGGGGCCGGGAGGAAGATAAAACCTAGAATTGGCATGGTGATGGGTGCAGAACTCTATGAACATAATAAAAACCACTTAATTGTACACTTAAATGAGTTAATTCATAGTATATGAAGTATATCTCAATAAAGCTACTTTAAAAAAGTATAGCAATAGAAAGCAAAAAAAAAAAAAAAACAACCTGCCATTACAGAAAGCATTACAGAAAGGTATTTGTCCATTTATTTTTCAATATGTGAAAAATAAAACATAATGGCGAGAGAACAATGTTGACTATTCTTCTGAAAACTTAAGTTAATTTTCACTTTCATAACCCAACAGTCCTATGTAGAGGGAAAATGACTGTATGGATGACTTCTCAAGGTTCTTTCAGTACCCCAGGAGGAGATTTTAGATGAACAATGTTCATTTGTAAATTATCTTAATTTTTCTTCTACAATGAATACAAAAAATACTTATGCTTTACAAAATATCAGTACCAAGACACAATTTCCTTGCCTGAAGCAAACCAATACTGGGCAGTCCTAAACCCAGATGTAAACCATCCCCAAGTTTCAATAAGACTAAGAACTGTCATATGATGAACATCTACAGATTTCATTTGTATTAACACTTGGCTTTTACTACACACACACACACACACACACACACACACACACACACGCACGCACACACCAATTTTTTAAGTTTGCTTACTTGAAAGAATGGAGTATTCCAAACCTGGATGTTTTCAGTCACATTTAAGTGGTAAAGATAATAATTACTAATAATATTCATCAATACAGGTAAAGAACAAACCATAGTACTGTTGAAAACAGCTGTAAAAACATAGTCCTACAATTTAAAAAAAAGAGAGTTATGACATACTTTATATGAAACACATTGCTACCAAGCTTTTCTCAAAGACTAAGCTAATCCTCACTAACTAAAGTTGATCCAACAAATTATAGAAATCATATTCAATAAAGACAGAGAGGTAAAGATAACCTGGCTTGGAATCTATAAATATTTTGATGTTTTTGTTTTAAACAAATTAAATTATTTGTAGTTTTATAAATTGGTCATTCAGCAGGTCATAAAACACATGATAAACACAGCTAGCTATTTCCTAAAGTAAATTCTAATTTCTAACTAATGAGGTCAAGCCAGCAAATGATTAATTTAAAAAAATTTTCTTAATGTTTTATTTATTTTTGAGAAAGAGACAGAGTATGAGTGGGGGAGGGGCAGAGAGAGGGGGAGACACAGAATCTGAAGCAGGCTCCAGGCTCTGAGCTGTCAGCACAAAGCCCGACGTGGGGCTCGAACCCGTGAACCGTGAGATCATGACCTGAGCTGAAGTCGGACACTTAACTGACTGAGCCACCCAGGCACCCCAAGCAAATGATTAATTTTAGAGAAAATATCTTAATGTTTTATAACTTTCAAATAGGTATTCATTCACACACATTCCTCTTACCTGTTCTGAATACATCACATTTAAAGCTGCACTATGGGGAGCAGCAGACACATAGTCACTGTCATTAAACATTGTCACCATTATGTTCTGGTTTGTGAAAAAGCTAATAACATCGCTGATATCGGAGTCTGGTGTTAGAAAATAAGCAAATAACAAAGAATCAGTTTAAATGAGAAACAGACACAGACTTTTAATAACATTGGAAAGAGCTTTAAAAAAAAAACAAAACATCTTCATTAGATAAAGCATGATTAAGAACAATGGCTCTGGAGCCAGTCAGCCTGGATTCAAATCCAAACCAATATATACACAGGCCTTAAAAACAGAACCTGGCACACAGCAACTGCACAAATTTTAGCTGAAGCTGCTACTATTAACGTTGAAAATGTATCTAGAATACATGAAATTTGGTTACGTTTTGAGAATTAAAATCTATCTGGCAATCTTATGTAACAAGATAACCTACTGGGCTCAGAAAGATAGAGACAGGCAGGGTATGGAGTAAGGTAAGATCACTCTTTAGAGGATTTCTGTGTGCTCTGAGCTGACACATCTTATACGTGTCTTACATGCCTTAACTGTCTTAAAATATTAAAACACATAATCAGGTCTCCATCTATATTCTTTAAATTGCCTGGAGCCAAGGGAAAGACTGTGAATCCTGTCTGAGGTTTAAATCTACCCCAACAGGTCTGATGAATGGAAACAGTTTCCTCTACATCTTCACAAAAGCCAGAAAGGACAAATGAGGCTTTGAGGGAAATCAAAACGAAACAAAGGAAAGCACTATCAGTAACTGAAAACAGTATGGCAGGTGGATCAGACTCAGCACCAAACTTGAGTGTCAGAGAAAATGGTGCTCTTGGTGCTTTCATTGGTGCTTTTTTAGATACAACATTTACGCTTTATCTAGTGCCTTAAATGACCTCTCATCTCCAGTTTGCCTCTGTGGCTCTATACTCTTGAGAAGAGAGCTACATTATAACTGAAGGAACTGTATCACCTGTGATACAAAAAGCTTTGCAAGGAGCATGGATACAAGCCAATATAGACACAGACGCCAGTGATTCCTAAAGGAAACATGGCTTTGTTTAGGACCAACAAAGCCTAGGAAAATATAGGGTACATATGTATGCAACTCTAGAAATACTAGAAAATAACAAAAGGGACAAAACTTTGAAAGTACTAGAATTTCTACAGATCGAGAATGAACACAAGGCAGAAAAATTTGAAATACACAATTTCCCAAACACACAAAAAATGTGTATCAGAGTATAAGCCTCCATGCAGTACTATACTTTAACATCATGAAATGTAGATTAAAATCAAAACAAAAATTCTAATGAAAGAAGTAACATCACATTTTCTATTCAAGAGTAGTTTTCTGTCATTCTTCCTCCAAAGGAATAAAGATTGCATAATAAAAAGAGAGCCACATTTTAAAAGTGATGATTTTAAGAGTAATTCATAATCATCCCTAACTATGATGATTATCTTAACATGGTCAAAGCTCTTCCATTAATAGTGAATCAGAAAGGAGAGATACTGGAATATAGGTGAAGTGCTGGAAAATATTAAACCCCAAAGAGTTTGTGAGTTATGCAAATGATTGCATTAAATGCAACTTCCTAACATATTTCAGCAAGATAAGCAAATAAAGCTGCCTTCTATTCTGCTGTCAATCTGCCAGTTAGCTAACCTTGATTTACTCTTCAAGAACCTTGGGACTAAAAACGACCCATGCAGATGGGAGATTTTGTAGGAACAACTGATCATGTAGGAATGAAATTTTGTACTAGGTTTTAACATTTTGAAAAAGCAGAATTGAGCCTTGCTCAAGGCCATGGTTCTTTAGTTTTTTCATATTTGACAACTAGGTAATTAAGAATAATCAGCAAATCCAAAAATACTCAAAACCAATTTAATGTATTTGATTATAAATATTTGTATCTAAGGCAATTTTTCTTAATTCTAACTGATTTTTCAGATAGTCCTTGAAAAACTGCTTAAGCATTTCTATTTAGATATAGAACTGCGTAAATGTTAACTCTTTCTAAAAAGGATGTTTCAATTCCTGAAGTTTATTTCGCTTGTCATAAACTATGATAGGAAACACATTGCTCGAGAATATGCAGCTACCATTAAAAAATGAAATTTTATTATCATAAACAGTACAAGGTTAGTTTTAAAAACCGTAATCTACATTTAAACCAAAATTTCACTTCTGTAATGTATTACTCAGCATCAGTGATTTTTTTCTTTTAGTTCAGTTTTAAGACAGGCCATGCCTTTACCTTACATCTATTGCTAAAATCCCAATCTCTGACCTATCACCCACCACCCCAGGCCCCAGCCAACACACATTCACAGACCTTCACACACTCTCACCAGTAGAATTTTGAAGAAGCAGAGCTGTTTTGTATTTATGAGGTTTATCTCCAGGTTTTAGGAAATATAGGTCTGGAACAAGTTTGATGGGAACCACAGCATTTTTAAAAGAGCGATGCACCAAAAACATAAAAATCTGAACTGCAAAAAAAATTAAAAGCAGAAGCAACCTGAAAGGCACAAAGACAAAACAAGCACAGGGCACATTAATAGAGAAATCTATTTTTAAAAACTCTTCCTTCAAATGACAGTTAAAAGTACTCACGTTTAAAAAAAAAAAAAAAAGAAAATTAAAGAAAAAACTTGAAAGAAATAGCACTCAGGAGAATTCTACTCTCCAAAACGATCTCATGACAATACTGGATGGAAAGCCAATATTCAATGACAAAATTAAAACTTATAAAACTAACATTGTAGCCATCCTGAAATTTTTCTAGGGTATGTAAACTTGTGCTTCTAACTTTTTAAGAACCAGACGTTATGCCACATTTACATCTCTCTTGTCTTGAAGGGACTATCACAGCTCCTGCCCTACATCTGAACTATTTACCCTCCACATGTTTTAGAAAACATGATACAAAAATATTTTATATTTTTTTATTTTTATTTTTTTTTTAAATTTTTTTAAGGTTTATTCATTTTTCAGAGACAGAGAGAGACAGAGCATGAGTGGGGAGGGGCAGAGAGAGAGGGAGACACAGACTCTGAAGCAGGCTCCAGGCTCTGAGCTCTGAGCTGTCAGCACAGAGCCGGATGCGGGGCTTGAACTCAAGAACTGTGAGATCATGACCTGAGCTGAAGTCGGATGCTCAACCGACTGAGCCACCCAGGCGCCCCGATACAAAAATATTTTAGATACAGGGAAGGAAACAAAAATACAGTGAAACTCTGAATGACTGCCATCTTTGAAATGTCGTCTATACCACTTTAACTTCCACCGTTCCTCTACAGGCAAAACAAGATATACTCCATACAGTTATAAGGATCATTATTTGCTACTGGTCAAGTACATAATTCTATACCCTATTCAGAATGAACTTCTATGTGGAAAACAGATATCCTTCTGTCTTATCCTGCAAAATGTTGCTACATTATATGTGATAGGTGTCACAGCAAGTGGGTAGAGACTGCTTAAACTATCACATTTTAGCATTTTATAATTTTCAGAAGCCCTATTGTTTTAATGTTTATTTATTTATTTCTAAGACAGAGAGAGCAAGCAGGGGAGGGGCAGACATAGAGGGAGAGAGAATCCCAAGCACGCTCCTCACACTGTCAGCAAAGCCCAGTGTGGGACTCAAACTTACGGAGCTGTGAGATGGTGCCCTGAGCAGAAATCAGGAGTCAGACACTTAACCAACTGAGCCACCCAGGTACGTTAGAAAACCTGTAATTTTTTAAAAAAAATAATTCTTTGGGGTGCTTGGGTGGCTCAGTCAGTTAAGAGTCCAACTTCAGCTCAGGCGATGATCTTGCAGTTCATGAGTTCAAGCCCCACGTTGGGCTTTATGCTGACAGCTCAGCCTGGGGCCTACTTCAGATTCTGTGTCTCCCTCTTTCTCTGCCCCTCCCTTGCTCAAGCTCCGTCTCTCTCTCTCTTTCAAAAATAAACATTAAAAAAAAAATCATTCTTAAATTGTTGTAAGTATACTTAAATCAGCATTTCCAAAAACATACTGCACTGAATCCTAGTTCTATAATATTTAATAGGTATTTTAAGTTAAAAAAAAATCAAGATTAAACAGCATTTGGAAACTCTAAAGCTGAAGCAATTCTTTACCATGGAACCTCTTTTCATATGCTCTTTTCATATACCAGCATTTTCATATGCTAATAAATAACTCTTTAAGGGGGGAAATATAAGATACAGTATTTCCTAAATGTACAGATGGTCAAATGCATATTTGTTAGGAATTGAATGTTTGTGTCACCCTCCCCCCAAATTCCTAACTCCCAACTCTCTAACTCCCAACATGATGGTCTTAAGAGATAAGGTCTTTGGGAGGTAATAAGGATTAGATGAGGTCATGGGCCTAAGGCCCTCAAGATAGGATTAGTGCCCTTGTAGGAAGAAAGAGCAGAGACCTTGCTCTGTCTCTCTCCTGTGCTTAACAAAGAAAGTCATGTGAGCACAGAGCAAGATAATGGCTCATCTCTGCAAACCAGGAAGAGTTTGCAAACCAGGAAACAGGACCTGTTTGGTATCCCAATCTGATTTCCACATTCTAAAACCATGATAAAATAAATTTCTGTTGTTGAAGCGACCTAGTCTATATTATTTTCTTATGGCAGTCTGAACTAAGACTTTTACTGTTTTTCAGGGAGTATTTTAGGTGGGTAGTGTTCAATGAAATAAACTGAAACATGCTGATTTAAATAAGTATTTTTCTTTCAGTAACGCTGAGGCTGGAATAAATGAAACACTTGACTGACATTTCTTTGATACTGAATAAATCAGGTCAAGAAAGCAAACGAATTCATCATATCTCAAGCACATAACAACACTCTATTCTTGCTTATTATATTTCTACTGCTGTTTCAGATCTAACAAGATAGGTGTGTATTCTACGAAAGTGCTGAATTTATGTCCCAATAATTGAAAGTCTAGCACCCATGGGAACCTGAGAGAGGTAAAGCAAAGTTGAAAAGTTTTGATCACAGTTCTACAAGCTATAAAGCCTTCTTTATATTTGTTTCTTCATCTGATAAACAGAGGTAAAAGTTACTCTTTCTGTTGTTTATAAAAAGCGGCTATAAATAATAGTAACAGACACAGAACAATTGTGAAAAATATAATTGCAAAATAAAACTTAAATACAGTGACAACAATTCAAAATTTACACAATCAGAGAATATTATGTCAGTCCCTCATTATTTAGATGAGCCAAAAATGCTAATTTAAAAAAAGGGTAAAAGCTCTAATGGTATTCAAACAAATTACTAAATGCATAATTCTTTTCTCAGACATTGTGAAGTTACAGTCTTAATCTTTGAAGCTACATAGATTTACCTACATCTACATTTAGAGAATGAAGATGACAAATGGAATTTGCATCCTTAAAAAAACAATTCATCAGGCAGAAAAGTGATGGCACTTACACTGATCTCACTGATTTGCTTTCCCGTTTCAAAGTAAGCAAATGAAACTTTGCTACCGTGTACACCTGCTGTTTCCAAAGGCTCCTGGTGCTCACTAGAGAAGCCTTCGCTTCGGAAAGAATAAGTAAGCTCTGCTCCATTTCGTCAAAAGATTTTGAATCCACTTCCTCCTCTGGTGGCTGCTGAGTAAATACACTGTAATCTATTTGCCAAAACAAGACAGAAAGCCAGAAAATTATGGTATATTCCTTAAAAGGATGAAAATCTTTCAGATACATGTAAATTTTAAAGAAGCACACATCTGGTGGTGATGTAGACAAACGGAACTCTCATATACTTTGGCAATATTATTAAAACTGAACACACACGGGGCGGGGCAGGGTGCCTAGGTGGCTCAGTTGGTTGAGCGTCCGACTTCGGCTCAGGTCATGATCTCACCATTTGTGGGTTTGAGCCTTGCATCAGGCTCTGGGCTGACAGCTCAGAGCCTGGAGCCTGCTTCGGATTCCACGTCTCCATCTCTCTCTGCCCCTCCCCCACTCATGCCCTCTCTCTGCCTCTCAAAAATAAAGAAACGTAATAAAAAAAAAAAAAAGCTGAACACACACATAAACTATGACCCAGAAAATTCTCTACTAGGTAGAAATGCAACAAAGATATGTACAAAGGTCCACCAAAACACATGTACAAAAATATTCTTACCAGGGCTCCTGGGTGGCTCAGTCAATTAAGCATCCAACTCTTGATCCCAGCTCAGGTCATGATCTCATGGTTTGTGAGTTCAAGCCCCGCATCAGACTCCACGCTGACAGTGTTGAGCCTGCCTGGGATTCTCTCTCTCCCTTTCTCTCTCTCTCTCTCTCTGCCCCTCCCCTGCCTGCATGTGGTATGCACATGCACACACTCTCTCTCAAAATAAATAAACTAAAAAAAAAAAAAAAAAAAAAGAATATTCTTAGCTAGCAACCTATCCAGAATAGTCATAAACTGGGAAAAACCCAAATGTCTATCAACAGGAGAATGAATACATAAGTTGTGAAATATTCTTGTAATAGAATAGTCTAAAAACAATGAAACTGAATAAACTACTATATACCTACAATAGTTTAAACCCTACAAACACAATTTGGGTAAAAGAGGCCAGACACAAAAGAGACATACTCTATAACTGATTCCATGAGACAAAACACAGACAAAAATAATCAACGAGAACGGGAAAAATATATGTATTTTTATAAGTGATGCAATTTTCAAAAAATAAAAAATGAAGATGTGAAAATTGGTTTCAGTATTATGAGAACCACAAGGAAGGATTTATTTGATTTATGTTAAAAAATAAAAAATGAGTAAACATTAAAAACTTTAAGAGTGGAATGGAATAATGCATAAAGTAATATTGAACCAAGCCTGGTTATCCTGGGACCTTAGCAACTCAACAGTTTAGATGAATGACTTAGTAAGATAACCCAGTTTAATCCCTCTCTTTCACTGATACAATGGACTAAATCAAACTAAAAATTGGGGCTAAAATATTGTACATCACAATTGTGGTATTCAGCAAGCACCAATTTACCTTCTACAGAATTTGATACATGTATTTTTAAAAAAAAAATTTTATGGTTATTTATTTACTTTTGAGAGAGTGTACAAGCAGGGGAGGAATAGACAGAGAGAGAAAGAGAATCTGAAGCAGGCTCCAGGCTCTGAGCTGTCAGCAGAGTCTGACGCAGGGCTCAAATTCATGAACCATGAGATCAGGACCTAAGCTGAAGTTGGACAACCAAGCAATTGAGCCACCAGGCACCCCTAGAATTTGGTACATATATTTTTTAAGTTTGTTTATTTATCTTGGGATGCCTGGAAGGTTTGGTTGGTTGAGCATCCGACTTTGGCTCAGATCATGATCTCACAGTTTGTGGTTTTCAGCCCCACATCAGGTTCTTACTGACAGCTCAGAGCCTGAAACCTGCTTTAGATTCTGTATCCCCCTCTCTCTCTGCCCCTCCCCCACTTGTGCTCTGTCTCTCAAGCATAAATAAACATTAAAAAAAAAATAATAATAATAGGGGCCCCTGGGTGGCTCAGTTAAGCGTCCGACTCGGTTTCAGCTCAGGTCAGGATCTCATGGTTTGCGAGTTCAAGCCCCACATAGGGCTCTGTGCTGTCAGAGAATCTTGGGATTCTCTCTCTCTCCCTCTCTCTCTGGCCCTCCCCTGCTTGTACTCTCTCTCTCTCAAAATAAATAAACTTTAAAATGAAAACAAATAAATTAATTAAAAGTTTATTTGAGAGAGAGAGACCTAGTGTGAGTGGGGGAGGGGCAGAGACAGGGAGAGAGAGAATTCCAAGAAGGCTCCCCACTACCAGTACAGAGCCCGATGTAGGGGCTGAAACCCACAAAGCCAAAAGATCATGCCTGAGCCTAAAGCAAGAGTTGGACACTTAACCAACTGAACCACCCAGGCACCCCCAGAATTTGGCATTTTTAACCTCTTAAAAAATAAAACCATTAAAATTGGCCAAACTGAATGCAAGTCGGTATTAGAAGTAAATTTATTCTGCATGATGGACTTAAAAGTGCTGCAGAATAAGGCTAAATAACACCTACACAGCATACAGCCTTCTCATCTCTATTCCCACTACGCAAACATTTCTACCCACTACCTCCTATACCTCAAAGTATTTAGCCCCACAGCTATAAGTGTCTTCTCCATCTAATTCTCTTCCATTATCCAAGGTATTACAAACATACTCACCGATAATGCATTCTATATTCTGATCACTGACTTCCTCTATTTCTGCTATTCCCATACCTTTATCTCTACTCAATTTCAACAAACTGGACGCATGCCCAAATTTGAGACCTTGTTCTTTCCCCAACTACATAAGATCTAAAACTTCTATGTGAACTTTTTCTCTCCAGCTACAATCTGATATCATGTCCCCATCATAAACCTGCCTTTTCTCCTTTCTCCACATGTAAGAGAAACATCCCGTTTCCTTCACCCTCCCGACCTACCATCACAACCACCTTGCTAATTTTCAATTGTAAGAAAGTTTCCTCAATTCACACCCTCACCCTAAACTGCAAAGAACCAGCTTTGACTTTTACCACCACTGAAATGGCACAGTCAAGGTCACCACTGGCTTCCATACTATCAAATCCTTCACTGTCTTCTCTGTTACCAAAACCATCTTTTCTGTTCTCATCTTATTCTTCACAGCAGTCAACAAATAAGTGATCACTTCCTTGTGATTTTTGTATGGGCTTTAACGTCTCCTTTTGTGAAGAGAGAAAGAGCAAGGATGGGTCCTTCTTCATCAGCTCTTTTTGGCCCTTCACTGCCCAACCTCAGGGCCCCCCTTCCACTTTTTGTCTGCACTCTCTCCCGGGGTGACTTCAGCAAAACCTATGGCACTATCTACTTCTAACTCCAGAATTTACATCTTTAGCCCCAGCATCTTCACTCAGCTCCAAATGTGTTAATCCAACTGCCCGCTCTACACTTCCACTTGGATGTCTAATAATATAACCAAAATCCAGGCCGAAATTCCTCCTTTCTACAAACCTGCTCCTCCCCCTCCTTTCTACAAACCTGCTCCTCCCCCACTCTCAGGAAATGGCAATTCCATTCCCAGTTGTCAAGCAAACAGCTTAGCAATTATTCTTGATCCCTCCCTCTCCCCAACACCTGACACTTAGCCCATCAGCAAGAACTCACCAACACCACGAATGAGACCCGCGTCTATCCGCGCTTCCCTGTTTTCACGACCATCCTACTTCAACGAAGACAACGGTTTCCTAACTGGTCCTCCTGCTTCTGCTCATCATTTAAAACTTAAAATGCATTTTTAAATATGCAAACCAGATGTTACTCCTTTGCTTTAAAACTTCGATAGCTTCACACCACACTAAGGAAACAAACCAATTTCTTTTCCAGATATTCAAAGATTCAAAGACTAAACATGATCTGGCCCCTGGCCCTCCCCTATAATCTGCTTGGCTCTCTAAACTCCATCCACAGTGGCCTTTCCTCTGTCATCAAAATCATCCAACTCATTCCTTAATTAACAGTCTATGGTAGCAGTTCCCTTTACCTGGAAAGCTCTGCAATAAAATGTACTTGGGTTTTTCTCGCCATCCAAGTCTTAGTTTATCATCTTGACACAGTCCTCCCTGAAGATATGATCTAAGCTACCTGCCTCTCAAGACCACCCAATTATTTCTTTCGTAACTCTGATTACTATCAGTAAATATCTGTTACTTATTTATGTACCTTATTTATCTACTCTTTCTTCCCCCAAATACATATTACACATGCTTGTATGATTATTTGTCTTATTCACCATCTGCCTGGTTCACTGCCAAAAATTTTTTGTTATAGTTTTGTTTCTACCTGCTTGGTCAATTTCTGCTTCAACTTCTAGCTTTAAGAACACATCTTCCAAAGTTGTCATGGAGACACCATAAGAAATAACACCCAAATTTGAGTGAGTGTCTAGAGCAGAAAATAAACCTAAAAAAAAAAAAAGAAAGAATGTTATGAAGTTAAGCATATCATCATGAATTATTCTAAAATATCCTATAAGGATATCCTAAAAGGATATCCCTTTTAAAATGGGATATGACTAAATTTACTAGCATAGTGGTTCTCAAACTTTTTGGTCTCAGAACTCCATTAACGTTGTTAAAAATTGCTAAGGACCCCAAGGAATGTTTGTTTATATAGAGATATATCTAGTAGATATTTATCATATTATAAATTAAACCTAAGAAATATTTCACAGACAGAATGATAGGCAGGGTACATTTAGTCGGCAATATATACTTTATTCTAGTTAATATAATATAGAAAGCTAAACTAATACAGAAAATTTCTGTCTAAATGAGGTAAATGTTTTGGGAATTTTGCACAACATATCTGCATCAATAACATCCTTTTAGTTACTATGAGATCCTAAACAGATAAAGGAAATTGAGTTTGAGTTCCTCATTATAAAGCGGAAAAATAATGCCACAATCAAAATAATTCAAGGGTTTACCATATTATCATGTAATTCATTATGGAATCATAAAACTGGAAAAGGACTTGAGAACACATATAAACAATCATGTATGTTTGTGTATAATTACATAATTACATATTCCCAAATTATATCATTTGCCTCTAAGCAAATGGAGCGATCTGTTTCTTGACAACAAAGCAAACACATTTACTTAACATATTAGTTAGTTTCTCGCATGATGTTTGTTCAAAAAAAACCAAAGAATGAAAAAACATCCCATGTTAGCTTGTAGTTTCTCATTTTCAAAAGCAAAGTAAAGCAGAAATGGTATATTAACTTCAGTTACCTGGGAACATGTAAATATTATTAAACAGAAAAGTATACAACAAAGTAAATCAAGAAAATCAGTTCCCAATGCAAGATCCTGGTTCAACAACCAGGAAACTGAAAGCAATACCTGCAAATTTGTCCATGTCCTTAAAAGGCAAGCTATACACAAGTTGTTGATCATTCTGTTGTAATAAAGTAGCTCCAGGTATATGTTGTTTAACCAGGGATGAAAGAGATTCTGTGGCACAATATCTGTCTATGTACATGCTAGAAAAAACCAAAAATTGTAATTTTTCTAAATAATTACTCAGTAAACAACCAAAAGTAAATTCTGAATGCTTTAAGTAAAGCTAGTGCCATAAAAAATGGCTAAAGTACTAATAGTATGGCACACCTGAAATAAATTAACAGTAGATCAAGAATATTATAGAAAACAGTCAATAAAGAATAAATGATACCTTAGGCGGTAGCCAATCCCCCATTTACTTTTGAGAAAAATTGAAGAACCAACACATTTCAACATTCCTTGTGATATGACAGCTTTCCTATCTGCAAACAGAAATCTGCATTTCAATTTTAAGTCGGTAACAGCATTAATAATTGGCATTTATATTTTGTGAATTACCATGAGACACCAGTAAGATCATTAAGTATCATTAAATAATCACAACAACCTTATTAGAAAGGTACCAGATTATCATTACCTGGTTTTCAAATGAGAACACTGAGGCAATGAGAAAATACATAGTTTGTTCATGTTTCACTGAGCCAGTAGGTGACAAAGCCAGAAACTGTATCCAGGCAGTTCTGACTCTTTCCTAAAACTGCTCCAAACACCTCAGACTCTTCCTAAGAGGCTTACTATTGCAAGTGTGTTCATAATTCCTTTACAATCAAATGTAAAAACAACAAAAACAAAATGTCACTATGTTGGATTGTTTTTTAACATTTTTTAAAAAATAAAGATAATAGTGAAAAAATAAATCTACAATGTAGACTGTGCTGGACAGTCTGCTTCCTTCTGGGAGACTGGAATTTTGGTATATGGTAGTTGGAGGGGGTCTCTATGACCAGCACCCGGTAAAAACCTTGGGCACTGAGTCTCTAGTGAGCTTTCCTAGTAGACAACATTTCACATCAATTGTTAACAACTCATTGCTAGAGAAATTAAGCATATTCTGTGTGACTCCACCGGGAAAGGATTTTTGGAAGCTTGTGTCTCGCTTCCTCCTTGTCCCATGTGCATTTTCACTTTGCTGATTTTGTTCTGTATCCTGTAAGTTTTGGGGTGATAACTCATAAGTATAACTATATGCTGAGTCCCATTAGTTCTTCTAGCAAATTATTGAATCTCAGATGGTCTGCAGGACTCTCCAGCATAAAAATATGTAATTCTTAAAAAGTTTAAAACACACAGCTATGAAGAACACACAGCTTCTTTATTTATTCCTCAGGATTTTGTATCTCTGTGCCCATCTCCTATTTTGGCCCCATGACCTTATCTTACAAAAATAAAGTAAAAATCTCACCAGCAAGAATGTCAGCTTCATCCATGAAATGGGTACTAAACACTGTCACCCGATTAAATTTTCTGTATTTCAGGAGATTCCAAACAATATGACGAGAACAGGGATCCATTCCAGCTGTTGGTTCATCTAGCAATAGTATCTGTACGACAAAGAGTAGGGAATGGCAGAGAATCCTCAGAAAAACTAAAATATATAAATTTATGTGGACATTGAGAAGCTTTCCCATTTCAAATTATTATTTCCAATCAGAAGTATATTAGATCTGGGTTTTTCATTCATATATGAGTTAGCTAAATTTTTAAATTATTAGTTTGGCAAGTGAATATTTTCCTTGTTTCAATATAAAAAACTAATATCAGTAAGATACAAGACGTAAGTGTAATAACAATAAGATAAATAAACTAAAAAACAAAACATTGGTGAGGGGTTGGGAGAAAGATAAATTAACATAAAACCAGAACCCAGAGTCATTCCCAAGCTATAGAGCAGCAAGGGGAAATGTGGCAGGATAGTGGGGACCAATGGGGCTCCTGGCTGCAGCTTGCAAAGCTGTGCAAAGCACTGTATCAGACGGTTCTATTTCTACAGGACAGAGAACAGCACAAGAACAGACATATACAAAAATAAAATCAGGGGAGCCTGGGTGGCTCAGCCGGTTGAGCGTCCGACTTCGGCTGAGGTCACGATCTCGCCATGTCGGGCTCTCGTCCATGTCGGGCTCTGGGCTGATGGCTCAGAGCCTGGAGCCTGCTTCCGATTCTGTGTCTCCCTCTCTCTCTGACCCTCCCCTGTTCATGCTCTGTCTCTCTCTGTCTCAAAAATAAACTTAAAAAAAAAAATTTTTTTTAAATAAAAAAATAAAATAAAATCAGCAGGACAGTGAAAAACTGAACAATTCCTTTGGTTTTATTCTACTTTAAAATTTTTATCATGAACTATTATAAACATATAGAAAACTATAAAGAATATTAGAACAATACTGTTATATAGCCACCAGTGAAATTTAATCAATGTCATTTTTTGGCCATATTTTCTAGTTTTTTTCTTTTAAACATTTATTTATTTTCGAGAGAGAGACAGATACAGCGTGAGCAGGGGAGGGGCAGAGAGAGAAGACGATACAGAACCCGAAGCAGACTATAGGCTCTGAACTGTCAGCACAAAGCCCAATGCGGGGTTCAAATCCATGGACTGTGAGATTATGACCTGAGCTGAAGATGGATGCTTAACCCACTGAGCCACCCAGGCACCCCTCTACGGATCTTTTTTAAAAAATACAAAACATTGCAAATAGTCCATTCTTTCCATTCCCCTTCCTACAAGTAACCACAGTAGTAAATATGTTTTATCTTTATGACTCTGGTTTCACAACCTCATTACTATAATTATATGTATAATAATGTATAATATTTCATGTAGGCTGGCACTTTACACATGTTATTATATATAAACATGCAATACATTATATTTGTGTACAATACATTAATACTTATTTACCTTTGGATTCCCAAGAACAGCAATTCCTAAAGACAGTTTTCTTTTCTGACCACCACTTAACTTTTTAGCTTGGTTATCTTTGATAGCCTGCATGTCTAAATCCAGTAGAACTTTTTGTACCTATAAAGGGAGAACAATGTCACTTTTAAAATTATACCATTTACATAATTATCAATATTAATTTTTAAATGTCCCAATTTTAATATCAACTTTAAAAATGTTCTTTGAGTACAGAATTTAATTTTGACATGTATTCATATACAATGATTCCTGGTTGAAAGGTCTGTTTTACTTTTGTGACTACCTGGGTAGTGGTACAAGGATCAGTTTGAAGGCTGTGTGTGTGTGTGTGTGTGTGTGTGTGTGTGTGTGGTGGAAGAAGAAAGGCAGGTGTGAAAGGAAAGGATGGAAGAAAAGAAAAACCTACATTGAGAGGCTGGTGTCCTCCAGATGAAACAAGGACATTTTTATATGTGCTAAAATAAAATATTTATTCCAAAGTCCATCTAATTCTTTGTAATGAATTTCTGTTTATGGGCTCAGAACAGGTTTTTATTTAGATTTTCAAGCATTTTTTATACCAGTTATTACAGAAGGTTATTAATTTACAAGGAATAAAGTAAAAATTTCTATATGAATGACATACTTCTTGTATTACATTATTGGCTGGGATTCCTTTGATTGAAGCCAAAATGGATAAGTTTTCTTCTACTGTCAACACATCAAAGTGTATATCTAACTGTGGACAAATACCAATCATTTTTCTTGCTTCAAACATTTCGTCTATTTCTGAGACTCTGTGTCCATATATAGATGCAAATCCTGAAAGCAAAATATATATTTAAATTTATACTAACTACATTAAGTATTCAGAAGTATATATGCTTTAATGTATACTAACAACTTAGTTACTTGTACGTAATAAATATGTAAGGTATGAATTAATATAAACTTGGAAGGCATAACACACTTTCATTTCCATTCCATTGGTGACCTGCTTCCACCTTATATTCTAACTTCATTTTCCTTCATTTCCAGTTGATATTACATAGTGAAAAGAGCAAGGAACCAGAGCTTAACGCTGAACAGGGGTATATTGGTGCATTTTTTATATTTCTATTCCAGTAGCAATTTTCCTTAATTTCCAGGCATTAATCAATAGAGGAGAGAACAAAGAAACTAAAAATTTTCCCCTAACTAGATGTGTGGTCTTGAGAAAATCAATCTGAATTCCAGCTTTTCTCTTCTATAAATTAAATACCAATATATCCCACTTAATTTCAGAACTATTAAATCACCATGATAATGCATGGAGAATTAGAAGAAAAATCATAAGTTTTTATTAAATGTAAGATATCACTACTGTCATCAGAAAGTGACACAATTAGGGATAAGCAACAAAATTAAACCAATTTCAAAAGTTAAACTACATTTTGAAAAATGCAGATTCCATACATGGAAAGTCAGCCTTTCTTAAAGCAAAATATTTATTATATTGCCACTAGATTTGGTTATTGTGGAAATATGGAGCTGCCTTATTAAATTCTCACCTATAGGGCAATCACATGTCACAATTATATGTTTAAGGTATTATTGTTCTTATAATTGTATTTTAGGAGATGGTTTTGACATCTATCATTCTTTCCTTTTGAATTATTGTTGCACATGTAGATATCTATATCTATAATCTAAAATGTCTGTAGGTCTCATTTAATTTTCAATTACTGATTTATTCTTCCTTGAAAATGAAAAATACACATGAAATATCTTATAAAATGAGTACAAAATCAGATCACTTTTATTAAACATGACTGAATCATTTTTAGTTTCTATTGAAAAGAATGTGTAATCAAAAAGTAATAGTAAAGCACCTTTATACTGAGATTGGTCCCAAATCATTAAAAAAAAAAATTCAATCAGTACATGTTTCAAGGATAAATAACTATACTGTGATACCTTGGTTAATAACACTAATAAACGGAAGAATTGTTGTTGTTTTTTTAAGTCAGAAAACTCTCACCATCAGAAGGCGGGCATAGTCCACAAAGAATATTCATCAAAGTACTCTTTCCTGTTCCACTGTGACCAAGTAATGCAGTAATCTGACCTTCATATATGTCGAATGACAAATCTAGTTCAGAAAGGAAGACTCAAATGTGATTTTTATTTCTGTTAAGCTACACAAAACAATACATAATACTTGAGCAGTCTTGAAACAAATCAATGTTTAATGGCAGATTTAAAGTTATTAGCATATTTAACAGCATAATACTTAATATTATATGATAATAATTCCTTATTATAGTCAATCGTATGAGCTACAAGAAAAGTAATAAAAATAAACCTATATTAACAGATTTCAAGAATATACAAAACATTGGGGAGGGTTTCTGTGGACCCACTTTTGGGACTTTCTGTGGGGAGGGTTTCTGTGGACCCACTTTTGGGACTTTCTAAGGTAACTGAAACACAGAGACAAACAAAAATTTGTTCCCAAGGGTATTAACAAGGTTCCTATGGTAAAAATATTAGCAAAAACCTAGAAACTAACCAACAGCATGGGAGTGGTTAACTAAATACTTGAGAAATTCAATTTAAATAAAAGAAAAATTGGGGTGCCTGGGTGGCTCAGTCGGTTAAGTGTCCGACTTCGGCTCAGATCACGATCTTGTGCTTTGTGAGTTCGAGCACCACGAAGGGCTCTGTGCTAACAGCTTGGAGCCTGGAGCCTGCTTCAGATTCTGTGTCTTCCCTTCTCTCTGCCCTTCCCATGCTCATGCTCTGTTTCTCTCTGTCTCCCAATAATAAGTAAACGTTAAAAAAATGTTTTTTTAAATAAAAGAAAAACGGAATGAAGAACTATCAAGGGAGGATGTGTCAATGATTGAAGGAGGACAAAAGACAGGGATCTGAAAACCCAGCTTTGAATCACTGCAGACCCTGACCTGATGAAGGATCTGCAGGCCAGAAGCAAAAATAAATCTTCTCTGGAGGAAGATCACATCATCCAGAGCATCAAATAATCTCTACAATTTTCATATGCAATACACAGCACTCAGTCAAAAACAACCAGACAGGAAATAGCAAGAGAAGATAAAAACCCAACAGAAATGACAGGTGACAGAAATGGACCTAGAGGACATACAGATATTGACACCAGAAGAGAAGATTGCAAAACAACCATGCTATCCTGCTCCTAAGAGAATGCTGACAAAGAACTAAAAACCATACAAAAGAACCAAGTGGAAAGACAAAAACTGGAAAAGTTAAGTGAAAAATATTTCAATAGGATTGTTTAACCACGTTAGGCCCAACTACAGAAAATTAGTAAATGACAAGAAGAGTCATAAGAAAATATCTAGACTGAAGCACAGAGAGAGAAAAAAACAATGAAAAATTCAGAAAAGAGCATAAAAAATAAATGGGATGAAATGAAAAGTTGTAACATGTAATAATAATAGACTAAAGGATGAGAAAATAGGACAGAAGCAATACTGGAAAGTACTGGAAAAGAAATGGCTGAAAAAAATTTAAAACAGAAGAAAGACATCAAGCCACAGATTCAAGAAGCACTTGTAAAACCAAAGTGGAATAAATGTAAAACAAACACCACCGAGGCATGTGGCAGTAAAACTGCTGAAAACCAAAAACAGATCTTTAAGGTTTTCTTCATGTTTATTTTTTGACAGAGACAGAGAGAGCGAGAGCGAGAGAGAGTGCAAGTGGGGCAGGGGCAGAGAGAGGGGGACCAAAGATCCAAAGTGGGCTCTGTGTTGACAGCAGCGAGCCCAATGTGTGGCTCAAACCCGCCAACTGCGAGATCGTGACCTGAGCTCAATCCACTGAGCCACCCAGGCGCCCCTAGAAACAGATCTTTAAAAACAGCCAAGGTAACAGTATCTACCAACAACAGAGAAATAGGAAAACCAACAGTTATCTCTGCAACCAGAACAATGGAAAAGGGAGATGACAGATTATACTTTAAAGTGCTGAAAAAAAAAAAATTACCATCAAGCTGAAATTGAATATTCAGAGAAATATGCTTCAAAGCTAAAGGTGAAAAAATATATTTGCAAACAAAAACTGAGAGACTGTACCATCAGCAGACCCGAATTAAAGAAAACAGCAAAAAGCTATTTTTCACACACAAGGAAAATTATCCTAGACGGAAGATCAGAAAGGCAGGAAGTAACAAAGATAAATGATACGGTAAATACAGAAGTAAATATAAATGAAACGGTCTTTTAAAAACAATGCTAATAACATTATCTTTGGTTTAAAATACACATAGAATTAAACTACATGAAAACAATAGTATATAAGTTGGAATAGGCATAAAGAAATAAGTAGGGATAAAAGTAAGTTCCTGGACTTTTTTTCTCACTTTACTATTCTGTAAATACTATAAATTAGTAAACCACTAACTTGTAAGTCAAGGATCCATGTTATAATATCTAGAGTAGTTTCTAGGAAGGGCACGTGTGACCAAGAAGCCAAGAGGAGGAAAATGAGAAACGGCATAATAAAAATACTCAATTGCTTCCAGTTCAACTAACCTACTGGAGGATGCGAGACCATATAAAAGAGGTAAATTCTCCCGCCTACAGTCCACTAGACCAACTAGTCTGTTAACCAACTATGTGACCAGGCCACCATCCAATTCCAGATAATCCACAAACTGACTGAAGAACCAAACGAGAGACTCCTCAGTCATAGCAAAATAATAACTGCCTTAAGCCACTGAGCATTAGAGTGGCTAAAGCTGAACGGTTCGGGCAGAAATAACAACCGATTCCATATCAAGAAGCTAGGAAGGGGCTCCTGGGTGGCTCAGCCCGTTAAGCATCTGACTCTTCATTACGGCTCAGGTCATAATCTCACAATTCACGAGATGGAGCCCTGTGTCAGGTTCTATGCTGACAGCATGGAGCCTGCTTGGGATTCATTCTCTCTCTCTCTCCCTCTCTCTCTCTCTCCCTCTCTGCTCCTCTCCTGCTGTCTCAAAATAAGTAAACTTTTTTTTTAAAGCTAGGAAAAGCAAAACTAATTAAACCCAAAGAAAGTAGTCATACAGAAATAACAGAGTAACACAACTCAATTAACTGCAAAGCAAACACATGTATGATAAAGAAAACCAACAAAGTTGATGCCTCGAAAAGATTAATAAAATTGATAAACCCACTGCAAAACAAATGAAAAAAAATAATTACAAATTACTAAATATATAATGAAGACAGGGAACATCATTACAGATTCTACAGACATGTAAAAGATTATGAATAACCTGTAACAACCAATTTGGCAACTTAGAATCTAAGTTTGACGTGTAGCTATGACCACAAAAGCATCACCACTATCAAGATGATGAACATATTCATCTCCACAAAAAATGCTGCTTTAAAATGTTTGTCCTTTGCCTATTCCACCCATCTCCAAGTAACCACTGATCTGCTCTTTTTCACTACACATTAGTTCTGCCTTTTCTATTTTACATGAATGTAATCTTATACTACGTAGTTTTATTTCTAGCTTCTTTACTTAACATCATTATTTAGAGATTCATCCATGTTGTAGCACGTATTAAGAATTCATTCCTTTTATGCCAACGAGCATTCCACTGGATGCATATGCCACAGCTGGCTATGCATTCCCCTATTAATAGGCATTTTAGACTGTTTTCAGTTTTTGTGTAACAAATAAGTTTACAATGAATATTCCTGTATAAGTCTTAGTATAAAACAATTTTCACCTCTCCTGGACAGATGCCTAGAAGCGAAATGGCTAGATCACATAATAGGTGCATATTTAACTCTTTCACAAATCGTCAAGCTATTTTCCAAAGCACCTGTGCCCTTTCACATCCCCTCCGGCAGCGCATGAGCTCCAGGTTTCCACCTTCACCAACACTCAGTATGACCAGCCTTTCCAATCTTCGTCATTCCAGTGTTATGTGGTGACAGATGGCAGCTAAGCTTGTGGTGAGCATAGCATAATGTATAGAAAATAATAATTTTAATCATTCTGCTAAGTATGTAGTGATATCTTGTGATTTTAATTTGCAATTCCCTAATGAGTAATAGTGTTGGACACCTTCTCATGTACTTAGCTGCTAGCCTTCTATCTTCTTTGGTGAAGAGGATATTCAAATATTCTGCCCATTAACTGGGTTGTTTTCTTATTATTGAGTTTTGAGAGATCTTTATATATTCTGGATCCAAGTTCTTGATCAGATCGATGATTTGCAAATACTTCCCCCAGGCCAATGGTTTAGCTTTTCATTTCCATTAACAGTATCTTACAAACAGAAGCCTTCTTAATTTTTACAGTCCAATTCATCAATTAATTTACACTTGTACTTCTGTGCATATCTGGGAAATTTTCATGTAACCCCAGACTGCAAACGCATTTCTTCTATGGATTGTTTTTTTTGAAGTTTTAGAGTTTTAGGTTTTACATTTAGGTGTATGATCCATTTTCAGTTAGTTTTTGTATATGGTGCCTACGACAGACCAATGCTCACTTTATCCGATTGTTTCAACAGCATTTGTTTAAAAGTCCATCCTTTCTCTAGCAAGTTAACTTTGCATCTTTGTTGCAAGTTACCTACTCATACACATATGGGCCTATTCTACACTCTCTATTCTGTTTCACTGATCTATTTTTATGTTGTTTTTATGCCAAAATTACACTGTCTTGATTACTGGAGCATTTATACGAAGTCTTGTAACAAAGTTATACTAGTTCCTCAACTTTGGTCTTCTTTTTCAAAGTGTTTTTGACTATTCTAGGTCATTTGTATTTTCTTGGAAAGTTTAGAATCAGTTTGTCAAAAGCTACAAAAAAAAAAAAAGCCCCTATTAGGATTTTTATTGTGCCTGAATCTACTGAAATTTGAGTAAAGTTGGCATCTGACCCTGAGTCTTCTCACCCATGAACATGGTATCTCTACTTATTTACATACTCTTTATTCTTTCAGCAACTTTTTAAAAAAAAATTTTTTTTAACTTTATTCATTTTTGAGAGACAGAGCATGAGCAGGGAAGGGGCAGAAAGAGAGGGAGACACGGAATCTGAAGCAGGCTCCAGACTCTGAGCTGTCAGCACAAGAGCCCGACACGGGGCTCGAACTCACGAACTGTGAGATCACGACCTGAGCCAAAGTTGGACGCTCAACCGACTGAGCCACCCAGGCGCCCCTTTCAGCAACTTTTTAAAATTTTTCAGGTTACAAATCTGTTACACCTGTTGTCAGATTTATCTATAAATATGTTTAGATACTTATGGGCTATTTTTAATTTTAATTTCTTTTTTTTTTTAAAGTTTATTTATTTTTGACAGAGAGTACATAAGCAGGGGAGATGCAGAGAGAGACAGAGAGAGAGAGAGACAGAGAGAGAGGAAGAGAATCCCAGGGAGGCTCCGCACTGTTAGTGTGGAACTTGATGCAGAGCTCGAACTCACAAGCTTGAGATCATGACCTGAGTCAAAATCAAGAGTCTGGTGCTTAACTGACTAAGTCACCTAAGCGCCTCATTAATTTTACTTTCTAATTATCTGTTAGTAGTATATAGAAGGACAATTTATTTTTCTACATTTATCTTATACTCTGCCCCCTTACTAAATTCGCTTTTTAGTTCCACTAACTTTTTTGTAGCTCTAACCAGATTTTTTAAATTTATACTCATATCAACTGCTAACAGCTTCACTGCTTCCTTTCCAATTTGGATGCCCTCAATAATACTGGTGAACCATATCTAGTCAGTTGAAGGCCTGCTGAGCAAAAATGGTTTTCCCTGAGAAGGAGGAATTCTGCCCCAAGACTGTAGCATAGATGTCCTGAGTCTCCAGCCCGACAGCCTCCCCTATGAATTTCAGACTGAAGCCTGCAACTGTAACTCTTATCTGAGTTTCCAAGCTGCCATGCTGCCGTGTAGATTTCAGACTCGCCAGGCCTCACAATCACGTGGACCAATTTCTTAAAATTAATCTCCTTGTTCCCTCCTTCTCCCACCCCGCCAGCTCACCCTGCTCTCTACATATGTGGATGTGTGTGTGCATGCATATGTGAGTGTGTGTATGTATGTGTGTGTATATATATACTCTATTCATTTTGAAGAATCCTTACACATTGTTAAACATTCTACAATTCTCACAATAGTTCTCACAGCAAGGAATTATCAGACTCAAAATGTCAGTAGTGCCAAGGTCGAGAAACCCTGTGCTAGGTCAAAAGGAAACAAAATCAACTAACATGTAGACACATGCATAATAATAGAACGAAAAAGGACACAGACTTGTTCAAATAACTGAATGGTTTTCATCTTTAATAGATTACTTTTTACTCTTAGTATTTTATTTGTTGTTAATTTTATTATGAATATTAATCACGTAAATAAATGAAAGTGCCCCTAAAAGAGAGAAAACTGTGCTAAAGAAGTTTAAATTTTGTACAAACTATGCAAATTGTTTTCCAATCTGTACTTTACAATCATGGACTGGGTACAACGAAAGCTACTTACTTCTCAAAGCCTCCACGCTTTCACCTTTCTTTCTGTACGTCTTCTGAATACCACTGATTCTGAAAAACACGATTCTCTAAGTATTCAAAGCAATTTATAAGGTTGTGCGCTTCCATGTGTAGTATTGTTATCAAAGCTGTCATATTTTATAGAAATAATAATAAAGTACCTTCCTACTAAAACAAGAAACCTAAGAGAGGTGACGATAACTATAAAATTATTTTAAAGAAACCACAAAAGCATTCAGTATTCCTGTGCATTTTAAGTGTCATTCATTCACATTTCATGACAAGCCACCTTCTGAAAATAAAGCCTTTGGCTCCAGCAATTTATAGATGTCTCTTCATCTTTGATACTTTTCTGTTTGTAATTTATCGATACTTGTTACAACAGTTAACGGGGATTAAAAACCAAATGCTATATTTCACATCAGCACACATTTCAAACTATCCATAAACGTGAAGTGGTTCTCACATTCCACTTTAAATGTCTCAAATAACTTAAAGAATTAATGGTTTTGTTAACCACTTTCAATTTTGCCCCCGAGAAGGCAGACCATTAACCCACTTATTACATCCTAAGTATCTGACTCTCCCTTGCTTTTTATACGTTCTTAAACTTGAAAAACACATATTATATTATACTTCACTTTTTCTTTCATTTTTTGCCTTTTATTTCTTTTCTCTTCTTCCTGTTAACTTTTTAAATTTGGTTTTGACTGATCTAGAAAGGCATAGTAGTGAATTTCTTGGGTTCATAGAAATTAAACTGATAGTCTGAGTCACAATACCTAAAAGTCTATGAAATTGAGAGAGGACAATATGTTATATAACTTAGACAATGCAGCCGGAATAAAATTATAAAGCTAATATTTATTCTGTTTCAACCTACTTAATGGAAATCTGAAAATGGCTTAATTGTATGAATACTAGGTTTTATAACTTTTAAAAGTTTCCATTGAAACATAAAATTTCAAACCTAACACAACCTTATTCTAAATGGTTGCAAAGAAAATAAGAACCTAAAAGAGAAACTGCTCATATTAATTCTGTGTTTTAAAAATCATGAGATGTGGGGGCGCCTGGATGGCTCAGTCGGTTGAGTGTCCGACTTCGGCTCAGGTCATGTTCTCACAGCTCCTGACTTCGAGCCCCGCGTCGGGCTCTGTGCTGACAGCTCAGAGCCTGGAGCCTGCTTCTGTTTCTGTGTCTCCCTCTCTCTCTGCCCCTAACCCACTCACATTCTGTCTCTGTCTCTTTCAAAAATAAATAAACATTAAAAAAAAAAAAATTTTTTTTTTAAATCATGAGCTGTGTACCAAAATCTAAGACACAGTAGTTACATACATTATTTAAAAATAGGATTTAAATGTAGCAGTGTTTAACTACTTCTTATACCTAAGTTGCCAAAGATTAAATCATACCTTATGGCTTCTTTTCCCACAAATTCTGAAGAAACAGGCTCAACAATTTCACTAAAACTAATATTTCCGTTAACATTGCCCTCTGATAACTCCTTATAATTTCTTTTGCTTTTTGACCAATATGATGGCTTTAGAAAATATAAAGATGATCTCCGTAAGCCAAATTCCCCTGAAAAAAAAAAAAAAAAAAAAAAAAAAAATGAATTACCCTCACAAATTATTTCTAGAAACTAGATTTGAAATTATAAAGACAGTATGTGAAACACATGACCTGGAGCTAAAGTTCATATTAAAAGTATTAAATCAGCACTGTGTGAAAAATGTTTTTACTGACAAATAATTCTAGTCTATAAACCATCTGAGATGCTTAGAGCACAGGAGAATGTAAAGGTGAATAAAGCGCATTTTCTGTCCCGAAGGAGCTCCCATCTTTACGGGCGCACATGTGTAACGAGCGCCTAGAACACGCTGCAGACATGAAGCACATCATGCATGGCGCTAGTAAGAGTTCAAAGGAAGAGAAGTTTATGCCTGAATGAGGAATATATCCCGAGGGCTGTAATGGGTATCATCTTATCGTGTCTTTGAAAACGGCTAGTACTTATTACTTCGAAAAGTGGACACAGTTCATGGAGGTTTTTAAAATCTGGAGAGTAACACGGCAACAGGACAGGCGAAGAAGACTTAGACACAGTAGACAGTGATGGTTGCTCACACAGTATATATCCGTTGTCACCTCTTTCCCTAAAAAAGCCAACACTTCCCATTTAAAAAAAAATATCCAACCTCTTCTAGACGGCCACATCTAGATCTGATCCCCTCTACTGAGAGGATCCTAACTCATCTGATCAGCACGTGGCATCCTCTGGTGACTGTTACTGCTCTGGCTGTCAGCATGTAACCAATCAGAAGCGAAGGGTTTAGGTGGGGGAAAGATTCACCCTCCCTCCTCCATTGGACAGGAACAAAGAAGCATCCCACAGCAGCCAGGAAGACAGGCACAGGGGGCAAAAGCCTAGAGAATGTGGGTCTTTGAATAAGGCAACCAATTCGGAACCTATCCTATCTCTGGACTTCCTTTTAAGTAAAACAATCAGTTTCCTTCTTGCTTAAGCCAATTAAAACGATCTTCTGTTAAGAGTAACTAAAAACAATCTAACCGATTCACTGAAGCTGGGCTTAAATAGGTAAATACTGCTATTTGGATGAATATAAAATACAGTAAGGAGGCAGAGAGTGAAGAGAGCTTAAATGTATAAAAGTAATGTGAAGGACATTCATACATAAAGAGTTTCTATTTAATTCACTAGGATATGTCCAGCAAGATGATTTCTGAGCAGGTGATTAATTTGATTAAAGGCAATGGCTAAGTTTTAGACAGGCTTGAAGCAGGTAATTAGATGAGAGATATGGTCTAGACGCCTTCCACAGTGGTGGAAATGTCCTGTATGCATACTGTACCATATGGTAACTAACAGCCATTTGTGGCTTACTAAGCAGTCGGAAGGTGACTTGTGCTACCGAGGAAATGGGCTGTTAATTTCTTTAATTCTAAATAATTCAAATTTTAAAAATCATATTGTCTAGTAGTTACCATATAAGTGCCAGTCTAGAGCACAGACAAAAGTAATGAGGAACTCAAAGGGGAAAGTCAAGGGAGTGTTAGATTATTTTAATAATATTGTCAATCAACAGGAGTTGGCTATAGATGAATGATGGATAAGGACAGTGGTGGGAGTTACAAGATTACCTCATAGTTTTGCACCTTAAGAGGGTAAAGTAGTGAAATACTTTAGCCAACAAAGATTAACATTAACAATACTTTAGCCAACAAAGATTAACAACAGACATAAATTGAGTCACAGACTTAAGTTTTCAAAGCAAACTGCTCTCTTTTGAAGAGAATCTCCCTACATTCACTAGTCATTAAGGCACAGGTACGAAATATACTTATTTAAAATTAAACTAAGAGTTTAAACAACAAATATGACTAGGGTACTCCAGCTAGAAGAAAACATTTAAACTAAGTTGACCCTATGTGAGCAAAAAAATTAAAATCTTTAAAGTAAAATCCAATAGGTACCTGCATACCTGGAATGACTTGATCAAGATAGACAGCCAAGAGGACATAGAATATACTATTAAGTGCTAGCATGACAAGAGTAATAATTAGAGGATATGGGCCTTCAGTCAAGTTAGAAAATAAAGCACCTTCATTAAAATCTTCTAAGTGCATGACCTGGAAAACAGAAACACCAACTTTATTATATAAAAACAATACAAATAAGCAAAAGTTAACACTACCTAGAGTTTCTCATTATATCCAGATCGATGGTAACCAAACTGGGCCTTCTAACAGTCTACTAAATTAGTAGTAAGAATTTATAAGGAAAACAACAAACTTTACCAAAATATAAGTTTATCACAACAATCCATTTCAATCCATTTTAATGTTATGTTTTAAAATTAGTATACATCTCTTCCCAGGGCATTGAATTCTAATGTTATGACTATCAAAGGAAATAAAAATAAAGTATGCTCCTACTACTAACTGCTGCAAACAAATGGTCCACATGGAAGTCAAACAAATTAAGTATTAGAGGATAAAATTACGATCAGCATCTTTTCAATACTGAAAAGGGAGAAGGTATTCTGATTAATTAACACAACTCTTCCATTATTCACAATAGATATATGTGATAGAGCAGAAAGACATGTACTAGAGGTTGAGGTGTCATTTAGACCCCAGATCTGCCATTAGGAATAAATGCTAATTACACCATTCTGGATCTCAGTCTCCTCATCTGTGAAATGAAGATGATTAAATGACATTGGGAAGTCCTTCCCACAAGCAACAAAGACCTATGAATCTATAAATCTACTTTCCTAAGTGAAGGAGAACTCAGTGGACTCTTAAAATGTGTAAACGATAGCTCTTAGGTCCAAAGTAATTAAAATTTGCTTAACTCAATACTCATAAACATTAATCTAAGGTTTCACAAATCAGAATATTCTATTTAGTCAACATGAATAATCTCTTATTTTAAGTACATTTTTGCTTTATACATTGACCGAATTTATGTTTTATAATAGAAGAAGCAGTTTCTCATAAGAATACTTCCCTCAGAACCTGACTGCCCCTATAAAATAGACTAATAAAAATCAAATAAAAACTTTAAAAATAAATACATAAATATAAATATTATTTAGGCGAAGGACAATCCCATGAATCCTAAAGTAATAAAATCCACCAGCCTACTCGTTTCACTGCTAACAGTCATGAAAATTTGTTTTGCTCCACACACCACAATTTTCTGCCAGGTACACATCTGAGATAAATGTACCAAAGTAGCAATGGAACCAGGCCATATAGCAATCTAGAATACCTGGCGCTTAAAATGACTTTTAACAAACTGAGTTATTGCAGTGAAAATAAACTCCTGAGATATACTAATACACAAGATAGAAAACTTCTAAACAGATCATACAGATGAAAAACTTAAAAATGGAGAAAATATAAATGAAACCCATATAAAATGTACTCCAGTGTTCAAACAGCATTCCTTTCTTATGTTGAAATTATAAAATAATTTTTTTGCAAATCAAAGGCAGTATCACTGCAGTATAACAAGCTGCATGGAACTGGAGAGAAAAAGTACTTAGTAGTGGAAGCAAGATAAATATATTACCTACCTGTGCAATACCAATCAAAAAAGTACATTGACAGAAAGGACTGAAAAGCCACACTAATGATTTGGGAAAACTTTCCATGAGGACTATCAAAAGGCCAACAAATCCAAAAGCCACAGTGACTAAAAATTCAACTATTCCCACATGTTTTGATTTTTTAAAAAGAGGTGTCAGCATTAAAGCAAAAAATACCTGCAAAATATAAATATTAAAGTTAATGCATTGTTCATATACATTGGTATGAAAACAAAATTAATTTTGCTCGTGAAAGAACAATCATTGGAAAATACATTCATTAAAATAATTTCTAAATGCTATGGTAAGATATTTTATTTTCATAGAAACAGGAATAAATACATTAAAAAATTTAAGATGATAAACATTAAAAACATTTTATCTATGTAAATAGGCAAACATGACTACCTCTACACGACAGAAACCATAACCAGCCACATGCGTCTGCAGTTAGATGTGTACATGTGAACAAAACAATAAATCAACCAGCTTTTAAACAGAGAACCTATCTTTTAAACTCGATGTCTTGATGAGATACAAACTCAGGTAACTGTATGTAGAAGTCTGAGTTGCTTGTAAATTATCACGTGAAAGAGCAAGGGTGATCATGAAAAAATTTAATAAATGGTACAGCATGGGCACATAAGCCAATCATAATAGAAACCAGAACCACAGGAACACAAAGGCTGGCCATTAACAGGAAGCATTTAGCCAAAAGAGCAGATGAATATCAATACTATCCAAGAGCTATATTTACACTTTTTTTCTTTTATTTTTTTATTAATTTTATTTTTTTTAATTTACATCCAAATTAGTTAGCATATAGTGCAACAATGATTTCAGTAGGTTCCTTAAAAAGAGCTATATTTACAAAGGCATACCTTTACACATCACCCATCACCCTATAATAGAAATGTGAGACTACACCAGGGCGCCTGGGTGGCTCAGTCGGTTAAGCATCCGACTCTTGACCTCAGCTCAGGTCTTGATCTCAGGGTCATGAGTTCAAGCCCCTCAAGCCCACGCACAGCGTGGAGCCTACTTAAAAAATAAAAAATAAAAATAAAAAAAATAAACATGAGGCTATTTTGTACCTTTTCTAAAATATGGAAGTACAATGATGCTGTCTATGTATAAGTCGTTTGTGAGTAACCTAGTAACAAATCAACTCTAAGTTAACCACAGAATAAGCACTTTGCTATATTAATCAACAATTTTGACAGTTCTTTATTCCCATTTCAAGTTAAAATACTCACAGATGATAACCCGTACAGGAAAAAAAGTAGAAATATCACAACGCAGCTACTTTGAGGGAATAATGAAGAAGCTGTTGCAATGACTGCCATAAGAAGGGACATAAGGAAAATCAAACTTGTATACAGAAGAACCCATGAAAGCCTAAAATGAGAATACAAATACACCTATGATTAAGTGCATGGGCTTTCACAGAAAATCATTTCAAACAGAACTTCAGCCATTTTATTCTTAAAATTAAGTTTATTCTTTCCTGTGTATGCTCATTTACTGAAAACTAATGTTCTTATAATAGTAATTAAAAATATATGGGGTGCCTGGGTGGTTTAGTCGGTTAAGTGTCTGACTCTGGATTTCGGTTCAGGTCATGATCTCACGGTTCATGGGATCGAGCACTGTGTCGGGCTCTGTGCTGACATCATGGAGCCTGCTTGGCATTTTTTCTCTCCCTCTCTCTCTGTCCCTCCCCTGTTCACATTCTCTCTCTCAAAAGAAATAAACTTTAAAAAAATACAACATTGGTTATGATAAAGGTCTGACATAGAATGATTATCTTTTCAAGAGTCAAAAAAAACCTCCAAATTAATAGCAATTCATGACTAATTTAAATCCAATATTCTCAAAAGTTCAATAATGCAAAAACACTTCCAATTTTCTTAAAATATGAAAGAATTTAATGACAACTTTATGGCCTAGGCTATAATTAAACCTCTGACGGCCTGCCTTTTTGACACTTTAAGCAATGAAGACTATCTCACTAATCGATAACGTACTTACTACATTTACACAATGTAAGATCAAGAAGTTCGACAACAGACTCACTGTATTTACTCAAAATTTCTTCCCAAATCAGAGTTCAATAGAACTGCAACAGTATTTAGGGCTTTTTAAAAAAATGTTAGATCATTATCTGATGTATGTTACCATGAAACATAAAAGCACTGAAACAGAGCTAAAAGATACCTACATTACCAAAATTGAACCCATCATTTTACAGAGGCAAAACTGAGGCATTAAGAAACTGATTTGCCTAACTTCTTCCATTTCCTCACAAAGCACTTTAACAGCTCAGTGCATCTTAAAAACCAATGACTACTCAAATGATAGGAGAAAAAAACAAGCAAAGAAAATATGCTATACACAATGACCCCATTATGTAAAGTGTTATAATTAACTGCTGTATTCAACTGGGCTAAATGGAATACAATTTTGTAAAAGGGACTATAATATCAACTCACATACACAGTATTAACTTTTCCCCCCAAATGAGCTCAAAATAAATTTTCCTACTACACAGTGGGAAAAGTAAGGAAAATACATTTAGAATTATTTGTAAAAATGCATGCCTCTATAAAATTATCATTGTATAAAGATGTTGACATATTATGGCTCACTTGTGAAAACATTTTCTAAATTTCTCTATAAATTATTTGTATATTTTCATCTTAACTTACAAAAATAACTTTTTTCCTGGGGAGAGGAGGGAACCCCATATGCCACATATGCAAAGTTCAATCATTTTAATTAAATTTTTAATAACTTATATATGCTATGATATTGGGGGAAGACTACAACAGGCAATTAATTTCTAACTTTCCAAGATCTCATATGTTCTATACACTGAAATACATAGAACACACCTCATCAATTATGACAAAATGTGAAGTAAAATTTAAACATGTAATATCAACATGAGTTTCCCAAATCCCACTTCCCTTATGTTAAAAAAAAAAAAAAAAGCCAATCTATTGCTGCAGTTTGATGCCTAGTCTCAACTTCCAAAACAAAAGCACCTCCTCAAGTTGAGTGAATAACAAAATTACAACTCTGGAGATATGTACATTTAATGTAATTATTAATCATACTAAATAATAAACTTTTAATAACATACCAAAAAGCAGTGTCATGAAGTCCCATTATCTTTAAAAACTCCTTTAATTTTTTCTCTTTTTCTGCTACGATATGAATTGCCAAAAAGTAACCAAAAGGTGAAAATGCTATCACTAGGTATATTAAAATGACTCCTCGGGGAAAGGTGTCTATCTCAACCATAGCAGTTTCTCCCATAATGACAGCTTTAGTGGACTCCAGCTCCTTCCAAAAGGAAACATTGGTCTTCAGCTAGAATTGGAAAACATACATACAGTCAATGAATTTAGTGGTCCCCAATAAAATGTGGCAATTATACCCCCATATTTTATACAAACCTATTACAAATACAATACTCAAAACTACACACCTGAAATAAAGTGACAGACCCCAATGTCAAAGTACAAGCACACATTATTGCTTTCATTCATTCTGGAAGCATACCATGAAGTTTAAGTCTGAAGTTGAGTAGTATACGAATTTTGATGAAATAGCTTATCAAAGAAAATAAAACTGAATAATTATTCTCTTAAGCAATTATATACATCTTAACAAAAATATGCACTTGTAATATTGAGGAATTAAGGAACGATTATTAGTACCATGAAAGACTGTCTTTAAAAAATTTTTTTAAATAGTATGTCCTATCGTTTTAAAATCTATGTATGAAGCATGTGTAGACAGAATAATAAAACTTTATGCTGTATGATACTTCTATCTAACATTCAATTAAATGTCTAAAATAAGATCCGCTCTGCCTGTTCATCCAGTGTGGTCTGGGCTGTGGATGGCTAAGGTCTTCGGCCAAAAACACAAGTAAGCACTATAACACCATCACTGTGATATATCCTATATTTTACTGCCTTTACCTTAAACTTCTATATTACTGAATTTGGGTAATATTACAGCTCTATAATACATTTATACCATGCTGTCAGAGTTTATAAGACAATCTGACACATAGCATTTGGTTCTTACAACAACCCTGTCAAGTAAAGCATTATTACTGTTGTCATTTTACTACATAGCAGTCTAACAACAGAGCCAGGTCTCCTGTTCATTTCTACTAAAATGTGAAACACCTGATAAGGTCTAAGCATGTCTTTAGATTATAACTGTAACCTTTATACACAATCCTCATGGCAGTACAGTATTAAAACACAAACTTGGGAGCCAAAAAGCCATAGTTGGAATTAGCTTTGTCACTAATTAACTGAATTTTGGAAAGTCAATCTCCCTGTGCTTCAGTTCCATATGTAAAATGGAAATAATAATAGCACAAATCTCAGGTGCCTGGGTGGCTCAGTCGGTTATGCATCCGACTTGATTTTGGTTCAGGTCATGATCTCATAGCTTGTGAGATCAAGACCCATGTTAGGCTCTGCAATGAGAGTGCAGAGCCTGCTTGGGATTCTCTCCCTCTCTCTCTGTCCCTCCCTTGCTGGAGCATGCACTCACTCGCTCTCTCTCTCTCTCTCTCTCTCTCAAAATAAACAAACATTTAAAAAATAAAATAATAGCACAAATCCCATATGTTTGCTACAGATTAAACGGATTCATGTTCTAAGCATTCAACTTAGAAACAATATTTGGCAAATAAGTGATAATTATTTATTAAATAAAAAATGAAATCCACAACTATGAATAACATAACAAAAACATTCATTTTCTTTAAACTAAGTTATTTTTATTCAAGGGGAAAACTCTATAAATATAGATCATTCATAAATATTACCTATGGTCAACACACATAGAATAATACAGATATATGGAATTGCTAAATCACATGCTTAGAAACCATCGAGTAACAGTGGGGTTTGAAAAATATTAAACTAAAAAAATTAAACTGAAAATATGACTCATCTTTTTTCTTAAAGGAGTTGTAATATGTTATGTATTTTGTACATTTAACAGCAGACAAACTAAATCCTACTGTAAAGACTTAAGGCGTAATTGTTAAAATACACTGTGGCTCTATTTTACTTCCTTCATCATATTTACCTGTATAATAGCAGCATCTATGGATGCTTGTAAAACTGTGAACCCTGAGGACCAGTACTGAGTAGCCTCACATGATGTTGAACAGCCAGCTATAGGGACAGAATGTGAGACATAAAAATCTGCACAACATGTAAGTGCTTTCTTTTAAAGATAATATATGGAGGGTTACTAAAGCAATATAATTAATCAATGTCCGTAGGACTGAAGAAGATAAGCAATCGCCCTTTGAAGGTAAAGAATATCACATTCCCGATTGTTTATTTGAAATTTTTGAAATAAAAGTTACATGTGTTAGGATATTGCATGGTAAATGCATACAAATGGAAGAAAGAAGTTGACTGTAAACATAGTTATTTAAAATAAGTCACTTTTCAAGACTCCTGGGTGGCTCAGTCAGTTAAGCGTCCCACTTTTGGTTTGAGCTCAGGTTATGATATCACGGTTTGGTTTGTGGGATGGAGCTCTGCATCCGGCTCTGTGCTGACAGCACAAAGCCTGCCTGGGATTCTCACTCTCCCTCCCTCCCTCCCTCCCTCTCCCTCTCCCTCTCTCTCCCTCTCTCTCTCTCTCTCTCTCTCTCTCTTTCTCTCTCTCCCCCCCCCGCCCCTCCCATGCTCGCACTCCCTCTCTCTCTCAAAATAAATAAATAAACTTTAAAAAATAAAATAAAGTAAGTCCCTTTTCTGTTTTAAGGTCATTCTACAGTAACTTAGAGTCAAAGGACTTCCAGATGCCAGTACAAGTCCAGGTTAAGAGGACCAAAAAAAGAAAAAAAAAAAAAAATTCTGTAAAGGCCTTTTGGAATAAAGTCACAAATTCAGTACTTAGCATAAGGGACTTTAATATTGCTCAATAAATGTTTGTGTTTGATAGTATCTCTCCACAGGTTTAAGCACTGAAGGTTGTTTTCCATGATGTAAATAAACATAAAACTAAAAAAGTTCACTGGTAGAAGACCTTGAAATTTTAAAGATATGCAACACACCATATGTGAAAAACAATTACATAGAGGAAAAAAATGCTGGTTTAGAAAGTCATATAATTCAAGATACAATTTTGCTTTCTGTTACTATCATTAAAATTATATATATATATAATAATTATATATAAATGTATTAAAATTAAAATGGATGTTACATAAATTATATTTCACATTACACATAATTATAGATAGATATTTGTGTATACATACATATATTTATGCTACACTTGACACTTTTCTTATTTGAACAAATAGAGTTGAAAACACCAATGCTGGACCCCATCAAATTTTGCATTTGAACTAAGAGCAGTGAAGACACGCATTTATTTGATTTACAAGATTATTTAGGGCTATTTACCCCTTGAATCCATATAAATAGAAGATACTGGAATCATATCAGGGAAAAAACGGAGTTCATAGGACATGAAGTCTTTGAAAACCACACCTACAAAGTTGTTGGGCTTAGAAAGACTGGATACTAACAATTCTTTTTCACTTGTATATGCTTCAGTAATTATGACTGTAAAACATGAGAATAAAGTTAGTTCAAAAATTACAAGTTTACTATCATACAACAGACTGAAATTTAACATTACATTAAATGAATATACTATTTGATAAGCACTTTTGTTTTATCCTCTAACTTCCTGAACAGAGCCATTCTAAAATTATACTAAATAATAATAATAAAAGAACAGTACAATTTCACAGACACTATTTCTCTCAGCTATCATCTGATTACATAAATTATGTGTCTGTGTAACATGTGAGTTATTAATATGATGAAGTTTAGTATATACTTTAGTATACAGTATATGCCGTTCACTTAACTATTTCAAAGTAAAACATACAATAACTCATTGATAAGTGAATGGGTATTTTATTTTCAAATATTTCTTATGAAGAGGAAAATTCCATAATCCTCCTCAGAAACCAAGTATGTATTCTAGTAACTAAGACACAAGTCTCCTTTGAATAAAAATTGCCATTTCAACCCCATACTGCTTGCTCCTTTCTTAGAAAATACTCCAATTACCATTCATCTTCCTTTCACATCAGATAATCCCAATTTTTAAGTATTTTCTTAAAGCTTTATTTACAAGCAACTTCTTCACTATAGAAGCTTCAGAACATGTGGTGAAATAGAAGAACATAGGATTATGTGCTTGACCGCGAGCAATTTGATACTCTAAACTTCAGCATCCTCAATACCGAGCTGATCATAGTGGTTATTAAGGTCAAAAGCAATTACAAACAAAATGCTTTGTAAGTTATAAAGTATTACTTCAATGTTAATTGTCATGATTTTCCAGACCTTTAAGGTGGACACGGATTGATGTGAAAAAATATAGTGTTAGTTCAACATCCTACCAGTCATGTTACCACCCATGGATGCATACTCCACTTTCAGACAGCTCTCTTGTTAAAAAGATAGGACTTAAAATAAAAGCTACATACATTTCTACTATTTTAGCATCTAAGTTGAATACACACTGACTCGGATTTCTTTGGTGTATATGCTTTACTCCAACTCAGAATTACCAAAGAATTTCATTCTCAACCTTTCCGATCAGTTTTTTGAGCTGGCAGGCTAAATGCTTATGGCGATCTGTGCTACTTGTACTCAGATAAACCAACAAACATAGCAGAAGATATGGGCTTGACAAAACTATTAAATAGTAATAAGTCAGAAAGATATCAGTAGGGAAAATATTATCCGGCTCCTGATTGTATTAGCATCATCTATTCAGCGATGCATTATCCAAAACTATGACGATACATACCAGAAGTTGATCACAACTATCTGATATAAGACAACATGTTAATCTGCTATTTTCAACAGTTCAGCATTTCATTAAATCAATCATCATATTATAAACATTTCTGTCACTTTCTCTAGTTCTCGACCTGGATTCTCTCACGGCCACTTGAGGCTCATTGGTACTGCCTCACTTACACTGTGTTCCAGTCTGTGAGCAGCACAGAGAAACAGACTGAGGTAGGGAGCCACAGTCATAGTCTCCAAAGCTAAGCACTACTTCTGTTGATACCATATACCTCCATAAATAGACATGACAGTGTGAAATGATCACTGCTTTGTAACCTTTCTCTCTCTAGCTTCTTAACTACTCTAGGAGTCAGAATCAAAATGAAATATTACTTCCAATCCTTTATCCTGTACAAATATGTTTATTTTATAAATGGTCTGGGAATTAAATCTAAAATATGAAGACACATATAATATGCTTCAGCAGAATTACATTATTTTAATAACTTTTATTATATTAATAACTTTTAAAATAAATTTTAAAACTGTATTTTGGTGAGGGGACATATCCCTAAGTGTTAAGAATGTCATTTATTCAAGAAAGCAAGCAAAAAAATACTGAGGAGGCTTTCTGTTATAGATAGAATCCATCCATAAATACAAGCTCACAATACCATCAGGAAGGTGATCAGTAGACACTTTCTGCATGATGTTTCTTGTAATATTAGTCACTGGAGTATATCCAAGAATTAGGTTAGAGAGAACAGATTTGTCCATAGGGGTAAGTTCTATATCAGGAACTTCTTCATATTTCTTATTTGGATGCATCATGCTAATTAATATTAACCAAAATAAAAAAAAGAGTGGAAAAAGAATTTCCTACAATAAAGGAGACAAACAAAATGATTATAAAATATACCAATGGTAGCAAACATCATCAAGATTACTATGCAAATAATATAATGCTAAGGTAAAAACACGAGGACTTTGGGTCTCCTTTCTTACGTACAAAAAGCAATTCTATCCTGAAAAAACTATTGTGTTGAGCATCTCCCCTAACTCAACAGGAAATAGGAGATAATTTTTCCTTTACATTCAGTTTTACTGAAATAATTTAAAATTCAAGTCACATAATAAAATGACACAAACGCTATATTTAAAGATCTTACATTACTAAGCATAAAATATGTTTACTTATATATAACATTATTTAAATTAACTTATCAAACAGCCCCAATAGGACTCACCATAAAAATGTCTTTCTTCAAATCTGATTTAAAACTCGTGCCTTAATTACACCTAAATTTCTACTATTAATTATCTGTTAAATTCAATAATGAGCTTTAATAGAGATGAACTATTTACTATTTCATCTTGCTGTTTAATTGTTATGGTGGCTTCAGAAGAAAAGCAATGCACTTTTATCCTTTAGAATTATTAACTGGTTAGGCAGAGTTATTACTTTCTTTTAACTTTTAAAGTAATGTGTATCTGTTGGGAACAAATATGTGTCCTAATTTTAGTAGTCCTAAGTAATTCAATCCAGAGTCCAAAAGATGGGAAGTCATGGGGAATAAACTGTGAAATTATGGGCCACAAAATTATCCGTGCAATTTTTTTTTCATTCCATGAAACTTGAGAAATGCATGCCTAAAAGTTCAAACTTAAGCACTGATATTAGCAATTAACTAAACTGGGGCACCTTGGTGGCTCAGTCAGTTAAGCGTCCAACTCTTGATTTCAGCTCAGGTCATGATCTCATAGTTCATGAGGTCGAGCCCTACACAGAGCCTGCTTGGGATTCTCTCTGCCCCTCCCCTGCTAGTGCACGCTCTCCCTCAAAATAAATAAATAAACATTTAAGACATTAAAAAAAAAAGAAGTTAACCATATTTAAGAACCATTATTAAAATGTTTAACATTCAGAAAACAACAGGTAATTTAGGTACTTTTCCGTGTTAACACAAGTTTTTACTTCACAAGCACATTAAAGGGACCTAATGATATAAAATTATACTAGAAATGTATCCAGAAAAATAAATCACCTCTTAAAGATGGAACATATCAATGCAAAAACTGCGATAAGGCATAAGAAAGGATCATTTAACTTACCTGAACACTACTTTTTTTAGTCCTGCATTTAATTAAGTAATTCTTCAGTAGGAGTGTTCTGGTCTGTCTCCAAACTCCCACCTCCCTAATTGCGGTAGCCATGTTTTCTGGACCAGTCTATTAAAAGAGTAGATTAAAAAAACAAAAACAAAAAAAACTGGAACCCCACAGTCAAGCCCATGCCATTTAACAGCAAAAACAAACATTTGTTTCAGTCTCAGGTTAGCTGGAGGTAAGCATATTCCAAGCTGTCTCTCCTATCTGGACAAAATGAATGGAACAGCAACTTGAAGACTCTGAAAAGTAAATAGGAACCAAGTAAATGTGAACCAAGATGGAACCAGAATTCAAAATCCCCACAACCAACAGTGAGCTCACCACCTGTTTCTCGTCTTTTAGTATCCCCCAAACTGAATGCATCAGAAGCAGGCACTGGTGCAGAGAAAGCAAGAGCCAAAAGCTCTCTGGCTCGAGAAGCAGGGAAGCCTTTTGCTCAGGTAGAGTGCGGAGATATCCAATCTTTTTTTTTCCCCCTACATTCTCCTATGCCTCTCTCCCCAAGCAACTGCATGATAGAAGTGTCAGACTACAGTAATGAAAGCTTGATGCAGCCCAAACTCTGAGGCAAGGGAACCTTCCTCTCCATTAATTGGAGCTATAGTTTCAAAAGGGGAGGGCCAAATCCCCAGGTGTTCTACCTCCTGCCGCTGGGCCCTGGATGTGGTAGATGCAGTTGCAGAAGTGTGTGGCCCAATGGGACAAATAAACCCTAGCTTTCTGGTTGTAGGATGGCAAAGAGAAACCATGGGGAATCCGAAAGCAGTAGGGAGAGCATATAAAAAGAGGAGCACAGGAAAGCAACAGAATAAAAATGGCTTATTAACACCTAAACGGACCCCCACGCTGAGCACACAGGGCTCTAATCCCATTATGTGTACCAAAGACTTGAGGAATAAAAGACAGACTACTGCCCAGATTCAGTCTGACTACTGGGAGGCATACACGAGACAGATCCAAACCACACTACAAGGGCTTCTGAAAACTAAACTGAAATTAAAACCACAGCTCAAAGAATGCAGATGAAACATAAGACCTGAACCTAACCAGGTTGACAGCATGTCAAAAGTATCAACACTCTCCACGCACTTAAAACAAAACCCAGGCTCATACAATCCAAAACAACTCGACCAAAAAAAAAAAAAAAAAAAAAAAAAGCATGTGGAAAATATCAACTCTATTAAGAAAAGAAAAATCAACGGATACCAATGCCAAGATAACAAGTTTTGGAATTATCGGACAAAAACTTTAAAGTATTTTAAAAGTGCTCCAGCAAACAATAGTGAGCACTCTTGAAAAACAGTAAAAAAAAAATCTCAGCAAAGAAACAAGACATAAAGTAGCACCAAATATAAATTTCAGAAGAGAAAAACATAGTAACATAAATAAAACCCAGAGAATGGCCTCAATAGTATAATGGAGATAACAGAAAGTCAGTGAACTTCACAGATCAATAGAAGCTATACAATCTGAATCACAGAGAAAAACATTAAAAAAAAATTAACAGTACCTGAAAGAACCATGAACAATAACACAGGTCTAACATTCACATTATCAGCATTCCAGAAAGAAGAGAAGAGTGTTAATGATGAAAAAATATTTTTAAAAATTAATGGCTGAAAACTTCCCAAATTTGGCAAGAGATAAAAACCTGCAGGTTCCAAAAAGCTCAGTAAACCCCAAAGAGTATAAATCAAAGGAAATCCATACCCATACATATAATCAAACCACTAAAAATTGAAGACAGTGAAAATTCTTGAAAGCAGTCAGAGAATAACCATGCATTACCTACAGAGGAATAATGATTTGAATGACAGTAGATTTCTCATAAGAAACTCTATAGCAAAACTGTAATAGTCATACACTGCTTGCTGGTGGGAGTGCTGGTTCAGCTGCTGAGGAAAACAGTTTGTCAGCTCCCCAAAAAGGTGAACAGAGAATTGCCATATGACCTCACTATTCCACTTCTAAATATATACCCAAAAGAACACTTCTACGTATATGCCAAACAAACGGAAAACAGGTATTCAATCAAGTGCATTTCATGCAGGGTCACAGCAACACTATTCATTCTTGCCAACAAAAGACTGAAACAGTTCACGGGGTGCCTGGGTGGCGCAGTCGGTTAAGCGTCCGACTTCAGCCAGGTCACGATCTCGCGGTCCGTGAGTTCGAGCCCCGCGTCAGGCTCTGGGCTGATGGCTCGGAGCCTGGAGCCTGAAACAGTTCAAATGTCCATCAACAGATGAATGGATAAACAAGTTGTGGTATATACACACAATTAAATATCATTCAGCCATAAAAAGGAATGAAACACTGATACATGCTACAACATGGATGAACCTCCAAAACATTATGTTAAGTGAAAGAAGCCAGACATAAAGATCAAATATTATGTGATTCCATTTATATGAAATTTCCAGAATATACAAAGCCATAGAAATGAAGTGCAGATTAGTGGCTGCCAGAGGCTGGGGAAAGAAGAGAAAAGACAGAAACTGCTTACTGAGTAATGGATCTTACTTGGAAGTGATGGAAACAAATTTCATCTTAATAATTTATCTATTTTTTAACAGTATGACCTAACTCATTGTCACAAGTCCAGTATCCCCCTTCCAGCATAACTTTACCCTCTGGAGGTCCTTGGAGCTCTTTCTGCCAGTAGATCTCTGTTGGAGGTATCTTAGTTTTTCAAAGAGGTTGGTTATATTAAAGCTGAACTCAAGAGAAGTGGCCAGGGACCCAACTGCAATCTCCGTGGTCCTTACTCCAATTTGCTTATCCCAGTAACCCAGTCTCTGCACACCAGAGGGTGTTGAGAGGGCAGCTTGGAAGACACAACAAAAATGTCCCGTTAGGCCATCTTCTACAACATTAATTATTGACTTGCTGTATATAAACCTATTTGATGGGGGCCACTGGGGTGACTCCCCTCCAAAACAAGAACAATCTATTCCAAGCTGGCTAACCATTTCCACCTACATTAAAAAAACAGGCAACTTTTTAGAGGCAGCTTGTCTTACCCAAAAAAGTAAATATAAATTAAGTTTGGATTAAATAAATGTCCTCTTTACATGCACAAAGAAGATTTTTTTTAATTTAACAGGATTATAGACTTTTACTGTTTGTGTTTTTTCTATTTTCTCAATTTTTCCATTAATGTTACTTATACATTTAAAAAATTACACGATTAGATGTACTGTAAAAAAGCATCAAATAAGTAAATTAAAAACAACAAAACTAAAGAAGTCAATAGAGGATACATAAAAATAAATTCTTTCAACAGTCTCATTAATGTTACATCAGATTCTCTAGATACTGATAATCATCTCTAGGCCAAAAGG
Organism: Panthera onca; assembly: GCF_046562875.1. Lineage (NCBI taxonomy): Eukaryota > Metazoa > Chordata > Mammalia > Carnivora > Felidae > Panthera > Panthera onca. Next base: position 5,298,876 of record NC_138352.1, read on the forward strand.
AAGAAACGAACAAAAAAGAAAGAAAAGCTACACTCATTCAAAGATGATTTACTACAACACAAACAGAAACGTTAACCAGTACAACAAGAACATTCTGCCAAAACATATTGATTTACTGAGCACCAATGAATTATTCATTCAAATTGAATGCTGCATGCTTAAGTCTTCATTTTTAGAAAACAGGCCTCTCATAAAACAGCTGATGGACTCACAAATGCTTTGCTTCCTTGAGAAGTGCTCTCTGAACTCAGGGTTTAGTCTTTAATAGGCTTGTCTGAACTCCATGGACTTCTGCACCCATCCCACCACTAATCAGAGCTTTTTAAAGTAAAACTTACCTCTTCCTCCCACTCACCCACCCACCATGCCAAGAGACAGACAAACATCACCATCACCACGACTACCACTCTACAGCTACCCCTGAGCTCTATCAATGAAATTTTCTCCTGGAAGTATGAAATTGTTAACTAAGAGATCCAAAAACTGGAGTCATGGAAACAGTTACATTAATGGAAACATTTAAGAAAGAAAATTCAGGGGCATCTGGTTGGTTCAGTGGGAAGAGCACAGGACTCTTAATCCGGGGGCCGTTGAGTTCTAGCCCCACATTGGGCATACAGCATACTTTAAAAAAAAAAAAAGGGAGAAAGAATGTTCATGCACTGGCAGTACTAAGCTTTCCCCTAAAGTATGAAACCTACTGTGCCTAAGACTTGGTTTTTCTTTCTTAGAATGTGAAATGCCCTATTATCCACCCACTGTATTTTATTTTCACATAAGTAGCCAGAATCAGATTCTATTTCTCACAAACAAAAACACTTAACCAATGTAACAGTGTGTGTTCTTAACCCCATGGTTAGAGTACTCATAAGGACAATATTGATTTTCAAAGTGAAGCATGGCTTGAACAAAGGGGAATGTTAAAAATTTCCCCACCTCCCCTTCCTATTAAGTGAAGAATTCCACAGATACTTACTAATGGGAATGTGTAGGGACAGATAAAAAGTTGAGAACCACTGAATGATGTAAAGGTCTTCAAGTTGCTTTAAAACAGTATTAATAGGGAAATGTTTCTATAGAAGATAATATACAGAAGATAATATAATATAGAAGATAATATACAGCGACTTCAAAGAAGTCATTGGTATCTAGTCAGTCCTTGGTTTTATGTCCTTTCCTCCAAAGCACAAAATCCCTTCATAAGCAAAAGGTGCTTTTATGTTGTTTTCCTTCTGCTCCTGAGCTCTATTCTTTAGGTTGGTTTTTCTTTCCTCACCCTTTTCCTTAGTCAAATGGTCCTGCATGACACTGTGCCCAGGTCTCTCAGGGAATACTTTCTACTTATTGGCCACATAATCTCATCAATCTGAGGCTCTGTTGACCCGTCATCATCTGTCATCCCTCTCTACCAAAAAGATTCAAAATCAACACAAACATAAACTAAGCTAGCAGTTTATTTAATATTTATAAAAAGAAGATACTGCATCTGCATTTGACTTTGATATTTTAAAAAGATTTCTATTTTGAATTAAGAGATTTTCAATAACTTCTTTTTAAGAAAAGGGTAACCTATCAGGTAAAATCCCAACGTCACCTCTTTATCTGCTTTCATCTCAAAGAGTAAGTGTATGTACGTACTTATTTTTTTTTAAGTTTACTTCTTTTAAATGCAATAGCAAGCAGAGGAAGGGCAGAGAGAGAGAGAGAGAGAGAGAGAAGAAAGAATCCCAAGCAGGCTCTTTGCTGTCAGCACGGAGCCCCATGTGGGACTTGAACCTACAAACCGTGAGATCATGACCTGGGCCGAAACCAAGAGTCGGATGTTCAACCAACTGAGCCACCCAGGCGCCCCATAAGTGTATGCATTTAAATTTAGAGGCAGTGCGAGCCCTCACGTAACTACTGACTTTCTGCACCCTGGCACTATTCTCCCCTCCCCCAGCACAAATATCAAAACAACCAAAACACAATAGGCTATAGTAAATCCAAGCATTATCTTCAAACATGCTGAAAGAAACTGGAATCAGTATAAACACTCACATAATAACGATACCAAGAAGACACTCCAAAGTCAACAATGACAATCACAAGAATAATTAATGCCTGATGTAGTAGAATGGTTAAGAGTGGGACCTCTGGAAGCAAACCAACTAAACGTGAATCCTGCCTCCACCACTTACTAGCCTTGAGACTTTGGGCGACTTACTTAACTTTTTTGTGCCTAAGTTTTCTCATCTGTAAATGAAATAACAATAGTATCCACTTCTTTGGCTTATTGAAATGATGAGGAGAATTAATACATGTAAATAAAAATTAATACATGAAAATGGTGTCTGCCACATGGCAAGCAATGATACGTGTTGAGGACTATGGTATATACAATCGGTACAACTAATATCCTCAAAAGGATAACAAAGAATATCATATTCATGAAACAAGAACAAGGCAATTAAGAAAAACCTACTTACAGAACCTGGAAATCAAACAGACTGATAGAAATAAAATTCTCAATAGATGGGGTGAACAGCACCTGAAGGCAAATCACTGAGTTAGAAAGAAGACTTGAGTCAACGAAATCTCCTAGAATGGATGGTGAAGGACAAAGGGACTAAAACAATTAAGAAATCTGTTAAGAAATTATAAAGATGGATCAGTATAACTGACTATAGACAGCAAGATGAAGTCACTCATGTCAGGCAGGGGCCTGTGTCAAACGGTGACGCAAGCAGGTAAGGTACTGACTCTGCAGCTACCAGATATCGCCGAGACCAGTGACAGCTGACGACACCCAGAACTGATAACAAGGAGAAGCAGAGGAGGTCTGCAGGGCCCAAGACTGATTAAATCCCTTTAAGAAGGGAGGGTTTTTGCAGCAAGTGTCACTCTTCAGACAGGACTCCTCGAGGTCCGACAGATCAGAAGTAGCTGCTGCTGAAGGCTCCGCCCGACTGATCTGCGAAGAGAACCGACACCCCTCACTGCTCAGACACAGTAAGCAGTAAGTGCCGGGAGCTGACCCAGACCAGGCCCAGGCCTTATCTCAACAACGTGCCCACTGACTGACTTCACGTTCGGTTCGTTAACTTCCTACCCTCTGTGTTATCTTGTTTGTTGTGTGACTTGTCTTAGGTTTTGCTTTGTGTGCTGTATACGCCAAGTTAGTCACACGGTGAAATGTCACTGAGTTTGGAATCCTGAAACTGCTTTACGCTTATGTCACTCCTGCTCTATGACTGAGTAAAGCTGACATTGTGGAAAGACACAACTCATGTGTGCGCCTTCACAGCGTGCTCATGACCCTGACCTACGCAAAGTAACGTTTCTTACATTCATGAGCTCTAGTCTAATCATGTGAAAATGTTACATTTCAATAACCTTGAAGTTATTAAAGTTATTAAAACATCTTAAAGAAGAAAAGCCATTGGCTGCTCGTTTCCTTCCTGACATGAAACACCTGGTTTGGCGGTCTGGAAAAAAAATGAAATATTCTTAATGTTAATTCTTCATATAACTTTGAGTTTAATTCTTCATCAACCTTTCATCTAAACAGTAACTTCAAAGCTATAGTCAGGTTTTTGTCAACAGACGCAACGATGGACGTATCTGTGATCCTAACCCCTCCAATCTGGCGTTAAGTAGGCCCAACTGAAAGGGGCCATCGGGATAAATCTGTCAAGGTCTGCCCTGCGTAACAATGCAAAGTACTAACTCTACTGTAAAAGATTCCTGGCAAATTATGGGTGCTTAGTAAAATATTTTGCTTCCTCTTCTAATATTGAGACCCTACTGGCTCTGAGAATTAATGTTCGTCCTTTGGGGAAAAGACAGAAAGAAAAAGAATAAAAACGGGATGCCCGCAACTCACACTGGTACGGTAATCACAGAAGTCCCTTCTTCTCACTCCCATCCCCCACTCTTCTGCAGGATTGCGAATGGAAGGATGTGGGAAGGCAGTGCTTTCTGTACTGAAGCCAAAGATAAAGGGCTGGTCTCTGAGATGAAACCAACTCGTAAGGGTGGGGGAATGAGGTTTCCTGAAAGAAAGGTGGAGATCCATCCCGCGGAGGTAACATGAAAGTGATGCTTCTGACAGAAGTGCATAGCTGAAAACAAGGCTGCAAAGTTAGAAATGAGGTGTGGCCAGCAAGGGGACATCTGTGAAGTCTTTAACTTCTCAGGTGCCTTTTCCTGAACCATAAGAAAACCCATATTTAGCACAGAGCTCTAAACGTCCTCTTCCTACGCTATAATTCTTTTTAATTATCCCAGACTTTATAGCCTTATAAAGGCATTCAAAAGAATAAAGGGAAAAGGCAAGAAAGGATGCTTAGCCAGCCCACATTTGATATTGTAAGTGGGAACAGAATCACACAGACAATACCCAGGAGCACACTTACTAGTGACACAGTTCATGAAAGTCATGGCAGAGTTGGAAATGGTGGAGAGGGCCATACAATGTCACAAGCAGCTTTTTTTTTTCTAATTTTTTTTTTTTTAATGCTTACCTATTTTTGAGAGAGAGAGAGACAGAGACAAACTTGAGCGGGGGAGGGACACAGAGAGAGGGAGACCCAGAATCCATAGCAGGCTCCAGGCTCTGAACAGTCAGCACCGAGCCCGATGCGGGGCTCGAACTCACAAACCGTGAGATCATGACCCAAGTCGAAGTCAGACGCTTAACCCACTGAGCCACCCAGGCGCCCCTTCGGCTTTTTGAATAGACAACACATAGGACTTTCTCTTTTGCAGCATATACCAGAAAATGATCTTTGAAAGCAGAAGCTAATAACTGAAATACAATAAAACTCCTAATGGTGTATTTTTAACAAAACATATTTCTTGGAAAACATAAAACTTGATATAGTTCCTTGAGGCACCTGGGTGGCTCAGTTGGTTGAGCATCCAACTTCGGCTTTGGTCATGATCTCATGGTCTGTGAGTTCAAGCCTCACATCGGGCTCTGTGCTGACAGCTTGGGGCCTGGAGCCTGCTTCGGATTCTGTGTCTCCCTCTCTCTCTGCCCCTTCCCTGTTCATACTGTCTCTCTCTCAAAAATAAATAAACATTAAAAAAAAACAAACAAACTTGATATAGTTCCAGCTCAAAGCCTTACCAGTAGAGTATCTAAAACTGTCCAAAAAAGCCAATTCTTAACTGCTAAAAACAATAACAAAGACATAGAAATAAGGGTACAAACTTCTGCTGAAGCATTTTAATATTACTTTTCATTGTTCTGCAGCATAACTGGGGAATGCACTGTTTGTTGTAGAGCTTTTAAATAATAATTAGATATGTTTTAAACACCTAATATCACAAAATGTTTACTCAAGTATTGAACTTTCCTGGATAGAAACAATTCATCCTAAATCTGTAACTTGCAGGAAAATTCAAAGCCCACTAAAGCCCATCTTCCTTTTCTAAAGTATTAACTTAAAATAGAGACTAAAAGTTATATAATCCCATATTCAATGTCAAATATTTATTTATTAATTTATTCAACAACTATTGATTATACCTGCTATGAAACGTATGTTACCTTTCTCAAAGCAATAAAAAATGCACAGGAGTCTTAGAAATAATTGTTACAGAGAAATAACTTGGAGTGTATTACTTTTATTTCTGAGAGAAATGAATCCACATTATATCCTATAAAATAAAGCAACTGAATCATCTTGGTAAGAGATGTGGTCAGTCACCTTTTTAGTAAGCTTCAAAGATTTTTGGAAAGGCTCTTTGCTGAAAATGTTCCCTATCTCCAACAGATAATTGTTAGAGATTATTCTTACCTCACCCAAGCAGTGCTGATTATCACTCCTTTCTTCCACATCCATAACCAATAAATTAACTGCATTTACTACACTGTGCCATCATCACTATTTGTTTACAAGTCTTAATCTTGAACTTGACCCTGAGATCCTCGACAAAAAAGACTGCCTTATTTATCTTTGTTTCTCTACCACCAAGAGTGATATTATAGCCAATATCTTCGTACTGCAAATTTCTTTACCAGGGGTTGCTAAGAGTCCTTATAGATCTAAGGTCTGCAAACTACAATGCAGGAGGTAGGGGCTGAATCCAGCCCACAGCCTGTTTTGTACAGCCCATGAGTTAAGGGTGTTTTTCACATTATTAAATGGTTAGGGGGACACAAGGAGGGGGGGAATCGAAGAATAATATCTGTGACATGTAAAGTTACATGAAATTCAAATTTCATGTCTATAAATAAAGTGTTATGGAACACAGCCATACCCATTCGTTTCTGTATTGTCAATGACCCCTTCTGTACTACAACGGCAGAGTTCACTGATACAGAGACCATATGGTCCACAAAACCTAAAATATTCACTACCCGGCTCTTTACAGAAAGTGTGCTGACGCCTGTTATTGATTAAAGGAGGAAAAAAAAAAAAGAAAAGTGGTACATTCACTTAACACTTACTAAGAAATTTATGCATCAAATAAAATGGAAAAAAAAATAGACACTGTCAATGACTTTGCAGATAGGTAAAATTTACTATAATGCACTAAGTCCAATCGGGGAAAGAGTGGAATGGACGTTTCAGGCAAAGAAAAAGAATGGAAAAGCTAGAATCCCAAAAGGGTATGACTTGTATAAGAAACAGGGACTCCCGTGACATGGGGGCATGGGCACAGTGAACCGGGGCAAAGAGGCAGGTGTCTGCTCTAGGTAATGGAGATGGGTCGTGAAATACCTTGTAAGCAAAATTACGCACCTTTATCTTGTGCCCCCGTACATAGGACCCTACATTTCCTCTACTTTGTTTTTCATACCTAAGAATAATTGTTTAATTGCCTGGCAATCATATATTTCACTAGTTCATTCGTTCTCCCAATCCCCAAACCTCCACTCACTTCTACCAACAGCCACACCCTCAGATTAAAACCTTGGCTCCTACTTCACTGAAAAAACTGAACGGCAATTGGAACAAATTTCCAAAACGCCCCACTATCCCTCCTATTCCTTCTACCTACAGCTATGCCTAAGGTAATGTTAAATATTTCAACAATGGGCCATTTCGGCCTAAACTGGTGGACTCTTGTTCTCTTTAAAAATCTGAACCGTAAGAGCTCCAACAGAATCTGGTATTTAGGGTTTATTTTTTTGGAAAGAGAGGTTAAGAGCATATTTGGCAGATGAAGTGAAAGAAACTGCTGCCAAATTACATCACTGGTTTCTCAACTAATAAAAGCACTGTAAAATTTAACTTAACAGGGGATAAGCCATAAATACTCTCTTCGCATGTTTTAAAACTGACCGAAGGGAGGGTAATAATAAAACAAAATACCGTCCACGTGATTTAGCCTAAATCTGATGACACTATTTTTTTGCTGAAAACAACGGAATGGTCCCCACACAACGCATTACCCCATCCCTCTTCTTACGCGTAACAGGTTCCTAAAAGCTTGAGCTTACAACTGTTCTAATCCAGTTAATTCACATGCTAGTAAAGATTACGAATTCGTAGAATATTACAAAATTATTTTATATGATCACCCTCTCAATTGACTCAAGGGCAGAGTTTATAAATCGTATTCACCTTGGTACTCTTCCCACGTAGTATCTGGAATACGAAAGACACTCCAATGATCACGTAAAATGTTAATAAATTTGCTTTCACCCCGACCGTAAGACTTCCTTACATCCAACCCTGTCTAAAGGGAAACAACACTGGAACAGCACATACTGATGCCTTAACAGTTTGCCTTGTTAGGTAGTTTGATTTTAACCCAAATACCCCGAGAGCCTTAAGTGTCCTCCCTAATAGTGTTTTCTCGTATGGAGTCTTCCCTGAAGATAACCCATCACATCGCTCTCTTGGGCGGGCACAAAATCTGGTGGATAAAGCCCCAGGATTTAGAGGCAGGCATCCGCGGGTTGAAATCTCACGTCCACCTTTTTGCTAGTCGAGACCTTAACAAGGCACTTAACGTCTCTGCGCCCCATTTTCCGCCTGTGCCCCACCTCCTAGGGGTGCCGCCAGGATGAAACGAGATGACAAGGAGCCTGGCTCCCAGCGGGGAGTCCCGCCTATCTTTTCCTCCCCCTCTGTTCCGACAGCACGTCCCCGACAGAAAGCACAGGACTGTGCATATTCTTTCGGACTCATCTGTCTAAAAACGTGTGCTCGGGAAGCCTCGGGAGCACGGCAGACCCCCCCCCCCCCCCCCCCCCCCCGCCTTCCAGCCACCAGCGACTCAAGCCGAGGCACCGAAGCCTCCCGCCTAACCAGCCTTCTGGGACGCGGGGCGATTTGGGCGCCGGAGCCCTTCCTCGAGTCCCGGGGATCGCGTCCTGAGCCCGGCGCCTTCTCCTCTCGCCCAAACTCCGGGGGACACGCGCGGTCAGGAGCGGCGCCGAGCGCCCGGGCGCGGGGAAGGGGAACGAACCCGCACTGCATTTTCCCTCCCTCGCCGCCCGGGCGAGAGACACCCCGGCGGGGACACAGCGGCCCCCACGCGGCCCGCCGCAAGCCGCGCTTCCTCCCCGCGGGGAGCTCCCGCGGTCCCCCTCGGCGCGCCGGCTCGGCCGCCGCCCCCCCGCCCCCCCGGCCCCTGCGCGCCGCCCCTCTCCCTCGCCGGCCTCTCCTCGGCCAGTCACTCCCGCGGCGGCAGCGACATCCACCAACCCCCCCCCAACACCCACGGCGGGCCTCAGGCCCCCCTCACCTCAGGGCCGAGCCGCAGCGCGGCGAGGCCGGGACGCGCTCCGCCTGTGGAGACCGCGCGGGTGACGGAGCTTTGCACGGGAGCGTGTGCGGGAGGGCGCGGCCCCGCGCGAGCGCGCGCGCGCCCTCCCGTGCCCTCCAGAGCCGCAGGGCGGGCCACGCGCCTGCGAGGGGAGCGCGCGGCGCCGGAAGCCAGGCTCCGCCTCCTGCCTAAGACCCCTGGGGGCGGGGCTCCCGGAGGATGGGGATCTGCAGGCGCGCGCGTTCCCGTCGTTCGGCTCGGCGCGCCCCGGCGCAGGCTGGGGTCCGTCGCGCCCGCGAGGCCGGCGCACCTGGGGGCGGGGCTCCGGGGGGGGCGGGGCGAGTGGGGCGCGAGGAGGCCCGAGCTCGCGCGCGTACAGGCGCGCGCCCCCAGCCGCAGAGCTTTGATCACTCAGCAGCCGAGGCCGGGTCGCCTGGGTTTTGCACGTTCCTGGGAGAACTCCCCAGGCTCTCCCCGGAGGCACAGGCAAAACAAGGAGCCTGATGTCAGGGACTCGGGTTTGAGTCCAAACTCTGACACCTAGTAGCGTGTGCCCTTGACCTGCGGCCCTCCCATCAGTTTCCCCAGTGGCGTCTAGTTTTAAGAACCCTTGCTAGTATGTTTCCCTGCTTTTGAGTGGTTCTCTCCCAGGACTGCATTTCCATTCACTTTGCAGCTCCCACTCTTCCCCGCCGCAGTGTCTGGGTTGCAGTGTCCTCAATTCTCCTAACTGCTGCCTCGTTCCTCTATCGGACACCACCCTGAGACATCTGGACACTGAGGATGCCTTTAGATTCTTGCCCTTAGGAGAGTCTGGGAATGCGGCAGATCCTGAATTTTCCAAACAGTCTGACACGTGGGCATCTGTGGGGGAGACTGTAAGCCGCACTTATTTTTGCTAAAGGTACAAACCGATGTTTTGAGTTTTACTGCCCGAAGTGACCTAAATGGTAGTCAAAAGTTACTGTAAAGGAAAGAAAAGCTCACAACTCCAGCGTTACGTATTTTCCTCTACAGATTTCTGTATGGTCACATTTCTTACACAGTTCCTTACTCTGGGGGATTTAACTATATAAAGGCTTTTTAAAAATTCTGTTGATCCTGTGTACGTCGCGTATTTTTACATATCTTTGTTTTTCTGTTTCTCAAAGTTAAACCAAATCTCTCCTACAGTCACTGCTGAGTTCTACCAAAAAAAAAAAAATAAAAATAAAAAAAAAATCAAGGAATCAGGCTTTATTTATCCTACTGAATATGGATTAAATGAGAAATTCAAAGAGTTTTAGCAGAACCTATGATGATTAAAAATCTGGCAGTGGGATTGGGGCAAGGGGAAAATAGAATGTTCTAGAAACTATGCAAGAAAACTGAAGAAGGCAGGTAATGAAAACTATTCAACCATGTATTTTTTCTCCTTTGAAATATCTAAGACATTTTCATTACAAATTCACAAGAATGAATTCCTAGTGGCCCAGGATTTGTGGACAAGTATGTAAACGAAGACCAAAGATAAACTTGGTAAAAATGTGTTGTTGAAATGTATATTCATCTCAACTCTGCAATTGTACTTCTCACTAATACCCTCAACGTGCTCTATCTTCAGAAGTCTCATTTTTCTACCATTATTCTAGGGATTTATTTCCTGAGTTTGTAATTCTTACAAGGTTCTCTGTCATTCATTCTGTCTGCTAAGGTTTCTACTGTTATTTCAAGACTAAAACCCAGTTCTCTGAAACTCTTCTCACCCCATACAAAATGATCTCACTTTCCTCTCAACTGCACACATGCTTCCATCTTGTTCATATCATGTTACTTATGTACTGTCTTTTAATGAAATTTTAAGTAGTCTGGGATTAAGAGTTTTTTCTTGTAGGGGCACCTGGATGGCTTAGTTGGTTAAGGTTAAGCATCTGACACTTGATTTCAGCTCCGGCCATGATCTCATAGTTCAGTTCCCGGGATCGGGCTTCTCTCTGACATTGTGGACCCTGCTTGGGATTCTCTCTCTCCCTTTCTCTCTCTGCCCCTCCCTCGCTCACACTCTCTCTCCCTCTCTCTCTCAAAATAAATAAACTTTATGTTAAAAAAAAAGACTTCCTTAAAAAAAAGTTTTTTCTTCCTTCTTTTTTTGTTAATGTTTATTTATTTTTGAGAGAAAGTGTGAGTGGGGGAGGGGCAGAGAGAGAGAGGGAGACACAGAATCTGAAGCAAGCTTCAGGCTCTGGACCATCAGCACAGAGCTTGACACGGGGCTTGAACCCAGGAACTGTGAGATTATGTCCCGAGGCCAAAGTCTGACGCTTAACCGACTGAGCCATCCAGGCGCCCCAAAGAATGTTTTCTTGTATCCATCTGAATTTCCAGATCTTACGCATCATTGTATGCAGTATCTGTTACCGATAACACTACTGATGAAAAAGCACATGTTCGAGAGTATGCAAACATTATTGTCATTATCCCCACAAAATCTCACCACTCGCTCAACAACATCTACCTAATAAAAGAAAGAGAGAAGATACTAAATTTTTCTTATAGAATGGATCACAAAATTAAGATGATAGTATGGTTTGGGGAATAATAGGGAGAGAACACTAAGACCATTAGAGAAAAAGACGGCTACAAAGAAACAAATTGGCCACAACATATTTTATTGTCTCTTTTAGCCAGCTGTTTATAAGTTGTTGTGTACCTTGTAAACAATTTAGCCACATAATCTCAATCTAAATTTCCGTGGTTACCAGGTCCCAGTACTAAATAAGCAGCTGCAGGAGAGATGTTCCTTTCCAAGCTTCTGTATCTAGGAAATAGCAAACAAGCCATATTGCTTGGTTGTCATAGTGGCAACTCAAATCCCCATATCTCATTAACAGATTTCTAAACAAATAAATCACATGGGAATACGTAGATCATAGAAGTCAGAGACTGAGATTTAACAAGTTGCCTAGCTGAACAAAATAAATGATGAACCAGAATTTTGGCAGTATTTAGCCTAGAGAGAGAGAATGAGGCTCGCCACCCTTTTCCCGATGTCCCATCAGAACATTATTTTGCATGATGATCAATACAGTGAAAATTACTTATACCATTTGTAAATTATTACTATTAAGGACTCTTTATAATTTCTTGTTTTTAAACATTCACCATTTCTACAAGCTAAAAAGAAAAAGTGCCAACAGAAGGGATGTGGTTTCTAAATTCAGGGTTTAAGTTAGGTATAATTTAGAAGAGTTTCAAATTAGAATCTTTTTCTAGAATAAGGCAAGACAAATAAAGAAGCAGCATTGAGTGACAAAATAGAAAGCGAATCTTGCCTCTTTAGCAATAGAATTCCAAACCACCATCTCAAATGTGGCTGAGGTTGCTATTACATAGCTTAGGGAAATGATGAATTAATCATGGGAGGAAGGTTGGAGAAGAGAATGACTTCTAAAGGTAGTTTTAGTTTGTCTGGTTTTTATTACTACCACTACTGTTATTATGACTGTTGTTTTTATTGCTCTACAAAGAATTTCAGGTATTATACTTCCTTTGCGTTTCTCCAAATAGGAAAATTAGGGGGTGCCTGGGTGGCTCAGTCGGTTGGGCGTCCAACTTTGGCTCAGGTCATGACCTCCCGGTTCGTGGGTTCAAGCCCCGCGTCGGGCTCTGTGCTGACAGCTCAGAGCCTGGAGCCTGCTTTGGATTCTGTGTCTCCCTCTCTCTCTGCCCCTCCCCTGCTCATGCTCTGTCTCTCTGTGTCTCAAAAATAAAATAAAACATTAAAAAAATTAAAAAAAAACAAACATGAAAATTAGTCAAGGAGATGAGTATTTGATGAATACCTACCCAAATTTGATATTTAAAACAAAATCCACCAACCCACAAGTGTATATCGAGTGCCTAGTGTTCTTGCTTAGCAAGAACCCCAACTTTGCAGGTGAACAAAAAAATGTAAAGAAATCAACAATTATTCCGAGAGACAACAAAATAAATAAAGAGCATCCAAGGGAAGGTAATACTTGCCTCACTGTTCTGTGATGTGGCTGGCACTAACTAGAAAGTGCTATACAGAAAACCAAGGGCTGAAGTTACCAGGTACCTTCAAGAGAGAAAGGTGGGAAGAGGAGTTTCACCAGCATGGAGAATATGATAGAGGGGACAGGGAAACAAGCCTGCATAGGTTTTTATAAACACAAAATTATCAACTGACCTACGAGAACAGGGTAAAAGCTAAAAAGGAGATTAGACTCGGTCTGTGTGTTCTTTCCTTCTTCAGTAAGGAGCACGGACTTCAAGGTGGTAAAGGCGAAACCAAGTGGAGAAAGAACTGAAACTCGAGAGAGGGAAGGAAATAGTAACCAAGCACCTATCTGTTTCAAATAAGTTCGTGTTTCCAGGCACAAATTCCATCCCACAGCTGTTTACGGGTAATCTGAGACCCGTTACTGGTAAGGGCAGAGAAACTGTAAAAAATGAAAAAGGCAATAGCTCACCTGCTTTTGAAAAATGGCTTAAAGATAGACACTAAAAGATTTAGAACAGAAAAGTAATATTCAGAGTTCATAGTTAAATATATTTTGTGAACATTTAGAAGAGGGTTTGCTGGCCGTTGAGAACCAGACTAACCAAACTAAAGATAAGTCCTACTACGCTTTTTTTTTTTTTATCTTTGAGTTAAGATGACGATTGTATACTCATGATATAAATTAATTTCAGGACAGCGTTTAATCCAGTCTTTCATGATATTTGTGGGTGAGACTCCAAAATAATGGCTTGATATAATTAGGTAAGCTCGGAGTCAGTTGGATGATTGTAGCCAAAGTTCTGTCCCGAAGACAGAACCAGGAAACAAAATTTTATTAACAACTTGGAACTCTGAACCAAAATATAAAGATAAAATTTAACAGAAATATATGAAAGTCCCTCCAGTGGTTTAAATTGAAAAATAAAGGCACAAAGGAAGAACAAAATACAATTCTGGCTTAGCCATGTGAGAGCCATCAAGAGGTCTTAATGTCTGCCCAAATCACTGCAAGTTAATAATATATGTCCGATAGCCTGCAGCATGCTACTGACATTTCCAGCTGAAAACACTATGCCCACAAATACCTGCCCCTTCCTTTCATCCTTGGGGGGGATCCCTTTCCGGTATTCCCCTGGGAATTCACTGTCCCTCTGGAGTAGGCAGAACACGGCCTCCGGTCCACCCAAAGATGCCCACATACTAATCCCTGGAACCTGGGAATGTGTTACTTTACACGGAAAAAAGAAGATCAGGTTTGCTAATCAGCTGACCTTAAAATAGGGAGATCATCCTGGATCATCCAGGTGGACCCCGTGTAATCACAAGGCCCTTTAAAAGTAGAAGACAGAAAAGCAGAAGAGGTCAGAGTGATGCCAAGTGAGGATTCAACCCACCGTGGCCGGCTTTGAGGCTGGAGGAAAGAATGCCAGGTGGCCTCTAGAAGCTAGAAAAGACAAGGAAGCAGACTCTCCCTGAGAAGCTCCAGAAAGAAATGCAGGCCTGCCCACAGCTTGATTTTTATCCCAGAGCGAACTGTGTGTTCTAGCCTACAGAACTTTCAGATGATACATTTATGCCGTTTTAAGTCACTAAGGTTGTGGTTATCTGTGACAGCAGCAATAGAAAAGTAACACGCCTCTTACAACTTAGTTTCATTCTCTGCAGTGTAGCCCTTTTATTATTTAGCATCCAAGTGTCCTTTACAGTCTTCTGTCCCTCTATGTAAGCAACATTATGTCATATAAAGGACAATGAGTAGTCACTAGTTTTCCAGCTTGTGAGATAGGATGAAAAATGTCTATCATGTGTGAGGTGTACCTGGGTGGCTCAGTTGACTGAGCTTCTGACTCTTGATTTCAGCTCAGGTCATGATCCCACGGTCGTGAGATCGAGCCCTGCATCGAGCTTGGAGCCTGCTTGAGATTCTCTCTCTCTCTCTCTCTCTCTCTCTCTCTCTCTCTCTTCCTCTGCCCCTCTTCCCTGCTCTCTTGCTCTCTCTCTCTCTAAAATAAAATAAAATAAAATTTAAAAAAATGTTTTTAAAGTATTTACCGTCTTTGCGTCTCTGGGTTGCTTCAAGGAACTTTTGAGATGTGGTGTGTGAAATAATAAAATCAACTATCAATCACATAATATGTGCTACGAGCTGCTGTATGCGCCTTATGTGTCACCTTTTATTTAATCTCATCAGTGACAATGCAAGCTATGGACTACTATTTTTCTCCCACCAAAGCAGAGAGAAGTTAAATATTTTGAAAGTTATAAAGCACCAGAGATTACAAATAAATGGACATCAGGTAGGGAATCGATATACGATGAAGAAAAAACGCTTTCTTTCTACTAGTAATGTTCCTAAAAATATGTTCTTTTTTTTTTCTTTAAGCCGTACCTATATTAACTCTCAATATTTGTTCCGTATACATTCTCTCCACAGTTACTCTCTTCATTACTCTGCCCATTCATTCTGTAAATTATATTTGTTGGAATGCCTATTATATGTCAGGTACTTCCCTAAGTATCAGGGAGAAAATAGAAAATGAGACAGGCATGGAACCAGCTGCTAAGGAGCTAAAAATATTTTTTTATGTTTATTTATTCTTGAGAGGGAGAGAGAGAGACAGAGCATGAGCAGGGGAGGGGCAGAGAAAGAGAGGGAGACACAGAATCCCAAGCAGGCTTCAGGCTCTGAGCTGTCAGCACAGAGCCTGACACGGGGCTGGAACACACAAACCATGAGATCGTGACCTGAGCCGAAGTCAGACACTTAACCACCTGAGGCACCCAGGCACCCCTGCTAAGGAGCCTAAATTGTAAGAAGGGCTATAGATAAAAGCAGGAGTGACAGTACCATATGGTCAGTAGCATCATGGGCACAGCGATCAGTAGGAGGAGGTAAGTGATTCATCTAATACAGACCTGAGAGGTGAAGGAACATTGTCCACAGAAATTCACATTACGGTCTGAAGGCTGAGTAGGGGTTAGGCAATGAGAAGGACAATACTCCGGTAGAATACTGTGTCCTACAGTTTTTCGGCCTCTTCCTCTTCCTCTTCCTCATTTCTTATTCCCAACTCTCTGTTCACACTCAAGTGGATCCTGCTTTATGGTTCATTCCAAAATACAATTTGATGTTAAGTCTCTGATGTGAAATTTTCAAATGTTTCATACTGAATAAGCCCTTTGTCTATAATCCATTTGTATCCGATCCCACATCTCTTAGTCCAATGATCAAGCAATACTGTTTTAGAACACTTTGTTTCCTTTTGCAGTCAGAACTTGGAGCACTTTTATTAGCTGCCCATAACATAAGTAACAAGTGAAAAATAAACAAGTGTTTCTATAGGGAGGAATTGTGATTACCTGTGATTACCTGCTGCGGCCACTAGATGACGCACGTATGCCTGAGAGACAAACATGCTGATTCAGTGCCTCTCCCATCCTGGGGACTAGAAACTAACCAGTCAGAAGGCTGGGACAGGGGGAAGAAGAAACTGCCCAGACTAAATTTTAAGCTATCCTGGTTCTTAAATTTATCCTTAAAAATAAACCCGACATCTTCTTTTCCTTTCGGATAAATGGGACGGTAAGAGATTTAAAATTTAATTACCTGCACCTACCTGCTTATCTTGTATCACCCCATCCCCAGCCACGCTTTATTTCCACTTCTTTTTATTTTTGCTTTCTTTTTTTTTTTTAATTTTTTTTAACGTTTATTTTATTTTTGAGACAGAGAGAGACAGAGCATGAACGGGGGAGGGGCAGAGAGAGAGGGAGACACAGAATCGGAAGCAGGCTCCAGGCTCTGAGCAATCAGCCCAGAGCCCGACGCGGGGCTCGAACTCACGGACCGTGAGATGGTGACCTGAGCTGAAGTCGGACGCTTAACCGACTGAGCCACCCAGGAGCCCCTTTGCTTTCTAATAATACTGCATTCTAGCATCCTAAGCGGCCAAACTGGACTACTTGTTGTTGCCTATCCATTCCCGCCACTGTCCCATCTCCTAACCTAAGCTTATGATTTTCCCTCAATTTGGAAGAGTCACTCTCTCCCTTCAAATACTTCCTCCCCCATTATTACGTTTAGGAATCCCACTCCTTCAAGACGCGTTTCAATTATCACCTCTTCTGTGATTTTGTTTTCTGTTACTACCACGAGAAAATGCCTTTTCTGATTCTCTTTTCATTCTCTTAACAAGCTCAGTAGTTTATTTGGTAATAAATGTAATATGCATTATTCTAAAGCTACATGCATCTCTCTAGTACTTGCAGACTTTCTGCCTCATGATTATTTATGAACATTTCTTAATCTCCCTACTATATAGTGTTTGCCTTTTGAGTGTGGAGACTACCTGAGTCATCTTTATATGTCTTAAAGCATTTAGCACAATATTACTTATTGAGTTGATCTGAATGCTAATCCCCCTAAGATTGCTGCCAAAAACTCTAAGAATGAAAAATGAGATGATGATTCGTAGGGAAAGTCTCTTGGATAATTTGGATGAAATTCATTAGCCAGGCCTGGGGAACCAAAGCATTTTTCCACCTAGAAATGACAGTCATGGCATGAGACCCCCACCTCCTCCAAATGTATAGAAATAATGAATAGGACGTCTGGGTGGCTCAATCATTAAGCATCTGACGTTGGCTCAGGTCATGATCTCACAGTTCATGGGTTCAAGTCCCACATCAGGTGAGCACGAGCCCTGCTTTGGGTGAGTTGGAGCCCCACTTCTGGTGAGTATCGCTCCTCTCTCTCTCTCTCTCTCTCTCTCTCTCTCTCTCTCTCTCTCTCTCTCTTCTCTCTCTCTGCCCCTCCCGGGATTCTATCCCTCTCTATCTACCTCTTGCTCACTTGTGCAATTTCTCTATCTCTCTCTCAAAAAAAAAAAAAAAAAAAAAAAAGACGGGCTCCTGGGTGGCTTAGTTGGTTAAGCATCCAACTTCAGCTTAGGTCATGACCTTATGGTTTATGAGTTCGGGCCCCGCTTCAGACTCTGCTGATAGCTCAGGGGCTGGAGCCTGCTTTGGATTCTGTATCTCCCTCTCTCTCTGCCCCTCCCCCACTCACACTCTGTCTGTCTCTCTCTCTCTCTCTCAAAAATAAATAAACATTGAAAAAAGAAGAAATAATGGATAGAATATAACTATTTGAAACTATAAAGCTGAGTTCAAAATTGAGAGAGTAAAAGCTTCAGATACCAGAAATGACAAAGAAATTCAAAGCCATAGTAGTAAGAGCCAAGAGTTAAGGTTTTGGCCTCATGCAGGACCAAGAGGTAAGGTCCTAGAGCCACTTAATGAGGAACTGGAACTAAAATTCCCGCATAAATTGTGGCCTTAAAGAGGTTTTCTCTTCTTGAAGCCGAAGTTGCCAAGAAGCTATCTACCCTGTAGCCTAGATTGGGTAGAGGTGGAGGGCAAGAGTCCCCATGAAAATTGGAAGTCCTTGGTCTATGGAAATCGAGTTTTACATTAGCATTTGAAAACAGAAGCAGAGGCTTAAAAACAGAAAGTGCCAACCTCCTGGAGAGCAAATATGAAAATGTGTAGGATATTTGCACAATTCAGGGCACAAAAGAATCCCACAGAATAAACTATCTTCACTGAAGATAAGCTCTCAGTATGCGTGCATGGTGCACAAGAGAAGAATCCACCACAAGGGAGAGTCAGCAGATACCCCAAATTGAAAAGAAATCTGTGTCCAAATAACTTCTGTTAATAACCTTAAAATAAAATAAAATAACCTTAAAATGGCTACAAAAAATAAAACAGTTAAAAACATAAAAGAAAGAATGTGAGATAAAAATAAGTGAAAGAACAAGATAAGATTAAAAATAGAAATATTTGAAAAAATAAGACTTTAATGATTTATTAGTTCTCTTAACGAATATATACATATATTTAAAAAATTATTTTAATGTTTTATTAATTTTTGAGAAAGTGTAAGTGGGGGAGGGCAGAGAGAAAGGGACAGAGGATCTGAAGCGGGCTCTTTGCCGACAACAGCAAGCCCGATGTGGAACTTGAACTCATGAATTGCGAGATCATGACCTGAGCTGAAGTCAGATGCTCAACCAACTGAGCTACCTAGATGTCCCTTTGTATGTATTTTTATTTTAGAGAGAGAGAGAGAGCAAAAGCAGGGGAGAGGGGCTGAGGGAGAGAGAGAACCCCAAGCAGGGCATATTAGTCCCTGAGTGGGGTAGACAAAATATGAATTGGCTCTAGATACCTTCATTTGCTGAGTCTTCTCAACTCACTCTCAACTCTGGTCCTCATACCACAAGCTTAATGCGGAAAGTTGATGTGGAAAAGTGGGAGGTAGGACACGGGAACATTTCATCACACAAGATTCAGGTAATTTGGTCCTTCCCTCTCAATTGCACCCTTTCCAAACTACACTATTAATCTCCTACATGCCTCCCCTTGCCTCTTGCTGGATGCTTTGAACCAATTCAACACGTAGTGGGATTTCGGCATCTTAATTTGGTCTGTCAGCCTTTCTGCTTAGCCCCTTGGTAGTGGACTTGGAGGCTACCATGGCATTGAGGTAATTTCCCGCTGACATACCACTAAAAACGTAGAGACAAACATAAAACTCATAAGCAAAGAAGGAAGAAAAAAGAGGAAGAAAAAAATCACTCAAGTGAAAGGCAAGAAATTACTGAAAGACCTTAAGAAGTTACCTTAAAAAAAAACTTGATTACTTTTTCCTTTATTTCAAGAATGGATGGCCAATTTCTTATTCACATGCTTCCCCACGGAGTTTGTTAGTGGGTGTGTGGAATGCTGGGTTAAGAAGGGTTCTGACTGGCTGGCTCAGTCACTAGAGTGTGCAGTGCTTGACTTTGAGGTCTTGAATTCAAGGCCCACATGGGGCATATAGATTACCTTAAAAAATTTTTTTTAGTAAAACATTTTTTAATGTTTTTTATTTATTTTTGAGGGAGACAGAGCACGAGCCAGGGAGGGGC
Source organism: Panthera onca (assembly GCF_046562875.1). Classification (NCBI taxonomy): domain Eukaryota; kingdom Metazoa; phylum Chordata; class Mammalia; order Carnivora; family Felidae; genus Panthera; species Panthera onca. The sequence goes on from NC_138352.1 coordinate 5,318,562, forward strand.
AGAGAGAGAGGGAGACACAGAATTCAAAGCAGGCTCCAGTCTCCAAGCTGTCAGCACAGAGCCCCACACAGGGCTCGAACTTGTGAACCATGAGATCATGACCTGAGCTGAAGTTGGATCCCCAACCAACTGAGCCAGTCATGTGTCCCCCTCCCCCACAATTGCCTTTCTTGATCCAGGTTTTCTAAGCTTTAAAAATCACCACCAATTCCCAGAACTTTCACCAACTCGATTATATTTTCTTTTAGTGTTTTTTATTCAACTGATACTCTTACACTTCATGATTTTACCTAAGAGAAAAGTGAATTTGTATACTATTAACTGAAATAAGCATATATGTACAACACCCACTGCATGAAAACCACAAAGTATATATATATGTGTGTGTGTGTATATACACACACACACACACACATATATATATACACACACATGTGTGTGTGTTTATATATAGAGAGTTACTATATAAAAAGGAAGGTATAATGATATGCCTATAATTGGCAAGAAATTTCAGCCACTATGCAATTGAATTCTACAAATGGCCACTGAGTTCTTACTGTTATATGTGCAAGGCACTCTATGACAAGAGAAAGCAAAATTGAAAAGCATAGTTCCTGTCCTTAAAGAACTTAAATTGCCATGAAGGAGAACTCCGCATATACAACTGTAAAACAGAGTATGATGTCAGTAGATCCTAAATCTAGCTGAGCATCTAGATTATCTGAGAAATTTTTTAAAAACTGAAATACGTCTGACATATAACACTGCATCAGTGTAAGGTATACAGCTGGTTGATTTGATACATTAAACAATTGCAGTAGGAGTTCCATTGTCACGTTAGATAGCACCTATATCTCTTCACATAATTATCATTTGTTTTTTGTGGTGGGAACAATTAAGCTAGTTGGAGGTTTATAATATAATACTGTTGCCTTGATGCATGAATCATGATTTAGCTGGACACAGAATTCTTGCTTAACGCCCTTTCCCCTCAACATTTTGTGGACACACGTGTTGTTTTTATTGTCTGAACCACTTGAGAATAAGTAGCACACATTATGCCCTTTCCCCCTAAACATTGTGGTTATGTATTATCTAAGAACAAGAATAGTCTCCTACCCACACACAGTTGAGCTACACTGGTTTGAACTGTGTGGGTCCGCTTATATGCTATTATTTTTTCGATAAATACAGCGTGGTACCGTGTATGTATTTTCTCTTCCTCATGACTTTCGTAATAGTATTTTTTTCTCTTGCTTGCCTTATTAATTTATTTCTCTGGCTTATGTCATGTAAGAATACAGTGTATAATACACACAACATACGAACTATGTGTTTGATTCTTCATGTTATCGGTAAGGCTTTAGGTCAACAGTAGGCCATTATTTAAATTTGGGGGGAGTCCAAAGTTACATGTGGATTTTCGACTGCACAGGGGTTCAGCGCCCCTAATCCTTGTACTGTTCAAGAAGCAACTGTATAATTATTAACTTGCCTACTTTTACTCTTCCTTGTAAGAATAGAAGTTCCACTGGGACGAGAATCACTTCTTTGTGGTCCCTGTTATATATCCCCAGGGACTAGAATAGTACCTTCATTTATAGAACGAACGAGGTAGGCAGACTTTTCTAGAAAAAGCTAAAGAAATGTATTTTAGGCTTTGCAGGTTAAGAGACAAAATTGAAGATCATATACATATATATATATATATGTATATATATATACACATACACACATATATGTATCTGTATATATGTGTGCATATCATGTGAATATAAATAAATAAATAAGTATATATGAGAGAAAACAAATTTCCACAATTAAAAAATTTGTTTTTAATTTTTTTTGAGAAAGAGACAGAGAGAGAGAATGAGTGGGGCAGGGGCAGAGAGAAAGAGAGAGAGAAAGAGAAAGAGAGAAAAAGAGAAAGAGAGAGAGAGAGGGAGAAAGAGAGAGAGAGAGAGAGAGAGAGAGAAAGAGGGAGAGACTCTTAAGCAGGCTCCATGCTCAGTCCAGCCTGAGGCAGGGCTTGATCTCACGACCTCAAGATCATGACCTGAGCTGAAATCAAGAGTCAGTCGCTCAACCAACTGAGCTACCCAGGTGCCCCGGGAAAAATTTTGCTTAATGGTGAAATACAAAATGAACACACGTCAAAGATTTTATTGAATTCATTATATAGTGGGGGGGATCAGTCAGATGTTACAACTGGCTCAACAGGAAATTCATGCAACACACACATGATCAGGAATGCTGAAATCAATTTACTCATGGATGCAAAATTGATCTATGTCCACAGGGCAATGATCGTTGGTATTCCTCCGGACAAAATTCATTTGCATTTCTAGAGACAAGAATCACTTAACATTTCGGCAAACCTCCAGAGTTGCAAAAACAGTTCCAAGACAGCAAGGAGCCTGGACCCTACATCCAAAGCTACATTAGGGAAACAAGACCAACTACCCATTAAAAAAATCAAGCATGATGAAATCTTAAGAATGTTCTGGTTTCAATATACCAAATTTATACCTTGAGCTGCTTTATAGGGAAGGCTAAAAATTTATTTTTATCTAGTTTGTAAAACACTATGCCATTTAACAGTATGGTAATCACAGAAATATTATATCCCAACTCCTCTATCAGGAGAATACTGTGAGTAGCCTAGAGGACTTTGTGTGGGACCAGAGGCAAGGGTAAAGTGTCTTTCAAGAGGAAGATCTCACACTCACTCACGCACACACACACACACACACACACACACACACACACACGATGTACATCACAGTTCCAAGACATACTGGCTGTGTGATTTGGGGGAAATAAATTAACATCCCTCAGCTTCAGTTCCTTCATCTGTTAAATGGAAATAATAATTAGTAACTATTTCATAGGGCTGGTATAAGAATTAAATGACGTGAGGGGCGCCTGGGTGGCTCAGTTGGTTAAGCGTCCAACTTCAGGTCGGGTCATGATCTCGCCGTTTGTGGGTTTGAGCCCCGCGTCAGGCTCTGTGCGGACAGCTCAGAGCCTGGAGCCTGTTTCAGATTCTGTGTCTCCCTCTCTCTGCCCCTCCCCCACTCACGCTCTGTCTCTGTCTCTCAAAAAAATAAATAAACATTAAAAAAAATTTTTTTTAAAAGAATTAAATGGCATGACAAATGACATGCTTAAATACAGCCTGCCACAGAGTAATCACATAATGTGGTTATCATTTTTGTTTAGACCAAGATTTAATACCATCTAATATGTCTGAAATTTGTCTAAGATATCATTTGGGGCAGTCTTGATAAAGCTGTGAGTTGCTATTTTATGGCATGCTAGTATGTTCCAAAAGCAGGCTCCCTTTTCTGCTGAGAATTAAGTGATACACTTAATTCTCTAGATCTTGGCTGACGTGTAATTCTCTAGATCTTGGCTGACATGTCATAATGTGGAATTGATGTAACTCCCCTGGGCCAACTCATCCATCAGAGGTCATGACATCCATTCACATGTCAACAGAAAGAGGGGGAAACACCACCTGATTTTCTATAGGAATCAAGATGTTCTTTGAATTAGACACACCCTTTTCTTAAAGTCTCCATTGAAGCTACGAGAATATTATTTTCCAATTGTATTAGATCCTAATACAAGGAGACATCATTTTTTTTCCGTAAGATTATTAAAAATCTGGCATTTTCCATACTACGATGTAGAAATTAAATTTGAACCTAATTTCATTTCAAGTAAGTTATACACACTTAATTGCATCTTTTCTGTTCAGTTTAAAGAGCATTAGGCATTCAAGAAATTGGAATTGCTATACCGAACTTCTAAATGGAACAAAACAAGAATCACTTAAATTACTTTTTTTTTAGAACCAGAAGAGGCTTTTTTTTTTCTGAAATAGAACATTTTTCTATACGAAGAACTGGCCTTTTTATTCCATACCCTACCTACTCATCACTCTGCTCAAATTATCTTTCCAATTCCTCAACTCAGTGGTTTGTTGGTTTTGCTTTGTTTTGTTTTGTTTTGTTTTTTCTATTTACGGTATATAAAAACCAACATAGATGCTACAAAAATAACATTAAGATGCAAACTCAAAGCCCATAAGGAAACCTTTCTGTGTCGAGGGCATTTCTGGCTGGGGTTTCCATAAAACAAAAGTCTCTTAAGCTTGACTTTGGAAACACCCTTTATTTGACATTGGATTGCCCTCCCTTGCCCACTTGGTCAGTACAGGTGACTTTCATTTTCTCATGTCTTTGTTCGATTATCAACTCTGCAGGCCCCTCTTCTATGGAAATCCATTCAACTTCGAGACGACCCAGTAGGACAGAATTGCCCTTGAAAGGCTAAAATGGGGAAAACAGCTTGAGAATGTTATGAGGCAAGACAAACTGACGTGAAAGATATTTTCATCTCCACTCACTGGGTGCCAACTCAGGACAAAGTTAGGAGAACAGTGCGCTCGCTATGTGCTGTAAAGTAATACTGAATGGAACAGGTGACTTAAGAATGGAGTAAGAATGGAAAAGTGAGTCAGGGTCAGACATAAAGGCATAGCATTGTGAATTTATCCTCAGGATAATTGTCAGTGGTGATCATTGGCAGATTTCTGTGACTATTTAATATGTGCTGTAAATATTTGCATTCTGTGGACAGCACAGTATAATGGTTCTGAAAAGTAGATGGGAAAGTGGAATTTAGGCCCTAATTCCATTCTACCTCTTAAGCTGCTGATTTCTGTTGCCAGCTGAAGGAGAAAAAACTATTGTACGTGAAACATAACAGTTTAGGGTTCCATCCTGGGGAAAAGAGAGTGTTTTGTTAGTAAGCTCTTTATTTCAAAGCATGATAAAAAGTAACTGAAAGAGAGTATATTTTCTGTTTCTATAGCAATCTTTCTGTATTATTCCTTTCTTACAAAAATGGCATTGCTTTGCAAAATAGGCTTTAAAATGAAGAGAGCCTATATGATAAGTCTTTGTCAATTCTATTAATTCACGGCCTTGAAACCGTCTTGGGTTCTTAGTTCTTAGCTTTTCCTTTCCATACATACAAAAAGGGGGGTGATCAAATGATGGAAATTTTTAAATTTTTTCTTATGCGTGTTTGTTTGCTTTGTTTTGGGATTCCTGAGTGGACATTTTTATCTCTGTGAAATATTACTAACCCTGAGAACTTCAAAATATCCATGAGGCAATGCCATGGAAGCTAAATCTATTTGGATGAAATGAAACTTGAAAAGAATGAGCTTTAAAATTTTTTTAAAGAATATCTATCTATCTATCTATCTATCTATCTATCTACCTTAAGAGTATAAAGTTTTTATAAAAAATTTGAATGTATTGCTGAGAGGGTGCCAGGTAATAAGGGGTATATTGGTAACACCTTTCTGGAAAGTAATTTATCAATATGTATCAATAACTTACAAAATGTTTGTATTAGCTCAGGCTGCCATAACAAAGTACCATTGACTGGGTTATGTAAACAAAGGAAGTTTATTTCTTACAGTTCCGGAGGCTGGCAGTCCGAGGGCAAAGGCATCAGCATGGTTGGTTCTGGGGGGAGCTCTCTTCTGGCTTGTAGAGGGATGTCATGTCTCTGTGTGCTCACATGGTAGAGGGGGACAGAGAGAGAGAGCAGGAGACAGAAATTTCTCTCACTTCATTTTCTTATAAAGCCACAGTCCTATGGGATTAGACCCCACTCTTTTTTTAAATGTTTATTTATTTATTTTGGGAGAGACAGAGCATGAATGGGGGAGGTGCAGAGAGACAGGGAGAGAGAAGGGGAGAGAGAGAGAGGGAGAGAGAATCCCAAACAGGCTCCACACCACCAGCGTGGAGCCCAAAGCAGGACTCGAACTCAAGAGCCCGTGAGATCATGACATGAGCCGAAACCACCAGTCAGATGCTTTACCAACTGAACCATAGAGGCGCCCCTAGACCCCTTTCTTATGGCCTAATTTAACTTTAATTACCTTGTAAAGGCCTCATCTCCAGATACTGTGACACTGGGGTTAAGAGCTTCAATTTACGAATTTTAGGTCCATAGCAATGTTCAGACAGACCCTTTGATCCAGTCATTCAACTTCAAGAAAACCATCCTTTGTGTGGTATTGAGGTGCGGGTGTGGAGTGGGGAGAGGTAACCGGAAAATAGCCCTAAATGAACACTTAAAAATATTCATCGTATTAGTTACCATTTGAGACTAGGAAAACACACACAAGCAAGATGGGCAGAAGATCATCACCTGAATAAAACCATGAAGTAAGTTACAAAAGCAGAATTCCATGTGATTTCCAGATTGGCATCCAGATAAGCCAGAACAGTGCTACAAATCCAAGCCAGGCCCAAGAAATCAATGAGCTAAAAAAAAAAGAAAAAAAAAGAAAAAATCCAGCGAGTCACAAACTAAAGGGGAACCAATGCAAAAGAGGTTCCAAGTAGAGAGAAGGAATGTGAAACTGGCATAATTTTCAGAGCCTGGGTTAAGTAGTCGCCGAAACGTGTTGCTGTTGTTGTTTTTTTACATTGTGTTGTTAAATGTAAAACGTTAAATGTGTTCAGGCTCAATCAAGCCTGAACATGCCATGGTGAGAACTTCTTCTGGCTTTTGCACTTTAAAATTTTTTTTAATGTTTTTATTTAATTTTTAGAAGGAGACGGACAGAACATGAGTGGGGGGAGGGGCAGAGAGGGAGGGGAAACACAGAATCCAAAACAGGCTCCAGGCTCTGAGCTGCCAGCACAGAGCCCGACTCGGGGCTCAAACTGACAAACCCTGAGATCATGACCTGAGCCAAAGTCGGATGCTTAACCGACTGAGCCACCCAGGTGCCCCGCTAGCTTTTGCGCTTTTAAAAACAATTATAAGCAATGCTATTTCAGAAACAAATGAAGTAATGCTTATGCACAGAATAACAATTACATTCTGAAAAAAAAAATTGTTTCTCTTAATGTTCTCTTTGGCGATTTCATCTGTTTGAATGGCCTTAACTATCAGCTCAATAATGACAACTCTCGAGGTGCCTGGGTGGCTCAAGCGGTTGAGCATCTGACTTCTGTTCAGGTCATGATCTCACGGTTCGTCAGTTCAAGCCCCCCATAGGGCTCGCGGCTGTCAGTAGAGAGCCTGCTGTGGCTCCTCTATCCCCCTCTCTCTTCCGCTGCTCACACACTCTCTCTCAAAAATGAATAAACATTAAAAAAAAAAAAAAAAGACAACTCACAAATCTGTTACCTGTAAGACCCAGCCCAAATACGGTCATCCCTGCACCCATTTCTGTGGTCTCAGTTACCTGTGATCAACCATGGTCCAGAAGCAGCAAATCCTCACTTTGGCATACTGTTGGGTCAATAGGAGCCTAACTATGTCACGATACCCATGTGACTGACCCCATTTCATGTCATCACAACGTTGGCATTTTATCATCTTAAATCATCACAAGAGTGAGTACAGTATAAAAAGACATTTTGAGAGACCACATCCACATAACTTTTATTACGGTGTACTGCTATAATTGTTCTATTTTGTTATTAGTTATTATTGTTAATCTCTGAACTGTGTCTAACTTATAAGTTAAATGTTATCATCGGTGTGTATGTATAGGAAACAATATAGTATATCTAGGGTTCGGTCCTATCCACCATTTCAGGCATCCGCTGGGGGTCTCGGAACACGTCCTCCTTGGATAAAGGGGGACTGTTGTAAATGCCCTGACACGTCTTCCAAACACTAGTCGTGCATGGCCAGATGCTTGGTGGCCATCTCCCTCTGACTGTTTTGACATCGCAAACTCATCCCGTCCCAAGCAGAAATCGTCGCCTTCTGGGAAAAGTGCCTACCACGTTGTGAACCTTATCTCTCCTGGTGGCATTCCCATCATCAGGGAACCCCAAAGCTACCTTTGTTTCTTGTGTCTTATCCATCATCCGTCTCCAGCTCACATTTCCCAGCCAGCCTTGAACTGATATTAAACTGAGTTACTTCATGGATAACTGTTACACACTTTTGTTTTTAATTTTTTCATTCCACGGAGAGGTTATAGTTTGGGATCATACTAATCTATATATTCTTCTTCTTTTTTTTCTTCTGCCACTTTAAAAACATGTAAGAGATGTATGTGGGTCTTAGCCTCTTCAGGCTGCTGTAACAAAAATACCATAGGCTGGGGAGGGGGGGCGGTTAAACAACAAACATTTCTGACAAGTTTTGAGTCTGGAAAGTCTGAGATCAAGACACTAGCAGGTTCAGTGTCTGCTGAGAGCCTGCGTCCTGGTTCATAGAGGGCCATCTTCTCTGTTTCTCACGTGTCAGACAGGGTGATAAAACTCCCTGCCATCTCTTTTAAAAAGGCACTAAGCCCATTCGTGAGGGCTCCGCCTTCAAGATCTAATCACCTCCCAAGGACCCCACCTTCTAGAATTACCACTTTGGCGGTCAGGATTTCGATATATGAATTGAAGGGGACACAGCTATCGAGTCCATAACAACGTAGTTGGATCGTTATGTGCATTCGTGGATAGTCTGGTAAAAAAAGGCTTGCGTACGACACAGTTCTCAGTTGTCCCCTCCCTGCTTTTCTTTGTGAAATAGAAGGCAGACGCTCTTATTAAAAGTCACAGGGGCAGCTGGGTGGCTCCACAGTTAAGCATCTGACTTTGGCTCAGGTCATGATCTCACGGTTCGTGGGTTCGAGCCCCACGTCGGACTCTGTGCTGACAGCTCAGAGCCTGGAGCCTGCTTCGGATTCTGTGTCTGCCTCTCTCTCTGCCCTTCCCCAGCTCGTGCTCTGTCTCTGTCTCTCAAAAATAAATAAACACTAAAAAAAAAAAAAACTAAGAAAATCAAAGTTACAGCCAGGGGGTGGAGACTACACCAGGAGTAATAGTGACAGACATATACAACTGTGCTTTCATTTTTCAAGAAGAGTAGTTTTGTTCTAAAGCAACAAACTTCAGGTTTTTTGGTCTCTGGGCCACACTACACTTTTAGGACCTCCTGCGTGTCCCAAAGAACTTTGTCTACGTGAGCTATAATTATCACTACCTAATTATTAGAAATTGAAAAATGGTATAGGTATTTTATCAGTTTGAAGACAGCAATGATGAACACATTGTGTATTAACATTAATATCATCCTGGTGTTATTACTATATTAGGATAATTTTTACATCACAGAGACCCTGGGAGAACTACCGTTTGAAAATTTTAGTTTGTTCCAGAACACGAAAGAGCATAATGAAGCACAAAACTTTGAAATTGAATTTATTTGCTTTGATTTATAAAATTATTTTTTAATGTTTATTTATTTCAACTTTTTTTTTAATGTTTATTTATTTTTGAGAGAGAGAGAGAGAGAGAGAGCCAAGAAGGGGCAGAGAGAGGAGACATAGAATCTGAAGCAGGCTCCAGGCTCTGAGCTGTCAGCACAGAGCCTGAGATGCAGGGCTCGAACCCATGAACCATGAAGTCATGACCTGCGCCCAAGTCTGGCGCTTAACCGACTGAGCCACCCAGGCGCCCTGCTTTGACTTATAATACCAGAGTCTCAATAAAAGCTATGAAATGTTAAAATTTATAACAAAATTTCCTCAATTCTGATGGTCTTGCTCCCTGGGCTTACTGAATAGTGGCTTTACCCATAATATTAAAATTCATTGTTTCCCTTATGTGTAATCTGCCTACAGAGCGAAGAGTTTGTGTCATACCAGAATAATTTTCTTTGCTTTACATTGAATTTATCATATCCATGATTATTCAAGAAAAAGAAAAACAAAGGTTCTCACTTTTTAACGAACTAAGAGGATCTTTGCAACAATGCTATTTTCTGTGCTTATTAAATATATATATATATATATATATTTTTTTTTTTTTTTTTTTTTTTTTTAATAAACAACAGAAATTTATTTCTTACAGTTCTGGAGACTTGGATATGAAGTCCAAGATCAAGGTGCTGGCAGATTCTGCTTGGTGAGGATGTGATTACTGGTTCATAGATGGCCATCTTTTTTTTCTGTGCTTATTTTTAAATGTTATATTGTCACTTCGGTTAAATAGTGTCACAGGCACCCATTATCCTATCTTAGTCAAGTACCCACATTTCTTCTAACGACATTTCTAATTGCCTTCCTACAACTGTATATGACATACCAAAACACTTTTTAAAAAAATTCTTTTACTGAAGCCGTCTTTGAGATTTCCTAGAGGGCTCTTGGAAAGCACAAAGTTTTGTTCTTTTACTTTATAAAAAGAGAGATGTTAGAAATAATTAGGTTAAGCTTGTTTGATGTGTTACAATAGAAAGAGCTGCATAGGAATATTTGTCAAGTGAGAAAGTACACAGAGTCTGGCCTAGGTTAAATATGTATAAGTAAAATGCTACCAATATAAACATTTCAGAAATCAAATGCTATAGAAGAAATCCCCGGATGTTTGTTAATGCCCTTGTGGACCATAATGTTTGACATTCAGGGTGAACACAGACAATCAAAACTCTTATACAATAGTTATCTAATGTTCTCTGATTTAAAAAAAAATCAAAGGCTCGCGGGTGGCTCAGTTGGTTAAGTGTTCAACTCTTGATTTCAGCTCAGGTCACAATCTCACGGTTCATGGGACCAAGCCCAGTATCGGGCTCTACACTGACAGCACAGAGCCTGCTTCGGATTCTGTCCCTCTCCCTCTCTTTCTGCCCCTCCCCTGCTCTCATGCACACTTTCTCTCTCTCCCTCTCTTTCTCTCTCTCCTCTCAAGATAAAATAAAACATTAAAAAAGTTCAATAGCTTCCATTCTAATATTACTGGTTACAGTAATAAATTAGTATGGTGATGGCCCGGCCCAACGTGGCTTAGAGGTGGTAACAAAGTCAGTTTCTGGAAAAATGTTGGAGGTGGAGCCTATAGATTTGTTCATGGAACTGGATATACGTTAGCGAGAAAAAGAGACGAGTCAAAGCCATCTTCAATGTTGTTGGCTTAATCAAGTGGTGGAACTAAGACGTTTTTAATGAGATGAAGAAGACCATATAGGATCTCCTGGTTTGGGAGAGACTACAAAGAATTTAATATTGGACCTGTTGAATACTAAATGATTAGTAATAAATAAAATACCATTGATACAAATAAATCAAAATGTATAATATAAATCATATAATAAACATACTTAGATATATAATCATGCATCTTACAAAATAAAACTAGCTTAAATACATAAATTTATGAATAATATAAAACTGCATAATAATAATATAAATTATAATAAGCTGTTAATATCATCACTCGCATTACTACTATTTATTATTCAATATTCACATTGCAGGTGTTAAGTAAGAGTCCGGAATCCAGGACCCAGATCCACACATGATACAAATTCAGAACTTACCAAAGTCTGATAGCCGTGACCGGAAGAGATCACCAAGGGAGAGTGTAAATAGAAAAGAGTAAAGGTCCATCCATGCTTTCACATGGATGTCCCAGAAGTGGGATGGCTGAATCATAGTGTAGTTCTATTTTTACTTTTCTGAGGAACCTTCATACTGTTTTCCATAGTGGCTTCGCCAACTTCTGTTCCCACCAACAGTGAGCAAGGGTTCCTTTGCTCCACATCCTTTGCTGTTATCTCTGGTCTGTTCACTAATAAAGCTGGAAACCCCCCCCCCCTTTTTTTAAAGATCCCCAAAGATCCCCAAACCTCAATGCCATGATCTGGAAAGCCTGATGTTTCACAAAGATGGATGTCCAGCTTGTGAATTCACAAGGACAGCCTCAGGAATATTCACAACATGATTCAGGTCACCTGGGCATGACTGATAACTTCTGTCACACAGCTTTTCCCAACTCCCTTACTATGTCTCAGTATTGATGGATTCCAACACTGTCTAGGATTGTGGGGTTTATTTGTTTGCATTGTGCATTTAATTTACAAATACTTATACTGGATGCCTGTGAGCTCTAGACTCTGTCCTGAACATGTTACACCTATTAACATATTTAATCTTTGTAACAATTCCAGGAGGCAGTGAGCATTATTATCCCCATTTTACAAAAGAGAAAACTAAGAAACAGGGCAGGTCAGTGGCTCGTCCAAGTTCACACAGCAATTTAAAGGCAAATGTCGATCTGCCAGGAGGCACCTCTTTTTCAATTACTGCAACAGTGATGTAGGAAAGCTTTGGGGCCTCAGAAGGTTGTACGATCCGTACGAACCATACATGTAAAAGCTTCTGTGTTTACTGAATCCCTAACGGAGGACTTAAAAGTAATTTTTCTCTTCTTAGGGTTAAATCCCAGTTTCAACTTGGTATTCTATATTCTCAAATCCCAGTTTCTAGTTTTAATGATAGTGTAGGGGCCAAGGGCAGGTTGCCCCATGATGGGCCACTTGGCCATACTTTGAAACTAAAAGTAATCGAAACCCAGCAGGTGCAGGAGAAGCTCTCTGCCTCCCCCTCAACTGCCGAAATCTGCATTGGAAAGGAGAGCCTGTGCCAGGAAGAGAGCTGTTAACAGAGACTCCCCTTTACCTAGGAAACTTACCAGCAAAATAGGGCAACGCTGGTTTTCAGACATCTCCTTTCTCCCTCCTGCTAATGGCCTTCCTCTCCTTTGTATCCTCAGGCCCTACTCTTCTCCTGAGCTCATAGAAGCTTCACGTTGCCTCATTGTCTTTGGAATTTCCAGCCTGTGCGGATTCCCCGCAGGCAGGCCTATTACATTGGATTCTCTCTGTTAGTCTGTCTCACGTCAGTCTGATTCTACGTCCAGCTCAAAGGACCACAGAGCAGAGGAAATTCTTCTTCCCAGGCAGTAGTTTTTCTACAGACCCCAAAATTTCAATGTAACCTTCAAATCGTAGTATCTAAAATTCAATAAGGTACTGGAAGGAAGGTCAATCAAAACTACAAGTACATGGGGCACCCGGGTGGTTCAGTCGGTTAAGCATCCAACTCTTGATTTTGGCTCAGGTCATAATCTCACGGTTTGTGGGTTTGAGCCCTGTGCTGGGCCAAGCATTGACAGGATGGAGCCTGCTTGGTTGGGATTCTCTGTCTCTCTGCCCCTCCCCTGCTCCCTCGCTCTCTCTCTTTCTCTCAAAATAAATAAATAAACGTAAAAAAAGAAAATCTACAAATACAGTGAAAACCTTTCCCAGTGGTCCTTCCTATGTTTTTTATGTTTTCAAAAGCAAGGTGTGCCTCAAAAAGCCTATGTCCGAATTTCTATCCCAAAGGGAGATTGTAACATTCCTCCTTGTTCACCAGCTGTGGCCCAGCCTTGAGATCATTTAAGCGTTAATCTCTCTCCAGCGCTAATGTTGACCGAGGAGTTGCCACTGTGAACAAAGAAGAAATGCTTTGTCAAAGTCAAAGTGAATTGAAATAGAGCAAGAAACGTAGATTGGACAAGTCTGAAGAACAGAGCCATGTGGACTGTCTGTCCAAGGAAACTTTGCTTATTTCCCAAAACAGGAAGTTATAGTCTCTGTTTACTTTTTGTTATATTGGCAGTGCTAATCTGAATAAGCAGATCAGTGCGTTTCCAGGACTTTCCCACTTGCTAAAGTATGTCTAGTGAAGTTGTGCCAATACCTATATTTGCATGTCAGGAGCCTAAGTAGCTAAGAAAAACTCTAGTAAATTGATTTGTTTTTATATACATGAATCAAATCTGAACAGGACTTGATTTTCTATTTAAATATTGTAGTGCTCAGGTTAGCAATCTGTTGGACTAAACGTCAGGCACATCCTTAATTTACTAAATTAGTGTTCAAGTCTGTAATTGAAGTAATTTCTTTGATAATGTATCCTTAAGGCAAGGGAATACTTTGACTTAATTAAAAAGAGAATGTCAGTTGATGAGTATGTCTTTCCAGAGTATATCTCCTTGCAGATATATTGAATCAAAGAAATAATCAGCTCAGTGAAACCTTACGGTTAGAGAACATATTTGCAATTTTTAAATGAATATACCATTTGTGTAATTAGGCAATGTGGGTCCATCACATTTGCTCTGATGGGAGAAAATAGGTTTCTGATACTAACATGGACTCTGATCTTATCCTACCATCTCAGGAATTCTCCTAGTTGATGTTTGCTTCAGTTTATTTCTATCATAGAAGGGTAATTCATTAAGTGTAATATATTTAAACGCACTTTTAACATACAAGGTTTTTAATTTTTGTTTTGGTTTATTTTAGTAATACGCTACGAGCGAGTCTTGGTTTCTGTGTTCTTCTCCTGGCCTGCCAAGAACCAGCTTTATGACTTTGGCAAATCATTTAACTACAGATGCTTTCGGGTATAAAATGTGAAGTTTGATTTTCAATGTTAGATCCAGATCTATTATTCAGTGATTATTTGCTTTATTTAAAGATGATTTTTTGCTTTCCCCAAATTGAAGCTGATCTTTTATTCCTAGTGTTGAGTTTTAAAATCTCAAAGGATTGGAACAATACTGTCGGGAAAACCCTGGAGCTATGAAAGACTGTGAAACGGACAAAGAGTACCCAGTGTCCCGTTCAGAACACTCTTCTGGGTTAGCTTTGGGTTTTTGTTTTTGTTTTTTTAATTAAAAAAATTTTTTAAAATGTTTATTTATATGTGAGAGACAGACAGAATGTGAGCAGGTGGGAGGAGGGGGGCTGCAGAGAGAAACAGAGACAGAATCTGAAGCAGGCTCCAGGCTCTGAGCTGTTGGCACAGAGCCGGAGGCAGGGCTCGAAATCCCAAGCCCTGAGATCATGACCTGAAGTCGGACGCTTACCAGACTGAGCCACCCAGCAGCGCTGCTATTTTGTAACTTTGTAAGATGTAAAACACTGATAGTAATTCAAAGGATTCTTGTCTAAAGATGTGCGGATTGCATCCACTGAAATGCAATCCACCATTGTCTTTGGATATGAACACGTTTTACATCTATTTGTAAATTCGTTTCAGCATTCCTCATTGCTACGTGTGTGCAATTCTTTTGAATTCTCCTTTGAATCAGTTATAACGCTGTATTGGTTTCCTCATTAACTAAGAAGTTAAATAACGTATTGGATGTGTATTAGGGTCATGATTTTAATCTTTACTTATCGTTTTTACTTTAGATTTTAGCCTTTATTTATCTTTCTTATTTTAACCTTAAAAAATGTACCCTTTAATTTACCTACATAATTAAATCACTGTGAGGATCAAGTCAGACGATGTATGTTAAGTACTTGGCACGGTGCCTGAGATCTAACGATGATGATGATTCCTGTTTACTCTACTGACCAAGCGAGCTTTGGTTCCAGTGAACAAGTGTCCTCCTCAAAGCTAGCTGGTAAGAATTCAAGATAACAAAGCCTTTAGCTGAGATGGTTTGAAGATTATTAAAGCTATAGCTACTTGAGCAAAGGACTTAATGTATCAAGAAACTACATCTATTTTGGTTATAGATGTTCAAATAAATCTCACTTGAAATCATGTTTTGCTTCGCGTTAAGGACTGACAAAACCTGTGAAGGGACTAGCAGAGATTAAGTTACTACCAGAAGAGCGTATGGATACAGGGACTCAAGAAAAGCACCTGAGAAAACATGCAGACTTTGAAGGGAACCAACTGTGTGTCAATGCTCACTCTTCTGCCCTTAATCGAAGTCACCCACTTGCCAAAGATTCATTCAGAATATGGCTTTTGTCACCAAGGGGGAAGATACAAGAAGGAATAGCAAATGAAAGAATCAAAAGAAGGGAGTCAAAATAAACTTCCTACTGCCCTATTTTAGCTCATTTTACCATCAAAATGAAGGTTGCGATGCTGAGAAGTGAAGGATATTTTATTTAGGTATGTGTTTCTCTGTTACCCCATGGAACAAAGAAATCTGAAGTGGGCTACAGTTAAAGGTATAATATGAACAATAAGAAGGCATCCTGATTAGAAGCTTCTTATACACTGGAACAGGATTTCTGGGAACAAGAATGGCTTTCATCACGAAATGTAAAGGAGATTGTTGAGAAGATTAAGCGAGAGGGGGTTGAAGGGGCAGGAGAAACATCCCCAAAGAGTTTCTCTCCCTCAATACCATGATGAGCAAAATATACTACCAACACCGTGACAGAACAAATACATAAATTCAACCAACATTTATTAAATACTGCCTAAGTGTGACAAGAAAGAGAGAGAGAGAGAGAGCGTGAGCAGGGGATGGGCAGAGAGAGAGTGAGACACAGAATCTGCAGCAGGCTCCAGGAGCTGTCAGCACAGAGCCCAACGTGGGGCTCCAACTCATGGACCGTGAGATCATGACCTGAGCCGAAGTCGGACACACAACCGACTGAGCCACCCAGGTGCCCCTTAATGTTTATTTTTTTAGAGAGAGAGAGAGAGCGTGCGCAAGTAGGGAAGGGTCAGAGAGAGAGATGGAGACACAGAATCCGAAGCAGGCTCCAGGCTCTGAGCTGTCAGCACAGAGCCTGACTCAAGGCTCAAACTCATGAACCATGAGAACACAACCTAAGCCAAAGTTGGACGCTCAACCGATTAAGCGTGCCCCTGTGACAAGTACGTTTCTAGCCAGAGAAATCTCTACCTTGGCATAGCTTACCTTGGCAAGGAGCAGGGAACACAGAGGTAGAGACAATCAGTAGGAAAAGTAAAGAAATAAATGATATGGTACGTTAGAGTCATAGGTGCTATGGAGAAAAATGTGAATAGTAAAGGGAAGGACCAAGGGCTGTAGTTTTCTAGGCTGGCCAAAGAAGGTCACTTTGAGAGGCTATTTGAACAAAGACTTAGATGGAGCAAGCCCTGCATATATGGAGGCGGGGGGGGGGGGGGAGGGATGGGAGGAGGAAAGAATGTTCCAGGTAGAAGTTCCTGAGGCAGGCAAACACCTGGAATAACAAAGAGGCCAGCAGGTCTCAGCAGAATGAGCAAGGAGGAGAGAGTTGGATGAGGTCAGGGAGCCAACAGGAGTGATGATGGAGGCATATCTCTATGGGCCCAGGGAACCAGTGTAAGGTCTCAGGCTTTCTTCTCAGAGATGGGGAGCTACTGGAAAATTTTACATAATGGAGTGGTATGACCTGCCTTAAAATTTTTTTTAATGTTTATTTATTTATTGAGTGAGAGTGAGAGTGTGAGTCGGGGAGGGCAGAGGGAGGGGGAGAGAGAGAAAGAGAGAGAGAGAGAGAGAGAGAGAGAGAGAGAGAGAGAGAATCCCAAGCAGACTCTGTGCTGTCAGTGCAGAGTCTGATGTGGGGCTTGAATTCATGAACTGTGAGATCATGCCCTGAGCCAAAATCAAGAGTTGGACACTTGACCGACTGAGCCACCCAGGCGCTCCTGACCTGACTTAAGTTTTAAAAGAATCACCAGAGGCAAAAATCAGCAACTGCAATCAGATGATGAGAGGATCGACAAGAAATAAAAGAATCCATAGAGAAAAACTGAGAAGTACTTGGCTCTCAACCGGCTCCCATGTCTCCCCTCCCATCCCCCACAGCCAAAAAGACCACATCGAAAAATTGGAGACAACCAATTATTCACTTTTTTCTCTTTGGACTCTGAAGATTAGGAACATGGTTTCTTTTGGGGTCTGCACCCAACTCCAATGCGTGAAGGGGACCCCATACCACCAAGCCAGGCTTGGGGACTCGCTGGGTGCCCTACAACTCAAGTCAATTCTGATACTCTCTACCTGGAGATGGCATCAGATTCCACAGGTAAGGGCTCAGGCCCATGAGACAGACCAATTATAAGCCCAGAATGTTACCTGTGCTTCTGACCAACTGGCTCTAAATCAGAGGTTCCCCCCGACCTCCTCCTGGGGTTCAAGTAATTTGCTAGAGCGACTCACAGAACTCAGGAAACCTATTTATACACTAGATGACCAGTTTACAAAGGATATTACGAAGGACGTTAAAGGATACACATCAATAGCCTGATGAAGAGACACATAGGGTGAGGTCCCAAACAAAGGAGTTTCTGTCCTCCTGGAGTTTGGGCCCCGACATGTTGGTACATGGAAGTGTTCTGGTTCCCCAACCTGGAAGCTCCCTGAACCCCCTCCTCCTGGGGGTTTTTAGTGGAGGCTTCATTACATAGGCATGATTGAGTAACTCACTAGTCATTGGTGATTGATTTCTCCAGGACCTCTCTCCTCCCCAAAACTTTCAGTTCCACCCTCTATTCTTGGTGGGTTCCCTTGGCAACCAGCTGTCAATTCTTAGGTGCTTTCCAAAAATCACCACGTTAACGTAAACCCAATATTGGTGGAAAGGGGCTGGTTATGAATAAGGAAACATCCATGGCACCTTGATGGCTTTGAAGCATTTGCAGCAGCTGAGGTCAAGAGACCAAATATTAAAACAAAGGATGCTCCCTTTGCTTTTACTGCTCAGGAAATTCTAAGGGTTTTGTGAGCTGTGAGACAAGAAATGTGGACGAAGACCAAATGTATATGAGAAACATATTTTGGTCATCTGACAAAATACATATATATCCCATAAATCACAGTATCTCACATTTGTCGGGGGAGAGGGAGATAAAGAAATGAACAATGAGCCTCACTTTCTCTGATGGTCTACACTCAGAATTGAGGGAAATGAGAATTGAGGTTGAACACGCAGGTGCAATGCACTGTGGAAAGAGAATCAAGAAGTCACCACATTACATCAAGTGAGACAGAGGCACTTAAGTCTTAGCAAAAGCAGTAGCTTGGTAACTGCAAATATCCTATAGAGGGAAGAGGGAATACAGCATTCAAGAGGCACAGAGCTGTCTTAGCTCAAGAACAGAATCAGAAGGGGTAATATTGACCTCAGAAAAATGATCACAAGGTTCAGAACCATGTAATTACAGAACCAAACAACAACAAAAAAAGAAAGAATAATTAATAGAATAGACACTGGTGAGAATTGAATTACTGGCACTGAGAAGCTTCGTTAATCAGAGTAAATGCAGATAAAAAATAATACAGAAAAGAAAGCAATAAATGAAGCGACAAGATCCAGAACGCAGACCAAGATAATTCAATCATAAATTTCTCTCCATGAAATAGGGGCCCATCACATGGTACAGAGGTACACAAAACTATAATTCAGGAAGAATAGCTCATAAATAAAGAAAAAGGCTGCACTTCCAAATTAAAAAGAACGTTCCCCCCTCACCGCCCCCCTCCCAACCCCGCCAGGGAAGTCTGATAGAGAAAGCTCAAATCCCATGTGATGGCTGAATCTCAAGGATAGAAGAATTCTTTAGACATCCAGGGAGAGAAGGCAAATCATCTTCAACAGAGGAGAAATAAAACTGGCATTAAACTTCTCTGCAGCCACATTCAGGGTCCACAGATAATGCAGCAAAGTCCACAAGAGTGCTATAAAGAGTGGGATCCGCAGGCCAGTAGCACGGGTGATACCTTGGACACTTGTTAGAAATGCCGAATCTCTGTCCAGACCCTCTGCCAGGCTCCCTGAATCTGCATTTTTAACAAGCCCCCAGGTAATTTCTACACATATTCAAGTTTGAGAACTAGAAATCTACAATGCTTTCAGGGAAGGTGTTGGCAGGGATCTCCTCTTTCAATTAGGATGCCATTCTATTTATAAGGTCTTATTTTCAAACCATGAAATGACTCGCTTAAAGCCATCGCACCAGGAGTCTTTCTGAAGTCTTGATAACCTAATTCGGACATCTCAAAGAATTCAGGAACAAAGAGGCAAGAAGTGAAAGCACAGTGTTGACTTTGAATCCGTTTGATCAGAGAGCAAAACAACCAGGAGAAATACAGTGAACCGAACTTGAACGCGGTAACCCGGATGATGTAACCGTGATGTAACTCTGGACTCCGAAGATGGGAGGGAGAACATCCCCTAAGGCTCACAGCAGACAGTCTGTAAATACTTCCCAAATCTGAAGGATGTAACGTTTTTAAAAAGCATAATGACTTAAATATCTTACTGTTTTTAATGTTCACCCCTGTACTTTTTTAAAATTAACCCTAGAGACCTATTTTAGGAAATGAGTTTTCCTGTGGTAGAGACATGTGAAGTTCAACAATTCCAATTTCACTTCCTTTTATTTTTCTTACACTGAATTCAACAACATGTAATTTATGCTTCTTGGTGCAATTGTGAATGGGATCAGTTTCTTTATTTGTCTTTCTGTTGCTTCATTGTTAGTGTATAAGAATGCAACTGATTTCTGTACATTGATTTTGTATCCTGCAACTTTGCTGAATTCATGTATCAGTTCCAGCAGACTTTTGGTGGAGTCTATCGGATTTTCCATGTATAATATCATGTCATCTGCAAAAAGCGAAAGCTTGACTTCATCTTTGCCAATTTTGATGCCTTTGATTTCCTTTTGTTGTCTGATTGCTGATGCTAGCACTTCCAACACTATATTAAACAACAGCGGTGAGAGTGGGCATCCCTGTCGTGTTCCTGATCTCAGGGAAAAAGCTCTCAGTTTTTCCCCATTGAGGATGATGTTAGCTGTGGGCTTTTCATAAATGGCTTTTATGATCTTTAAGTATGTTCCTTCTATCCCGACTTTCTCAAGGGTTTTTATTAAGAAAGGGTGCTGGATTTTGTCAAAGGCTTTTTCTGCATCGATTGACAGGATTCATATGGTTCTTCTCTTTTTTTTTTATTAATGTGATGTATCACGTTGATTGATTTGCGAATGTTGAACCAGCCCTGCATCCCAGGAATGAATCCCACTTGATCATGGTGAATAATTCTTTTTATATGCCGTTGAATTCGATTTGCTAGTATCTTATTGAGAATTTGTGCATCCATATTCATCAGGGATATTGGCCCGTAGTTCTCTTTTTTTACTGGGTCTCTGTCTGGTTTAGGAACCAAAGTAATACTGGCTTCATAGAATAAGTTTGGAAGTTTTCCTTCCCTTTCTATTTCTTGGAATAGCTTGAGAAGGATAGGTATTATCTCTGATTTAAACGTCTGGTAGAACTCCCCTGGGAAGCCATCTGGTCCTGGACTCTTATTTGTTGGGAGATTTTTGATAACCGATTCAATTTCTTCGCTGGTTATGGGTCTGTTCAAGCTTTGTATTTCCTCCTGATTGAGTTTTGGAAGAGTGTGGGTGTTTAGGAATTTGTCCATTTCTTCCAGGTTGTCCAATTTGTTGGCATATAATTTTTCATAGTATTCCCTGATAATTGTTTGTATCTCTGAGGGATTGGTTGTAATAATTCCATTTTCATTCATGATTTTATCTATTTGGGTCATCTCCCTTTTCTTTTTGAGAAGCCTGGCTAGAGGTTTGTCAATTTTGTTTATTTTTTCAAACAACCAACTCTTGGTTTCGTTGATCTGCTCTACAGTTTTTTTAGATTCTATATTGTTTATTTCTGCTCTGATCTTTATTATTTCTCTTCTGCTGGGTTTAGGCTGCCTTTGCTGTTCTGCTTCTATTTCCTTTAGGTGTGCTGTTAGATTTTGTATTTGGGATTTTTCTTGTTTCTGGAGATAGGCCTGGATTGCAATGTATTTTCCTCTCAGGACTGCCTTCGCTGCGTCCCAAAGCGTTTGGATTGAACAACATGTAATTTAAAAAATGCTTGTGTATTCTGAGAGCGTGCTCATGGGTGGCGGAAGGGCAGAGAGAGAGAAAGGGGGAGAGAGAGAGAATCCCAAGCAGGCTCCTCACTGTCAGCACAGAGCCCAACGTAGGGCTCGATTTCAGGACCCTGAGATCATGACCTGAGCGGAAATCAAGTCCAATGTTTAACCGCACCCCAGGCACCCCAAGAAAATGTAATATTTTAATGGCAATCACACTTATAGTTGCCATTTTTACAAAGTATTTTTATCTTTTTATCTATTCATGATCAATATTTTATCTGTCTTGGTGCACAAAAGGCTGCATGTGCATCAGTGGTGTCTAGAATGTTGTTTAATGTTGACAACACAAGCTTTTAAAATGCTCAGTTTTCCTTTCTCTTTCTTTTTCTTTCTTTCTTCCTGTCTTTCTTTCTTTCTTTCTTTCTTTCTTTCTTTCTTTCTTTCTTTCTTTCTTTCTTCCTGTCTTTCTTTCTTTCTTCCTGTCTTTCTTTCTTTCTTTCTTTCTTTCTTTCTTTCTCTCTTTCTTTCTCTCTTCCTTTCTTTCTGTCTTTCTTGTCTTATTTTTATTTAAGTCATCTCCACATCCAATAGGGGGCCCAAACTCATGACCTCAAGATCAAGTGGCACATGCTCTCCCAACTGAGCCAGCTAGGTGCCCCTATATTTCTTTTTTGCCTAAATTACCTTAAAAGAGCATAAATAACTTTTAAAAAGTAGTATAGCAAAACAAATATGAGAGGATATAAATAGTAGTTAATTATAGGTGGTGGAAATAAAATTGGTTACATGTTTTCTTTGGATTTTTATGTATTTTTTATTTAAAGAAAGTGAAACCAAGCTTTACATTAGAACATCAAAGACATTTTTTAAAGACATTTATTTAAAAAATTTTTTGTTGTTGTTTATGTATTTATTTTGAGAGAGAGAGAGAGAGAGAGCCTGTGAGCAGGGGAGGGGCAGAGAAAGAAAGAATCCCAAGCAGGCTCGTGCAGACCCTGACTCAGGGCTCAAACCCATGAACTATGAGAGCACGACCTGACCCAAAGTAAAAAGTCAGATGCTTCACCGACTGAGCCACCCAGGTGATCCCATCAAAAACATTTTTGATCTAAAGAAGATATTTGCTGACCCTTCATACTTGGACTTTTCTGTTCCTTGCCTTCAGTGGAATAAAGGCAGAAGCCAAGGACCAAAGCACATCTAAAGAAGAATGTCTAAAAAAGAACCCTCCCTCCCAATATTAGTTGGGACTCCCAAAAGGCTACATTCTTAAGGTAAAGACAAACTACATCTGACCTCCCCAGGGCCCCAACTTCAGGGTTGCCTTGGCATAAAGGTTTGTGTCGGCGTGGCCTGGGAATAAAATTACCACTCTTGCCACAGACCAGCCTCATGCAGACCTGCACCCCGGATGTGCATAGCTGGGATGGACCGGGAATCCCAAGCCTTGAACTTGGATGAAGTGCTCCCCCGTTGGTAATGCACTAATGTACAGGCAGATATGAATGGCCAATGCCTTTAGGAGGAGGCCACTATCCTCATAGGCACCGTAGAATCCCTACAAAGTATTTCAAAGACAATCATCAGTGCTCCACTGGTGATCGCCAAGGCACAAGGAAATAAGGCAACATGAAAGAGAAGCAGCAGAAACAAGAAACAGCAGAAACAGTCCTGCCAACAACCAGATGCAGATTAGAAAACAATATCCTCGGTGCATTTAAAGACATAAACGTGTTTGGAGATATTGGCAGACAGCAGAAAACTAAGAGTAATGTTGCAGTTTTGAAAAAGAACCAAATGGAATGTTCTCAAGATGAAAAATGTAGTAGTTGAAATCAGAAGTTCAGTAGATGTGTCAAGAAGCAGAAAAAACAAAGAAGAATTAGATAATGAAAAGATTGAAGAAATTGCCCAGCATTTCAGTAGAGTGGGAAAAATGTGAACAAGACAGAAGAGAGCTTAAGAGATGTGGAGAAGTCTGACATATGTTTGATTAGTTCTAGAAAGAGCAGAGGGAAGAAACGGAGGCAATGTTTGAAGAGATAAAGGCTGAGAACTATCCAGAACTGGTTAGGTTGCCAATTCACAGATCAGTGGTTTGGTAAATTCCAAGAAGGATAAGTAAGGCCAGTACACTCACATGCTTCGGTTGGTTTGGTAAATTCCAAGAAGGATAAGTAAGGCCAATACACTCACATGCTTCGGTGTGTGCTAACCACAGGAAGCTCGGGTAGCCAAACAGATATGAAAGAGGGGTGCCTGGCTGGCTCAGAAGGGCATGCAACTCTTAATCTCAGGGTTGTGAGTTCGAGCCCCATGTTGAGTGTAGAGATTACATAAATAAAATTTTAAAAAAACACCTCAACAAAACTCTAGTGGATATGAAAGAAAGTAAACTTAAAGATAAAAACAGAAACTAGGGATAAAGTGGACCACTTCATAAGGATAAAACATTAAATTAAAAAATTTTTTTAATGAAAACATTAAATTTAAAAGGGAGGAAGCCATTCTACATTTTATGTACACCTAATAGCACAGTCTGAAGGTACATAAAGAAGAAACAACCACAAAAGAAAGAAAAATATCCATGAATTGTACTGTGAGAAAAAAAAAAAACCTTGAGTAATTGATGCAATAAACAAAAAGGACAAATAGATATAAAAGATTTGAAAAACATGATTAACAAAACTTGAACAGACATCTGTAGAGAATTGCTTGTAATAACCATAGAATGTACATTCTTTTCAAGAATGTAATATACATCCCCCCCACCCAAGATACTCCTATATATTCTGAAACAATACAGGGACATGTGCACCTGAACATGTGCACACACACACACACACACACACACACACACACACACACACAAGAATGTTTATAGCAGTATTATTCATAAGGGCCAAAATGTGGAAACAACTCAACCACCTATCAACAACAGAATGGAAAAATGGAGGTAGATCCATAAAAAGAATATTATAAAACCATCAACAGGAACTATAATCAGATATGCCGATGTGGATGTATTACATAAACATCTTGAGAGAAAAACACAAAAGCAAGATACACAAGAAGAGATATGGTATGCTTCCACTTATACAAAATATAATTAAGGGCAAAACGTAGCTGTTCTGTTTAGACTCATAGAGATATCAGGAAAATCAAGGAACTGATTTCCATAAAGCTCAGAATATCAGAATAGTGATTAATTCTGGAAAGAGGAAAGACACTGTAATCCAGAAAATACCATAGGAGATGGCCTTCTGTAGTAACAGTAGTGTTCTATTTCTTGATGTATATAGTCGTTATCTTATTTGTAAGAATTTATCGGAGCACCTGGGTGGCTCAGTCGGTTAAGTGTCTGACTCTTGTTTTCGGCTCAGGTCACGATCTCCAGGTCTGTGAGTTCGGGCCCTGTGTCAGGCTCTGTGCTGACGGTGTGAAGTCTGCTTGGAATTCTCTCTCCCTCTCTCTCTCTGTATCTCCTCTGCCCTCTCCCTCTCTCTTTCCCTCTCTCTCTCTCTCAAAATAAATAAACTTTAAAAAAAGAATTTATAAAGATGTACATATTAAGATGAATGAGGGCTTCTGTGTGTATATTATGTTTCATTTTTTTGCATTTAAATATTTGATCTAGGGGCGCCTGGCTGGCTTAGATGATGGAGCACGTGACTCTTGATCTCCTACATTGGGTGTAGAGACGACTTAAATAAATAAATCTAACTCTCTGATCTATTTAAAAATTTTTTAAAAGTTTTATTTATTTATTTTGAGAGAGAGAGAGAGAATGACTGGGGAGGGGCAGAGAGAGAGGGAGAGAGAGAATCTGAAGCAGTCTCTGAGCTCTGTGCCTACTGAGCCTGTCATGGGCTCGATCTCATGACTGAGAGATCTTGACTTAAGCCAATATCGAGAATCAGAAGCTTAACTCACTGAGCCACCCAGGCACCCCATATCTGATCTATTTTTAATGTATCCTGAAGTACTATCAAGGATTGGGTCCAACTTCAGCTTTTTTCCATATGGCTATCCAGACATCACAGTCCTCCTTACTTAAAAACCAATCTTGGGACACCTGGGTGGCTCAGTTGGTTAAGTGTCCAACTTCAGCTCAGGTCATGATCTCACAGTTCATGGATTAGAGCCCCACGTGGGGCTCTGTGCTGACAGCTAGGAGCCTGGAATTTGCTTCAGAGTCTGTCTCCCCCTCTCTCTGCTCCTCCCCCTCTCATGCTCTGTCTCTCTTTCTCTCTCAAAAATAAATTAACATGAAAAGAAAATTAAAAAAAAAAAATCAACCTCTTCCCCACTAATTTCCAGTGTGTCTTTATTGTATACTGAATTAAACACGCAACTAGATCTAATTCTGAATTGTCTACTTTTTCCCCCAGTGGCCTGTCTATTCATGCAACAATTACCAATATGACTTAAATAAAGAAGTTTTGGAGCCAAGATTCTCAACCTCTGCAGTATCGACATTTTGGACTAAATCATTCTTTTTTGGAGGGGGGTATTCTGTGCATTGTAAGATGATGAGCATAATCCTTGGCTTCTACTCACTAGATACCAGCAATAAACCCCTACTCCCATCCCAGTCCCTAGCTGTGATAATCAAAATGTCTCCAAACGCTGCTGTGTGTTCCCTGGAGTGCGGAGAAAAGTTGCAAATCACTGCTTTGGAGTATATCTTAATACCTGGCAATACTACTATTGGAGGAGGTCACCAGGAGGTTATGACCACGGGTTGACTCGCGTCCTGGACCCCGGGGGGTGATCAGAGGTTCCCCGCCCCCTCCCCTGTACTTGAAATGTACCAGGTGTGTTTTGCCCGCCATGCGGACAGCCAGAGGCATTTTCAAGGAGGCAGCCTTGAGAGAACAACGTGTTGTTGAGACCTTCTGGACACTCTACATGACGGAACTCCTTTAAGGTCGCTGTGTGAATGTTTAAGAGTCTCCTGGAGGGTTCGGAAATCTACTTGCCTGGCGGCGTCCAAGACAAGTCTCGTAAGTCCCCTTCTTAAAACCACCACCTACCGATCTGGAGCCGCCTGCCTCTGCCTCCTGTCTCTCCTGGGCCTCCCTGTATGGGGCCAGTTTGCAAACCAAGAGCCACCTCGCCACATTGCTCTTCTTATTCCTCTTGCTTGTCTAATTCTCCTGAAGCATTTCATAACCCGCGTGTCTAGTTACAGAAAAAAGCTCAGAGTATTTCTGTTGGGATGGCATTACATGTGTAGATTAATGAAGGGAAAAACTAACATTTTTCTGAAGTATTCCTACCCAAGAACATGAATATTTATATTTATTGCTATTATAAAAATAGTCTGTATGCAAGCAATGGATTTGGTGTGTTAATTTTAAAACTCAATACTTGCCTAATTTTTTAATTGTTTGTACTATTTTTTCCATTGCTTATTTTGGGTTTTCAAGTTATATATATACATATATATATGTGTGTGTGTGTGTATATATATATATATATATATATATATATATATGGCCTATAATAGAACTATCCAATAGAAGTTTTGTAATGATGGAAATGTTTAATATCTACCTCGTCCAAAATAGAAGCTACCATCAATGTATGGTTATTAAGCACCTGGACTATGGCTAGTGTGACTGAGAACTGAATTCTAACTTTCTTTTACTTATAATTACTTTATTTTTTCCATTAAGAAAACCCCATTTTTATTATTAAACTGTGTAGTACAAACTGGAAAAGTAAACAAAAAACTGACAATACTTTTTAAAAAAATTTTTTTTAACATTTTATTTTATTTTTGAGACAGGGAGAGACAGAGCATGAACAGGGGAGGGTCAGACAGAGGGAGACACAGAATCTGAAACAGGCTCCCGGCTCTGAGCTGTCAGCACAGAACCCAACGTGGGGCTCAAACTCACGGACCGCGAGATCATGACCTGAGCTGAAGTCGGCTGCTTAACCGACTGAGCCACCCAGGCGCCCCTAACAATACTTACTTTTTAAAAACATGTTTTATTTTTGAGAAAGGGTGTGAGTGGGGGAGGGGCAGAGGGGCCAGAGGATCCGAAGTGCGCTCTGCATTGACAGCAGGGAGCCAGATGCAGGAGCTTGAACTCACATATCGTGATCATGAACTGAGCTCAGTTCGATGCTCAACCGACTGAGCCACCCAGATCCCCCAACAATACTTATTTTAAATGTAAATAATCACATGTCACTGTTGGCTACCATACTGGACAGCACAGGTCTTTATAGTTCTTGCTCTTTAGTTTTATTTTTTACGTAATCTCCACACCCAACGTGAGGCCTGAACTCACAACCCCCAAATCAAGAGTCACACGCTCTATAGACTGAGCCAGCCAGGCACCCCTACTTTTTGCTTTTTGCTTTTTAAACTATGTGTCTTGAGCGCTAATTCTGTATCTAGTTGTATTGACTAATACTTCCAACACAATATGAAATAGGAATGGAGATTGCAAGCATCATTATATTGTTTCTGAATTTTTCAGGAAAAGCCTCTAATTCCCCACTAAGTAAGGAAAATGCTGATACTGTGTGTGTGTGTGTGTGTGTGTGTGTGTGTGTGTGTGTGTGTATAGTTCATATTCAGGAAGTATCCATATATCAATACTTGAGTATTTTAGAAAGAACGGGTATTAAATTGGTCAAATGTCTTCTTTACATCTACAGAGATGATTATATCATTTTCCTCTCTAGCCTTATACAGGTGATAAATTTTGGATTTTCTTTTTTTTTTTTTTTTTTTTTTTTTTTTTTTTTAAATTTATTTTTGGGACAGAGAGAGACAGAGCATGAACGGGGGAGGGGCAGAGAGAGAGGGAGACACAGAATCGGAAACAGGCTCCAGGCTCCGAGCCATCAGCCCAGAGCCTGACGCGGGGCTCGAACTCACGGACCGTGAGATCGTGACCTGGCTGAAGTCGGACGCTTAACCGACTGTGCCACCCAGGCGCCCCAATTTTGGATTTTCTAATACTGAGCCACTCTTGCGTTTCTGAGATAACCTGCACTTGGTCATAATGTATTATGGTTTCCTACCTATAAGCAATATTGAATACTCAACACTCTCATTTACTTTTTCTTTTTTCTCCTCAGCTGCCCAACATCTGATTTTAGGTTTGTTTAGTCCTAACTCAGACCACTAAGAAGATCAGCAAGCTTAGTCTACTTTTTACATAAAGTCCCAATTCTTCATCATTAAAAATAATTGTACTATATTTGTACTACAACACATAATCCTTATAATTGTTATTGATTCTTAATACTTCAAATTAAGTATATGCTTAATGCTTACCACCAATCATTATGTTAAAGTCCTTCCACTCTTATTTCTTGTCTGGAACTCACTTTAGTACCTTTATCAGAAAGAGATCTATCTATCTATCATCTATCTATCTATCTATCTATCCATCCATCTATCATCTATCTCTTTCGGGTTCACTGATCATTTTCCCTGTCATCTCCATTCTTCTACTGAAGCTATCCAATAAATTTGATATTTGAATTTATATTATAGGAATATATTTTTATATTGTATTTTTGTTTAAACATCTGTTTGTTTTTCTTTTACATTTCTGTCAATTTCCTATATTTTGATTCCCTGTGAGAATGATCCCGGTTGCCTCATTCGGCATAGTTATAACAGTGGCTTTTAATTCTGGCCTGAGGATTCTGACACCTTGGTCCTCTTGGGGTTGGCATCAGTTGATAGCCTTCTCCCTTTAAAATGGATCACATCTTTTCTGGCTCTGTGTATGTAATTTCCCATCGGACCCTGGACATTGTGGATTCTGTCATTTTCCTCCAGGTCGTTGATATTTATGTTACAGTAGGCAATTAATGGTTCTACTAAAACTGCAAATTGTCAACACGTGGGTTGGGTGATGTCTCGGCTCTCGGTTCAGAGGGACTCCAGTCCGTTTTGCACATGTGTGATCCCAGGGTGAACCAGAAACTTGGCAAGTTCTCACGGCCACTTTGGGGTCCTCGATCATCCGTGGGGTCTCTCCTAACTCTGTGGAAGCTCTGCTTGCCCCGAGACCCCTTCCTGCCCGACCGGAACGAGGGGGTGCCCTCCATCTGAGTTTAAGCCTTCCAAGATCTGCTTGCTGCGGTTTGTTGACTTTGGTGTTTTGTTCAGCATTTATCTGAAGAAAGCCCAGGGAGGCTGTAACTCCATCATGTCCAAAGCAGAACTTTCCTGGAAGGGCTCGTTGATGTGCTGGCTTTCTGAGCTTATGGAGGTTGGATTCCTCAAGTATCATTAGACATGGTTAGACCTTATCCCACCCCAGTCTCTGCATCCATTCATGAATCGAATCCAGTACAATCCTTTCTGGTTTGGGTTGCTGTTCTCAGCAAGAACCTGTGGATGATTTGGGGGTCCTCCTATTACCAGGGTTGTCAGATGCCACACTGCTTCCTTCGCTTCATCCCATGATTGATGTAGATAATCCATGCAGACCTTGCAGGTTTGGGGGACCTATCACCCAAGGTAGGACTGTTGTAACACATTACCACGAAGTAACAGACAATGGAAATTTATTCTCACAGTTCTGGCAGCCAGAAGTCTGAGATCAAGGTGTTGGCAGGTCTGCGCTCCTCTGGAGGCTTCCATGCTTCTTCCTTACTTCTGGTTTACCCACAATCCTTGGTGTTCCTTGGTTTGTAGATACATCATTCCCATTTCTACTTCTGCCATCACCTGGCCTTCTCCCTGTTTGTCTTCTGTGCGCCCAAATGTCCCTTGCTTTGGAAGGATGTCAGTCATTGGATTAAGGCCCACATTAATTCAATATTACCTAGTCTTAATTTGACTGCACCTGCAAAGATCGCATTTCCAAATGAGGTCAAATACACCGGGGTTAGGACTTGAACGTGTCTTTCGGGGAATACAATTCAACCTACAACAGGTGATTTGCCCCCAAGGGATTATAGGGCAAGTAGAAGGGATGGGGATAATTTGTAATCTAGTTGTTTTTATAGTAAATATATTCTAACTGCATAGAATTAAGTGACTTGGGTAACATCACATACATGGTAAAATAGAATCCAGCCCACAACATTCTTCTATGCATTAAATAGTAAGTTTTACTTCATTGTTTCTTTTAAAAATGAGAAACCACTAAAACAACAATATTGAAAAACTTTTAAAGGAGAAAACTCATTCACTTCCTCTACTCTCCTAAGACCAAAAAATATCCTCTCCATCTTTTCCATATGCACTAATATTTTTTACATGTTTGTAAGAAATCAAGTTTGCTAACTTTTAAATAAAAATACTCAGTATAAATTACATAAAATAAGGAATTCTGTTACAAGAAATGTAATTGCTTTGGATTTTTCACTTAAAATTAAATCCCATAATATCCAAGGGAATTTTCAAGATCTTGTCAGCTACTTTAATCTTCCTTCAGGAGTTGCTGATATTAGTCTAACTGTTCTGTTTTCACAAAGGCCCAGTATGTGATTAGGTACCAAGCATGAAGTGTACCTGCTCAAGCTAATAATTAGGCATCGAACATTATTATCAGCCATTTCGTTAATCTCAATGAGTTTAGGATGTAACAACTATAAACTGAGTAAATAATTTCTGTGACTAACCAAGACTCATGATACATAGGCTACCATCAAAATCTCTATACATTTGGTACAAAAGATTATTGTCAGTTCAGACACAAATGCCCGAAATTAAATCATCCATTGGTGTAGCACAGAGGCAGATGTGTACAGTAGCTAAGAATGAGCTTTGACTTTAGAACAAAGTGGGTTTGAATCTTGAGTTCTTGTCTTGCTGGCTGGTGAAAGCCTTAAATCTCTTTAAGCTTCAGCTTCATTATCCATAGTGGAGAAAATACACTTAATTCGTAGGCCCTTGAGAATGTTAGAAGATCAAAAAAAAAAAAAAAATGTCTGACACTTAGGCCTTCAGTAATTGAATTATTCAATGGGATGTTGAATTGAATATTGAACTATTCAATTGTTGAATAAATATTCAAAGAGGAACGGGTCTTACAGAGATATTATGCTATGAAGCATGCTGCTAACGTAACTGGTCTGACTCTGGTTGATTCTCGACTGTAACCACACTCCAGTCCACTTGGTTGTAGCATTTGCTTTTAAAAAAAACCTGAGGGGACCCCGGTGGCTCAGTCGGTGAAGTGTCTGACTCTTGATTTCGGCTCAGGTCATGATCTCACAGTTTGTGAGATTGAGCACTGACAGCACAGAGCCTGCTTGGGACTGTCTCTCTCCTCTCTCTCTCTCTCTCTCTCTCTCTCTCTCTCTGCCCCTCCCCTGCTCATGCTCTGTCTCTGTCTCTCTCAAAATAAATAAATAAACTTGAAAAAATATTTGAATTAGCACTTTCAACTCATGACTTTATCATGGTAACAGGAATTAGTACTTATAAACCATAAAACTCAAAACATAAAATAGGCTTACAGAGTTTACTATGCATTTAACTTTAATATACGTTTAAATACAGTTATATGGAGTGACAAACAGTATGGTCCAGGATTTAATTCCAACCTTTCCCAGATTAAACTTCCGGCAGATGAGGGAAATGCTTTGAAAACGTGCTAATCTTCCTCTTCTCTCATGGTCCAGGCCCTGGGCCTGTGCTGTCTCCTTGTTTACACGGACCTATGACCGGTTTGTCATTGCTTGTTCCAGGAATGTGCATCTCAAATCACAGTTACTCAAAGTTCATAACACAGTCTTGATTGATGGTATTTGTTTTTTTTTGTACCGTGTTTCTGACTTTCTTAACAGGTTCATTGTGTTTTCATTTTTTTTAACATTTATTTATTTTTTTTTGAGAGGCAGAGAGAGACAGAGTGTGAGCTGGGGAGGGGCAGAGAGAGAGAGGGAGACGAAGAATCTGAAAGCAGGCTCCAGGCTCCCAGCTGTGGGCACAGAGCCCGATGTGGGGCTCGAACCCACGAACCGGGAGATCGTGACCTGAGCCGAAGTCGGACGCTCAACTGACTGAGCCCCCCAGGCGCCCCTAGGTTCAAGCTGTTTAGAAATGAGCTCCTCCACGCTGCCTGATGCAGGTGCCTTTGGCCTTTTGTGTGCTCATTCACCCAGACGGAAGGTGACATTGAGGAAGACTTCAGAGAGGTTGTTCCATTTCGGCTGAACCCTGACAGGTAGATCCTGCAATGGGGAGGGCATCCCAGGAGCAAGGAAAAGCCGCAGCGTGTTGAGAACACATTCCGTTCCGACCAGTCGAGTCAGTGAGAAAGGCGGTCTGGAGGAGAGTGGCAATAGATAAATCTGGGCGGGAAGCCAGCTTAGGCCGAGTCTCACATACCAGGCGAAAGAGTTAGAATTCCACACTCCAAGTGTAGGTGTCCAGGGTGAGGAACCACGGGCACACGCAGTGGCTTTATTTTGTCATTCACGCTATATTTGCAATGCAGCAGCCAGGCAGATAATGGGCTGTGACAGGGTGGCAAGAAGGAGAATCTTAAGTATTCTTTCTTCACACCCTGCATTTCCTCCTCAACACGCTGCGGTCCCCTTGTGCTCTACCAACCCCTTCACTTCCTCTATTCCGGCTCCCTGCATGTCTCCCTTTATCGCAAGCATCTCTCTCAACTGTGCTTATGTATTTACATGCCTGTGTCCTCTACTAGATTGTAAGCTTCTTGAAGGCAGGGACAGTATTGCACTCACTTTGTAGGCTCAGTATTTAGCCCGATGCCTAGAAGAAAGTAAGCATTCAATAAATTCCCTATTGCACTCATTCAGTATTTACATTTTTTTTTTTTTAACGTGTGTTCATTTTTTTTGAGAGACAGAGACAGAGCGCCAGTGGGGTCGGGGCAGAGGGGGAGGGAGGCACAGAATCCGGAGCAGGCTCCAGGCTCCCAGCTGTCAGCACAGAGCCCAACGCGGGGCTCGAACCCACGAACCGGGAGATCATGACCTGAGCCAAAGTCGGACGCTCAGCCGACTGAGCCACCCAGGGGCACCACATTCATTCAGCATTTAATGACTGCCTGCTAGGTGTTTCCCAGGAAAACTGCTCAAGACGCTGAGCGTGGCACAGTAAATACAACAGAGAAAAATCTCTGTCCGCATGGAGTCTGCCTACTCATTCTGAGGGTCCCACGACAGATTAGGAAGCGAGTAAATAAACGGGTGACAATTTAGTGTGTCAGATAACGATAAGAGCTGTGGAAAAAAAATCAAGCACGGGAGATGAATGGAAGGGGTGATTTTAAGTAGGGTGATCAGAGAAGGCTTTGCCATGACGCTGATATTAGAATACAAACTTGCCAAACGAGGGAGCAGCTGGGGGGCAGGCAGGGACGTCTAGAGCGGGGGGAGCAGGAGGTGATCGGGCAGAAGGAACTGACAGAGGAAAGCCCTGAGACGGGGCCTGCCAGGTGTCTAAGGACTAGCAGAGGCCAGTACAGCCGGACTTCGGCTTCTACGCTGAGCGGATTGGGAAGCCACTGAAGGACTTTGAACACAGGAGTGACACGGGCCGACTTCTAATCAGACATGACAGCTTTGGCAGCTGTGCTGAGAACAGCCCGAAATGGGGCACACGTGAAGGGGACAGGTGAGGACCGGTGTGGCATTGGGGACGTGGACAGAGGTGCTAGACGTGGCACAGTTTGAAAGTGTTTTTTTTTTTTAGTTTATTTATTTTGAGTGAGAGAGAGAGAGAGAGAGAGTGCGTGCAGGGGAGGGGCAGATAGGGCAGGTGAGAAGAATCCCAAGCAGGTTCCACGCTGTTAGTGCAGAGCCTGATGTGGGCTCGACCCCGTGAACCGCGAGATCGTGACCGGAGCCCAAATCGAGAGTCAGACACTTAAGCGACTGAGCCCCCCAGGCGTGCCTGAAGGTGGTTTTATTTAACTGGGCCTGCTGGGGGTTGACCGGAGGAATCAGGGAATGAGAGGGGCTAAGAGCGTCCTCAGTTTTGGCGTGGGCGACTGGAAACACGGGGTTGCAATTTACTGAGATGTGTTGGGGGACCATTTAACTCCCTGTCAAATTATGACCCTTTTGAGAGTGAAAGCGTTGCCCTACAGTTGGGAAAATGTGTGGACTGGGACTGTCTTGGAGAATCTGTTTACCCTGGAGTCGTGGCTCTCAGTCATGGGTGGTTTTGCCCCCAAGGCAACATTTGGGCCGTGTCTGAAGACCTTTTTGGTTGTGAGAACGAGGGGGGTTGCTACTACGGCCCAGTGGGTAGAGGCCAGGGATGCAAAGGACAGCGCCTCTCGAGAAAGAATGATCTGGTCCAAAATGTTAACAGTGCCAAGGCTGATAAATCGTGCCCTAGAGATAGGGAAGAGAACAAGAAGGCCAGGTTGCTGACATAAAGAGAGATAAAGATCAATGTAATCAAAGAGATATGTTATGAAGATGCTTCTTCATTCGTTCATCATTTCTATCCAGCCATTTACTCAAAACAGCATATACCTCTGAGCACAGAGGAATATTTAGAAATCACACAATT
This sequence comes from Panthera onca, assembly GCF_046562875.1. Lineage (NCBI taxonomy): Eukaryota > Metazoa > Chordata > Mammalia > Carnivora > Felidae > Panthera > Panthera onca. The sequence continues at coordinate 5,353,600 of NC_138352.1, forward strand.
AAAAGCATCTACAGGCCTAATTAGCCTTACGACCAGGGTTTTACTGGGACCCTCACCCACCCACTCCTCGGCTATCCTTTCTTTGACCAAAGGCTTGGTTCAGCTACATCACTGGTGCTGATGGCTTCTTGGATTTCCAAAGCATATATGAGAAAAGGAAGTTCGAATGCAATTTTAAGAAGATGATGGCCACGATCGCCACCCGTCTAAAGATGGCTAGCTGTATGTGATTTTATAAGCAAAGTTCTTCCTATTCACAACAGACAGGTGAACCTCTCAGAAAGAGCAAGATTATCAAGTGAGATATCTGAACTCATTCTTCTCCCCAGTCCATCTTTTCTCCAAGGCAGAATGAATGAATGAATGAATGAATGAATGAATGAAAACACTATTAAAATGAGTAACAGAACTCAAGGGGTTGACTGCCAGATCTCTGTAGCCATCCTTTCCCCTTTTCATCTGTGTGGACCATTTCTGAAATTATAACTAAGCCTCCTACTAGCCAACCTAAAAGCATTCTTGTAGTCCCAATTTAGGTTCTTATAGTTTAGTCATTGAATGAGGAGGGGTCGTGTGACTCCTGTATGTGGATATATCTGAACGAGCATGTTGGTTTCCGAGCAGCTAAAACCTGAGAGTGAACATCCCAACTCTTTTTTAAAATTATTTTTAAAGTTTACTTTTTTATTTTGAGAGAGACAGAGAGCACGAGCAGGGGAGGGGCAGAGGGAGAAGGAGAGAGAGAATCCCAAGCAACCTCTGCACTGTCAGGGTGGAGCCTGATGTGGGGCTCGAAGTCATGAACCGTGAGATCATGACCTGAGCTGAAACCAAGAGTCCGACGCTCAACCTACTGAGCAACCCAGGTGCCCCAACAGTCCAACTCTTAAGCTAATAAAGCAAATTAAAACTTTCAAACTGGCCCTAATTTTCCACATTCAGGTCTAAGAGACCAGGGTTTGTGAACTCAGACCCTTTCCTGTCTTGATTTTCTTCTATGATCTTAGAATGGGGACCCGGGCTTTAGCAAAATGGGCAAAGCATGCTTTTCTGTCTGTGTCTAAATACTAAGAGGGTGCACAAAGGTTTTTCTTTCAGTAGACATTCTATTAAGGCTTAGTTTTGTGCTATCCCCAGGCACAAGAGGGCATTTACAGCTATTACACAACTTGAAACTGGGTAAGGGTAGAGTGTATACACATTCAGAACTCTGCCCTGTTTGTGGAATGTGAAGAAACAAGTTTAAGCAGGACTGTGCCCCCAAAGATGGGGAAATTTCAGGGGAAGTGCAGGGAGAGAGTAATCAGCCGATCTTTGTGCCCTGTTCATTCCGATTAGGTTTCATGAACGGGGAGAAAAGCTGCAAAGGGTCTGTGCCTCTTGCAGTCCATGGATTTCCACTGTGGATTATTTGTCAGGTAGCTATGAAGGGTTTGAGCACGGACGCTATCCCTACCTCTGCTGTGAGGGAAATAGTTCTCTGGCAAAGCACCGTTGGTGCAATTAGAAAACAAACGAAACCATGATAGTCAACGCTCAAGGAGCAATCAGATGAGCAAAGATACAGGGCTACTTCCGAACCCTGGGATCCCCTCTGGTGGGATATCGTGTGCACAAATGCCTGCCATGGTCACGGGGGGGCATCACGGGAGGAGGGTCCGGACGGGAGGCATTTCTACTCTCAGCCCTGCACATCTCCCCAAAGTAAAGGAAAACCAGCAAAATGGCTACCTGTTGCCAAAGGGATTAATCTATTGTCTTCACCCGACCTTTTCCTCACTTGTATTTGAAGGTAACAGGTGGTTCATTTCAGTCACACAGAGGTCCGGTCGGATCCTGAAACCTAGATAGAGGATCAGCAGCAGATCAATCGGATATCTGTTTTCCCAACAATAAAAGATACTCGTGTTCAGAAGCTGATGGCTAAGGCCTTTCGGCCCTCCATCGTTCACAACACTCACTGACACTTAACTACTTGTCGATGCTTGTTAAGAGCTGCCTGCATTTACCTTCTGAATCTCGGAATAAAAAATATCCACCGTGGGCATAATTTCTGAGACTCAACATGGAGACTCTGTAAATCTAGCAGACTTCGTTATCTAAATGTAACAACATGAAAAAATATATATGTATATTTTTTGCATTTGTAAAATTCAAGGGGTGCTCATAACCTTCAGGGAAATTGGTCTTTGTTCTTGGAGTATCACAAGTACATTGCATAAATTGCCTGTGCCAATGAATACAGAAATAGAACTTAAAGAGTGTGCACATATATAGCATCTTGAAAAATGATTTCATATTCCTTGTTATTCTGCTTCCAAAGCATTCTACCAAATTGATTGAGGAGATAACTGGAATATCATCTACCACAGTTCAGCTCTTCATCCCCCTTATGACTTATTTTTAAAATGCTGTTTTTAAGACACAAGGCTCGGTTCATTTTTTGGGAAGGTACACGGATAGATATTCGCTTAGGCTCTTGTTACGGAAACTTTGTTGTTTTTTTTTCTTTGAAGGCATCTCGGTCACTGTGAACATGAAATCTAAAATAATGCCTTATTTTCTTCACAATAAGCGAAGAACCCCACACCAGCATTGATCGTAAATTCTTAACATAATTCATCCAGATAAATTAAAGTTAAAAGGTTAAATGCATACATCTTTAGTCAGGCCAAAAACTTAGCTGCAGAATCCATAATAAAATTGTGGCACTAAAATTGTGGAAAGGAAGCAATAGAACATACTACCTGTAGGCTGGCTTTTTAATTTTTCTCAACACTTATTAAAACTCAATATAATCCTATCTATCCTTTTGAAGCCCTGCAGATTCTTACTGGATGACTTTTCGTGTCTGGACTTCTCTTAACATTGCTAAAGGAAGAATATTTTTTTTAATGTATGTTTTTAAACTCATGATGGAAAGTAAGTCTTTCAGATAAAAAAATTCGTAAACTTTTGTTTTCTGGTTCTTTTCCTTTACCCCTGCCTGGTTCCAAACAGTTCATGCAGATCCTTTTGATAAGTATTAAACAAATTATTTCAAACATAGCAATTAATGAATTAATTTCTTTAATAAATTAAATTTAAAATGCATTTCTTTAATAATAAATATTTCATAAGAATTACTTCTTTTTAAAATTATTATTATTATATTATTATTTTGTTGAGAGAAAGACAGAGCGAGCAGGGGAGGGGCAGAGGGAGAGGGAGAGAGAGAATCCAAAGCAGGCTCCGTGCCCAGTGCAGAGCCCCACGTGGGGCTTGATCTCAGCACTGTGAGATCATGACCTGAGTCAAAGTCAAGAGTCAGACGCTTAACTGACTAGGCCACCCAGGTGTCCCAGAATTGTTCCATTTTAAAATAATAATAACAATAATAATAATAATAGGGGCGCCTGGGTGGCTCAGCCCATTAAGCATCCAACTTCAGCTCAGGTCATGATCTCACGGTCCATGAGTTCGAGCCCTGCATCAGGCTCTGTGCTGACAGCTCATAGCCTGGAGCCTGCTTTGGATGCTGTGTCTCCCTCTCTCTCTGCCCCTCCCGTGCTCATGCTCTGTCTCTGTCTCAAAAATAAATTTAAAAAAAAAAATAATAAATAAATAAAATAAAATACCTCCAATACATGCTCCAACCCCTTCTTTATTTAATTATTAGGCAACGAGGCCCAGGGAAAATATTTTGATTTTTAAAATATTTCTAATATAAATTTTAAAACTGAGCTAATTTAGTTAATTAACAACTTGATTAGCAAAAAGGCAGCACCACCAGTAAAGGTTACAAGAAAAAAGTTCATGCAAAGACAGTGAATATCAGAATATAGAGATTAAATAAAAGGATTTAGAATATTAATGTCCTACGGCATGCAAATGATTGGAAAGAACCAAAATAATGTTATCAGTGTATTTCTCTAATAAGGAAAGCCATGTGATAAGAACTGGTCATTGTAGTCTTAGGATTCTTTCCACCTCTCATTAACTATACTATGCCCTCTGCTGTTTGCTTTGTTCATCAATGACATTATATGGCCAAAGGCCTACATAATTCATGCCTGGGCTCTTCAGTTGTCCTTAAAATCCACTCCACCCCTGTGGAATGGAATTATTTTCTCCATATGGCCTCCATTTCCTCTTAACAAGCATCCAACAGTGTTTTGATTTGCTGCAATAAAAAAATATTTCTTCTCCCTTTCCCTTCCATTAAACAAAGCATTTCTTTTCATTTATGTTGGCAGTAACATTTCTCTAATTTCAAAGCTTTCTTATTTCTCTTATCACTTGGTAAGACACATGTTCTTACGTCCCAATTCTCTTCCACTTCATATACAGTATCTCCATTCTCAAAGAAGGAGCCAATGCTGAGAAACTTAATAGCAACAAAGATAACCAAAAGCCTCAATACCTAATAGCCATTAGCACATCATGGACCAGACACTCTTCTTAGAGGCTAAAGTAGATTAGTTTATTTAATCTTCACGACGACCCCATGAGGTAGGTACTGCGTGGGGTAGTAAACTGAGGCATGGAGAAGTGATATTCAGCCCAATTCACAGAACTAGTCCAGACCCTTGAACAATATGGGGGTTAGGGGTACCAACCACCCCCCTCACCGATGAATGATATTTTTTTTTAATTAAAAAAAAATTATTAGGGTTTGAATTTTAATTCGGTGAAGTTAACCTACAGTGTTAAATTGGCTTCAGGTGTAAAATATAGTGACTCAACAATTTCATACATCTCCCAGTGCTCATCACAAGTGGACTCCTTAATCCCTATCACCTGTTTCACCTATTCGCCCACCCACCTCCCCTCTGGTAACCACCAGTTCGTTCTCTACAGTTAAGAGTCTATTTCTTGGTTTGCCTCTCTTTCTTCTTCCTTTGTTTATTTGTCTTGTTTCTTAAGTTCTACGTATGGGTGAAATCATGTGGTATTTGTCTTTGTCTGACTTATTTCACTTAGCATTATACTCTCTAGCTCCATCCATGTCATTGTAAATGGGAAGATTCCATTCTTTTTCATGGCTGAATAATATTCCATGGTGTATTCCAGTGCGTGTGTATACCACATCTTCTTTATCCATTCATCTATGGATGGACCCTTGGACTGCTTCCATTATTTTGCTATTTGGCTACTATAAATAATACTGCAATAAACATAGGGGCGAACATACCCTTTTGAATTAGTGTTTTGGTATTCTTGGGGTAAATAGCCAGACATGCGATTACTAGATTGCAGGGTAGTTCTATTTTTAAATTTTTGAAGAAGCTCCATAACTGTTTTCCACAGTGGCTGCACCAGTTTGCATTCCCTTCAACAGTGCTCGAGGGTTCCTTTTTCTCCACCTCTTCACCAACGCCTGTTTCTTGTGTTTTTGATTTTAGCCATTCTGACAGTTGTGACGTGATAGCTCATCGTAGTTTTGATTTGTAGTTCCCTGATGATGAGCGATGTTGAGCATCTTTTCATGTGTCTATCAGCCATCTGTATGTCTTCTTTGGAAAATGTCTGTTCATTTCTTCTGCCCATTAAAATTTTTTTAAAATGTTTACTTATTTTTGAGAGAGAGAGAGAGAGAGAGAGAGAGAGAGAGAGAGAGAGAGAGAAAGTGTGAGTGGGGGAGGGACAGAGAGAGTGAGGAAGACACAGAATCCAAAGCAGGCTCCAGGATCTGAGCTGTCGGCACAGAGCCCGACCCAGGGCTTGAACTCACGAACTGTTCGATCATGACCTGAGCTGAAGTCGGACGCTTACTGACTGAGCCACCCAAGAGCCCCTCTACTGCCCATTTTTAATTGGATTGTTTTTTGGGTGTTGAGTTGTATAAGTTCTTTCTAATTTGAGTGTAGTTGACATGCAATGTTATATTAGTTGCAGGGAAATCCATGAATAACTTTTGACTCCTCCAAAATGTAAGTAGTAATAACCTACTGCTCACTGGAAGCCTTACCGATAACATAAAGAGTCAATTCACACATATTCTGCGTGTTATGTTTATTATATACTGTATTCTTACAATAAAGTAGGTGAGAGAAAAGAAAATGTTGCTAAGAAAATCATAAGGAAAATACATTTACAGTACTGTACTGTATTTATTGAAAAAAAAATCCACAAACAAGTGGACCTGTGCAGTTCAGACCTGTGTTATTCAAGAGTCAACTGTAATTCGAAGAGCCCGGAGTCCAACCCAGCCAGGCAGTCTGGCTCCAGGGTCTGTGCTATAATCCTCTCACAATTATGGCCAACCTATATAGGTCTAGTGTAATCAAATTATACCTACGAACCACTAGAGACAACAGAGACTGCCTTGGTCATGGAAGCCACTGCTAGGGCTGTGTTAGTGTATCTGCTTCCATGGGATATTATATAGGAAAACAGCGTCTTCCAATGCTATGTTCTTGAGATTTGACACCTTACTATCTCTACCAGAGTCCTCTAGACATAAATGGGGGGGGGGGCAAAATTCGCATTTACTTGAATTTTTATTGCACCTAATGCTTCACAGTATTTACAGCCTCCATCACAATGAATGGTACCTCATCAGCTCAAGTGTCTTCAGTCCTCAACCATCAACTGTTGGGTTGAATAAAAAGAATGGGGATTATAAGTGTAGCAGAGATAACAGACACTTATCTACTCCTGTGCAGATGAGGCAGGGATGATCATGGTCTATGAAACAGGCCGGAAATTATCTCATTAGTTTCAAATTGATTACTTTGCTTTACGTATCAACTTAGTGTTTGAGGTATAAGTAGATTAAATACACTACAAATTATCTGACTCCCTTTTCTTTTTCTTTTTCTTTAGGTGTGACCATTTCCACTAATTCTCACAAAATATTTCCATATAATATCATTTTGAATTGGTCTGCCTTTTCCAACCTAGCCTGCTTTTAATAGAACACTTGACTTTAAGAAATATTCATCATGTTGGACTCTTCAATTAACATAAACTTGTTTTTATTTTTACATTTATTTATTTTTGAGAGACAGAGACAGAGCGTGAGTGGGGGAGGGGCAGAGAGAGAGGGAGACACAGAATCCGAAGCAGGCTCCAGGCTCTGAGCTGTCAGCACGGAACCCAATGCGGGGCTCGAACTCATGAACCGTGAGATCGTGACCTGAGCCGAAGTCAGACGCTTAACCGACTGAGCCACCCAGGTGCCCCAACATAAGCTTTTTAAAAATAGGTAGGATAGGTATTAATTTACTAATCCAAATTTCCTTCCTGAATTAAATGTGAATGGCTGAGAAAAAAAAAAAAACTCCAGCAGGAATCCTTAGAATCACTTTGTCATGTCACATCTGTTCATTCGTTACCAAAAGTGGGTTTGAGAGAGAACACGTGAACCATAATACGATGTACAAGGACTCTTGAAGAGCACCATGAGCCAATAAATTCCATATTTCAGAGTCACCCTTACCCTTGAAAAACAGTCCATGACTATTGGTTATGTAAAGACCTGAGGTCGAAATCATGAAACATCTTTCTAGAACACAGGCTTTATGTCTCTGAGTTGGGAGGTGCATTAGTATGTTGGCAGCATCCAAATAGGTATAATGTATTTTAACTATATTTTGGAAACCTTTGTTTCTCTGGTACTTCATTTTAAATATAACAGCAAATAGCTGGTGATGACCGTAGTCTCACCTTGGTGTTGCTCCCAAGTCAACATCCTATAAATCGGGTCACTTATACTTGTGACAGTGGGGGTTCTCAGTCTACAAACGGCAACAGTGCCTTTGGCTCACGAGACTAAAATCGGAATCGACTTAACCCCTCCAGTTACAAGAATAAATGGAGCACCTCACATTTGAGGTGTCTTTTTGTTCACATCCTGCGAATTATAATAATTTTTTATCCTAGCTTAGAAGACAGCGAGATGTCATAAATATATTGTGCTTCTTTTCTTGAATCTACCTATAATGTCAGGAGCATTTATTGTGAATGAAGTTTCCCAAACTTCAAACCCAGATGCATTTTGGTTTGCCAGCTCATTAACATGGGCTAAGAACTCACGTTACGATATACGTAAATCCTTAAATTTTTTTCTACATAGTGTATTTCAGACACCTGCTGTGAGAAGCTCTATTTTACACAAAATTAATGAGTCATTAAAAGTTAAGAGCCAAGCATTATATTTTTTCATAAGGCACTAGCTGGGTATATTAAAAAAAATCATCCAAATGTCTATTAAAAACCTGTAGAACGAGCTTCCTAAATCATGAATCGCATGGAAGTAAGATTAAGAAAATCATACCCAACATTTTCTACCATTTTCTTTGAGATATTCACCAGCATTCCAAAATTTACTCAGTGCCAGATGGCAGCATGCCCCACACTGTTTGATACATGTATTTCGATATTTATTTGGATTAAAACCAGAAACAACAGGATGAATATGGCCCTGTGAAATGGAAATCTCTGGGTGCCTTTCACAAACGGGCAGGTTTTTAGGTTCTCTTTATTTCCCGCCTCAATGTCAGTCAAGTAAGGCGGCTGGAAAGGAGCTCTAAAATCGACCTCCCAACAGTTCCAGGGGCGGTAGGTACGATCTAGTACATCTTGGCTGTTTCACTCCTTATATTGTAGGATTCAGAATCATGAAAAGGCATGGAGCATGTGGCTCATGTTATTTATTCCATCATAAAGAGGTTAACCTTAACCCTCTTTATGGTAGGACGCACAAGCTATAAAATACCATGAGGCGCTCATTATATTCTCACATAACTACTTTCTAATACTATACGATTACAAAATACTTACAAAACACTATTTGGTTATAAGATATACTAATTTGAAAAATATATAGAACCCACTGTGTTTACGAATTTGGCTCACACACAAAATGATCAGTCTACCATCTCAAAGGAGAGGAAATAAGGAAAATTAGCAGTATTTTCAACTTATCTCATATGTGCTGTTAATAACAAAGCATTTCCTTTGGACACTAATCCAAATGAAACAATTTAAGAAAACGCATGTTGACCATCTACAATTATTTCTACATCACTGTCTAGTTCAGAGAGCTTCTCAATAGTCTGTGGACTTTTGAACTTTTTCGGTAATTTGCATATATCGCTCCTCTACAATATTTCCCCGAATGTTTTATAGTTTTGTACAAAGTGCAGCAGATAAGTATGACCTGAATTATTCAGGTCTGTGACTAGAGCCCAGAAGCATCTATTAACATCAATGTAAACATATCAAGGAGTCTCGAAGGGCACAACACTTTGTCCTACATCAGTATTTCTAACTCATCCTCAAATAGTATTAGACTTACTGAATTGTCACAGTGCATTGACTAACGTACGGAGTGTAAAGGAGATACACAGCTTTACTGTGGACTTTATGAGTCCTGAGTTGAGCTTGTCCTGTGAACAACTAACATAAAACGAGGCAAAATGGTACCAGATGACTGTTAACCTGAAAAAGGTACAACTTCTAGGGCATTTACTAAAAGTTACCTAGCTTAAGATGAGACTGGGTAGCTAAAGTAAGGGACTAGGGATCAGAAGACAAGGTTGTACACCTGCACCCAGACTGTTTTAAATCCCATGTTTTTCCATCTTGTCCCAGTAAAGCAACAACGTGATTTGATGATGATAAACTGGGATGCCGGGATGACCCGCTTCAGCATCACTGTGAGGATAAAATGATATATGGTGGATGTGGAAAGAGCTTGTGAACCTTGAAATATTATAAAAATGTTACAAACATTACCCGCAGGATTTTAAGCTTCTCAGAACAGAGATCGTACTTTTTCCATTTTCTTTGCTTTTTTTTAAAAAAAAATGTTTATTGGGGCGCCTGGGTGGCTCAGTCGGTTAAGCGTCCGACTTCGGCTCAGGTCATGATCTCACGGTCCATGAGTTCAAGCCCCGTGTCAGGCTCTGTGCTGACTGCTCGGAGCCTGAGCCTGTTTCAGATTCTGTGTCTTCCTCTCTCTCTGACCCTCCCCCATTCATGCTCTGTCTCTCTCTGTCTCAAAAATAAATAAACGTTAAAAAAAATTAAAAAAAAATGTTTATTTATTTATTTTGAGAGAGAGAGAGAGAGAGAGAGAGAGAGAGAGAGAGACAGAACACACAAGCAGGGGAGGGGCAGAGAGAGGGAGGGAGAGAGAGAATCCCAGGCAGGCTCTGCACTAACAGTGGGGCTTGATTTCATGAACCATGAGATCATGACCTGAGCAGACACCATGAGTTGGAGGCTTAACTGACTGAGCCACCCAGGCGCCCCTACTTTTTCCATTTTCTTAACCCGCTGTGTTTGCCATAACTGTAAGTCTTAATGAAGGTCTATGACTTTTTAAAATGGATATAATAAACCAGGGTGCTCTTCTTTTCTTTCCTTCCCTTCCCTTCTCTTTTTTCTTTTCTTTTCTCTTTTCCTTTTTCTTTTTTCTTTCAGGTCCCTGGGATAAATACATTTGTGAGATGTCATGTTTTATAGCTGGCGTTGCCTGTATTTTAGATTTTGATTGTTCTTAATCCTCCTTTAGTACATAAACCTAGTATTTCAACATCTGGGATTGGAACATCCCGAGAGACACGTAGGAAAAGGAAAATAGACGGACAAGCAGAGATACTCAAGGAACACTGAGAGCTGATTTTTTTCTTATGGTACAAGATTCATGATTCTTATAGTAAATGCTCAATTTAATCAACCTATCAAGAAATATTTAGAACAGGCTTGCTATGTTATACAAGGACCTCCAGGGTATTCAAGGGTATTCCCAAGGACTTCCCAGTGTAATTGTGGAGTTAAGATTTTTGTATTAGGAACACTTCAAGTACACAGTGACTAAAAAATTGAATACCTTTGGAAATGCTTTACTTAGTACCAGGGGTTTATAGGAACATGCAGTCAAGACCAATTTGTAAAGCAGGGTCTGCATACTTATTAAGAACCAGAATGAAGAAGTATCGTAGGTCTTATAGGCCAGATAGTCTCTATTTCAACTCCGTTGTAGTTCAAAAGCAGCCACAGGCAATACATACCTGAATGGGCATAGTTGTGTTCCAATAAAGTTTTATTTACAAAAATAGCAGGCATGATCAATTTGGAGCAGGAAGCCATAATTTGACAACCTCCATTGTAAAGAAATTCTCCCAGCTCTCTATAATATAATAAACGTCCCATATGCGCCTTTCATGTCACTAGGGCATGCATCAGTCACCTTGGATCCTTTGTGATGTATTACCTTTGACAAGCGAAATGGTAGCTATGACAAGATTCTTCACTCCTTTAAGGCTGGAAATGATGCTGCAGTACAACCATGAAGTTCTGGAGGAATTCTCTCTGGAAGAAGTTGCAAAGTGAAATATCTGGGTATCTGGGGGGCCAAGGTGCGGTTCTTTCTGAATCACTATACATGCAAGTCAATAACTGATTAAATATGAAACTGACTAGGAGCGTTGCAACAAAGGAGTTCCAAATTTACGCGTAACTTGAACCTCACATATAGAGCGTAACCATTTATTTGGTTTCTGTAGAGCTCGGACTTGTTCAGGTTTTCCAAAGCCAAATGGGGCAGGACCAGAGATATTATGCATGCGTGTGTGTGTGTGTGTGTGTGTGTGTGTGTGTGTGTATAAAGATAATGAGATCGACTGATTTGATTATGATGGAAAGAAGAGAAAAAGTATACGCATATGTTGGATTAGACATGCTTCCGGTTTTCTCTCTTAACAGGATGTGAAATATTTTTTGCACCCTGTATTACATAATCTAATGATTCAAAGCGGTTCACTATTGGCCAGTGCTTTAACACACTCCCTGGAGTGCTGAGCATGCTTTTAGGGTTAATACTAGGCTGGAATTGTTTTTATTCTTATTTTCCTAGAACCAACATCCTTTGTCCATTTATGCTACTATTTCTGGCTAAGACTGAATACGGTTTTGGGGTGAGGCTGAAACGGCGTCACACGAGCTCTAGAATTCTCCTTGATTGTTAAGAAATACTGAACAGTCATGGTATGCTTTTTTTTTTTTTTTTTTTCTTTGAGAGAGAGAGGCAGAGGGAGAGGGAGAGGGAGAATCTCAAGCAGGCTCCATGCTCAGTGCACATCCCAAGATGAGGATCGATCCTTCGACTCTGAGATCATGACCTGAGCCAATATCAAGAGTTGGATGCCCCACCGACGGAGTCCCCAGGGGCCCGTGTACATTTTTTTATTCAGTGAGAATGCATTCATGAGGACTCTGGACAGTCTGTTGGCATTTCCATTAGATATGTCACACACCGTTATTTTAAAGGTTGTTGATAATAATGTGAAAATCTAGAATCTTAATAGGAGTCTTGAAGTAGTAGTCAAGCATTTTTTAGATATACATCATAATTAAATAAAAGTTGTTCTTCCTAGTGAATCCCTATGCTGGCATTTAACTCTTAAAAAAGAATGCTAAGATAAGCGAATCAATCCATTTTAGGTGAATGCATTCAGTATGTGATAAATCCATTCACGCTTCAGATAAACAAGTATTAACTGAGCACTTATTATGTGCATGACATATATTTGATCTGGGGCAACATGATGAAGATGAAACTGCCCCCCCCCAAGCTTAGAATAAGGGCCAAATACAGACAAGTAAGGTCTGTCCAAGGGAGAAGGTTAGGAACGCTCAGGGAACCAAAGATTTAGCAGAAGAGATAAGGTTTGTACTTAAGTAATATTACTGCAAGATGGTATTGGATTTATGGCCCACAGGAGCTAACAGGTGCTATCAGAATGTAAAGGAGAGGTGGGGTGGCTGGGTGGCTCAGTCGGTTAAGCGGCCGACTTCAGCTCAGGTCACGATCTCGCGGTCCGTGAGTTCGAGCCCCGCGTCGGGCTCTGTGCTGACAGCTCAGAGCCTGGAGCCTGTTTCAGATTCTGTGTCTCCCTCTCTCTGACCCTTCCCCGTTCATGCTCTGTCTCTCCCTGTCTCAAAAATAAATAAACATTAAAAAAAAAAATTAAAAAAATAAAAAAAGAATGTAAAGGAGAGGATGTTCTTTTTAAGTCAGAGGGATGTGATCAAGGACAACTTCCTAGAGGAGGTGACCTTGGACCCTGAATGAAGGGTAGACTTTAGAAAAATGAAGACTTTAGGTGGGGGCCAGAATAAGAATAATCCTGTTTTGGCCAGATTGCTTAGACAAAAGAATCGCAGAATATAAGGCTGAACAGGAACGGCCGCGCCATATTGGGGAGGGCACCCGAAGTCAGCTGAATCTACCTCAGGATTTCTAAAATTTCTACCATAATCATAATTCATTGCGACACATTGATGCAGTAAAAAGAAAATTTGTTCTTCAAGCTATTGTACAGTTGCTTGTGCAGAACATCATCCGGTTCCTTAAACTAATCTGCCACATGTTTCTCCCCAGTATGCGTCATTATCTATAATGTACCTATTTATCCTGTAATTTTCTAGAATTGAGGAAAGTAGATAGTGAGAGTTTAACTCTGACACCTTCTTTCCCATGTTTGACATCTAGTAGACACTGTTGAAAAACATTAATAAATGTCACATACACATGAGAATTGCTACCTGTAAGGCAATATCTCAAACTGTAATTTGAATATTTCTTATCTCATCTCTTAAGGGATATTGTCATGACAGTCATTGGTTGGCTTGTGGGCACAGAGGATCATGAACATTTAATTCCAATGTAAAAAAAAAAAAAAAGAATGTGTGACCACACTTCTCTTCCTTTAAATCTTTGGTGGTCTTAATCAGACACTGAACTGGGTTTACAGTCACGGGATATTAGAACTAGAATTTAGTCTGACTCTCTGTATGTTACTGGAACAAGAAGAGGTCCAGAAAGGTAAAGTGACTTGCCTTAGGAACCACAGCTACCTTTTTCTACATCCAGGACTAGAACCCACATCTCTTAGATTCTGGTGTTTTCCTCACATCAGAAGTTACTCTCACCAAATCTCATTAACTTTATTTATTTTTTTAATTTTGTTTTTTTACATTTATTTATTTTTGAGAAACAGAGTGAGACAAAGCGTGAGCGGGGGAGGGGCAGAGACGGAAGGACACACAGAATCTGAAGCAGGCTCCAGGCTCTGAGCAAGCGGTCAGCACAGAGCCTGATGCAGGGCTCGAACCCACGAACTGTGAGATCATGACCTGAGCTGAAGTTGGACGCTCAACCGACTGAGCCACCCAGGCGCCCCAAATCTCATTAACTTTAAATTAGCTTAAAAATAGAACGTCAGTAACTTCTCAAGGTGTTAACCATGCAACAGCGTTTCTCAAACTCAGCCCTAACTGATGTTTGGACTGGATAATTCTCGGTTGCGAGAGGTTTCCTGTGCTTTGTAGTAGGACTACCAGCATCCCTGATCTCTACCCACTAGATGCCACCCTCAACCCCTGGTTGTAACAACCAAAAATGTCTCTCCAGGCATTGCCCAATGTCTCTGGGCTGTGGGGAGATGGTGGGGGTGGGGGCAAAATCACCTCCGGTTGAGACACCCTATCCCCACCACTTTCTCCACCCTGCGTATTCTTCTAGAATAATTCTTTCAGAGCCAGTTTGACTCAGCCTAGGGGCATCCTTCCAAGAATCACACCTCTGGCCTGACAGCATTTGGCTTTTCCCAGGTGTTCCAGTACCCCCCCCCCCCCCCCGCAGGTGTTATTATCCTTGGAATCTGGTTATTCCAGGCTGTCCATGATGACAAGTCCTTCTCCAATTTATTGCATTCATTATTTGAGTATGCCTTTGAGTGCCTATTATATGCTAGATACACGGCACTGGGAATGCAGAGATAAGTCACTGATCATTGGGAGTTCAGGCTCCTGGAGGAGACAAGATGTACATGAACACCTGTCAGCCCCGTGATGAGGATCAGGAAAGGGGTGTGTACTTGTAGCTACAGAATTAGCGAATGCACCTCCTTCACGCTGAGGGCAGTCATCGGGTGATGGGTCACAGAAGGGACCCAAAGGAAATGCCAGCTAAGCTGATTTTTCAAGCTAGGTCGCGCATGGAAAAAAGGCTTTCCAGGCAGAGGGATCAGTGTCTCTAAAGAAAGGACAGACGAACCCGGCTTCTGACTATAGCATCAACATGGGGGGGGTGGGGGGGGAAATGAAGCCGGAAGGTAAGCAGGGGACAGGTCTCAAGGAGCCAATTATACCACGTCAAGGAGGTTGCCGTTGTCTTGATGGTAACTAGAAGCTGGGGGAGAACGCAACACATTTGCTATTTTAGAAACATTGGAAGTAGAGACCACCTCAAGATAAACAGCTAATGCACTAATAAACGAACAACGTGCCAGATTTTGCTTTCACTTCCTCATGCCGCCATGAGAGGGATTCCCTTCCCAGGAGCACTGCCACAGACCGGCGAAAAGAGGAAAGGCCCACGCCTGTACAGATGTACCACGTCTTCCGCCACCCAGGACTATGGGCAGAGGAAAGCTTTGACCACCCAGGCAAGAAGAACTTTTCCTTCTGGAATCGAAGCCTTCAAAGACAGGCTGAGTTCCCCACGGAAATTCAAAATGTATGTTTCCCCAGAAAGAAAAAAAAAATGATACACTTTGCTATTTTAAAAAATTAATTAGTTTTTATTTATTTATTTCTAAGTAAAGTCAGTTATTTATTTCTGAAGTGAAGTCCAATGTAGGGCTTGAACTCACCACCCCAAGATCAAGAGCCGCATGATCTACCAACTGAGCCAGCCAGCCGCCCCCGTTTTGGTATTTTTAAACATGTGGCTCAGCCAGTTTATGGGCCGCTCTCTGTCCAGTAGCTGTCCCAGGGCCTGGCACATGGCAGGTACTCCATTCATGATTGCAAAGGTGAACTGGATGCATCGAAATGGATCTGCACACTCACATGCCTCTTGGTTACAGGAGACGTAGGAGGCAAAAATGCCAGTGCCACGCGGTGCCCAAATTATGTGTGCAAGGAAGAGAGGAAGGGAGAGGAAGGATTCGCCTAGAAGGACAATGAATGATAGTGAGCTAGCAAGTCCCTGAATCTGCTGTTGCTCATGGGACAGAAGATCCCTTTGTCTTAGGGACAGGAGCTAATAGGAACATGAAGTGACCTGGACGAATTCTCAATAATGTCAGGACAGGAAATCAACTTAGGGAAACTAATGTTCGTTGCATCACCTATTGCGTATTTTAAGAGTTGATTTGCTGGCTTGTAGCTTAAACATGGTGGCCTTCTCTCTGATTCATCCATTACTCAGAAGGCCCTGGCTTCCTAGAATTCCGAACACAGCTGCAATAGTTTTCATTAGCACTCATCAAATCTAGCTGAATCCTCTCTCAGAGTACCCTTGTTTATTTCCCACTACTGATCCGGCCTATCTCTAGACTCTCCCAGTTTCAACCCGACAGCGATTGCGGAGCGCAAATTTACCTTCTTAAAACAATGCTTTCATTCAGTTACGCCCCTGTTTAAAACCCTTTCACAGCCTCCCAAGCATCTGTCAGATAAAGTCCAAACCTCTAGGCCTGCCTTTACCATCCAGGACGGTCCTCACCTGTAAACTCTGTCCACCTCCATTTTTGTATCCAGTCAACCTCTGGATTGAGAGCAACTTGTTTTGCGAAGTGTTTGCCAGATGAGCAAACATTTCTAATAAATTGTAACTGAAAAACAAGCAGTGTCTTGCGATAGCGGCAGTAAGCGAGGCTGGATGTCACGTGATCACAACTGAGCCAATGGTTCTTGAAATTCGCTTTGACATACAAGCGCTTTGGATTACAAGCACGTTTCTAAAACGAATTACGTTGGCAAACCAAGGTTTTATGGTACGAGGCAACGTAGTATCCTTAGTGTCTCCTGAATAGGCTGTCATCCTCTCTTTATTGCCTGTGGTTCACACCTCAGCAGCCTTAACTCCTCAACTTCTCCCTCTCTGTGTTGAAAGCACACTTCTGAGTCTGGTCTACTCCGGGAAGTAGATGCCCGGGCTCATTTCAGCCCATGTGCCCTCCCCTCAGTTCCCTTCTTTGCATGGAATCATTCTGTGCATCTCTGGCTTCCTTGGGAGAGGGGTGGCTCTACCAAGTTGATGCCCACCCCCTAGCCATGAGCAATACAGGACAAAGGGATGACCCAAGGCCCCAGAGAGGTGCCTGGCCCATCCCAGGAGCTCAACAGATACTTGTTAATTTTGTTGAATAAATTCAGGATATCTGGTTTGGTTAATTTTAGACTACCACCCACTTTCTCGGGTAGACCGGGGACTTTCCTCCTCCACCAGGTGAGAAAAAGCATCTAAACATTTTAACTTTGATAAAGTCAGTTGTGACACATAAAAGGCAGAACTTCCTCTTTAACCCTTCAAGAAATGAGAACTATCCCCTCCCATTCCCGCCCACCCCCACTGATTTTCAGGTTCCTTGAAAGTAACTGACCTGGATCATTTCTTAATACAACTTTTATATTTTCTCTGCAGTTGCAAAGGTAATCTTACCTCTAGCCGGCCAAATCACCAACCAATTCTCCATGCGAGAAAAATGTTTAAAAAATGGAGGTGTGGGGGGTAAAACGTCTACAGGCAGGGACATTACAACAGGTGCTGCCCTGCAAACACAAAACACCCAAGCCGACCTTCTCAGCGAGCCAAATGCTTTTCAGCTAACCTAATGTTCTTCAATTATTGCTTCAGAGGCTTTTCGGTAACAAAAATGCTCCTTCGCCTTGGCCCTGCCGTTTTGGGCCCATCCTTTACTACCGACAGCGTGTCTGACTTGTTTATCTGGGCGCACCCAGTCATCTCGCTCGGCGACCCAAGAGACCACGTTTCCTTAAATCAGAGCCCCGTGGACTCTGCTCGGAACTACATTACCCAGCGGCCCCCGCGCCCTTCGCAGGAAGGACGTCTGCGCACTAAGATACTCAGTTCCAAGTTTGGAGCTTTTAGCTGCCAGCCCTGGCCCATCATGTAGCTGCAGCACAGCCTTCCCTAACGTTGCAACTGGGGGAAAAATCACTTTCCAGTCTGTTTTGCAAGGTGTGCATTTCCATCTTGATTCCCTGAAAGTCCATCTGCTGCATCGGTCAAGAGAAACTCCACTTGCATGAAGATTGCACGCCTGCAGCTTGCATCTTTGTTGCAAAACTAGCTACAGAAGAGAAGCAAGGCAAAGTCTTTTGTGCTCCCCTCCCCCATCAAAGGAAAGGGGAAAATGTCTCAGTCGAAAGGTAAGAGCCTATTTGCATTACTTGCAAAAATGCAAAGGGTTGTGCATGCATTTATGAATGCATGGATGCAATTTTCGCCTGGCGATTGCATTTTTAAGTTTGAGGTTTTCCACAGCTCAGTTGCATTTCCTGTTTAGTATGTGTCTTTTTTTTGCAGACACAGAGAGTTCCTGTAAGGCAGGGCTTGCAGTTCAGCTGTGCATTGACGTTATTTGCATTCTTCTGCTAGGATTACTGAGCTCTTTTTGCCTTTTGCACAGTCAGGAGAGATAGAGCAGGTTGGTAGCGTCTAAATGTGCAGTGCTTTATATAATTGTAAAATTCTTTAGTATGCACGCACATTGTAAGTAATTTTATGTGCAACAGGAATACAAACTTTTAAAAAGTCTGTAGGTGAAGATGAAAGGTAAAAGTTGAGTTAAACTAGTAGGAAATTAATGTAATCTTATATTCCTTTGGGAATAAACCGTTGCGGTGCCAGTTTTTACCTAAATTTCCATTGATACCGCTTTGAACATTAAGCAACTTTTGATTTTTAAAGGAAGTAAAGGTGAAGTGTGAATGATAGCATGTTACCAAAAAAAAAACCAACAACCCAGACAAGAAGGTCTTTCTCTTCTGAGATTTTGCACCGTGCACCAACTGCTTATTGGCTCGCAGTATTTAGAAGCAGCAGTGAGGACATACATGTTTTATGTCTCCCCATTTGAGAGATGCTTTGCATCTCAGGGGAAAATATGGGGAGAAAAACTGTACTTGTAAGCATTACACCAACGTGGGGGGACTGCGCCGTTTCACTGAAAATCAATGAAATCTTTTGAGTGTGTACCTGCATCTATTTAGTCAGCTATAAAAGGTCAGAAATTCAGGGTTATGGTGGTTTTAAATTTTTTTTTCTTTTTCTTAATTTTTTTTTTAATGCAGTTGTATTTTGCAGGCTTAATGTTATATTGGGGAGGGGATTAAAAAAAATTCCTGACATGGCATCAGAGAGCCGAGAGGGTGCTGGCAGGTGCCACTAGGACCCTAAGTCACTTGTTTCAGAGCAAATCTTTCTTCACCGTAGAGAAAGCATATGCCATATGAGAATGTATGGGAGGAGGAGGTGAGTTAGGTACAGGTGAGTGAGGCTACCACGGACACCACATGCATGGGGAAGACCTGGTGAAATTAAAGTGTCTTGTGAGCTTTCTGCCATGTTTTTGGAGTTGTTGAACCGCCTTTTAATTCTACCTGATGGGAATCCTACATCTCAGACCAAGAAGGAAGTGATCTATGTTCATAAGAGTTCGAAGTAGGGCTGTGTTTTCCTTGACCATTAGGGGAGAGTGGGAATCTGGAAAGCTCAGAGTGCTGAAGAACCTAGGATTTGGCATTATGAAGGACAGAGGTTCCTTAATAGAAGGAAAACCTACAATCTCCTGAGCAGAGAAATAACAGCTTAGAATGGGCATGCCATGCTTTGATGTACTAAGGAGCTGGCATCTAGTTACTTTGTATGTGGTATATACTCATTCATTCAGTTCAGTTAATGTATGTATAAATGTGTGTGTGTGTGTGTGTGTGTGTGTGTGTGTGTGTGTGTGTATTCACGTATGTGTATGTAATATATAAATATATATATATATATATATATATCTATGTATTACACAGTATTTGGAGGCATACAAAAATATTTAAAATGTACTTGTTTCCTTCAAGGAACTTACCATTTAGAAAGCATGTATGCAAATCATGATACTACAAGATAATTGCATAGATAGTGAAAAGAAATGGCCCAGTTGGAGTTTAGAGATGGCAGTGATCTCTTTGGGAGATAGGAAGATTTCATGAAGAAGACGGCATTATGGTGATCTTATCTTTGGACCTTAGGGTCCAAAGTAAATCAGTTACCCTTCCTTTTCTTTCTTTTCTTTTTTCTTTTTGGCTCACTCCTAAGATATCTCTGTCCTAGCAGAGCAAGTTTCTGAGTTGGGAAAATGAAAGGTATTAGCATGACATGCTTCCATTCTGAGAGTGCCCACTGTAGATGGGATTCGGGTGGTTCTTCAGGTTGGCTCCTAGTTAGCCACATGGTTTCCAGCATCGGGCCCTCTTTGGAAGGTGCATCTGGTGTGAACGTGAGGTTCCCGTCCAAAAAGCAAAAGATCGATAGAAGTGGACGATCATTTCAGAAGCGGTATAGGAGCCTTGGCCTGGACTTTTAAGTGTGGAATTGGCCTAATTCAGCCATGGTATTCTCGAATGGCCAAGACATTTTTCGCAATACCAAACTGCTTTGTAATACTATAACCAAATGGAATGGGAGGCAGAAGTGAAAGGTGGACACAACCTCAGAGTATTGAAGAATTTAACAACACGTTCAACTCAAAGGACCCTTACGAACTTTCTAGATCACTATAATTCGGTTTCACAGACCTCTAATTTAAGGCACAGCAGAGGCAAAGGAATTATAGAGTCCCTGGGAGCTGGAATAACTGGGCTGCTTCTTTCCAGCCTTACCGGCAGTCAGATTCCGAGAAAGAATTTCTTAAAAAGAAATTTTGTTTTCCACAGTTGTAACTTTAGGTGGTATGCTTTTCAGCTTGTTTATATTAGCTGTCTGGGGTTGAGCTGACATTTTTTCAAATATTAAAGTGGTAGAATGCCTTTTGAGGAAATCTGAAATGTAAGTGAACAGGAAGGGCACCCAGAGAGGGCAGGGATTCCTGCACTTTACAGGAAGACAGGCTACAGGAAAAATGTGTCCTCTGCATTACCCGGGAGAGAGACACTATTGTTATTAAGCCATGATGATTTCAGGGAGGAAGGGAGAGAGGGAGGTCGGGCGGTCTGGCATCTCCCAGTTCACCTGAAAATATACAAAAAGTTTGACTGTGTTGGAAATACCCTCTTTCTCACTTCTCCCTCTTTTCACCTTTTAAAAATGTTAGTTTACCTTAGTTTAAGACAGTAATAGGTAAATCATGTCGTGAGAAATGCACGTAAGGCACAATCTCAGAAGCATGTAGGAGAGTGGCAGGCACTCCTATGGGTTCTTTTCTTCTGTAATTCATCCCACCCTGGGAAATGAAATGTGTAAATTTCTCATTCTGTGTAAATTCCTTTGTTAGGTTGTACCAGACAGACTTGTCATGCTTAGCCTGTAATCTGAGCCAGTATGTTTTATAACCTCGTCCATCTCAGGACACAAAATCAGAATAGCTACCTTGAGTTTCCTAAGCTTGTTTTGTATTGGTGTGGCATTCAGCATTTCACAGGACGCTGTATATTAGCTGCAGGGCCTTTGAGGGGGTCTCTTGGTGGAAAATAAATGATGGAAGAAAAGGGCTGAGATTTGTAATATTGGAACTACCTTCCGTTGTTTTTTTTTAATATCTGAAAGAATCTATAAGGAATACTTTTAAACCAACAGAAAAAAGTACACAAATAATATTTGTTCATTATAGAAACATTTGAAAATAAAGAAAAAGAAAATAATCACAGGTGACCACAGTGTACGTTTTGGCATATATCCCTTTGAACTTTTTTTTCCTACTCTGTGTGTAGGTGTCTGAACAAAGCTACAATGTATATGAAGCTAATATCTACTTAGTTGCCTTTTGTTTCACTTACCTTACACTGACGACTATTTCCAAGTGAATGAATATTTTTCTGCATTCATAATATTCAGTTCTATTTTATTTATTTCAACAGAACCTTCTTGTTTATTAATTTTCAATACTATGAGGTTGCCATGATGGTCGCCCCAGTGGGTACGTTATTCTGTATATTATGTTCTCCGACTAAATTCCAGGTTCTAGATAGTGGATTTTTTTCCCCATTGTCGTTTTCTATTCCACCTTTTAAAAATAGCTAATTATTATAAAAATGATATATGCTCATTGAAAGAAATTTCAAGCCAAAGAGAATTTCATAATAAGAAAATAAAGACCACTTGGAGTCACCCCATCCAGAGCTAATTACCGTTAACTTTCCGGTAAGCATCTCTTTGCATTTGTACATCCATCCATCCATACTTATATGCACACACATAGGTGCTATTTTACACGCTCTGTTACACGCTCTATATGATACTCAGCAACTTGCTTTATACTCCTCCTTCTATCTTGGCTATCTTTCTACATTTCCACACAGTTATCCCATTCTTTTAAATAATTGCTTATTTTAATTTGTAAGAATGTAGCTATTTAATTAATCTCCAGTTTGGGCTTTCACAGAGTTCCATTTTTTTCTTTCTTTTATGCAGCTATAAACAAAATGCAAGGAATACCATGAACATGCATCTTTGTACATTTGCCCAATTATGTCTTTAAAATGAATTCCTAGAAATGGAAATGCTAGGTCAGAGGGCATGGACATACTGCCAAATTGCCCTCCAGAGAGCTAACACGAATTCTTATCCCCACCAGAGGTTGGGAGTGTGCATTCTCTGGTTTAAACATCATGGTACATCATGCCAAATCAACTGCTCTCCAGAAAGGCTATGGCTACTTTCCTTCATCCTACAGGTATCACAATTTGAAAAAAAAAAAAAAAATCTTTGTCAATTTGATAAAAGGTGTTAGTTAACACTTTATGGTCAGTTGTGTTTTTTAGTAAAAAAAAAAAAAAAGGAGTTGGATGTTCCCCTTTTTTTGACATTTGTGTTTTATGTGTTTGAATTTTTTTTTCTCATAAAATGTATCTTCAACTTTTAATTTGGGGGTCAAATTATTTCTAGAGTTAGTCCAGAACATTCCAAAATTGCAAAACTTAGGTAATCACGGGTTGAGAGTTGGATCCTATGTGTCTCAATTATGTTGGTATGAGCACTAGGTGTTGTATGTAAGCGATGAACCACGGGAATCTACCCCCAAAACCAAGAGCGCACTTTACACACTGCGTCAGACAATTTCACAGTGAATTATGTTAAAAAAAAGAAAAAGAAAAAAAGTAGTTTAATATCTTGGTGAGTTCTAATTTTAATTTTAACTTGAATTTAAGTAAACATCACATATTTCATAAATTCATTTTGTTATACTTTCTATAGCTATCCAGACCTGTATGAAAATGTTAAGAAAAATGTAATGATCTGATTAAAATTCCAGTCGGGAAATAACTTGCTTCTGGACATTTCTGCATTTTCAGTTAATCTCTACAGGCCAAAGTAGCTTTTCTTTAGTTTTGTAAATAATTCTTACACAGCACCTGGCTGTGTTCTAGGCACTGTTGCAGAATAATTGCCTTATTATTATTATTTATTTTTTTTTTTAGCTTCATATGCAATCATGTGCATCATAAAAGGTGGTTGACTTTGGCTTATGAGATTTGTTAGAAGAATTAAGGCTGGGGTCAACCTTGATGACCTCCCAAATTATGTGTCAATCACAACATCATCTTATCACAGCCTTCTTTAGTAAAGCCGTTATGCACGCTGATATTCAGTGATCGAAATTAGAGCTACGAGCTACAAACGGAGTTTTATGGTCCAATCATCTCATTTTACAAATGAGCAAGCTGAGGCTTTGAGAGAAAGTGATTTGCTTGTAGACAGAGCGAGAGGTGGAACTTCATGTCTCCGGATTCAATGTCCGAAAGTCCTTTTCACTAAACAACACCCAAACACTACTAATCCACGTTTATCAAGCATTTGTTTCTTCAGAATCTTTAGCATTTTTCACTTTTTTTTTTTTTTTTTTGGTTTTGCTTGTTTTTGTGGGGAGCAGGCTGGCAAAGAGCAGGGCAGCTTTACAGCTCAAACAGCAGGGGTTCTTTTTCCAAACCCAAGAAATGGTGATCCATTTGTATCATGGTGGTGGGGCTTCTTACCAAGTCTCTGCCAGGGGATATTTTGCAAATACTCTCATTTTAATTCCCAGTGCTTACACCATACAGCTGCAAGTTTTAACCACTGTAATTGTTATTTGCCTTTTATGGACAATCTCTGAAAGCCCCTACTGGGGAGCAAACATCTCTTCTTGTACCTCTGTTGCATTTCCAACTTGTTTTGCATTGTGCTTATAATAGGAAGCGCTCCATAAATGTCTGACAGTTAAAGTATTCTTCGTCAGTGGGGATCTTTATAATTTCCCCCCACATTTCATAACAGGTTTGGAATTAAAGTATAATGCAATTTTCTCCCTGTGCTTCCTTGTTTGCATTCATATTTCCACTACAGCTTTGCTGTATGAATGCAAGAATAGCATACTTAGCAACTTAGATGGCCAAAGACGTGTCATTTCTCCTACCTGTGTCCTCTGGACAGCTTTAGAGGTTGCCTGATCCTTGGCTAACTTTTTCTTTTAAAAATATGCCGAAATGGGGCGCCTGGGTGGCGCAGTCGGTTAAGCCTCCGACTTCAGCCAGGTCACGATCTCGCGGTCCGTGAGTTCGAGCCCCGCGTCGGGCTCTGGGCTGATGGCTCAGAGCCTGGAGCCTGTTTCCGATTCTGTGTCTCCCTCTCTCTCTGCCCCTCCCCCTTTCATGCTCTGTCTCTCTCTGTCCCAAAAATAAATAAAAAACATTGAAAAAAAATGAAAAAAAAAAAAATTAAAAAAAAAAAAAAATATGCCGAACTAAGATGCGTCGTCTAAAGACTCCAGTGGGATAGAGTGAATTCCTCCATTCTGTGCTGGTTTCAGGAGCTGTTTGTAAATTACCTCAGCACTTGAGCCTCTGAAGGGTTGTCAGAGATCATCTGAAAGTTTTTAACAGCTGGCTGCCCTATGAGAAAACAGGGAACTCTGCACGGACAACCCCCCAATGTGACAATTCTCCACCTCCTCCTAGCCCACCGCCACTGTCGCTGCCGCCCCTGGGACTTGTTTTCCGCCCTGTGTCCTCATAGAGTCTGCCTGTCCTGAGCTGGTCTATACAGTTTGATATGCAGCCCGTGTAACTCCTCTTTCTGCCCTGAAACGATTTTCAGGTTACAATGTGAGTTGCTTTTTGTGTGTTATGCTTCTGAACTTCATATAAATCCTCTGGGGATAGATACTATTATTGTTAATTCACAAATGGGGAAACTGAGGCTCAGGTGAGCTAACCAACTTGCTGCTGGCTGGATAACCAGTACATGGCAGAGACAGGATGCAAAGCCAAGCCTGTCTGACCACAGGGCCCATGCTCATGATCAGGGTAGTTGCAGACTTTAGCCCCACCTATGTTTAAGTATAGCCTGTGAGCTAAAATGGTTTGCACGTTAAAAATTTTTTTTAAGTTTATTTATTCATTTTGAGAGAGAGAGAGAGAGAGTGAGAGAGGAGAGAGTGTAAGGGGTGGGGGGAGGGAGGGCAGAGAGAATGGGAGAGAGAAAATCCCAAGCAGGTTCCGCACAGCATGGAGCCCGACATGGGGCTCGAACCCACAGACTATGAGATCATGACCTAAGTTGAAGCTGGATACTGAACCAACTGAGCCACCCAGGTGCCCCTGCACATTTTTAAATAATTGGGAAAAACAACCTCAAAGAGTAACATTACATGACATGTGAAAATTATATAAAATTCACAGTCAGTGTTTACAAATAAAGTTTTATTAAGACACAGCTATGCTCATGCATTTATATGTTGTCCATGACTTCTCTTCCCCCAACAATGGCAGCATTGAATAATAATGATGGGGATGGTATGTCCCACATAGCCAAAAATAGTTACTATTTGGCCCTTTTCAAAAAAAACGTTCGCTGACCTTGCCCTGTATGACTTTATTCAATCAAGTAATGGAATCTTTTCGTGATGAGGCTTCCATATTACATTCCTCTTTGGCATTTCATTGGAAGTTGTTAACCTGGGCAACTACTGCGCCAGCAGTCTCTAGGGCCCAGCCCACAGGAAATGTCTGAGTGGTGCTTCTCCTGGTTATGAGATTTGTAGGCCATTGCTCATTTCCGCCAAACTGAGCTACCAGTCTCCGGCAGCCCATCCTGGGGTCCTTTCCCCTTAGCTGTGCTCTTCCTGTTTGCTTTAGATTTCTTTTCTTTATATTCCCTCCCATTGAGAAGCTGTTCATTTGTTCTTCCCCTGGTCCCTTCCTTCTCCTCTTCCTGATCTCACATTTTGTTTAAAAAGCAAATAAGGTAAAAATAATTCCTCTATCACCACTGCCTGGTTTTCTTGATTATTATCATGGCCCAGCCCAGGAGGGCCACCATTTCTTCAGTGTGGAGAGAAGATGGAAACCTGACTCCCTCCATAGTCAGATCGCCTCCATCTTACCCAGAGAGCTTTCTGCTTATCATTTCCTGCAAAGGTTGGAGCTGTTTTATCATAGTAACTCCCCCAACCCGTGGGTGGACAGTTTTGTTTGGGGAATGAGCACCCTTTTGCTTACAAAGTCGCTTAAATGGTGGGTATTTTGTGGGGAAGAAGGAAGATCCTGGTAGGCCCTGGGAGAATGAAGGGAACGTCATGTCTCCAGATTCGATGGGGAGACATGGGGATGGACCCAGAGTAGCTTCAGTAGGATGAGCCCAGATTTGTCTACCATATCCAGAATGAGGGAAGTCTAAGTCACATACAGGGGAGTGCTAGAATTTCTAGCATCCTAGTATCCTACATCTTACCATGGATGCGAAGGATGTCATTCTCCCCTGACTAGGGTCTGCTGAGGTGACGCCCCATTTTGTGCCTGAGCAAACTGAGGCCGGAGAGGACAAGGAACTTGCCTTAGATGGTGAGTGTATCAGTGGCAGAGAGATAGCTTTCATCACGGTCTGTCTGATACTAGAACCCGAGCTCCTGGCCAGTCCACTTGAGTTGTCACCCCATAATAAATTTGTGAACCCATTATCCAGAAGACACATTGGTGGAAACATTTTGTTTGGGGAATTTTGCCCACTCAAGAAAACATGAGTGGATTCCATGGGAATCTGTATACACCAGGGCTAGGTATGGTAATTAGGAGGGGCTGACCTATGTCTGTCTATATCGAGGTTCCTTATAACACGTCCCTTTAAGCCTCTGTTGATCATGGTCGATACCAAGTCTGACTCATTTTGAGTGTTGAGGTTGAATTCCAAGTACAAAGTACCCACTGGTAGAAGGAAGCTGGTTGCAACTGGTCTACTGATAGATACTGGTCTGTAGAGACAGGACGCTAATGTTAAACATCAGTAATGAATATTGATGCCATTAGCTGTCTTACAGGCTGTAACCAAGCAGATCCAAACCTTAGGTGTTTCCCTGCACATCTAAGTTAAATTTTTTAAAATAGTAGTAAGAACCTTGGTGCTCCAGCTAGGTAGAGGCATGCTGTCACCCCTTGGTGGCTTAGTGATTTCCTGTATTCCTGGTTATTTCTGTGTACATGTAACAAGTGTTGTTTCCTTGAAACTGTGAGTGAACTACATTTCCACTGCTTTCCTCTTGTACTGGATGGTGTGGAAGAAATTAGAATTCTCTCTTTTTGTGGTAGAGGAGGCAGCCGGGGGAGTGGGGAGTGAATTTCCCTTAAACCACTGAATTCTCCCTCTGCTTCCTCTCCTGCCAAAGCAGGACAGTCATACCTATGTTTCAGCGGTTTCCCAAGATCCCATGCGGAAGCCATGGGAATAGATGGTCTGGATGTTGAGTGACAAGTTATTTATTCCCTTCCTCGATTCTCCCTGCACCAGTCCCACATGGGGGGAATGAGTTAGAGATAAGGGTAAGGCGAGTATCTGAAGAACCAACCAATGGGAACAATGGTCAAGAGTATGGGAATTATTTTGGAGCGAGTGTGCAGAAACGGCCTCTCTGTGCTCTTTGAAATCTTTCCAAGCATATTCTCCCGCTTTATTTACTCCTTCATGCTCCCCAAACTCTGTTGCTATTTGAAAAACATAAGCCTGGAGACTCTGAGCATACCTAAAGAGAGAACTTGGATAAGGGGCTTGCCCAGGTCAATCCAACCAGTAAATTT
Source organism: Panthera onca (assembly GCF_046562875.1). Taxonomy (NCBI): domain Eukaryota; kingdom Metazoa; phylum Chordata; class Mammalia; order Carnivora; family Felidae; genus Panthera; species Panthera onca. Next base: position 5,381,659 of record NC_138352.1, read on the forward strand.
TGGATCCGTGGTACCATTTAAGACATTGTGCTAGGTGGGACTGGACAGAAATGCATCCCCCTCTGCTCTGCTTACTAGCTATGAGCCTTGAAAAACCTACTTCCTGTCCAACTTCAGCTTCCTTACCAGCTAAATGGAGAGGCTGACACTCATTCTCAGGATTGTTATGAAAATTAAACAAGGTAATGTACGTCATGTGTTTTGGCTGGTGCGTGGCATTCAGTTATTCAACAAATATTTATTGAGTACACTGCTGGGTTTGAGGCATTTTGCTATAGCAATCTCACTATGAACATAAATTTGCTCCCCTCTTCCTTTCTCTCTAGCCCTAAGAAGCTTCTAGTCTAGTAGGACGTAAGACACGCATAGAAATGTGTAGAACAGAAGCTAGAATCCTAGATATGCTCAGAAGAGAGAGTGTGAGTCGGGAGGTCCTAGGGACGAGAGGGAGAGCGGGGAAATGTTTACAATGAGCGTGCAGGTGTCGACATGAATTTCAGAGTTGATGAGGAGATTGTGCCCTAGATCCAAAGGTGGGATGGAGAAAGGAATCTTGATTTGAAGGATCCGGGGGCACCAGTAGAAGGTTCTCTAGGCAAAACAGTTCCTTGGAATAAAAAAAAGATGCCCTAGCAAAATCTCTGAAACTTAAAAGACCTCACTTGTGTTTTCTAAGAACTTCCTTTTTCTTACCAAGTGATATGCTGTCATTATTACTTACGATCACAATAAGTTAATAAATGGAGTATATCATATCTCATACTTTCAGTTTTTTTCCCTTTAGATTGTGGAAACTCCAGGAAATCCAGAGGTTAATAGTTAAACAAGTATATCATATCACCTGGGTTTATAGGCACACTGTAATTATATAAGCAAGCTGTTGGTTCAATAATCAACATCTAGCTAAGTCAGGGAATATTTTCCAGAGCATGGCCACAGCTGTAATTTTCATTTTTTATAACCTGCCAACCTGCCTTTTCCATTTCTTAGTGCTTTTCCTTTTTCTAGAATCATCAGCAGTCAGTTAAGGAGGAGGAAACTGTTGAATGTGTTTCTGAATTTACTCTCTCTCGCATGATATTGGATACTGGCAAGCGAGTCCATAAATGTGTGTGTGTGTGTGTGTGTGTGTGTGTGTGTGTGTGTGTGTGATTTTTAATTTCAGAAAAATTCCATTTAAAATATAAAGAGATTGAAATAATGGATAGGTTAAATTCACTTGTCTTTCATTATATTGGCTTAAAAAACATAGTGACCTATAGCTCTGGAGCCCATAGTAGGCTGCTTCTTAGTGTAACTCGTGCTCAGTCACTTTCTTTCTCCTCCATGACCTCATTCAAGTCAGGGTCAGTAGAGTGGGTAAGGTGGGCAGGCTGACTCACTCCCAGCCGGGATCAGGAAGGACACGGGGCACTTTTTGCCTCACTTCGCTGTGCGGTTAAAGAGCACGTGTGACCCAGCCAGGTGATAGGACCTGACAGCTATAGCATCTCATTCGATGGCTTGCCAAGTCTTCATGCTTGGGGCTTTGTTCCTGAAGGAGCCTCCATTGTTATAGGTAAAGTAGAAGACAAAATTGCAAATTTAATTCTGGAATTGATTGGAAAATGAGATTGAGAGCTCTTGATCCATTAGTGTTAGAATAACATTTCCCTCTTACATTAGGGTTAGAATAACTTTTCCCCTTCCCCAATTTCAATTTTTTTTGATGTGATCTAAGGACAAGAGAGTCAGTGCTGGTTGAGTAGGGGGTCGGGGATGGTCGAGAGGGCTGGGGGTGCCGAGGACCATATATTTTTGGGTTGAATTTGACAAACGTTGAACAATTAAGTTGTCTGCGCCTTACACTGTGCTGTATGAATACAAAGATGAATAGAATTCCATCTCTCCCTTCAAGAAGCACACAGTCTGGTGGGATGTATTCATTTTCTAGGGCTACCAGAACAATAAACACCAATCGGGTGGCTTACGCAATAGGAATTTATTGTCTCAGAGCTCTGGAGGCCAGAAGTCTGAGGTCAAGGTGGTGGCAGGATTGCTCCTTCTGGGGGCTGAGCTCTTCTCCTAGCTTCTGGTGGTTAGCTGACGCTCTGTGACATTCCTCGTAGGCTTGTAGAAGCATCACCCAGATCTATGCCTTTGTGCCCACGTGGTGTTCTCCCTGTGTGCATGCCTGTGTCTAAGCACCCCACCCCCCACCTTTTTTAAAGTTTTTATTTCTTTATTTTTGAGAGAGAGAGAGACAGAGAGAGCAAGGGAGGGGCAGAGAGAGAGGGACAGAGAGAGAATCCCAAGCAGGCTCTGCACCATCAGCACAGAGCCCAATGCTGGGCTCGAACCCACGAACTGTGAGATCATGACCCGAGCCAAAACCAAGAGCCAGACACTTACCTGACTGAGCCATCCAGGTGCCCCTAGATAGGACACTGGTCATATTGGATGAGGGACCCACCTTAATCTCATGTGACCTCATCTTAACTCATGATATATACAATGACCCTATTTTCAAGTAAGGTTATATTCTGAGGAACCAGGGGTTAAGACTTCAACATAGTAATTTGGGGGGGGGGGGACACACAGTTCAGGCCATAACGTGGGAAGATAAACATATCGGCACCCACGTGCCACTCCCTGTGATCTGCACGTAAGTTTTGGTTCAAGCCACAATGAGGACACCAAGGAAGGTGAAGACTATAACTTAACCTGAAAAGACGAAGGAAGCAGTTGGTAGAGAGAAGACCTCAAACTGGTACAATGGAACTTTCAGTGTGGTTCTTCTCAGGAGAATAAGCGAGTGAAACAAGAGGCTTGCCATCTGGTCCGTGAGCAGACTACCTGCTCTTTCTTCTGATTTTCTATTGTTAATGACAGACTGGATGCTTCTAAATCAGGGGGTGTTAAATTGGAAAACATGCGTGCTCACGCACACGCACACACATGCACACACACATGCTGTTGCCGTATTGATTTCCAAAACGTAACTCATGTTTAGAGGGAATTCTACTAAACACTTTTAGTGGCTGTCACAGGCAGCTTTCATGGATAGAGAGATACAGAGATGGTGTTTGGAGGTTAGAGAGAAGAGGGCACCCTTCCCTTTGTAACAAATGGTTCTAGTCCGCATGGAATAAAGCTTAAGAGGGAATGAGAGTGAGTAAGAACCAAGGATCTGTAGCCAGGCAAAGCTTATTTTTAGAAAAGGCTTGTAAGCCTTTAAACAAAACAAAACAAAAAGTGTACTACTGGGTGTTACCGAGCTCTTAAATATTGATTGTTAACAAAAGGTGTTTTCAACTCTCTGTATACTTACTGGCGTTAATAGCTTTATTTTCTTACTGTGGTCAGAGTATGTTTCACATAAAATCATGGATAAAAATACCAGGATCAGCTTGGGTGGGAGGGGACAATATGAGATGAAATTGTCAGGGGTGGTTGTGTGAAGCGATCGGGGGGTATGGTCAGTGGGAAGGAACTTTCCTGGCTTAGAACAGATGTCCATTGGGGCATCTGGGTGGCTCAGTTGGCTAAGCATCCAACTTCAGATCAGGTCATGATCTCGCAGTCTGTGAGTTCAAGCCCTACTTCGGGCTGTGTGCTGATAGCTCAGAGCCTGGAGCCTGCTTCCGATTCTGTGTCTCCCTCTCTCTCTGCCCCTCCCCCACTCATGCGCTGTCTCTCTCTCAAAAATAAATAGTAAAAAAAAAAATGAAGAGAGAAAAAAAGAACAGATGTCCATTATCTGTCACATTGCTCTGCCAGGGTGTTGATGGTGGCTTGCTTCAGGTATGGGGGGAGCACCCCAGAAAAGAGCCACGGAAAGAGAAGGCATCCCTCCCAGCCAGGTGGATGGTCCTGAGACAGACGATCCGAGTGGCAGAAGGACAGGTGGGCAGCAGAAGTGAGGCAGAAAGTCAAGTATCCGGTGAGTCAACATGAAAAAGGAAGAAAGAAATAATAAGCAGGGAGATCAGCTGGAAAACAGGGATCAGAGAGGGAACGGGTCCAAGAAACCAGGGTGCAGAATTCAGGCAGGAATGTGTGTGTGTGTGTTTCCTCCCGTGTTCACCCTGCATATCAGAAATAAGCGATGCACTTCACCTGTTTCTTGCAGTTTTGGAAGCCGTCTTGATTCCCCTGGCTGTTGTGCGATGCACTCACACGAAGCCTGTGGAGGTAGGGGGTAGAAGGAGACGCGGAAAAAGAGCAGTAGAAACTAGGTTGGGGCTTGTCTGAAACGAGCCCAGACTTATCTCCACGTCGAGTACCTGCGCGCAGCTCTAAGTGGGACCAACAGAGTGAGAGGAAAACAGGAACTAGTGAATCAGCTGGACTGTCAGGCCCCTGGGTCTATAGACAGAAGCCAGCTACTGGTTTTCTGTCTCAGGTTAGGGGGTGAGCACGGTCTCCCATTCCAAGGCGAAGCTGGGAGGAAGACGTGTTCGGTGTTGGAGGAGAGCTTGTGTGTTCTTCTGTCCTAAAACTATGTCAGGAGGGGTGGAGAGACCCCATGTTTGCCGAAGCAGTGGGGCAGGGTCGAGAAACTGGTCCGATTCTTGTTTCCTTGGATCCTGCATTTCTGTCTTGAGAATCCATATCCGGTAAGAACTAGTCATGCTGGCATGCCTACTGTGTGCGAGGCTCTGTGATGAGCATTTTGCGGATCAGCTCTAATTTTTCTTCAAAACCTGAGAGGTGGGTAAAATGATCCCCGTTTTACAAAGCGACTCGGAACGCGGGATTAACAACTTGCCCAAGATCAGAGAGTTTGTGCTTGCACAGCTGGGGTTTGAATCTGGTTCATTTGAATTCCAAAGTTCATGTTTTTCACTATGTAACTGCCATGGCAAAGGAATAATAAAGGAATCACTTCAGTTACAGATACCTACCTGATATGTAATAGGTTATAAAGACAGAGCAATAATGTTAATGGGAAGGAAGATGCTTATGACCCAGGAAGAATGGATATAGACCCATAGATGGGATGATTACAAATACGGGTAGGTGTTTGTGTCTTTGTGTTTGATTTTACCTCAAGTCAAGATGTCTTTGAAAAAAAATTTTTTTAATGTTTATTTATTTTGGAGAAAGGGGGAGGGGCAGAGAGAGAGGGAGACACAGAATCGGAAGCAGGCTCCAGGCTCTGAGCCATCAGCACAGAGCCCGATGCGGGGCTTGAACCCACGAGCCGTGAGATCATGACCTGAGCTGACGTTGGACATTCAACCAACTGAGCCACCTACATGCCCCAAGTCAAAATGTCTTTCTTAGGGAGGGTTTCATTGAATCCACCTGTAGGAGATACTGCCGAGCCCGGTAGGAACTACGAAATACATTTTCTGATTCTCTGCTTGCTGTCTCTTTGAAGGCACCCTCTTTCTGTTTTTTCTTGGAGAGTCTTTACTGTTTTCCCCTGCAGACTCATCTGTGCAACTTTGTAGTTTACCTGCCATTCTTTGATTAGTGACAGTCTCTGGGCCGAGTTTGAATTCTCTATCTTGCAAAAGAAAATGATGACTGTCATGAAGGGTAGTTGTTGGGTTTGCTGGCTCTGAGTTCAGGTGTCCCTCTCCGCGGACGTAGCGGGTAAGCATGAGGCCCATTGCTACCCAGAGCTGCCATAAGAACGGGTTATCTGTAGGCATAAGTAAGACAGAGAAAAATGGACTGACCTAATTAAGCACTCAGGAAGGAACTGCAAGAGAAAATGAAAACAATGAACATGGCCACCTAGGCTTTAACTTGAGTGGAGCTTTGACAGTATTGTGACCTGTGGTGTTTCAGTGCTCCTTTTAATAAAAAAGGCATTATAAATGTGCATACTCTTAAAACATTTTTTTTTAACGTTCATTTATTTTTAGAGAGACAGGACAGAGCGTGAGTAGGGACGGGCAGAGAGAGAGGGAGTCACAGAATCGGAAGCAGGCTCCAGACCCTGAGCCATCAGCACAGAGCCCGATGCGGGGCTCGAACTCATGCACTGCGAGATGGTGATCTGAGCCGAAGTCGGACGCTTAACCGACTGAGCCACCCAGGCGCCCTGTAAGTGTGCAGACTCTTAATAATAAGGGACTTGGTTAATGAGGAAGGGGATGCGTCACCTCAGATTCTCTCATCTTCTCTTGTGAGTGGCAGAGACTCAGACCCTCTGGGCCGTCCTTTGTTCTGTGACGGGTTTGCCTTTATAAGAGGCAGCGAAAGGAGCAATACAATAATACCATCTGCTGGACAGACTGAGTCCCTGCCCTTGAACTGAAAGAACAGCACAGAAAAGACACGCTGGTGCTGTCTCTGATGGCTAAGTGAGAAACACAGGATTAATATTCTGATGACGTGACAATGGCCCAAGTGTGTGGTACAGAGAGTTTGGGCAATGGATTCCTGGCAAGATGTCGCGAGTTTCCAGGCATGGGAGGTTACATCTAGCAAAGACCTTAGACCTCATGTAGGTTGCACACCTCATTTTATAGATGAAGCAAGTATGACTGAGAAAGATTAAATAAGTGATTGGAAAGGCCGAGGTGATGGCAAACTAGATCTGGAGACAGATCTCCGACGCCCACACCCGGATAGCTCTTAGCATCCCAGCTGCATCCTGACACAGAGCCAACCTTTGGCTCTCTGGGGAGCCCTTACACTCTTCCTATAAAGACAGAAACTAACCCCCGAGGCTTAAAGATAAAAAATAAACAAGAGCGCTGGGCACAGTAGAAATCAGAACCTCTGTTTGTTCAGCGGGGCATCAGATGATTGAATGGGTCTGGTTCAATCATGCATGCAGCCGTCCATCCATTTATTCATTCTCTGAACGTTTATTAGATGCTTCACTGTGTGGTTCACGGCTAGGCACCAGGAAGCGTGCGGAGAGATGATTCCTACTCTCAAGAAGCTCACATTCTAATGGGGAACAGATGCGTGTGCCGACGGTTGTGATTTAATGATAGCTCAAAGGAAGGGCGATTTGTCTGCTTCGATCTTTTTTTTTTTAATGTGTGTGTTTTTTTTTTTTTTAATTTTTAACGTTTGTTTATTATTGACAGAGAGAGACAGAGCATGAGCCTGGGAGGGGCAGAGAGAGAGGGAGTCACAGCATGGGAAGCAGGCTCCAGGCTCTGAGCTGTCAGCGCAGAGCCCGACGCGGGGCTCGAACCCACAAACCGCGAGATCATGACCTGAGCTGAAGTCGGACGCTTTACCGACTGAGCCACCCAGACGCCCCTGTCTGCTTCAATCCTGCAAATGACTGGGAGAGTCGGAGATTGGGGTGGGGAGTCCAAGCGCCTTCAGCCCTGGTCTGTGGGGCAGTGTAAGGAGCTAGAAGGTGTCCGGACATCCTCAAGCTCTGGGTGATCGGGATGTAGGGGGTCATCTGCCAGAGCAGTGAGAGATGATGTCGGAGAAAAAGGCAGGGGCTGAGGGAGGGAAGGCCTTACAGGTCCGAAGGCGTTCATTGCCTGACTCAGATACAGAGTACAGAGTAGTACTGGGAGAGGGTTTCTTCCAGCAGCTAGATTAATATAATTTTGCATTTTAGACTCAACTATGCATCTATGTCCCTTAGCAACAGGTCTTGTTAATATTCTGAGCTTGGTATGAAGGGGAGAGCCAAATTAGCATTGAAAAGCTTTCCCTTGGCAAGTGTGCGACAAACTTTTCTTTATCACTTAGGAAAAAAGAAGATATTAACACTTATAGGGATGAGAGTTTGCCCAGGTTGATTAGTATTAGTGGTTTTCTTTACCATTTGATGACTCAACTCATCATGGCATTTTGTTGGCATTTTGTCGACTTACACTTGCGTCTGTCCCACCGGGCGTGCCTTAAGGTCTGATGATAGAGTTTTTATTCATCTGGGCATGTCTCCCACCTGGCTTTTTTTGGTGTTTTTTTAGCTAACTAACGACTTTCGTGCCAAGGCCCTGGGAGCCTGCCTCCCCCTTCCTTTGCTTCATCCGTGAAGTCAAGTGAATGCTACTCACATTGGAGGGCCTGTCGTCCTGGGGGTCTCACTGAGCAGCAACCCCAGCCTGTGTGCTCTAGAGCTAGAGATGCCTGCTCTGGACCTTGGAAGTCAGTCTTGATCTGTGGAGTAGAATGCTCCCTGATTCCAGAGGTTTACGGAAGTGCGGGAGGCAGCACCCAGGTGACGATGAAAGGCAAGACCAAGCCTGAGGTGGTCTCTCCAAGGGTCACAAGCAGCTACCATTATTTTTGTGTTGTTCTTCAACTTTTTTTTAGCTTAGAATTTCCAAAGTCTGTATCCACAGCCTCGTACGGTTCTTTGCAACAAACTTCGCAACAGATCAGAGGAAAAAAAAATCAGCTGGTTATCTCTATCTTTCATTAGATTTGTGATCTCATCTACCTCGTCCAACCTCCTCAGGCCTCAGTTTCCTCTTCTTGAAAGTGAATGGTCCCTACCTTCTATTGTTTTAAAGAAATACCTGATTTGATTGGGAGAATGCATTAAGGCTGAAACATGGGGAGAATTTAGAGATACAGTGCAAATACAGAAGCATAAATACAATTAATGAATGTAAGCGGATGAAGTATTTCAAACATTTTACCTTCTGCCCACTGCCATTGGGCTCAAGAAAACCATCCATGCTTTTGTGGATTTTGGTAGAAGCTTGGAAGAAATGAACTACTTAGCCCCTACTCTAATAGTAATCCAAATTTATGTATAACTGGACTCCTGTACATTTTCAAAAATGCATTTATCCATTTTCATTCTGCCAAGAATAAAAGGCAAAGCCTGGAGCTCAAGGAACAACTTTGTTCTTTGAGTGATGGTTGTAAACGTGAGGCTGGGTGACCGAGAAAGTTTATGAAGTCTTAAAAAAAAAAAAAAAAAAAAAGGAGAGAATCAGCTTTATAGGTTGGCTTGGATCCAGTGTTCCTAAAAGTTAAAAAAGAAACCAAAAATACATTCCGGTCATTTGGGATTGATATGAAAGAATAAAACAGGTGTGCTTCCGGCAGTGTTCGACTGTTCGACTACAAACAACACTTTAAAAGAAGTATACAGCTGTCACACTTCTCTGTCCTCTGAGGAGATTTTGTTCTGGAAAGATAACACGTTTGCAAATTAACAGATCCCATCTAAATCCCTTCCCTTTTCCCTGGAGTTCTGCCACTCCAACCCTACCCCCTTGCTTCCTCTTCCTTACTGTTGGAAACGTTTGTCAGTAGGCAGTTTTTCACATGAGAATTAGTGAAGAAATGCTATCATATATTTTTAGTTTTGTCGTAATGACCCTACAAGAAATATTTTGTGTCTGTTTTTTATAAAAATGACTTGATGAGGGCTTTTGCTCTGGGTGACTGTAGATTGGGCCAGAAGTTGCAGAAACACTTTTCTGCCCTGTTGGCTGGTTTATTCTCAGAGCCAGGCTCGGTGCCTGGTGCCTAGTAGGTGCTCAGTCAGCACTGTCTGAATACATTGTTTATTAGCAGTGTGCAGGGTTGGCCTTAAAACATGTAAAGTGAACTAAGGTGGCCTTCGGTGGATTCATTTCTCAAATGAGAACTTCTTTTCACACCTGTCGAATCCTCCTGTGTCTTTATCTGGGTATGTTTTTTTTTCTTTTTATTATTGTGGTAAAATACACAGCATAAAAGTCACCATTTAAATAAGTATTAAATTTTTTTTTAATTTATTTTTGAGAGAGAGAGAGAGAGAGAGAGAGAGAGAGTGAGTGGGGGAGGGGCAGAGAGAGAGGGAGACACAGAATAAGAAGCAGGCTCCAGGCTCCGAGCTGTCAGCACAGAGCCCGATGCGGGGCTCGAACTCATGAACTGTGAGGTCATGACCTGAGCCAAAGTTGGATGCTTAACCAACTGAGCCACCTAGGCACCCCTAAATAAGTTTAAAGGATACAATTCTGTGGTTTTTATTTTGTAGTCACAAGGTTGTGCAACCATCACCACTATCTAGTTCCAGAACATTTTTATCTCCACAGATGGAAAGCAGTCACCCCCCCTCCCAGCCCCTGGCAACCACAAAGCTACTTTCTGTTTCTATGGATTTGCCTATTCCAGATATTTCCTATGAATGGAATCATACAACGTAAAGCCTTTTGTATCTGGTTTCTTTTACTCAGCATCATGTTTTCAAGATTCATCCATGTTTGAGCATGTAATGGTACTTCATGACGTTCTGTGGCTGTATAGCTTTCCATGGTATGGATGCATTTTTATCCTTTCTGTATTTCCCATCAAAAACTAATGTCTAGAGAACTGTATAAGAAGTAGGTAATAAGTTACATCTAAGTATAACTAACAGAACTTAAATTAAAAAATCATCCAGGGGAATTTGCACTGTTCAAGTGGAAAACAGCTTAAACTAAAGTAATACATTAAAAAGTTTTTTTTAATGTTTATTTATTTTTGAAAGAGAGGGCCAGAGGGTGAGTGGGGGAGGGGCAGAGAGAGAGAGAGAGAGAGAGAGAGAGAGGGAGACACAGAATCTGAAGCAGGGTCCAGGCTCTGAGCTGTCAGCACAGAGCCTGATGCGGGGCTCGAACTCACCAACTGTGAGATCATGACCTGAGCTGAAGTCGGGTGCTTAACCAACTGAGCCACCCAGGCAGCCCTAAAGTAATGCGTTTCTCTTCTTTTTAAAAAATTTTTTAATATTTATTTATATTTGAGAGAGAGTGCACAAGCAGGGCAGGAGCAGAGAGAGAGACAGAGACAGAATATGAAGCAGGCTCCAGGCTCTGAGCTGTAAGCACAGAGCCCAACGTGGGGCTTGAACCCACGAGCCGTGAGTTCATGACCTGAGCTGAAGCTGGACACTCAACCGACTGAGCTACCCAGCCCCCCCCTAAAGTAATGCATTTTTAATGGTGAAATTTCAGGGTTGGGGACAGGGGATTTTTGAGTAAGTGAATTACAGATTTATGAATATCTGACTTCTCGTAAAGTCAAGGCTACCCATGGCCATGGGGCTGGAAAAGGTATTGAACAGAATAGATGGGCACAAGGTTCAGATCCTGGGCTTGTTGTGAGTGAACTGTGTCACCTGCATTTTCTTGGACGTGGTGTTTTCTGTTTGGTGTTTTGGTTTGCTTTCGAGTAAGGCTCTTTGCTAAGCTCTTTGACATGCATTATCTCATTTAATCCTCACAAAAATCGTGTGGAATAGGTATAATTTTTATCTACATTTGATAAGTAAGGAGTCTGTAAATGATGAGGAGTAGGAAGACTAAATACCATAGCTGAAGTTTCACTTCTAGTAAATTGTGGGGGCAAAACCCAAACTCACGTCTGACTATCTTTAGCATGAGCTCATAACCAACATATGGCAGGGCTTGGCAAACTGTGGCCCATCGTGTGTTTTTGTACAGCCCAAAAAGCTAAAATGGTTTATACATTTTTAAATGGCTAAAAAAAAAAAAAATGAAAAGAATATTTCATGCCACGTGAAAATTATGTGGAGTTCAAATTTCTATCTATAAATAAAGTTTTATTGGAACATAGCCACACTCATTTGTTTACATACTATATCTGCTTTTATGCTACAATGACAGAGTTGATTTATTGGGATAGAAAGTATGGCCCACAGAGCCTAAAATATCTCCTCTCTGGCCCTTTATGGAACAAATTTGCTTTTTCCCTCATTTGTAAAATGGAGGCAGGGGAAGAATTCGATTAAATTATTCTTAAGGTCCCTTTCAGCTTGAATGTTCTGAGAATTGCAGAGAAAGTTGTTTGTGTCTGCTTTCCTGTGAGGTCGCCAGCTCTCTCTGCCTTCCTCTCTCTCAACAGATGAGTTTGCCTCTTTGCTAAAAATGACCGAGCATCCTCCCTGCTGCGGGCCATCTATCCATGCCCTGACCTCACATCTCTGTCTGTATCTATCCTGTCCTTGGTTCATCTGTCTTGAGTAGTCACAAGATTACTATTTGTTAGGTGCCTGTGGTACTCAGGCACTCAATGAGGCTGTGAAAAGGCTCAGAGATGATAGAAAGTCAGATATGTTGTTTTCAGTTTAGAGATGTGAGAGCTGAAATTTGGGGAGTTCACATGGTTTCCCCAGGACGCATCAGTTTGTAAGTTGTGATGCTGGAGTGTGAACCCCAGGTCGCCTCTTCCTGATCCTAGGGCCATTGCTACTCTTGACTGACGTTCTCTTTGCCCTCTGTGTACCTAGAGTTATCTCCCCCCCACCCCACCCCTGCCACTCTGCACCCCATTCCTCAATGTGTACCCTCTTCATTTCGACACCCCTCTTTCTAATGTTCTTTTTTGTATCAAGCTTGCATCCTGAGAACAACGTTCCCTTTGGCCAGCTGTTCTGACTATATCTGCCAAGCCTATCTGAATCCCCACCCATGTGGGATTCCCCTCCCCTTGGGTGTGTTTAAGGCAAGACAGCGTGAATTAAATCTGGTTCTGCCATTTGCAGATGGCATGACCTTGAACATTTGACTAAACTTCACTAAGTCTGTCCGCATCTGTAAAATGGGATAATAGCAACCACAGAGGCTTGACTTGAGAATCAAATGAGCTCACTACCATGTTGTACGTGAGCGTGTTTAGCACCTAACAGACTGAGAGCTGTAGCTTTTGGTCTTCTCACTGTCACTATAAAATAGTATTTTCCACCCTATCACTCAGTCCCAAGCCCCAGATTTGCCCTGCTCGGTTTTCTAGGGCGTTTTCGTGCTTTGTCTCCATCCAGCTGTCCGATCTATGTCCAGCTTGTTTCTCACTCCCTGACATGCCTCCTCTCTGGTTAGCCCTCAGTTTTGTTTTTCTTCAGCTTATCTTACCCACACTTGGTGCCTATCAGTTTGATCATTCTCCCCTCCTTCACTTCAAATCCCATGCGTTGGTCAGGCCTCAGCTCCGGCAGAAGAGTCTCCCGTGACTGAATCCTTCCGTCTGGATCTCTTCCTTTTTGAACTTCCTTTGAACGTAGAGTTGCAGAGCCATGAACTGTGGCAACGGAAGGTGCCATGTTCTACTCCCCACTTGGCCAGGTTAAGTAGCTCTGGTTATCTAGCCTGTTTGTGGCAATGTCAGATACTGCCTTCCCTGTATTATATAAATCTTCTCTGAATCATATACACTTTCCTGTGTTATTCACCATTCAGTCAACAAGAGTCTGAGTGCTTATTCTATAATAGGCTCTGAATTAAAGAAGGACAGATGGTGGAGATTGGTTTTATGCACTTGTACTTGAGAGTGCGTGCTTGTTTAGGAACCTTGCTTGCCTTAACCTAATTCTGGCCCTGGTGAAGGACTTCCCTTGTTCTAGGAACTCACAGTTGGAGTGCGGGGTGGCGGGTAGACTGCTACTCTTAAGAAAAGGGCAGGCTCATGGCCATAGTAGAGATTTCAACAGCATAGAAGAAGTAGCAATTAATTTAGGGGATGTTAGGCAAGCTTCACAATGGGAGAGACTTTTGAGTTGGGTTTCGAAGGATGAACAGGAGTTCGCTAGCAAGGAGAACACATTTTAGTCAGAATGAAGAGCGTAGGAAAAACAAAGGAAGTTGAACATGCGTGTCCTGTGTGGTATGTAAGTTTGTGGTACTGCCTGGGCGTGTCTGGGATGCGTTGTCCTTAGGGCACTGGAGAAGAGGCAGTAAGGGAGGGAAGTAACAGAAGTTCAGATTTTTTTTTTTTTTTTTTTTTTTTGACTAAAAGGTCCATGCTCTTATTCTTACCCTCATTCTACTTCTGTATAAAATGTCTGAGTAGGGGCCTGGGTGGCTCAGTTGGTTGATTGTCCGACTTCGGCTAAGGTCACGATCTCACGTTTGTGAGTTCGAGCCCCGTGTCGGGCTCACTGCTGTCAGTGCAGAGCCTGCTTTGGATCCTCTGTCCCTCCCCCCCCCGCCCCTCCCCCATTTGCACACCCGCGTATGCTCCCCCTCTCTCTCAAAAATAAATAAAAAAATTAAAAAAATAAAATGAGTAGAGTTCATCCTAAAGCATTAAAAAAATTTTTTTTTAATGTTTATTTATTTTTAAGAGAGAGAGAGAGAGAGAGTGCAAATGGGGGAGGGACTGAGACGAGGGGGAGACACAGAATCGGAAGCAGGCTCCAGGCTCTGAGCTGTCAGCGCAGAGCCCGATGCGGGGCTTGAACCCACGAAGCACAGGATTATGACCTGGGCCAAAGTCGGATGCCCAACCGACTGAGCCACCCAGGTCGCCGCCCCTCCCCCAACCCCCGCCTTTTCTTTTCTAACCCTGTGCTTGCTGTGTGATGTACATTGTGAATGGAAAGGTTGATAGGGTCATGAGGTTTAGTGGCACATCATCTGGAAATTTCTGGATGAAGCCCAGTGCTCTGCTGGTCTTGATTTCTTGGCCTTGACGATGATTTCTGAATTAATAAGATTTTGTTGTCAGAAATTGATTCTTGCTGATCTTGGCAGGAGAAGAATCCATTGCGAGGATTTGGGGTGGCTTCTAAAAGCTGCCAGAGGTTCAGAGCACTAGAATCGGAAGCAACAGAGCTGGAAGAAAGCCCCAAAATGCACCAAAGAAGGGGGCTGGTGTAGGCACTGCTGCTCCCACCGGGGGGGTACAGATACGCAGCTTTCACCACTGCTGCTGGACATGGGGTGTGGTTGTCATCAGAACTGTTGGCAACAAAGCTTCCCCAAACTGGATGGAGGGGCCACTACCATCGTCAAGTGCCGGAATGGATCGCGTGTTGTCCCTGCCTGATGACATCACGAGGGACTGATTCCAAGTCTGCAGTGATTGCCCTGGGCTTTTGCTCTAGTGCAGAGGATGCTGGGAAAATGAGTAACCTGCACTTCTAGCTTCTATATTGGGTGGCTGGCTTTGCCTCGTGAGGTGGAGGACTGCAAACATAGGCAGGGGGCTCAGATGCCAAATGCGTGACAGATGCCTGCCGCGATCTCTAAGCTGGCCATTGAATGCAGGCCCCCGACTTTCTTTAGCTGGAGCTTTATGGGAAATCCAAAGGGCACTGACATCAGGAAAAGATTTTACCAACCCCCTGTGACAGAGGAAGGAAACTCGACTCGGGGGAAGTTAGCAGCGGAGAGAAAACTCTCCAGTCTTAGATTACTTACTGACCTCAAAAGCAAAAAAGGGCTGGCTCAGCCCTAGCGAGGTCTGCCAATGAGCTAATTCTAGTTCACGTAACAAAAGTGACGTTTTGAATGTGAATGGCACTGCCTTGATTTGTGCACAATTTTCAGAAATCATAGATCAAATCATGGATCAAAATTTGTTTTAATCCTTTCTAAAGGCTTGATGTAGTAGACCAAGGACTCTTCTTTCACAGGGAAAATTGTTGCATGTTTCAATGAAGTAACTTGTTTGGGGGGCTGTCTTACTACCTGGTGGGAGAGGCTGGAACCTGATGTTCCCATTTCTCTTTAGTATTTTCCCCGTACTACAGGCATTTCCTTATAAGAATCCCCCTTTCTCTGGGTAACAAGTGAATTGTCTGTAAATGCCCGAGGCCCATGAAGAGTATGAAGAGAACTCTTGCTTTTGTGTCTTAACGATCGGGTTGGTAGGACATAAACGGTAGCTTTGTTTCTCAGGGGTGGCGATTCGGAGGAGGGACACGGTGCACATCTGTGCTCCGGCTTGAAAACTTGAAAATGCAAACCTCAGGAAGGTCTCTCTTCCCTATTTTGCGAGATTTATGCTGTCAACATCAGTTTCAAATGCATCCATCTGAGATTTGGTTCACGTGTGTTCAGTCCACCACACGACATGTGTCACGTTGCATAAGAAATCAGAGAGGTGCCTACGTACGTAAGGAGTTCAGGGTTTCAGCGAGAGAAAAAAGGTTGTTTATTTTTTTCCCCTGCAACAAAGGTATTTTGGTATGTAACGTGTTGTCTTAACAGCTGCTGTCTCCTTTAGTGTTAGCTAAGTGTTCGTTGCTTTACTCTCTTCTGGCGATTAACGGAACCTGGGGGAGGGGAGGGTGGATCCATCACTTTGTCTAAGAATATCAAGTTTATATAATCGAGCCGGAAGTGGACGGTTGACTGTTCGGCGGCAAAGCTCCAGCATTCTCCTAGAGAATGAAAACCCAGTACAGGGATACAGCTTGGATTTACATTAGTCAACAAGTTTTCTGAGTGACGCACGGGGAGCCTCGACTGTACTAAGTGCTTGGAGATTGAATTGCTGGGTGAAGGAAGGATCGTGTGACGAGGGCTAAATTAGCGGTGGCCGGATTGGCTGGGCCAAGTTACTCTCTCTGTACCTCAGTGTCTCCACCGGCGTCTGAAGGGAGCTGCTAGGTGCCAGGCCCCCTCCTGCGTGTTAGCGTAGCACTCCTTCACTGCTAACCTTTTAGGTGGTTGTTCTTTCTCTTTGGCAGGTGAGGAAACGAAAGCTCGGGGGAGGTTGAGTGATTTTCTCTGAGGTCCTGGAGCCAGTGAATAGCAGGCTTAGATCCCCTCGAGAGCCACTCAGCTCGCTGGTCTTCTCTCATCCACTGCCTTTCGGGCAGCGTTTCAGGTCTTCCCACCTTAGTGTCTCCTCTGCCCTTTTACGGTGGCTTTGTTTTGAGCTTATTGGGGGAACGGGTGCTTGAAAACCCAGTTGAAAACACACTTCACTGACTCGGCATTCCCTGAAGTCGTCCGTTGAGTTGGATAACTTCGGCAGATTGGGTACTTGTAGTAGATTTATATAACTACACGTTGTATGGTCATCTTCCTGTCCTACGTGCGGAGGGGTCCGAAGCGAAGGTAGGCTTGGGAGATGGAATTTGAAAATGGCCCAGAAGGAAGTTTAGTAAACAGGTAGGGGTTGGAGGGGGAGGACATGAAGGAAGGAGGGACTGGAGAGGCGTTCGGAGGGGTGAGCCTTAGCCGAGCAGGGGCATCGGTGAATAAAGGCGTAGCAGGAGAGAGCAGGAGGCCAGGGTCCCGTATCCCTAGCACAGGCCCAGGCCAGGAGGGGTGCAAGAGGCTGGCCGAGTCCAGGGAAAGGCAGACCAGCCAGACTGTTTGAGGTCAGTTGGCAGACAGGACTCTTTCAACCCGAAATTGAGAGACGGCGTGTGGAACACAGCGGAAGGTCTCTTAGCGTAGGGATGTAGGGATGAAGAGAGGTAACTCTGTGAGCCTAGGGCCGAAACTGGGAGGCATCTTTAAATGCCTGTTCCATCAGTAAGCCCTGACAAACTCACCTAAATGTTGTTGCCTGCACCTCTAATTTGTCCTGCCGTTTCTGATGTCTTTTTTAAGTTTATTTGTTTATTTTTTACGGAGGGTGGTGAAGGGACAGAGAGAGAGGAGGAGAGAATCCCAGGCAGGCTCTACACTGTCAGCACAGAGCCCGATGTGGGGCTCTGTCCCACGAATCTCGAGAACATAACCCGAGCTGAAACCAAAAGTCAGACACTTAACCGACTGAGCTGCCCAGGTGCCCTGCTGTGTCCGATTTCTATCCCAGGGCTCCTGACCCCACTGTAAAATCTAGCAAAGACCCACCTATCTAGCTCTGTAGGGAAGTGTTCTAGAGCATTTTTTTTTCTTTTTAACTTTAGTCCTCTGAGCACTGAGGTCTTAACCCTGTTTTCCATGAGACTCTGTCCCCAAAGGCACTGTCTTTTATTCTTTTCATTTAAATGTAGTCTGAGGGGCACCTGGGTGGCTCAGTCAGCAGAGTGCCCGACTTGGGCTCAGGTCATGATCTCGCGGTTCGTGAGATCGAGCCCCGAATCGGGGCTCCCTGCTGTCAGGGCAGAGCCCGCTTCAGATCTTCTGTCTCCCTCTCTCTCTGCCCCTCCCCTGCTCACGTTCTCTTTCTCAAAAATGAATAAGCACGTATTAAGAACAATATAGGGGCACCTGGGTGGCTCAGTTGGTTAAGCCTCCGACTTCAGCTCAGGTCATGATCTCGCGGTTCGTGAGTTCGAGCCCCACGTCGGGCTCTGTGCTGACAGCTCAGAGCCTGGAGCCTGCTTTGGATTCTAGTCTCCCTCTCTTGCTGCTCCTTCCCCACTCGTGATCTGTCTCTCTCTGTCTCTCAAAAATTAATAAACATTAAAAAAACTTAAAAAAAACAACAACGTAGGCTGATAAGCACGACCGTGTGCTGCTCTGCGGTGCACGGAGCCCACGAGAAGTTGCTAAGGTGCAGGGCTTTTCTGTTCCCAGCCGTGGTGGGTGACTCCCGGGCCTCCCCATGGCTGCCCCGGGGCCTCACAGCCACCAGCGTCATAGTCCTGGCCACGCTCCCAACGGCAGCCATCGCTGGTCAAGGCTCTTTTCATTCATCGTTGTATTTTTCTTCTGTTCTGTCTTCAGCCACATCTTTGCTCCTGGCCCCTGCGGTTTACTTCTTTAGCTGTCCCCAGGTAACGAGAAAACTCCTTCCTTCTGGTCAGTGAGCAGACTGTTCACAGGCCGGATGTCCTCTTGGCGCTTTGTCTCCTCTTGGCTCTTTTCAGCCTTGCTCAGAGGGTTTGTTTTCGTTGCTGGCGCTTCCTGTCCTTCCTCGCCTCTGGTTCCTTCTGTCATTGGGGTTTGTGGCATTTCCACATGGGGAAGCTGCTGAGAGGAAGCGTCCCTAGGCAACCGAGGTGTTGGTCTGTGTGGCGGGGCTGGCCGGGTGTCGCTGCTGCAGGTGATGGGCAGGGGCCGGAACTCCCAGCATACAGGCTTTGATGGGGACATTTGTTGCCAATCCTTTGATGACGGTGGAGGGACGTTGCAAAGGAGCCTGTTTTTCTCCTTCTCTTCATATGATCAGGAACATGGATTTTGGAGCCTGGCCGCCTGAGTTCAAATCCTGGTTCTGCCCCTTCTTAGCTGGGTAGCCTAGGCAGATTACTTAACATCTTTGTTTCTTAATCTGTAAAATGGGGACAATACTTGTATCAAGGATGTAGGGATGATGTGAGGATTCTATGTTACACAATATGTATCATACATAATCTAACATAATATTAAACTTTGCAATATATAATGTATTTTATATATTGTAATGTATAACATATATAACAATACTATATATAATAATGTTATATTACACATATACCACAGTATTATATTTGTGTATCTTGTATTATTATATATGTGTTACATATTATTATAATATATAGCATACTCACTCGCATTTGTTATATATAACAAGCTACCTTTATATAATAACGTATACCCTAACACATATTAAAACTTCATATGTAATATGAATATAATATAATACAATTTCATATATAATAATGTTATATAATGACATATACCCTAACATATATATATATATAACTTCATATGTATAATATATAGTACATAAACTATACATATATAATAGTATATGTAAAGCCTTTAAAACAGAGCTGTTATATCCAGCAAGCAGGTGCTATATAAGAGGTTGCATTATTACTCTTTGTTTTTATGGAGTTTTTTTTTTTTTGGAGGGAGGCGTACAAAAACAAAAATGTTTTTGACTTAAAAGCAAAGCTGGTTATTATTCCTCAAACTCCTCTGAGTGGTTGTTTATCATTTCTATCCTTATTTTAAGGATGCAGTATTTCTCAAGCAGTAGGCACCGCGTGAGTGTGTAAAGCTTGACTTAAATCCCAAGCACAGTGAGCACCAGTGGGACTCCTAGTCTGAGGCAGTTGGGAGTAATAGAGTATTTTTTCCTTGGGATGTCTTTCTTTTACGATCTCTATTTGATGGGAAAGTTGAGCTAGGAAGTGAGGCCAGTTTTTAGTCTATCCAAAAACACATTTTGTGAGCGTCTTATGTGCCAGAAAAATATAAATAAGTAAGACCGTACCCTCGGAAGAGTTACAGTCTAGACGGTTTAGTTTTGTAAACACACACACACACACACACACACACACACACACACACCACACAAATATCGTAGGAATGCTATGATAGGAAATCTCTTTGGTCCTCGTGGACACAAAAGCAAGAAAGTTCTATTTAACTTTCTGAGTGAAATGGGATGCGAAGGGTGAACTTTGAAAATGTTTATGGAAGAGATTTTATTTGAGCCGAATCTAGAGCATCGAGTACGTTTGCCTGAGTCACGTAGAAAGGAAGCATATTCTAGACAGAGAAAACCCCATGAGTAAGGGCACAGAACCTCAAAGCATCCTGGTGGTCTGAGAACCGCAAGCCTTTGTCATATCTGAAATGAAGTCTGAGTGAAGGAGAACAGTGAGAATCAACAACAGTGAACGGTCCGGGGGTATCAGCGGCCTACTGGAGCTGCCTCGTGTCTGGTTCATGAGAGCCATTTATTAAATGGCCCGTCATTTTGCAGGCTGGTTGTTAAACTGGTGGTACCTTGCAGTGGATAGTGGTGGAGACATTTACATCATAGAAGTCAGCATATACCACGTATCAGGGCTTCCCCTGCAGAGAGCTCCCTTGCCAGGCTCTACCGATTGAGATGCCCTTGTCTGCCACTCGGAGAGTTATTCTTTAGGGTCCCTCAGTGTAGGTGATGGGGAGGGAGGGCAGGATGGCTGGCAGGGAGGCAACGTGGTCAGATCTGTAATTTCAGATGATCACTCTGTGTCTTTGGTCCTGTCCCTCAGGAAGCAGACCCAGAGAGGGAGCGTTGCGCACAGGAGGTTTACTGGGGAGTGTCCTTGCCACTCGCGTTTGAAGGCAAGCAGAAGAAACGGGACTGGGCAGAAGGAACGGTTGAATAATGAAGCAGCTGTAAGGCCCATCCCACAGGGATGCTTTGGAGCTGGAATGGCCCATCGGAATGAACCACGGGAGTGGGGGGTTGTCAGGATAGAGGCTGTCCCTGTGGAGGGGAACATAACCGTGGTGCGGCGGCTCTGTGCATCTTACAGCACTTGGCGGAGAACGTCCAGCGGGTAGGGGAGGGCGTGCCTCGTGCTTGAAGTTGATTCGGTGGCAGTCTGGAGGGTACAGGTATGAGCTCTGGGGGAGGTGGGTGGCAAGAAGAGCAACTGGGAGAGTATGGCAGCAGTCCAGGTTAAAGACGATGAAGGCATAAACTAAGGAAGCAGCGATAGAGATGGGATGAAGAGTGGGAAGGTGGGGTCTATGGGGCCAGTTCCCCTCATGTTGTGGTTCTCAACTGAGACCCTGGGGCTACCCCCCAGGGTACCTTCGACAGTGCCCGGAAACATTTTTGGTTGTCATAACGGGGAGGCATTGTGTGTCTGTGAGTATGCCACTGGCCTCTAGTGGGTAGAGGTCAGAGATTCTCCAAGCATGTACAATGCACAGGGTAGCCTCCCAAACAAGGAATTACCAGCTCCCACATGTCAGCAGTGTCGAGGTTGATCTGATCTTAAGAAGAAAGGAATGATATTTGGAGTAAGGGAAAGGACATGGGAGAGGTCTTGTTTTTCTGCCCCTTCCCTGGGTGTCTGGGTGTTGAGTCCACAATTCAGTACCCAGTTGCTCAAGTGAAGACGGTATTTTACTGACAGTACTTTACGGACAGAAGAACCTTGATCTTACCAGCAAATGCACTAAAGCCCTGCTTGTCTCTGATGGAAATTTTAATTCTAGGTAGCAATAGATTCTCATGTCTTTCCTATCTCCCTTCTTTCCCAAAGATGCAAGTAAATTAGAGCTTCATTCTGTATTGAAAAATACAGAGGTACAAGCAAGCAAATAATAAGAATCACCTCTGGTGTTTGCTACCATAGTAAAAGGTTTGCAAAGAGACGGCAGAACTATGGGGGTACTATGAAAACGCATTGCTTAGGTTCTAGCCGAGTAGTAAAGCGAAAGAAGAACATTCGATTGAATTAGGCAAAAACCAGAAGTTGATTAGGGAGGTTGTGGAGAAGCACTATGTAAAATATATTTGTTTGCCTCTTCACATGAGCATGCTGGGGAGAGCTTTGGTGTTTTTTGTTTTGTTTTGGTTTTGGTTTTGTTTTGTTTTGTTTCTTGGCTGAAGGTTGGTTAGTGCACAGAGCGGCCGTCAGCCTGGTGCTCTGAGACATCCTAGCGAGAGCTGAAGACAGGGCTCCAAGCTGGTGGGATGGAACAGAGGGACTCTGGGACGCACTGCAGGGGCCCTTCGATGGGGTGGAGCAGCCAGAGCCGCGGCACAGGCAGGAGCGCAAGGGCAGAGCTCTGGCACCGGCATTAGCGGGAGAAGCACAGATATATGTATGCCTGGTTCTAGGCTAGAGCAGCGGTTGAAAACTTTTTCTGTAAAGCGGCAGATATTGGGTTTTATGGACCAGATGGTCTCTTGCACCTCTGCTGTAGGGTGAAAGCAGGCAGACAATATGGAAATCAGTGAGTGTGCTGTATCCACTAAAATGTTATGTCCTGAAACAGGTGGCAGGCCAAATTTGGCCAATGGCCAGCAATTTGCGGACTCTGGACTACCGTCTTGAGGAGCACTTAAAAAAAAAAAAAGATTTCTGTTTAAGGAAGGTGTGGATATGGAGGAATAATAGGTACAACTAACATGTATGACTAAGGGGCCAAGCACTTGTATTGTCTTTCCTTTAAAAGTTTTTTTAATGTTTATTTATTTTTGGGAGAGAGAGAGACAGAACGTGAGCAGGGGAGGGGCAGAGAGAGAGGGAGACCCAGAATCCGAAGCAGGCTCCAGGCTCTGAGCTGTGATCACGGAGCCCGACACAGGGCTTGAACCCATGAACCATGCGATCATGACCTGAGCCAAAGTCAGACGCTTGACCAACTGAACCATCCAGGCACACTTAATTTCCTTCCTTAATTTTGGTCTCTTACTCTTGGCCATCCCTCTCCTTTCTTTAAATAATTATACACACACACACACACACACACACACACACACACACACACACGTGTGTGTGTGTGTTTATATATAATTTTTATATTTAATAATTCAGTATAAAAACATACCTTATGGTGTGCCTGGGTGGCTCAGTCCACTGAGTGTCTGACTTTGGCTCAGGTCATGATCTCACAGTTCAGTTCGTAAGTTCAGGCTTGCTTTGCGCTCACTGCTGTCAGTGTGGAGCCTGCTTTGGATCCTCTGTCCCCCCCTCTCTCTTCTGCCCCTTGCCCTCATGCACACGCACGCCTCCTTTCTCTCTCTCTCAAAAATAAATAAAAAACCAAAAAGAAATTAAAAAAAACATTTAAAAAACCCGTAATTTCTAAGAATCGATTATATAATAATTTGATTTATAATAATTGATTTTCTGGGTTGTTTTTTTTTTTTTGGAAGTGTTAAACAGTGGGAGGAAGCCACTCTCCTCTCCTCTCTTAACTCTTCGTAAATGCAGTTTAGTTATTTTTTTTCTCTTGGGTGTAGCTCTTTAATTACATTTTCTTCTATTTACCATTGACCTTCGGTCAGTGGTTCTCGACCTTGGCTGTATATTAGAATCACCTGGGGAATTTTTAGACATCGCCGTGCCCAGGCTGCGCTTGGAATAATTCATCAGAACTTCAGGGAGAGGGCCAGGCATCATTATATTTTAAGTCTCCCCAGGGACTCCAATGTACAGCCAAGGTTAAGAACCACTGCCTTGGATTTAGAGGGGAAAAAAGTTGTCCTCCCCACTTGCTTTAGATGCAGAGGGCCATTCAACCTGTGTAGGGCTAACCGTGTACATGGCCTCTAGGTCTTAACTATGAGAATCGGATTCTTCAGATCCTAAGGGTTGTATTCGGACAAACTTACTAGCGACACAGTAGAAACTCTTTGTTATGGTTTGATACCGGCACTAAAAAAATGTCAGGAAGCTGTTGTGACTTGGCGGGTGTCTGTATTTCTAGCCAGAAGCACTTTCTCCATCAACGTGTAGTGACAGCTTTTGAACACGGTGAAAGCTTCCAAGTTCCAGTGATTAAGTCATTATCCGTCCGCCAAAGCCAGTCTTACCAGAGGAAATTTTCAGGACAGATGTTCTGACTGTGTCCGGAGGGAATAACTTTCTCACATCGTAATGGGTGCATACATAGTTGACGGTATTTCTAAAAAAGACCCTGGTGGCTGAAATGAGAGGTGATTTTTGTTTAATGTAGGGAGACATAGGGCAATTCAAGAGGTAAATTCGAAGAACTTTTATAAACATTTGTCAAAATTGGGGCGCCTGGGTGGCTCAGTCGGTTAAGCATCCGACTTCGGCTCAGGTCATGGTCTCGCGGCCCATGAGTTCGAGCCCCACGTCGGGCTCTGTGCTGACAGCTCAGAGCCTGGAGTCTGTTTCAAATTCTGTGTCTCCCTCTCTCTCTGGCCCTCCCCTGCTCATGCTCTGTCTCTCTCTGTCTCAATAATAAATAAAAGTTAAAAAAAAATTTAAAAAAAATAAAATAAAATAAACATTTGTCAAAATTAATTTGAAAATATAGATATGGGGATAATCCTATTTTGTGACATTTTTGAGGGATCCAACAGCATTTTTTTTTTTTTTTTACAACAGTCGTATTTTCGTTTTCCTTTTACATTTTACAAATGGAAGATTCTAACCTTGTGACCCTGGAGTTGCTCAAGCATTTCATATTCAAGGCTGGATTTCAAAGATTCAGTGCTTTCTTTTCCTAAGCAAGAGTTAGAGAATCACGGTATTTGGCGGCGGGGGGGGGGAGGGGGGAACAGCCTACCATGTTCCAAGGAGTTTTCCAGCTCGGAGCAAAGTGTCTAATGACTACTGCAGCTTCTCAGTTTCCATTATGCTAGAGACGTGAGAGTTGGCTTCATTTATTGAGAGGTGATGGAAAGAGAATAGGATTCTGTCTGCTGTAAGTCACTGAATACCCAACAGAAGTGGTGGCAACAATTGGGGTTTATTGCCCCCCCCCCCCCCATGAAGATATTGGATGGAAATATACCATTCAGGGTTGGGCGATTCAGAGCTCTCTGGCTTTGGAAGGTACCCCCTTAATTCCTGAATCCTTTGACTTTTCCTTTCTGGTACAGCATGGCCACAGTAGCCCTAAATACCATGATGTAACATGACAACATCAAAAGGCAGGAAGAGAAGGGGGCATTTCTCCCCTGGGTCTTGTTATTATTTCAACCAGGAAGGAAAAGCTTTCCAGTAGCTCCCAGTAGACTTCCTCTTAGATTTCAAACCTGAAGTCAGAAGCTGTTGCTCGGTCACCGTCAAACCCATCTTGGCAAGAGGGGTTGCCGTGCTTAGCATAGACTGGGGGTCTGCCAACTTTTTCTGTAAAGAGTCTGATTGTGAGTGTTTGAGGCTCTGTGGGCCACACGGGGTCTCTGTTCCATGTTGTTTTGTTCTGAACCCTGTGCAAATGCAAAGACTCTTTAGGTCTAGGGAACGTTGGCCCGGCCGTGGCTCCTGGCATAAGCCAATCAATTGCGTTTCATCTCCTGATGAAATATCTAATTTCTAAAATTATCACAATGATTATTAAGTGAGATGGAGCTGAATAAAGCAACTAGTGGGGTCCTGGGCACATCACAGGCCCTCAACAAGTAGGGCTAGTTATTTTAGTGTTCCTGTATCATCGCTGGGGAGTTCTACCGTCTCACCTCCTCTTGAGTATATGCTGGGAACCCTGATTAAATTGTACTACAACATTATTTCGTGGTTTTCAATTGGTTCAGGTTTCCTCTAGTGTGAGGAAGCATGACCTCTAAATTCTCTCTCTCGTCCATTTATATACATTTCGAAGTAATTTGGCAACGGGCAACTTGGTGAAGCAAAACTGGGATGTGGCTTCTCAGGACTTCAGTAGAATTCGAATAGGCGTGGGGTTATTCTCACTGTGGTAGTCGGGTTATACTAGGTAACAATCCCCCGATCTCAGTGGCTTAACGCAGGAAAAATGTGATTCTTTGCTCATACTACATGTCTCTAGTGAATTGAGGGGGAACCTTACTCCACTTGGCGGTGTAGGGACCCAGCCTAACGGGGGCTCCACCATCGAGGAGTCGGACCGTCCGGAACACGTGGCCTCTCGTCTCCGAGGCAAGGGAAGGAGGGAGACTGGAGAATTGGCTCTTGAGCTTCCTGCAACCGCATCCTCAAAGTGACATATTGAACTGATCCCATGGGTCAACCCACCCGGAAGGAAGTCTGGGAAATATAAGGGGAGTGAATGTTGGTTGAGTGTTATTATTCCTTCCATAGCCCCACCGCTTTATCCGTATTCTTCCAAGAAAGAGGATCGATCAGGTTGTCCCATGATAACAACAGCAGTGGCTGGTGTTTTACCTTCTATCTCATTTTAAACTCCATTCGCCCCTCCCCCCTTTTAAACATCTTTAGATTACATATTTCTCTTTTCCCATACCTTTTCCTTTCCTTACACAGTTTAGAATCTTGTCAATAGTTTCTAAAAGCTAGAGTGAATAAATCGGACAATGATAGATGTGCAAAGGTGTACTGGAATTACCGCAATAGAAAAATTTGGTAGGTTTTATCGTTGCGATGTCAAAAGGACTTGCTTCTGCCCTTTGGATTCACCTCTCACCCAGTGAGTCTCGACTGAGAATGCTGTTGCTTCCCAGAGGACATCAGACAATGTCTAAGGATGTTTTTTTTTGGTTGTCACAGTGGGGGGGGGGGGTTGCTACAAGGATCTAGTGGGTAGAAGTCAGGTATGCTACCAAACACTATCCAAAGCACAGGACAACCGTTTACTGTAGAAGATTACCAGGCCTCCCTGTCAATAATGCTGAGATGGAAAATGTTCTCCCTTTCTCTTATTAATGATTTCTTTGAGTCCTCATATTCTTGGGTAGTCTTCTCATATTTACATGACTCTGACTTATTTCAATTTTTTGTGGAATATATCCAGGTAAAAATGTAGCCTCCAAAAGTGTAGGTAGCTAATTGATTGTTTAACAGATTTTGTAGTTATTAGGTAGGCTTTTTCAGGGATCAAGTAGAATCTGTGAAATGTAATTTTTACCTGTTTTTCTTTTGCCCTTCTCGAACTTTACACATCCATGGAGTTCTAGAAGACTTCACATTGATTATACAAGTTGCCACTGTCGAAGTTTAATCTTAAAATTTCTTTTAAAGTTTATTTACTTATTTTGAAAGAGAGAGAGAGACACAGAGTGTGCATGCACGTGCTTGTGAGCGGGGGAGGGACAGAGAGAGAGAGAGAGAGAGAGAGAGAGAATCCCCAGCAGGCTCTGTGCTGTCAGTGCAGAGCCCAATGCAGGGCTCGATCCCACAAACTGTGTGATCATGACCTGAGCTGAAATCAAGAGTCACACGCTTAACTGACTGAACCACCCAGGTGCCCCTAGTTTTAAATTGTTAAAAATTAACTGTGTCTTATACAAATATATAGTGAGCATTAATCTTTTTATGATTTGTTAATGAGGATAGCAAAGCTGGTTCAGGGAAGCAATCAAGAGGCTGAGGATTTATAGACACTGAAGCAAGAACGTGGGTCTAGGGGTGCTACTTTACGTACAAACCTGGTTAGTATGCTTCAGGGCTATTGACAAATCATTGGAATTATTTTTGGTACTAGACAGAAATCATCTGTGTCTATAAAACAGGTACAAATGAAAATAGCAGGTCAAACAACTAAGGCTCTGGAACAGTGGTTCCCACATGGAAGCATGCATTAGAATCACCTAGAGGGGCTATTGAAACCATTGCTGGCCCCAGCCTCAGTTTCTCATTCTGCGATAGTCTGTGATGCGGAAATCCTGGAGTGTCTAACAAGGGTCTCAGATGATGCTTCTGATTCGGATTCGATACTGGCGATTCGGAGAACATACTTTTGAGAGCCAGTGTTCTAATATGTCATTGAAAGGCATACTGATGACCTTCCGCCTTATTTTAAGTTTTAGATGTTTTTTCTTAACACCCATACAAGAAATTCCCTAATTGAGAAATGAGAGAGAGAGAGAGAGAGAGACAGAGAGAGTGAAAAGAAGGAAGGTAGCTAGGATAAGCTGTCCAGGAATGACACAGTAACTCACAGATCTCAGTGACTTAACACAAAGTGTTGCTTTCATTCATTTTATGTCATGTCAAGTTGGATGAAGCTTAGACTACACATCCTTACACAGTACCATCCAGAACACATGGGTTTTGAAGGTGTCTATGGCAGATGGGTGAGCCAAAGATTCTAACATGGGCTTTTCACTAACTCCTAGACCAGAGTGGCACCTTTCATTTCTAGACACATCCCATTGGCCGGAACTAACTGTAAGGGAGGCTGGGAAATGTGGGAACACTCATGTATATTGAAGGAGGCTTTGATGTCTCTACCGAATGTTACGTAAGTACAAGAGTGTAGAAATGTGTACTTACCATTCAGAGAACCCAAAGCATCTTAATCGCAGTAATGTTATTCTTACTATATTTGGATGGGCATATTTCACACTTAAGATTTTAGATTTCTAGAAAAGCAGTTAAGGGGTAGTATCATCAAAAAAAAAATGATGAAGTTGAAACAGGGAAGATTTTAGTGTTTGAAGTTGCTGTTAGTGATAACAAATTCTATTTTGAGAAGAGTAGTAATTAACTGCATAGACAAACGTTTGGTGCCCCAAGTGAAATGTACGTAAAGAGAGAGAATCCTTATCTTACCGTGATGGTACACTCTTGGATCTTGGGATGCAGCAAGCTATGGGTTGGAGTTTGCAGAATGGGGTTCCCACTCTTGCCTTGCCTCAAATTCCCTGTTAAACCTTTGTGCTCACCAAGCCTTTACTAAGGATTACAATGTGGCATACTCCGGGTGAGATGAATTATGTGATTCTTAAAGGCTTTCCCTTTTCACTAGCTGTCAGTTAGCGTCATGGGTCACTTAGCTTCCTGATTCTCAGTTTACTTATCTGTAGAATGGGTATGACAGGAATACTATGAAAGTTGTATTTATACAATATATCTGAAAATTCCTACCCCTGGTTCCTTTGTTCTTCTTTGCCTTCTACCTGTTAACATGGGCCAGAAAAACTATTATTGAGATCGTTGTTAGTTATAGGATGACCAACCTACAGATTTACCTGGGACTGAGTGTAAAAACCAGGATCCTGGTTCCTGGGATCCTGGACTTCCAGTTTTAAAATCCAGAATGTCCAGGGCAAACCAGAATGAGTGGGTCGCCCTCTTTAGTGGACCTTCTTGGAACCTGCCTAGGCTTGGCTTGGGGGAATGCCTGTACATTAGCTCTCTTTATGGAGAACAATAGTTCCTTGGTTTTGAGATGTCTCTAATGTTCTTTTACAGAGAAGGAGCTTGGTTACGGATGGCCCAGGATTTATCTTGAGTTTTATTTTAGAGTAAGGCAACTTTATGTCTTAAAATTTTAAATCCTCGATTCTCAAAATTGGCTTGAATTCATTCTCTCCATTATAATAATCCGATCTTTAAACTCATAAAATGAGTTTGATCAGCTGAGTACTTACACATCTATGACTTTCCCAAGTTGGAGGTAGTAATTTGAGAGTGAGGAGTTGCTGTCAGTGTTTATAGCAATAATGCTTGGTTGGACCGATGGTTTTCTCAACGAGATTGTGAAGCCTCGAGTGGTATCTTCCCTGAACTATTTTTCCCCATGGTTCCTTACCACTAAATCCTGCCATTTCTTTTTCTTTTCCTTTTTTGTTTTAATGCTTCATTACTTTTGAAGGAGAGAGAGAGATAGAGCGAGCACGAGCAGGGGAGGGGCAGAGAGAGAGGGAGACACAGAATCCGAAGCAGGCTTCAGGCTCTGAACTGTCAGCACAGCGCCCGACGTGGGGCTCAGACTCAGGAGCCTCGAGATCATGACCTGAGCCAAAGTTGGATGCTTAAATGACTGAGCCACCCAGGTGCTCCTAAATCCTGCCATTTCTATCATAAATGGCTCCCCTGCCTGGCCTTGTCTCTTCATCTTGGCTCACTGCTTTGTTTTGGGTTCTCTTGTACCACCTGCCCCTATGTATTTTATTACCATTCTCTCCAAACACCTCTCCTACACTGCAGCTAAATATCTTCCTACAAAACATCTATCATCATTCTCCTGTTTGTTTGTTTTTTAAGTTTATGTATTTATTTTGAGAGAGACAGAGACAGCACAAATTGGGGAGGGGCAGAGAGAGAATCCCAAGCTTGCTCCGTGCTGCGGGCGCAGAGCCTGACGTGGGGCTCAAACCCACGAAGCCGTGAGATCATGACCTGAGTCTCAGCTAAGAGTTGGACGCTAAACTGACCGAACCACCCGGGTGCCCCATTCTCCTGCTTTAACGTGGCCCCTTCAACTTCCTTTTGGCCACCATGATAAAAACTAGCTTCTTAGCTTGGAAGCCCTGCTCGACCTGCTTTATGGGCCACACACACACAGAGCCCTTTCACAATCCACACTCTTGCACACGCTGCCCCCGTCCTTCTTTTACAACATCCTCCTTTTCCTTTCTGCATGCACCTGTTCTTTTGAACCCGGTTCTAGTGCTCTCTCTTCCTTGTGAGAGACCTTGGTACCTCCCTATAATGGTGGTTTCTTCTGTTGAAGGACACAGCTTGGGCATTTAGAGCATGAGGTTATGACTCCCTGATCGGTCTCTCATTACCTTTGTGCACCAACAACAAACACTGAAGGAAGAACTCCCACTGCTAAGCATGGTTGTAGTGTTTTCCCTGTCCCATCCAATGCCTATTGATGTGTTTATCATTTGTGTAGAGTGATATTTATCTGGAAATTCTCAATGTTTGGCTCACAGTGTGTGCTCTGCGTGAATGCTCGAATGAATGAGGGAGCCCGATTCATGCTCCTTTTCATAGGGGACTCTCTTTTTTTTAAAGTATATCCTTCACTGGGGTCTTGCTGTTTCAAGTTTGGTCCCTGGACCTGTGTACCAGCAGCCTGGCATCCTCAGGGAGCTCACTAGAAATGGCAGGGTCTTCGGGCTCACCCCAGACCTGCCGCGTCAGGGTCTGCATGCTACCACGTCCCCAGAAGATTGGTAGGGACATTAAAGCTTGACAGGTACTGCCCTGGGCTGGTCTCAACATTATGGTCCCGTGACTGTCTGTAACACATTCGCCCTTCAATGCATGGGCTTCTTCTGAAAAGATTAGAACTCCTTCCCTCCTTCCTTTCGCTCCTCAAATGCACCTTCATAGGATCCATCCTGGACCTGTTGAGTCAGAATCCCAGGCGGGTAGGGCCACTGCCTCTGAAACAAATACTCCAGGAGATTTATACCACCCTGAAGTCTGAGAACCACATCCCAGGGAATTGCTCAACTGTTTCGTTGTCTCTGATTTACCCCAAAACTTTGGACTTAGTGTTAACGTAATTAGTGTTATCTCCATTGAGGGCCCATGGCCCTTTCCAGTTTCCCTGTTGCCGTGGAGGGTGCTGTTCTCTCCCTGCACCCAGATTGCCCGGCTTGCATCCTGCTGTTGGAACAGCTCTTCACCTTGCACCGAGAAATGCACGGTGTCTCCGAGCTTCCTTTCCTAGCAGTTGCCCCACTTCTCTGCGTACGTCACTCCCTTCAGCTCAGGGTGTGGTGCCAGGGCTTGGTTTTCTCCACGTTGTCCCTGTGCCCGCTCAACTCTTACCGTTGCGGTCTGGCCTCTCTTCCCCGCCTGGGCACCAAAACTCTTCTCGCAAAAGTCACGAGGGACGTCTTTCTTTTCATGCTCACTGAGCTTTTTGAGCGCTCTGCAGAAAATCTCTTAGAGGTCGGCAACCTTGCGCAAACGCACGGCTTCCGGTTTTAACCTGCTTTGCTGGTGTGCAAGGTTGAGCAGGAGCGTCAGCTTCTAAGCCGGGGAGAAGTTGGACCTTACCCTCCCTTGACTTGCCAACCCTCGGGGTGGGAAAGTAGTCAGTCCCTGAAGGTTTTCTTCCTTAAAAACATGTTTTACAAATTCAAGGTTACTGCAAAGAGAAAGTTGTTTTTTTTTTTTTTTTTTTTTTTTTTAGCATTAAGCTAGTGATTTTAATTTCTACCTCATTAAATTACCAAACTTCTTCAGATAAATAATCGCTAATATTATTCTTATGTGGCTTACCAGTCTGTAGTTGCTTTGGACTACAATCTTCCCTTGTTTTGTAGAACACACCCATAATCAGAGTAGCTAAAGAAACTGTTATCTTCTCTTTGAGACCATACGAAGCAAATCTCTAAACGTTCAATAGAAGGGAAGTACTCAAAAGGAAGGAGAGTAAGAATGCACCACGTTGGATATCCTTCTAAAAAAAAACCACACACACACACACACACACACACACACACACCAAAACCTTTCTCACTCCTGTTCTCTCTCCTTTCCTTTCTCCCTCCCTCTTTCCCTTTCTTCTTTCCTTCTCTTTTTTACATATTGAGCAAACACATTCCAGGCAATACTTTAGGCTCTGGAGACAGAACAATGAAACAAATGTGGCCCCTTGCCTTCAAGATGCTAACGGTTTAGCGTGGGGCAGTCAAACAAAACAGTTTGTTCAACGTACAGGGAAGGTGAGGGTGCAGTTGCCGGAGAGGGAGCGAGAAAGACGGGGTAAGTGGGGAGCAGGCGGAGACTCATGATAGGAGGGACCTTCCTGGAGTTGAAGCTTGAGGGGCGAGCGGGTTCCCTTCAGCCGGAGCTGTTACAGCTTTGGGAGGGCGGACGCAGGGCTCTTTCAGGAGCTGCGGCCCCATGAGTGGGACCGGGAGGTCACCAGGCTCCTGGTGGGGGAGCAGGTGGGGGATGAGTCTGGATTTTAGCATGGGCAGCGGGCATCTGTGACAGCTAAGAGGACCATGGGTTGGGGAAGTGCAATCCTGAAAGATGGGACCTCACTGGCTGGATGCGTGTAAGGTCTGGCCAAGACGCGATAGCCTGGGGTTCCGCGTGGAGAAGTCCCTGGGGTCTTAGAAGCCTTGACAATACGACACAGGTGAGAGGCACAGGGAGAGCATGGGCCAAAGACAGAATCTCAGGTCAGGTGAGCCTTTGATGGGGACGGAAGAGGAAGAGCTGCTTAGAGAAGGAGGAGGAAGACCTTTGCGGTACGGTTTTAAAACGCACAGCACCCTTCCCAACTAGTTGTCAGAAAAGTCCTTTTCTGTTTTGTTTTTTTTAATTTTTTTTTTTTTTTTTTGAGAGACAGGGGCAGAGCCCAAGTGGGGGAGGGGCAGAGAGAGAGGGAGACGCAGAATCCAAAGCGGGCTCCGGGCTCCGAGCGGTCAGCACAGAGCCCGACGCGGGGGCTCGAACCCACGAACCGTGAGATCATGACCTGAGCCGAAGTTGGACGCTTAACTGACGGAGCCTCCCAGGCGCCCCTTTTTTAAAGTTTATTTATTTATTTTGAGGGAGAAGGGAGAGAGAGAATGAGAGAGTGAGAGAGAGAAAGAGAGAGTGAGAGACAGTAATTGAGGGAGGGGCAGAGAGAGAGAGGGAGAGAGAGAATACCAAGCAGACTCCATGCTGTCAGTGCAGAGTCAGACACGGGGCTCCAGCTCACGAACCACAAGATCACGACCTAGGCCGAAATCAAGAGTTGGATGCTTCACCAACTGAGCCCCCCAGGTGCCCAGAAAAGTCCTTTTTATGGTGATACCATTTGTGTGTTCCTGTCCCTTTGCCTCCTGGAGGAACTCAGAACAAATCTGCTCCCCTTCCAGCCCAACAGCTCTAGAAAGGATTGGGAGGGAGCTTTCTTGATTTCCTTCATCTTCTCCTCTGGGGGGTGTGATGCCCTCCCCTGTCCCCACTGGTCCCCTAAGTGACATGGCTTTGGATCCCTTAACTGCACTGCCACCCTGGCCGGCAGCACGTGGTCACAAGGACACAGAGAGAATGCGGGACATGCCTTCCTTGCCTTTCATTTCTTCCTCTCTCCACAGACCGCTCTTTCCTCCAATTTTTACAGCCGACTCTGCGTGAGCTGTTGGGTCAGTGAACCCGCGGGGTGGAAGGGACAGTTCTGGGATGGCTGAATAGTGTCGCTTTGTCTGGAGGCATGTTTTCCTGACTGTTGATGGCGCCTGACAGGGTCGTTTTTGTTCTGGGGAGAGCCGGTTTGGGAAAGCAGACTGCTGGGAAGGCTGCGGGGCTCCCCTACCCTCTGGGGCTCTCTCCAAAGCCCTCCCAGGGGCTGGAGACAGCATCCCGAAGTCCCCTCTGCCCAGCGGAGGTCATCCGAGGCCTCTGCGGCCTTGTCCCGGGTCTCACTCAGATAGTGAGGGGGAGAGAAACGGCCGCCAGGCTCACCAGCTTAGTAGTAGTCAGGAAGGAGCCCAGGCCGGCAAGATTGCATTTTAATCGGTGATCACACATGACAAAAAAAAAAAAAAAAAGGAAAAAAAAGAAAAAAAAAAAAGGAAACAAAGCAGCTGTGTACCTACCATTTTTCATAACTTTCCCTCCATGGTTGGCAGTCGCTTGCTTTTCTTTTGCAGGAAACACCATGTCAGTTTCAGTCGGAATTTATGTGGAGAGATTTTGAAAGGAGGCAGTTTGGAAAGGAAGGTGACATTAGTCAGGTTTTCAGTTCGCATTTGGGATGAATCACACCCATTTGGGATTGTGATGTGCAAACATAATGCTGGAACTTCCCTGTCTCAGGCCTTCCTGCGCTCTCTCTCTCTCTCTCTCTCTCTCTCGTGTGCGCTCCTGGGCACATCACAGAGTCCCTTACAGGCAGGCTTGGAGCATAGCAAGGGGAGCACTGACAAGAGAGGTGGAGAGAGATGGTGGGGGCCTCTGCCTCAGGGGGCAGGGAGCAGGTTAGCATCTCCTCCGTCGGGGCATGGACTCAGGTCGGCTGCTGGGGGTGGGGGGGCGGGTGGTGAGAACATTCCAGTGGTGAAGGGAGGCTTGGCCCGTCTCTATGGGTTCCAGAACATGCAGTTCTTCCGTAAAATGACAGAACACAGTGTGCCATTGAGTGCTGCTGGATTTGTATTGAGCCATCTACTTTTCCCCCTGAGGGTCAGGACAAAGGTGGTTTCTTCGAGTGAATTCTAGACCAGCAGTCTAAGGCCCATTAGGGTTGAGTCCTGTGTCTGCTCCATGTTCTTTGTATGGCCTTGGTTAAAGTCCTTAACCACTCTGCACTACAGTTTCGTCTTCTTTATGTCTGTATGCCATGAATATTTTTGCCCTGCTTACATGGCCCTGCATGACTGAGTCCTGGCCTGATTTCTGGGTCTGTCCGGAATGGTTGTTCTTTATGCAGGCTGGGCTTCCCCTTGCCCTGTCCTCGTGTCCTGCACACCTCCCCCCCTCTTTCGCTTGTGCTTCCTGCTTTCCTTCCCCTGGCTCTGAGTCTCTTCTTTTCTTTGTATTTGCCTTTAAGAAGTCCTGGTTATAAGAATTAGCTCAGGGGGTGCCCGGGTGGCTCAGCTGAACGTTTGACTCTTGATTTCGGCTCAGGTCATGATCTCACAGTTTCGAGGGGTTTGGAGCCCCTTGTCAGGCTCTGCGTTGGTAACATGGAGCCTGCTTGACACGGTCCCTCTCTCGCTGCCCCTCCCCTGCTCACACTCTGTCTTAAAATAAATAAATAAACTGGGGCACCTGGTGGCTCAGTTGGTTAAGTGTCCTACTTTGGCTCAGGTCATGATCTAATGGTTTGTGGGTTCGAGCCCCATTTGGGCTCTGTGCTGACAGCTCAGAGCCTGGAGCCTGCTTTGGATTCTAAGTCTCCCTCTCTCTCTGCCCCTCCTACACACACACACACACACACACATGCACACCACATTCTCTCTCTCTCTCTATCTCTCTATAAAATATAGGTAAACATTAAAAAATTAAAAAAAAGAAACAAAAAAAATTAGCTCAGATGATATCTCGTGGCTAGGGTTTTCTCAAAGCCATATATATGTGTGCGTGTGTGTGTGTGTGTGTGTGTGTGTGTATGTATATATGTGTGTATATATATACATACATATATATATATGTATGTATATATATGTGTGTGTATATATATATACATACATACATACATATATATATATATATATATATACACACACACACACATATACATACATATATATATATATTCAGGAATATATGCGGAACAACATACAGATGCAGTTATAAGCTGTCTGGGATTCCCTTTAAAGAAGTAGGGTGGGGGTATAGATGAAGCAAGACTGGCCAAGAATTGCTAATTGTTTAAGAAGGGTGATGGGTGCATAGGGATTCATTATATTGTTCTCTTTTGTATACGTTTAAAATTTCTTATAATGAAAGGCAAAAAAGAAAGTTTTCTTAATTACCCATACGAGAGGTGATCTCTCCCACACATGTTCGAAGCTTCCTCGTGGCAGCTCCTTCTGACATCTGCTTCCTGTTATGGTGGTTGATGGGCTAGTATAGCTCAGTAGTTAGAGACCATGCATCCTGATTTGCCCAGGGCAGCCTTGGAATATTCCTTTGTCCCGCATTCCATCTGGATTAGCATTTATCCCAGTATTAATTAACTAATTAATTAATTAATTAGTTTAAACAAAGTATCATTATCTAATAGTTGCATTAAAACAAGCCAGGATAGGTTTTATAGACTATCCCTATTTTGTTCCAGCTTCTACTCTGGTCTCTGTTAGTGTGGCAGGTGCCAAGGCAGCAAGCAGGATTTTATGTCAGTTCCCGGACATATCCAAAAGATGACCAGCCAGGACTTCTCTCTCTTTTCCTTGCTTGTTGTGGAGAGCGTGCAGGGTCAGAGTTGCTAGCTCCTTCCAGTCTTAGGTGGGTGCGAGAAGCACCTGATACTATTGTGGCCCAAGCTGTTCCGTGAGACACAGGGTTAGAGGCTTCATGGCTCAGAGACTGACCTGAAGGGTGGAAACCTGTGCCAAGAAAAAGAATTCTGCTTATGTCATTTCATAATGTGCATTTTGCTTTAATGCACATATGTGTGTGTGTGTGTGTGTGTGTGTGTGTGTGTGTGTGTATTTAGAAAGAATTTCATTTTGAAAACAGCTTTCAGTAGGTTTGGATTGTATAGGCTTACCACTATAATGAA
This sequence comes from Panthera onca, assembly GCF_046562875.1. NCBI lineage: Eukaryota > Metazoa > Chordata > Mammalia > Carnivora > Felidae > Panthera > Panthera onca. Next base: position 5,418,486 of record NC_138352.1, read on the forward strand.
ACCAATCTGCGGATCAGTCGGTGGACATTTAATATATTGTATAATTTTTATTATTTTTCTTACCACCTTTCACTCACAAAAGTGTCCCTGTTTAAATAGTAAGGTATGTACTCACTTTACTTACAATACGTCAAGAAAATGGACTCTGAAGTTAGACTTTTGGCTCCAATTCCCAACTCCAGGGCACGTGAACTATTCCCCTTTGGGTCTGTTTTCTCATCTGTAAAGTGGAAATGATAATGGTTGATTGTAGAATTTTCTGTGAAGATAAATGAGTTATTACATATGTAACATTTAATATAATAGTTTCCCTATTTTAAACACTTACGACTTATTTTGCTTTTATTTGTTTTCTTTTCTCTTCTCTACTAGATTGTATGCTCATTGAGGAGAGAAATGGTTTTTCTATTTTTATGGACCTCCACAGAGTGTGATTCATAATAGCTCCTTGATACTATTTGTCAATTGAGTGAATAAATGAATGAATGATAGACCGCTGTTTTAAATGAACGGGAGCCAGCTGGAGCGGTTCGAGTTGCAGTCTGTGTATATGAAATTGAGCAATGTCCGGGCAGGAATTCGAGATTCATCTGGTCCTTGTTGGGACCCCAGTTGGACTAACTGAACTGACCACTTCAAACACCAAGTCTTAAATAAAATGGCGTTAGTACGTTCTATAAATCTGTAAGTGACAGCCTGCCCACTTACTTTCTGAACTGGTCATCTTACTGGACCCCATTCTCTTCTTCTGGTTGGTGCATTGCTTGAAGCTGGGCATTACTCAGCCAGCTATTTGCTCATACTTGCATACCCGGCAGGGATAAAGGGATCTGGAATAAGGCAAAGAATATGGGGTTAAGTAAAGAAGAGTTACCATATATGGTGAACATATACAGGAAGAGTCTAGAAAATGTTGGGATCTGTGTTTTAATACTTCTCAGGGAGAAATCCTGAGCTGGTGTTGTGTTTAATGCTTAAAAATATCCGACTGGTCTACTCTGCAGGCATCATGGCCACTTGGTGCTTTTGGGCTGATATGTGTTAGTAAATGGGCCATGTGTAGACAGGAAGGTTTAAGATGATCAAGGGGGAAGAGGTGGGAGGAAAGGGGGTTGTACAGAGCTCTGAAATGCCATTGTGGTGAATTTCCTTTCATTGTGTATTGGTTGGTTCTTCTAGAGGGAGGCTCTGGACTGAATCCCTTTCCATTTTCACTGCTGCTGGGCTGACTCTTAAACAGTGGTTTTAGGCTTGGACTTTTTGACGAGACCCTGAAGATACTATACTATAAAAAATGGTAATATGTACATTTCTGTGTACAATAATAATTCTCAAATCTTGGTTGCCTGTCCAAACCTTCCCTTGAAGCTTTAGAAATACAGAGACCCTTGTTGGCTGACTTTCTTTACTGGAATGGTCTCTTAACCTCACTGCACTCCAGCCCAAGCCCATCCCTTCCTGTCTGCTCAAATTTGCTTCTCCTGTGTTCTTGTTCCCAGTTGGTACCTGCCATTTCTCTTAGGAAGACCTTTTTCATGTAATTCGGTTTTCCTCTTCATCTTTACGGACACTGATCAAGCCCGGGCTCCTCTCTCCTCTCACTTGGATCCCTGTAGTAACCTCTCAAGCAACACTCTTGCCCTCCATCTTGATCCCCTCTCCATCTGCCCCCCGGCTGACTAAAGAAGTTAAGAAATTCAGTAACCATTTACAGATCAATCATTCTCTCTCTTTTCAGGGCTGGGGATAAAACAGTGAGCTAATCACTGTTTCTGCTCTCACCGAGTTTGTTTTCTAGCACTGAAGACCAACAAAGCCACGTACCCAGACAGACAGCTAACGTGTTTGTAAACTGTATTATATCACAAAGGAAACCAACAAGGATTTTAGATGGAGGATGTAACAGGTGTACATACTTTGCATGATATAGACAAGCAAGGCTCTCCTTGATGATGACGTTTAAACTGAGATAAAAAACGATGGAAAGACCTGGAATGGAAATAATCCTAGAGGGGAAATAAATGTTCTAGTCAGAAAGGACAGTTTGTGCAAAGACACTGGGATGTGCAAGAGCTTGGTGGGTTCAGAGAACAGAAAACTAGAAGAGAATGATTAATGCACAGAACCATCAAAGGAGAGTGATTTGAGATAAGAGCAGAGAAATGGGTGGGGCTCACATCACTCAGGGCCTTGAAGGCTCCAGTAGGAGTGCATTTTACCCCGAGTTCAATGGGAAACTATTGAGGAATTCTAAGCACAGTTGCGGTTGTATTCAATTTACATTTCACCTCTCCTCTTGCTTTGTGGGACGTGTGTCAAAGGAGGATGAATGACAAGGTAGGAGCTTGTTACAGGAAGTTCAGGCAAGACATAGTGATGGTATAGACCAAGGTGTTAACAAGAGAGATAGAGAAATGTGGACAGATTTGGAATCGCTTCGGGAAGTAAAATCAATAGGGTCGCCTATTGGATTAGACATGGGGACAAAAGAATGGGCAGAGATTAAAGATGGCTGGTTTGAACAACTGGATGGAGGGAGTCATCTATTGAGATGAAGACGATTTTGACCTTTCTGTCTCCCTCTTCTACCTTTTTTAGGACGTCTGGGATTATATTGGGCCCACCTAACCAATACAAGTAATCTCCCTGTCTCAGTGCCTTTAGCCTTAAACACAACCTGCCAAGTTCCTTTGCTGTGTAAGGTGACATATTCACAAGTTCTGGAGATTAGGGCGTGGACATCTTTGGAGAGTGGCACTGTTCTGCCTACTACAGAGGTTGGGTAAAATGAGAAAAGTGTCCACCGAGGTGGCGGGTGACCTTGACAGCACTTTCTCAGGGGTGTGATGGCAGAAGACAGCCATATCACGGTGGGTTGAGAGATGGAAGGAGGAGTCAGAAAGTAGAAACAACGCGTATGTAGACAACTCTTCAGAGAACTGGAATTATAGCTGGAGGGGATGTGGAATGGAGTGAAGCATTTTTTAGGGCAGATAGAAGAGCATGGCTGTTGACTGATATAAATAAACCGGGCAAGAGTAGCATGCTGGGGATACTGGGGAATATCATCAGGGAGGGAATATCTAAAGCACTGGAATCCTTCTTGGGGTGGTTCCAGAGCCCAGTGGTGGATCTGGCCTTTGATGGGAGGGACTTGCCAACCTTTGTATAGAGAAAGTAGAAGAGGAAGCTTTGTGACACGGTGACGAGACAAATGAAGTCCCATCTCTTACCTTCCGGTTCTTCAGTGAAGTATGAAGCAGGGTCATCAGCTGAAACAGAACTGTGACCACACCAGTTGGTTCCTTCAAACCCTTGAGTGGCTCTCCCTGCCTCTCTCTAATTTCATTGCCTGGCACTCTGCATAGGATTTTACACTGTAGCCTCCCCAGCTCCTTAGAACCCTCTGGACACACCACACCTGTCTGCTTTTGACTTCATGTTTGCTTACTTCCTTCACAGGAATGCCTTGCCTCCCCTAACTTTACCTGACCCCCTGCTACTCCCACCTCCAATGCTCCAGGAGCCAGCCTTGAGCCACCCCCTCACCCAGGTTGGTTAGCTGTTCAGTTTCTCTCAGAGCTCCCTGGTGACACTGCTATACTCCTAATATAATTATGTGTGATAGATCTGTAACCTCTACTAAAATCGGAGTTCGTTGAGGAGAGGCATGTGTCTTTCATCGCTGTATCTGTAGCACCTAGCACGGTGCCTGCACGTATAAACAGCTCGAAATGTTCATGGAACTTACCAGCATCATAGCAGGTAAACTGATGGAATGTGTATCAACCAATATCGAAGCAGGATAGAATAATCAATGTAATCAAATCTACCTGACCCGTCGTTATGCTTCTCACCGACGTGTTATGACTGGTTTGCCCAGTCTCCGCAGCCAAATCCCAGCAGCCACATGCATTCCAAGTCCCAGCTTTAATTCTGCATCACCCTGGAGGCTCTGAAGTCCTCCAGAGGAAGACGATGGCTTAGTAACCTCTGTATCACTATTATTTGGCACGTTGCAAAGCCTGTCGAAAGCATAAAAATGTGTAGATAGATTATTTTGTATGATTTAAAAATGATAGGTTTCTTTAGAAGCTGGGTCTCTGGCAAGTCTTCCTTTCTAGAACATGCCCTTCTGTTCCTTGAACAGCCTTTAGAGGAAGGTAGTCTGATGCCACCGTGATTTTAAGCTCTGTATCCGTCTCGGAGGCTGGTGGTGCTCTAAGTGGATTGATTTCAAGTTCTGTGAAACTGGGTAACCTAGCATATCACTCGTCAACTTGTTCTTTTTAAAGAGCCAAACACGTTTCACATGTGCTACAAAGGCATGCCAGCTATGCAGTTGGTCACTTCACAATTACAAATAAATATTCCTCTTTACAGCCAGTGTTTGTAGGGCTTTGAATGGAGGATTTTGCAACCGAAACGAGATTTAAAAAGAAGACGAGCGATGTCTGCAGAAAATATTCATAATGAAATGCCGAGGGACGGGAACAATGTTAAAGATCACACACACGGTATGGTCTTAAGTTTGTGAGAAAATGCCGTATATATGGAAGCTTATGAACTCGTAGATCTATCTGTGTGCAAAAATGACCCCAAAGTATTGCACCAAGATAGTAACAACGGTTTAGCCTTGGTGGTGGAATCTGGGCAATTTCAATTTTCTTCTTTATACTTTCCCTCATTTTCCAACTTTTCAAATAAATATTTTCTACCTTTGAAAACTCGGAAAAATCCTTGGTGTTTATTTTAATGAGTAATTTATTATTCTTTAAGCGTCAGGGGTGAGCTAGCTTTTTAAATTTATTTTTACTTTTTATTTTGGCCCAATGATGAGAGGAAGAAACCAGGAGTCCCAGACTTGAAATATTTTTTAGCCAAGAGAACTAGAAAATGAAGTAGTGATTGTAAATGATTATCGATCCAGGAGAGTATGTGGAGGCGATTTAAAGCGTAAAGATATGGGGGCGCCTGGGTGGCTCAGTTGGGTGAGTGTCAGACTTTGGCTCGGGTCATGATCTCATGGGTTGTGAGTTTGAGCCCCGCATCGGGCTCTGCCCTGGTGGTGCGGAGCCTGGTTCTCTCTGTTCTCTGTCTCTCTGTCTCTCTCTCTCTCTCTCTCTCTGCCCCTTCCCCACTTGCACACGTACTCGCTCTCTCTCTCTCTCAAAATAAATAAACTTATTGAGAAAAAAAATAAAGTGTAAAAATATGATCAGGGCTCAAGAGATTTGCAGTGAGTACCTGGTCAGATCTGTTTGATGCCCCGACCTCAGGCGGATGTTGTAGCCTCTGTCAGGAGGGCCTCTGTCTACCCTGGTATGTGGGATTGCAGCAAGGTTTTTTGAATGCAGCTTCGTTCCCAAGACCAAAATAGTCCAGTGAGTCACTTGGATATAAGATTTAAAAACCAAAGCCTACAAATGGTCCTATAATGCCTTAGAGCAGAGTGAGTGTCCGTTAAGTTTGGTTTTAAGCCTACCACGATGGTCGTGTTCAAGACAGAGTAACGTTAGAATGAAGAGAGCTTGACCCCTTGCGCGCAAGGACAACATGGTGTGGTGTATTATGGTACGCCGTAATACGCAATTTTTTTTTTTTTAACTTTATTCATTTTGACAGAGGGACAGAGAGAGTGCATGAGCAGGGGAGGGGCAGAGAGAGAGGGAGAGAGAATCCCAAGCAGGCTCCGGGCCTGTCAGCGCAGAGCCTGACTCGGGGCTTGAACCCACGAACAGCGAGATCGTGACCTGAGCCGAAATCAAGGGTCAGACGCCTAACCGAATGAGCCGCCCAGGTGCCCCCATAATATGCTATTTTATTTTAATTTCTTTTTTATTCTCCGTGATGCCAAACACAATGTACGGGACACGCGGGGGCTGCAGGAACGCAGAGAGGACAGTGGAGGAGAGTGGTAGGAAGCATCGGCTGAGTGGGGTGTGCTGGGACTGCCCTCCTTCACCCTGCATGCCTTGCTTTAGTCATTAGCAGTGTCCTCCTTCGTCCTCCAGAGTGTCCATGTGGGATGGTCATTTTATAGGGTCACCCTGTCACCAAGATGGCTACGTTGGATCTAGAATCTGGGATTGCATCTCTGCACAGCAGTTGTCTGCCTGGCAAAAATTTAGGAGCCACACCCAAGGGCATATGCTTTTTAATGCACCCCCCCCCCCCCCCCCGATCCTGCAGTGGCTGCCCCTCTTTGTATTCAGCTCTTTGGGACAGATAAATACAACCGTTGAAGGAACCCTAGAGGATTAAAGCTCTGGACTGGGGAGCTCTTTCTATTACCACAGCTGCCCCAGATTTGGTCTAGGACACTGAACGCTGCGTTTGGGGTCAATGGGATAAAATCCTGAGAACACACTGACACTGACAAGCTGCCTTGACATTTGCTCTTTGGCTCCTAAACCACAGACTCTCTTCTTTTATGGCGGTTTGCACTTCTGCTCCCTTTGTTCCTTTGGAGACTCCTGCGTGGTCCCCTTTTTTCATTAGAAGACTGGAAGTTTAAAGCCAGCATGTCTAATGTGGAGGAGATTTAGTGCCCCTTAATTGCCCTAGAAGCCTGAAAAGTCCGTCTCTAGGAACGAACTCTAGGAGGACTCAAATTGAGACAAACATTTGTATTTTGACAAAGGCCGTGCAGTTTTCTGATTTCTGCTTTAGGGGCAGGAATGTAGCAAATGAGATTGGGGAAACCCTTGCATTTTCTGAATTAGGGTCTAAGTTCCTGGAAACCTCTTGTGCCACGTAAATGGAAGATGAAGACTGTGCCAGTATAAAAAAAAAAATTTTTTTAATGTTTATTTTTGAGGGAGAGAGAGAGAGAGAGAGAGAGAGAGAGAGCATGAACAGGGGAGGAACAGAGAGAGAGGGAGACACAGAATCTGAAGCAGATTCCAGACTCCACGCTGTCAGCGCAGAGCCCGACGCGGGGCTCAAACTCACAGACGGCGAGATCATGACCTGAGTCAAAGTCCAACGCTTAACCAACTGAACCATCCAGGTGCTCCTGCCAGCTTAAAATCAAATGGTTCTAGTCTTTTCTTGGGCACCTGAGCCCTCTGAGAAATGATGATGACCGAGGATCCTCTCCCTGGAAAACTACGCATGTGCGCACACAAAGAAGTTTGCATATTATTTCAGAGGATTTTCAGAGGATTTTCGTCCGCTCTATGGATTGTAGGTTAATATAGCGGATACAGCTGGTTGCCTCCCTAATATCCATACTCCACGGCCCCCTTCCTTCTGCCTACTAGAAACCCTATATTCTTGAGGTATCTCACCGTCCTCCATGTGACCATGCACTTGAGGAGAGACCCTGACCCCAGCCCCAGGAGTGGAGGTGTGGCGAGGACGATTGGTCGAAGCCGATCATGGTGGTCCCACGTCCTTTGCCAGAGATTGGTTCTGACATGGGTGTGATGCTTTGCTGGCAAATAAAGCAGGAGTGAAATTCTGCTGGGGAGCTTTGTGTCAAAATTAAAATTTTACTCTTAAAATGAAAAACACACAATGGTATGGAGGCAGCTGCCTTGACACTCTTTTAGATGTGTTATAGGACTGAGCAAATGAGAGAAAGCAACAGGAACCCTGGGCGGATGGACTGGAACTGGCCACCTTTGTACGAATTCATGACTTCTAAGCTCTGCGCGTGGATGTACGTACGTATGTTCACGTACGGATGTACACGTGTGCGTATTTTTAATTTTTTAATGTTAATTTAGTTTTGAGAGAGGCAGAGACTGTGGGAGAAGGGCACAGAGAGAGGGAGACCGAGGATCCGAGGCGGGCTCTGTGCTGACAGCAGAGAGCCCGATATAGGCCTCAAACTCATGAACTATGAGATCATGACCTGAGCTGACGTCAGACACGTCACCGACTGAGCCACCCGGCCGCCCCACATACGTTTATTTTTAACGCATGGGTGTGTGTATGTACCCACATTTATATATTTCCCACCTCTGATTGGCGAAATGGCCAAGAAGAGATGATATTCAAGTAACAGTGAACACTCCTCGCCCTCAGATCTCAACGCCATTGCCCACTCCGAAGGCAAACGAGTTTCCTTCCAGAAATTCGAGGGGTGGGGCACGGATTCAGGTGACACTGGAAGACCAGGCTGTCGGTGTGCTACTGCCCTAACTCTGCTGGTTCCTGAGTAAAAGGCCATTTCACAATTCAGTTAAGCTGGCTGCTTTGGAACAATGAGGTTCGTGATCCAACGAGTGGATTCCTCGGTCATACACCCATTGTCATACCTCCTTTGACATAAATCAGTCCCTTGGTCTGCAACAATGTGATGTGGCATACCGTGCTGGTAGGTTAGGCTTTCTTAGGTCCTTGGATACTGTGCTCGCGGAGAAGGCAAACCCATATTTGGAGTCGGTGGGCATGAGTTCCAGTAACCATGAATTACTCTCCCCTCCTCACCTCCAGGGTAGAAGTGGTAGGTTAAAATCAACCCTCCACCAAAGGGCCGGCTGCCATCTTTGAAGGTATACTGTAGGGATTAGCGTCTGTCTCTGCTATTGATTGGCTGGACATTTAGCAGGAGCAATGGCTATGTCATTGGTCAGAGGAAGCCCACACTGCTGGGCCCATGCGTAGCCTCCATCCCTGCCACCAGGGCCAGGCCATTCATGGGTGCATTGTGCCGGCACCGGAGTGACTGAGAAGAGGAAGCTAGCTGACATCCACAGGTGAGACATGCGTCCTTCCCAGGCACTTCAAGCACCGTGGCATCTCTGATTCGTGTGGCCCGAGGGGCAGGGCAGACTGACAGCCTGCACTGCGGCTGAGTTCTCCCCTGCTTTGGCTCATAGTTCTGCTACCTGCCGCCTCTGAATGCAGAGCCCGAAATAGACGCCTGTGTGCAAGAGACGTGTTTGTCCCCGTATCACAGTCAATGGGATGGACAAGGTAGACGGGACAGGGAGGGAGGGAAAAGCCCGTGCAGCAGTCACTGCTGGGGCAACTGATGTTTAATACCATTGGATCTTCTAAGAGCCTTGAGAAATGTATCTCAGAACCCCGTGCCCATGGGACTAAAGGGCTTATTCCTCAGTTCCTGTCCATCATTGTTCACTGATCGCAGGTGGCCCCACAGGCTTTGACCTCAGCTTCTGCACGTCAGCAAGCCCAGCGGATTCCGTCAGCCAGAGAACTCTGAGAGTAGGAATCCAGAGACGGGAAGAGGGCATCTGGTGCAACTAAAGATAAGGCACTGTTGGGACTCCTGGGTGGCTCAGTCGGTTAAGCCTCCAGCTCTTGATTTCAGCTCCGGTCATGATCTCACAGTCTGTGGGATCAAGCCCCGCGTCAGGCTCTGTGCTGATAGCGCAGAGCCTGCTTGGAACAATCTCCCTCTCTCTCTCTTCTTCCCTCTGCGTGCCTCTCTCTCTCTCTCTCTCTCTCTCTCCCAAAAATAAATAAATAAATATGAAAAAAAAGAAAACATCTTAAAAAATAAAAGATGAGGCACTGCCAGGTCGCATCAGTGTGGAAGTGGCCAGAACCTGGGCTGAACTAGAAAGCCAGATCAGGGAAGGGGGGCAGGGCTCGAGTTGTCCTCTGCATGCACTGCACTCCAAACGGGCGAGTGAGGGCAGTTCAGGATTGGAGCAGAACACAATCTGCTCCACTCTTATCTAGCGGTGATGCCCTGGAGTATTTACCTAACCATTCTAAAGTTCAGTTTCTCAGCTGTGCATTGAGGACAACAAATCATTAGGCACTCGGGAGGGTTAGCAGAGGGTGATATCGGTTAAATTCCTCGCTTTGGGCCTGGGGTAAATGTTGGTGACCTACCTCCTGCCTGTGCAGAGCAGAAGATCCACGGATAGCTTTTTAGTCTTATGGGTGGAGGGGAAGGGAAGGAGATGGGAGGTGAGGGATGAGTAGGTAAGAAGAAGTCATTGGACCAAAACGTGGGCAGAAGAGCTCTTCGTGGGCAGCTCTTCGAGGACTGTGTGTATGCACTGCACAGGGAGCAGGAGCAGCATGGCCAGAGGAAGGGTCAAGACCAAGGTTGGGTGTGTTCAAGGAAAGAGCAATGACTTCTGTTAGGCTGGGTCTTAGTTACTTCTTAGAGGTGGCAGGAGTAGACAGCACAACTAGGGAAGGCTCTTGAATGCCAGCTTGAGTAATTTGAATTATACTTGGCTGGCAGTTAGGAAGGAGGCAGAGACAGACTTCCTCAAACATTGGGAATTAACCACAGGGGCTGCCTGGTTTTCTCCTGTCCCCACCGCCTGGCTCATTTAGGGCATGTAGGAAGTGACCATAGTTCTGTCCTTCCTGGAGCCACTGGGAGTATCCCAGTGTAACTTCATCATTCCAGAAAAGACATACTGGAGAGTGGGGTGGGCGGGAGCAGGGGGCTACCTCTGATTACTGTCTTACTTTCAAGGCATAGCTTGGTGCCGATGCGTAGTAGGGACCGAGTAGATATTTGAGGGGAGGATGAATGAACGGAAGCGCCATGTGTTAATCTCTTCAGTTCCCTTCTTGGTGACATCATTAGCTTACGTGGCCCCTTGGGTAAGACATTGGCCCCTGTTGTGCCAGTGCCAGCTGGGAGGCATCCGTCGGCCAGCTACCCAGCTACCACAGAGCAGAGTTTTCTTAGGCTCTGAGTATAAAGACTCCGGGAAGGGTTTTGAGCTGAGCTACCTGTTGAGTGTTCGTGTCTCCACTTTTCTCCCAAGGTCAGAGCAAGCTGTGTTTCAACTTGTGCTTGTAAAAGTGTTTAGATCACTGAAAAAGCATGTGGTCACGTAAATACTCAGCGGGAAGCCTGGTGTTTCCAGTGATTCCAGCCTCTGCCAAAATATTTCGAGCAGGTTGCGTTGTCTGTGGAAAGAGAGCTAATCCCATAGCCAGAGCTACTTATTTGATATGTAAAAAAAAAAGAAAAAAAAAAAAGGCTTAGCCCCAGTTAACGGCTTACTTTTTCCAGGCAGTCTTAAATATTACAGAATTTCAGTACCGCCGGAGAATTTGAACAGTTTCTTGGAGCTTTATGTAACAGGGTTTGACTGACCGTGATAATATTTGGGGAGCCAAGCCCGGGACACGTGCCCTTACCTTCCATAACATCGCTTTGTACACATCCTTGGCTGCCTGCTCTCCCCCCGCCCTCCCCGATACCGGAGGATCGGGAGAGTGAACCTGATATCCCCACACTGAATGTTCTCTTATTTGCTTACAACATGTAAGAATCAAATCGTTTGCAAGACCCAGTCCAGCCCTTCACGGGGCTTCTAGTCTTGAAAGCTAAGCATGCCGAAGGACTTAGTCTCACTTCCTAGCATTTTGCATTTCTGTCTGCTCCTTCATGCTCTTTCACTTTCGTTCCCCAGCACGGGCAGCTCCTCCTGCTGCCTGTGACTCTCTCTGTGCCCCTCCTCTTTGTCATGGGACATTCCGTTCTTCCCACCAGCCTCAACCTGTTTGCAACTTGGCACACAGGGAGAACGCGACTCGTTGCGCAGCCTTACCCCCTGGGACCGTCCTACTTTCAAGCTTTGCAGAGCAAAGCTTTGGGCCCAACAGCTTGTGGAGACTGAGACCATTGGGAGACACAGTAAAGCATTTAGCTTCAGAGAACACAGTCTTTGGCACACAAGGGGGAGGCGACAGAGGGTAGGATTCCATTTATCCGAAGCGTCAAGGATAGGGAGGTCTCCGGGGACAGAATTTAGACTAGTGATTGCCTAGGACCAGAGGGAGGGATGGCCTTGGAGGAAAATAAGCCGTGATGGTTAATGGGTATGATGTGTCTTTTGTGGATGAGAGATATTAGGGAGTTGATTGTGGTGATAGCTGCACAAGTCTGTGAGTATGCTGAAAACCATCGAATTGTACAAATTTATTTATTTGTTTGTTTGTTTGTTGTTTATTTATTTTTGAAAGAGAGAGAGTGAGAGCGCAAGTGGGGGAGGGGCAAACAGAGAGGGAGACCCAGAATCCAAAGCAGGCTCCAGGCTCTGAGCTGTCAGCACAGAGCCCGACACGGGGCTCGAACCCACGAACCGGGAGATCATGACCTGAGCCGAAGTCGGATGCTTAACCATCTGAGCCTCCCAGGCGCCCCTCGAATTGTACAATTTAAATAGATAGGGGCGCCTGGGGGGCTCAGTCGGTTAAGTGACTGACTTCGGCTCAGGTCATGATCTCCCGGTTCGTGGGTTCGAGCCCCGTGTCGGGCTCTGTGCTGACAGCTCAGAGCCTGGAGCCTGCTTCAGATTCTTTGTCTCCCTCTCTCTCTGCCTCTCCCCCACTCACATTCTGTCTCTCTCCCTCTCTCAAAAATAATAAAAACACATTAAAAATTTTTTAAAGAATTCGAGCTCTTTAATAACAGACTTGCTGAATTTTCTAGAAGGATGAAATATACAACATACTCCCCACGTGTGAGCTTTGAGACTCATGGATAGTTCTTGAGCTGAGCACCACTTCTGACTCGTTTGTTTCCAGGTTTTATGATGAGCCACTTTGGAATGGAGGAGGTTCTTGGAGGAAATAAGGAAGTTATAGATCACACCTACTTTAGCTTTACATAGTTGAGTGGCCTTTTGGAATGTTCCCTTATGTTTTTCATTAGCTACTTCCTCGGGAGCTTATATACTGCAAGGGTATGTGGTAAAGTTTCACTCGAAACTACAGGAACTTCTTTGCCGACCTATTCTGGCTGTTTCTAATGTTTCTTGGCTCTGTGTTTCCTAGGACCCCATGGGAAATCTTGGCAGAACACCCTGTTATACGTCAATACGGAGTGCCTCTCTCAACTTCCCTTCACACTGAATTTTCTTTTTTTTTAAATGTTTATTTATTTTTGAGAGAGAGGAAGGGGTTGCGGGGAGGGGCACAGAGGATCCAAAACGGGCTCTGTGCTGACAGCAGAGAGCCTGTTGCAGGACTTGAACCCACAAACATGAGACCCTGACCTGAGCCAAAGTCGGACACTTAACCAACTGAGCCACCCAGGCGCCCCTTGAATTTTCTCTTTGTTGTCACTATTTATGCCCTTCTTCCTTCTTATGGTAAAGAGAGACCCTCCACTCCTTTCTCTGAGTCCAGCCTTCTCCACTGTGCTATTGATCCCACGCTGCCCGTTGGGAATTTTGCCCCATCATTTCTGTGTACTTCTCTGGCCTCTTTGTCTCTTTCCCCATTGGCTTCTTTTCTCAGCTAGACAGCTGCTCAAATTTCCCATCATATTTAGAAAGTGGTAACAAATGCACAAAAGAACCCAAACTCCCAAACTTCCCTTAGATTCTTATTTCTTCCTCAATATACTATGTGTTGTCTCCCCGCCCACAGTTACCTTTTTTTTTTTTTTTGCAAAGTCTGTGTATTTTCCTGTTTTCATTGATGTGTCCTTTTGACAAAGAGATTGAGTTACAGAGTTGGGAGTCCTGTGCTAAAATTAAGTCTAGAGCATATCCTACCTAGGACAGTTACGGATGTGAGAGAGAAATGGGGTTTCAGCAAGATGGAAAGCAGATTTTCCAAATGGTTTTCCCAGGCATTGTTCCAGAGGCCCAACAACCCCTAGTGGACTCTCATTCTGGTTATGTGGCCAGATGCAGAGAGAGTGTTGATTGTTGGTTGGTTTATTTGTTAAGCACTGCAGAAGGGGACAGTTTCCTGGAGAAAAAGTACCACAGTTACTCAGAGGCAGGAGTTCTTCCATCATAGAAAATTCCCCCAAGGTATTGGTTGGAATATATTTAGTTTTGTGCATTTATTTTATGTTGAGTGTTGAGGTGTTTGGAATATGATCAGATTTAAGGGTTTCGGTGACCTTGAGTGTTTAGTCCAGCCCAGAACTGGTGAATCTTCTGGTAAAATGGGAGAAACATCAGGCTGAGATGACCATCAGGATGAGCCAATCAAGGAGTCCATTAATGGACTGAAAGCCCCCCACCCACCATTTTTTTTTTTGTATTGAGAGAGGGGCGTCCCCGCACAGCCCAAGTTGCACTAACACAGTGTTTTGCAAACAGAAGCCATAGTGACAGCTTTTAAATAGCCACTTGGCCATTAGCCTCCCATTAAAGCAATTTATGTCAGGTAGGAGACAGGCTTATCAATTTTATCAGAACCCCCTTAGGGAAGGAGTGCTGGTCTACGAACATACCACAGAACTATCACACGGTAGACAACTTTATGACATTGTCTATGAAACTGGTATCGTGTTCCTCCAAATACCAGAGCTCCATTTAATGAGAAGATTAGCTAGTTTTATCGATGGAATATTTTCCATTTCAGCATCAGGGGAACTACAGTCCAGAAGGGTTAAATAAAATATCTTGGACAAAGTTCATGACAATAGAGCTTTTCGACTGAGCCTTGATCTCCTGGTAGGCCTTAGGTCAGGTCACAGTGGTTCCTGGTAAACAGCTTTGTAACCTACGTGTGTTATCTCAAGAAGTCTGGGCATCGGGGTAGAAAGTCTGCACAGGGGATTTAACCCAGAACTTTTACTTTCGGATCCCAGATTTTAGGGAGAGCCCGGACACGGGTCGGCAATAATCCCTCTACGAGCTAATGGAAATAGACTTGAGACGAAAAGTAATTGCAATTGAAGGACTGCATATCATTATATTTAATAGGAAAGCTGACTGCTCACATCTGTAAAGCTCCACGTGTCTGGACAAGGGCCTTGAAATGGAATAAGTAATACTCATCCCATGCAGTCGTACTCATCATTAAATTAAGAGCTTATGTGTGAAGCTGAGCACCACGCCTGTATGTAATAAATTCTCAATAAATATTAGTTGCTATTATTATTCTAATGAGCAGTTACTTGTTAATAAGAAAGCACCTAGGGGCCCCAGGGCAGGTCAGTCGGTTAAGCGTCCAGCTCTTGATCTCGGCTCAGGTCATGATCTCACGGTTGGTGAGTTTGAGCCCAAGCGTCGGGCTCTGCTCTGACAGCACGGAGCCTGCATGGGATGCTCTCTCTCTGCTTCTCCCTCCCTCCATCCCTCTCTCTCTCTCTCTCTCTCTCTCTCTCTCTCAAAATAAACAAACATTAAAAAAAATTAAAAAAAAAAAAGAATGCACCTGCCAAAAATGGTAGAGTAGCTTGACATGGCAATTTTCAGCGTTCAATTATCCAACACAGTTGTATCCACTGGCCCTGCATATGTTTTGCTTAGCCTGTGTCATTCCACCAAGGTGAGATACAGATATTCCCATTTTAAGGATGAGGCTTAGATTAATACCTTCTCACGAGCCATTAAAGCTGGCTCGGGGAAGTTGTATAGAGAACGGTGTAAGAGACCTCACAGAGTCTATTTAAATTTACACGTTTCACTCCCATTTCTGATCACGTGGGTAGGTGGAACAGTCTCTTGGTGCGGTAAGGAAGTTATATACTTTTTTGGGTCCTGAGTCTTGGACATTAACTGATTTACATGTTTCACGGTGACTGACTGCCTGGAACAATTTCTAGACTTATTACCCAAGACTAGAGAACTCCACTTTTTTTGACACCTTGAGTTATAGTGCTGCCTGAAGCAATAATTGTTAATTACGGTGACAATGGCTTATCCAGAGTTAGAAACTGAGGGCCTGAAGTCTTTCTATGGCACTGTGGAATTTTCCCTAAAGGGTCCCACAGGCCTGACATAGTATTGAAATACGAGTAGATTCACATCAAGAACTCTGCTTTGGAATTAAGTTGATTGCTTTTGTATGTTAGCATTCTCGTCTTGGAAAATCACATTTAAATTTCGTGGTGTTCTCAAAGCTATTTCTTGGTCTCTGTTTTTTAACTGACCGCCGTGAACCTCTACCGAGGAGTGTGCCCAGGGGAAAATGCACTAAGCCAGGAGAGTACGTTGACTATGGTTTGCAAAACAGGACTCTCAGACCGACCATCCTCCCTGGAAAACAAAGGTGACTTAGACATTGCAGAAGCAACCTTAGTGCAAAGGATTATACTGATTTTTTTTTTTTTCCAGGCTGGAAGGTTAGAGTTGCACGGTGAAGGATCCTGACATAGTTTTTTGATGTTGTTTTGGCCACGGTTTCTTTACATTCTTGTTTCTTGTTGGCAGGGGGCATAAGGGATTCCAGAATGAGCCACAGGCCTGGAGAAAGGGCTGCATTTCTTAGAAGTTTTCCTTTGAGATGGCATCCAGTTAGAACTGGAAGCCTTCCAGTTCAGCATTCATTCCTTGTTCCAGCGAAGGGCATCCACCAAGGAGTGGGATGGCTCCGTCTACCCATACCCACTCCTTCTAGTTTGCAGTTAGCTTCTCAGTGTCGCTTGTTTTGTCCCCTTTTATTGTCAAGGCTTTCTAGGTGTTTCTATGACCACCAGGATTGTAGGATCACAGGATGCTCTGGAAGTCCTGCAGCAGAAGCAGTTAATAAGGAAATAAAGGGAATGAAAATGAAGGGGAAAAGAAGGGGAAAAGACAGAAAAGTAAGAAACCTATTTGGTAGAGAGTGGGGCAGCTTGGGTGTGGTAGGAGAGAGACACTGGGTAAGTTTTGAAAGAGAATGTGATAAACTTTAGTGTCCATTTCTAATAATTCGCTGTATTAGTTTCTTGCAGCTGCTGTAACAAATTACTGCAAACTTGGTTGCTTAAAACAATAGAAATTTATTCTGTCTTACTTCTGAAGGCCAAAGTCTGAAATCAAGGTGTGGGCAGGCCAGGCTCCGTCCAGAGGCTCTGGGAGAGAATGGGAGAGAATCCTTTCCTTGCTTTGTGTAGCTTCTGGGAGCTGCCGGCATGCCTGGGACTGTGGCTTCCTTACTCCAGTCTCTGCCTCCATCTTCTCTGGGCAAGTTGAACCTCCCCTTTCCTCTCGTTATAAGGACACTTCTGATGGCCTGTAGGGCCCGCCTGGATAATCCAGGATAATCTCCTCATCTCAAAATCCTTAATTTAATCACATCTGCAAAAGTGTTACTAGGGTAGTATTCACAGGTGCCAAGGATTAGGATACGGGCACATCTTGGGAACCTTTGGTAGCCTACTCCCCTCACTAAAATGTGAACAGTTATATACTTCTACGAATGAATTAAACCAAACATACTTTTTTTTAAGGTGGAAGGCTAGAAGTTTTCTTCAAGTCGGGATCAAGTGAAGATGTCTGCAGTGACCATTACATTTAATTATTTTTTGACATGGAAGCCAATGAACTTATAGAAGAGGTATACATGTTAAAAAGGTATATAAGATTAATGGAGGAACAAAGGGACAGATTAACAGGTGGCATTGGGACAACTATCTAACAGGAGGTTTTGGGGAAGAGGAAACAATGTTCTTGCCTTATAAAAAGGCAGAGGCCACTGGGGCGCCTGGGTGGCTCAGTCAGTTGAGTGTCTGACTTTGGCTCAGGTCATGATCTCACGGTCTGTGGGTTTGAGCCCCACGTTGGGCTCTGTGCTTACAGCTCAGAGCCTGGAGCCTGCTTCGGATTCTGTGTCTCCCTCTCTCTCCCCTCCCCTGCTCACGCTCTGCCTCTCTCTCTCAAAAATAAATAAACATTAAAAAGTTTTTAAAAAACGCAGAGGACAGAAAGGAATGTAAAAATTTTTAATTTTGTATAATCGAAAGGGGAGAAAAGCCCAAACATCGTGTGTGTGTGTGTGTGTGTGTGTGTGTGTGTGTGTGTGTGTTGCAATACAAACTTCCAAAGGGGCAATGTCTTCTCTTATAAATAAAATAATAATAATAATAATAATATAAAAATGAGCATATAGTTTGAATGGGCAGTTCATAGACAAACACAGATATCAGTAGACATACAAAAATATTTGTTAATATATTTGTTAACTGTGCTAAATATTTTAAAAATGTGATTAAAAACAATGAGGTACTCTTGTTTACTTATCAAACTGACAAAGATTAAAAAGTTTGTTGAATACCAAGTGTTGTTGAGGGATTATTTATTTATTTCTTCCTTTTTCCATTAAGAGTTGAAGATAGTTTACTAGGATGCATATAATTCAGCAATTTAGCATAAATAAAAAGTAAATGAGGTCACCTGTGAGGGAGTCTTGCCAAGCAAAAAAGTCATGTTTGAATCTGATTGAGCTCTAACTTACAGAGGAGTGTGGGAATCAACAAGGGATAAGATCAGCAGAACCCAGTGGGAAGCTTTATAGAACAAATGGCCAGATCTTTGCAACAAAACAATTTCATGTAGAGGGAGGGGCAGATAATAAGAAATGGAGAGGGAGCTTATAGACGAAGAGAGACAGAAGAAATTTTATCAAGCAGTCATAAAACATGGACCTAATTTGGATATTGATTTAAACACACCATAATTTAACACTATTTGAGATATTTATGAGACCATTAGAATTTTGAACACTGAGTAGATATTAAGAAATTATTTATTTGTTCACATGCGATGACACTCTTTGTGGTTATGTTTTTTTTAATAGTCAATTTCTTTTGGAGATATTAGGTAACATATTTATGTACAAAATGATTTGTTGTCTGGGAAGGTGGGTGGGTATAGGTGAAACAAAATTGGCCATGAGTTGATATTTGTTGAATCTGGGGAATGGGTTCATGCGAGTTGATTACAATCGTTTTGTTTACTTTCTCGTGTATCTAAGATGCTCCATGATAAAATGTTATTAAAGGGGTAGATAAGATACAAACAGAAAATACTTACTTGGGGGGGCGCCTGGGTGGCTCAGTTGGTTGAGCATCCGATTTTGGCTCACGTCATGATCTTACGGCTGGTGGGTTCAAGCCCTGTGTCAGGCTCTGTGCTGACAGCTCGGAGCTCGGAGCCTGGAGCCAGCTTCAGATTCTGTGTCTCCCTCTGTCTCTGTCCCTCCCCTGCTCATGCTCTGTCTGTCTCTCTCTCTCAAAAATAAATAAACATTCCAAAAAAAAAAAATTAAAAAAAAAAAGAAAATACTTACTTGGGCACAAATATGAATATGAGTCCCAGTTTGGCCCTAAGCTTTAAAAAAGTTTTTTTTTTTTTAATATTTATTTATTTTTGAGAAAGAGAGAGAACACGAGTGTGAACAGGGGAGGGGCAGAGAGAGAGAAGGAGACACAGAATCCCAAGCAGGCTCCAGGCTTCGAGCTGTCAGCACAGAACCTGACGTGGGGCTCGAACTCCCAAGCCATGAGATCATGAACTGAGCTGAAGTCAGGCACTTAATCGACTGAGCCACCCAGGTGTCCCGGGTTTTTAGCCATCAACCCAAGGACGGAAGCACAAAGGAAAACATTCATGTTATCCACAGGGAGAGATTGATCAATTATACAGAAGAAGCCAACTCTTCTAATTATTGATGACACATATTTTTTTCTAAGAGTCTTTATAAAGAGGGCATCACATAAGGTCATGAAATATATCCTTACAGAGATGAATATCAGATGCTTCTTTTCAAGGTGTACCTTCTTTCATGGGTAAATGATATCATGGTAGAATGTAGTTCAAGAGGAGAAGTGGGGTGAAATCAGGAGAGAGGCAGGATAGACTCTGCACTGGTTAACACTCTAAGAAGGATTATAGACGAAGGACTTTCCTGTGTTATTTCTTTGCATCTCAGCCTTCATGCAGCTGGTGGAATCAAAGTTACTCCTCTGTAGTTTTCCTTGGCTAGAAGGGAGGTGATCACATTGCTATTAAAAGTATGACCTTGGACCAGAGGGGGGAAAATAATCTATTTCTCCCGAGGAAAAAAGAAATTCAACCCTCTTATTCACTATCCCTCTATTTTAAGTATTAAAAGAGAATTTTCTGTGGTTCAGTAGCTATTTAATAAAATCTTTATGTTTTGGAAAATTCCACATATTCACAGGCACCCAGGACAATGAATTACCATGTTATCTGTCACTTAGCTTTGACAATTCCCAACTCATGGCTAATCTTATTTCATCTATAGCTCCCCTCCCCACCCCTACTCCACCATATTATTTTGAAGCAAACTCTACAACCGTATTATTTCATTTGGAGATATTTCAGTATTTATCTCTAAAATATGAGTGCTAATTTTAAACCTAAACTAAAATTTAGTGCACCATTTTGAAAAGGTGAAACACGTCACTAAATTTCTCGGCAACCCCTTGCACATTTTTATTTCAAAGTGGTACTTTAACATTCGTATGACTACATTTCCTTTCAGTAGAGACTCATGAATGAAGCAGCCCATAAATGAGGAAGATGAGCACAGACATTGGGGATTCCCCGCCTAACCACTGCCTGCCTCCTACCTTCACTCGGGGCCCAGACCACAAGTAAAGGGCATTGGCTGTGATTTGCTTTTACATTCCTTCAAGAACACATAGTCAGCATCAAACCGTTAACACGAGAACATGCTTCAGTTCAACCCAGTCTGAAAAAAAAAAAAAAAGCTTCGATCACCTGAGGTTGTAAGAAGAGTCTTCTGAGTGCTTTCATTCTTTGAAAATACGGCCATTTCCGAATGAGTTGATGGTGCTGCTCTGAACACATTGGCTTATTCCTCTTTGGTACATCCAGCAATTCTCTGTGTGTTTCACTGATGCTTCATTCACATCTCATTCTGTCAAAATGTTCTCGCCTTGTCTGCCTTCCATTCTCTTGTTCTTTTTGTTTCTCAGCCTCTCATCCAACTCTCTACTTTGTTTTGTTTTGTTTTGTTTTCAACTCTCTACCTTTGTTCGTCACTCCCAGGTGTGCATATTCCCCGCCCCCCGACCCCCCACCTTAAGCTCCATTTGTCTGCTTGAAATTTGTCACAGTCCCCCCACCCCCACCCCAGCATCTTAGACTTTACTTGTCAGAATTGGGACTCATTGTCTTCCTTCTCCACCACCCATCCCAACTGGCCTTGACCTTCTTCTTTCACTTAATTTCATTTAGGTGTAAAAAAGCCAAATGACTACTACTAGTGTTACTGCTGTTACTGCTTATCTTCTGATCTTCCACACCTCTAATCCAGTAAATTACCAGAGCCTATGGGTTTTGCCTCCATAAAGTTTATTAATTTTTTTAATGTTTATTTATTTTTGAAGGGGGGAGAGAGAGAGAGAGAGAGAGAGAGAGAGAGAGAGAGAGAGAGGAGGGGCAGAGAGAGAGAAGAAGACCCAGAATCTGAAGTAGGCTCTAGGCTCTGAGCTGTCATCACAGAGCCCGACGCGGGGTTCAAACCTATGAACCGTGAGATCATGACCTGAGCCGGTCGGACGCTTAACCGACTGAACCACCCAGGTGCCCCCTCCATACAGTTTAAGTAGCTTATTTATCAGTCAGATGGCTGTGGTCTCTGCCTCTGACTTCTTGGGTCTAGTGCTTGCCCCGTGCCTGGGTAGGACATGGTGGGTGGCTTTGAAGAGTTGGCATTCGAGTGCAAGGCAGGGGTAAACAGATGGATTCAGTCAATCAGTATAGGAAAGGAGACATCCAGACTGCTGTGACCGCAGAGAGGAGGAGCATTTATTCTACTTTTATTTTATTTTATTTTATTTTTTATGGAAGTCTCCCAGAAGGAGAACATGCCTGAGTTGAGTGTTCAAGTTGACCAGTAGAGACAGGTGATGGCAACCTTCCAGGGAAAATATAAGCCGAGACCTGGAAGCTTAAAACACCCAGGTGTGTGTATATGGGTGTGTGTGTGTGTCTGTTTGTGTCTGTGTGTGTCCCACAGTTTCAAAATATTCTGCAGATGTAAGATTCACCTTGTTACTTTTTTTTTCTGAAGTGTGGATGATCTAACGTGACCTCCTCCACTGAAAAACATAGCTGACTTCCCTTCTTAAATATGAAATTGAAAGATTATTAGTTTTGGGCTTTCAGTCTTTGGCTCCAACCTATGCTCCCAGCTTTCTCTCTACTACCATCCTTTACTTTGTCAGAAGTAGATAACTTACAG
This sequence comes from Panthera onca, assembly GCF_046562875.1. Classification (NCBI taxonomy): domain Eukaryota; kingdom Metazoa; phylum Chordata; class Mammalia; order Carnivora; family Felidae; genus Panthera; species Panthera onca. The sequence goes on from NC_138352.1 coordinate 5,440,350, forward strand.
TTTTCTTGAATATACCACAGTGCCTTCTCTCCACCACTAGGAGCTCATGCTCACTCTGCTTAGAGCCTCACTGTTGCATTTCTGTGTTCTGGTTGTCAATATCCTACCCATTATTTTTTTTTAAAAACTTTTTATAATGGAAACATTTAAATATGTTAAAAGAAGACCTATTGTATAATAAATCCTCATGTACCCTTAAAGCCTACCAGTGATCAAAGGACCACCTAAAATATCACTTCCCCCATGAGACCATTTGTTTTTCATTTCCCTCATCGGCTTTGAAACTCCTGTGTATTCATGGTGTGACAGTTGTCATGTAATCCTCTGATAGGACAGGAACTGGGTTTTCTTATCCCCGGACTCTTTCAGAGCAGGGTTTGTAGCTTGATGAACTTTTTGTTCCTTGCAATGTCTACTTTGGTGAATTATTAACAGTTTTGGCTCGAAGACATAGAGAGCCTGGTCAGGAGCTTCATCTGGAATTTCTTACTGGCCAGAAAGAACTGACTGGTGATGGGGGAAGGACCAGGAACTGAGGGGAGAGTGACCTTGTCCTCATGAAGAGAGAAAAGGTGAAAAAAAGGAAACACTTTACTTAAACATACCCTTGACAAGGGGTTCTTAACCCTGGCTGGAATCTTCAATCGCTTGGGGAGATTAAAAAAAAAAAAAGTATGTAACGCAGCCGCTTTGGAAAACAGTTTGGCAGTTTCTTGCAAGACTAACGTAGTCTTACCATATGATCCTGAAATCACACTCCTTGTTATTTACCCAAAGGAATTAAAAACTTGTGTCCACACAAAAACCTGCGCACAGATGTTTATTTTTCATAATATTATGAAATGATAATTATGGGATCATTATTCATAATTGGCAAAACTTGGAAGCAACAGATGCCTGTCAGTGGATGAATGGATTAACGAACTGGGGCACATCCAGACAATGGAATATTATTCAGTGCTAACAAGAAAGAAGCTACCAAGCCATGAAAAGACACAGAAGAACCTTCAAGGAATATCACTAAGTGAAAGAAGCCAGTCAGTATGATTCCAACTGTATGCCATCCTACAAAAGGCAAAACTATGGAGACAGTAAAAGGATCCGTGGTTGCCAGGGGTTGGGGAGAGGAAGGAATAAACAGGCAGAGCACAGAGGGCTTTTAGGACAGTGAAAGTACTCTGTATGATACTGTAGTGATATCCATGCATATCTGTAAATGTCATATATATCAGTATACCTGTCAGTATACATTTGTCCAAACCCATAGAATGTACAATACCAGGAGTGAACCCTAATGTAAACCGTGGACTTTGGAGTGATAATGATGCATCAGTGTAAATTCATCACATGTAACAAACGCATCACTCTGGTGGGGGGGTTGTTGATGCTGGTGAGGCTATGCACATACGGGGGCAGAGAGTATATGGGAAATCTCTGTGCCTTCCCTTCCCTTCGATTTTCCTATGAGCTTAAAACTGCTTTAAAAAAGTAAGCCCTTTATAAAAAAAAGATACGGATTCTGAGGCCTCGCTTCCGGAGATCCTGAATGCTAGAGCTGAAATAGTTCCCATGGTCAGTGGGAACCAAGAGAATATGGTTCAAAATCAACGAGATGTTTGAAAAATGTAGGTTTTTTTAATTAAAAAAATTTTAATGTTTATTTATTTTTGAGATAGAGAGAGCGAGAGCAGGAGAGGGGCAGAGAGAGAGAGAGAGGGAGACGCAGAATTCAAAGCAGGCTCCAGACTCTGAGCTGTCAGCACAGAGCCCGACGCGGGGCTCGAACTCACGAACTGTGAGATCGTGATCTGACCGAAGTTAGAGGCCTCGCTGACTGAGCCACCCAGGCATCTTGAAAAATGTAGTTTTAATATAAATAACATAAGAGAGGAAGAACAGAGGACATCTGAAGAAACATGCTCCCCATACAGGGAACATTCTATTTAGCTCATATTTTAAAACTTTTAGCACAAACATGGAAGGGAGAACAGAAGCTAGTACATATTGAGCACCTGTTATATGTTAGACCCTGCTAGATATCCTCACATAATTTGTGCCAGCTGAGTCCCTCCATGACCTGAGCCTCTCATCTTACATTTGCAGGTGTGGAAACTGGGTTTAAGACATATTTTCAAGCTCACCGTGTTAATAAGTGGCACAGCTGGGATTTAAAATGAGGTCTATTGGTGTTGAAGTTTGTGCTATTTCTACTCCAGTCTGTTATTTTTGTTTTTTTTCTGAAGGGCTCATTCAATACTAATCTTCAAAACAGTTGAGAAAAGAACAAATATTCAGCCCACAAGTATTTATGATGTGCAGGCACTGGGCATCGTACGGCATTGCTGCCGTAATGGAACTTCTATTGGGAAGATAAATACTAAATAAGTAATAAATGCAGAAGTAAATACATAAATGCAAAAATAATGTGACATTGTGAGACATGGTATGAGGAATAGAAGTGGAAGACAGTCGTGCAGATCTGTTTGAGACAGAGTGGACGGTTTTTTAAATGGCTTAATCTATTAGTTTCCGGTGTGTAATATAGTGATTCAACAATTCTATACATTACTCAGTGCTCGTCATGATAAGTGTGGTCTTTAGTCCCCATCATCTGTTTCCCTTATCTTCTTCCCGTACCCCCCTGCCCAGCTCCCTTCTGGTAACCATCAGTCTGTTTTTTAGAGGTAAGAATCTGTTTTTTGATTTCTCTCTCTCTTTCTCTTTCCTTTTGTTGGTTTTGTTTCTTAAATTCTACATATGCATGATATCGTATGGTATTTGTCTTTCTCTGACTGACTTATTTCACTTAGCATTATACTCTCCAGCTCCATCCATGTCATTGTTAATGGCAAGATTTTATTCTTTTTTATGGCTAAATAATATTCCATTGTATATATATATGTGTGTGTGTGTGTGTGTGTGTGTGTGTGTGTGTACGTGTGTGTGTGTGTGTGTGTGTGTGTATAAAACATCTTCTTTATCCATTCATCTGTCAGTGGACGCTTGGGCTGCTTCCATAGGTTGACTCTTGTAGATAATGCTGCAATAAACACAGTGGTTCATGTATCCTTTTGAATTAGTGTTTTTGTATTCTTTAGGTAGTGTGATTACTGGATCATAGCATAGTTCCATTTTTAACTTTTTAAAAAATTTTACTTATTTATTTTGAGAGAGAGAGAGTGTGTGTGTGTGTGTGTGTGTGTGTGAGTGGGGGAGGGGAAGAGAGAGAAGGAGAGAGAGAGAGAGAGAGAGAGAGAGAGAGAGAGAGAATCCCAAGCAGGCTCCGCACTGTCAACGCAGAGCCTGATGCAGGACTCCGTCCCACCAACCACGGGATCGTGACCTAAGCCAAAACCAAGAGTTGGATGCTTAACTGACTGAGTCACTCAGGCAGCCCTCTTAACTTTTTGAGGAACCTTCATACTGTCTTCCAGAGTGGCTTCACCAGTTTGCATTCCCACCAACAGAGACAGAGTGGACGGACATTTTAAACTAAAATGGCGGGGGTTCGGTAAAGTGCGTCAGGTTCACATTGTAGGTGAGATGCTGGAATGTGAAAGCTGGATGCGTGACCCTTAAGCGGTGTTCAGGAAGGTCTGGGAGGGGGTTCTGTGGGCCATGCGATATGAGAGCTGGATGTGGAAGTTTGGGTTCCCGTCCACAAGGGCGCCAGAGCCTTCTAGGCAGTGGCAGTACAAAGATAAAGGCAAGGTCCCAGGAAATCCACCTCCCTCCTTGAAATCAAAATGACTGCGTGTTTTAACACGAGCTTTTTGGGCTTTCTTTCTCTAAATTTTATGTAATTCTGAAGAACTTCGGCATGCCGGCTAGAGCCTCAGGGGTGGGTGCGAGCCGGGGGTTTGGGGGAACAGGAGCATCGGCGTCCTACCGCTGTTGTAAAGCCAGCTTTTCCCTGCACTCCCTTCCCGCTGCTCCATTAGTTGCTTTGCGTCTGATCCTCGCCATTTAATAACATTTTTTTTTTTTAAATTTTTTTTTCAATGTTTTTTATTTATTTTTGGGACAGAGAGAGACAGAGCATGAACGGGGGAGGGGCAGAGAGAGAGGGAGACACAGAATCGGAAACAGGCTCCAGGCTCCGAGCCATCAGCCCAGAGCCTGATGCGGGGCTCAAACTCACAGACCGCGAGATCGTGACCTGGCTGAAGTCGGACGCTTAACCGACTACGCCACCCAGGCGCCCCAATAACATTTAATGACACTTCTCTGCCGATCTCAGTGCCAGCTACCCTTGGGACTTAAGCCTAGATGCAAGTATGAAGGAGAGGGCAGCCAAGGCCTCCAGGTTGCCAGTGACTTGGCTGGAAACCCCACTGACGTGGGGAAACAGATTTTTAAAATAAATTTGGCCCTGGAAGCCATGCCATCCTTTTGTAAAGCTGTGTCAATAACCGTAAACCGTCATAATCATGCCCCCCCTCGCACCCCCAGCCCTCGGCCGAGCTGACACATATTTAGGCGTCAGCCTATCCTTACGATGCCACCTTCTGTTGACCCTGTGGGATTCTCTTGCTGTTTGGGTTGGCACTGGAGCACAGTCTTCTGTTTTATGTAATAAAGCACATGAGAGAAGCTCTTTGTGCGTAGCCTGTCCGCGTGGGTACCGAGCAAGAGGTCTGGTACACCCCATCATTTTCAGGATGGCCGAAGCTAGCGAACATTTCTGTGGCCTGGGAAATGTTTGCGAGCTCTTGGCAAGGCTTTTAGGCTCCAGTGCCATTTTGCTCCGGGCCAGGATCGTAACGACCCTGGCTTCAGTTTGAGATGAATTTCTGCAAATGTATGTGTGTGGCGGGACTGCGTTTTCAAAGAAAACAAGCGACGGGTGTGATACAGGCTGATGTAATCTAGCACTGCATATGCCCAGCCAAGCCAACGAGGCTTACACTTTGCAGATTGTACCAGTAAGAGGGCAGAGTTTGTTGAGGTCTGCAGGAATACACAGAATTCTCTCTCTCAGAGAAGGTGGTTCTGTCCATGTGACATCACACAGAGCCTATTTCCTGATACGTTTATGTTTTTGTTTTTGCTTTAGGCTATCAAAAGAGACAGCCACTTAACATACTTGGGCACTTAGCTGTATTAATTCGTATGGTCTCCTTGCCTAATTTTTTTTTTAACGTGTTAAACGTTAGCATCAGGTGTTGGCAGCCTTGCGGGGGGAACAGATTGCTTAGAAATAAACACAGCTGGAAACTGACCATGTATTGTTTTTCTTCCTTTTAAGAAATGAAAGAGGCATTTGTAGAAAGGCTGGAGAATGCGGTCCTGGCCAGAATTACTTTATAGATTTATTCTTCCAAGTCTAGTTAATGATTAACATCACGCCTTGGTGTCTAAATGGACCCACTTTCCTTCTTTCTCTGTGAAGTTGGCGGTTTGCTGGGAACAATAAACTCAGAGAGGTTTGCTGCAATCCGCACTGGGGAGGGTGGAGTCTGTTCAGTTCTGCTTCCCTCTGCTGAAGTGTGGTCTTCAGCACTAAGCAAAGAATGCCTCGTGTGTGGTGTTCTTCTGCTAGTCTTGCTTGCAGCCTTGCAAACCTCATCAGAGTCACTTCTGGCCTCTTACTGGGCTCCTCCTTCAGTGATGGGCAAGTAAGTGAATTATGGAATGTTGGTGCGTGTGTCTGTGATTTTTGTTTTATTTGATGCACTATCAGAAATGAAGGCGGGATGTATACCAACCGCGTAATTCAACCAGCTTTTGTGTCCCCTGCAACTGTTTCGCTGGCTGCTGTCAGAGAAGAGGGAGCCTTCTCTTCTCACATCTGGAAGACTTTTTTTTGTTGTGGTCCTTTATTCCTTTAGTCTCTGTGCCCAAAGGTTGCTCTCTCTTTCTCTCGTAATATTACTCTTTCTTTGTAATATTTCGATGATTTGTTGAGCTATAGTATAATAATGAATGGCTAATAATTAATTGCTGTGGTAGAATGATTCATCGCTCTGTTTGTTTTTCAAAGGCAGTTTGTCCCATAAATAGCTCGCTCTCTCTCTCTCTCTCTCTCTCTCAACATCTATCTTAAGAGCTGAGTAAGAAATGAAGAAGTGAGAGATGTAGGAATGTCAGAGTAACTTTTGCTTTTGGTTTGCTTACATGGCAACCATTGCCTTTTTCACAGGCGAAATGTATTTGACTTTTGTTTTATTTTGTTTTCGCTGAGAGGGCTACAGGGTTGTAGCTGCTGGGAGATCTGAACTACCTGTCGCCTGTGCTGGAGTATAGATGTAGTTATCTGGACAAATGGAATTTGCCGTTCATTCCTCACTGGAGTATCCCATTTAAAATAGCAATCCTTATCTATTTGACTGAGGCTCATGGATAGGAATTGTTGGAATTAGGCCATTCATCTATTTGGATTTTCACCATCAGATCCAGCTACTTAACATTCTTGGTATACGGCACAGCCCTGTGTATTGTCTACCCATATGTACGGACACAGTTCTTTGCATTGCCTAACTGACTAACGTAGTAACATGTGCTAAGCGGCCTTCCAAACTCTGGGAGGAGGAGGTGAATAGTGAGTCTTGAGTCTTATAAAACACATAGGTAAGCCCAAAGGAGGAGAGAGTCGAGAAGACCTGTTATAATGAAGGTGGACCCAAAAGGCTTTCTCTGCACTGACCGCTGCCAAGCATATTTTTTCTTGCCTTTATGCAATTTGGCAGAATTGATCTTCATTTTGGACTTTGAAGGCATAGAGGGGGAAAAGAAGACTCAACTGCACATTGTCTTGGGCTGTGATAATCTGACCAATTGTGCTTATGAATTTCTGCAGTGATTTTTTTTAAATGTTTATTTATTTTGAGAGAGAGAGAAAGAGTGCACGCGGGGGGTGGGGGCAGAGAGGAAGAGAGAGAATCCCAAGCAGGCTCCACACTGTCAATGCAGAGCTTGATGGGGGGCTCGGTCCCACGAACCGTGAGATCGTGACCTGAGCCAAAATCAGGAGTCAGACGCTTAACTGACTGAGCCACCCAGGCGCCCCTTAAATGACTCATTTTTTTTAAATATGAAATTTATTGTCAGATTGGTTTCCATACAACACCCAGTGAGATTATATACATTCTTTCTCTGAATGATTATAATTAACAGCTAGCTAAGGTATGTCTGTGTTCTTTCATATGGGACACCTCATAGTTCTCATATCCAGCCCAGGAAGGTAGGTATTGGTATTATTTCCCCATTTTACAGTTGAGGATATCGAGAGTCAGGTGAACAGTGATTCTGGCGGTCACTTAATGAGTGAAGTACCAGATGTAAGCCGAGTTTTTAAAAGCTCATAATCCCATGTTCCCCTGCCCCCCTCCTCTCATCATCTCTAAACTCCTTCCATTATAGACTAGGGGAATGAGCTCCAATATGGGTTTTGGAGACTTAGATTCTGATTCCGACTGGGTCATTGCTGGCTCTGTGATGTTGAGCAATCATGGAAGCCTTTGGATGTCATTTTCCTACCAGGAGGTTATACTGTTTGATGTCTTAAGTTTCTTTGCATCTTGAGAGTCTCTATCCGTCCACGTCTACCCGACCCTCTATGGGGCTTGCGTCATTGCCATAGTGTGCACCCCTGCGATGTAGAGCAGGGGTGGGGGGAGAAGGAAAGGAGGACCATGGGCATTTGATCCAGCTCTGTTCTGGTTTCTCCTACCAGAGAAAGGAAGGAGGCACAGAATCTCCTTAGTTGAGGAAAATCCTGGGCCCTTAAGAGACTGTTTTCTCTGATCTGCCTCCTGAGCTGGCATTTCTCAGTCTGCTCTTTGTTTTTTTTTTTTTTTTTTTTTTTTATTCATCAGCAACAATTATTTGAGCCAAATTCTCTGTAGTTTCAGCTCAGGGATGAACACATGGATTACATTCCCATCTGGCCCCCAAAGAGGCGATAACCTCTTTGCATGAGCCCATCTATTATCCTTCTTCCTTTTTGGAACAGGGTAAATGTAAATAAATACTCTCTCCATCTTTTAGGCGTTTCAGCTTATATGGCAGGTGGTTGAGAAATGGGCAGGACAGAAGCGTGGGAAAGTATTGTTTATTTTACCTCCAGACTTGACTCTATCAGATGTTTACAGATTAAATTAGAAAGTTGTAAGATGCTGAGACGAGGGTGACTACATTTGACTGACATTAAAGGGGAAAAAATTTGTATTCGACACCATCTACCATCATCATCGTTGTGTACGAGAAAGAATGAAGAACTCAGAATGACCACCTCTCAGCAGGGAGGAAAGGGCAGGTCTTCCTGGGTAAAGAGAGTTAGCATTCTAATAAGGATATTTTCACCCGTAAGTGGCGAAAAACTTCATCCACGACCACAGAGCATTTGGGAAGCTGTGCTCTGCCTGGGGCTTGGGTGCTTGTCACTCACAGGCTTCCCGGGTGGGAGGTGGGGTTCTGAATGGGGAGATGAGAGCAACACATTCCCAGGCTAGCCCTTTTCCTTTGCTGCAGTCTCTGTCCCCACTCTCATGCTGTCATTTAGACCTTAACCTTATCCTTATGTCTTTCCCCCATAGGCAGGAAGCGAAACCCTGGCCTTAAAATTCCAAAAGAAGCATTTGAACAACCTCAGACCAGTTCCACGTAAGTTGGCAAGATCATCGTCTTAATCCAAACACTCCACTTTACAGATTTCCTGGGAATAGGGTTTCATTTCTGGACTGGTGCGCAATGCCTCGACTATGGAAAGCATTGTTAGAAAGAAGAGCCCTTTAAAGGGGAAAGCCATGGACCTGGAATAGGTCCGTCAGTCTATATCGAATGGGTCACTTTGAACTCAGTGTCTCACATTACCGGTTGGCAGAAAATTGAGTGTCACAAAGTCATTTGGCAGATGGAGTCTTATGAAAGGTTCCTGGACATGGACTTTCTGCCTTTTCCCTGTAGGCTTGGGCCAACAAGCGAATCCCCGTGTAAAGCCACTACTGTAAAACATGAGTTGAGATGGAAAGAAGGAATTTGGTAAGGACTCAGCATCCTGACACCTAAATCCCATCCCATATAAATAGAGGGCAAAATGAGGTACAGGAGCATTTTTTTTTAATTAGCAGAGGCTTTGGCCCAGATCCCTAAGTGAGCTCGAGTCCTGGTGAAGCAGGCTACCCTCTCCCGTTCTCTCCCTCTTAATTTCTTTTTCACTCTGTGGGGGAGTGAGAGTACCCCCCTGTCCTGCTGGAAGTGTGACCAGCTTATAAAGCATCTGCTTGGGAGGAATGGAAATTGCAAGGAAAAAAGTCATAACAGGAGTATTGGAGGGGCAGAGCAAGCATAAAGAAAGGCCATCCCAATTGAAGCTTGAGTTTGCAAGGCCTTTGCTCATCTCTACAAAGGTGCCTCCCTTTCAAAAGGGTTTTGGACTTAACCATGACCCATCCTATCAGTAAGTGCACCTCCTGGTGTTGGAATGTGCTGGTAAAAATGATCATGTCTACCGTAAGACTTTGTCGAGGCTATTGCCATTGCATTCCACTGAAGAATCTCCTAAGTGCAGAGCGGAGTGGAGGGCTTGTCGTCAGGGTTCCACACCATAGTTCAAGGGTCAAGCTCACGTTGCACGATTCCTTTCGTGAGGCTCTACAGGATAAGGTTCCTTCCGTATCTGCTATTGAGGTTAGTTCTTTTGGTCTTTTTGTTTTTGTTTTTTCCTCTGGACCTAAGACCTGTGTAATTAATAACTTTTCCCCTCTGATTGGTTTCTAGAGAGTTTAGAGTCAAATATATTGTTTCCCTGTACTATCTGAATTGGACTCTACGTGATACACTTTTAGAACTTTTCATTGTGAAATTATTGTAGATTCACAGGATATTATACAGAAATGTACAGGGAAGTCCCATGGACTCTTCCCCTAGTTTGTGTCCGCCCCCCCCCCAACAACACAATATCAAAACAAAGTGGCATTGGTGCAAATCATAGAACTTACTGAGATTTCACCAGTACTGCACGTACTCGTGTGTGTGTGTATGTGTGTGTGTGTGTGTGTGTGTGTGTGTGTGTGTGTAGCTCTATGCAGTTTTACCATATCTGTAGACTTATGTAACCACAGCCATAAGCAAGATACTCAACTATATCAACACTGTAAGATTCTTTGGCGTCATTCCCTTAGAGCCATGCCCACCTCTAACCTGTAGCCCAAATCTCTGACAACCACTAATCTGCTCCCCATTTCCATTTTGTTGTTCCATGGTTGTTACATAAATGGCATCATGCATCTCCTCCTGTTCGAGGTTGGCTTTTCCATTCAGCATAGTTTCCTTGAGGTTCATTCAAGTTGTTGCGTGTATCAATAATTCATTCCTTGTTATTGCTGACCCCCTTCAATGGTATGGATATGCCACACTATGTTTAACGCTTTAGCCTTTGAAGGAGATATGGGTAGTTTCCAGTTTGGGGCTGTCAATGATAAAAACAAGTTCCTGCTTGAAAATAAGTCTTCATTTCCATGGGACCTGTGTCCAATAGTACAATTGCTGGGTCATATGGTAAGTCTGTTTTTAGCTCTGAAACAACTTCCAAAGTACTTTCTGGATGATTGTACCATTTTACATTGTTAGCAGTTTATGAATAATCCAGTTTCTCTGCGTCCCTGCCAACATTAACACTATTTTCCATTTTTGCCATTATGATAGATGTATAGTGATACATCATTGCAGTTCTGATTTTCGTTTCTCTAATGGTGAATGGTGCTGAGTATTTTTAGGTGTTTGTTTTTCATCCATGTATCTTTAGTGGTGAAGTGTCCGTGCACATCTTTTCTTATTCCTTAATTAGCTTGCTTTTTTAATGTTGAATTTTGAGAGTTCTTTCTATATTCTAGACATAAAGAGTTTGTCAGGTATGTGATTCAAAAGCATTTTCTCCCAATCTATAATTTGTCTCTTCATTCTTTTATTTTGATGAAATCCGGTCTAGCAATTTTTCTTCTTAGGGATCATGCTTTTGGTGACAATTTTAAGAACACTTTGCTTCACACTTTGTTCTTGTTTTTCAAAATAATTTTGGCTATTCTAGTGCTTTTCTGTTTCCATATTAGTTTTATTTTTTTATTTTATTTTTTCCATATTAGTTTTAGATCAGCTTGTCTGTGTCTACAAATAAACTTGCTGAGATTTTGGTAGAAATTGTGTTTAACATATAGATCAATTTAGAGACAATGGACATCTTTACTAACTTGAATCTCCTAATCCATGAGCCTGGTAGATTTTGCAAGTATCTAGATTTTCTTTGATTTCTTTTCATCAGTATTTTATAGTTTCATTATACCTATTCTCTACATCAGGTTTTTTTTTTTAATATTTATTTATTTCTTTGGAGAGAGAGAACGAGCAGGGGAGGGGCAGAGAGAGAAGGAGGGAGAGAGTCCCAAGCAGGCTTCATTCCATCTGTGCAGAGCCCAGTGAGGGGCTCGAACTCACAAACTGTGAGATCATGACCTGAGCTGAAATCAAGAGTCAGAACTTTAACTTACTGAGCCACCCAGGCATTCCTGCATTAGGGTTTGTTAACATTTATACCCAAGTATTTCATTTCGTGGAGAGCAATTATAAATGATAACTTCATTTAAAATTTTGGTTTCCACTTGTTAGGAATCAGTATATAGAAATGCAATAGATTTTTCTGTGTTGATATTTTATCCTGCGACCATACTGAATTCACTTAATTGTTCTTTGAGTTTTCGTAGATTATTATTATTATTATTATTGTTATTTTGCATTTTTGTTGATACTTTAGAACTTTCAATGGAGACGATCATGCCTTCTGAAAATAGAGACAGTTTCCTTTCTTCCTTTGCAAGCTGTATTTTTAAAACTTTGATTAAGATTATTATTATTACTGTTTTGCTTTGTTTCAGTGGCAAGAATGTCCCATGCTGTGTCACTTAAGATTGATGAGAGCAGGCAACCATGCTTTGTTCTTAAGGAGAAAGCGACCAGTCTTTAACCATTAAGCAGGATGGTAGGTTTTGTAGATTGAGGTTTGAAAAGTTCTTCTTTAGTTGTAGGGTACCAAAGGTTTTTATTGTTAATGTGCTTTGAATTTTGTTAAGTGCTTTTCTCTGCATCACTTGGCATGATCATAGATTTTTCTTCGTTGTACTGTTGATGTGGATTACATTGTGATTGATATTTAAATATTGAACTAGTTTTGCATACCCCAAATAAATTCCACTTGGTTTATGGGTACATTATTTTTTTTATACACTGTGGGACTCAATCTGCTGAGATTTTGTTGAGAAGTTTTGTGTCTAAGTTCATGAGAGATGTTGGTCTGTGGTGGGTTGTTTTGAGTTTTGTTTGTTTTGTTTTGTTTTGTTTTTGTTTTGTTTTGTTTTGGTGTGTGCTATTATTTTCTGGTTTTGATATTAAGGTAGTATTGGCCTCATAAAATGAATTGGTAAGAGTTTCTTCTTCTTCTTTTTTTTCTGGTAGACACATAAAGTCTATGAAACAAAATTAGCCAAAATATTTCTTTTTCTGGAGCTTTTAAAATACAAATTCAGTTTCTGTAGTAGTTATAGGACTATTCAGATGACCTGTTTCATCATGGCTAAGTTTTGGTCATTGGTGGTTTTCAAGGAATTGGTTCATTTCTTCTAAGTTGTTGAGTTTATAAAAGTTGTTCATAGTACTTCTGGATTATTCTTTGAATGGCTACAGGATATATTGTGATATCCCCTGTTTTTTCCCAAGATTGGTAATTTGTGTGTCCTCTCTTGTTAAATGTTTCAGTCTTGCTAGAGGTGTATCAATACTATTGTTTGTTTGTTTTTTTAAGAACCAACTTAAAAAATTTTTTTTTAATTTTTGGCTTCTCAATTTTACTGATTTCTGCCCTTATTTTTATTATCTTCTTTGGTAATACATTTTTATATCACCCTCTCAATTCTCTTACATTCCTTCCCTTCACATTTTTAGTCTTCATTAGTTTCTAACTGATATTAATTTTCTGCATTTTATGAATTTTTGAAAGCCATCATAAATCCTTCCTTGGTATAAACAAGTGAATGAAAGCCTACGTAATGCTACACTATTTCTGTGTTCTTTCCCTCATGTGGTAGAATAAACTTTGAATATGATTTTCTTTTTTACTGTGTAAAGCCAAGAGTATCATTTTATTATTGTAGACAATACCACTCCAGCTCATGGAGAGCCTATTATTATTATTATGATTGTTATTATTATTATTTTAATACTAATGCTTAAATTTGTACTCCTAAAGAAGTAGCTTCCACATTTTGTGTTTTTCTTGGCAAGTTTTTGAGCTTGGCTTGGTGACTCTTACCATTTATACCCTGCCTTCTTCTGCAGTACTACACAAAAATAAATATCCTGGGACAGAGCTCCATTCTTCCTAGTTCCATGTGTGTGGTCCCTCTGCTGGAGCTCTTTCTTTGAGTAAGTGATGCCAGTGTATCTTTGGCTCAGGTCTCTGAGCTGTCCCCTTAGTGGACTGGCAGCGGCTAATTCTGAATTGATTCGATGCTAGTGAGTATTATTCCAGTTAACCTCCCAAGAAGCTCAGGAGGCCGTTACTGTTACTCTTACTGAGAAAACAGACCTGTACGAGGTCAGGTGCCTTGCTCAAAACAGTTGAGTATCACTTCATGGGTAAGAGTTCCGGCTCGAGTAAGTTGGCCCGTGTTCGTCTTTGAGATCTACATTTCACTAGTTGAATGAATACCTTAGGCAAGTTATCTAACTCGACGGAGGCTTAGTTTCTTCTTCTGAAAGATGAGAATAAATAATGATGTGATTGCTGTGAGGTTTAGGCGTCATAACCTCTATTAAGTGTCTAGCCTTTTCCCTTGGGATTTCTCAAAGAAGGCTGCTCCAAGTGTTGTTGCTGTTATTATTACTAATCCGCTACATAATTATTTAAAATGTTTTTATTTATTTTGAGGGGTAGAGAGAGAGAGAGAGAGAGAGTGAGTGGAGGAGGGGCAGAGAGAGGGAGAGAGAAAATCCCAAGCAGGCTCCATGCTGTCTGTACAGAGCCCAATGCGGGGCTTGAACCCACGAACCCATGAGACCATGAGCCGAAATCAAGAGTCAGATGCCTAACCGACTGAGCCACCCAGGTGCCCCCACTTAATAATTATTAATAGTTATTATTAAGTGGAAGAGCTGGTGTGCAAAGTCAGGATTCTCTGACTTTCAAGTATATGCTCTTAGCCACATGTCGGACTGGTAGAGAGTGTGGCCAGATAGTCTGTGGCTAGTGAAACAAGAGGCAGGATCTTTTACTCTCGCAGTTGAGAAGACGTTAGAGTGAGGCTCTGGGTTCTAATTTCACCATGTCTTTGAATGACGGGAAGTTATTTAGTCTGTTTTGATGTCAACTCTTCCCATTAAGGTAGAGATAATAGTCCCTCTAAGAGTTGTGTAAATTAAAGAAGATATTTTATATAAAGGGTCTAGCACATGGGTGCCTGGATGGCTCATTCGATTAAGTGTCCGACTCTTGATTTCAGCTCAGGTCAGTCCTGATCTTGTGGTTCATGGGATTGAGCCCCACATTGGGCTCTGTGCTGTGAGTGCAGATCCTGTTTGGGATTCTCTCAGTATCCCCCCTTCAAAATAAATAAATAAACATTAAAAAATAATAAAGGGTCTAGCATAGTCTCTGGCCCAATAGACGAATAATAATTGTCATAACACCTAGTAAACTGATCACTTATTACTTAGAATTACAAATAAATAATCACTATAATATGCCGAAGCTTGTTGTTCCTATAAAAGCTAATACTAGGTGACCGTTGGAGTACCTTTGGCCTTCCAGGGAGGGAATTTTGTAATAAGCTTGCTTCTGTCCCCACAGGTCTAAAATATTGAATAAGCAATGGAGAACATACACCCACAGTTTAACCTCCTGCAGAGACTCAGTGCCCCAGGCAGACTAATAATATGCCCAGTCTGGACAGAACACGGTGTCAACTAATCTAATATGAGCTGTCAGTCTTGGCTGCATCGTTTGATGCTTTTGGCAGACTTGATGAGTCCAAAGGCCTCAGGCTCGGGTGGATTGATCATTTTCATTAGAGGGGACCTGGGTGTTGAGAGTAAGTTCCTTGGATTCAATTAAACTTGGATTGAAATCATGGCTTTACCACTTGGGAGCAAGTTAGTTAAACTCTGAACCAGATGGTTTCTCATCTGGACCATTGGAGTAATGATACTCATAGGAGTGTGTGTGTGTGTGTGTGTGTGTGTGTGTGTGTGTGTTTAAGGTATTAAATGAGATGTAGGTAAAGCACTTCACCTGGTTCTTTAGGTCAAGACAGATTCAAGTGACATGAGTTTTATTTTCAGCTCTGTTAGGCTGTATGGCTTTAGCAAACCACTGAGCTTTTCTGGGTTCCATTTTTCTCTCATTCTGGAAAATGGCATGACCTCCTCCTATTAGGTAGAGGTATAATGCTAGGTTAGTATAACACTTGAGTCTGTACACTTTTTTTTTTTTTTTTTTTTTTTTTTTTTTGTGAAAGTCCAGATAGTAAATATTTCAGGCTACTCGGGCCACAGTGGCCTCTGTTGGATATTCTTCATAAATTGTTTTTCCACAACTTTTTAAACTTGAAAAAAATTAGTAGCTGGGCCACGGGCTGTAATTTGCAAAACTCTACATGGATACTGGGACACCAGAGCTGGGAGGGGTCTTAGCCAATGCCCTCATGCAAGAAAATGGAGGTAGCCCCAAATGACCAGTGACATTTCTGTTGCTTCATACCTTTTCTTTAGTGTTTATTTTTGAGAGAGAGAGAGAGAGAGAGAGAGCAAGCGAGCAATCAAGTCGGGGAGGGGCAGAGAGAAAGGGAGACACAGAATCCAAAGCAGGCTCCGGGCTCTGAGCTGTCAGCTCAGAACCTGACTCAGGGCTCAAACTCACAAACCACGAGATCATGACCTGAGCTGAAGTCGGACACTTAACCACTCAGCCACCCAGGTGCCCCAGTTCCTTCATACTTTTTAAAAGGAAGAGTCCTGAACAATTGCAAAAGGTTTTTTACTGTTTATGTTAGTCATGTTTCAAGTAATAGCTGTCTTTATTTCAGAATTGCATTGCAATTAGTACAAACTATTGATCGTGAAAGAAACAGTTTTGGAAATTTTAAGAATGAGAAATCAGATTTTTAGAGACTTAATCCTCTGGAACGTATTTCTGAAGAAAATTTCCCTGTTCATAAACACAAGATCTATAAAAACATCACTGGTGTGTGTGTGTACGTGTGTGTGCGTGTGGTTGTGTGTGTTTTCCTCTCAATCTCTTCCTCCTACTCCCTGGTTTTACGTTAGTATAGAAAAACTTTATTTTAGGTATTCTATGTATTTCAAAGGGATTTTGAGGTGAGGGAGGGCTTGCCATTAAAACTTTAAATTTATGTTTATACCTGTGTTTATATTCTTTTTCTTGTTTTTTTTTTTTTTTTATTTAGTTTCAGCACATGGGGTAGGATTATAACACACGAGGATTCTTCTCTCCTTTCCTTTCATCTTCCCTGTCTTCTATTTTTTCTTGTATTTTTGTAGAGGCAGAGTTCTGGCATGGAATGTCCCCTTAGGAGGACCTGGTTCTCTTTGGTCACCCTTGATTCTGCCAGCACTGGGATCCTTTTGTCTTTTTCTAGTGATGCTTTGGGTGCATTTATTTCAAGAAAATGCTTTTCGCGGCTCCTAATTAGTGGCAAGGCCAAGGCCAAACAACCTTCTCTTGAGTGGATTGATATCAATCCAGGTAGTATTGGAGTAGTAGAAATACATACCCATGAGGGGACTGTGTGCTTTCTCTATGGAGACACAAAATCAGCCAACCTCTGGCTTCTGAGATGACCCCTGGGTTGCACGTGCACTATGTATGGAAGAAATATCACAACCGGATTAGACAGCCTGATAGAACAGAAAGTATTCTGATCACAAACCAGGAGACCTGGGTTAGTTGTGACCTTGGGCAAGTCACTGGGTTAGTTGTGACCTTGGACAAGTCACATCAGCCTCTCTGGATGTTTTTTCCATCTGTAAATGTGGGGAATAGATAGATTTGGAATTATTATGGTGAGTTAACATAACCATAAGCTAATTATTGTTTTTTTAAAACAATTGTGGGAGGGGCACCCGTGTGCCTTAGTTGGTTAAGCATCGGACCTTGGCTCAGGTCACGATCTAATGGTTCATGAGATGGAGAGCCACATCAAGCCCTCTGCTGTCAGCACAGAGCCCACTTTGGATCCTCTGTCCCCCTCTCTCTCTACCCCTACCCTGCTCTTGTGCGTGTTCCCTCTTTTCTCTCTCTCTCTCTCTCTCTCAAAATAAATAAATAAACTTAAAAGAAAACAATTGTGGGAAAATGTGATGGAGTAATTGGGCACATTGGTGTTTTCGGATGAAAGAAGAAGTTTGGGACTTACTAGAATAGTATGGTTATTTGTATAACTATTTACACCAAGATCATATTTATTGGATATTTACTATATGCCGGCCATGTTAAAGAAGAAATAGAAGCTCAAAGAGATTAAGTCATTTAAACCCAAATTTTATTTTATTCCAAATCCCACACTACTAACACTTTTGTGCTGCCTAATTTTACTGATGAACTTCCACTTTAATCCTGCAGAAAAAAAAACATCTCTCCAGTTGTATGTGATTTGAGAAGGGCATATTTGACTAAATATTTCATGGTTTTTCTTTACCCCTTTTCTTTCTTAGGCCACCTCGAGACTTAGACTCCAAAGCTTGCATTTCTATTGGAAATCAGGTAAGAAAAATCATGTGTGCCAGTTAATATCTTGACCGTTTTCCATATATGCTTTCTGACTGGCCATTGAAAAGTTTATTTTCCATTACATGCCATAAAGAGATGGGTCAAAAAGTTTGAGTTTAAGCAGATGTGATATGTGCTCTTGCTATTTTGAATGCCTTATTGAAATCAGGCTGGTGAGGTCCTGATGGAAGGTGTTTGAGGAGAGTAGATGATTTGCTTTGGGACACATTCCTTAAAGTCCAAGGGTAGATCTCATTGCCATCAGTCAGCAAATGGGTGACACATGTGATGAAGGGGGCAGAGCTAAGAAAGCACAGTGTAGACAGCTCAAACCGAGCAAGTTGAAAAAAATTTTTTTTCTAATGTTTATTTATTTTTGACAGAGAGAGAGATAGAGCATGAGCAGGGGGAGGGGCAGAGAGAGAGGGAGACACAGAATCCAAAGCAGGCTCCAGGCTCCGAGCTGTCAGCACAGAGTCCGACACAGGGCTCGAACTCACAGACCGCAAGACCATGACCCGAGCCAAAGTCAGACGCTCAACCGACTGAGCCACCAGGAGCCCCGCAAACTGAGCAATTTGGAAGCTGAGTTGGAGCTGGATCTCTGTGTTGTCCGTGACCAGCAGGTGGCACACCGTGCGAGTCTAAACTTCCCATGGCGCATCTTGCATTCAATGGCTGCCTGGATAAGCTTCTAGACAAGAAGCCTGTGGGCCAGAAATAACCCATAGAATGTTGGGAGAAGCCAGAGAAAGGATGAAAGAGACTGTGTCCTTTATTTCTTTGTTTACTACTGCAGTATTCCTTTTCTCTCTTGTAGAACTTTGAGGTGAAGGCAGATGATCTGGAACCAATAATGGAACTGGGGCGAGGTGCGTACGGGGTCGTGGAGAAGATGCGACACGTGCCCAGCGGGCAGATCATGGCGGTGAAGGTAGAGTCGATGGTCCCCAAACGTTTTCTGTCTGTGGTGTATATGTTCGTCCATCTCAGTTCCAGATCAATTCCTTTCATAGAAGCAAAACAATCTTCAATGGAGTAAAACAAAGAATATTAATTGTAGGGAACCCTAGTGACTGCCAAATGTGTGGAAAAGGCTTCCTGGGTATGAGTTACATCTACTAGTTGGTTTTTATTGTTGTTGTTGTTTTGTTTTTTAATTTTTTTTTGTGTGTATTTATTTTTGA
Source organism: Panthera onca (assembly GCF_046562875.1). Lineage (NCBI taxonomy): Eukaryota > Metazoa > Chordata > Mammalia > Carnivora > Felidae > Panthera > Panthera onca. The sequence goes on from NC_138352.1 coordinate 5,459,310, forward strand.
GAGAGAGAGAGAGACAGAGTGCGAGCAGGGGAAGGGCAGAGAGAGAGGGGGACGCAGAATCCGAAGCGGGCTCCAAGTTCTGAGCTGTCAGCACAGAGCCCGACACGGAGCTCGAACTCACGGACTGTGAGATCATGACCTGAGCCGAAGTCGGACGCTCAACCGACTGAGCCACCCGGGTACCCCAGTTTTTTTAACTGATAAATCTGACCCCCTCCTTTTAATTTTTTTATGTAACCACCGTGTCATCATCACGCTTAAAAGAATGAACAGTACTTCTTTAATGGCATGGAATAACAGCTCCAAATTAAAATTGCCTTGATCATCTCAAAGTTGTTTGGTTTTCTTTGCCTGGTGGTTGTTGAAATCCAAATCCAAATAAAAGTTCACAAATTGCGTTTGGTTGTTATGTCTTAAAAGTCTTTTTTATTCTATATTCTGTTGTTTTTGAAGAATGATCCCTGAAAAATCAGGAAACCAGCATTGTCTCCATTTGTGGAAAACAGGAGAGTAAAATGTATCTTGAGTGAATTTGCATCATTTTTGATCTGTAAAAAGAAACTTAGAATCACTGCATATTTCTTGAGGGGCTTTGGAGAACTACCCTCTCTCCATGAGTTCATGGATTTGGACCATTGTTAGGAAAGCGGATGGTCAGACGACTTGGATCCCTTTGTTTTTGGAGAATGGAGATACCTTTCCCTTACCTTGTAGATTTTTCAATTTGTTCTTCTGCAGACTTTTTGCTAATTAGGCAAAAAATCTGAAAGCCTAGTGACGCTATATCTTTAAAAAAATTTTTTTAATGTGTATTTATTTTTGAGAGACAGAGACAGAGCATGAGTGGGGGAGGGGCAGAGAGAGGGAGACACTGAATCTGAAGCAGCCTCCAGGCTCTGAGCTGTCAGCACAGAGCTTGATGCAGGGCTCGAACTCACGAGGTGCGAGATCATGACCCAAGCCAAAGTCGGATGCTCAACCGACTGAGCCACCCAGGCACCCTGGAAGCCTAGTAACATTGTATCTTTATGCTCATTTAATAGCAAAATCGTGCTTCTTTAAGGCTACATTTACTGACGTGACAGATTTCTCTTCTCTCAGAAGCGCTGGGATAGGAATGAACATTTTCTCCATTTCTGTTTGATTCTGTCCATTTCCGATAGCTCTGTCAGTTCTTTCACAGTTGCTACTTAATCCAAATATTCTTACTTGTTCCCAAAGAGGGCCTTTGAGGTTTTTTTGTGGGATCCCAAATCAGCCACGAAGTAATGGATACTGTGGTCTCTGAACTGAACATACATAACATAATGAAGCAGACTGTTCTTGTGACTTGGAAATACACTCCCCAACGTTTGCACGTTTTCCAAAATATATTGTCAGAGGGCTTGGGATTTTTCAGGAAATCCAGTGAAAGTCTTCCATATTTCTCATTTGTTACAAATAACTCATCACTAGGACAAATACTTGAAAGGTCATTGCTAGAACTTGTGCTGTGAATTTTGTAGTATTTTCAGGATGGGACTCCTTAAGGTCCCTGCCTTATTAACTGACTCATCCTCAGAGCAGTAATCATAAATTTTTCCATGCGTTTCCATTCAGCGGATCCGGGCCACAGTAAATAGCCAGGAGCAGAAAAGGCTACTGATGGATTTGGATATTTCCATGAGGACAGTGGACTGTCCTTTCACAGTCACCTTTTATGGTGCACTCTTCCGGGAGGTAGGTGATCCGTCAATTCAAAATCTGAAGAGAACAGTAACTTAAAAGGAAGTTTCTCTAATTACATCAACGTGATGTATGGTCATGGTCCTCTTTCTTGTTTGACGCATCTTCTTTTTTTTTTTTTTTTTTAGGTTTATTTATTTGGTCAGAGGGAGAGAGAGCACGTGCACATGAGTGTGGGAGGGGCAGAGAGACAGAGATAGAGAGGGAGAGAGAGAGAACCCCAAGCAGACTCCTTCCGCGAGAGCCCCACGTGGGCTCGATCTCACGAACCATGAGATCAGGACCTGAACTGAAATCAAGAGTCTGAGCGTAACCGACTGAGCCACAAGGCGCTCCTGGCATGTCTTCTATAGACAGTTTTGTATTTGTGCAATGATGACAATGCCCCACCACAAAGTTGGCTTGAAATCGTAGTATTTTTAAATGTGTTTAGCCCTTTTGAAGATGCTGAGGCTCCCTTTCTCCTTTCTGTTTTGGTTTATTTCGGCAGAGTGGTCTATATCAATTGTCTATAGGCTAATTTAGATAGATTTTGTAAAATCTGATATGTTCTAGTCTTTTGACCAGTGGATAAGCTTTATTTAGCCTGTCTATGTACCCTCGAGGCTTAAGCGTATCTCTTGGCTTTACCTTTGCTTTTATTTTACCGTGACACGGATTGTGATGCTTCAACTCACTCTTCTGACCAGCTTTTCGATTCTTGCCAGCACTCCGTGTGGGAGATCAGACATGGAGCAGGCATGGAGACCTAAGTTCCTACAGGGCAGTAACAATAAAGGCTTATATTTCTGGGAATCTACTGTTTGTGGCTATTAGTACTGATGTATTTGTTTATTTAAAAGGTTTTTTAAAAATCTGAGTTGACACGCTATGTCACATTAGTTTTGCGCGTACAGCAGAGTGATTCAACCTCTCTGTGCATTATGCTGTGCTTATCATAAGTGCAGGCACCATCTGTCACCATACAACACTATTATAACATCATTGGCCATATTCCCTGTCGTGTGCCTTTTATTCTCTTAAGTTGTTCATTCCATAACTGGTGTGGCTCTTGGTATTTAGGTCCTAGTCTCTATCAAGGAGTGGGTGATGGTATGTAATTCCTGCTTGGCAATCTGCTAGTTGACTCTTTGGAAACAGACTTGCTTCCTTGTAAGTTCCTTTGAGGTCTGGAAGGGAAATCGTCCATTTCCTCCAAAAACTCGAGTTAAAAAAAAAAAAAAAAAGAGTTCTTCCTGACAGGTGTTAACTGTTTCCTCTTTTTTTCCTTTTCTCTCCTTACTAACCGTCTCTGAACCGATCGGTCTCCAGGGTGATGTTTGGATTTGCATGGAACTCATGGATACGTCGCTAGATAAATTCTACAAACAAGTGATTGACAAAGGCCAAACAATTCCAGAGGACATCTTAGGGAAAATAGCAGTTTCTGTGAGTACATCATGAACCCTACTTACAAGGAGAATGTGAGAAGTCTAGACCTTAGGTGTCCCTGATTCCCTAGTATGAAGAAACGCCAGCTGGACTAGAACTTCCCTCCGATTCATGTCTGTTGAATGCACGAGTACATCTGTGGATGAGTGAATGAATTGTTTTCTTTCTGGGCACCATGTAGAAGATTCTACCACTGACTTGGTTTGGTAAACTCTCAGTTAAAATGTCTCTAAGCAGCGGATTCATCTGCTGTGACCACGTTCCTGGTGGCTATATCCTGATACTAGTTTATTTTGATTTTCACTTGTAGATTTTTAAATATTTTCTTAGGGCTAATAGGGCATAGAAGGAAGCAGAAGAAAATGAAATGGAAAAAAAAGGTTGCTCTCTTAATGGCTCATGAGGGTGGAGAGAAAAAATGTTGGAGACCAAATGAAACACCAGTTAGAGGAGGGAGACGCTGTGAGATCCGGTCCTCTCTGGTGGGTGGAGTCCAATTAGTGTAGCTTCCTCTGTGTTTTCCTGGATAGGGCCACCACTATTTGAGAAAATACCTCACCTTATGACGTTAAGCCAGGGATAATAAACCTGGGTATACTTAACATTCAGTTTCTTTCCAGTGATGGAGAAAAATCGATCTTGTGTTTCTCTTGCAGATTGTAAAGGCGTTAGAACATTTACACAGTAAGCTCTCTGTCATTCATCGAGGTAAGCATCCATGGTGTTGCTTTAGCTGTTCCTTTTATGAAATCTATTTCTTTCACCCAGATTGTTCTTCCCCCAATGGATGGAAGTGGAATTGAGTTAGGCAATAGAACTGAGGGGTTTTCCTTCCCAGATGAATAGCAAATCAGATAAGTAGCCGCTTTTTATCTTGTCTGAGGACATGCGAAGACATGGGCTTTTTATTACACCTAAATTGAATATAAAACACCTGCTACCAGACACAGCTCTGGGATTACCCTACTGAGAATTTTGGAGAAAAGGATAAAAATGCATCTCGTATTGGCTGGCACCTGGGAGCTTGTTAGAAAAGCAGAATCATGGGTCCCAAGACCACCTGAATCTCCATTTTTAACAAGATCCCCAGGTAATTTTTGTATACCTTAAAGTTGGAAGAGTTCTGGTATAAAGCACAGCTTTTTCAGACAACAGGAGGCAGGATAAAGTGAAAACATTGGTAGATTTGTCTCTTCTTCCGCTACCTCCTCTTTTTTCCTTCTGATTGATTGGCCTGCCGTCTTTCATCCATCCATCCACCCACCCATCCATCCATCCATCCACCCGTGTATCAATCGTTCATCTTTCATGTATCCGTTTATCACTTATACTCCTTTTTCTACCATTTATGCAGCACTATAATAGATACCCCAAGAGGTATCTGAGAACAGAACATATTCTTATTAAAATTCCATAAAGGGATTCTTGATAGGGAAATAAGACAAATATACAACAAATGCATGGAGAAAATAAACCACATTGCAAATATAAGAGTGCCAAATATGGAAGCAGTCTAGGTAGAATACAAAGCAAGGAAATGATTAGCACCGGGTGACTATAGTCAAAGAAAGCTACTTTGAAGATGCACTCAACCAAATCTGAGGAAAAATTAATGGAAAGTATGGATAGCTAGTAGGGTAGTGGGGTTTGGTAATTCTTACACTCTCTGAGTCTGAAAGTGATGCCAAATGCCTTACAGAGAGTGCCCGTTATTGCTGTTATTACTATCATTGTTACTTTTAAAAATTGGAAAAATAGGAAGGAAGAGGAGGAGGAGGAGCAAGTGGGCAAGAATCCAGATGGACAGAAGAATGTGGATTACCCACAAACAGGAAACTTATTTTTAAGGATTTATTTCAAAATTAGGAAGTATTTCGTTTGTATTAAAAATGTATAAGTGAAGTATAAAAAATAATAAAATGTGCATGTCCACTGTTCAGTGTAAGGGAAAACATTATAAAGGATAATTTTTAATGTTTTTAGAATAACTCTGTTGATTACGTGTGCTTTGTGAAAAGCATCGCAAAGGAAAAAAGTTGACCGTAATTTCTAAGTCCGTTATCCAGAGATAACGGTAATCTATTTGGGGGTATGTTTTGTGGTCTGAAATTTCTGGATTTCTGATGAGTTTACACTATGTGACCTCTGACAAGCCCCTTGCAGAGGCTTCCATCAAAACTGGTTGCTTTGGGGGCGCCTGGGTGGCTCAGTCAGTTAAGCGGCCGACTTCGGCTCAGGTCATGATCTCGCAGTCCGTGAGTTTGAGCCCCGCGTCGGGCTCTGTGCTGACAGCTCAGAGCCTGGAGCCTGTTTCAGATTCTGTGTCTCCCTCTCTCTGACCCTCCCCCGTTCATGCTCTGTCTCACTGTCTCAAAAATAAATAAACGTTAAAAAAAAATTAAAAAAAAAAAACTGGTTGCTTTGATCAGATTTGATATATCATTTTATCGCAGTCTGCCTTTTCATTCTGTGGTCTGTTTACTCCTACTCTTTTTTTTTTTAAATGTTTTTATTTATTTTTGAGACAGAGAGAGACAGACCATGAGCAGGGGAGGGGCAGAGAGAGAGGGAGACACAGAATCCGAAGCAGGCTTCAGGCTCTGAGCTGTCAGCACAGAGCCCGACGTGGGGCTCGAACTCACGGACCATGAGATCATGACCTGAGCTGAAGTCGGCCACTCAACCGACTGAGCCACCCAGGCGCCCCTTACTCCTACTCTTAATGTGCAATAGGTCATGATGAGCCGGGCTTTAAAAAAATGATTTTGTTGTCACAAGAACATTTAACATGAGACCTACACTCATGGCAAATTGTAAGTGTGCCATACAGTACTGTTTGTTACAGGGTCAATGTAGTACAGCCAATTTCTGGAACTTATTCATTTTGCATAATAGAGACTATGCCCAAGGAACTGGGCATTTGATTCACTAATAGCTTTTTAAGTTTTTACTACGTGTATGGGGGCAATAGAGAGAGGCAACAGCCCTTTCCATCGATGGATTCGCAATCCTACGAGAGGGACAAAACATGAAATAGAAAAGTTGAAAGCAGGAAGGTCTACGACGTGAGTCAGGAATGGCTGTTGACTTTTGTGTTGGGCCTCAGAGGGAAGGGAAGGTGAGGGGGAATGGAGATTTCAGGCCCCCTGGTGGTAGACACATGGATCTTCAAAGCAGGCTGGGATCATGGGCTCCTGGTTCTTGCTTTTAGACGTCAAGCCTTCCAACGTGCTGATCAACACTCTGGGCCAAGTAAAGATGTGCGATTTTGGAATCAGTGGCTACCTTGTAGACTCTGTCGCTAAAACTATTGATGCAGGATGCAAACCCTACATGGCCGTAAGTATGCCAGCTGGTGGGGGAGGCGGGGGGTGGGGGGAGGGGGCCTGCAATCTGGGAACACAGACACAAGCAAACCACGCCAGGAAAAAGGAAATGGATGGCCACAGAGGGAAAATGGAAATGTGCTTACGGTGCAAGAAATAGTCTCCGTCTTATTTTTTTCTTAAATATTTTCTGTCTGTAATCCTTAGTTATTTGCTTCCTACGTACTATTATTTTTTAATAAAAAGCAAGTAAAAGAGGTATATCACTTGGAAAAAGAAAAACGTGTAAGTAAAATCCATACAGCCCACACAGATTTTTCATACTGTGTTGCAGGGGGGGGTGTTATCTTGTTTGTTGGGGACAGAAGAGTGAACAGAATTTAAGTTACCCCAACCAGACAAGGAGGTTAGTCCTGAGAGAACCTCATGGCCGTGAAGATTCGTTGCCATGGGCAGAGACCTCGGGACCCCCTTTAACATGAAGGGGCTTCTGTGTTCTATTTGGAAATAAGTTTGCCCTTGGGATTGAAAACCTTCCCATCAGTGCTGAGCTGATCTCAGGGAGTCTCTCAGGGACGCTTGCGCATTCTTAGTATTGAGTTCTGGAATGTTGGTGTTTTTCACAAGGAAAATTCTAGACTGGCAGAGTAGCTTTATAATGTGTACCTCCTATTTCTTCTTAAGGCGAAATTGAAATTAGTTTTGAATTGGGGGGGACTTTGCTCCATTATTGCCTCCGGGAACAGACTCCTGTAGAAGGCGGAAAAAATCCCACGGAGGCGTCAATATTTTTTGCAGTAGTGAGTCTTCTTGGCCTGGGAGGCAGGTTAACAAGTTTAAAACAACTCACTTGGCAGCTGGTGACACCCCCACCCCTAGAGACTTTGTGGAGCTAAGAATGTCATCTCATTTGTCTTTTCCCGTCTCCTTTCCAGCCCGAAAGAATAAACCCAGAGCTCAATCAGAAGGGATATAGTGTGAAGTCTGACATTTGGAGTCTGGGCATCACAATGGTAATGATCGCACTGGTCTGTGAGGTTCTGGGCATGAAGCTGAAATGGGGTGGGTTCTGAGACCGGAAGGCAAATGCCCTAAGTGTGGGTCCAGAAACCTCTGCTTTCGGCCTGAGATAGCAGGAGGTTCTAAGTGATGGTTGTCTGCAGTGTGGTGTCGTAGAAATACCACCCTGGGATTGAGCGAACCCCGTCTTTATTCCACCTCTAACGGGTCATATGCCCTTGAGTAACCGATGGAGTCACATGAACGGTCTTATTATCCTCATCTGTACAATGAATCCTGACTACAGCTGCTCGTAGTTTTCCTTCTAGTTTAAAATTAGGGGAGCCTGGGTGGCTCAGTCGGTTAAGCGTCCGACTTCGGCTCGGGTCGTGATCTCACGGTCCGTGAGTTCGAGCCCCGCGTCGGGCTGTGTGCTGACAGCTCGGAGCCTGGAGCCTGCTTTGGATTCTGTGTCTCCCTCTCTCTCTGACCCTCCCCTGTTCATGCTCTGTCTCTCTCTGTCTCAAAAATAAATAAACGTTAAAATTAAATTATTTGGGGCACCTGGGGGGCTCAGTCGGTTAAGCATCCGAGTCTTGATTTCAGCTCAGGTCACGATCTCGCGGTTCGTGAGTTCGAGCCCTGCGTCGGGCTCTGTGCTGACAGTGCGGAGCCGACTTTGGCTTCTCTCTCTTTCTCGCTTTCTGCCCCTCCCCTCCTTGCACTCTCTCTCTCTCCCCAAAATTAATAAATAAACATTAAAAAATATATTGAAAATTAAATTATTTTAATCGAGGCTCAAGCTTCTCAATGAGTGCTAATGTATGTGGAGCCTGACAGAGCTGAGTCACCCAGGACATAGGCTGTGCTTTCCAGAATAGGATTATGATAGAAGTCTTGGCCAGTGGGGTCATATATAGCCAAAGGGCATAGTAACACACAGGATAATCTCCTTAGGCGCAGTCCTAAAGTTATACAATTAGTGCTTTGTTTGTGACATTGGTGGTCATAAATTTTCAGTGTATCACCAAGGTCTGGAATTATCCACTGTGGGCCTGGCTCCTTTCCAGGCACAGCAGCTGATTAAATCCTGTGAGTTATTTCACATCCCTGCCCAGAAGACACGTGATAGTCTTGTCATGGCAAAGTGGCCTTACTCACATCCAAAAAAAGATCCGTCATTTGGTCCCAGGGTTTGGTTTTGTTTTGTTTTGTTTCTTCTCCATTCCAGCAAGGGGCCTGCAGATGGCAGCAGATGTACACTCCGCCAAGGTCTCAGGGTGAGGATTCCATTTCAGACCAAACATTGGAAAACCTGGTTGCTTTACATCCCAAAGTTTAATATTGCTGGCTTGCAATTTTATTAAGTGTCACGGTGGCTTTTGGGGAGGACCCAGTGATAAATAGGCTTCATCGGCTGCCTCTAGTAACATCACGTTTGACAATCCCTAGTGCTAGCAATTGGGGACAAATAGAGAACATGTTGTTAGTTTATTTCTCCCCCAATTTTGCTTGAACTTCACCTTTGGAGTTCCTGCTGACTCTTCTGGGTCAGAACACAGTGGATTCCCTAAAGTAGCTCTGTGTAAGCTGTTGTCCCCTTGTCTTTCTCTCCCCTCTAGATTGAGTTGGCGATCCTTCGGTTTCCCTATGACTCTTGGGGAACTCCCTTCCAACAGCTCAAACAGGTGGTAGAGGAGCCCTCACCACAGCTCCCGGGAGACAAGTTCACCGAAGAGTTTGTTGACTTTACCTCACAGTGGTAAGAGAGCCCCATCTGCCAAACGCCGGTGTTAAGGACAAAGAGGACTTCTCATGGACTTCCTCCATTGGTTTTAATCCATTCTGCATGCATTTCATTCCCAAAGCATTTATGGAGTGTGCCCTTGATGCTGGAGAAACAAAGATGCCTTTGTCCCAGTCCCCGCCCTCACTGGAGTCAGAGCCAAGTAGTGGAGTCTCATCAGTCAGTACTTGTGGTTCAATATGGCACGTCCAGGGGTGGAGATCTGCATAGGGTATTTGGGGAACTCAGAGGAAAGGCATTAGGATGGAGTTTTGGGAAGAGATAGATCCTGATCTGAAGACGACATGAGGGTTTTCCAAGGGGTGAGGGAAGTAGGGAAGGGAAAGGTATTCCAAGCAGAAAACATAGCATGCTTCCTGTCACAAAAGTGAGAAACTCCTTTATGAGAGCTATCGGCTATTTGAGGTTGATTAGAGTGTTAAGAGAACAGTGGCCAGACCATTGGAGGATTAGAGCTGGGGAGTAGATTAGATGCAAAGAATTACTTTGGATGAGCAGGCAGTAGAGAGTTGGAGAGTGTGACTTAGTTACCTATACGTCTTGTAGAGTAGTTCTCGTGTCTTCTAGGCTGCCTTCTACACAGTACTTGTTAATGGGGGATATCCTTGCCTGTGAGGGTACAATGGACAGTACTGGGGGGTCTGAGGAGGGAATCCAATCCAAGTTGGAGAGGGAAGATGGAAGGAGTCCTGCTAACAATGTACATTTTATTTTCCTGGAAATTGTCAGTGGGATTGAGGAAAGTGGGAGAGGGCATGGTTTTCTCCTCTCTGCCTGGTGACCAGACTGCCTGGTATAACCTCATCCTAAGGACCATTGCAAGTGCTCCTGGAAGAGGAGGAGAAGAACAAAAGGAAAGCACAAAATGGAGCTCGTTGGTATGGGCATCCTATCTGCAGAAGCAGACAGTGACAAGCCCAGCTGTGACCCTGGGAGAGGAGTGACCCTGGCTGCTCCCTCTGAGGAAGGAGCTGGGCCTCTGGAGGCTGTTTCACAGCGCAGCTCCTCAATGTTATCATTCCTTGGCCTCCACGCTCTTTGGAAGAAGCGTTCTGAATGCAGCTTTTATCGGGAAACACAATGAGACAAAGCAACCGTCTGTTGTTTGTGAAACTAAGGCCTCTTGGACTTCTGGTTAGCCCCAGTCCCCGTGTCACCCCTGGTCTTTGGCCCCGATGACGTATGAGGCCGGCCCACCGTTGCTCATTTTTGTTTGAGTTTTGGCTGAATGGCTAGAGAGGGGCTGGAGCAGTGGGCACGGGGTGTTGTTAGATGCCTCTTACTGGTACTTCCTCTGGGCTACTGAGGTGTATCCTCCTCTGAGCTTTCCTTGAGCAAATGTGCTGGATATGGTGGCATACTGGCCAGGTTGAGATGGGCCCATGGTCCTGCCTTCTGGATTCAAACATTTGTTTTTGTTGTCGTTGTTGTTGCTGTTTTTCTTTTTCCTTATCCCCAAACGTCTAAAGATCACCTAGGAAAAGGGAGTGAGTCGCGTTGGATAGTTCAGACCAGTAGTTCTCAAGAGGAGCGGTAAAGGGAAAGCATCTTATCTAGGGAAGGCTTTTCAAACTATCCTCCCTATAACCTTTCGGCTGCCTGTCCCCCTTTCCCCAGGATTCTGGGTACTTTGGAAAACTTGGTAAGAACAAGGCTGATGTGAAAAGTTTAAGAAAGCTGAGCTGCCTTTTGAGAATCACCAGTTTAATGCAGTAGCTGTTAACGTTGGCTGTTCATTTATAAGACGCGAGAGAACTTTCAAATGTACTGTCGCTTAGGCATACGCGCAGACGTTCTGACTTCATTGGTCGGGAGAGGGTCCCGAATCTCAATAGTTTTCAAATGTTCAAATGTTCAAATCTTTCCACTATACAGCTGGGGTGAGGGCCCCTAATTTTGACCTGTGGTCTGTGGACCTGATTATCAACTGCTTCCTTTTCAGGAACTGTTTTTCTTCTATAATTTATTTAAAAAAAAAATCAGTTGCTTTTTCTTTCACTAGAGTATTTTTTTCCTCTGATGTAGAATTTCCCCCTGAAGATTCAAAGCATTAAAGCTTTTTTTTTTTTTTTTTAATGGACATGTAAAAAATGAGAACCTTGAAATAATGCTTTCTAATTTTAACAGGTGCACACACATACGAGGACAATCCAGATACTTTATTATTGTGCTTTGTAGGGTGACAACCCTGTGCCTACCCTACACTCCTAAAATCATTGCCAGTATCTTCCGGCTGGCCTCTGAGGCCTCTGTTCCCCTCTCATTTTCTGTCAATTTTAGTCTCAGCTACCATAGTTCATTAATTTAAAAACTTTGAGCCATAGACATTTTCTAGCTTTCCTGGAACCATTAGCTCTGTTAATGCTGTTAATTCTGTGTCCTTTTACTCATATTCATGTCAGCCAGGCTGGCTTGCTTAAGGGGGTTACTAATATATATATGTATATATAATATGCATATATATATATATATATATATATATATATATATATACTATTTATATACATATATATACGTAACGCATAATACACTATATATGCATATGTATATATGCAATAGAAACAAAACTTGAATCACTTGAACTTTGAAGTTTTCAAAGAAGAAGTTCCTCAAACCTTCAGTGTTGCTGTCCCTATAGAACCTGATATTTAAGAATATCAGTTGTGTAAAATAGCGAGTCATTTTTGTTGTTAGGAGAATTGGAAAGAAGAAGAGAATTAATTCTGAATTTTATGAGCATTCTTAATGATCCTCACTTGGATTTTCTTTAAGAGTATAGACCCTTCTGGGGCGCCCGAGTGTCTCAGTCAGTTATGCATCTGACTTCAGCTCAGGTCATGATCTCACTGTTCGTGGGTTCAAGCCCCATGTTGGGCTCTGTGCTGATGGCTCAGAGCCTGGAGCCTGCTTCGGATTCTGTGTCTCCCGCTCTCTCTGCCCCTCCCCACCACTCGTGCTTTGTCTGTCTCTCTCTCTCTCTCAAAAATAAATATTAAAAAAAAAAAAAAGAGTATAGACCCTTCTGTTTCAGAATCTGGGTCAATAGTTTTTTGCCTTCCATAAACTACCAGTATATTTTCTTTGGTACCCCTTCAGTGTGAACATTATTTTGAGATCAACCAAGTTGGAAAAGTTGTCTAATGCTTCAAGAGACGGTGCTGATTTTTTTTTTTTTAAAGCTTTTATGAATGGCTTAGATCTTGCTGGAAGCCATTTCATTTTCTACGCATTAGCTTACAGATACACACCTGCCCCCAGCAGCAAACTAGGTATTTCACTTGTTTTCTCACTGACAGTTTTAAATTTGATCTGGGGCTGAGTAGAAAGAATGCAGAGGTGATTGACGAGCACCCCCTTTCTATTTCTTGATGAAGAAAAGGATGCAGCCTGAGTGTAAGTCCCTTTCATAGCAGTTCCTGTAATTCCCTATCTACACAGCCATGTGTTGAGATACCTTTTCATGAAAGGACCCTTTTTGGAGTGACCTCCATGTGTGTTTTTGTATTTTAATGGCATAGTCAGGCAATGATCCTTCACGACTTCTCAGAAAGCCCCAAGTTTTGTGGTAAGTGGGGAAAGGGGCGTAAGATTTGGGAAGTAAAAAATTGATCCCGAATTTCGAGGTAGGTACACCTGGGATTTTATCTCCTACCTCTGTCTTTGGGCTAGATGCCACAGTGGAAGAGAAAGGTTGCAAGGTTGCATCGTTCCTGGTTTAGGTCATCTGCCAGAGTATTTGTGATCTTTCCTGGGATTAATCCTAACTGAGCACTTGAAGACATCCCAGTGCTGCTCTACACGGCACAGCTTCTTCCAGGGGGTCATCTTGGCGGCCCCTCTCCTCTGATCACGGCTTGTGAGTTGACCGTGATCCTGATCTGTGGTGTGTAGCTCAAAGTGCCACCAGGCTATCACTGCCCCACCCAAAGTTACATTCAGAGCCCAGAGCCCCAGCCGATGTGTTTCTTGTGCAGTAGCCTCAGACACTCCGGGGAGTGGGAGGGTGGGGGCAGAAGGGTAGGAGAGGAGAGAAATTTAAGGCATTTGTTCTTTATGGACTTAAAGGAAAAACCAGTGGTGTCTTACACGCCGTTCCCTTCTGTCCTTCTTCTGAAATAGGACTACTGAATGACATTTCCTCCTCTTTTTTTCCCTACACGTGGCTCTCTTGTCATAGGGTTTTTAAAGCTTTCCCGGAGTAGGTGATGCTGACCATAGAGGCCTTGCTTGGGGATTCATAACACAGAAGTCCAATAGAAAAGCTTTACATCCTAGTCCCACAGAGGCTTAACAAATGAATATCCCGAAAGGAAAAAGGGAGCCGTAGCAGGCTTACGCTTTTCTCTATAGCCACTTCCTATCGATGCACAGGTTTGGTGACTGAAGGAAGTCTCTGGAAACCAACTACTGGGTGCCGAAACAGCTCGACCTTCTTTTTGCCTCTCCTTCAGGCCTATTTAAGGGGCTCAGTGCCCAGCTGACCAGCCTGATGGCATGTTGGAGGAGACCCACCCAGACGTTGAAACTGTCTGACTCGGAGGGACTAGCATCAAACAGAGACGATCAAATATAGTTCCCGACTTGTTCAGGAAGAAGAGTAAAATAGAGGCACCGGATATTTATTTCGCTTCTGACAAATGTATGGGCTTGAGAGGCGCAGTGTGTTTTTTATTCTGTGGGCGTACCGCACAGGCCTTCTTGGAAACCGTCAGAGGGCATTCAAATAGGCAGAAATCCTCTGGTCAGCACAGACTTCAAGCTAGCAGTTCTCAAGACAGCATGGAGGTGTTTTTTAGTGTCAGCTATGGTCAGGAGTGTGTGTTGTGGCCTTTGGAAGACGAATTAGAGCAGTCAGCTAATTGCACGCTTGAACATGACCAGCCACTTGAAAATTCCAAAGTCTGACTCCAATCCAAAAAGAAATTGGTGGAGCTTATTTTATACTGGATTTCAAGCACTTCCTATCAAACGTGGAAAATTTGCTCCCTCCCCCCAACCTGATCCTGAGTATTTTCCTATTCTTAGCCCATGTTTTGAAGTGCTCTCAGTTTAAAAGATGGAGAGAATGTGTTTCATCAGTTACATTAATTCAGTAAACAGCCCTGGATTGCTACGTAAGTATTTTCCATGAATGCTCCACAGTAGTGCTACTGCAGGAAACTGTGAGCCTTCTAATCAGAGGTCAAGAAATAGCCTATTGGCCAGAAATCCCTGAGGCTTTAGGAATCCTAAACATTTATGATGCATCAGCTTGGGGTACGTTCCCCACATTTTCTTTATACAGACGAAAAGAAAGAAAAAAAAATCTAGAGAATTTTTCTTAACCTGTTCCAGAAGTAAAAAGATAAACCATCCTTACTTAAAATGATCTCTCCTTGGGGGTGCCTGGGTGGCTCAGTTGGCTGAGTGTCCCACTTTGGCTCAGGTCACGATCTCTAGGTTCATGAGTTCAAGCCCCCCATTGGGCTCGCTGCTGTCAGCGCAGAGCCTGCTTTGGATCCCTCTGTCCCCCCCTCTCTCTCCCCATCCCCCACTCACGTTCTCTCTCTCTCTCTCTCTCTCAAAAAAAAAAAAAAAAAGATTTCTCCTTAAAAAAAAAGGAAGCATTTACATCTGTCTACCTGATGAGAAGATAGTCTTATGTCATTTTCTGCTAAATAGAACTTCAAAAATCAGCAACATCACAAAGATCTCTGGTTGGTAGAAGTGGCCATTGTTCTAACATTTGAACAAGAAGCTTCCTTTCCTGTCATTCCCTTGGTTCACTTGCTGACCGGTGGAAGCTGGTGATGTGAAGGTGGCTGATGGTCCTCAAGGAGGATGTTAACAGAGTCCATGCAGAGTCCTGGCCTGATGGCTGACTAATATTCCTGTCTAAGTAGAGACACCTGAAATCGAGCTCGTGACTAGCGAGCATGGATTTAATGCTGCATCTGTGCTTTTCATTGTTGCTTTTCAGAAGTTAGATTGTTCAGATTTGGGGGAAGACTTTCTGGTTTTTGATTGGCTTTGAACGGTAGCCGAAAACCCAAGGCTTCTGTGCATTAGCCCTTTTGTTTTTTCACTATGGTCTGTGTGCAAATCAGCCACGCTCCTGGGATCACACTCCTCCTCCTGTGTTTCCATCTAGGTGAACGAGCTCTTGAACTTAGAAAGACAACTTCTGCTTCTGGGGTTCGGGGATAGAGACGTGGTAGTGTTGAGAATGTGTGCAAAGGACAGATGAGCCAGCTGGGGCTGCTTGTAAGTGAATTTCATTTCTGAGCAGGAGAGAGAAGGCAGCAGTGAGGAGGAATATCCTAGGACACGTAGCCCAAGGGTTTGCAACCTCAGCCCTAATGACTTTTTGGACTGGATCAGTCTTTGTTGTGGGCAACCGTGCTGTGCATTATAGGATGTTTAACAATATGCTGGGCCACATCTAATATCTACCTATTAGATGCCAGTTGTATCAACCATAAAACGCCTCCAGAGGTTGCCAAGTATCCCCTAGAGGTCAAAATCACCTGCATTTGAGAACCGGCAGTAAAGCACTATAGAACCTCAGGATATAGATACGTAAGTATCTATAGAGATACAGAAGGATACATATGTATCTATAGAGATCCAGAAGGATATAGATACAAAGTCATAAGTGAGTCCAAGGGTCCAAGGTCTCATTCATTTCACTCAGGCACACCTTCTCATATCGACCTGATTTTGACAGTTGATAATTCCTCTTTCTAATCCACTCTTATTTTTATCCTCAGTTGAGACGAAACTTTCTCTCATAGGTTGTCTGGTCACTGAGGTCACTAGGTCCTAGATCTGCCCTCAGTCCCAGGTTGAAACTTCTCTGCTCACATCTACTGTACCCTGTCTCAGGTTCCCTGGCTTCTACTCACAGCATTGCCTGGAATAAACTGGTAGGCTGTTTTAAGTTGTTTTGGTTCAAAAGCTTTCTCCCTCTCTCTCTCTTTTTTTCCCATTTCGTTTTGTTTTACACCACAGTTTCTCAAAGCGTCTCAGTGACTTCACTCTCTTATGGCTCTGTCCCTCCCCCCCCCCCGCCTCCCCCCCAGGCCCCCCCCGTTGTTATTAGCCTTTGGGGGAGGAGCAGAGCTCATGTCACACATATAAGCTCCCATCTGCTCAAAATGATCCATTAGCACAAATCGCAGCTACCTAATGATCAGTCACATTTTGGTTACTTCGATGCCAGGCTAAGTTCCCTTTCCATTCATGTATGCTTTTGTGCCCCCGTGGGCAGAGGAGTCTGTAGGTTGCCTTGCAAACCACAGTCTCCAGAATCCTCCTTTTCTTCATTCTGTAACCTGGGATTCCAACTCCAAAATAAACTGCTTATTTTCTTTTTTTCTATTTTAAGGCCATGGGTGGATACAGGGGTGGGTTGAGGCTAGAGGGGAAGGGTTGGTCTCACTGCAGTAAGAAGTTACTGTTGTTGTTACTGTTGCCTCCGGTGTCACATGTTATTAAGACATTTGTGTATATGTGCAGTTGTATATACAGAATGGGAGCCACTGGACAATCGTGCACGGCCACAGAGAATTTCTAAGAAGAAAAACTGCTTAGGCACTGACTGAGGGTGTTTTCTCTTTCATCAGCTAGGAGGTTGTAGACAAGTAGCCTTACTTTAGACATTTCATGGAGGTATTGCTTCTATCTTAGGTGGGTTCGGTTAGGAATATATAAAAGCAAATGATACATTCAAGGGAACCGGAAGCCAGGAGAACCAGGCATTGAAGAGAGTGAAGAGATAACAGATGTAATGTAAGAAACACCTGCCAATTTCTTTCCCAGGGGGAGGGGTGAGTGAAAGCTCTTTTGAAGGAAAGTAGATTTGTAATTTGGAATATAATGGCTGTAGATCAGGAGAGCTAGTTTGTATGTTGTTGGTAAAGTATCAAAAGGATACTTTTTAAAAGTACCAAAAGGATGCAGCACAAACACACACACACACACACACACACACACACACACACACACACACGCGTGCGCGCGCACACACGCACACCTCTTCTTCCTGTTAAGGTACACCGACAGTGATTTAAAACCTAATTTTAAAGGTGTAACAAAAGGGGGGAGTCAAGACAGGAGATTTATGTGTTCAATACATTTTAAAGCTGGCTACGTTTAGTCTTCTGCAGGTTCTGACGTCCTAGGCTAGTGAAAATACAGATGGTTCCTAGGTTTTAATGTGATTAATTTTTTTCTTTAAGCTTGAAGAAGAATTCCAAAGAACGGCCAACATATCCAGAACTTATGGTACGTATGGTTCCCAGCGTAAACCTGTCCTGACCAACAGCTAGTAAAGGTAGAGTGACTAAGACCTAAATTATAATCAAACAACCGTGTTGGAGGAGCTGGTTCATTGACATGGAAGTGAATTCGAGAAAACAAGAGTCGGGTCCTTTGTGCTTCCTAAATCCTTCTTCAGCATGACCTGGGGCGGGCCGCCTTGCTTCGTCATTTTTTCCACGTTGGTAAACTGGTTATCATATACACTAGATGCCTATAAAAATTTATATTTTCAAGTTCTTGTGATATCAAGAGCCACCACTTATAAATGAAGGAAAGCATGATTTAAAGGATTTCTGTAATGAGGGGAAAAAGTGCTGGACAACTCATCAGGTTTTGATAACATATTTAGGATGAATTCTTTTCGGTGAGTGTTTAGGGGGGATAGACTGTTTTCTCCTTCTGGTTTTCACATGCGTGAAAATAAGTAAGACCAAGCCTTCTTAGTTTCCATTGTCTTACCTCTGCATTCACAGCTTACCATTTGCACAAACTATGAAAAGAAGGGGTGAGAATAGGATCTCAGAATTTTTGTCTAAAAATAGGTTCTCTGAAATTGTGGTAACTCCCAAGTTTGAGCTAATTACACATGGTTCTTTAGCATAGATGGTGAGCACCTAAACTTGGGAACGTTTATCTAATTGTATGTTCAAACACATTTGGGGGGGGGGAATGATTAAATTCTGACTATTTGCTAATTTGCATTAACCATTCCCTAGATTTATTTCAAGTATCGAGGTTTTAACTTTAGCGGGGGAAGGAAGTTTTGTTTGGTAGAAATAAGAGCAAACACTGACATCATTTCTTTTTCTTTTTAATTTTTATTTTATTTCTGAGAGAGAGACACACACACAGAGTGCAAGCGGGGGGTGAGGGTGCAGAGAGAGAGGGAGACACAGAATCTGAAGGAGGCTCCAGGCGCTGAGCTGTCAGCACAGAGCCCGACGCGGGGCTCGGACTCACAAACCGCAAGATCATGACCTGAGCCGAAGTCGGACGCTTCGCCGACTGAGCCACCCAGGCCCCCCTGCCATTTGTATATCTTCTTTGGGAAAATGTCTTCTCAGGTCCTTTGCCCATTTAAAAAAAAAAAAAAAAAATCAGATTTTTTTTTTTTTTTTTTTTTGCGATTGAGTGGTATGAGTTTTTAAAATATATTTTGAATATTATCCACTTATCAGGTACGTGGTTTGCAAATATTTTCTCCCATTGTGTAGGTTGCCATTTCCTTCCATTGGCTGTTTCTTTTGCTGCGCAGAAGGTTTTGGTTTGAAGTAGTCCCACGAGGTTTTTGCCAACAAGTACACGAAGAGATGCTCATCATCACTAGTCACTGGGGAAATGCCAATCCAAACTACACCTGTTAGAATGACTGTTACCAAAAAGATAAGAAACAAGTGTTGGTGAGGTGGTAGAGAAAAGAGAACCCTGGCATACTGTTGCTGGGAATGCAGATTAATACAGCCAGTATGGAGAGCAGTGTGGGGGTTCCTCAAAAAAAGAAAAATAGAAATATCGTATGATCGAGACATCTCACTTCTGGGTGTAATGTCTCAGGCAACGGAATCACTATCTTGAGGAAGCATCTGGATCCGCATGTTCACTGCAGCATTATTTACAGTAGCAAAAGGCATAGAAACAATGTAAATGCCCATCAGTGCATGAATGGATAAAGAACACACGAGGGGCGCCTAGGTGGCGCCGACTTCAGCTCAGGTCATGATCTCATGGTTCATGGGTTCCAGCCCGCCTTGGGCTCTGTGCTGACAGCTCAGAGCCTGGCACCTGCTTCAGATTCTGTGTCTTCCTGTCTCTGCCCCTCACCCACTTGTGTATGCGCTCTCTCTCTCTCTCTCTCTCTCTCTCTCTCAAATAAATAAACATTAAAAAAAGAAAAGAACACTTGTTACACACACATACACATGCAATGGAATATTATTCAGCCTTAAAAAAATTCTGCTGTTTGTGGCAACATGGATGGAATGTGCATAGCACTGTTAATAGTTAATAGCATCGTTAATGATACTGTGTTGCATACTTGAAAGTTGCTAGGAGACTAGATCTTAAAGGTTCTCATCACACAAAAAAAGAATGCTAACTGTGTGAGGTGATGGATGGTATTATCGTGGTGATTATTTCATAATATATAAATATGTACCAAATCGCCACATTGTACACTTAAACTCACACGATGCTATAAGCCAATTCTATTCCAGTAAAGTTGGAAAAGAGGAAAGAAAAAGTATAGCTTGGAGATGTCAAGCCAGAAAGACTTACAGAAAGCCCATCCACACAATAGGTGATGGTCACAGCCAATCACATGGATTTTCAGCTCTGTTGGTTAAAATTTGATTTCAGTCTGAACCATTCTCCGATTGAGGGACCATAAAAGAACCCTGGGGAGAGTTCCAGAATAGAAAAGGTGGTCTCCTTGGGGCAGCAATTGTCCCCTATAAAAAGGCATCCCCTGGGACTTAGCATTCTGTTGGCTGTATTCAACTGTGACCCACAGTGGAGGGAGGAAAGAGGATGCGTAATTGCTTGAGAAAACTTAGCATACCACCTGTTTGGGCTGGACATTTCCTCTCTGGCTATGTTTTTAATAGCCAGTCGGGGGCCTTTTCAGTCCTGGCTACCCTTTTTGGATATACTTATGCAACCTCCCGAGCATTTTAAAATTAATTTCACATAAAGTGCAATGGACATGGGGTGATTTCTGGGGTGTCTTATGAAGCCTGTACTCCTATTTTAAAGTTGTCTTGTTTGTCCCTATTTTCAGAAAAAGAAGAGCACTTTCTATATATTTCTGCCTGTTTAAAATGCAGAACATTTTTTTCCCTTCCGAGGGGCCTCTTATCAGAGGTTTCAGTGAAACACATTTGGGAAAAAAAATGCTGAGTTCTAGCTTCGTATACATGAGCGAGTGATGTTGAATTCCACCTTTCCATTATGTTCTAATGCTGTGGTCTTTTATGGTCTATGTATTAATGTTATAAGGTCATGTGCTTCCCCCCTCCCCCCCCCCCCCCCCCCAGTTCTTTTTATGGCATTTGCCTTTGTGACTGGAAATGGATTTGCCTTTTAAGGCTATAACTGCTCCCTGCTTTCCTGTGGAATTGAGGTTTTTAAATGGAAAATCTGAGTCCAAACTCTTTGACTTTAGCATTGGGAAAACACATGCTGAGAGACTATTGTTTACATTGTAGGAGTTGGTGAAGAAAGGGGAAAAAAATCCTTTTTCCAGGTGAAGGACAGTATAATTAAGGCACCAACCCAGACATGTACCCCTTATAGAAATCTCACATGTTTTTTCCCTAACTGGATGGAGGGTGTACATGCTTCAACATCATCTCCTTGTTCTCTCAAACTCCCACTGAGGGACATGAGTCAGTAGGGTTTGTTCCTCTAGAGTGGGGACCAGCCAACTTGCTCTGTAAAGGGTTAGATAGGAGATGTTTCCGGCTTTGTGGGCTGCTATTCAACTCCATTGTTTTAGTGTGAGAGCAGCTCTATCCAATATGTAAACAGATGGTGTGGCTGTGTTCCCGTACACCTTTACTTCATGAATAGGCAGTGGGCTAGATTTGGCCCCTGGAACATTGATTGTTGACCCCCCAATCCCAGATGAGAAGCACCAGAAATGATAATCAGGTGATGCAGATGATTGCCCAGGGAGGTGATTATGTTCTTTGAATATCCTGGGAAGTTCTAGATTGAATCAAAGTGCTGAGCAAGGATGATTGAACCCGTAGGAAATGATAGTCATGAGGGACGAGGTGTTGTGTAGAAGATATGGTGACCATTGGTGACTGCGGCTCGCCCCAGTGCTCCCGGTAGTGTGTTCTCGGATCTCCATGTTTTCTCCAGGCACAACCATTGGCAATGTCCTCCCTTGCTGTAGCTGGCTCCTTTTTAGAAAAATGCAGCCTGGGGAGAGGAATCCATGATGCCTCATTTGCTCATCTCCGAGTTGCTGGCCTTGCTATTCCTAGTCTACTGCTTATAGAAGGGACTGGCTTGTCTCCCAACCTTTTACAGCCTCAAAACCCACACAAGAAGGCAAGTCACACTTTCCATTTTGACATGCCGGCCTGTCCTCCCCTCCCCCTGTCCTCTGACTCTCACAGCATTTTCCCAGCCTGGGAATGCTACAAGATGCCTGAGGACTCTTTTTCTTAAAGACGTCGGTTTAGGTCGTTCGATTCATTCACAGACTAAGGCTACCCTCACTGAGCTAACTGGCAGAGCAGAACCAGAGGCAAGATAGGGCTGGCAGGCATCGGCAGTAGTCATGGACACAATCTGAGGTTTGACATGTCCTGTTTTGATAGTAAAAACTTTTAAGTACACTAAGAGACCTCGAAATGTCAGAGGATGTGGGAAAGCTAATAAGCATGATGGTAAAGCCCTTGGTAAGTGTGCTGCATAAGTGGTTAGTAATCGGAAGTAACTCTGCTATTTATTTGTGTAAGGAGCTCAGGACACAGGACCCGGCATCTAGAACTTTGGTTAATATGGTGGGGGTAAGGCTCTGAGCCAACACCCAACCTGTATCTTCTAGATGGGCAAAAGCAGACAGCCTCTTTTCCGTGTTTTGAGTCACGATACTGACCAGCGACCACCTACCTTCTTTTGGGTTTCATTCCTTTGTTCTCTTTCCATTTGCATGGCTTCCTAAACCTTCAATGGGCGGGCATCCAGTTCCCCACAGAGCTGGCTCATCTAGCCCTGTGCCGTCAGGTTTAAAACACATACGGTGAGAAAACCTACCGCTGGGGCAACATGAAGGTGATAAACTAACATCCCCAAAGTCAGGGAGAAACGAAGCGAGTCATCTACATGTCTGGGTGCAGAAACACTCCTATTTAGCGGCTCAACTAGGCACTGAAAATAATACCACCAGACAATGAGGGAGGTGGCCGTGACGGAGGGGAGGGTGTACCTGACAGGTGGAAGATGACACTGGCACTAGGTTCTACCCAAAGGAATCGTCCTTTTTGGTTTGTTTGTTGGATTCTGTTTCCCACTGTTAGAACTATGGTTCGTGAGTTGATGTATCTCCTTTATATTAGAGGTGTGAGGTTCCAGTGTGACACCTGGGAACTTACTGTAACAAAATTGTGCCTTTGGGGGAGGGTCATGTTGGTGCAGAGAAAATGGCTTCATTTTCTTCAGAATTGTTCCACTGTGTGGCCTCTTGGACCCACTATGCCTGCGCTCACTATGGCTTTTTTTATTTTTTTATTTTTTTTTTTAACATTTATTTATTTTTTGAGACAGAGAGAGAGAGCATGAACAGGGGAGGGTCAGAGAAAGAGGGAGACACAGAATCCGAAACAGGCTCCAGGCTCTGAGCGGTCAGCACAGAGCCCGACGCGGGGCTCGAACCCACAGACCGTGAGATCATGACCTGAGCCGAAGTCAGACGCTTAACCGACTGAGCCACCCAGGGGCCCCTGCTATGGCATTTTTGTGAAGTTTGCTTAATCTGAGCTGCATGAATAGAGACTTTTTTTTTTTTTTTTTGCTTTTCAATCTTTAATGTCCAAGTTGAATTTCTCTGCACATACCTAGAGTTTGGCAGTTTGCATTATTTTCCAGATGGATCAACTCTTCATTAAGAGAGACATAAGTACAACTCGTGGCTGTCGATGTGGCTTAGAGAGTGGCTTTGTTAACTGTTTCAGTCCAAACCAGCTCTCCAGGGTCAAGGGAAAGCAATGCTTTGCCCATTTACTATGCTACAAAAATTGGTTTCTCCTTCTGCTATCCAATTCTTGAGAAATCAGTGTGCATAAATCTATGAAATTTCTCATTATGTTACCACTGTATCAGTCTAAAATTACTTTGTAGGGGACAGGGTTATTTGTAAATCAGAGTCCGGGCTGTCTTTGCCAATCCTTGTATTTTACCATAGGTGGAGTTTATATAGCCTAATTACATATATTTTCCAAATAATAAATACTCTGTAGCAGAAACATATCAAAATGGGAGGCTTACAATAAAAGTTATCTTTAAAATGTCCTCATCACTAGGCATATACTTGATAAATACTCTGTAGCAGAAACATCTCAAAATGGGAGGCTTATAATAAAAGTTATCTTTAGAATGTCCTCATCACTAGGCGTATACTTGACTTGGGAAGAGGTTGGAAGAGTCCAGTTTAATCCTAATAGGGGTACTTTAATCTGTTTACCAAACACATCTGTTAAGTTGCTAATCTCATGTATTGTCAGTGCTGAATATTAATACCATGTGTTTTTCCTTTCTCTTGCAGCAACATCCATTTTTCACCCTACACGAATCCAAAGCAACAGACGTGGCATCTTTTGTAAAATTGATTCTTGGAGACTAAATACCGTGGACTCAATTGGTTGGCCCTCCTGTGGATTGGTGGGTTTACAGGGTGAAGCAGGTTCACTAAAGCACCAATAGAAACTCATCCTTGAGATAATTTAATCCTGCCTCTCAGAAGGTTGTTTTCCCCCATTTTCTTTTCTTTTCTTTTCCTTTTTTTCCCCCTCCAAAGGGGGCCTTGGAATCTATAGTATAGAATGAACTGTCTAGATGGATGAAATATGGCAAAGGCTTAGGACTTAAAAAGGTGATTAAATATTTAATGATGTGTCATATGAGTCCTTAAGCTTCTCAGACTTCTCTTGTTCTTCATAAAACGAATGCATTGGCCCTGGTCAAAAGGTGCTACCGTAGTGATGAAATTGTAAGTAGATCTGTAGTCTGTCCCACTTATTATTTTAATATTTATGTTTAAGTGCTTGGTTGAAAAGATTCCATTTTATGCAAGGAGGGAGATACAAGAGGCAAGGTTGGGTTGGCAATATTTATAGGGCTTTTATTTTTAAGTTCAGTCGTGTCTGTGGTCCAGAGGAAACTATTTAATATGCATCTTTAAGAGTATTATAACAATAACAGTGAGGAGCTCTTCTTTGTAAAACACCTGTTCCAGCTGTTGTGGCTGCTTGCCACGTCCTTAGATTTCTGCTCAACTCCTGGGTAGTAACCACATATTTCAGGTGAAGTGGTGAGGTATCCCAGTCATACCCTTTCCCCAACTTTGGGAAACATAAAATCACTTTTGTCACATCTCAGAGTCACGAGTTGGGTTCTCTTGGCCTTTGTGGTATTAATGGAATGTGATTCCTGATGCAGTTTTATATCACCTATCTACCCTTCTACATGTGTGCCTGTGTATATTTGGTAAGTCCCAAGCTCCGCCAAGTGGCTTCTGTGGACATCTCTACTTAGCGAGGAGGATATATGTCAGTTCTGAGAGGAGATGTCATGTCAAACCACACTGAGAATTGGTGCCTTCTTCTGCTTCTGTCCCTCCTTACAATGCATAAGCCCCAAGGTTTGCCTTTGTGTTAAGATGCGCTCTTTGCTTTCTTCTCTTCTTCCCCCTTGTTCAATAAAGAAGCCTTACTATTGACGGGAGGGCTGCAATACAAGAAAATAAAAGTTCTTTGACAGGATAGGAGATAATGGGGAAGGTTGAATTAGTTCCTAGGAATAGATGGCCCGATTGCCAGTGGTTGAGGCCACATTTCACTTCAGTAGCACACAGCAGCACGGGATAGCACTCCGTAGGAGGCTAGTGCCATTATGGGTTCCCGGCAGGTTGACAAAGCAGTGAAAGCTCTTTCTTAAGACTAAATATGCCCCTAGGTTCTCTAGGTTCCTTGAAGAAAAGTGAGTGAATTGATGCAGGGAAGCTGTAAACTGATAATAACCAGCAAACATGGCTTTTGGACGTTGGGTTTCCATGAGGCTATTCTTGAAGGACGACGATGGAGAATTTTGATGAGAGAGGAAGAAGAGAACTCCCTGTCTTTCTTTCTTTGCCTCAAGTTCACAGATATGGAGATTATTCCTCCTGAAAATCTTCTCTTCTTTCCCTTTTAGGTTTTGAAATGCAGTCGTTAGTTTTTCTGTGTCTGCGTTTTCCCCTTGTTCTTGTCTTTTGTCTGGCTCAGAGCAGTTGCCCAGAGTGAGTATGGCCCTCCCGTACACTTCTTTGTACCCCTAGTTCCAAGAGATACCTGTTTGATCAAACGTAGTTTCATCTTCTTTAAAGCTACCTCTGTTCCTCATCTTCTTCCAGCCAGGAAAAATGTATTATCCCAGTGATTATGGCCCTTCTCTTTCTCACCTACCTTGCTAAATTGGGCGGTTTCCCTTGTTGAGACCAAGAGAAAAAAACATCACAACTGTATTCCTTCTTTTCTTCATCTGTTTAATGAAAAAAACAAGTAGTAAAAAACTCGGAGGTCCCTCCGTCACAGCTTTTGGCGGAGTATGTAAGGCAAAACCTCGTTCTGGTCTGAGTCAGACAACTCATACCTGTTGTTCAGTGCGGTTTCTACTTAGAAATATTCTTAACCGAGTGTGTTCTCATGCATTCGCCTCTCCAGTTTGTGAACCCAGGGCCCAAACTTGCAAAACAATCGTACTGAGACAGAGAAGGAGTTTGTCAATGGTTCTCAACCTGATGCACACTGGAATCAACTGGGAGCTGGTGAAC
Source organism: Panthera onca (assembly GCF_046562875.1). Classification (NCBI taxonomy): domain Eukaryota; kingdom Metazoa; phylum Chordata; class Mammalia; order Carnivora; family Felidae; genus Panthera; species Panthera onca. Next base: position 5,485,438 of record NC_138352.1, read on the forward strand.
ACTGCCTGTGCCAAGTTTGGGATTTCATTGGTCCAGGGCGGGGCCTGGGAATTGGCATATTTCACACGCCACATCAGAGAGGGCGTGTTCATGGAATACTGACTTGGAACTTGGAATACGTTGTCCCCATAGAAATGATGTACAACATGGTGATTAGATATCTTATGTGCTCAAGTAGAATGGCTTGCTAGACTTACGAGTCTAAATTCTAGAGTGTGTGTGTGTGTGTGTGTGTGTGTGTGTGTGAACCGTGTTATAAGTTCTAAACTAATTTTAAAATAAAGAGAGAGATGTGTAAACCATATTTAAGTTGATATAAGTTGGAAGGTCTCCTGTACATACACACAGGTCACTCGACCCTCTATATTACTCCACTCATTGTGCGTCAGCATTATTATTGTTTGTGGTTACCTTTGGTTGATTAGCTTTTTAATTGTGGTCCTACCCTCCTGTGCTCTTTGTTAGTCTTGAAATGTCAGACGTCCAAGTCTAGGACATGAAATACTCATTAGCCTCAGCATTTGAGGAAGCCAGCCCTGAGACTAACGCGACCCCTGGCTTCTCCAAGTGCATTTGATTTAGTGTCTTTGGAAGGTAGTCACAAAAGTGACAGAGAAGGGCTAATGTTTTCATAGTTTTTAACACTAAAAATGCTTTTCTTGACCAAGAGGCTTCATTAGCTCTGCTCAGAGAAACTACTCTGTTTCTCCGAAAGTCGTCTAACAAAATGCTTAACTTTTGGCTTAAAAGTGCAATGGATGCCCAGTTCCTGATTTCCCCCCCAAATGCTTGTTTTGGTGACGTGACTGCCTGTGGCCTTGAAGGGAAGATTCATATATTCATAAAATTCATTGGAGTTGGTGGTCAGATCAAGTAAAATGAATTAAATCTCTATCGTGCTGGGGATTTTGTCTTCTTAATGCCTATCTATGACTGAGAGGGAGATTTGCTGGCTTAAAAGCAACCTTCCATTTTTTATTGAATTAGCAAATAGAAGACGCAGTTGTTAATTGGACCCCTGAAAATTTACATATTCAGGTGGAAAAATGCCAGAGTAAAATCTGGGAGGTGGAAGCTATCAAACCAACCCTATTAGAATAGAAAAAAAGAGAGATTTTATTGTAGAAGGTCTGTGTTCCTCTTGTCTAGGGGTGTGTGTGTGTGTGTGTGTGTGTGTGTGTGTGTGTGTGTTTTAGCACTGTTAATATGCTGGCAGCTAAAGATGCTCTTTGGTTTTCTTTGGCTTTAATTGGGGTACTCTGGATTTCTTTAGGAATCTGTTGAAAGCTAGGACCTTTTCCCTAGGAAAACGCACATGGTACATGGAACACGTAGTTTTGCAAACATGTTTTGTTGAGGGGAGGGGAGTGGAGTGCAGTTTATAGACCCCACAGGATCAATAACCTCTGCTCTGCAGAATGTGGACTGTGACGTTCTAGACCAAGACTGGCAAAGTTTTTCTGTAAAGGGCCAGATAGTAAATATTTTTGGCTTTGGGTTGCATTAGTCTGTTACAACTACACAGGTCTGGGGTTGCAGTGTGGAAGCATCCATAAATAATACACAAATGAATGAGCGTGGTTCTGTGTCCCAACTAGACTTTATTTACAGAACCAGGCAATGGGCTGGATTTGGCCCACAGGTTATGGTTTGCCAATACCAGTCCTAGAGCATCGAATGCAAAACTCCAATTGATTGAATATGTGTATAGAGCTTTTCCATTTAGTTAGTATTCAGCTCAGCTGTTGAGGCAGATCAGGAAGATGGACATAGAAATGAATTTGGGAAGAGTGGAGACTGTTCAGTCCCATGGAAATTGCCTCTTAATTTTCTTAGGTAAGTATTCCTTGCCCTGGAGGCCAATGGGACAGTTTTCCTCAGATGAAATTGAGTACCTGCTTTTTCCGTTTCCATACAATAGCTGGCGTAACGTACTTCAACTTGGCAATAAAAAGCATTCTTCTCTCAGACATCAACGGCATTCTTGTCTCTTAGCTTTCCATTTTATTTCTCTCTGAGATGTGATGCTTGTGCAGGGAGGATCATGAAGCCAGACACTAATCCTCGGGTTTTCCTTTTTCCTGAACTGCATTAAGATTTGAAAATTTGGGAGGCCATAGCTACATCAGAAGTGGAAGGCAGATAGACGTCTTAAAATCTTCCACGTTATCCCCCTGTTCTTTTTGGTCATCATTCGAGAAAGGAAGAAAGATAAGTATGGGGTCAAAATTCTTGTTCTCAGGTAGACACGGAGCTCTCGGCTCTCACTGTGACAGGAGACTTGGGCCCACCCCTTGGGTACTGTCCTTGGACTTGGAAAGACAAGGCTGCTTTATCTTACTCCTTTCTTTAATCCTCACTAAATTTCTATTCTAAGGGGCTTATGCAAAATGCCTCCTTTCTGATGTGATTATCTTGGGTCCCTTGTTGAGTTCCTGGGCCCCCTAATCTCTGGTGAAAGCTTTGCCTTCCCCATGGGACCAGCACAACTGTCCTTTCCTTTGTCTTTGGTCAACCCTTGTCCCTTCTTTGCTGTAGGAACACTACACAAAGAACTGTCTGTCCCCTAAGGTGCCCAACTCCACTTTCCTCTTCCAGAATAGTCCAGCACAGCTGACCTAAAGCTGCAGTTGCTTGGTTATTCAGAAACAGTTTTCTTCCTGCTGCATCATCAGGCAAACATAAATTATACTTAGAAGGCTGCTTGGAAACTCTTGAAGAGCATATTTAAGTATTTGATCTGGCAATTTACCTGAAAGAAAGTTTTCTCTTCGCCCTGGGAAACAAAACCTGAATTCCAGAGCCTTCAAAATGAAACCATCCTTCTGGGGAAAGCACCTTGCCACCAGATATATCACTCACCACCTGTTCTTGGTATCTGCAAAGAAGCTGTGTCGTTTTGCTGGGGTTTAGAGAGTCACTGTTTACAGCTATGCAAATATAATTTCCCCACTGCAAGTTTTCTAATGGAGTCATTTGGAATCAGCACCTAAGTTGGGGTTTATCTTTTTAGCTCCTGCCTCAAACTCCCTTTTCAAGCAAAATTTCTCCAAAAGCTCTTTTCCTAACTGACGTGAAGGGGACTGGGCCCTAAGTAGAAACACAAAGGAAAGTCAAGGACTTTGTGGTAGGGTTTGTTTTTTTTTTAAGAAAAAAATATCACCTCTAACACAAACATGTGTTAATAGAATTAAAAAATATCCAATCCAGTTCCCAGGGACTGTCAGCATCTTGACATCATTTGTATTGTCATTTGAACTAGGACTCTGAGCCCTCTATTCTTGGGAGTTTAGAGTGAGATTTTTGGAGATGTGCATTGTGTTTCTGTCTCAAGAGTTGTCAGCATGGAAAGATTCCTCTGGGGGCTGTTCCTCTTGACACATACAGGGTTTCCCCAGGGTCCACTTCTTTCTGGGACTCAGGGTCTCTTTCGAGGAATGAGGTTAATGCTCTTAGGACCTGGAGACTGATTTCAGGGAAAGCACGGGAAAGTTGAGGCACTTACTTGTGGCTTAATGTAGGAAACAGAACTTCCTAAATAGTCCCCAGAGTTTGTGGCTTCGAGCGGGCCACCTTGTCTTTCCTGGTTTCCTTGATTGCATTTGCTTGTTTTTCCACTGCCCACGCACACAGGACCTGGGCTGACTGAATGCTTCTGTGGAAAGGAACCGATCCTACCATTTTCATATGGCAGAACTCAGAACCAGCAGTTTTGCCTTGGTTTGCCTACCTGGATTCTGTTGTTCCCGAATCTTGAAAATGAATGTAAGGGATGTCTGAGAGAACTTTTAGCAAAACCCTCCTTCTGAACGTAAGACCTTACAGTGAATCTTCCACTCATCCTGTAAAAAAGGATTGCTGGATTGGGTATCTGTTCCTCTTAAGGAATATTCTGTTGTGGCCAGAAATAAGCAGTTAGCATCATTTGGTCACTACTAATGTTCATTCGTATTGGAGTCTGCAAGCTAGTTCAACAAAGCAAGTCAGGTCCCTGCTTAGGAGACTGTCATCAGACTTTGGGCACAAAGCTGAGCCCCTTCATCTTTAGTTCTGGTGGCTGATGGTTTTAAGGACGGTGGACACCAAAAGCTATCTGATGAACATACTTTTTCCATGAGACAGAGGATGGTGAATATTCTTAGAAAGACACTACAGGTCTTCATCAGAAGAGGAGAATTTGTAGTTTTAAAACATAACACTCAAAGCTAGTTTGAGTTTTCAGAAGAAGGGACTTGTGTGGGAAAGTAGTTTTATTTTCTGCCGATCTCAAATTGTCTTCCTTGCTTGTGTTCAGTACTCGTGGAGGGAGGTGTCGAGGGCACCAAGTGGTTTCCAGACTGTGTAGAGTGGTGCCTGTGGGGGTCTCTGGTCAGGAAGGGAAGGGGAAGAGAGAAGAGTGTGATGGCCATCTGAAAGCCCCATCAACCTCCAATGAGAATATTTGGCTACCGGTATCAATCCCCCTTCACTTAACTATCATTCCCCTTAAGTCTCTGTGGCTATTAAAGGCTTGGGGACTTTGGATGAAGTCACTACTTGGAGACCAGAAGCAGCCACAGAACCCGGGAAATTTTGTGGCCAATGCTGTCTTTGCAGCCCTGGCTTCTGCTGTATTCTGTATGCCAACAGGGCTTGGAGGTAGAAGGGCAAAAAGAGAGGGCCATTTCTTTAAATTTCTGAGCATGAATCATTTGAAAGAAAATGCAAACATCAATATGGGATGGCCACGCATATAGACTCTTGAATTGCTTATTTTTCAGAAGTGGTTGCAAATAATCTGATCTCAGTGGCAAGGAGGGGCAAGAGTGGGCTCTTGATGGGCAGTGGAATATCTACATTTCTATGTTTCCAGGAACAGGAGTTGTCATTTTGGTTATTGACATTTAGAAAAAATTAAAGTTCTTTGTATGATTTTGGCACAGAGCCGCGTCCCATCTGAGAGTCAAGCTAACGGTTACCCTCGCTGGGTGTTCCAGGTGAAGATTGGTCAGGGGAAACTGGTACAGCCTTTGGAAGCTGAAAACAGGTGGTGTTATCTGTCCTGAACTGAACACAAGGGGATCCTTAGGCATCCATTGAAACATATCAGGTGCCTTCTACACACACAGAGTCTATGGTGAATTCTGATAACGGTGCTTTAGCCGCTAAACCAAATTGAACAGCTGGGGGGTTCCAGCACCCATTTTAGAACTCTGTATGTGTCATAAAGCTACATTTGGCAACAATTTGTGGAGCCCTTGGCCAATCTCTGCATAAAAAGCCACCGGAGGAGGTTCAATTAAGAAGATTCAGACAATTTATCTGTCATATTATCCCCGTGTTTGGTTTATTTTTTAGTTTCAAATTTATTTTTTGAGGAGTGATTTTCTATAGGGGCCGAAATGATGTTTTAGTAAAATAACAGGTATTTTTAAAGGAAAAAAAAATGCCTTCTTGACGTAATTAACGTCCGCCATTGCAACATATTTTCTGCTGTACAGAATCATCACATTAAGTCACTTAAAGCTGAAAAAGGTGTTAAGGATGTAGTTCAAAGTCTTTGTTTAAACACACCAAAATTTTTCTATATATTTTGTGAAAAGCCTGATGGAATGCAGGATGTAACTTCTGTATGGAATTGAACTTTATAAGAATTTTAGTAAAGTAGGTGGGTTTCCCCAGATTCCTTTGTGCATCAGTTTCATTGCTGAAAATGCTGCTTCCAGTTATTAATCTGGTCTTTTTAAGGAAACACACACACACACACACACACACACACACACACACTTTTTTCCCTTACATGGTGTGAATTTTATGATAGACCTTTTTTATTTGTATATGTGATGGATTGTTTTCCTGTGTTGTACCCCACATTTGTTTGTAAGCCGTGTTGATTGTAAAGACAGCTGTTGGGCAAGTGGAAACATGTCTGGTCTCTACAATCCCTTGATGCTAAGAAGGAAGTAATTCCATATGTTTGTTAGGCCCTGCAAACTCTTCCTAATACCTGAAATATGATGCAAGGAGATTGGAGAGGTTGTGCACCCCTATCCTTCAAAACCCCATCTCCAACACTGTGTCTCTGGAAAGTGTGAAATAGCAGAATGACTACCATTTTGTGGATTCCGTCATTGACTGACTCCCTCATCTTTCCTGCTCTGTAGAACATGCTGCTAGCTTTCCCTGGTGGAAATCATCTCCTCTTTATGGATGGCAATATCTTCTCTTTATGAATGAGGCAGACTGGACTAGAGAGTATGGAATTCATTAGAAGTTCATAAAGTAAAGGCCTCTGAAGGATGTGGGTAGAATGTTTCCATGCCTTTGAGGTGATTGGGAAATTGATGCTCTGGCCTTGGGAACGTTTTGCTTGTGAGCTGTGGAGGGAAAGGAGTCGGGGAGGGTGTACTTCATCCGTTTTCCTATAAGGAAATATACAGGGCTGCTCTCTCAAGGCGAAAGCGTTTCTCACCATTGTCCAGGAAAGAAAAATTATGAATATCAATTGATAATTTCAGTCAGGCTCTAGGATTGTATTTAAAAATACCTGTTTTATGCCTTTTGTTGACTTTGCCATATTGGCTTTGGTGGCCACCATGCATTTTTATTTTAGCCTTGTTTTCCTGTTCTCCAGATCGTGTGCATTATTGTTGTTGTTTTCTTTTGAACTACTGCTTATCGTAAATGGTGATGTTATCTCAGAATTCCTGAAGCCAAGGAAATAGCTACTGTGCAGGACTTGGGGTAGATGAAAGCATTGGTATTGATGTAGGTTAAGATTGGACAGAGTTACCAGAAATATACTGAAGGTGGCTTTAAAGACGGCGTGTTTGTTTTAACATCTGGAGAAGCCACCTGTTCTAGGTTCCTTATTCTTGGGAAATCCATCTTTTCATGCAAATGCCATTTGTGGTTCATACTTAACAGCCTGGATGACTGGCCTCTGTCAGTCACTATACAAGGAATTCTAATAATTGCCAAAGGTGGAGGTAATTTTGCCTTTTATAGGTCATTCTATGGTGAAATTTCCAATCATGGTATCTTATAAAAAGAACAACTATTATTTGCCATCTCTTTCCTGATCCAAGAGCACAGTAAAGGAAGAGTAAAGTTCTGGTGTGATACAGACTAGTTCATTGAATCTGTTTTTGACCAAGGAAATGGCTGAGATGTTGAACTAAGTGGTTGTTACATGGTTCGTATGGTGACCTCAAAAGGAAAATGAAATTGGGACATTAAGTCAAACTTGGACTCCTCTGTTGGTGAGGAGCTTACACTTTGATTTCCTATCTCAGGATATTCTTCAGTTTCATACTGCTGCTGAGGAGGAAGGAACAAGCCGTAGACTCTAACTGGTCTCCGGATGTTTGTGCGTGTGTATGTAAAACTTCACACTGTGTGTGTTGTGTTCAATGTTGTGTCAATCTATGAACTGACTCAAACAACAATTTGAAGAGAGAGAAGACAGTAATAATGGCAACAGACACCCATCCACCTCTTTTTTGTCAAAGTGCTTGCTATGACTTTCATAGCTAGGACAAATAGCATACGTATTCAGGAGCAAGGTGTCCTTGAAAGAAATGGTGTGTTGATCTCATAAGAAAATGTACAACCAATAAAAGACATTTTAAAAAGTGCAGCGAGTCTGTATATTAATTGAGTTGTGCATGGAAATTCTTTGTTCCAGGGATATGCTACTTTTACGTATAGAAGCCCTGCAGGTGGAAAAAAGAAAAAACTGGCTTGAATGATTCATTCTCTTTTTCTTCTCCCATTCCTACCACCCTACTTCCAAAACATAACGGAGCAAAGCATACCAAAACAACAGTGTTGTAGTCCTGAAGCCTCATTAGAAAGTCATTTCCATGGTAACGAACTTCAGACTCAATCTTCTTATAGTCAGTATTCCTAGGTTAGAAGTGAGGGCCAAATATTACATTATTAAAATCTGATGGCTGTGGGAAGGATGGGTCCAGATGGCTTAAATAAAAAGAAGCAAGGCCCTGACTTTATGTCTCTACAGATTTCTGACCCTGAAGTCTTAGGCCAACTAATCATTTGAATTTTTCCTAGTCCTACTTGTAGCGTGCATAATAGTAGGAAATTTGCTTTACATCATCAGGCATGCTGTGATGTGGATGTCCTGGGATAGAAAGAAAATGTCATTTCTAGTATATATGGTTGGGTCTGCAGAGTTCTCTGGTTTCTCCTATAAACTGAGTGCCTAAAACTATTTGATGAGCATCCACATTAATCCAATTTAGACAAGAATGGCTAGATCTTAATGTTACCATTTTGAGTGGATCACCAGTTATACCCAGAGGTGCACCTCTGTCTTGCTTATTGCCCAAACACGTTGTGTTGCTGAGTCAGTAGACTCCTTTTAAATCCCCTAGTATTTCACCTTGGACAGATATCATCTCAGAGTTGAGAGTCTAAAGTGGAGGGCTCACCCTACTTCTGCATATGTTGCTTAAGTATTTTCCAATGCTGAGACTCTATTATACTGATCTGGAAGTCCTGCCTGTCTACTGTATTAAGATTGAATCGTTCATCTTTCTTCAATGATAGGGCTTCCTTGGCATTGGGAATTTTATCTTAATAAGGGGTGGGGGTGCGTGGAGGAGGAAGGCATCAAACACTGTATTCTCAGGCATCATGTATGAAAGTATTTTATACAGTCCTCCGTAGTCATTCCTTATTTTCATACATTGAAATATCAGATCTTAAAGTTTTGTTCCTTTCAATGGGTATAATGCCTTCTTTTTTTTGCATGCTTCTCATGTTGACCAACACTAAGTTGCCCCCATCCAACTGAGTTCCTGTTTACTCAAGATTTTGTAGGAAACTGTGAATTAAACTGGAAAGTGGAGAAAATGATTGGGTTAGTAACAAAAGCTTCTTTGGTTTTGCCTTGGTCATTTGATGATCTACTGTGACATAACAAACCCTGAAACTTAGTAGATGAAGATAGCAGCTTATTACTACTTCTCCCAGGCCTGTGGGTTGGCTGGGCTCAGCTGGGTGGTTCTTGCTTGTCATCTCTCATGCATTTGTAGTTGGGCAGCTGAAGCAAGAGCCACTGGGGGTGTCCTCACGCACTTGTCTGGTGCCGGGCAGGGGTGGCTGGACTGGGCTTGATCAGGCATCTCTCGTTCAGGCAGCCTGTCTATGTGTCTACCATGGGCTCTTCACAGCCCCTCAAATTAGTCATCCAAATTAGATTTCCCCCAAATTAGTCATCCAAAAGCCCCAGGCAGAATACTGGGACTGTGTTTCATGGTGGGGCATTTTGAAGACTAGCTACATGCTTGGTCAGTCCCATACAGTTAGAATATACTCGTGACCTTTAAAAATGGATCTCATTCCTTGTTTCCTAAATTGGAGGTCCAGAGGCAGTACAAGAAATGTACTAACATTCATGATGGAATTAGTTTTCCATTCATTTATTATCCACGGTTTTGTCAAGGCAAGCACTTTGGTCAATGACGTTGTCCCATAGAGGCTGAAGTAGCCATCCCTGCCTGAAAGTCTGAAGCCATAGTCAGAATGAAAATAAGACAAGTGTCAAGAACATTGATACTTGATGACCCATGAAACTGTTAGTATGTCCCTGACACCCCAGACGTCAGGGCTCATGAATACTTGCTGAGTAGCTGTTTTCTCCTCAGATGGAAATGGCTTTGATTTTTATTTTAAAAATAAGGCATTATGAGAAAACTTAGAGAATACATGCAGGAAAATAAACATTATCCCCAGTTCCGAGTGAATAGTTCATATCTTCCTTATTTTTTTTAAGTTTATTTATTTATTTTGAGAGAGAGAGAGAGAGAGCACGCACGAGAGGGGGAGGGGCAGAGAAAGAGGGAGAGAGAGAGAATCCCAAGCAGGCTCCACACCATCAGCATACAGCCTGACTTGGAGCTCGACCCCAAGATTCGTGAGATCATGACCTGAGCCTAAATCAAGAGCCAGGCACTTAACCTAACCAACTGGGCCACCCAAGTGCTCTTATTGTTAATAAGTTCTTTAAAGTATATTGTCCTATACTCTCTCTCTCTCTCTCTCTCTCTCTCTCTCTCACCATATTAATGGGATTATGCTATTATCATCTGTCTTGCTTTCCAGATTGTACCACAGGCATCTTATGTCGATTAATGTAGATGGCATCACCATTTTTGATGGCTGCCTAATATTCCAATACATATATATGTATGTATTGTATATATACATATATATGCATGTGAACCTCTGTATACACACACACATATATATTTAGCTGCGTCCCCATAGGTGGAAATTATGATTATTTACTTTTTGATTGCTTTGATAAATGTTCTTATTCTTACATATTTATGCATGAGTCTTATTGTCTTGGAGAAGTTTTAAAAAGCTAAAGGGCCTTAAACATTTCCACCAGGGTTAACATCAGCAATGGTTTCACTTACTGGTCTCAACACAGCTGTCTCCTTTTGTTACCGTGGCACCCACTCTTCCCCAGCTTCAGTCATAAACTAAGAGATCAGACTTCTCTGGCAATGAACCCAAATTAGGAATTTTCCGTGTGGGGACCAGTCCACACAATGGCGCTTTGGTGATATATTTCTTAAGTAAATTGGAGCATAAGGAGTGTCTTTCAGGAATAGCCACAGAGGAAAGAAAATTATCAGGAGGAAGCACTTGGAGGAAAAGTACAGAGCATACTTTTTAAAAATCTGCTTTTTAAAATTATTTTTTTATTTTAGAGAGACAGCATGTGATCAGAGGAGAGGGCCGGGGAGAGAGGGAAAGACAGAATCTTAAGCAGGCTCCACACTCAGGACAAAGCCCAACATCGGGCTCAATCCCATGACCCTGGGATCATGAGCTGAGCTGAAATCAAGAGTTGGACACTCAACCGACTGGGCCAACCAGGTGCCCTGGTGTCTGCCTTTAAGAAGGAAAAGATTGCTTTCTTTTCCCCTTGTAGTCTTGGTGCAATGATTATGCAATGGCTATAATGGACACTAGCAGAATTTCTGGTTAGTCTAGTGGGCACCCTAACCATTTTTGACCATGTAAGTAAGTCTGAATGAAGCTAGAGCTGCCATTCAGCATCCATCACTCAATAGGCATTAGCTCTGAAAGCCCTTTTCAGGGGTGATGTAGCTACACTGGTTTGGAGAAGCTCTGCTCTACCCTTGAGTTCGCCTTCTCTGTCCCTGCTCCTCAATGCTATGGCATCGGTGCCACCGCCCAGGAGCTAGCTAGCAATGCGGAGAAGAGCCTGGGGGACAGCCCTGCTCCAGGGGACTCACCTTCACATTACAGTTGGAGAGAGAGCCGTCTATCCATCTCATCTGATTTTGGAGTTTCTATGGTCAGGCCGCAAATGTTGTAATTCTTTCAACACGGACGCCATGTTGAAACATGGACTCCAGACAAAAAAGATGCCTCTGGAAGTGATCATCAGCTTTAGAAATGGAAAGTCTACAGTGGATGGAGGATTATATGTGTTCAGGTATATGTAAATATATAGGTATTCTGATGATGGGTTCAATGCAGAATTACTGAAAACTAGTCTCATGAAGGGAAAAAATGACCCTCATGCTTGAACACCTTTACATCAGTTAGAGATAGAAGTGTTTTATAGATTGTAAATGGAATGCTGCTTTGGGGATGCCAAACATTGTGTAGCCTTCCTAGAGAAGGAGCTTTAGTGGGTAGCAACTGTAAAGCTTAGAGAACGACCTAGTGCTTCCACTGTTTCCAAATTCCCCAACTTCCTGGTCTTATCTGGGCCATGATGCACCTCCTCTTTGGTTTCCTTGCACTGCTGGTCTGCTGGTCCAGTCAGAAACTTCCTTGGCAAATGGTGGCTCTCTGTCCCTCGAGAAAGGGCAAGAGGCAGACTCAGAGCTTAATGCTACTTGCCTAAGAATGCTCAACTCAGCTAAGAGCAATCAGCTTTCCCCTGATCCGGAGTGACCCCATGGACCGAGAGGCAAAGAGCTGTTCTTAGACAAGAACTTGCTAAACCACTTGACCTTTTCAACAGCTGCAGAACTGTTTATCGAGAGCATGCCATGTCTCTTGGCTCCTCCAATTTGTCAGCCAGGAAAGTCAAGCCAGTGACATTGTGTGCTTTAGAAGACTTCTGAACAATTCACAGCTTCCACCATAAAGTGGCTAAATTGGTCTCACCAGTCAGATAGTGATCTTTGGATAGGCTGTGCACTCCGTGAGCTGGTTGGCTTTTGGGACTCGTTCACTGGAATCAAATGAGTCACGGCTGGAGATAAACATAAATGCTGATATGCCAAAGCCTCCAATTCCCTAAACTATAGCTCATAAGGAAGAATAGATTGGGTGTGTTTCAAGCCACAAACCTAGGGCAAGTGGTAATGCCTGCCAAGAGCAAAGAACACGAATTCTGTTCATTTATGTAAGCAATTTCTTGAGAAATTAAGGAGCCAGTGACTTTTACTTCAGCTTATCTGAAAATTGTTTGTGTGCAAAAATACCTATGATTCATGGCATCCTTTTGACAGGATAACATGCATTGAACTATGATTCGAGAATGCTAAGAAAATGGGTGAGGAAATATTTTTAAATAGCGGAAGTGAGCCAGAGATGGGGCTTGAGTGGGTATGGAAACAAGGAAGGTGGCACCAGCCCAGGGCCACACAGGCTGTCTGAAGCCCTGGCTCAGCCACTTACTAGCTGTGTGACCCTGGACGTATGCCTTCCACTCTCTGTCCCTCAACTGATTCCTTCTTCAAATGGAGATAATAACAGGACCTACTTTAGAGAGTCACTGAGGATTCCGTGGAATGTCACAGTAGAGCACTTAGCGCAGTGTCTTCTCCATCACTATCAGTTGATGAAGTTTTCTTAATACGGTCCTCTGCTCAAATCCTTTTTCCACCAGTAAGATTCAACAAAAGTGTATATAAAGGAAACATGAGCAGACAACTTCAAGTATGAAGGTGTTCTAGACTACTTACCCCAATCCATCACAATAAGACTTGGTCGGCTGTTGTTGACCGAATGCTCAGGACTCTACATCAGAGCCAAATCTCCACGTCACAAACAAATGCCCGTATTTTTCAGTTTGTGTATCAGATTAAAAGCTTTGCTTACCTACTCATACAGTGATCAAAGCAACACGTTTTACTTCTGCAAACCCTGCTTTATGAGGTTAAAACAGTGACATAACCACTTTTGAGATGGCAAATCCAATGTATATTGAAGGAAAATTTCAGGGTGTTTATTAAGATTGAAGTAAGATACATCAAAAAAGAGCAGCTCAGTACTGGCAGATTTCTTCCTTCCTTCCTTTCTTCCTTCCTTCCTTCCTTCCTTCCATCCTTCCATCCTTCCTTCCTTCCTTCCTCTTTTTTTTTTTTTTTACAAAGATTAGGCAACAGATAATAAAATGTTATAGACTGCTGGCATATAAATACTGAAAACATAAAAATACTTTTAAGCAAAAATGTCTTTGCAATTTATTAAATACTTAGGAAAGTAATCTGTGTGGTTTGAGACCTTAAAGGCATATATACTTTGTTATACTATTTAATTCTTAGAGAAAGTACCACGCGTATGTCGGTGGAAAGCATGTGGTCTTTGAGGCTATTCAGATCTGGGTTTGAATCTCGGCTCATTCTAAGGCCGAGTTTCCTACCTCAAAAAGTGAAAACGATACGAATGGTATGGAGGGGTGGAGCGGACATTGTAAGGAAAAGAAAGGAAGAATCTACCACAATGCCTGGCATACAGCCCTCACTTTGCATATCGTGGCCTCAACTCACAGAACCATGGTGAACGATCATTCGGTTCCCACATGCATGCATTTCGGTTGACACAGTACCAGGCCAGGTGGGGATTGTGGGCAGTAAGTGCTCAATATATGGCAGTCCTGTGTAATATTTATGTATTAAAATTATTGATAAGAGAGCTTGACACTTTGCTTTAAGGGGATACACCTCTGAAATGAGAATGGTAATGCCGTGACATGGCGTTCGATCCTTATGAAATGTCAAGAGGTGTGCACTCTGGGTGCTCCCATTTTACAGTTGGAGAAGTGACAGTGAGGGGAGCACCAAGAGGACAGGATGCCTGGTTGACCCAGGAGCCGGCCCCTGGCATTGGAGTCTCTTCAACCCTTCCTGTCCTTGGAATGTGTGTTCTGTCTCGCTGATCCTGTGCCCGCAGTGGGAGACATTTTCAAGGACACAGCCTGAGAGAAAGATGATGTATGTGTCAGAACCTCCTAAAAAGTGTGCATATAAACCTCTAGGATTCTGGCAACAGGTTTGGAGATCTGCTCTTCTGGAGCCAACCGATTTAAGCCTCGGAAGTAAGTCTTTTTGCTTCTTGAACCTGCCACCTGCCCATCTGAAGTAGCCAGCCTCTGTCTTCCCGGCCAGTTTCAGATTTCACCTGAGAAGCTCCTGAGGTTTTGAACCCCAAACAGAGATTCAGAAGTTCAGTAACTCACCTAAATTTGTGCTAGACCTTTCAGGTCTTTACAGAAGGGGCTGGGCCCTATTGAATATCTTTTAGATTTGCATTAAAACAAAGAAAATGCCTGGGTGGCTCAATCGGTTGTGCATCTGACTTTGGCTCAGGTCATGATCTCACGGTTCGTGAGTTCGAGTCCCGTACTGGGCTCTGTGCTGACAGCTCAGAGCCTGGAGCCTGCTTCGGATTCTCTCTCTCTCTCTCTCTCTCTCTCTCTCACAACAATAAATAAATGTTAAAGAAAACATTAAAAAAAAAAACCCAAGAAAACATTTTCTAACTTCCCTTGACCCTGAGAACAATTTTTCTGTTTTCTCATCTGCCAAGGAAATAAATGTTGTAAGTGGGCCAATTTGAGGAGTTGCGGAGCCCAGGACCTTTGGTACCCTGTGTGGTCCAGGGAAGGCAGAGCAAAGAGCTGCACGTGGTATTCCGGAAGGCCCAGGTCTGGCCCAGCTAGTCCAGCTGCAAAGGGTGGAATGAGGGCAGGTGTTTTCCCAGTGGGTCTGGGGGAAGACCATCAGGACTTGAGCAGCTGGGCGGGCTTTAAGGTGGTGCTTTGTCTTCTACAGTGTGGGCACAATAGAGAGCTGGGTCCTGGTGGGGGCTGAGGGGAGGGGAACAGAAAGACTGAGTCCCTCTCTCAGAGATGGAGAGCCGTAATAGGCAGCCCAGGTGAACTGAACTCGTCTATGTGCTCTGCATCTCATTTAGGGATTACAGTGAAGGAGACGGTGGGCCTGATGGACAGGGAGAGGTCACCTAGTAACTCAGCTGTCATGGCGGCAGGGCGGCAACCCAGCTCCCCAGTGGGAAGATATGCAGAGGTGTGCCAGAGGTAACAGAAGCTGCTCACGTGGTCGTTACGCTCTCACGGTTGGCAGGCTGGGACTGAGCCTTGAGGTGAAATGGATTGGTGGATCCAATGAAGCAAAGGAGGGGAATGAGGGGCTAGGAACCAGAACCCGTGATCTTGGGCTTGAAACAATGGCAGACGTTTCTATTCCCCAGCTGGAAGGGTTGGGTGATTCCACACCCACCACGTGCATGGTGCACACAAGGTGCTTGGGAGGAAGAGACCTCAGATAATCTGTTCTTCGCTTTCAGGAACCTCATGAGAAATGTCTTAGATGGGGACCATCGCCTTGCAAGGTGGCTTTGTGCTTTGGAACTTGGGGTTTGTTAGCAGGCAACCCTGTCCAAGCCATTTGGGTTGGAATGTGAAAAACCAGGCCCACTTCTTGTAACCAGTGGCTATAGTTAGAGCATGCGAACTGCTTTGATTCCCCAATTCAAGAAAGAAGAAGAAATGAATTCTTCAAGAGCCATGGCAAAGACCAATTCTACCTCCATTCAGAAATGCCACTCGAAAAATAACCTTCTAGCTCCTTTAAACTGTTGCAGTGATGGCCGTGAAATGGCAACTTGTTTAAACATCAGATTGGAAAATCTGGGTGGGGGTGGGGCTCAGCCTCCTTAAACACACAATCCCATCCTGATGAACGAGGGAAAAGTCCTCCATGTCCTATATAGTCTGACATTTAGTGAATGAATGTCTCTGTGGTCAGGGTCAAGTTACGGAAAATGTAAAGTTAATATCTTTTGCATGTGTTAGGGAGCTCGGTCGGAGCCGAAGGAATACCACACAGTGACTAGGTGTGTGGGGGGGTGGCAGGCAAGGAGAGAGGTGGGAAGATGTGGTTGGGAAAAGGTTCACTGAAACTCTCCTTTCCCCCTCTTGTTAATCTGTAAAACACTTTCTGGCATGCCCTCATGGAAACTCTGGAAGCAGACGGAAATATTTTAAGACGTATAGTACACACGGACCAGTAATCCCAATTTCCACTTTCCTTAGAGGATTCAACACAGGGAAGCCCTGCATCGTCCTTTGGGTGTGAGCAGGAATTTGAATGGGAAAGAATGTTTCATGGGATGGCTTCTAGGAGGCTTAGAAATAACTGATTTGCCAACAACGAATGCGCAAAAGCTTTGATTCAATTCTTTCCAATGCATTTCAACTGTCAGTGGTCAGCCTTTTATTTTTCCTTTTTTTTTTCTTCATAATCTGGTAGTTGATAACCCCGACCTTTGGCAGTAATTCAGCAAATTCAGCAGCAAATTTCTACCCCCACTCCCCCAAAGAATTAGGTCTTTTGAGGGAAGGAATTATCAAGCTTCTAGGAGATGGGACAGCCATCTCAGTGTATTGTCCTTAGGGAACGGTGTCCGTTTCAAATTGTAAAACTATCTTTGGTAAGATATCTTGACTTCAATAATTTCCTGAGGGTGTAGTACAGTCTTAAAAAAGGGAGTTTGGGGTGCCTGGGTGGCTCAGTTGGTTAAGCGTCCGACTTTGGCTCAGGTCATGATCTCATGGTTCATGGGTTCGAGCCCCGCATCGGGCTCTGTGCTGACAGCTCAGAGCCTGGAGCCTGCTTCACATTCTGTGTCTCCCTCTCTCTCTGTTCCTCCCCCCACCTATGCCCTGCCTCTCTGTCTCTCAAAAATAAGTAAACATTAAAGAAATTAAAAAAAATTGAGTTTGTATTGGAACACCACCAATATCACCAGCAGTAATATCTAAATAATAAAATCGACACACAGTGTTTTCATGGGCCGGTGAATAGGGTAGTATCACTGCCTTCACACCAAAAACTGCTGAATGAAATTCAAATATACCATCCAGTGAATCACCTTCCAGATACTCAGCTTTGTACATGCCTAACACTACTTAACAGTAACTGAAATCTCCTCTCTTCCTCAGGCTGGGTGGGCTTGTGTTTTTTCCAACATCAGGGGCCTCCTTGGTGCTGAATGGACAGCTCTGGATATGGCCAGATCAAGCCATCAGGGGGGATTGGGACCCATGGATGGCTTCAGAGGGGCTGTGGACTTCACAAGATGAACTGCAAAATTGTGCAAGTATGTAGGTACCCTTTTCATAGAGGATCCATAGCAGTAAAAGCACCCCCCCCAAAAGAAAACCAAAAACACCATAAGAAATGCTATTTTCATAGAGTACAATATTTATTATGAATTTTAGTAATGTGCTTAACCTCACATCCAGACCAGATAACAAAATGATTTTAACTAATCAACACCCAAATATCTGTGTTAACTTTTCCGTAAAGTGAAACAAGCCTTCTTTATGCACTATACATGGGGCTTATATTCAATATGTACCTTAAAATATTTGTTCTGATTCAAAGGCAATTTATCCCCCAAATTAAAGAGTTTACTCACTTTCAGTGTAAGTGAAAATGTAAGTGGGAGTGGTGGAGAATAAATTTCGACAAAAAAGAGATGAACCAAAGAGCCAAAAAATCATTTTCAATGTTTCACCATTGATATTCCATAGCACACAACCGTAGGTCTTAAAATGTTTGTTTTTTAAAGTGTTTGGTGTTTCTGGGGGGAAAACACACCCTATTTTTGTTAGGGTATATTACAGGCATGGTGTGAATATCAGTAAGCATTAAAGTTTTAGAGAAGAGGCTGGTAAATATTCAAATGAACTAACCAGATTTTAAGCTAGTCAATGAAAAAAAATTTCTCTTAAAATTTCCAGGTATATTTTGATCGGTTCCCTTATTTTGTCAAGTTTCACTGTTCTACTCTTTCCTTTCCCAACAACCTCTCAGTATGGTTGTGTTCTGTACCAGTTCCACAGCACCGATGAACAAACTATCTCAAATCAACTCATTGCTGCTCTCTCAATTTAAAATACTAAAATCATTGGGGTGCCTGGGAGGCTCAGTCGATTGAGCGTCTGACTTCGGCTCAGGTCATGATTTCACGGCTCTTGAGTTCAAGCCCGGCATCGGGCTCTATGCTGACAGCTCAGAGCCTGGAGCCTGCTTCCGATTCTGTGTCTCCCTCCTTTTCTCTACCCCTCCCCTGCTTGTGCTCTGTCTCTCTCTCCTTCAAAAATAAATAAAAAATTTTTAAACGCTAAAATTGTTTAACATTTTTGTAAAAAGCAGATAACAATATGATTAACTTTATAATTCCTCCTCCCTTCCCTTTCAATATAACGTTCTATTTATGTTGATAATATGGTGAATGATCTGGCTCCAATACTAAACTCTGGAGAAAAGAAAGAACTTGCTTGACATAGTGGACGTTTCCATCAGGAGATTCCTTTCGAACGCCGTTGAGAAGTCCATTGTCACCGTATCTGTCGTAGCTTAGCTAAAATCAGTGCGTTAGTGTATATACATTTTTTTTTTTTTTTTTACATCGATGACAATGGTACAAAGAATGCACACTTAGTCCTCTGAAGGGAGGAATTTTACTTGGAAAATTTTAACCCAGGTTATGGGGTTCTTCAAGAGGGAAATTTTAAGACGGCCACATGGGGGCAGCAAAATACGCCGGATTCCCCTTAAACGCTGAAGCCACAATTTTATATCTGCCCCACTGGTATGAAGAAGGCAAATGAAAAGAAATAATTGAAGTACCTGGGATTTGAGCCATCTACAAGCACTGGCATTTCTAGGACAAATATAGTGAGACTGGGGGGGGGGGGCACTAAGCTTCCTGGGATATATTCCTAACTGAATACAGGAGACATCAGCTTTCTAAGTATTTCTTACGATTTGCACACACAGAGAGCTAAAGCCTGGCACTTGTTCACTGTACTTTCCAGCAGATCTTAATCTTCCCCTATTAAGATTTTCCTGTATTTCAGGAGAGAATAACAATAGGGTAGAGTGTCCATAGGATTTAATTTTTTTAAGTAGGGAAACAGACTCTCTTCAGAAGAAGTGGTAAGGACTTATGAATCACTTGCTAATTACTAGGCTCTGCTCGGCAGAAAGACTTACAAAATGCAGTGGATTTTAGGATACCAGGAAAACCCGGATACTGTTGGCCAAATTCCTGACTGTGCAGCTGTTAACCTGGGTCAGGTGTTGTAATCTCCAGGTGTAACTTTTACCTGTAACACAAGGAGAGGGGGAGAGAAGTCCTGTCAAAGATCCAGTAAGAGAATGTACATCACCCACTTAACTGGGAGCCTGGCCTATGGTAAGAATTGGATCAAGTCAGTAGTTATAAAATTATTGGAAGGAATCAGTGGCACATGGCAAGGCTCAGTAATTCTTTCTTTCTTTCTTTTTTTTTTTTTAATTTTTTTTTTTAATGTTTATTTTTGAGACAGAGAGAGACAGAGCATGAACGGGGGAGGGTCACAGAGAGAGGGAGACACAGAATCTGAAACAGGCTCCAGGCTCTGAGCTGTCGGCACAGAGCCCAACGCGGGGCTCGAACTCATGGACCTCGAGATCGTGACCCGAGCCGAAGTCAGACGCTCAACCGACCAAGCCACCCAGGCGCCCCCAGTAATTCTTTCTTGATGAATACTGATGATACGCCATCTCCCTTACTTCACGTGAGTACTTCGAGAGCTGGGTTTTATGTTCTCCCATTTTTATTGTTGAGAAAGTTGAGATTTGACGATGTTAATCCCTTGGTTAACATCATGGATTAAGTGGGAGAGCTGGAATTTCAACCCAGGTCCTGATTCCAAGCCCTGTGTACTTTCTGCTGCACTCGGGTAGGGAGACCACCTTATTTTCCCCCCTGCTTTTGGTAACTCCTACGTTACCTGAAGTTACCTGGCAGTTCTTGAAATGACTCAGTGGGTTTGTTTATTTATTTTGAGAGAGAGAGAGAGAGAGAGAGAGAGACAGAGACCTCGCAGGGGAGGGGCAGAGAGAGAGGGAGAAAGAGAGAATCCCGAGCAGGCTCCATACTGGCAGCACAGAGCCCAACACCGGGCTTGAACCCACGAACCGTGAGATCATGACCTGAGCCCAAACCAAGAGTCCGAGGCTTAACCCAGCGAGCCACCCAGGCGCCCTCCCACGCTTACAATTTTTAATTGACGAGGCCACCCCCACAGGCTTACAGGCACGTCGTGTGTGACTTATCATACATTTGAGAACCACACCGAGTGAACATTTTAAATGAAAAATACAAACATACAAACATACAAACCAAAACGTCCTCCGGTAAAGCAGCTTGAAAACCCAGAAATTCTTTGTAGTTTTCAACCAGAGGATTCTCCATGACAAGGATGAACAGCACAAAACTGGAAACAAGAAGGCCACTAACCTAACTGCGCTCTTACCCCCGAGACCATTACGGAGACGCGACGGGACATTTCCTTCTGTACCTAGTTATTTTCAAAAAGTATTTGACAACAACTCTGGTGTGCCCCCCGGGGAGCAAAAGCTGGTCTCAACACCCTAACTTCAGGCAATAATACAGGCGTGTGTTGGAGAGGACGTGACCTCGGGGTGACCGGGGAGCTGGCCCCGGGGCAGGCTCTGCACCCCTCCCCCTCCTTGAAATGCACCACGTACGTGCCGCCCCCGCGCCACGTGAGAGCCATTCTCAAGGACGCAGCCGGCGAGCAACGTGTGCATGAGTGGGGACCCCTTGCAGGCCTCTGTGTAAATGCTGAAGATTCTGGCGGCACCCAGGACAAGCCTTACAAGGCTTACGAGTAAGTTCCCTTGCTGCTGCTGCTTTTTAAAAAAAATATTTTTTTATTTTTGAGAAAGAGAGAGAGTGTGAGCGGGGGAGGGGCAGAGAGAGAGAGGGAGACACAGAATCCAAAGCAGGCTCTGGGCTCTGAGCTGTCAGCGGGGCTTGAACTCACAAACCGTGAGATCATGACCTGAGCCGAAGTCAGACACTCAACCTTCTGAGCCACCCAGTTGCCCCATAAGTTCCCTTGCTTCTTAAACCCGCCACCTGCCCGTCTGGGGTGGCCTGCCTCTCTGCCCCTCCGTGCTGGGGGCCAGTTTCAGATTCCGCCCCCCCCACCCCGGAAGCTCTCGAGGTTTCCAGGGACCGGCCTTACAAAAGCAAAAGGGGGTGTGATCAAGGTGCACCGTGCCCAATGGCACGTGGCTGCCAGCATCCATCTCAAAACGTTTAGGGCTCAGTCGAAAAGGCCCTTAAAACATCTTCTGAGTTTTTAATCTGTGGACTTTAACGGTTGTATTTAAAAGTCGTATTCATTTACGTTCTAAATATAAGTTAATTTATTTTGCCCTTCCATGCCCCTGACCTTGACTTGCTGTGGTTTGGGGAGAATTCTCAGCGGACTCTGTTCTTATTGAGGATGGGCCTTGAGAAACATACTGGCTTTCTGTGCGTTTGTCTGTCTCTGCAAAGCCTGGAGGAATGTGGTGGTCTGGCCGGGAGGCGGGTTGGGGGTCGAATGCCTCTGGTTTGCCTAAGGTCTTCCTCCGTTTGTCAGCCTACCCTGGAGCCAGAGGTACTCTCTGAACAAGAACCCCACGGTGTTTCTTTTGGTTTCACAGACCTGCAAATGAAACGTCTGTGAAACATCCTATATAGTAGGTTTTACATCACTTGTGATTATTTAAGCACACGGAACGGAAGTCTACAAAATATGTATATGGAAAAGATACGGGAAAATATAAAGTTACACTTTTTTTTTGCATGTTTATTTATTTATATTGAGAGAGAGAGCGCGCACATGGGTGCAAATGGGGAAGGAGCAGAGAGAGAGAGCACGCGAGAGAATCCCAAAAAGGCTCCATGCTGTCAGCGTAGAGCCCAACTCGAGGCTCGAACTCATGACAGTGAGATCATGACCTGAGCCGAAACCAAGAGTCAGGTGCTCAGCCGACTGAGCCACCCAGGTGCCCCTGTACGTTATACTTTGAATAAATGTTCTTCCACTCATTCTTGGCAAACTGTAAATAACAGCCTCCCTTCTTACATTGGGCCTTTAATTTTAAATATGCAGTGATACACTCCCTACCTCTTTGCAAAGGGGATTTTTAGCTCTGCCTTTGACACGGGAGCACGTTCTTGCCAAACGAATAAATCAAAATCGGACAGCACTTATTTAATCAGAGATGTGCCTGTTCAGCTCCCCCCAGAACTGCCAGGCATGTGTTAGCCGCGTGTCCCACGGCAAGAAGTAATTTCCACAGGTGGCACTTTGTGAAAAAGGAACCAGAAAGATAACCGTTGCTGTTCTTTTTCTTGTCTTTTTTTTTCCTTTCCTTTCTTCTGTTTCCTTCCCTTCCTCCTCCCCCTCCTCCCCCCCTCCTCCCCCTCCTCCTTCTTCTTTAAGAAACGACATAATTTAAGACACTGCCACCGGTGATTTAAAACATGTATTTACCTTCCTATTTTGGACATGGCCTAAAAGGAAAAAATGATGTAAAGGAAGAAAACGACCAGTTGGAACACTTCATCCTTCCCGTTGTGAGAATGAATTTTTTGAGTAGAAAGATTGGTGTCTGGTAGCATAAAGTGATGGTGGCTGGAGACTATGTGCTCGTCGTTGGGGTGATGTTTTGTGCTGTTTTGGAAAATGAAAAGGGTGTGTGTGTGTGTGTGTGTGTGTGTGTTCACAGAATCACCCCCAGGACCCTGTGGGAATGGCAGAATAATGATCTCATACCAATGGCGTAAGGAAGTTCAGTTATGGAAACTGAGGGACGTGTGGGGCCCACCATCAGGCCGAAACTTTCCTTGCCTTCACAATGGTCCATTCAACACCCTTCATCCTTGCCCAGGGTGTAGACCTCATCTGTGCTATTCTGACCTTTCAACCTGAGGTTCTATCCCTCCCCCAGTGCAGCTTTATCAGGTCAGTGGGAAGATATGTAAATCAGGGTAATTTGGAAATCTGTTCAGGTTAAGTCCCTTTTCTCTATGAAGTTACACGTATCTTAAAAGCCTGACCCGGGGGCACCTGGGTGGCTCAGTCGGTTAAGAATCTGACTTCGGCCCAGGTCATGATCTCACAATCCGTGAGTTTGAGCCCCGCATCGGGCTCAGTGCTGACAGCTCAGAGCCTGGAGCCTGCTTCGGATTCTGTGTCTCCCTCTCTCTCTGACCCTCCCCTGCTCATGCTCTGTCTCTCTCTGTCTCAAAAACAAATAAACATTAAAAAAAAAAAAAAAGCCTGACCTGTAAAACCAGAAGGAAACAAACAAATAATAAACAAGAACCAGAAACAAAGGGAAAAAAACTCAGTGGCATCAACAGTCAAACCAAACCCAAACAAAAACTTCCCTGTTTCCCCGGGGTTGTGAATTTTTAACATAATTTTAAAAAATCATTGCAAAAATGAGATTTTCGTGTATCAAATGTCGATAAGCAAGAAGAAGAAAATAAAAAGCACCCATGACCCTCGCATTCAGAGATAATCTCTATTTTTAACCTTTTGGGGTATAGACTTTGTGTGTGAGTCTGTGGGTATATGTGCACACACCGATTTCTTTCTTTCCTGTCCACATCCAATCCACACATTATATAAACTCACATGATATATGAAATTTACAAAATATATAAACTTATAAAAATAGGGATTTTTTTGCTTTTATTCTTCTTAAACATTCCCATTCTTTTTGTTTGTTTATTTTTGAGAGAGAGACAGAGAGAGTGAGACAGAGCATGAGCGGGGGGAGGGGCAGAGAGGGAGGGAGACACAGAATCTGAAGCAGGCTCCAGGCTCCGAGCTGTAAGCACAGAACCCGATGTGGGGCTTGAACCCATGAACTGCAAGATCATGACCTGAGTCAAAGTCGGTCGCTCAACCGACTGAGCCACCCGGGCACGCCTAAACGGTCCCATTCTTTAAGAAGAGCAGAGCATGTGAGTGTATGAATATGTTCTAATTAATATCACTGGCCATTATTCTTGGGTCTGTAAGCTGTTTTTCAATTTTTCCTTTCTAGTAAGTATTTTATAAAAGTTGTTTCTATAGCCTGATCTCTGTGGCATTACAAATCCTTACTCAGGATAAATTCCTGGAAACAGGATTCCTGTGTTAAAGGTTAAGAACATCTTAAATAGCATGCGAGTGTTTAACATGTATTGTCAAATCAGGCCAAGCTGCTTTTTAGAAAAGTGTTACCAATACATTCTCTCATTCGTAGCGTGTGACCCTGTCCAGGTTCTCACTGTTCCCGAGAGTGATCATTAAAGAAATATTTAAAAGCGAATTTTTATTTGCGTTTTAAAGTGAAATTTTAAAGGAGAGTGACTAAGCAGTTTAATTCTGCCACCTTGAATATTAAGACTTTATTGCCAAATGCAGGTCTTTTTCAGGAATTCACTTGTTACCGAATGAGTTCGTCATGTTCAGGGCAGAAGCCCACGGCGGCCGTGCCAAAGGGCTTGTACGTTGACTCGTAAGAGAGGTCATGTCTTTCTTGCTTAATTCAAAGGAGCGGAAGCTGGCTTGCTTCCAGGTGGGATATCCTGATTGGAAGTCAACTCTGACATTCAGCTTTGCTCCTTCCTTACCGTCTTTTTGGTGCAAATCCCTTAAAGAAGAGCGTGATGTCTACACATGCTGCTTTGCACACACACAAAGTGGGACAGACACGTGATCTAGCGTGAGTCATCCTGTGTGGCTTCTCGGTGGAAATGGTCGGGGGCGGGGGGGATGCCCAAGGGGAGGGGAAGAGGAACAGGCTGAGAAAATTGGAAATTCTTCCTGGTAAGTCCATTTCAAACATTAGTGTTTGCCCCGCGAACAGCTGTTACATAAATTATTTGTATTAATAACAATGAGTAATAATTAAAAAAATACCATGTGCCCTGCCAAAACTCCATTCAGTGCTATACAATATGCTTAGGTCAAAGTCCTTGTTAGACCTTTTATGATAGCCTTGAAAATGATGTCTTATATTTGCAGAGCCCGTTAGAATTGACCAGCTGTTTTCATATTGATAAGCTCATGTAGGGTGAACTGTCAGATTTAGGGGGGAACTGTTAGATTTAATGCTTCTACCTGTCCTTGAATAATGTGCAATTTCAGACCTGTCGATCCTTTCTGTTTCAGGCTTCTAATGTACATCCTTACTTAGAAAACAGTGACGGACTCAAATCTTTCATCCGATTTCTTAACGGGATGCAATACAATAGCACGTGGGGTGAGCCATTATGGCGCAGTTAAATAAATTAAAAAAGATATAGAAGTCAAACAGCGGCAAGATATGCTTTCACTCAGTGCTCTGTCCCCCAGAAGGCATCAGGAAAAAGTCCTGTGGGTCTCGGATTAGAAAAATCCCCAAACATCATTCATGCATGGATGGAAGTGTAAGACTCGGTGTCCTGGCTCCAGTCCAGCGCAAAGGGGAATTTCAAAAGCCGGTTCGCATATTTGTAATTTTCCAGTTTGAGGCACACACTTCCTATCTTGGCCACTTGTGCAGTCTGGGAGCAGCCAGCATATGGGTTGTGAAGAGGGCAAAGGCTTCTTGATATCTGAAAACCGTAAAGCGCTGTGGGATGTTTTTGGATGAAGAGCTCAGGCAGAACGTTAATTTTGTGACCACTGTGTGGTCATTAGCCGGGTTCTAGACTTACAGTGTTTTATTAGCGTGGTCTGCATTATTAGTTTACGTGGAGCATCATTATCAGTTATTGATGTTGTCACTCTACTATGGAGGAGCCTGGTCAACTAGAGGAAAGGGAAAGGCGTAGATGTTTGTTGTTTTTAATACGGGTTTATGCACAGCAGCATACTACGTGCTTGGGAGATCTACAAAAAAAAAAGATCTGTTAATTCAAAGAGAGGGAGAGAGAGGGAGGGAGATGTTGTACAGAGGACCAGCAGAGGAATCTTCAAAGAGCAGAGGGGTCCCAGAGGGTCTTTGAGCAACAAAATAGTAAGAGGAGTAACAAAATGATTGAAATGGACGATTCTCACCAAAGTTGGTTAAAACGGTATAAACCAACAGCCGTTGGGCTTTGCCGGTTAAGATGGCTTTTAAAAAGCCAGACCTAGGGTGCCTGGGTGGCTCAGTTGGTTGAGCGGCTGGCTCTTGATTTCGGCTCAGGTCGTGATCTCACGGTTCGTGAGTGTGGGCCCCGCTTTGGGTTCTGAGCTGAGAGCCCAGACCGTGCTTGGGAAGCCTGCCTGGGATCCTCTCTCTCTCCATTCTTCCCCAGCTTGTGCTCTCTCCCTCTTTCTTTCAGAATAAATAAGTAAACTTAAAACAACAACAACAGGGGCGCCTGAGTGGCTCAGTCGGTTGGGCATCCGACTTCAGCTCGGGTCACGATTTCACAGTCCGTGAGTTCGAGCCCCGCATCAGGCTCTGTGCCGACAGCTCAGAGCCTGGAGCCTGCTTCTGGGTCTGTGTCTCCCTCTCTCTCTACCCCTCCCCTGCTCATGCTCTGTCTCTCTCTGTCTCAAAAATAAATAAAAACATTAAAAAAATTAAAGCAACAACAACAACAACAAAAAAGCCAGACCTAAGTGCTAAGAGAAATCGCCCAAGAAGATGGACACGTGTGGTATGTCCCACATGGTCCGTAGGAGTGTTTGGTGGTGTCGTCCCCAGAGGCTACCCTGTTCACAATTAAGCATGGCTATTGGATCTAGGCAGAAACACCTTGTTGGCAGAAGGAAGGGGAGCAGAGGGCATCTCAGTAAAAAGCACATCAGTGCTTCCTCCCAGTGAAAACTTACAGATAAACCTAAAGCCGTTATTGGTGGCTACCCTCAATCCCAGCAGTCCAGCCTGATTTTCTCATCCTTCTAGAGGCTCTTCTCTGTGCTCTTTTGTGATCTGGGCTTTCTATAAACAGAACCCTCCTGATACATGAAATAAAACTTGTTTGAAGCATGTCAGGTGTTTCTCTTGAAACTCTTTGCATGTCCGTATACATAGAGCCTCTTTTTGCTGTATTTTTAAAATTTTTAAAAAAGTTTATTTATTTTGAGAGAGTGAGAGCCCATGAGGGAGGGGCAGAGAGAGAGAGAGAGAGGGAGAGAGAGAATCCCAAGAAGGCTCTGCGCCGTCTGCATGGTTCCTGATGCGGGGCTTGAACCCTTGAACGGCGAGATCGTGACCTGAGCCAAAATCAAGAGCTGGATGCTTAACTGACTGAGCCACCCAGGTGCGCCGAACCACGCTTGGCTTTAGACGTCAGCTTCCCATCCCGTGCTCCGTATGTGCAGTCATTCTACGAATGGGATATTTAGGTGTTTCTGACGGTGCTGTCTGGTAAGCGCCATGTTGCGGATATCAGGTGTTTGTCGTCAGTTTTCTTTTCTGCCCCGGCAGAGAGGGAAGAAATGGTATTCCAGGAATGTCTAAGATTGGTTGGCTGGCCAGCAGAGTTAGGACTGGCAAATACATTTTTGGGGTGCACAGTTGCCTAAGTAGACCCATGGTACTCCTTTTGCTTAGCTTGACAGGAAGTGGGTGTGCTACAGTGTTGAGGGGGTATGTGTGGGTCCAATCAGGGGACATTTGTATTGATTCCAATGGGACAGTTAGAGTCTAGTAACATTTTCCTCTTTCCCCCCTCCTTTCCGTAAGGGCAAGGGAAAAAGTCATTTAACAAAATCTTTATTTATTTATTTTGAGAGTGAGAGAGAGGGGCAGAGAGAGAGGGGCAGAGAGAGAGAGGGAGAGAAAGAATCCTAAGCAGGCTTAGCATGGTGAGCTCAGAGCCTGACGTGGGGCTAGATCTCAGGAATCATGAGATCATTCGTTACCTGAGCTGAAATCAAGAGTCAGTGGTTAATTGATTGAGGTACCCAGGCATCCCCCAAATAATTGTTAGCCTGTATTTTAGACTTTACTGAGAACCTTCTCTTATACCCACCATTTCTTTCTTTATAAATTTTAACAGATTAAGAGACACAGCTATGCAAACTTAACATTATGGCACTAGTTTATGGCAAAGCTTAGCGCCTGGTCTTTATAACCAAAGGTGTGGGTATTGTTTTTGGAATTCAAATACTGTGTTGCCCTCTTGTTCAGTGGCTGATGCTTGACTAATATCTGGTTACAACATGTGTGTATCATTTGAGCAGCCATAAAAGAGGTTGGTTTTACTCCTGAAATCATTAAAAGAACAAACTCTAAACAAATTCTATTATGGAGAATAATGTGATCACAACATCAGTGATAAATAGAAAACTTGCTAACTACAATGTTGTAGTTAAGAAACATTAATTTTGTCCATGGGTTTTAATGTTTTATTCTTGTTTGGCAGGAAGGAAATATTTACTCCAGGTGGAAAGTATTATAGGTCATATTATTCTAGAGTGATCCATGCCGGGAGATACTTCATTTAAGGATCTAAGCCTTCTCTGTCGTAAAATACCCTAAAATAAATATGAGGTGTTTCAAAAATAATGAAAAATAGGCTTTTCCCTGATGCCTTGGGTTACTGGCTACCCTTCGAAATAGAGTGAGCTGACTTCAGGGTATCGGAGAGAAAAGGGTACAGGGGGAAATCGCTGAAGATAAACCTCACTGTCCTGAAATCTCCGAGGGCAGATTGTATCTTGTCAGGTCTAACTCGTTGGGGAATTTCAGGTTTCAGAAACGGCGCTGATAGGAGTGAACAATTGGCTTTGAATTTTGACACTCATAACAGAGAACTTGGACTTTTCTGGGAAATTTGATGATGACATATGATGAATTTACTTATCTGGGCGAGCAAATGTGTTTTTGGAGTATTTTTATGGAGCGGAGTAGAGCTTTCTGGAAGTCATCTAGTTTTGATTGTACTCGTGCTAGCTTCTCTACTGCTACTTGAAATCATAACATCTTGGAGAATTCTTGTGTTGCTCCTAAAATAGGCAAGGCTCTATGCTTCGTCTCTCAAAGAGCGATGGCACTTCCAGGCTTAGGCAGCGGAGTACTCTTCCTCCCCTGGGGCTCAGCTCTGCACTGCTCTGCAAAGGAATTGGTTTCTTTTGAGTCCTTTTGGATTTGGATTTGTTGTGCTAGTTTGAGAAGAGGAACATGAATAGCCTTGGTTTGTTTTTGCTCATAAGAGAACAACAAACAAATTCGCTGTGATCCATTGGGTAGTTGGCAACTGTTAAGGGAGTATTTACTCTGCACTTTGCATTGTGCCATGTACTTTTGGGAATATGGGAATAAATGATCAGAAGTTTCTGAACCCCCTCCCCTCCCACCACTCTCATCTCCAGGCAGGATCTTCCACTTATCTCTACCTAAAAGTCCCAAGTCCGATAACATTCAGAATCGCATCCTGCCTTCTCAGAAACATCTACCACATCAAGAGGGAAAGCAAAGGCTGGCACATACTGGCGCTCTGGCCTTGGGCTTGCTTGAACTTGACTCCTTGCCCATTCTTCTTGTTGGTGTCCGGGACCCCTCGCTGGCCAGGCTTTTGTTTTGTTTCTGAGCCTACAGCTGGTCTCTCCAGACTTTTGTGCCTGTTCCTGTCGGTTCTGAGTCAAGTTCTCGGCTTCAGTGCCCATTAGATTTCATTCCTGCCAACTCCCCAGTCTGCCCCTGCCTTGGCTTCTCTCTGGTGATCCCGGTTCTGGGTTTGTGCTGTAGATTCTGTTTTTGTTTCAGCCCACAGCCTGAGCCCGAGCCATGGTTTATACTTGTCATGGTGTAATCCAGCTGTTCTCAAGGGGAGGCTGCGAAAGAGGATATCAATGTCTTGGTGAAAAATTATTCCCTCTTCAGGGAAAACTGGTTGTACTGTCCAGGGTAGATGTGAAAACCCATCGGTAATATCTGTTATGGTTATAGCTTGTTAGGACCACACTCTGGAGTAAGATAGTTCCAAGTCTCTCTTCTTGGCTTCCCATCTATGTGGCTTTGAAGAGGTCATTAATCCTCAGTTTCCCATACATGAAATGTGAATAGGACAGATCTCACAGGGTCATTGTGAGCTAGGACGTGTGTCCACTATCCTTAGCATATACTAAAAGCTGCCACTTTCATTGTTGTTATCTTGGAAATTATGAACAGTGAGGTGGCATTAATGCATACTTTAATAACGCAGAAGTTATGACACAAGCTTCAGTTAATCCAAATCCATTACAACTGATACTTACTAAGTATTCTGTATGAGCACAGGATTATGTCCAGCCCTCTCCAGGATATACAGACGAATAGGGGGCGCCTGAGTGGCTCAGTCGGTTAAGCATCAGACTTTGGTTCAGGTCATGATCTTGGGGTTCATGGGTTCGAGCTCCGCATCGGGCTCCGTGCTGGCAGTGTGGAGCCTGCTTAGGATATTCTCTCTCTCTCTTTCTCTCTTTCTGCCCCCCCTCCCCCGCCTGCCTGCTCTTGCTCTCTCTCTCAAAAAAAAAAAAAAAAGATGAATAAGATTTGACATCCATTGAAGGAGTTTACAACTTATTAGGAAACATACAGAGCACTGTCATTAAAAGACCAAGTGTGATAGATGGTGCATCAGAGGTGCCAAATCTAGTGGGGACAGTGGGGAAGAATGAGATGCCCAATGGCCCAGAAAATTGGAGGTTTCATTCGGTAGGGCACATCCGAACTGGCCATTGAAGGATGCTTGTTATTTCTGTAGACAGAGAAGGGAGATGTAGGAATTTACATGACAGACACTAAGAGAGTGTATTTAGAGGAAAATGGTCTTTCAGTGTTATTTGTTATGGCTTATGAGTTTTTATTTTATTTTATTTTATGGCGAGTAAAGGATGTTGAGCAGGGTGGTGGTGGAGTCACATCTAAGGAAAGTGGCTGGGATTGTGAGCAAGACAGATGGGAGCTGGAATAGACCTGGAAATCGTGGGAAGAGGGAAGCAATTATTGCATTTGTTGGGGTGGGAAGAATACTAGACTCATACAGGATATAAGAGAGGCACGGGTGAGAGTCATTTCAACAGATGAAGCAAGACGGTTGGTTGAAAGATGGCAAGGGAGGTAGAGAAGTTGGAAACTTATTTGTTTCCAAGAGTCTGGGAAAAGGGTGATGTTAACAGAGAAAGGGAAGGAAGGAGGAGAAAGGGGGAAGGGGGAGAAAGAGAGATGACCAGTCCCATCTTGCACATGTAGGCATGATGTCTAGCGTCAGTGGGACATCCTCGTAGAGATGCCCAGCAGATAGTTGGAAAGGACTAGTAGGTAGTGCTGCTCAGGTCTCTGTGGGATTAGCTGTTACTAAAATCAGGTGGGCTAGATTCTTTCTCATACTTCCTGTATTGAGTATTATTTTTGGCATTGTGCTCCTTAGGTCTAATACCGACCTCCTCACGTGGAGTTGTGCCCAATGGTACAGTTAAAGATACAGTGATTCTGACTGGCCTCTGTGTGTGTGTGCATGTGATTGTTGTTTAAATTTTTTTGAAACATTTATTCATTTTTGTGAGACAGAGAGAGACAGAGCACAAATGGGAAAGGGGCAGAGAGACGGAGACACAGGATCCGAAGCAGGCTCCAGGCTCCGAGCTGTCAGCATGGAGCCCGATGCGGGGCTGCAATTCACGAACCATGAGATCATGACCTGAACCGAAGTTGGATGCTTAACACAGGCGCCCCTGTGTGCGTGTGATTATTTTAACTCAATCTACAAAGACTCATATAATCCTTTAACTCATTTTGCTAACCTGTAAAATATGGTTAATAATAATTAGCATATTGATCTTCCAGATGGTTGTATGTCCAAACTGGAATGTTGTTAGAAGCGCAAGTGCGTATAAATAAACTAAATCATCTTTATACTCATCAGCATCAAAAGTCCATTACGGATGTCTTTAGTGTGATTTCTTAAACCCATTCTCCCGTTGCTTCCTATAAAATAGGAAATTGCCAAATGAGAACTCCTTTTTTTTTTTTTTGGCATTAGTCTGTGAATCATAGATTTACTTCTTCTAAAGTGACAATTAAAATCAAGGAGAAAGAAAGCCCAACTGCATAAACACATCGATTTCTATTTTAAACTCAAAGTGCATCACACAAACCACAAAACCCCAAATCAAATTTAGCTCCTTCCCAGCCCATGCCCAACCCTTGGGCTCTCCCAGAGGTAGACTGCTGGGAAAGTGTCTGGGCTCCAAGCCCAGGCCTGTTTAGATGGCTTTTTCCTCTTCCCGCCCCACGCCTCCCCCCCTGCACACCTGTTTGTAGAGCCTCTTCCTCTCCTGTCCAGGCATTTCGATTCTGGTCACGACCACCTGTTAAGGATGACGCAGATTTAGCCCTACGCACATCCTTGCCTTGTTGCTGTCTTCAGGGTCCCAAACTGTGTTGATTCACCCTACGGGACATTATTTTTAGCCTTTATCTCTTGCTGGTTTTGTTTTCTTTCCTCCACCTTTTGACCCGAGAGCTGGAAATAAAGTCCGCCTTCCATAAAGACGAGAAAGTTGTCAGCCATTTCCTTCCTGCTCACATGAAAGGCCAACCCTGCAGAGCCCGGGGAAGACACGGACAAGTTCAGCTGCCTGGGTCCTGCAAACAGGACCGCTCGTCACGGGTACATCTCATCTCCCGGGGCACAAGCCGAGCCGTTGCCCGGAAGAGGCAGGTGTCCGTTCGGAGGGTCTTGAAGATGCTCAAGGGGAATGAAATAAAAGAAGAGAGAAGAGCACATTTTTCTCTCCTTTGGATCACGGCTGCTGAGCTCAAACATCTGGGTGAATTTGAGCAGCCTGTCTACTTCCTGTTTTTGAAGTAATTAAAAGAAATTCGCAGCTGAAGAGAAACGAGTCCCTTTGGCATGAAACCATGTGAAACTATAGTTTCATTGGATAGGAGACCTAGTTTTTACTGTGGAATAAAATATGGGAAAGCGTTTTGTAAATTGTAAAGCGCCAGGTGTATTAAAGGGCTTGAAAATTATAGTTTGTTAACCCTGAGTTTGAAGTGACTGTATATATATATATATAGAGAGAGAGAGAGAGAGAGAGGGAGGGAGGGAGAGAGGGAGACAATTCAAAGAGTGAGTGTATATATATATATATATATATATATATATATATATAGACAATTCAAAGAGAATGCAAAGATATAAAGATGAAAGTGAAAAATGGATGAGCACAGCACATTCTTTTCAGTGCTGACATCCATTTCAGGGCTATTACAATTCAACCAATTGCTTTTTTTTTCTATTTAAAAAATTTTTTTTAGTGTTTATTTATTTTTGAGACAGAGAGAGACAGAGCACCGGTGGGGGTGGGGCACAGAGAGAGGGAGACACAGAGTCCAAAACAGGTTCCAGGCTCTGAGCTGTCAGCACAGAGCCCGACTCGGGGCTCAAACTCACAAACAGTGAGATCGTGACCTGAGCCGAAGTCGGACGCTTAACTGACTGAGCCAACCAGGTGCCCTGCTCTATTTTCTTTTCTAAACCACTTTATTGATGAATGATTGACATACAGAAAGCTATACATATTTAATGTGCCCAACTTGGTGAGTTTAAGATGCAGCTGTTTTTTTTTTATTTACATCCAATCAACCAGTTGCTTTTTGATGAACTTTTTGGGGACTCTTATCAATACTACTGCAACTTATTTTTTTAATACTTTTATTTAAGTGAATTTTTAAAATCATTTTTCTGCAGATTAAATTCTACATGTGAAATTACTGACTCAAAAATCATACACATTTAAAGTTTTGCTCTACATCGGGGCGCCTGGGTGGCTCAGTCAGGAAAGCGTCTGGCTCTTGATTTCGGCTCAGGTCATGATCTCATGGTTCGTGGGATGGAGCCCTGTGTTGGGCTCTGCATGGATTCTCTCTCCCTTCTCTCCCTGCCCCTCCCCTGCTTGTGCATATGCTTTCTCTCTCTCTCAAAGTAAATACATAAACTTAAAAAATGTTAAAAAAAAAGAAAAGTTTTGCTTTACATTGACATACCATCCCCCAGAAGACTGGACCCACTTCGAACATCTCGAGCAGTATATGAGAATTTCCATTTCCTCAAACTCCTGCCAATAGAGTTTTTGTTCGTTCTAATCTTTGTCACTCTGACCATCTTTGTTATTGGGTAGCTTGAGTAACCTTACGTGTGTTTATTAGTTATTTATATCTTGTCTTTAATGGATTAATTTTTATCATTTTCCACTTTTCCCCATGAGATTGTTAGGTTTTCCTAATTGAGTCATAAGAATCATTTTTCCATTAGATATTAATTTTTTCTCTTAGATATACAAGTATCTTCCTAGTTTGTCTTGAGTCTTAGGATGTCTTTTGTTTGTTTGTTTGTTTGTTTCCACACGCACAAAAAACATTTTTTTTTAAGTAGCTGCACCTGTCTTTTCAGTATGGTTTCTGTTTTTGTGTGTGTGTTTTCTACTGGATGGCTTTTTTTTTTTTTTTTTTTTTTTTTTTTTTTTTTGTCACTGGATGTAAAGCTTGCTCCTGTGCAGGTTTTGGAGCTAGACAGAACAATATTAATCTTCTCCCCTGTCTCGTATGGCTGAGACAAGGTTAAAGTACTTGCCCGAGTTTGTAAATAAGAATAATACCTATTTCACAGCACCGTTCAAGGAGATAAAGTGGGCTTAGGGGTTTGGGGCTCAGCAGTGGGCTCACCAAAAGTATGGAAAGGTTGTATTTCCTTTCTCGTTTTCATCTCCAAAATGAACTGGATACTGAGTTGTTCTGGCTTCTCTAAAGAAGAGAATGGCCAGATGGAGAAGTTCTCTTTCGCTGGCCTTGCTTCCAATTAATAAATGTCCCACAAGGAAGTGGCTCTCAAGATGTGTTATGGGTGTTAAGGAATGGCCAATCTGTTTTCTGGCTTAACATCTTTTTCTGAAAAAGAAATAGGTAATATTGTCCCTGTGTCTTCATCAAATTATACATTTTGGAAAGAATAATTTTATGACAAGATGAAACCGTCCTCATAGGTTAAAAACAGAAATGGGTGAATATGTGTGCTTCTGTGAAGGTTTCAGGCTAAACAGAGAGAAAGAAGGACACCGAGATGCTGAGGAGGTTCTTGGGAAGAAGTCCCCCAGAACTCTCGCTAGAAGAAACGTCTCTGAGAATTTTCTACCAGTTTCTCCCTTCTAGGGTTACCTTTGTGCTAATGAAAAGACTTGATCATTAAAAAAAAAAAAAGACTATCATTCCTCTCCACAAAGTCGTATTTATTAGCAGGTTCAGAGCTTTAACCGAATACGATATAAACAGAATAAACTATGAAAATGGTAGTGCATTCAGGGCTTTACTTCATTTCACTTCCCAGTATCTACCTTCATGTCTCCCACTTCCCCAGTGAACAGTGAAGTTAGAACTTTTATATCTTTATAAAGAAAGTGAATTTCCAAGGAGTCTCATTTTCTCTGCCAAATATAATTTCAGAGCGTTCTTCAGTGTCAGCGTGCACAAACGATGGAAGGAATAAAGCCAATTAACGAGGTAATCCAAGAAACAGGAACCCATCTTTGCTTTACTTACCAGAATATCTACAATTGACATGGTTATTTCAGCCTGAATGACACAGGGTTATTGAGTCATTTCTAACTCATTCTGTGTGTGTAGGCATACTCTATTTTAGGGCTCTGTTCTTTATATCCACAATGAGATAAGATAATATGTGGAATATTACGCTTTGCAAGAAAAGTCTTGTTTCTAATTCCTTAATAATCCTTCTTCTGCTCCTCCTATAATAGAATTGAGATTTCACAAAGTCATCATGACAGTGGGATTAGGATAAATTTAGTATCTCTCATTAAAAGGGAATCCAGAGAGAGAAAGAGAGTGTGGATTTGGTTGTAAAAGACTAGAATGTAAATCATCGTCATGATGAAGGATGAAAATTAATTATTAATAAAAATAACAATCAGATATTAATTTGAGCATCAGTAGACTTTAAGCCAACTGACAGTAAAGCATGCTACGTCCCATTATGGGTGTGGACCTGATCTAATCGATTGAAGGCTTGAAGAGAGAAGAAAAGGCAGTGTACTCCCAGGAAGAGGAAATTCTGCCTCCAGACTGTGGGCCGGAGCTACAACATCAGCTTTTTCTTGGGTCTTCATCCTGCTGGACCCCTCAGACTTTGGTCTTGGCAGCCTCCTTATCATATGAGCCAGTTCCTTAAAATAAATCTTTCTCTCCCTCTCCATTTGTGTATATTCCCACACACATCCTATTGGTTCTGTTTCTCTGGAGAACCCTGACTAATGTACTATGTGACTGTCAGATTGTAAGGCAAGACCTAAAAAGCCAAAGTGAGGATGGGAAGAAATGGAGGGCTTTGACATGTGTTGAAGGCACTGGCCTCAGACTCACTCTTGGATTGGATGTATGAGGTGAGGAAACAGGTAGAATCAAAGGAAATTCTGCTAGGTACTGCACTATGGTCCATGTTTACAATAACCATCACCACTCTATCTGTGAAGAAAGCAAGACTCAGAAGAGTTGAATCACTCGCCAACGTCACGAGTCCGTTAAGTGACTACATTTGTGATAGTTTCTAAGGGTCATTTGAAACCACACGCAAGCAAATACTTTTCAGCTGGTTTCTACTTTATGAGCTGAAGGTAAAGTGAGGGGAAAGGGTGGGTTGGAGCAGTACCCGAATATCCTGTTGAGCAGCTACAGATCGGTCTATCTTGCTAGGTGCCAACACCATCTTCTTGTCATCTTGTTTCTCTGTCTTTCTTTACGTCTTTATCAGCTAGTGACAATTCAGTTCTACGTATGCTAGTCGTTCCTCCATTTCGGTTGGTTGTTTAACACACATGTGGGTGGTTAGAAGGTTTTCGCAGTGATATTGACGATACAGCCTCGATGGAAGAAGAGTGAGAAAATCTGTGGCCGGCCTGTATCGTTTTACAGGCGTCCTATCATTCAGTCTGTCCGTGTATCTTGCAGACTCCACGCTCTCTTTCCGGTGTTGTAGAAGATCAGCCAGAGGCTTGGTGAAGTAATGTAATTAAACAAAAAAAATTTTTTTTAATGTTTTATTTATCCTTGAGACAGAGAGAGAGAGAGAGAGAGAGAGACAGAGCATGAGTGAGGGAGGGGCAGAGTGAGAGAGGGACACAGAATCCGAAGCAGGCTTCAGGCTCTGAGCTATCAGCACAGAGCCCAACGTAGGGCTCGAACTCATCAACTGTGAGATCATGACCTGAGCCGAAATCAGATGTTCAACCAACTGAGCCACCCAGGCGCCCCAGTAATGTAATTTATTTCTGATCACAGCATTAAGGAATGGCAGAAGCAGGATACAACAAATAGGTGTGTTGGAACTTTCCACCATTTTCTGTTTTCTTCTTTTGTTTTTCCCTCAGTATCTCTCCATTTTGGTTGATTCATATCACCACCTTTCCCATTCACCACACTAAGTATATATTAAAAATATTTCAGTTGATAACTCAGCAGTGACGTAAGATATTATTCCAATGAGGGTGTGTGCTTGTGTGTGTGTGAGACAGAGAGAGAGAGAGAGAGAGAGAGAGAGAGAGGACCTGCCTGTGAAGATGAAATTTAATTAAAAAAAAAAAAAAGCCCAATGGTGGCATATTCTTTGCTAATGCAAGGAAGTCTATTTTTTTTTTTTGGCTCTTTAAGTCATAAGAAGAACTTTATTGGTAAATGTTTAACGTCTTAAAACTACAATCTTCCCCAGAGATGTAGTTTTTATACCACAGGAGCGTTGGAGTTTCAAGGCAAACCTTGTTTTACTTCCTTTGCTTCCCTGTGACGTTAGTTGTGGTAAGGATTTTCTTCTCCATTAATCTAGTTTTTTTGAGTAATGACTTTCCATCATTTTTGCATCTTGGAGTAAACATTCTCAGGCTTTGCCTCCTATGGTTTCCATGGCATATGGTGGGCAATACGTTTGGGAATCATTCTCTAATTCTAGCGTTTGCTCTGGTGAATAACCATCTTCGTGTAATGAAGTCTTTCTGAGGACTTTCACACAGGGGAGAGAAAACGTTCAGGTCTCAACTTGCTTGTTTGTGGTTTTCAGGTAGAAGGTATCATTTCAAATAGACTGTTAATTTCATCCATTTTTGACTGTTGGTAACTCTCGAGGTGACCTTGGTGTGTGTGAGAAACATGGGCCAAGAAACTGTTTTTTCCGGCTTTCAGACGTCACGTTGCTTCCTTTCACACCTTGGAATGTCAGAAATTTATTAATTTCTTTCTCCCTGAGATGTTTTTCTCTTGCATTATTATGATGGTGACAGTGGTGATCTGCTTACTTGCTGCTGAGTAGTTTTCCAAACTCAGTTACAATAGAAATAAGAAGCCACCCAAGTCCCCAGTGCCTTTCTACCACCTGTCACACCGAGAACGACAGAATCACTTCTGCAGCCGGTCCAGTCACAGAGAAATTCTACTCGTGCCTTCTGAAAGGCTAGACGTTTAACACCAAAGTGCACGTGACATTTGTAGGGTTTGCTTTAGGGCAGGAACAGGGAAGTCACTTCTCAAACTGTGGTTCAGTCACTCTGTCATGGAGTAAACTTGATGTGTTCCATTGCCTATTAAGTGGCAATCTTGACAGAAGGTTATGGGTTTTTATGCAACACAAGCCACAAGGGAATTGGTGGCAGACGAGTTTTGTGCTCACAGAGTATCAGTGCTGCCCTGCTTCCAATTCCGAGCCCCGTGTGTATTTAAGTTGGAGCCATTGACCGGTTTTAGGGAATGGGATGTGAGCAGAAGTGATCTCTGTTCCTTTCATGCCTGGCCAGAAAAGTTTCTGTGACCATTCAGTTCTCTCCTCCCATGCTCTAGGGGCCCTGGGAGCCAAGATGGTGGCACCCAAGATGGAAGGAGCGGTGGCCAGGACTTCTCAGAGAAAATTTGGCATGGCACTTGTGAACAAGAAATGATCCTTTGCTGAGGTCAGCCACCCATGTTTTGGGTATCATATTTCCTCATGACTTCATCGTACCGTAAGTGAACCTATTAGATATTTTTTGCATGTATTTAATATTGGAACGATTATCCAAATTTTTAGCGTGGTTCCAAATATCGCCTTGGAAACGATCCTAGATGTACAGATTTTATTTCCACAACCTTATAATTCTTATCCCACTAATTGAGACATATATCTGGAAAAGCTTTGGTTGCAATGTTTGGCAGCTCTGTGTGTTATGCAGAGTATTCCTGTGGATTCCGAAATGCCCAGACAACCCCAACAATGTGAGAGCTGAGAAGAAAGGAAGTGTAGAAGCAGTTTCCCCTCCGAGTTAATGCATCTTGCTCGCAATACAGGGTAGGAGGAACATTTATGAATATGGTGCCCGAGGGGCCTCATTTAAAATCATGGCTGGTAAGAAAGTGAGAATCAGTTTAGTTCAGGTGGGTCTGTGGAAGTCAGTCCCGGAGAAATTTTGTCCCAATGATCTGTCCCAGCTGTTATTTTTGTCTTGTTCTGTACTCTCTGTCACATTCTACCCCTCTCTCTGTGTGTACGTGACATTTTCCCACATAGGCTGCCCTTCCTCCTTCATCTCTTTTCTCAACTTCTTTTTTAATAATTTTCAAAATGTGTATTCAGTTTTGAGAGGGGGGGAGGGGCAGAGAGAGAGGGAGACACAGACTCCGAAGCAGGCTCCAGGCTCTGAGCTGTCGGCACAGAGCCCAGCTCGGGGCTCAAACTCATGAACTGCGAGATCATGACCTGAGCCGAAGTCGGATGCTCAACTGACCGAGCCACACAGGCACCCCTCCTGTTTCTCAACTTTTTAAAATCTAGTTGTCCTATGTGTCATTCCTCCAGTGAATTCTAATTAATTAATTAATTAGTATTAATTTATTAATTAATCAATACTAATTAATTTGTTATCAGACCTTAACTGAGCACCTTCTGTGTGGCTGGTAGCAGAGCCACGATGGGGTTATGGTGCCAGTGATGGAGGTGTGTCCCAAGCAGTTACCCTGTCTCCTGGATGTTTGTTCCCGTTTTTCCTTGTAATTGTTAATTTGGAAATTATTTCAGAGTTAGAGAGAATTTGCTAAAATAGTACAAAGAGTTCCCATGTATCCTTTATCAGCTTCCCCAAATATTAATATTTTGCCACATTTACGACTCTTCTTCCCTTTCTCTTATCTTTTTGGGAGTAAGTCACAAGCAAGTGTGATGTGTTTTACTTCAATGTAATTCAGTGTACGTTCCCTAAAAACAAAGATTCTCTTGTAGAACTACAGAATAATCATCAAAATTATCAAAATTTTGATAATTGTGAAATTAACATTGATCTAATGCTATTATATAGTCCAGCAGTTGGCAAATGTGGCCTGCTGTCTGTGTTTGTAAATAAAGCTTTATTGGGACACAGCCACATCCATTTGCTTATCATTTGTCTATGGCTGCTTTCTTCCCAATACAGTAGATTTGAATAGTTGTGTCAGAGCCAATGTGGTCTGCAGAGCTGAAGGTATTTACTATCTGACCTTCTAGGGAAAAAAATTTTTGGCCCCTAATGTGGTTGATAAATCTGATTAAATTTTATCATTTGCCCACAATGTTTTTTATTGTAAAAGAAAAAGTACAATTTTTTTTCTAGCTTGGTATCCCATCCACGATGATGTCTTGTCTTTAGTTGTTACGTCTCTTGATTCTCCTTCACTCTAAAACATTTCTTTTGTCCTTTTTTATTGTTCACAACCTCTACATTTTTGATAAATATGAAGCCTTTTATTTGGTAGACCACGCTTCAATTTGGGTTTATCTGAAGTTGCATTATTAGTAGATTCGTGTTACACATTTTTGCCATGAGTACTCCAGTTGTCATGTTCTGTCTTTCTCAGTGCAGCCTAACAGGAGACACTTGATGTTTATTTTTCCCATTATTAGTGATGTTAATTTTGATCCTTTTGGTTAAAGTGCTATCTGTTAGATTGTCTCCACTTTTAGAATTAATGTTTCCCTTTATATTCAATAAGTATATAATGGGAGGGTACGTTGAATCTATGTGTATTTGAATCTAAGTATTCTTTTTTCTCTTATCAAACCTTTACACAGTAGTTTTAACATCCACTGGTAATCCATATCTGTGACAATGATTACTATGGTGGTTACCAAATAACCATTTTAAAATGGTGAATTTTAAAATTCCTTTATTCCTCTATATGTATCAGTGTGAATTCTGTTAATAGAAAAAAAAACTTTTCTTTCTTTCTTTCTTTCTTTCTTTCTTCCTATTTATTTATTTGTATGGATTTGTGGATTTTTTATTTTATTTTGTGGTTTATAATCTGTTACTATTATTGTTTGTTTTGGTGCTGAAAGTGTTTTAGGACTCTTTTTTTTCTTTTTTTTATATATATGTTTTTTTTAACGTTTATTTATTTTTGAGACAGAGAGAGACAGAGCATGAACAGGGGAGGGGCAGAGAGAGAGGGAGACACAGAATCGGAAGCAGGCTCCAGGCTCTGAGCCATCAGCCCAGAGCCCGACACGGGGCTCGAACTCACAGACCGCGAGATCGTGACCTGAGCTGAAGTCGGACGCTTAACCGACTGAGCCACCCAGGCGCCCCAAGGACTCTTTTTTTCTTTAAACAATTATTCATTATGGAACAAGTTGAACTACTATTGGTCAGGCACTGTGTCTGTGCAGCGACTCTATAGTGCCTAGAAATATTAGGTACTCAGTAAGCTCAGGTCCTAACTCAACTGGACAAATCCCTAAATGTGGAGTGTTAGACGTTGTCATAGGCTTGGAGGAGACATATTTTGGAGTAACACTTCAGTATCAGTCAAGTACTATAGCCAGCTTGAGTGGAAATGGTGATAATTTTTTTCTTTTTTGATTAATATTTTAAGAGTAGTGAGACTTATTTTTTAAAATTAAGTTTTCTCGCTTATTTTTGAGACTCTCAAATCTCCTTGTAGGACACATGGCTTCCCCTAGACACTTCTCGTTTCTAATTCAGTGGGAAGAGTTCTGAATTCCCGTGTGGTCTAGAAACTGCTTAGTTTTATCCCACTACTGGAAAGTGATTATCCCTAGGGCTTAGGAAAGGTTTTTACCCGAATCGAGAAAAAAAGATTGAAAGGAAAAGCAGTTCTGTGTATTTTCAAATCTCCGTTTTCCTGAAATCGATAAAAATGAACCCCAATGATTGTTCTAAGAAATCACAACCCCTCACCTACCAGCACCTCTCTTCTGCCCCATTTTCGTCCCTAATTTGCCAGCAAATGGAAAAATTACTAATCACGTTCTGGAGTTTGCTGTTATGGTTACCATTGGTGATTTGCCTCGGGTGGGTTGAATGGGCTTGTTTTGGAATTACAGGACTGTTGCTTGAGCCTGTGTCTGGAAAGAAGCCACGGGTAGTCAAGGGAAATAGCTGAGACTCAGTTAGAGGAAGTGTAGCGAGTGATATTTTCCTTCTTCCTAAGTCAAGTCTTTGCTTTTCCCGTCAATAACTGGATAACTCAGAGGATACAACCTGAGTAATTCATTTCCTTAAGTAAGTGGCTTCTACAGGCATGCTGGCTTGTTTGCTGGCAGGCATTGAACTGTCTGCCTGCTTTCGTGGGATCATTTTTTGTATCTCTGTAAGCCTCTCTTTACCTGCTACCCTCCCCAGTCTGGCAGGCAGAATCGGGCAAAGGTCGGTCTTGCCTTTGGTTCTAAGGCACAGCAGAACCGAAACTGTAAGTTTAAGGGCCTAACGGAGCATCCTTGCTTTCTGATCAGCTCATGTATTGCCTTTAGGAGTAAAATTGGTCCATGGTGTCTCAGTTCTGGAGACTAATTATCTGAGGGGGGAACAATGCTTCTTTCTTTGAAGGAGGATCCAAAGAGTCATTCTCTCTGGATAGCAAAATCCAAGTTGTTCCTGGGAGCAGCATGAGCATCAGATTGTGCAAAGCAATCTAGAAGTCATGGGTAGTGTGACGTGCATTCATTGCCTTTCCCGGGAGGGTAAGCGGTTGTACTTTACCTGTTGCCTCCGGCGTGTGGCTGTTGGGGTTCTTTTTTCCTTCAGCATCTCCACTGCCCACCTCTCCGCCCCGCCCATCTTTGTGTTCTTGGCCTTATTTTTTCCTTCTCAACTCCCCTCCAGCAACAGCTCTGCCTCCCCCATGTGGTCTGTGGCACATCATATAAATGCCTGTACGGGATCGTGATGACCCTTTGAAGCCACAACCCGGGTGGGAGATAACCTTTGACAGGCTCTCGCCTGCCTTTAGCAGCCAGACTCACATGGGGGGCTGCAGGAAGCTGCCTCCAGCAGCCTGAGCCCCAAGGAGGGGGCAATAACAGCAGAAGTAGCACCTGGTAGCCCACGGCTCTTTGACCAGGAAGAAAACAGGATCTAAAACATAAACAACATCCTCCCGACACAAGTGAGCGGACAGCTCACACCCAAGTCTGCCGGAGTCTAGTTTTTCAAGGCTCTCATGAGAATCTTTATTGAAACAGGAAGATGATCTAGAGATGAAACAAAGTTTCAAGATTTCCAGTGGACATCGTAAACACGTCTTATTGTTGCCCTTTTATTTTTACGTGTGCGCGTGCGTGCGTGGGTATGACCAACTGTCTCATTTCTACACTGTTGAACTTGTCTTTAGCTGAATAAAAACGTAAATACTTCAGGACTGACACTCTTTTAAGGGAAATGATGTAAATTGGAACAAAGCAAAAAGAAGAAAGGGTTTTCATGACCTTATCTTTCCGACGGCATCTCCTTTGAAGCAGATGCTGTCTTCACTAAACACCATATTAACGGCAAACGATGACGTTTTTGAAGAGTTCCCCATTCCAGGCCTTGGGCAGAGTGCTCCCTGTGTATTACCTCACTTAATAAATAGAGCAACTTCTGCACAGAGAGGGGACGTGACTCTCCCAATGCCTCGCGGCCAGTAAGTGGTGGATCCAGGACTGGAACCCAGGCAGTGTGTCTCTTGTGCCTTATGTTCTTTGCCTGTCTGTACTATCCTTACTTTTCAGTAGGCGTTGCATGACATCCACACTCTTCTATAAAAACCCTGTGATCAGCAAATGAAAATTCGCGATCACTCCGTTAATTTTGTTTGGTAAAATGATCAGTCTCAGGGTGACTGGGTGGCTCGGTCGGTTGAGTGTCTCAATTTTGATTTCAGCTCAGGTCATAATCCCAGAATTGTGGGATTGAGCCCCGAATTGGGCTCTGGACTGAGCACGGAGCCTGCTTGAGAGTCTCTCTCTCTCCGTCTGT
This sequence comes from Panthera onca, assembly GCF_046562875.1. Lineage (NCBI taxonomy): Eukaryota > Metazoa > Chordata > Mammalia > Carnivora > Felidae > Panthera > Panthera onca. The sequence goes on from NC_138352.1 coordinate 5,529,824, forward strand.
CCTTCTCCCTGGCTCTTGCGCATTCTCTCTCTAAAATAATCAAAAAAGTATCAGTCTCTCTCCAGTCGTAGATTCAAAATCCCAGTGAAATTTCCCACCAAAGCCAATTTCTTCTAGCAGGTGCCACTGTTCTGATAGCCTTGCATCAGTGCTTTTATGTGATTGTTTAAGGGTCAGGCCTGAGATCTTTTTTCTATAATTATCAAGAAAAATATCATCTCTATCTTAGGACTTGCCTGTCCTCTCTTTGTTTAGGGAAAGGAACCAGGAAGAAGACAAGTTGAGAAGGAAAGTGTCAAAATAAGGTGAATCATTCTTGCCCCTGAATAGGCAGAGCTATCATTAGTTTTATAAGAAGTACCGTGGTGGCCGTTCTTGCTGGTTCCTGTGATTTAAAGCAGAGGCTTTCCCCGCCCTCTCCATAGCTTCAGCTGCTGCTTCACTTGGGTGGCTACTGACATTTCTGAGGAGATGTGAGATCTCTAGGGATTAAGGCTTTTAGAAGCAGATCTGTCCCGCCATCTTGAAAATGCGCCCACCTGCCTGGGCCAATTAGAAAAAGCTGCCTTTTCAGCAAATAACTCATTTCACTGGCAAGACATTGGAGAAAATAGCTCAAGATTTTTCAAGCTAGTGGTAAGCCCTATCTCATTACAGTTATCTTTATGTTATTAATATCCTCATTCATACAGCAAATATTTATTGAGCACACACCCGGCATTGTTCTGTGGTCAGATATGGCAGTGAACAAACACCGTCCCCTAGAATCTCAGGCTCTACCATGTTATTAAGTGGTCTCCATGTTATAAATACCCAGCAATGATAGACTGAAACAACTAATGATGCTCAATGACAATAATAAAAATAGGATTGCTTTATTAGATTTAACAGGCCTTCGCCGTGTGCCGGACGTTTTACATGTGTTAACTACTTAACCCTTTCCAAAAAAAATTTTTGTGTAGGCTTTCACCTAAAAAAAATGAGTAATTTTATGGTTCAACCAAAGGCAATTATTATTCCCATTTTAAAGATGAAGAAAAAGAGAAGTGCTCCTGCCCGCCCCCCCCCCCCCCCCCCCCCGGATAGACAGGTTTCCTCCACTTTACCCAAATAAGTGTTGGAGCTGGGAGCCAGACCCAGGGCCCAACTCCAAGGCCACACTCTCAGTCACCATGCAGTACTGAACCAGACGGGCAGAACTGAAATTAAACATGACCAGATGAATAAGAGATTGGTTCAAAAGGAGATTCACAGCTGTTGGTGTAACCACGCCGGCTATTAATGCAATATGGCTAGCTGCATATTGGAGCTAATATTAATTTTATTTTCATCATCCTCTTTAGATGACAACAGCGTTTAGCCCTTCTCATTATTTCCAGGTGCCAAGATAAGGCCTGGAGGAAGAGCTTCCTTTCATAGCTAACCCCAGTGAATCATTTATCCTTTTCACTAAGACCAGGAATTATTTTAAGGACCTGATATTCAGGGAATGCTGTGGGGGATCGACATAGATGGCCAGTCATATTTTGCAAGGTTAACTCACCAGCTCTGACCTTCCCTGGGGCACGTCAGTGAGTGGAATCTATCTACAAAAAAGTCTTGGTGATTATTTTTACACGAGGGGGGTAAGACTGATCCTTGCAAAGAGTTAAGGAGCCTCAGCTTCCTGCAGGAAATCTGTGACTGAATCCAGGACCCAGAGCGGAAAACATTAAGTGTGTCGTGGGAGAAAAGGAAAGCAAAGTGCTAAGTTGTTACTCTGAACAGAGGATATCGGAGCATCCTGCAGAAAACTTCCTGTTTAGCCAGGAGACTAGAAAACAAGATGAAAAAACACTCAACTTCAATGAGTATTGTGTAAATATATGTCTAAACTTTCATTACCTTGGGCAGGGCTTACTCATAAGACCCTGTCGTTTCCCAAGGTGAAGAGTTAGTAACTGGATCACACCCAGCCTCCCAGCCTCCCAGCCTCCTTGTTTTGGCGGCCGCACCAAATTCTTTGTCACTTGTGGATGCTCTCCCTGGCCTGCACTATATCCGTGGCTGAATTTCCCTCCCCCCGCTCCTGGGCTATACCTTTTTTAGCTTGTATTAAACACTCCTTAAGGTGGATCCAGAGAATGCATTTTAAATATTTTGGTTCCCGGGGCCCCTGGGTGGCTCAGTCGGTCAAGCGTCTGACTCTTGATTTCGGCTCAAGTCATGATCTCATGGTTCGTGAGTTTTTGAGCCCTGTGTCGGGCTCTGCCCTGACAAGCAGAGCCTTCTTGGGATTCCGTTCCCCCCACCCCCCCCGCCCCTTCCCCACTTGCACTCCCTCTCTCTCAAAATAAATAAATAGACTTAAAAAAATAAACATTTTGGTTCCACCTCTCCTGTCTCCTCCAGGGGCAGGCCATGGGATCCACTGGTTCAGCAAAGAGAAAGATATGCTGTGATTTAATGAAGTTTAGAGGCTATTTATGCTTTTCATCCCCAAGAACTTTCAGAAGAATAGGATCCAATTCAAGGAGAAAAACTGGAGTTCTGAATGCCTCTACCAAAAGTTTAAGCATTTAAGAAAATTTCAGATATTTGGCGATACGTGTGCCCAATGGTGTTATGTTGTGTTAGGTGTCGTGTGTGTTGTATATTATGTTGTGATAGAAAGTTGCGCTGAATAAAGGCCTTTTTGGTGGTTTTTCAGTTTATCTGACTAGTTTGCTTTGTGTGAAATAAGGTAGAAGTGGTTTAAATGGGGAAGAATGGAAAGCGAATCCCTTTTAATTTATATTAGGTGTCTAGGTGGCCCCGGGCATCTATGTGATGGTCTTACACGGGCTGGGTAGCTGTCTTCCATCTGAGGTGTCCTTCATCATTCTTCTCTCCCCCCTTTTCCCTCTAAACTAGGATGACCTGATATACATTGTCTGTCTCTCTCTCTTTCCTTTTGGTCATATTTTCTTTTCTGAAATTGTCTCATTAAAAAACATCAGCAACAAATACGCAGTTAAGGATAAAGAAGCATCTGCTGTATAAATCAGTGAAGATGGGGGCGCCTGGGTGGCTCAGTCGGTTAAGTGTCCGACTTCGGCTCAGGGCATGATCTCACAATTTGTGAGTTCGAGCCCCACATCGGGCTTTCTGTTGCCATCGCGAGGCTTACTTCGGATCCTCTGTCTCCTTCTCTCTCTGCCCCTCCCCCCCTTGTGCTCTCTCTCTCTCTCTCTGTCTCTCTCTCAAAAATAAACATTAAAAAAGAAATTTAAATCAGTGAAGATGAAAAACATATATAATCAGTGATGTGTCTGACATCTTGTTTTCTCTATTCTTTCAAACACTATAGATTTGAACATAAACTAGCATTTGGAAACAGCAGTCGGATGGTATCACTTTTGTAAGATAATATCTAGTTGCTTTCTAAGACCTTAAGACCCTTCTACATAGAGCTGTCTATATTTCTTTTAGTCCTTAAGAATACTGTGATGATTTATAACAGTGATGATAATAATAACAACATTCCTGATTGCTGAGTTCTTACATATATTCTGCACAGTGTTAAGTATCTGGAATAAATGTGCTATTATCCTGGCCAAGTTTAATGTCAGCTGCTTGTGGCTAACCAGTCCATTGCTGCTGGTTAATTCTTTTTTTTTTTTTTTTTAAGTTCATTTATTTATTTTGAGAGAGAGAGCGCGCACATGTGCCAGCAGGGGAGGGGCAGAGAGGGAGACAGAGAATCCCAAGCAGGCTCCGCGCTGTCAGCACAGAGCCTGACACGGGGTTCAAACTCACGAACCATGAGATCATGACCTGAGCTGAAGTCGAGTCGGATGCTTAACTGACTGAGCCACCCACGCACCCCACTGCTGGTTAATTCTGATGACTCCTCATTACAATGACTCTCTGTCACTACTTGCAAGGCTTATATCTTGGGCCATGTCACCCAGTGTTGTCCCAGCTTAGAGAGTCGGAGTTCCGTCTCTGGCTCTCATCACTTACCCTCTGTTACACCTGTCCTTTGGTCTCAGTGTGACCTCTAGTCCTTTGAGTGTGACCAGTTTCTCTCTGGGTGCTCTCTCTCGGCTTAGTAGTTTCCACACTTCATTTCCCAGTACCCTAGATAACCTTGGCTCTGGTTTTACCCTTTGTGTTGTTGCTTGACATCAACCCTACAGACCTGAGTTGTTAGGAAGATTCCTTTTGTGTTACTTATATTATAGTTATAAATTACGTAATTTATATTTCTCCCATCTTTTTAAAAATGATATATTTATATAATTACAGTGTCCCCCATCTTTCTTCCGTACCTGATCCCATAAACTTCTTAGGCAAAGGCAGCCAGACTATTCCATTACGTTATGCCATCCCCAGCCAACTTCCACAGATTTATTTTTTCTCGAGTGCACCCCACTACCTCCTTAGCAGGATCGTTGCTTTTGTTGTTTCCTCGACCTGTGATATTTGCCTCCAGGTACCTGGAGAGGTTTCTCCTTTACTCTTTTTACGTCTTTAGTCGGGTGCCACCCCCGTTAGTGAGGCTTCTCTGAACACCATATTGAAAATCACGACCCCTCTCTCCCAACGTTCTCGTTCCTTTTTCACCTGATGGTGACTTATTGCCAGTGAACATGCCATCACATACCCTTATTTGTTTGGTTTATTGCTTGCCCTCTTTCCGACTGTCACAGAGATTTTGCCTGTTTGGGTTTTTTTGTGTGTTTGTTTGTTTTCCTTGCTGTGTTCCCAGTGTCTATCATAGTGCTTGGCATTTGATGGGCTCTTAGCAAATATTTGTTGCATGTGTGAATGAGGAATCTCCAGCAACACTGTCATTGTACTTTCTATGTTTACCTGATGAGTGTAAGGTGGCATCTCATTGTTCTTATTTGCATCCTCCTGATAATGAACTTTTGAGGGCAAGTGTCTCTCCATATATACTTGTTACCTGTTTGGGTTTGGGTTTCTTATTCCAGGGAATGCTTGTTCAAATCTTGGCCTATTGAATTTCTTATTTGTTTTCCATTGCTGATTTCTGAGAATTTCTCAGCAAATCCAGGTAGCCATTCCTTGTCGTTTTTAGACATTGCAAAGTGTCCCTAAATTCTGTGAGTGCTAATCTTCAGCTCAGCAAAAATCTCTCATTCTGATGCAAATCAGATGATGTAATTGTCTTGATGAAAATCCTTTAATGCCTCTTAAGTCCTTAAGGTAAAGATGAAACTTCTTTACATGATATGGATCCTCCAAAGTCTACCCTTACCTAATTTCTTACCACTCTCCCTGCTCCTGTTCTTTTTTTTTTTTTTTTTTTTTTTTTTTTTTTTGCTGTAGCTTGATGGCATTATTTATCTTCTAAACCAGGACATTTTTGAGATGATGTGGGAACACTATTAATTATTATGTCAAAACAGTTGATATAAACATGGGCTGTCTAGGTAACCTTGGGCTTCTGGTCACCCCAGCCATATGGGACTTCTTTTGGTTTCTTTGAACTTGACAGATATTTCTGGACCTTTGCCCCATATGTTCTCCTCTGTCTTCAACATTCCTTCTTGTTCAGCTTTCCCTTGGGTCCCCTACGCCTTCATTTTTCAGATCTTAAAGCCACACCAATCCTGGACACTACTATATAACCTTAAAAAGCTTTCTTTCTTGCTTCCTTTCCTTTCCTTTCCTTTCCTTTCCTTTCCTTTCCTTTCTTTCTCTCTCCTCTCCTCTCCTCTCCTCTCCTCTCCTCTCCTCTCCTCTCCTTCTCATAATGCCCATTACACTTTATACCATTTCCTGCTTCATGGCTACCTTCCCTGCCTAACTGTGAACTCCAGGAGGCAAGGACTGGTCTGCCCTGTTCACTGCTGCATCCCACGGGCCTGACAGAACTCCTGACCCAGAGGAGGTATTGGACTCACACTTGCTGAATGATGTACACTTACGTTCACTGCACCTCCGTACGGTGGCTATGACTAGTCTCAGTGACTTACGTAAGGAAATTGAGGGCATACAGAGGTTGTGCAAAATCACATAGCTATTGCCAGTCAACCGCAGGGATAATATTAAAAATGAATTCAAACCCCAGTCTCTTAAGCACTGTGCATCTTCCCTGTATAAATGGATTGTCTTCATGACTGGTCTTTTATGAAATATACCTAAGGCACTCTCACTCCCCTTTGGACTATCGTCTGAATGGTTTTGCTAAGAATAAATCAGTTTGAAAATGTATTTTAACATCTAAAGTATTTATACTCTGATCCAGTATCTGCATTTTTCAGGATCCCTCATATGGGAATAAACACAAGATTTAGGAAAAATGTATGGACAAAGATATATGCTGCAAAATAAGTTGAATAAGTAGACATGTAAATAACCTGAAAGCTTAATAGGAATGGAACAGTTAATTGCAACATGAGAGGTCCATGGGTGAAATATATGCACCCATTAAAATAATGTTTACAAAATAGGCTTAATAATGTGGGAGAAAATACTTATAACAATGTGTTACATTAAAATCTGATATAAATGTAATTGTAAATATACCAGAAGTATTCACATACGTGTATATATATGTAGCTACATTCATCTGTGTATACACAGATACACACACACACATATACACATGTAAACAGGGGTGACTACGTAATTGTAGGGCTCCGAGCAAAAAGAAATTTCAAGGCCTCTTGTACAAAAATTAAGAATTTTAAGACGGTGACAGAAGAGAATTAAACCAAAAACAGGATTTCTCTTAGCGTGGGGCCCTGTGTTACTGCACAGATTGTATACCCATGACACCAGACCTACATGCGTATTTTAGTAACAGAAGAACTGCAAGGAAGTATGTTGAGCTATTTACACCAGTCATCTTTTGTGATGGCATTATAGATGATTATTTTCTCTCTACTACTTTCTATAGTACTGAAAAAGTTCTCCATGTGTATATTGCTTTAATAATTAGAAATAAAAACTTATTTTATAAAGCCATACATTTTCATAAGCCCTGCAAAGCTATAGTAAATACTCTGAAGCTGAACTATGAGGTTTCCTAGATGGGAGTACACTAAGCTGTTCAACACCCACAATATTGCTTTTAGAGTTTTGGTTGTTTCAACTATGGTTGCTGGATGCTACGTAATAAGATTAACCCTTGGCAGAATTGAAGTTGATAAAGGTTGTATTTATCATCCTTTTGCCTTTCTTTCTTTTTTTTTTTTCCAGGAAGGTCTCCCTTTGCATTTCCTCCTTTGAGCCACATAGTAACTTCCTGTTTTCTCATGTGTCCCCCTTTTATCGGAAGAGGAAAGTAGATATCATTAGTCAGAAGGTTACTATGTGCAAAGAACCACACTAAGTGAATTGCAACATCTCTTTTACTCTTTCTAACAGTTTTATAAGTAAACAGTGTTATCCTGGTATTAAAGACCTGGATGTTGAATCACAGAGGTTCTGTGTCTGTGGCCAAGGTCATAATACTAGTAAGAAACAGGCAGGATTAGAACTCAGGTAGAGTAAGTAGTCTCCACTTTTGGCCACCAACAATTCTTCTCATCTCTGTGGATGCTTGTATTCCTTAGATCAAGAGGTGGGGTCCATTTCCTTACTTCCTGAGTTGAGGATGCTTTATGACTTGCTTTGACTAATAGAATATTCTGGGACTTCAGAGTCTAGGCCTTTGGAAAACTGGCAGCTTCTGTATCTTAGAACTTGGAACCCAACCATAATGCTGTAAGGAAGTCCAGGCTAGGCCACTGAAGGATTGGAGACCATATGTAGTGAGGTTGGGAATAAATAGGTCGTATCATTGTGCTTACAAACATCACGGTCTAGTGGGGGAGATAGCTCTATAAACCGCAAACCGCAAAGCATCGTAATCTGTGTTGTAATAGAGGCAAGTAAGAAATGCTGTAGAAGGCCATAATAGAGAGTGATCTTGTGCGTATGTAGGGGGGTTGAGGTAGGGAGTGGAAAAGGTGGCGACACTTGTCTTGCATCTGGAAGCCTAGTGGGATTTCTTAGGTAGAAAGGGCATGCTGGGGGTGCCTGGGTGGCTCAGTCAGTTAAGCATCTGACTTTTGGTTTCAGGTCATGATCCCAGGGTCGTGGAATTGGAGCCCCACGTTGGGCTCTGCACTGAGTGTGAAACCTGCTTGGGATGCTCTGTCTCCCTCTCTCTCTCTCTGCCCCTCTCCTGCTCTCTCGCTCTTTCTCCATCTCTCTCAAAATAAACCAATTAATAGCACTTTCTGTCGTTTCTTTGATTCTTATACTTCTAATACTTAAATATTCCAAAGCCTCTAAATTTTCTCACTGCAGCGTCCATGCTGGTGAAGGTAGGGGACGGATAGAAGGAAGTGAGCAGTAGAGAAGGAGAAGGCTTTGCTCTTCAAACATGTGTTCCTCTTAACTGATTCTTTCTTGTGTGGCATTAGAGAGAGTGCTGGTTTTCCAGGCTGCTGTCACAGATTGCCACAAATCCAGGAGCTGAACACAGAAGAACTGGATTCTGTCCCAGTTCTGGAGGCCAGAAATCTGAAATGGAGGTGTTGGCAAGGCCATGCTCTCTCCGACGCCTCTGGAGAGAGTCCTTCCTTGCTTGTCCCGGTCCTTCCTTGCTGGCTCCAGGTGGTTGGTCCCTGGCTTGTTGCAGCATAACTGATATGTCTTCTCATGGCTTTATTCTCTGTGCCCGTGTCTTCTCTCCTCTTGTAAAGCCATCGTCATGGCATGTCGGACCTGCCCTAATCCCGGATGATGGCATCTCAAGATCCTTAGCTTAATTACATTGGCAAAAACCCTTTTTCCAAATAAGGACACCCTCACTGGGTGGACATATCTCTTGGGCGAAGGGTCACCATTCAACCTGCTACAGATGAAAAGCCAAAATTTCCCTTTGCTAATGATTTATATGCAAGAATAGATGTTCGTTTGAAAAGCCCAATCGTTTGTAACCGTCAAGAAGTTTGACCTTCTAAAATGTTTAATTCTAAATGTGACTTTGGTTGGGTCTCTCTCCTGAGCAGTAAGTACCTTAGCAGACTTTCTCAGGCAGGACTCAAAAGGTTCACATCATAGCATAACTGGTCCTGTGACTATGCTGAATTTAAATATTAAGAAATAGAGCGTGGTTACATTAAATGGCAGTTAGAATGTGGTCTGCATTATTTGAAGTAAATGTTTTCGTTGTATTTCACCATCAGCAAATGCTGGTGTGAAACCCATCGCCCTTCCTCATATGAGGAAAATCAAAAAGTGCACCAACATCTGAGATCTTTGTGTGGCTTACTTTGGGGATTCCAAAGACTACAAACTCAATTCAAAGAAACAGTAATGGAAATTCCATGGGCTTTATATTGGACTTTTCACTTTGCTTCTTTTGTTAAGAATAGTTAGTAAAGCATGACTGTCTTGGAACTTGAGATTGTTGCTAGACCCCAGTTATCTTTTCTGTGAAATGAGATTTCTATTCTTAATGAAAGCCTATTGGGGGGAGTAATCACCCAGTCCATAGAACGATAGAATTTTACCTGCCGAGGTAACATACAAGAATTTGGACAGGTTTAAGCTGCTTTCTTGTTGGAACGGAAGGAGCTTTTAGGCTTCTAGGCAGAAGGAGACCCTTCTGCCTTCCTTCATTGCTACCACTGGGAACTGTAGTAATTTTTGATGTTACCTTAAAAAAGTCTAAGTCTACAAGAAGAGGCGAGGAATCTGTTCTATGAAAGTCTCCCTGTGAGTATCGAACACTCTGCCATTTCTTCTTCCTCATCATTAGCTTCATAATCTTCATCATCATCATTGATACTATCTGGAAAACTCCCTCATTGAATTAATGGCTGGTGATTATATTAGCCTGACCTCCAAAACAAAACAAGAAGAAATGCCTTCCAAGAAATCCACGTGGGATATTCTTCAGCTTGCTCTTTTCCTCTCTGTGTTGATTCATTACATATTCATTACATATTCATTACATATTTAAAACACCCATGGGGCACCTGGGTGCCTCACTTGGTTAAACGTTCTGCTCTTGGTTTCAGCTCAGGTCATGACCATGAGTTTGAACCCTGCTTCGGTCTCTGCACTGACAGCCTACTTAGGATTCTCTCTCTCCTTCTCCCTCTGCCCCTCCCCTGCTACCTGCTCTCTCTCTCTCTCTCTCTCTCGCTCTCAAAAATAAATAAACTTTAAAACATAAGAAAAAAAAATAAAACACCCGTGAACTCTCACGGGTATCAAATCATGCTCCCACACAATTGATCTCAACAGTATAGATCCAGTGTGGGCTTTGATTCTGTGTCCTGTGTTTCTCACATTATAATTATAATTAGCTATCATGAAAGCAGAAGAGTATAATGTCCTGGATGAGATCTTTGTCTTCTTTTTAAAAAGGTAAGAATCAGGGGGTGGCTGGCTGGCTCAGTCAGAAGAGCAGTCTTAATCAGTCTTAATCTCAGGGTCTTGAGTTTGAGCCCCGTGCTGGGTGTAGAGATTACTAAAAATGAATGAATGAATGAATGAATGAACTTAAAAAAAAAAGTACATAAAAAGGTAAGGTTGACATCATAAAGGTTGAGAATGCTGAGATACAGCAAATCACCTCCTGACGTTTTTCCCGGACTTTCTAACTTTTTTCATTGCTAGCAATCAATTTTTGTTCTCTGGTTATAAGGCAGTAGTCCCTGGGCGTGAGCCTAGCAAAGACTCTCTTGTTAGAAATCCTCCCTAATTCAGGACTTAGTGGTTAAAATCCAGAAGTCAGATCTCCGTGCATGTTACCTGATGGCTTGGCACGCGACGATTTGTCAGATGAAAGGCAGGCTCTGACCAGTCAAGGCACTGAGAAACCGTGTAAATCCCACATAAAGTTCCACGGATTTGGAGAACGTGTCTTCCCACCTGAGAACTATTCAGAGCAATTTGGCAGCTCCTCTCCCGTCCTGACTTCCATCATTCAGAAGGCTGTGAGACTGATACCCAGCCCCTCGGCAAGACTCTTTTTAACCGTCTGGAAAATCGTCGAGTTGAGGAAATGTGGAAGCTAGGTGGCGCTGGCTGCTACAGAGTGCATAAGCTAACCTTGTACATGTCAGAACATGCCCGGTGTCCTAAGGGCACAGCTGTGGAACCTTTCTGAGGAGTCTGGTTGGAGATACAGGGAGCCCGACGTGAGACAGAGAAGTACAGAAAGCCCGCTGCATTGCTCTCAGACTGTGCAACCTTACCCACTCCTGAACATTACCCATTCCTTCCGACTTCAGAGTCTGCATGTATGTGTCTTCTGCATAGACTCCTGGTGATTTGCATGTCTAATACTCGGGTTGCTCTTTTTGATTTTGCAATCACCACTGACCAGGAGTTCCACAGGAAAACCAGAAGTTCCCAAATAGCAATCGGAAGAGAACTTGCTTTCCGTCCCTTTTTCATTAATGCCTGTTTTCCTCCAACCACATAACCTGTGCGTTTGGAATATTTTCCCCAATATCATTGGCTTCCATAAACTGCGGTGCCTGTCAGGAAATAAAACTGCTTTTGGTGGAAAGACCAAAATCGTAGCTGAGAACACGGGACTGTCGAACCAGCCTCCGAAGTCCTGCGGAAGGGACCAGAACAGAGGTGGGCTGTGTCAGCGAGGCAGGTTTAATAAAAGTAGAACTTTTATGAATTTCTGGTCACATCTGCTGACCCAGTCATCTCCTGAAGAGTCACCGAGCCTCGGCACGGGGGATGTAACAAATCTGATAAAATCGTCTGCTTTGCGAATGCATGTGGAAAGTGTTTTACAGAAATAGCAAATCACGTTTAGATATACCCTTAATAAATTCCATTTATTGAAAATAATACAATGACACTGAAATGCAAAAGTCATCAAGAATATGCCTTTAGTTAATATTTCCAACTGTACTGAAAGATACAGGGCATACTGTACATAGGTCTGTAATCATGAAGGGTTTGTTACACAAGAAAAAGCAGAGCATGCTGTTGATATTTTTTTTGACATATTGGCTGGTAAAATGTTGATGCTAATTAATCCCCAAGTGGAAACAGACTTACAGGCTGGCAGAGGGGGTCATAAGCTTTTTTTTTTTTTTATTTTATTTATTTTTATTTTTTTATTTTTTCATTGCCTCAGAGCTGCTGGAATCTTTCTTCCAACAGAAGGTCCAGGTTAGTATTTCTACTTCTGTTCGGTGCCTCCCCCTCTGCTCTCGCCAACCCTCCCCCCCCCTTCATGAAAGGAGACTGTTGGACAGAATTTCTTCTCCTGAAAAAGAACACCATTCCTTTTAATCCCTCTTCCACAGTTTCCCCTCCCCCGCCTAACCAGGCGCACATTTATAAACTCTCGTTCTGACCTGGGAGGTATGGTAGTGATGGAGAGCTTTGTGGAAGAAGAAAGGAGTTAAGATGTTAAACTTTATTCCTGTAATGGAAATGGATGTCAGCCCCATCCAGAAAGAAACGGCCGCCATAAACTCAGAGAGGAGAAAATAGGCTCGAAAGTGGCAGACAACTCATTCGTTTTGTTTATCAGTGTATTTCTGGCGTCAGATTAGCACTTAGCAGACAGTTAAGTGCTCCTTAGATAAGTTGCTTTTCGGTGTCTGTTTCCATGTTCCAGAGATACGAGGATCTATCACCTTGGTCTGAGATGGTTTATCAAATACTAAACCAATGGTACTGAGGACCAACTATATGCGGAAGTGCATCGGAAGCTATGGATGGCAAACAATGATATATTAACCCATGTCCCCTAAGAGGTTACCTATAAGTACATAACTACACATTCGAAAGATGTTACAGCACATTGTCTATCATCCACCTGCCTTGAAATCTAGCTGTGTTTCCATCTCTAATCTAGTTAAGCTAGCCAAATGCCACACAAGAGACCACAAAGCCCATCTGTGCTCTGGGATAACTGTGCACAACACCCACGGCCTTTCTATGAGCAGGATTTGGCCCCTACAGCTCATCATCTGTTGCCAGGGCTCAAAGGAAGTTAAGGATTAAATAAATCTAGTTCTGTGTTCCTAGAGTGGTGTCCACGAGCCCATGAGGCCATAGTCACAAGGGCATGCTAGGCACATTCAGGGAACTGTTATGCTGTCTTTTGAATTAGTTTTAGTGACTCGTTTAAAATGCATCTGATATTAAAGCAAGTTCTTTCATTGTGTTTCAAGGGCTTTTTTCTCCTCATTCCAATGTCAGAAGTTTTATTCTAGGATAAAAGTCATGTCATTCCTTTTGGATCTCCTTTTTTGAAACCACATTATAGTTTTTGTTGGTTTGTTTGTTTTTTGTTTTTGTTTGTTTGTTTGTTTGTTTCTTTTTCAGGATAAATGTATTCATGGCTAAATTCTAAATTACGGAGTGACCAGAGTAGTATTGACATCTGGGACCAGATTTTTTTTTTTTTTTTTTAATGGAGGTTGTCCTGTGCATTGTAGGATGTTTAGTAGAATCCCTGGCCTCTGATACTAGATGCCACTGGAACACTCTCTCTTTGCAAAAAAAAAAAAAAAAAGAAAAAGAAAAAAAAGTGTCTGCAGATATGGGCTATATCTAGAGGTTCCTGGGCAGGGAACACTACCTGTTGTAGATCCTCACAAGCTATTCCTTGACCAAGAAGATGCCTTGAACTACCTACCAACTTCCCCAATAACTCTGTTCTCCTACTCCTATATAATTGTTTTTCACAACTCAAGGCAGATGTTACCAACAGAGACTAGATGCAGAGCTTCTAGAGAGTTCTCTGGGTGGAGGGTTATGTGAGTGGGCTTGCCGCAGATTTGTGTGGACGACTGGACTTGTAGGGGCATCTTCTGGACCAGAATTCCATTCTGCTGCCCCTACTTGCTCCTGAGGTTGCTTGTTATTGCCTGGACAAGGCAGAAGTAAACTCTTGTAAATGGATTTTTTTCCTCTGTTATTTACTGCTGTGAGTAGGGAGTGGCAAGGATGCTAAGAAATCAAATTACAGATTGAAAACAGGAGGCCAAGGCAGATGCCAGTGGAAGTACCATTGGCAAAGTAGGAATAAAGCCGTATCAGCTACCCTTTGAATAGTGTAAAAATTTCAGAAATAAAAATTTATGAGTTTGATTGGTGATCTCTGAGGATTTTTCTTTTTCTGCCCCCAAAGGTGATCTTGGTTCCCTTTTCAGAGGTACCACAGAATGTTCCTCTCTCACTTAAAACATAAAACTCTAGGGGGCGCCTGGGTGGCTCAGTCGGTTGAGCATCTGACTCTTGATTTTGATTCAGGTCGTGATCCCAGGGTCATGGGACCCTGCTGAGCATGGAGCCTGCTTGGGATTCTCTCTCTCTCTCTCTCTCTCTCTCTCTCTCTCTCTCTCTCTCTCCCCCTCTCCCTCTTCCCCTCCCCCACTCTCTCTTTCTCTAAAATAAACAAATAAAAAATATTAAAAATGAAACTTTAGGTAAGAGAGTAGAGAGGTCAGGTTTTTGGTTTGTTTGTGGCTTTGGTTTTCTCTTGTTTTTGGTGGTGTTGTTTTGTTTTGTCTCGTTCTGCAGGCTTTTTTGACCAAAGTGAATGGAAATGAGTTAAGAAAGATGGGAGTGGGTGGGGTGGGGTGGCTGTGGGTCTTTTAGATCAATGCCGGGCTATGTCCTCACGGTCCCTCACTGTAAGCCTGGAGCACTGAGGGTGTGGAAATGGACAAGGGAAGAAAATCCTAGGAGGAAGGATGGGGGTTGGAACAGAGCCAGCACTCGTTGACCACTGTCAGTTGGTATCATCTCATATATTGCCGATGAGACACCTATGTTTATTTCCTATTTATAGACGAGTGATCTGAGGGGAGAGAAGTTAAATGTGTCCAGGGCAGGAAAACCGGGACGCAGCAGAGTTGACATTCCGATCACGTAGCGTGGACTCCAAAACCCATTCTTTTCCATCATGCCCTGATGCCCCTGGACAAGATGAAGCGTCCATCATGTGCACCTCTTGTGGGGAGGAGAATGTTGTAGGGAGTCATCCTCTTTGAGGAGATGTGAAATATCACCCCAGTGTGTTATGATCACGTGCTCTGTAACTGCCAAGAAATTTGCATGTATTGATTACACCCTGGCTACAGAGCAAAATGTTTGACTGCCAAAGATTAATTAAAGTATCTGTCTGTCGTTTGCTACTTAAACACATAATGCCTAGCAAAGAAAAGGCTGATTAAAGTATGTAGTTACATGAAATCTTTCCAGATATGTTATTTTCTATTTAAAGAGACCATTTAAAATTTTATTTGTGGTTCCAGCATTTTGTTTCGCAAACGTTTCTGAGCCTCCCAGTGGCTGTGGAACGTGTTACAGAGATTTTACTGAAGTGATGAATTGCTTAAGAATAGTGAAGTAGAGGACCCTCAGTCTTGCTGCGGAATGTGACTGACACAGTTGTCTACACAGCCTCCCCCTCCCCATGGGTGCTGTAGAGCGTGACTCTGTGACCACCTCTTTTCCTGACACCACTGGCCTGCAGGGAGAGCCACCTCTGAACTTTTTAGTGAGGCTGGTGTCTTCTCATCAGTGCGTTCCCGATGGCCTTGGTGAAAGATGTCGTTGTTCTCCGGGCCACCCATGGAATGTGTTCCTCCGGTGGGTCTTCTAGAATCACATAATTTGTCCATTCCAGCATGTCCACACTGCTCCTCTATTTATTCCTTTACCACCTGCCAGGGACAACCAGGCATTTCTGCATTGCTAACAGTGGACCATTGGTGGTTTGTTTTTGTTTTCGGTTTTGTTTTTTTTTCAGACTTCTGAGAGTGATGGCAGTAACAAGTTTGTCCAATTTCCGGGATTCTTGCTGAGATGTTAACTACCATTAGATAAAAGATCCCTAACTCAATGACACCTTGCTTATCCAGACTCACACTCCAGCCCCCTGATCAAGCACCCTCAAAATCACATCATAGGAGAGCCCCCTCCCCACCCCCCAGCTTCTACCAGTTCTTAGGTCCGTAGGTTTTTAAGTTCATGGTCTGTCTCTACCTTTATCAGACCCAGCGTGCCTCCAGCAGTGTTATGTTGAGATTCAATCTTAGTTATCAGCCTGGAAGCCAGAAGAAGTGGTGTGGACAGTTCTTGAGGGAGTACTCTGTTAGTTTCCTATGACCGTTGTAACCAATTTGCTGCCCGATTAGTGACAGAGAACAATACAAATTTATTGCCTCCAAGTTCTGAAAGTCAGAAGCCCTAAAATCAGGATGATTTGAAAAGTTCCTGGGAATTGTGAGACCAAGATATTAGTATGATCGTCAATACAATAGCTGCTTGTATTAGGGGGTGATGGTCAGAGAAGAGTGGAAAGAAAACCTCTGACCAGAAGTTGGAGGGTGAGGGCTGGAGGATGTCTTAGAATTTTGCAGACGGTAGCAAAGAGGAAAGAAGGAGGCAGATGTAAGTAAGAGGCATGAATTACCGAAGATGAGTTGTCAGGATAATGAAGTACCCCCCTTTCTGTTTTCCCAGAGTATGAGCATTTATCATGGACTGACCAATAATTACAGTAAGTGTGTGATAAATACTATCTCCCCTGGCAGACTGCGAGTACCTTGAAGACTCATTCATCTTTGTATCACCAGGATGTGGCTCAAAACCAGGACCATATAAATATTCAATAAGAAACTGTTGCATAAATGGATAAGGAAAGGCTATCAGGAAATGAAAACGGGTATCACTGAATGATAAGCACCGCCAGCATCTTCACCTAATTTCACCAATTTTCTGACCATTCTACGTATGATGATTCCCATTTAAGAAACGAAGAGGTGGAAGCCTTGAGGGTTTACCTGAACTTGCCCGATTTCCTATCACCAGTAACAGCAGATATAAAGATACAAAGCAGGATGCTGGAATGGGGTGGGCATTGAAGTAGGAGATTCCTTTATTGAAGAGGGCTTTGATGTGGTTTTTAAAAAGCTTGGTGTTGGTGGACGTTGAAGGAGTTGGTGAGTAAAAAGGTACAATTATTAAGATAATGAACTTCGAGATGATGTAGTGAGACTGTGGAGTAGTGGGTGGGGCTGGAATGGTCTAGAAATGGGTACCACATCAATTGAATACTGTATCAGCTGAATACAGGAGCACTCTCTTTCCCTATCTTTGGAAAGATAACAGCTACGAGAATGGATTTGAAAACCCAGGACATAAGCACTATTTCTTTGACATCACTTTCAGTTTTTTGAGAAACTATAGCACAATATAAGATGACAGAAAACCAAACTATTCTGGGTTTTAGTTATCTACTGCTATGTAACAAATCACCCAAAGATTATTGGCTTAAAAACAAGGAGCTATTTTATCTCACAGTTTATGTGGAATCTGAGAATGGTTTAGCTGGGTCCTGTAGCTCCCGGATTTTCACAAGGCTTCAATCAAAGTATCTGTCCAAGCTGCAGTCACCTTAAGGCTTAAGTGGGGCAGTATCTGGTTCCAAGGTCGGTCGCCATGCTGTTGGCAGAATTCAGTTTTTGGCAGGCCGTAGGACTAAGGGTCTCCGTTCCTTACCACTTGGCCTTTCCAAAAATCTCATAACATGGTAGCTGGATTTATCAAAATGAGCAAGTGAGAAAGAGTGAGAGAATGCCAGCAAAATGGCAGTCACAGTCTTTTATAACCTAATTTTAGAAGCAACGTCCCATCACTTTTGTCAGTTGGCATGAAAGCACTGAGATCAGCCCACCCACAATGGGGGCGTGGGGAGATTACACAAGAGAACGAATACCAGGAGGCAGGACCCGCTGCTGGCTGTTTTCGTGCTACAAAAGTGATTTGCTAGAGATATGATGCTCTGTTTCAAAGAAAGAATTGGAAGGGGCATTGCTTGTGTAGGGCTTAACACGGGATAGATGAGGAATAGGTTATGAAATAAATCACTTGGATCGATAAAGAAATGGAATGATTTATTCAGACTCAGATTTACCTGTCTGAACCACCTTCTGCAGTGGGGTTTCTGGAAGGAAGTTAGCTGCAATCCTACCTGACCCTTTCAGGGGAAGTATTGGTTAAGGTAGAAGGTAGGACTTCTCAGTGTGTTGTCCACATTTGTGGACATTTGATTACAGATTTGAAATTTTTTTTCGTGTTTTTCCATGATGGCTCTGCTTTTTGCAAATCATATCAAATGGTTCAATAATAAAGGTATTTCTTGTGTTTCTGGAACCTTGGGTAAGTGTGGAAATATACATTCTATGATTGGACAAGTTTTTTTCATGGTCTTCAGTGGTCAAAGAGTAGCAATGACTGAGATAAGGTCTTATATACACTGATGGTCTGTTGAAGACATTCAGTAAAGAAGATCTATTTTTGTTAATGGAAAAGTACATGGTTGTTATTCTCTGAAACCCAGGGCCTTGTTACTGTGGATCTAAAGGGAATCTTATTTTTTTTAAATGCGTATTTATTTATACAGTGCGTGCAAGCAGCGGGAGGGGCAGAGAGAGAGAGAGGGAGAGAGAGAATCCCAAGCAGGTTGTCAGTGCAGAGCCCAACACGGAGCTTGAACTCATAAACTGTGAGATCATAACCTGAGCCAAAGTCAAGAGCTGGACACTTGACTGACTGAGCCACACAGGCACCCCTAAAGGGAATTTTAAAGGTCTTCTACAGCTTTGCGGGAGACAAATGCAGTCAAGACTCTAGCTTATCACAAAGGTGCTTTGATGATTTAATGATAAAAGAATAGTCTCTTGAATAAATGGGGCTGAGACAACTGGATGTAATAGAATGAAGTTAGATCCCTATCTCATACTGCAAAAATGAACTCAAAATGCATCAAAACCTAAATACAAGAGAGCTACAACTATACTACTCTTAGAAGAAAACAGAGGAATAAATCTTTGTGACCTTGGATTAGATCATGGTTTCTTAGGACACCCAAGGCAGAAGTAATAAGATTAATTTGACTTCATCAAAATTAAAAGCTTTTGTGCTGCAAAGGACATCAGTGAAAAGACAGTCCGCAGATGGAGAGAAAATATTTGCAACTCATATATCTGATAAAGGACTTGCATAAAAATACATTAAAAACTCTTAAAACAACTCAATTAAAAAAAAAGACAAATAACTCAATTTAGCAGGCAAAGGATTTGAATGGATAATAAATAAGATATAGGGAAGGTCAATAAACACATGAAAAGATCCTCAACATCATTAGTCATTAAGGAAACGTAAATCAGAACCACAACGAGATGCCATTTCACATTTACTAGGATAGCTATAAAGAAAAAAAAAAACCAGACAATAAAAAGTATTGGTGAGTACAGAGAGAAATTGGGTTCTTACACCTTGGTGGTGGGAATGTAAGCTGGTACAGCTGCTTTGGTAAATAAACGGTTTGGCAGTTCCTTTAAAAATCAGACACGGAGTTAGCATAGGATTTGGCAATTCCACACCTAGGCACATACCTGACAGAATTGAAAACATTTGGACATTTATCTGCACAAAAACTTGAACGTGAATATTCATTGTAGCCTGAATGTGAAAACGAGTATCTATCAACAATGTATAGATATAGATAAATAGGTGTTTATAATGTAGATTAACACTAGAATATTATTTGGCCATTAAAAAAATGAAACGTTGATACCTGCTATGACATCAGCGAACCTTGAAAACATTGTGCTGAGTGAACGGATCCAGACACAAGACATCACATATTCTATAATTGCATTTATATGAATTGTCCAGAATAGGCACATAGACACAGAGAGAAGGTCGATTCGTGGTGGCTGGGGTGGAGGGGAGGGAGGAAAGATGAGTGACTGTTAGTGACTCCGGGGTTTCTTTCTGGGGTGAGGAAAATGTCCTGCAGTTAGTGGTGATCAGTGCACAACTTTGTGAATATACAAAAAAACACTGAATTATACACACTGAAGAGGTGACCTTTACAGTATGTGAATTATATTACAAAAAAGCTGTTATTAAAAAAAACCAAACTCTCCCCCAGGGCGCCTGGGTGGCTCAGTCGGTTGAGTGTCCAGCTTTGGCTCAGGTCATGATTTCATGATTCGTGGGTTCAAGCCCCGCGTCGGGCTCTGTGCTGATGGCTCAGAGCCTGGAGCCTGCTTCGGATTCTGTGTCTCCCTCTCTCTCTGCCCCTCCCCAGCTCCAGCTCGCTCTCTCTTTCTCAAAAATGAATAAGTAAACTTAACAAACGATTTCATTTCTCCCAAATCTTGAAATTGACTAAAATAAGCAGTAGTCTGGACTATGTCGTAGGTGCCTGTGAGCCAACCTTGACCAACTGATTTTAATTTTAATTTTAATTTTAATTTTAATTTTAATTATTTTTAGCTTTTGACCAACTTAAACGTTTAGCTATTGGCATTCCATTCCACATTTCTTAGTTATATTACATCCTGTTGAAGGTATCTGACAATACCACAGATACTGCCACAACAACCTAACTGCCTATCATTCAAAGAACTGGAGAGTTCCATCCAGCGTGAATATAAAGGCCAGGAAAAGAATCCATTCTTTGTCATTTCAGTGTTTTGAGTCTCATTAACATTTTGTTCCTAAAGATGAGTACTGTAACAAATGTAATTAGATGAGATGCTAGCACTTGTCACTTAGACTCTCGTAAGAGAAAGCTCAAGTTTTACCATCTCTTGCCCCGGAATTCTCAGTTCTGTTTTTAAAAGTAGCAGTAATTGTTTCTCAAGCATAGGATCAGACGTGTTTAATACATTCGAAAACACTCTATTTCTACGCGTAAGATATACAATGACAAAAACTCAAAATGCCCACGAAGAGGGTATTAGCACACATGACAGCTTAGTTTTTGATTTGGCAATTTTCTGCTAAATTCAAAGCAGCTGGGGAGAGTAGCAAGTAACAAAATAAGACAGATTTATGGAGCCCACACATGGCAATATTTTTGTGTAAAATTAGTCAAAATCATTATACTTGTAGATGAAGAGATGGATTCCAACATTTTTTAAAGAGCAATCATATTTGGTCTCAGTGAACTGGAAGAACTGAGCAATTTATTGGATTAGTTGATCACCAGCATTGTAACTCACAATAAAATCTGAGGAAGTCGGCCAAGCATTGGCTCTAGAAGATTAGGATAATAATACATCGATTTCCAATAATTAGAATTCAACCCATATTGCACTCTATCTTCACAACCAAGGAAATGAGGAGAAATGAACCATGAGAATTTTCCATTGGAACATCTTTAGTTTGCTCTTACATATGCCTAAAAGTTTCTGATAACAAAGAATGGGCAGACATAAATGTGCCTCGTTTTAAGAAAATTCAGTTTACAATAGTTCACACTTAAAATATAATCGGGAGAAATGGCTGATCCTAGGTCTGGGGCAGGCTAGGTACAAGATGATCCCGAAACATAGAATAGGAAAGCCCTGTATATATAGGGCCGGGTCCTAAGAACACAAGATTCAGCTTGCAGGGCTACTACTGGCCCAAGCTAGGACAATGTGAACATCAAATAATCAAGTACAATAATGAGTCATAAAGCATTGAAAAAATAGGAAATTATGAGTTCATACCATAAATAAATACATACATACATACATAAATAAAAGGGAGGGCCCTTGCTAATAGTTGAGTGACAAGGGCCAACTGGTAAATGGGGGGAGAGTGGGGCATTGGGCTTGGCAACCTCATTTTGCATCCATCGTGCACTAGAGTGGATCTAAATGTAGGAAAAAATGTTGATGAGGAGCAGAATATTTGTATGGACTTGAAGTGTCTCCCCACAGATTACTTATCTCTTTGTTGCGGAGGTCAAAAACCCAGTAATTATTCAGTGAGGAATAAGCTCACACTTCGTACCTGACTGGTGCTCAAAGTAACCATCACTCATGGAGAACGGATGGACATTGTGTATAAGTCCAGGGGTGACATTTCCAGAAGGACATCATATCACCTATGCAGCATTCATCTGAGAAGGCAGAGCCATAGTCAAATCATGAGGAAGTATCAGACAAATTCCAAAAGAGGAACTTTCTATTAAACAAAAGAGGGACTGCATTTTTCCAAAATGTCAGTATCGTGCAAGATAGACATATGGCTATAGAAATGTTTCAGATTAGAAGTTAGAGACATAAGTAAATGCAATGCCTGACCCTAGACTGGGTCCTGTAGTGGAGGGGGGTGAAGGGGGCAATGCTGTATGTAACACTGGTAGGTCAAATCCCAAGAGAGGAATACAAGTGGTAGATTAGATGAAAACATTTGCTGATATTAAATTTGACTAAGTTGACAACTGTACTATGGTTATGTATCAGAATATTCTCATTCTTAGAGAATACATATTGAATTATTTGTGGGTCAAGGCCATGATCTATTTAATTTACCATCAAATGGTCCAGGAGAAAATGAGCTATAGCTAGATAGCAAGATACACCCGTAAATAGAACCAAAGGTAGAGCCAATGGGGGTAACATGTTAAAAAGATGAATCTGAGTACCCGACGTAAGGGCATTTTATATTATTATTTTTAGTTTTACAATTGATCTGTGCATTTGGAGTTATTTCCAAATAAAAAGCTAAAAATATATATCATTGATCTGGGAAATTTTTGTTTCCCTTGGCAAGGGACTGCTTGCTTGTGAAGAATTCAGTAAATGAATCCCTTGACTTGGGCAATCTAGTGCCTTTCAAATATGATGATTTTGCAAATGAAAATTTGTATGCAAGTAGCAGATTGTGTAGACAAGGAAAGGCAAAAGGCTACTTTTATTTCTGTTTAGGGGCTATTTGGTTACAAGAAAAACAAGCCCATGTTAACCAAAAGGAAATTTATTGTAAGGAAGCAAGAGAAATTCATGAAACCCAACTGTGGGAAGTTCTACTGGCCTCATAGGGAACTATTAAGATGTCAGACTATTAAGATGTCAGACATTTCTCTCTCTCCCTTCTCCCCTCTCATTTTCTCCTCCTCCTCCTCCTCCTCCTCCTCCTCCTTCTTCTTCTCTCTCTCTCTCTCTTTCTCTCTCTCAATCTTTCATCTGGTCACTGGCCAGAGCTACAGGATTTCCAGGTAGAAAAGTGAAGCTACTTTTTCAGCTATGTTTATAGAGTCACTTCCAAACACAAGGGCATGGGTTGTGTGGTTTCTGTAACTATTTATTTTTATGTGGAAAGTAAAGAAAAATCACTGATGATTGTTAACGTAATAAACGTATTCTATAATATGTCTTAATTATGAATTTTAGTAATGATTTACCTTAAAGGCAGCAGAGCTTTAGAAATTTTAATTTGCGCAGTGACACATTCAGATTTGCTTTTGTAAAGATCACATGGACCCAACATGGTGAATGGATTTTAGAGAAACAAGAGTGAAGGTGGGACATAGTTTACATGCTGTTGTTGTAGTTCAAGCAAAATATGGTGATTCGAATGATAACAGAAGTGGAGGTGGAGAGAAGGGAACAGATGAGGAACATTCTTTGGGAGTACGATTGAAAACTTCCATGTTGGATTCAATGTGAATGACAGAAGGGGAATTTTCAGTGACACCTCCCAGATTTCTAGTAGGAGTGAGTGGCAAAGGCATTTTGGAGATTGAAAACATTAGAGGAGGAGTAATTTGGGGAAGGGAAGGTCATGAATTCAGTATGGGTCTGTTTTTAGTTTGAGAAACCAAAAGACACCAATGGAGCTCTTGTATAGTTAGACATATGGATTTGGGGCTTGGGCCACGGTACAGAGAGCTGATTTAGAACTGTAATCTTTTTTTTAAATGTTTATTTATTTATTTTGAGAGAGAACAAAAGTGGGGAAGGGGCAGAGAGAGAGAGAGAGAGAGAGGGAGAGAGAAAGAGAATCCCAAGCAGCACAGAGGATTTTATATTATTACAAAGATATAATTTATATTTTAAATTATAAAATATATAGTTTACAAAAAGGAGTTAAGAATGATACCTGCCCTATCTTATTTGACCATTTGACTCTGTCAGCATGGAGCCCGATGCCGGGCTCGATCTTATGAACCATGTATCACGAGATCATGACCTGAACCAAAATCGAGAGTCGGTTGCTTGACTGACTGAGCCACCCAGGCACCCCCGTGGATGAAATTTTGATAAAAGTGATAGTGTATGGTGTTTGGAGCCATGGAAATTTATGCAGTAATCTTATAAGAAGGAAAAGAAGGAGATGCTATAAGGCATTTGAGCCAACCCCTGAAGAACTCAAGTATTTAAGGAATAGATGGAGGAGGAAGATGCCCAAAAAGAGACGGAGAAGAAATGGCTTGGGAGGTAGGGGGGTGATCAAATGTAGTAGGTGTCAAATGAACCAGAGGATTTCTAAAAGGAGAAGGTAGCAGTAGTAGTCGAACAAGATAGGGCAGGTATCATTCTTAACCCCTTTTTATAAATGAGGTATCTATTAAGCCTGGGAGAGCTTAAAAGACTCACTCAAGATCATGATGCTGTTAGGCAATCTTCCTCGAAAGACTGTTCTTAAGCATAGCCTTATTCATTCAACAAATATTTACTTTGTACCTGTGACGCATAACAGATACTAGAGATAACACGATGAACAAAAGCTACACATTCTAGAGCTCACAGTCACGAAATTGCAATCTGGTGCTCACGGAAAGGCGCAATTTGTAGGAAATGGGTAACACAGGCGGTATTCGTTTTCTTCGACTACAGCCTTACGGTATGAAACGACACCCATCTATCAGCTTACAGTTCTGTAGGTTGGAAGGTTGGGTGGGCCTGACTGGGTTCTGTGCTCAGAATCTCACAAGATCGAATGCAAGGCCGGCTTGGGCTCTTATCTGGAGACTGGGGGAGAATCCATTTCCAGACTCATTCAGGTTGGCAGAATCCACCCCCTTGCCGCTCTCGCACGGGGGTCCCCATTTCCTTGCCGGCTGTCAGCCTGGGGCCTTTCTCAGCTCCTAGAGGTCTCTTGCAGCTCTGTGGCATGGGCTTTCTCCTGGTCCCTTGACAACAAACATCGCAGCTTACCCCCTCAAGGTTAGTAGGAGGATTTCTCACAGAATCCTCCTTGAGCTTCGAACCTCTCTGACTTCTCTTCTGCCATCCGCAAGAGAAAAAGTTCTGCCCTTTCCACAGCGATCAGTCTAGGCCCACCAGGAGAATCTCCCTCTGGCCATATAACCTGACATAACTATGGTATCTCATCATGTTCCTGAGTTCTGTTCACAGCAGCGGAGGGGTTTTATACAAGAGCGAGGGTCACCGAAGCTCATTCTTAGAATTCCGGCCGCCGCACAGGCATGAAGCCCTTGCTGCCTCCTTCTGTTGGAGATCTCTGACTCTCTCTTTTCAGAACTCCGCCAGCTGAGAGGGAAGAAGGCATGGGGGTGAACCGTCCGTTGACCTGACAGTAACAGCAACAGCATTCCCAGGGCGGGGGAGAATCCTGGTCTCTCCTCTCTGAGAACCAGCCTCCAGAGTGGGAAAGGACAAGAGGATCTCTGCAGCGAAGGGGACGCGTTTCACCTCCTCAAGAGGCCACAGGCTGGGAAGCGCAGCTCGCCTTTCTGGGAAGAGGGACGACTTCACTCTGCAGGGCAGGCCACCCAGGAGGGAGCACATCCACGTGGGAATCCGAGGAGAGAGTGCAATGCCATGAACACGGCATCATGTTCTACCACAGCTGCCCTGTTGCCTCTCCCAGAGAGATCGAGACAGACCGCCGTCCCGAGAGCGGGAGCCCAGGATGCTGGTGATTAAGGGGGAAATAATGTTCGGGGGGGGGGGATGAGCAACCGAGGAGGTTTACTGCCCAACCTCCCCGCGTGTTTCTGCTTGCGGTCTCGCGAGTCCTCGCGAGATCTCCTTTCTCTGGGGAAAGCGAAGGGAGAGACGGGGAGATGGGCAGTGCAGCGGGGAGGGCAGCCAGCCTCTGGGAATCTGGGGCCGGGACTCTTGGCTCTCAGAGCAGCAAAGCCTTCAAAAGGCCAGAGAAGCAAGCGTCAGGGAAAATGAATGGAAAGCCTCTGATGAGCCTGCTGCGAGCTGCAAAATTACAAACAGACCTGGCATGCTTACTCAGGAGCCCAACAGAATCTGAGCATCACTTACTGTTAGAAGTCATGGGACAGCAGGCGCTCGCTTCACTGGAACCGACTTTGGCACTTAAAAAAAAAAAATCATCATCTGCCTTTTTTTTTTGGCTAGTTCAGACCCCCAGGGAGGGACTTTGTTGTTGTGTCTGTGTCCTACGCCTCTTTTGTAGTACAGAGACATCACGCAGCACAATCAGTGGCTGTCTGGAAGTACTGAAGAATGGAGGGGGGGAGGCAGAAACTTTGACATGAAGGGTGTTTGGATAAAGGGGGTCAGATGCAGACAGGCGGGCCTGAGTGGGTTCAGACCTGTGTTCTGTAACCTACTCTCGGGTTGACTTAGGCGTGTGGCTTTTGCTTTGCGATCCTCGGTCAGCTTCCCTGAGTCCAAAGCTCATCGTGGGTCCAAAGGGAGGAGATAAAAGCGATAGACTATGAAAAGAAGCTGACAGAGAGTGAGTGCCCTGTAAACAATAGGATGAGATCCGAAATGCAGGTGGTATCTCCTCCTGGGTCGGAGGACCTCTGGACTCGCCCAGAGCCCTCCCCCATCCCTTCCTCATGGCTGGCAGGACCAGTCTCCCACCACAGGTATTGAGAAAACCAATATTCTTGCTTTTCTGCCTTCTCTTATAGCCCAGACATGGGAAGATGACTCGATCCTGGCGTTGACCTGCTCTAGGCACCTTGAAACTTTAAAAGGAGATACCGTAGGGGTGCCTGGGCGGCTCAGTTGGTTAAGTGACTGACTTCGGTTCAGGTCACGATCTCATGGTTTGTGAGCTCGAGCTCCGTGTCGGGCTCTGTGCTGGCAGCTCAGAGCCTGGAGCCTGCTTCCCCTTCTGTGTCTCCCCTCCTCGGTCTGCCCATCCTCTGCTCATTCTCTTTCTCTCTCTCAAAAGTGAATAAACATTAAGAAAAAAATTTAGAAGGAGATATCCCTGTCTGCAGACAGGGGAAAAATGGGAAGAGGGAAAGAACAAAAGTCCGTGACTTTGGGAAGCTGCTGAATTAATCCTGGAACTTCTTTCCTGTATTGGGATTGTCTCAGTTGTGCCGAGAAAACAAGCAGGACCTAAATCTTAGTTGCTTATAAGAGTAAAGATTTATTTCTTGCTCGTACCATGTGCACAGTATGGATTAGATAGGGGATTTGCTCTGCTTCCTGTCACCCTAGAAGCCAGGCATTTGGAACAGCTGCATCCTTAACATCATAGATTATTGTGTCAGAGGAGCAAAAATATCTCTGGAGGGTCTGTAATAATTCTCTAAGTTGTCTTCTTGTTTTCAGTTTATTCATTGTCCTCATTATGTACTGACTTTTACAGAATTGCATTTTTCACTTTTATTAGACAGTAGCTGCTGTAGTAATGCTGTGTAACAAATAGCCCTAAGCCACTGGGGCTTACGATGACAAACATGAGTTTTGTACTCACAGGTCTGTGGGGCAGGGGTGCTTTTGCTGGGCTCAGCTAGGATTGCCTATACTTGACTTTATACAGGTGTTGAATTCAGGTCCTGTCCACGTAGCTCATTATTTGGGATCAGCTGTTACCTTGTATATGTTCTTCTCATGGCTATGGAAAGACATGCAAACAAACCCATCCCGACGGGCACATTTCACATCTCTGTAGGTGTCAGAGTAGTTAATGGCCAAGCCCAAAGTAAAAGTGGCAGACAGGAATATATTGCCTTCTCTGCTAGAAGGCATCACACAGTTATGTGGAAAGGGATGTGGACACATAACTTTATTATAAGGAGGAAGTAAGAACTGGCAACAAAACTCCCAGTTGACCATACACATGGCAATGAACTGATCGCAAACTTTAATTGTCCTACTACTCCCACAAAATAAAACCTGTGACCCTAAGTTGGGCATTTGAGACCCTACATTTTTACCTTTTATTCTTTTCTTCCATGTCTTCCTATTTAAATCAAACTGGCATATTTCATTCCTGATCATCCATGGTCTATTTATGGTCACATCTCTGTGTTTTGTTGATTGCATTGATTACATTCATTCGTTGAGATCAGCCATATCCTTCTTCCATATTCCAACCTAAAGCCCAAGATACCCTTCGATGCATTCACTGTTTTGAGTCGGCACCATAGCATCTATTTGAACTGTTTATTTAGGGATTAGCAATTGTAATCTTGGATGGATTGTCCTCTATTTTTTTTTTATCCCATGTAGAAACCATAACTTTGAAGCATACAGAATAACTTGACCACTTGGAATTGAAATTCTTGGCTTTACTATAGGGCAATACCCACAGGCATGCAAGCCAGTAATCATTTTCATGTCCTTGAGATAGGAACTTTGGTAACAAGATCCCCTTTCTCATTAGTCACGGACATTTAGGGCCCTGGGTAATTGAAATGAAGCAGTGAAAGTGCAATCCTGCTCATATAATCTTTGGGGATTTAATTGATTGCATGATAGTTGGCTGAATGCAACACTGTCTGTAAAAATGAAATAGATGGACAAGATTAATGCAAGAAAGAGACAAGCCTTTCTTACTGTAATATTTTATAACTGTAGCTACCTCCCATCACTCAGTACAAAAAGGGTTTTGGAAGATGTTAGCCCGTCTCTGCTGCCTTGGTCCTAAACTCGGAAATCTTTACTTGGGAGGGGCCTTTCCATAGTATACTGTGAGCCTTCAGTGTCTAATGACATTCATCTGCACATTTGAGCTTTGGGAAATTGCCTCTGTGTCTAGCATCAATTAGGCAGTGTTCAGATACTTAAAACTACACAGATTGGACATAGCCACCATTGGCAAGAGGCAGTCTAAGACAAAGGGAATTCAAGTTATCCTGGGGTGGCTGTCTTTGATAAGTGATAAGGAAGAAAATGCTATTCAATGCTATAGTACTGCTTAACTCTGAAGCAGTTTGTATTAGTCAGGATTCTCCAGAGGAAAAGAGTTAATAGTGTCAATCAATAGATAGGTACGAAGAGATTTTTATCTTAAGAGATTGGGGGCTGGCAAGTTCAAAATCTGTAGGTTACCAAGCTGGAGACCCAGGGAACAGTTGATACAATAGTCTTTAGTCCAAAGGAAGTCTGGAGGCAGAATTCCTTCCCCTTCTAGAATCTCAGTCTTTTCCCTTAAAATCTCTAACTGATTGGATGAGGCCCATCATCAACCTTATGGAGGGTAAATGGCTTTACTCAGACTCCTCTGATTTACAGGTCAAGCCCATTTAAAACACACCTTCCCAGCAACATCTAGGTTTGTGGTTGACTAAGCACCTGGGTCCCCTAGCCTAGCCACGCTGACATGTGACATTGACCATCATACAGGTTTGATCCTAGATTTCTGACATTTAGGCAGGAAGTTCAGATTTAGGCACCCAGCATGGCTGAAGCCACTTCCAAGGAAAGAGGGTATACGTTGAGCTAGGATCACCATGCACGAGTGTGTAACAGATCTTTGCACCTCATCTCCAAATGCTTCTTACAAAAATCCTTCCTAGCCCCAAAAGATTCAGATGGCTATTTGCCTTATCATTCTTTACTTCCAAATTGGATTTGAAGGATCCTGGGTCTCTTAGCTACTTCTTTTCTCTTTCTGCCATCATTCATTCTGTTTTTCTTCTTAAGTCATTCCTGCTAATCATGCGTTTCTAATTTAATTCTAAATTTCCTACACGGGGTCTATATTGTTGACCTTTTATTATTGACCAGCTCGTGAAATGAACAGGGTGCTTGTTAATGAGAATCGCTATATCCATTAAAAAAAAATGTGTCTTGGCTTGCACAATTAGTGTTTGAAAACTGATCATTTGTTTAACGGGGTTTGAGGAGGGGAAACTTGTACTGGGCAAGATTTGAGAACAGGGAATTTCTAAGGTTAATTCAAGTTGGGTGGTAAAATTGATGATTAGAGATAAAATTATCTAGATAAAATTATTTACAGCAATTTAGATAAAACCTTAGATAAAATTAAGGTTTGTTTATTAAGTTATAATTTAAAGAAGGGAATATTTTAATTCAAATGAATTAAATTTATTTTAATACCAATGAATGACAAGCTAAAGCAATATGTATGTTGTAGTAACATACATATTAAAAGGACTGGCACTCTGGAAAGTAATATCACTACCCAATGATAATATGAACAGAAGTGTTTCATATATTTTAAAATTCTCTCTTTTTCAAGCTTTCCATATATAGTAAAACCTTGGATTGCGAGTAACTTGTTCTGCGAGTGTCCCACAAGACGAGCGAACATTTCTAATGAAGTTTAACTTGATAGACGAGCCACGTCTTGCAGTATGAGTAGTATGTGATGCCGAATGTCACATGATCACAACTGAGCCAGTGGTCCTTGAACTTCACTTTGATATACGAGTGCTTTGGATTACAGGCATGCTTCTAGAATGCATTATGCTCACAACTGAAGGTTTTACTATATTTGTACCTTCTCTTTTCTCTAGTCTTTACTACTTAATCACTTTGCATTAGTCTAGTATGAAAAAAAAATCCAAGTGTACATGATATTTCATATTGAAATATTTTCCTTAAACCACCTTAACTATGACTCTGGACCTCTTCCTTCTCCTTGCCTAAGGAAAATTATATCTCGGTGATTATGGAGATGCCCCCTCTGTCTTTCCTGCTCTCTTCTTCCTTCTCCTACCCCCATCACTCAATTCACTGGGGTTGCACGAAGATCCTAAGGTCACAGCATCCAGTTGACCTGGGGAAGCGAAGCGGACAGTTTTTTCCCACCATCAGTCAGTACTGGTTAACCCCCAATATACCTCAGCCTTTTTGGTCCCCTCAGAGCTTGTCCTCTGCTACTTCTGTGCCACTCTGGGGGCACTGGCATCCTTGCCAAGGCTGGGAGACGCTGCCTCGCGTCTAATATTCCTAAAACATTTACACTCAGCACCCCCGAGGTCCTGCCGTGTGACTAGCTGTGGCCAAGTCCATCCACTCACTGGACTAAGAAAACTAGACTTTTGCTCAGTTTGGGTGAATTTCCCTTCTCTGGGCTTAATCACACAGCCTTCTGTCTCTGTTCCCACCAGATGAAGGATTTCTAGCATAATCTCATCAAGGATTCCAGAAAAGGAAGAGCCAGGCAGGAAATACCTGCTGGTAAGAGGGACCCAAATGGCTCAAGCTGCCTTGCTGGGATGAACAAAGAGAAAATATGGGGCGGACTAATTTGAAGTTAGTGCATCTTGTGGCCCATGATACTTGTTCTGGTGCATTCTGGTTATTACGCTTTCTTCTTTTGCCCTGCTCCCTGGAAAACCCCTTCTGGCCTGTGTGTTTGACTCCCAACCCCGTATTTTAGTTCGTTAGAGCTGCTATCACAATATACCACAGGCCAAGTGGCTTATAAACAACAGAAATTGATTGCTGACAGTTCTGGAGGCTGGGAGTCTGAGATGCCAGCATGGACGGGGCTGGTGAGAGCCCTCTTCCCAGTCACAGACTTTGTACTGTGTCCTCACAGGGTGGAAGGGGCAGGGAAGCTCTCTGGGGTCTCTTTTATCAGGATGCCAATCCCATTCATAGGGGCTCCGCCTCATGACCTAACCACCTCCCAAAGGCCCCACCTCTTTAACACCATCACCTTGGGATTCCAACATGTGAATTTTATATATCTCCTTTCAGGCATTTTACATATCAATATAAAATATGCATTTGCAGATGTACATCATGTTTTATACAAATGAGATTATAGTATACGTCCTCATATAATTTTTTTCCACACTCAGAACCTTTTCAAATCAGCATTTATGGTGCATGAAAAATATGACTAACGCATATCTTTCTCTATGTGTATGAAATGTCTGAAATGATATACACAGGAACTACAATTTGTGATTATCTCTGGGGACTGAAAATGAGAGTCTGAGAGATGGAAGGGAAGGTTACTTTTCACCATACACCTCTGTATACCGCTTGAATTTTTAGCATAAATCTGTATTGTCTCTATAACAGA
This sequence comes from Panthera onca, assembly GCF_046562875.1. Lineage (NCBI taxonomy): Eukaryota > Metazoa > Chordata > Mammalia > Carnivora > Felidae > Panthera > Panthera onca. Next base: position 5,561,801 of record NC_138352.1, read on the forward strand.
GGTGCTGTATTTATAAGAAGGCATGCAGATCAAGGCATGGGGGCTTTCTCATCTTTGTCACTCGCTGTATCTTTTCAAATAAGCATTTATAGATCCACTTTGTTTCCTAGATAACATCTTTTTGTAAGCATAAAAGCATTTGTTAATATGAATAGCTATCCCATAGCTAGTGTTTTCCAAATACAGGATGGCTTTCAAATATAGATTTATTTCTGTTTGCTATCAATGAAAGTGTCTGTGCCTCTTGGCAGGAGCACTCAGGCCCACGTCAGAAGAGTTAGCATGTAGGGGTGCTTTGGTGGCTCAGTCCGTTAAGCATCCGATTCTTGATTTTGGCTCAGGTCATGATCTCACAGTTTGGTTTGTGAGATCGAGCCCCATGGGATTCTCTTTCTCTCTGCTCCTCTCCCACTCACATTCTCGTTGTCTCTCTCTCGTTCTGTGTCTCTTCCAAAATAAATAAATAAACACTAAAAAAAAAGAAAAAAGAAAGAAGAGTTGGCAAGTAGAAACTTATGCTACTGGGAACAAAGAGTAGAGGACACACTTTGCCATTGAAACATCTTTGTGGAAAAAGCCTATGCTCATTGCAAGATATATTCAACTAAAGAAAAAATGGACAAGATCTACTTACACAGTTTTATTAAACGGTAAGAGGGGTGCCTGGGTGGCTCAGTCAGTTAAGTGTCTGACTTTGGCTTAGGTCATGATCTCCTGGTTCATGATCTCACAGTTTGTGAATCTCACGGTTTGTGAGTTTGAGCCCTGCATTGGGCTCTGCACTCTCAGCAAGGAGCCTGCTTTGAATCCTCTGTCCCCCCTGCTCCCCTCACTCACTCTCTCAAAAATAAATAAACATTAAAAAAAAAAAGGATAAGAGAGAGGGATGAGGCCAAATAGAAAGTTGAATAGTAGGTAAATATTTTGGAAATAGATTCGTATTAAAAATAGTTTAGCAAGAAATAAAGGTCAATAGCTACTCTGGACTTGAGTCCATGCTCATTTTGAGCAAGAATAATCCAGTGATGTAATAGTGACAGAACGTTGAGAGAATATGGCTGTATTATTATCAGGTTCATAATAACAATGAAGGAGAAATCTGGCTTATAGATATAGGAGTTGTTGGCTTATTAAAATTTACATGTTCATGCATTTGAAATGCTATGTTTTGCAAACTCATGCTTTTATTCATTGAAGCTTCTGGTGTTCAGATAACATGGCCTTTCGTGTGGGCACCTAGGTGTAATGGGCTGTGTTTATCGGTTTATTCTTTGGGGTGCCTGGGTGGCTCGGTTGAGCATCTGACTCTTGATTTCGGCCTGGGTCATGATCTCATAGTTTGGGATTTTGAGCCCCGTGTCAGGCTCTGCACTGATAGCACTGAGCCTGCTTGGGATACTCTCTCCCTTTCTCTCTACCCCTCCCCCACTTGCGTGTGTGTGTGTGTGTGTGTGTGTGTGTGTGTGTGCGCGCGCGCGCGCGCTCTCTCTCAATAAATAAATAAATAAAGTTAAAACAATTAAAAATTATTCTTTAAAAAATTTTTTTTAAACATTTATTTATTATTGAGAGACAGAGAGAGACAGAGCATGAGCAGGGGAGGGGCAGAGAGAGAGAGGGAGACACAGAATCCGAAGCAGGCTCCAGGCTCCGAGCTGTGAGTACAGAGCCCGACGTGGGGCTCGAACTCACGAACTGCCAGATCATGAGCTGAGCCTAAGTCGGATGCTTAACTGACTGAGCCACCCAGGTGCCCCTAAAATTATTCTTTAGCTTTTAATTAAAAAAAAAATTGGTTTGTTTTAACCATTTTTATTGTGGCAAAATGTATATGACAAAATTTACCATTTTAATCATATCTAAGTATAAATTCAGCGGTGTTAAAAGTGCATTCACAATATCTGGTAACCATCACTCCTGTCCGTGTCCAGGATGTTTTTGTCATCCCAGATAGAAACTCTGTACCCTTTAAACAATAACTCCCCATTCCCTCCTCCCCCACACTCTGGTAACTTGTGTTCTGTTTTTTTTTTGCCTCTACGAATTTTCCTATTCTAGGTACCTCGTGTAAGAGGCACAAATACAATACTTGTCCTTTTGTGTCTGGTATATTTCTCTGAGCATAACGTTTTCAAGATTTATCCGTGCTGTAGCGGGTGTCAGAACTTCCTTCTTTTCTTGGAGCAAAGTAATGTTTCATTGAATAAATATACCACGTTTGTGAAATCTCGTCATTTGTTGACACTTGGGTTGTTTCTGCCATCGGTAGACAAGTATGTGGGAATCCCTGATTTCAGCTCTTTCGGGTCTACCTGTTACCTATGAGTGAAAGTGCTGGACCAGACGGTAACTCTGTGTTCACTTTTTGAGAAACTTCCTGTTTACAGCAGTGGTTGACTTTTTACATCCCAACCAGCAATGCATGAGGGCCAGCAATTTTTCCCACATCCTCACCAACACTTGTTATTGTCTCCCACCATTTTTTTTGGGGGGGGGGTGGTGATAACCATCCTACTGGGCATGAAGTGGTATCTCGGTATCTCACCTTTGATTTGCATGTTCCAAATAACTTAAGATGTTGAACATCTTTTTTTTTTTTTTTTTTTGAGTGTATTTATTTTTGCGAGAGAGAAAGAGAGAGAGAGAATCCCAGGCAGGCTCTTCACTGTCAGCAGATGTGGAGCCTGATGTGGGGTCGCACTCACTCACCACGAGCTCATGTCCAAAAGTTGGTCACTTAACCGACGGAGCCACCCAGGCGCCCCAGATGTTGAGCATCTTTTCGTGTGCTTATCTTCTTCAGAGAAAAGTCTGTTCAAATCCTCTGCTTGCTCTGTTTCTTTTGTTTGTTTTTTGCTGTTGTGTGGTTCAGAGTTTACCTTTTTCGTGTTAGCTGCTTCTTGTTGGCCATGCATCCTGTCAGGGAAACATGCATCTGGTCATCTAGAGTATTAAAGGGCTTGGGGACCTTGAGAAACCTTCAATAGGTTACGGTTCATCTATATCCCTCTAGGCCTCACCGTGTATTGTATTACAGTTTCCTTCCAAGGGTCTAGCAGCTTTCTCTGGTGCGTTCTGGAAGTTGCTTGGGATATAATCTCCTGCCCCAGCAACCAGTCCAGAGACTGGTGGGAGTTAGTGATACAACGAACTAACTGAGGTGACGTGGCTCTGAGGCACAAATGCAACCCTGGACCCCAGAGTTCCCCAACAGGGACCAGGCTGTTCACACTCAGTGGTAACTAATTTGATAACCCTTTCTTTCTTTTCTTTCTCTGGCTCACGTCTCCATTTTCCTGCTGTTTCCTACCATCTCCCAAAGAAACAGCTTGCACTTGAGTCTTCATCGCATGATCTGCTTCTGGGGAATTCTAGCTAAGACAGAAGGATAGGCGGTGTCCAGGGCGCCAGTAAGTTGGAGCTGTGGGGATGGGTGGAGTCGGGGAGTTTTAGAGCCTTTCTACAGTTGCTCTTCTTCCTCAGGATCATCTCCCCGTGGGCTCCTAAGATAACTCTTTTTCTCGGTGAGGGTAGACTGGAGGTGCGTTAGCGGTGACTTACTCCAGACTACCAGTAGGCAAGTATGTGGCACTTGCAACTCTCCATGAAACATTGAAGTCCTTTTGCTTCTTGTTTTTTTTTTTTTAATGGAAAAACTGATTTTACTATATTAATTTTGGTTTCTGTATACTTTCTCAACACAATGTCCCGTGGTTAGATCAGAGAGTGGCTTAATATCAAAGGGTGAACATCATCTTAAAATAAGATGCTCTTCCAAGATTTTGAGCAATAGATAATTATGACCTCACAGCTAAGACTTTCACAGGCAGTGTGTCCTTTACTCCTTGTTACTATTGTGATTTCCATCTTCCGGATGGGGAAACCGAGACTGGGAGTAATTTCCAAAGCAAGATATCTTGGCTATTATTTGTATGATATTAAAACTTTTGATTCTGTAGTTTAGATGTCACTTCAATCAGCGAATGGGACACAGACAAAAGGCTCACTTCTCAGACCTACATGTATGTGCAACAAAAGTGGAAGGAATAAACTAATATGCTCATTAAAAGACTCAGGTTTCAACTATCTCGACATTTTTAATTTAGGCAAAAAAAAATTACAGCACAAGTATAGGATGTGGGCGCCCTGGCTAGACAGTAGTTGACCACAGATTTTACATGAGCCAACAGTGTGATGTGGTTCGCTCTAATGCAATGTCCAGCATCATTCAAAGAAGGGATCTGACCATAAGATGGGTGTACTCCTCCTCGGTCAGATCAAATGTGTTCATTGGAAGGACCAAAATTTAATGAGAAATCTTGCTGAAGTCGGAAGCTACCAGAGGACTTTCAGAATGGTAAAATGTTCTGGAAGTGAGGAACACTTGAGGGCACTAGTGTTTATTTATCTGGGGCTGGGAGGTAGAATGTAATAATGAGCTCTGGAATGACACAGACCTGAATTGATGCTCAGTTCTTCTACTTTGTAACTCTGTGACCTTGAGTGAGGTACCCTCTGTGCTCCGGTTTCCTTTTCTTTAAAGTTGGGGCATGAATACATGTCCTGATATATCCTGTAATGTCCGAATAAGAAATTATACACAAGTACTTGGCATAGACCAGACGTGTAGGGGATAGCGGTGTTTGTTCTTTCAAGTATTTGGAAGGTTATCATGCAAGTAATTAGCTCTCCTTGAACCCCAACCTCAAGACAGAATAAAGACCAATAGGTAGTAGTTACAGGGGAGAACATTCTATTTTGATATTAGGAGTAGCCGACTGATAATTCAGTTGTCTTACAAAATGCAGTTGCCTCAAAAAATCTGACTTCTTCTGAGGACTCCAGAATTTTGACCTGAATGTGTGGTCCAAGCACACTTCTTGGGTTACCTACGCTGCCTGCAAACCTGGTCAGCCCTCAGTTGTTGTTGTTGTTGTTGTTTCCCCCTCACATATCAGTAAATTGTACTACCACCTGCTCAGTTGTTCACATCAAGTATCTTGGGGTTGTACGTGATTCTTCTTTCTCTTACTCCCCCCAACCCTGAGCCACACAATCTAGCTAGCTGTATTTCCCCCAACCCCGCAATATATGATTCCAAATCGATACGCTTTTTACTACCTCCAGGATTACCAGCACAATCTGAGCTAGCAAAATCTTTCTGATTGACCACAATAGTCTTGCAGTTGGTTGCCTCGCTTCTGCTTTTGCTGCTGTGGATTCTGTTCTCTGTACATGAGCACAGTTGGTGTTTTTTTTTTTTTAATTTTTTAAGGCTTTTTTTTAAAAAAAAATTTTAATGTTTATTTTTGAGAGAGAGGGAGAGACAGAACGTGAGCAGGGGAGGGGCAGAGAGAGAGGGAGACACAGAATCTGAAGCAGGCTCCAGGCTCTGAGCTGTCAGCATAGAGCCCGACGCGGGACTCGAACTCACGAACTGTGAGATCATGACCTGAGCCAAAGTCAGACGCTCAGCTGACTGAGCCACCCGGGCACCCCAGGCTTTTTTTTTTTTTTTTTTTTTTTTTTTTTTTTGTGTCGACAGCTCAGAGCCTGGAGTCTGCTTCAGATTCCATGTCTCTCTCTCTCTGCCCCTCCCCTGCTCACACTCTGTCTCTCTCTCTGTCTCTCAAAAATAAATAAAAACATCAGAAAAATTTTTAAAATAAAATTTATTTATTTATTTATTTATTTATTTATGAGAGAGAGTGTGAGCAAGGAGGGGCATGGGCGGGGGGGGGGGGTGAAGAGAGAATCCCAAGCACGTCCTGCACTCACAGTGACACAGGGCTCAAATTCATGAAACCACGAGATCACAACCTGAGCCGAATTAAGAGTTGGCTCCTTAATGGACTGAACCACCCAGGTGCCCCTGTACATGGGCAATGTTTTAAAGTCCCCTGTTTAAAATTGCTTAATTTAAAAATTTAAACACCAGCTTCACATTGCGCTTAGAATAGAACCCACAATCCTTGTCATGGCCTGCAAAGTCCAACATTGAATGGACTCTGCCCACCGTTCCAATTATGTCTTCCAGCACCCTTGATCTGGCCCCCCTAATTTCCTGGTACATTATTTATTTCCCTTTTTCTTTTGCTAGGCCATGCGGATTACCCCCTTAGACCCTCATTTGATCTGGTCCTTCTGCTTAGAACACCCTTCCCTCTGAACCCCAATGTTATCTCCTAGGAGAGGATCCTTGATCATCCAATCTTTAGGAGCCAAGAAGTCATTCTTATATTATTCTAACTAAATGCCTCGAATTGCTGTTATTACTATCTTGGGATTTTCCTGTTCATTACTTTATTCCAAACCCTTGTTTGAAAACTGTGTATTTAGTGCCTGGATACATGAACAGTGGAACTGAGTGCTCCAGGAAACTGGTTCCCTTATCAATGGAAACACACACGCATGCTTTTTTTGGTGAACATAAATATGTGAACAGGTATTAGGGAAAAGATTCCTGCCCTGAGTCAGAGGTCCAACTCAATGACCACTGGGACTTCTTGGGACCTGCGGATTCTGTGATCTCATTGACAGTTTCTGCCTTCAAGAAATCAGTGATTTGCTTTGAGTTTTTCTGAAGGAAGAGTTAAAAAGAGCGGAAGGTTGGAAGAAGAGAGGTGCTTCTGGCGCAAGTGTAAATTCAAAAACAGATCCTCGAACACACAGGAAGTCAGTTAACTATTTGATCTTTATGAGTTAATTTAGGAAGTAGATGTGCACTAAACATCACATAGACTGGCAAGCACTGACGGTTACGGGTATTCATCCACACGTAAGCTTCTTCCATGTGCCATTTTTTTCACTGAGTCTGTCTCAGATGTTGGAATTTGTGCTTTTCTATAAAAATCAAAAAGCAGAGATTCATTCTCTTCCATGGACTTCATCTGTTCCTTGTTTCAATTGTATAAATATTATTTGCATGTCATGGGGTTTCTGACCCCTACTGGTGGAGACCAAATCGATTACCCATGAGCCGCTCAATTTGCAATCATTTAAAATTCCAGACTCTCTCTGGCACGGGAAAAGAACAATGGAAACTTGTCATAATGCTCTCCCTTGGTTTCTTTCTTCCTTTTTATTTTCCCTTTTCATCTCTACCAGTTTGCTCCTTTCCTTTCTGCATGTCGCATGGATCTCTTAGGGACACCCAAGCTTTCTTCTGCCAGCCATCTTAGTTCTGGTCACCAAATGAAAATGTCTGACCCTCCTGAGTACCCTTCCCATTCTCTAGGTCAGAAAACCTGGATCTGCTGAATGCAGGTGTTCCAATCTCATGGGAGGGGAGACAGGGACCAAGGGAAGTTATTGTCATAGGAGCTGTATGTGGTTTATCTACCAAGTGGCAACATCTCTCACTCTCACTAACCCAGCACAGCGAGGGCAACCTGATCTGTCTTTAATCTACTCTGACCACAGAGCAAATGTTTTAAATAAAATCTCTGCATGAGTGAGTCACTACTCTTCTGGCTTTTATATGACATACCGAGGAGTGATGGTTTACTTTGCCTGAGTAACAAAATTAATATAAGAGAAACATTTTTGTTATGTGGTATCTTAAAAAAAAAAATAGAAAAAAGAAGAAAGAAGAGACATATGGGCCTGAGCAGTGAAATTTGGATGAAAAAGTTCCACTTTACACAAGGAAAATAATGAAAAAAAATGGAGTAAACTTTCTTGGCAGCGAAGGATAAAAAGAAAAATCAACAGGAAGAAGTAGAAAAAAAACACTTTCACTAAACATCTGCAGTGGTTCTAATAATGTCACTTATGTAAGGTCGTCATCTCTAAGAAGCTTCATTTATGTGATCATTTTTAAAAGAGATATTTTACATTAAAAAACTTTTCAGTTTATGGGGTGCTTGTGTATTGGTAGAGCCTGCATTTCGGTAGAAGAAGGTGTTGATGCTGTGTGTCCTCTCCTTAGGGGCTGTTTAGGGGATAAATGCAGACAGTTGATTGTTTCTCCCCTGGCTTGGGTGTATGGGTAGCTGTGGCACACGAAAGTTTCTGTGCTATTTGGTCTGACCCAAAATGTCTGATATCTGTAATAGCAGCTTGGTATTCATGGGTTCTGAAGCCCAAACCAAATGTTCTATAGCCAAGGAAAGAGGTATAGCCTGAAGATGCACAAAGGCGTATCTTCTGGGTGGCTCAGTGGTCACTTACGGGTGAACACTTTGTGCTGTGTGGAGTAGTTTGTGTAGCGATTTAATTTTTCCATGAACTGATTCTGATTTTTAAAAAAAAGTTTGTTTATTGATTGATTGATTGATTGATTGATTTAGAATGAGCAGGGGAGAGAGGCAGAGAGAGTAGGAGAGAGAGAATCCCAAGCAGGCTCCATGCTGTCAGCACAGAGTCTGATGCTAGGCTCGATCCCACAAACCACTAGATCATGACCTGAGCCAAAATCAAGAGTTGGACATTTAACCAGCTGAACCACCCAGGCGCCCCTAGTTCTGATTTTTAAAATGAAAGCGAATTTCTTGTGGCCTAAGTTTTGCTTTCATCCAAAGGAGATACAATCGATACAAAGATAATCTTGCCCAGGTTGGCAAATCTTATAAGGAAAGATAATCCCAGGATGAAATGGCAGACATGGGGAAAGTTGAAGAGAACTCTGAAGCTTGACATTCAAGAGAGGGCAGGCTTAGAATGTGCCCCATCTCTGTAGCTGTGGGTTGGGTCTAATTCTGCCAGTCGTCATCCTGGGCAAACTCCTTTTCCTCCTGGAGACTCATTTCCCACAACGGACAGACCAATCATACCTCCCTCCTTCTGTCCAGTAGAAAAAATTGAGATCATGTATGCAAGATACTGGCATATTTCTGGGATATAACCAACACCCATTTAATGATTCAATAAATGTTATTTTTATTAGGAACATTTATTATTATTTGTATGTGCTGAGAGCATCTTTCAAGGACCCTTTCTCTTTCTTCTGCCTGGTACGATATTTATGAGCAACTTTTTCTTCCTCCCCTCAGAGAGTGGGCGTTGATATTCTTTAGGTAACAGCTTCATTATGCTCAGTTCCTGAAGTACATGTGATTTTCAAATTTTGAAGAAGTTTGTCCAGTTTCTAGCTCGGCTGGTTTAGCAGGAAATTGAATCTCAAGTAAAAGTGGGGTTCCTTGGAGGTTGAATGATCTGTACTGGCTTTAGGCAGTACAGATTATTGAGGGGCTAACCTGGACACGGGCCCTTGTGGGAGTGGAGGATAGGCAGGGGGATATGGCAGCTTCTTGTTAGATTGGGCATCCACATCTTTGCCAAGAGCTGGGTCTCTAGTGTTTTGGGTCCGGCCATTCATTTTGTCTGCTGAGGTCTGGCAATTTTCCAGGAAGCTAAGAGGAAACAGGTTTAGAGTCCCTAATATTCATAGGATGCTGAGGTCTCTGTATTCTTTTTTTTTTCTTTCTTAGATAGCTGATATAGATCTTCTCAGATCATAATCCTGTGTTTAAATCCCCTTGATAAGTTTCTGGGAGCATTAGTTATCTTTTGTTGATCTTAGAGTGTCAGATGCCAGTCTTTTTTTTTCCTTCTGTTATCTGTTAAATGTTGCATTGAATTTACTGTTAATATTTTTGTACAATATGATTTCATATACTTTGTGAAATGGGCATTGAGAAGGTCTCTGGCTTCTACTTGAATTTGGGGAACCATGCTTTTACCTCTTTCTACTCCTATACCCCATCTTCTCCAAAGACCCTTTCACTTCTCTCCCCCTGTGTGAGGATTGCCTACCATAATATACCCAGACTCAGAATTTTGAAAATGTAAGCCAGGAAGTGATGTCGTCTTCAGACATCTTCGCATTTTTCCCCTGCGACACAAATTCTATCCAGACGAGGGAACACTAAAGTTGGACTATTTTCTTGTAGGGAGAAGTACAGAATAAACAAAACACATGTTTGTATCACAATCAATCAGCCTTCCATATGCCAATTTTATACTGATTAAAAGGGATGTTTTGGAAGTGTTATTTTCAGTTTGCTCTTTAACTGTTCAAAATGGGTTGACACATTTCTTACTTTGGATGAGGAGTAGGTGGTTAGAGAAGAGGACTCAGCCTAGAATGTTTTTTTTTTTTTTTTTTTGAAGTAACTTTTTATTTTAGAATAGGGTTTGGGGGGAGCCTGGGTGGTTTAGTCAGTGAAGCATCCAGCTCTTGATTTCAGTTCAGGTCACGATGTCATGGTTCGTGAGTTCAAGCCCCGCGTCAGGCTCTGTGCTGACTGTGTGGAGCCTCCTTGGGATTCTCTCTCCTTCTCTCTCTGCCCCTCCCCTGCTCACACACTTACACATGAGTGCTCTCTCTCTCAAAATAAATACATTTTTAAAAATTAAAGAAAATTATGAAGATAGTCCAGAGGGTTCCCACATACCCCATCTCCAATTTCCCCTATGAGTAACAGCTTACATTAGTATGGTACGTTTACCACAACTAGTGAGCCAGTACTCATACATTATTACTCACTAAAACCCATATGTTTTTCAGATTTCTCTCATTTTAATGTATAGTCCTTTTTAGAATCCCACCCAGGACATCGCATTACATTTAGTTGGCCTGTCTCCTTGGGCTCCTTTCGACTGTGACAGTTTTTAGGCTTTCCTTGTTTTTGATGTCATTGACAGTTTTGAGGAATATTGCGAGGGAGGCGTATGGTAGCATCTACTATATTGCATTGTTTTGGAGAGGAGGACCACAGAGGTAAAGGGTCATTCTCATCACATCATATCGAGGGTATATGCTCTCAACATGACTTATCACTATTTCTATCACTCTTTTTTTTTTTAAAGAGTTATCTTTTTGAGAGAGACAGAGACAGCATGAGTGGGGGAAGGCAGAGAGAGAGAGAGAGAAAGAGAGAGAGAGAGAGAATCTTAAGCAAGCTCTGCATTGTCAGCATGGAGACTGATGTGGGGCTTGAACTCATGAAATCGTGAGATCATGACCTGAGCTGAATTCAGGTGCTTAACCAACTGAGCCACCCAGGCACTGAATTATCATTATTTCTGCTCAACTTGGTCACCTGGCTGAGGTGGTGTTTGTCATGTTTTTCCATTGTAAACTTACTCTTCCTTCCTCAACCCCCCTATTTTTTATCCTATTCTTTTTGGAAAGAAGAAGTCCCTATGTGTATTTCATATTTATGGGGTGGAGGGTTATACTCCATCTCCTTGAGGGGAAAATATTCACATGAAATATTTGTAATTCTTCTGCATGGGAGATTGGTCTATTATCCCCTATTTACTTGTTAGTTACCTATTCAACAACTTAATTTATATCAGTATGGACTCATGGTTATTTATTTTAAATGTTGTGTTATAATCCAATATTATATGATTTATTTTGCTCAAATTATTCCACTTTTTACATTTAACAGAATTTCCTATGCTTTATACTCAGTGCCTAGTCCCTTTTCCCTTTCTTTTATGAAAAATGATATGTAGGAATATCTTCAAAATGGAAGAATTCTCGTTTCTGTGAACACATTTCATGCCAGGTGATCTTTAGGACTGAAGAAAGCAAATAAACAAGTGTTGCCAAGTTTAGAATGTACCCATGAACTTTTGCATTTGAAGTTATGAACTTGACATGACCCTTTTAAGATTTTCAAGTTAGTTTACATTTGGCAGATGACCACTTCCTGTTTTTACAGGGGGAAAAAAAAAACCCTCCGCCAAGGTCTGAAATATCAAATGGCTCTAAAAAGCAAAATTGGGTTGACAGAAGTTTAACGGATTAGATGTAGATGGATTTGGTTTCCTTCAAAACACACACAAATTGTGAAATTCGGATATAAGAGAGGACTCAAGGCATAGTCCATTTTATGTTGTCCCCCGCCCCAGAAACCTTATGAAAAATTGTTTGAGATGTTTGAGCATTACCAAAATCGTGCTGGAAATATCTTCTAGTAAGTTCTTGTATTGTCTTCTGAAACTTGTATCTAATACCCATCACGTTAAAAGTATTTAAAAATATTGTGGTCCAGGGTCATCATTATTTAGCTCTAGAAATGCGTTGATTAAGGCAGATAATTACCTGGTACTTCATGCATGACTATGTTTACTAAGTTTTGTATATAGATTCTTCTGGCTTCTGGTTCTGTCCAAAATGGAATAATGTAAACCTGTCTCCCCTGCCGGTTACATTTGAAAATATTTGGGTTAAAATAACAACCAAGTACTTGAAGTCACTTCAAAGTAAGCAAAAACAAAGAGGTTGTGGAACCAAGTGAAACACCGGAGAGCTGATCCATAGGAATTGTGCTTTCTAGTTTTTATTCTTTCCTGTTATGGCCCCAAACTGCCCTGCAGTGGCGGGGGAGGTGAAAATTCCAGGAGCGATCCTGTCTGTCTACTCAAAGGGACTAAAAGAAAGGTGCCCCTGTAATCTTAATCATGTGGAGAGTCTTCATGTTCTTTCTTCTTCTTCCCTTTTGTCTTGCTTTGAGGTCAAGCCTCAGTCACACAGAAGCATGATACTCCTAGTGCAGCTAAAACTCAGAGGGAAGCCCTGTGTTTCTGGCCACAGCAACCTAGAAAAGAGGCCTGTGAGTGTGTGAGATTGTGGGGGCACCCCAGAGAGAAGGCACTTGGAGAAGAGGGCCCCCCAGTTTGTGGTCTGAATGCACTGAAGTCCAAGGCTCACTTCTGAGCAGCACGTTTGTGACATAGACCCAAGGCCACATAGCAAAGGCTTTGAGAACCAAACTAAGATTTAAACTCTCTTCAAAAGTTGACCAGTGAAATTTACCATATCGACAGACTAAAGAAGAAAAAAAAAGATCTTTTTGGTAACATTCGGCAACTATTCAATGATAAAAACTCCCATAAATTAGGGAAAAAATGGGGGCTTCTTTAACCTAATAATGAGCATCTACATAAAAAGACCTCCAGTCCACATCATACTGAATGAAGAGCGACCGCTCTCCCACTAAGACTGGGGACAAGGTCAGGAGGTCTACCATCACTGCTCCTACTACACGTTCTACTAGAGATTGTGGCCAGTGTGATTATGCAAGCCCAAGAAATAAAAGGCATGTATTTTATTCATTTGTTTCGAAGGAAGGAAGGAAGGAAGGAAGGAAGGAAGGAAGGAAGGAAAAAAATGTGTTAACATTTGAAGATAACATGATTGCCTATTTAGAAAACTCCAGTGACTCTCCAACAAGTTACTGAAAGTAATAAGCTTAGCAAGTTTGCAGAACATGAAGCCATCTGCAAAAATCAATTATATTCCAATATACTAGCATTGAAAAATTATAAATTTAAAAACAGTATCATTAGGGAGGGGAGGGTGGGTGATGGGTATTGAGGAGGGCACCTTTTGAGATGAGCACGGGGTGTTGTATGGAAACCAATTTGACAATAAATTTAAAAAAAAAACAAACAAAACAGTATCATTGACCATAGTACTAAACCATGAAATACTTAGGTATTTTGGTGGAAGAAATGAAGAAAAATGAAAGGAAAGAATGAAATGAAAGGAAGAAATGAGAAAAAGGTGTTAATATTTGAAGATAACATGATTGACTATTTAGAAATCTCCAGTGACTCTCCAATAAGTTACTGAAAGTAATAAGCTTAGCAAGTTTGCAGAACCTGAAGCCAATATGCAAAAATCAATTATATTTCAATATACTAGCGTTGAAAAATTATAAATTTAAAAACCGTATCATTGACCATAGTACTAAAACATGAAATACTTAGGTATTTTGGTGGCATCTAATGACTTCTAATGCTCATTTGTTAATTAATTTTTTCAGGGAACATAGAAACGCAAGCTTGATAAGTGCACGAATAGACTGACGAAGAAACCTCTGGACAGGAATTTTAACCAAACCCGTAGATGAAGTTAGTGTTGGAGATGTTTAAAGGGGAGCTACTTGTAATAATTCTTTTTTATGAAGAGGCAATCTGGGACTCTTGAAGGTAGAGTTAAGGCTAGACATTGAAGCCTAGGAAGGCAGTCCCCAGTGTTATAGCCAAAAAAATGGAACCCGTGACCAAGGGTAGAGATTTTCAGAGTGTCTTACAACGAGCCACTTGGTTTTGTAGAGCTGCCTCACGGTCAAGAGTCTTGTCTGTCTGTGTGTGTATGTAAAATGTGGTGAATGGGACCTGTGCCTGTGGGTACATGTATATGAATGGGGGGTCTGCATGTGAATGTGTGCAAATGTGAATAATCAGAGGTGTACACAGGAGGGTGTTGTGTAAACGTGAGTGAATGGCTTTGTGTATTCAAATGAATGAATGTGTTGTATGAGTGAATGCACACGCATGTGTGTGTGTGTGTGTGTGTGTATGTTGGACAGTGGGAACGCTGGCTAGTTGGGTTCTGCCTTCACTTCCCTTTCTACCCACCATCTGTCACAGAAGCTTTATTTTATTAGCATTTTGTTGGAGTTCTAAGATTTGTCCTGAAAGGAAGGGTTTCATGGCTAAAAATTAATTACGAAAACTGCGGATCCGTTAGACAAAGAAAAGACCCCTGAAATTGACTGGGATCCCTGGGACAAGGGGCAGGTAGACAGCAAAGATCTGCTCCAGAAGCTGGCATTAGACAGAGCATGAAGAATTTTTCCATTACCTATCAAGGGTAATTTGGGCTTTGAGGACAGGAACCTTAACTGCCGAGGAATTAAAGTACTGGTAGGGAGTTCAGTTGTTGATAGGAAAATTACAGGGAACTAGTTGGCAACGTCATTGAGGCAAGAACACATTTTGTGTTAAATTGGGCTGTAAAGGTCTGAACCGTAACCATCGGAAATGTGATCTGGTACAATGGCCTGGAAACAGCTTTGGTCCCAGGGCCCGGGATGGGGCCAGATCTGCAGTCGTGTAGTGTCCCCGTGCAGTGCCCTCACGGGGTGCGTCCTGGAACATTTTACTAGCATCACCTGGACGATTTGTTTAATATGAGGTCCTTTGCTCCTCCACCGATTCCCTGAATCAGGATCTTAGGCTAGGATCCAAAAACCTGCCCTTTTTAACCAAAGTGCATCCTGACGCTCTCTAAAGTGTCAGAATAGCTTGCCAAGTTTCTCAAGATTCCTTGTTGCTAAGAATCACACACGGTCCTTATTACACTTACAGCTTTTCAGGCCCGTTCCCTAAAGATGCCTGGTTGAGGAGAAGGTGGGGTGTTTATAGGCTGGTTTATTCTTATCATAGATGATTGTAGTGGGAGATACTAGGGTAGGATCAACTTTACAGATTTTTCTGGCTTTTATTGAACAACTATTGCAAAGCTACAAATGGTTCCCAAAGCAGATTTTAAAAGTCATTTTTGTTTTATTTTAATATTTATGTATTTATTTATTTATGTATTATTTTTGAGAGAGAGAGAGAGGCAGAGAGAGAGAGACAACGCGGGCGAGAGAGGGGCAGAGAGAGAGGGGAGTCACAGAATCCGAAGCAGGCTCCAGGCTCTGAGCTGTCGGGACAGAGCCCGACGTGGGGCTCGAACCCATGAACCGTGAGATCATGACCTGAGCTGAAGTCATATGGTTAACCGACTGAGCCACCCAGGTGCACTTGAAAGCCAATTTTGGATTTTTCTTTCTCTTGCTAGGAACGGTTTTACAAAAGGACCGTTAGGAGATTTTTCAGGAGATTGGGACAGAAATCATGTTATGACACGAAGTTAGTTGTGATGGAAAAGACAGGAAGCCTGTTTGTCATTATTTGCATAAATATGATGTGACTTGCAAGTTAAATCAGCTGACATCAAATGCCATTGTTTTCCGTGTTTGCTTGGAAAGCTATTTATTAATGTCAAGGGATACTTCATTTACGTGTAACTCAGGGATGTTAAAAATCCTTTATTGTGCATTTCTCTTGGACAATTTACTAGATAAAAGCAAGGGCTATTTCCAAAGAGAGACATATACTCCTTTGTCTCACAGGTGAGTGAGTAGGGTACGTAGAAACAAAAATTCACTTGCTGAAGCACCTTGACCAGTGTTTCTTAAACTTTGTGTGCATACGAGTCACCTGAGGATCTTGATAAAATGCAGATATTCTGATTTGGCTGGGCTGGGGTTGAGAATGGGATTCTGCATTTCTAATTACTCTCCCCCCCCCCACCCCAACTGATGTCAGTGTGGCTGGTCCTCTGAGCGCACTTCAAATAGCAAGGGGCTAGAATGTGGCGTTCATCCTGAGAGGCGGAAGGGATAAATGTTTATTTCTCCAGATTTATTAAAAACGTTTTTTAATGTTTATTTTTGAGAGGAAGAGGGAGACAAAGCATGAGTAGGGGAGGGGCAGAGAGAGGAAGACACAGAATCGGAAGCAGGCTCCAGGCTCTGAGCCGTCAGCACAGAGCCCGACACGGGGCTCGAACCCATGAACCTCGAGATCATGACCTGAGCCGAAGGCAGACGCTCAACCGGTGAGCCACCCAGGCGCCCCACCCCAGATTTATTGATATGTAACTTGAATATAATATTGTGTAAGTTTAAGGTGCGTACTGTGATGGTCTGATGAATGTTTAGATTGTGAAATGATTACCACAGCGAGGTTAGTTAATGCGGCCCTCACCTCACATAATCATCATTTTTTACTTGTCATGAAATCTTCTAAGATCTACTCTTCTAGCACCTTTCAGTATGCAACACAGTGTTGCTAACTATAGTCACAGGGCATACATTGCATCCCCAGGATGTCTTCATCTCTAACTGCAAGTTCGTGCCCTTCGATGACTGTCACCCATTTCCCTCCCCTCCCACCCCTGGCAGCCACCAATCTCTTCTGTTTCTCTGAGTTCAGTTTTTTTAGACTGCACATATGAGTGAGACCATACAGTATTTGACTTTCTATCTGGCCTGTTTTACGTAGCATAATGCCCTCAAGCTTCACCCATGTTGTTGCAAATGGCCGGATCTCCCTCTTTTTCGTGGCTGAATACTATTCCATCATGCATATGTGTGCATGTGCGGGTGTGTGTGCGTATGTGTGCACGCGGCATGATTTCTTTATCCGTTCACCCACTGACAGTCACTAAGGTGGTTTCCATGCTGTGGCTATTGTAAATAATGCTGCGGTGAACAGCAGATACCTTTTCAAGCACTGTTTTCACTTCCTGCAGATAAATACCCAGAAGTGAAATTGCCTGATCATCTGGTGGCCCTATTTTTAATTTTTTGAGAAACTTCCATTCTGTTTTCCATACTGGCTGCACCAACTTACGTTTCCACCAGCTGTGCACGAGGATTTCTTTTCTCAACATCCTCACCAACACTTTTTACCTCTTGTCAGTAATTTGAGAATAGATAATGCCAACAGGTTTGGAGTGATATCTCATTGTGGTTTTGATTTTTCTATCCCTGACCGTTAGTGATGATGAGCAATTTTTCACACGCCTGTTGGCCATTTGTAGATCTTCTTTGGAAAAAAATGTCTATTCAGGTTGTTTGTCCATTTTTAAATTGTATCCTTTCTTATTTTTAGTTTTTGCTACTGAGTTGTATGCCTTCCTTCTATATTTTAGACACTAACCCCTTATCACATATATGCTTTGCAAATATCTTCTCACATTCCCGAGGTTGCCTGTCTCTTTTGTTGATTGTTTCTTTTGTGTGGAGAAATTTTCAGTTTGATATCGTCCCATTTGTAAATTTTTGTTTTTGTTTCCTCGGCTTATGTTGTCAAATCCAAAAAATCAATGCCAAGACCAATGTTAGGAGCTTACCTCCCATTTTTTTCCCTAGAAGTCTTAAGGATTCAGGTCTTATGTTTAAGTCTTTAATCCATTTTGAGTTGATTTTATGTATGGTGTAAGCTAGGGATCTAGTTTCACTCTTTTGCATGTGGCTGTCCAGTTTTCCCAACATCATTTTTAAAATTTATTTATTTAAAACATTTTCTTTAATGTTTATTCATTTTTGAGATGTGGAGAGAGACAGAGCACGAGTGGGGAAGGGGCAGAGAGAGAGGGAGACACAGAATCCGAAGCAGGCACCAGGCTCCGAGCCATCAGCACAGAGCCCGATGCAGGGCTTGAACCCACGAACCGTGAGATCGTGACCTGAGCCAAAGTTGGATGCTTAATTGACCAAGCCACCCAGGCGCCCCTTCCCAACATCATTTATTGAAGAATTTATTCATTTGCCGATGTATATTCTTGGCTCCTTCATCCCACATTAATTGACCACACATGCAGGGATTTATTTCTGGGCTGTCTGTTTGTTCCATTGGTCTACGTGTCTGTTTTGATGCCAATACCATACTGTTTTGATGTTTTTTTTGTTTTTATATAGTATAGCTTGAAATCAGCAAGTGGGATGCCTCCAGCTTTGTTCTTCTCTCACAGGATTGCTTTGGCTACTTGGGGTCTTTTGTGGTTCCATACGAATTTTAGGATCGTTTTTTCTGTTTATGTGAAAAATGCCTTCGGTATTTCAATAGGGATGGTTGACTCTATAAGTGGCTTGGGGTGGTATGAACACTTCCCACTCAAGTTAGTAGTAATTAAAAAACTTCTCAGGTACTGCTGCAAGCAGGAGGACAATCTGCCAGGATATGAGCACTGGTTGCCGTGAGCCCCGTGCCCCCTTCTCTGTCTTTATCTGATCCTTAGTGGTCGGGCTCTGCAGATTCCCCCAGTGATCCCCATGAGGTTGGACCTGAGGGAGCCTCCTGGGTGGCATCCTGAAATCCTGGGGGAGCTGGGTATCCACCTTCCTTTCTCTTTTTCCCACGGGAGAAATGGCAGGCTCCGGGGAGTCCTTGCCAGGGCAATGCTCGGCTAGCCTAAGGGAGAGGTATGGAGTACAAGCGTACTCCTCTTACGCTTATAACATGGTCCTCTCCGTCTCTGTGGTCTGGGGGCAATGCTTCAGCCTCACGCTCTGGCTCTGGGATTTTCACAGCGGTGTCACATCTGTGGACAGTTGCACGTCCGTCTTCTTGTGAGTGGGACTGAGTTGGCCACCACCTGTGCCGCCATATTGACGACGTCACTCCTGGCGACGACCCTCCTGTTGCAGCTCTCTGTGAGGACCTCATGAAGAAGTATGAGAGTTCAACAGGAGGGTCACGGAAATGTACTTTTACCTCAAGGAACAGTAAGTGCAGGTGGAAGGGCGATAGAATACCGTGGAATTTTCGCAGGGCTTTGAACAGGGCAGGGGCTTTGGAGTAAGCCCCTGCCAGTAGAAACCTCAGCAGGGAATTAGCAGGCACTGCTTCTAGAGACAGTTTGAGAAAGTCATGTGGCGTCATGCCCACTATTGACTGACCTAGGAACCCTGAATGGTGGGGAGCTGCCACCAAGGAAATGTGAGTGACATTCCTCCAGATGCAGGAGACCTCTGTCCTCAAACTGCCCATGCATGATCATTTTCTGGGAGAGAGAAGGAAGCTAGGCTGCTGTGTGGGGCAGTGAGACAATAGGAATTCAGAGTTTCTCACTTCTCTTGAATAACTGAGAGGCTGGGATGGCACAGAATCTGGCTGGGTTGGAAGCCTAGAAACACTGCGTATTGATGTGGGGTGGGGACAGGTACAGGGAAGAGTGTTGTGTCAGTATAAAGATCCCTAGACTGTGGGGTCTGTGGATTTCCATCCTGGACGAAGAAGACCAGACAAGCAATACTCTTCTAATACAACCAACAGATTTCAAGAATTCCCTTAAAAATGATCGCTGTCATAAATTTGGCCTGACCTTGTTTCCTTGTGATTCCTATACCAAACTCCGGTTGTCCTTAATCTTTCTAGAGTAGGTGGGATTAGTTTCATGCAGCTGGTTTTTCACTGTGTTCCTCTAATGACTATTGTAAGAGCTTTATTTCTTTTCGACGGAATGTAAGTGCTTGCCTTAATGTCCTTGCCTGCAAAAATTAGATGAGTTTTTATCTCAGTAGAATATTAACTTTTCCATAGAAATTATAAATTCAAATTACACACTGTGAAAGGGAGTACAAAAGCTGAGAAAATTTAATGAGAAAAGAGTCTATATTCAAGGTTCCTATTATCTAATAATTTAAAGCACACATTAATTGGAGAATCTGGGATTTTGGAATTGTTCTTTTTAATGAAATTTGAATATTTGGGATAAAGGGATTGAAGATTAGAAGCAATCTGAAATGGGATGTCACCTCTCAGTTTCTTTAGGACATACAAAAGTTTTTGAAACTTGATTCACAATGTTCATTTGAGAATTGTTCGAGAAAATGTCTCCCTACTCTTCACCCTGCCCCCCCCCCCCCCCCCCATTCTATTACTCCTTCATTGTAGCTTTTTGGCAGAAAGGAAACCCAAGGAGTCTGAAAATAGAAATTGCAGGTTCGGATTAATATAGGGCCAAGTCCTTAACAGTGAGTGACTGGATGGTTTCCGAGGTTTACGTTTAATTCCAAGCGTTTATGTTTAATTCCAAGAGTGTTTCTGTGGCATGTACCGATCTCACTGTCTTTGACTAAAATGGTCTTCAAATACTGAATGTGGGGACATCTCCACAGTAGGAACCTGGAGAGGCGACGGTGCTGATAGTGTGTGAACACTGCCGCAGGAGGACGCGTTCCTGACGAGTAAGGCATTGGGCTTGTTCAAGATGAAGTCACTCACTGTCATTCCGCAGGTGAGTGTTTGCGTATGTCTGCCTTTCTCTGCCTAGAACGTCAGCTCCGCTGGTACCTTTCCACACTTAACCATCGTAATGTATGTTGACTTCGAGATGAGCTTTGTGCTACCTGCGGCAGAGGGTGCCAGGCTTGAATAGATCTTTCCTGATCGCCAATCGCCCCTTCTTAAAAGGGGAGAAGCACTTTAACTTATTCTGCTACAAGAGTAGAAAAAAATTTTTTTAAGGTAAATGCCAGATGAAAGCAGGATTTTTGGTGTATTTAGTGTGAATCAAGGTATAGCGAATCCTGAAGTAAAAGACACTTAAATTTTGTCGGTTTTGATAGTGTCTGGTCTGAAGGTAGGAGGAGGCTGTTAGGTGATTCAGAGACAGATTATCACCCTGGACAGTGGGAAAACAAGCATAGGAAGGGGCGCGTTGGGAACATAAAAGGGAAACGAGATATTACGCCTCTGCATGGGTCTGACCTTGTTTATTTTTGGCTGAATTTGGACAAACGAAAACTAGATCAAGAAGTGGTTACATCATTGAACAACAAATGATAGCATTTCTATTTCTTATGGTGTGATTAAAAAAAATGTTTTTTAAAATGTTTATTTATTTTTGAGAGAGAGACAGACAGACAGAGCCCGAGCTGGGGAGGGACAGAGAGAGAGAGACAAAGACACAGAATCTGAAGTAGGCTCCAGAGTCTGAGCTGTCAGTACAAAGCCTGACTCGGGGCTTGAATTCACAAGCTGTGAGATCATGACCTGAGTTGAAGTCAGATGCTTAACCGACTGAGCCACCCAGGTGCCCCGACTTGTGAATTTTTAATATATGGAGTTAGGGGTGCCTGGGGTGGCTCAGTAGGTTGACCATCTGACTCTTGGTCTGGGGTCATGTCATGATCTCAAGGTTTATGAGATGGTGCCCCGTGTTGAGCTCTGCTCTGACAACACAGGGCCTGCTTGGGATTCTCTTTCTCTTTCTTCCCTGACCCCGCTCATGCTCTTGTTCTCTCTCTCAAAATAAATAAACATTAAAAGAAATATAGAGTTAGTTACTCTAAAGAAATAATGAAATTGGTCAGTCACTTTTCATTGTAGTATTTCTAAAAATATGGAATGTTTTGGTACATAAATTTTAAAATGTATTTTCACAAAGGGAAGCCTTTTTTTCAGTGGGCAAGCCTCTGACTCTTGATTTCAGCTCAGGTCATGATCTCACAGTTTGTGGGATTGAGCCCTGCATTGGGCTCTGTGCTGACAGCGTGGAGCCTGCTTGGGATTCTCTTTCTCTCCCTCTCTCTCTGCCCCACCCTTGCTCGTGTGTGCACTCTTTCTCTCTCAAAGTAAATAAACAACCTTAAAAAAATAATAGTAATGATATATATCCACGTATATGTATACATTACTTAAAAAGAAAATAAACGTTTCCGAGAAAACTAACCTTGTGAAGTCTGAGCTATAAAGTAACAAGATAATTTTAGCAGCTAATTACTAACAACTAATTGAATGCTTCCTATGTGTTGGATGCTGTCCAATTGTTTTATATGCAAACCTCCTCTCTCCCCATTTCTAATTATGGGTCATTCTAAACATATGTAAAAGGAACAGACCAGTGTAGGGATCTGCCCAGGATTCATTTCCCAGCTTCAACAGTAAACGATGATGGCCACACTTGTTTCATCTATATTCCCACAGATTCCCCTCCCTCATGCTGTTTTGAAAGTAATCCTAGATGTCATATTATTTTATCCATAATATTTCCGTATGCATCTGTAAACGATAAGAACTCTTAAGAAAATAAAATCACAATGCCATTAGGGTGCTTGCAAATAATACAACAGTTTCTTACTATCATAAATACCTTCGTATTATAAAATATTCATAAAAATGTGTTCAACTTTCCAAGTGTCTCATAAAAGTTATGTGTGTGTTTATGTGCATGTTTTTTAGAAGATATGTTTTTAGAATCACAGAATTTTAACACAGGAATAATTTTTTCTTTCCTTTTTTCTTTTAGAGAGAGAGAGAAAGCGAGCAAGGGAGAGGGGCACAGGGAGAGAGAGAGAGAGAGAGAGAATCCCAAGCAGGCTCCACGCTGTCAGCACAGAGCCTGACGTGGGGCTCAATCCCACAATCCTGGGATCGTGACCTGAGCCAAAATCAAGAGTTGAATGCTCAACCGACTGGGCCATGCAGGTACCCTTGTTTGTGCATATTTTTAATTTTTAAAAAATATTATTTATTTGAATGGCAATCCAAATAATTTCACATATTACATATAACTTTTATAGATCATCTCTCTTTCTCATTTTCACTTGCTCTCTCTCACCCGTTGCAATTTATTCACTGAATAAACTGGGTTATTTGTCCAGAGTCTGGATTTTGCTAACTACGTCCCATGTGGCTCTGCCCTCTGAGTGTCCTAGAAACTGGCAGGTATAGGGGCGCCTGGGTGGCTCAGTTGGTTTAGCATCCGACTTCGGCTCAGGTCATGATCTCACAGTTCGTGGGTTCGAGCCCCACATCGGGCTCTGTGCTGACAACTCAGAGCCTGGAGCCTGCTCCTGATTCTGTCTTCCTCTCTCTGTGCCCCTTCCCCACTCACACTTTGTCTCTCTCTCAAAAATAAACATTAAAAATTAAAAAAAAAAAGAAACTGGCAGGTATGCTTGGAGGCTTGAGAAGATAAATCTGACAGGTAATTGTGGGCGGGGCAAAGAAGGTTTGCGGATGGTTGAGTTTCTTCCATAAGGAGGCCTGTCTTCTCTCTTTTTGTGATGTCTGCAGAAGCTTTCTTTAGCAACCTAGATCCATTAATTAAGCTTTCTCAAACTGTTATGGTCTCATTTTAACAACTTTTTTCATGTATTAGCTAGTAACTTCAATAACGAGAAACGCCTCCTTATTTATGACTTTTCTCCCAAATGGTACAGTTTGTATAAGAAAATCAAGACACATGCTTTCCCCTCTGTATCTACTAGTTTTTAAAAATAATGAGTTGGTAAGCATCCTCCAACAGCGATCCTTTTGTGTGATTCTTTTGGGGGAGGTCATTTTGGTATCATAGACTATGCATGCCTACATATAAACATACATGCATATATACGTGAAACAAACTCCTTTAGTCCAGTAATGTCCAAATTATCCCACGTTAACCAATGGGAGCGTATTCCGATTGGCTCCTCACTTCTTTTCTAAGACTTTTCTAGTCTTTTGTAGGGTCTGTGTCGGATGGCAGGACCCCAGCCTCGTCTCTCTGTTTCTTATTTCATCTGTAGACAGCCGTTTCTATGAGAAACGCTGGTTCTTACTAGTGGGAAAAAACATTTGGACACCACAGTCTAGTCTGTAAGGGTCATCACTGCTACTGGGATGATACTGACAAGTCTATTGACAAGTTTATAAAGGTAAAAAAATGCTGAATTTTCTTGATAGTTTTCATTCAAATGCAGGACCACTTAAGGTTCTTACTTAACCTACTTTGATATCACATCTCTATCTTCTTTCTCCTATTCCAGGAATTCCAAGTCTCAATAACAGGAGGAATTACAGAATTAGAGTATCACGTAAATACTCAACTCTTTATGCCTTAATGTACTCCCAACAGTCTGAGAGTAACAATACCAAAACTGCTGACCATATGATTATAGAAAAGAGTATATGACTTTTGGGAGGTAGTTTTCTTTGTTCTTAGCATATTTGAGTATCTGTTTTTTTCTGCACCGTTCAGGAATGTGCAGACATATTATTGTGTTTGAAAATTGCAAAGGATTATTTAGTTCCGCTCTATATGGCTGTGTCACCAATTATAAATGCATATTGAGGACCATTCACTTAATTTTAATTTTTGACACTGAATTAAAAACAAACAATAGTGAGGTTTTATGATTATGTAAAACATCTACATAGTTTCAAATATCCAGGATGAAGTGGTCTCAGGCAAGGCTAACTTCTCTCCTCGGTCCATCCCCCTAATTCCTTCCTCTTCCTTCTCTTGTCACTATGTATAGGTTTTAAAAAATATTGAAGCTTATTATTTTACTTTTTGTTTTAAAATATAAGCAGATACTTACATGTATTTCTATTCTACCTCTCTTTGATGAAAGGTGGCACCATAAAAATACCATAATAGTGAATCTTCATCTCATTTTTTTTTATTTCATAGTGTATGTATTATAATATATATTCTCAGGGTCATGCCACAGTAGAATAGAGAGAGATTCCTCCTCCCTTTTTGGAAATGAATAGTTCTCCATTGTGTGGATGCCTAATAGGTTAGTCAGTCAGACTTCTAATGGACCTATGGACTGTTACTTGTGTTTTGATGCTCCCACTGCTACAAAGTATTGGAGTATACAGCTTGGTGCATATACTGTTTGGACTGTTTAAATGTAGCTTTGTGATAGAATCCAAGAGGTGGGATCCATGGGTGACATGATACATGTATATAAAATTTTGTTATATGTTGCCAAATTGCCACCCCCCCTCATTTTCCATCCTCTCTAGCAACATAGAGACCATGTTTATCCTCATAACTTGTCCATAGAGTGTGTTCTCAAACTTTTAGCTTTTGAAAAAAAAAATGTGAGAAAAGATGGCTCCGTTTAGCTTGGGTTTGTGTTTCTCTCATGATGGTTAAGAGCTCTTTGCAGTTCTCTTTCTGTGAACTTTCTTTTCATTAGTCTTACCTGTTTTTCTATTGGGCATTTAGCGGTTTACTTCTCCGTATCTAGAAATTCTTCACATGTTAGAGATTTTTAAACTTTATGATAAAAATGAGGCTGTTTTTCTAATTGGTCATTTTTCTTTTGGTTACTTTGGTAATCTTTTGTCACGCAAAAGTTTTATTTAAATTTTTATGGTATCATGTTTATGTATCTAATTCTTTACTGCTTTTAAACTTGAGTCATAGTTAGGAATCCCTCACTTTCAGGTTGTAGAGGAATTCAGTCCTCGGATTACAGATCTAAATTTTTACATTTAAGTATCTTATTCATCTGGAATTGATTCTAGAGTATGATGTGAGGGAGGAATCCACTTTATTTTTTCCATATGCTAACTAGTTAGACCAATATAACTTATTAAAAAGTCTGTCTTTTACCCAGTGATGTGATATGCTGCTTTTATTGTGTATTAATTCTGCATCTGTGATTGGGTCCATTTTTGGATTTTTTAATATGTTCCATTGTTCTCTGACAATTTATGTACCATAACTATACTGTTTCAATTCTAGAGCCTTCGTGATATGTTTTAATATTGGTGGGGCTAACTTTCTGCCCTCACTACCTCATCACTTTCCTTTTTCATGGCATTCTTTATTATTCTTGCATATTTGCGTTTCTCAATAACCTTAATAATCAGCTTATAAAGTCTGGTTCTAAAGAAAAATCTGAGAGTATTTATTTTGGGTTTGCATAACTTTATAAATTAGATCGAATGAACATCTGCACTGATGTATAGGAAAAATTATACCAATATGATTTTTCATAATCAGAAATGATATATAAGCATAGAAAATACATATACATATTTTTAGAGAGAGAGAGAGAGAGAAATCAGGGGAGAGGGGCACAGGGAGAGAGAGAATCCTAAGTACAGTGACCATGGAGCCAGACATGGGGCTCAATCCTACTACACACTGGGATCATGACCTGAACCAAAATCAAGAGTCGGATGCTCAGCCAACTGAGCCATCCAGGTGCCCCCATAAGATGCTTGTTTTAACTCTAGTGTTAATGGTCAAGTTTAACATCGATGCTAAGACTTCCTTTTATATAAGACATTGTATCCATACAAGAGATATGGCTTGACTTGAAGCGTAATTGCGTTTGTTTAATAATGAGTGATTTATAATCACATTTTTTGATACCTGTGGTTGCATTCATAACTGGTCTTGTTAAAGAAGCTACTCAATGAGAACAACAGTTGTGGATTCTTTTCTTTCCATTTATTTTCTGGATCATGTTTCATGGTTTTATGATTAAGAATGGATGATTAGGCACAACTTTCCAAAACAAAATCTGCTCTTCTGGCTGTTTCTGCATCTTCAGTAAGACAATTAATTAGCTATGATGGAAAGTAAAACACAATGGGTCTGGGTTTTTGTTGTTGCTTTTGAACATTATTCCATCAATATCAAAGACTCCTATTTATTTATTAAGGTTTATTTATTTATTTTTGAGAGAGAGAGAGTCAGAGAGACAGAGAGAGAGCATGTGCACATGAGCAGGGGAGGGGCAGAGAGAGGGGGAGAGAGAATTCCAAACATGATCTGCGCTGTCAGTGCAGGTTCAAACTCATGAACCGAACCGTGAGATCATGACCTGAGTCTAAATCAAGAGTTGGAAGCTTGGGGTGCCTGGGTGGCTCAGTTGGTTTAGCGTCTGACTTTAGCCTAGGTCATGATCTCGCTCTTCCCAAGTTCGAGCCCATCGGGTTCTCTGCTGACAGCTTAGAGCCTGGAGCCTGTTTCGGATTCTGTGTCTCCCTCTCTTTCTCTGCCCCTCCCTCACTCATGCTATGTCTCTCTCTCTCAAAAATAAATAAACATTAAAAAAAAAAGAGTTGGAAACTTAACTGACTAAGCCATCCAGGCACCCCACAGATTCCTATTTAGAACTTGCTTTTCACATTGGAGTTGTGTGGACTGGCTACAATAGATTGGATTTACTCTTTCAGCCATCCCTAAATCTACTGCCGTGGATTGACCTAGAACATCTATCTTTCTTTCTTTCTTTCTTTCTTTCTTTCTTTCTTTCTTTCTCTTTCTTTCTATATTAAAGAAGCTATTTAATGTGTCAGAATAAAATTCCTGCTCTTAAAGTTTAAAGTAAGATAGGTAAATCAAGGCTGAAACTCAGTGCAATAAATAATATGTATCCACTGGAGCTACCGGAGAATGTACTCCAACAAAACGAAAGAGTAAAACAATATAGAAGAGGACAGGTCACATGCAATACAGGGTGGGGGGGTGGTGGTCAAAGGAATCCCCAGGAAGATGATGAAGGAAGATCCAAAGGTGAGAACAAAACATTGAGCCTAAGAGGGCAACTAGTCTCAGTTGCAACTGGAAAACAAAGGATCCTGGGGGGAGCATCTCTAAGCAGCTGAACATGATAGAACAGCTGAACATGATAGAACAGCCCAAATGTCATGGGGTAAGAATTACTTATGATTGAGAACTTGGGTATGAAATGGTGATGGATAGAAAGAGAAATAGGCACCAGCAATAAAAACAAAAACAAGTCAAACGAAATAAGTATCAGCTCCATGATAAGCAAAAGTTGCACAGGAAAGAGGATGTGTCCAAACTATATGGCATGGCTCAGTTTCTAATAATATTTGCATTGTAACAATGACAGTAGTAAGAACTACTCTAACACATTTGCTATAATTACACTTGGAGACTGCAGAGAGGGTAAGAGTGTGTGGAGAGAAGGTTTAGGGGGGTGGTATAAGAGTTAGATCCTCAAGTTCCATGACAGGAAGTCTACAGGTGCTATTCTAAACCTGAACAATTAAGAAACGGTAGTGTTTGTTACTTAGAGATTGGAATGGAAATGCCAAAAGAA
This sequence comes from Panthera onca, assembly GCF_046562875.1. Classification (NCBI taxonomy): domain Eukaryota; kingdom Metazoa; phylum Chordata; class Mammalia; order Carnivora; family Felidae; genus Panthera; species Panthera onca. The sequence continues at coordinate 5,589,970 of NC_138352.1, forward strand.
TCCTCTAAGAGAATGGAGGGTAGTCACTTCTGGGGAAGGGGAGTAGGGTGTGTAGGAGATGAAGACTGTTAATTTTTAAAATAAATTCTATAGCATTATTGGCTTGTTAAGCTACATGAATGTATGGCACTGATAAATTACATTTCTGAAAGAGAAGGCAGGACCAGGATCAGATGTGGGAAGGGTGAAAAGATGAGATGACCATAATTTATTATCCATATCAACAACATTAACAAGCGTTCAAAAAAAAATGGCTAGGACAGATTATACTGGAATCAGATGGTGTCTCAGTTGAGCAAATATTGATGGGTTGATAAAACCAAGAAAATTTGCTATTTCCAAATGGAGTTCCTATTTAAATGAAATGAGCTCTTGATGTGTCAACTGCTAATTAAATTAGAACTCCAGGGAGAGCATGAAAAGCTGTTAATTGTAAATACATCTTAAAAGTGAAAATATGGTGCTCTGGGTTAATACATTAACACCTCCAATTTGCCAAAGAATCAGTATTGATGGCCAACTTCCTACTCACTGAGAAATCATATGACTGCTGAAGCGTGTAAAAAGAACATCTGGAATTACAAAACCCATTATTTCCTTTGGAGAGGGGGAAATCTTTGGCTGAAGTCATCAACTACCTTCAAATGCTATCCCCTCGGAATGCACAATGTCATTATTATCTTTGGGATTTGGGGGCAGGGTGTGTGGGGGGAATACTGGGAAAGAAAAAAATACAAACCAATATAAACCTCCTTTAAACCACTAATTTTTTAAGCATTTTGTATCTAAAATTTTACAGCTTGGGTAAATCCATTTTTTCCCCTCATTTCTCCTTTTCCCATTTCTTGAAAATCACGATGAAACTGAGAATAAATTAGGCATGGAAAGTCTACACACACATACAAGAGTTTCTGGGTTTTTAAATATATACATATACACATGTAATTTCTACCTACAAATAAGGGCAGTATGGATTGGATTGGTTCTGTTAGAAGATAAACTGAGGCATATGAAAAATTTTTAAGAGTTAATCTGAGGAAAAATTGATTCAAATTAGACAGCATCCGATCTAGCAGATAGAAGCTCTGAGGCATTGTACAGAATGAGACTTTTATAGGCAGAAGGGAGCGGGAACAAGGAAATTATACTAGGCAAAGAAAAATGTTGTTGCAAAATTACTTTCCTTTAGGGTGATGGCAGGGGTCGCCCAGACAGATGACCTAACTACTGGTGATTGGGTGTTTCCTGATGGGCTGGTCTAAGATCCCATCTGGGTGAACCGAAACAGCAATGGAGTCTCTGTTTGGTGATGTGGGACTTAGCATAAGCATCTCCATTTGGGGGCTGTAGTCTTTATTTTCAATGTATCCCAAGAGCTGGCTTTCTCACTGGCCTTTCCTGATATTTGAGCATAGAAGATTGAGTTCCGTGCTAGCCAGGATGCCCCATTTTTCTGGCTCTTCCTTCCATGTCCTTTGGCCTTCATTTCCATATCATTAGGCATATTACAATGAACACTCTGGAAATGGATGTTTAATTTTAGGGCCACTGCTAGGTTTGCAATTTTCCCTTCTGGGCTAGCCTCTGCAATCCTTGAAAAACACACATGTAGGCATTGAGGCCGTTTGATATCTTGCAGCCTTGGATCTTAGCAAGGAATTATGGCCGAGAGATAAATATGGCCTTTGCTTTAAGTTTGTTTTGAATTTGGAGGTTGTTCCCTAACAAACGAGTTCACAAAGGTGGCATAGCAAAAAAAAAAAAAAAAAAAAAAAAAAAAAAAAATATATATATATATATATATATATATATATATATACGTATATGCATATATACATATATACGTATATATGTATATACGTATATATAGGCAATTTGGGCAGAATTTGAGATTATGAGTAAAATTTCAAATTAGCAAACATAAAGTGGGTGATAGCACACATGACCTCAGCCCCAGGTGTCACACTTCTGAGTTCAAGGTGACATTCTGTGACCAAGGTGCAAAGTTCAGAGGTCATGGTTTGTGAAATGTTGTCAGAGCTCTCAAGCAGAGGCTCATCCTCAAAGATTGGTTGTTTTGAAACAGAGAACTTTCTGTTTGTTTTGAAGTTTCTGAATCCATGAAACCAAGGTAGGGGACTATGGGCTTTTTCCCTCACCATCTTCACCCCATCTGAATTCAGTGTTTCTCTAGGACTGTTTCCACAAGGAGGTAAACTCTAGGGCAGAGGGGCTGCTTCAAAGCAAATGAGGCCCTTAATTTATCATAAAAAAGAAGACTGGTTGTTAAGGTTTTATTGGATTACAATAAAGGCTCCTAGCGCTAGGAGTCTGTGGTTTGATTCCCGGCATCACTGGGGGAGCTGAAAATCATAACCACAGATTATAGCAATGAGCTTCCAAATTTCCATATCCTAAGCAAAGATGCTGCTTTCCTGGAGCTAATGTGGAGTTACATGCTCTGTGATTTTAGGATATGTATTGGAAAACTTTCTGTTTGGATATTGCTTCAGGAGGGTGGTGGGTTGTCTAGTCACCTCTGTGGTTACAGAGGAAAAGGAAAGGAAAGGAAAAAAAAAAAAGAATAAAACAAAACAAAAGATGATTGTTGTGACTCCCTCCATTCTGTTCTCTTGTACAGTTTGAAGGTTTTCATTAATTTTTTTTCTTTCACTGAGTTCAGTAAAAGTTCTTACAAGGTCATCCTAGGTTGTAGCAGAGGCTTATGGGACTCATTTAGGTCTGTGTCTGTTCCTAAACTCCCTATTATAGGTTATATTTTATCAATGAAATAGACCCTAAAGCTTATCATCTTTGATGTGTATATATATGTACAAATATGTATAGTACTATATATATATATATTTTTTTTTAATTATTAATTTTTTTGGTCTGGCAGACAGACCATATTGGAGCACATTGGAACTGAAATAAAAGAATAAGTTTAGGATGTGAATACACAACATTTTCTTTTTCTTCTTGTATGATCTATCTGATTGTACTGGTAAAGAAAAATAGTATCGGTTTGAGTTCCTTTCTTTTTCAGACTCATTGGCTTGCATACATGTATATAACAAAAATGAGAACAAAACCTATAGAAACTTAGGCAAACCTTTGTCATATTGTTTGAAACTCTTGGTAGTATTTGTCCTTGACCATCTAGGCTCAGAGCTATTCTGATATTATAGGAAGCTGTGTCCTACTTTTCACAGTTGGAGAGAAGAGTGTTAATCTGTTTAGGAAGGACAGTCAGTGCCTACAGGGATGGCCTTGTGAATTGGAGAAAATCATTGGGAATTGTCTCTATACTGGTCAAGATGCCCTTTCCTAAAATGGAGAAGTCCTAGAAAATTCAGACTCAAGCCATAATGGAGTATATTATCTCACAGTAGCGGAAATCCAGAAAATAGGGTCCCGGGAGCCTTTTCATTAGTGACTCAATAATGTCACCAAGGATTTTGGCTGATTTGGGTTTTTGTTCCCAAATATCCATTCCCTGTAACAGGATTAAACGTCCCTGCCCATGTTCACGTGACTTGCCCTCCACTCCTGTGGGTAGAAGATGCTCCACACCCCCTTCCCCCCCCCCCGCCCGCCCCCCTCTGACCACACCGCTTCTTCCTGACTTTGGGCTCAGCCCATAACACGCTCTGGCCAGTGGTGAGAGAACAGGCGTGGCACACCCACTCAGAAACCGTCAAGAAGTAGCCTGACTACCGTTTCCTTTGCAGGTTCCCACTTCGTGCCAGGAGAACAGCAGGTCTCAATAGCAGCTACTCCTTAGCCTGGGTCTGGAACAAGAAGACACTTGGGGGTGACCAGAAGTCCCACAGCCCTCATGTGACAAAGGGAGATAAATATGTGTTGCTTTTAAGCCGCTAACACATTGGAGTTGTTTATCGCCACAGGAAAAGATGACTAATTTTAGAACCCAGTGTCCTTCCATCTCTCCTTTCCTGTCCCTGCCGGAGGGGGGCGGGGGGGGACTGCTTTCTAAAGTGAGTTTCCCTTGTGGTTGGAGAATGGCGGTGGCAGCTGCGAGCATCAGCTCCAGATGTGATGATAGCCAGAGGCAGAAAAGGGACCGTCTCCTGTCGAGACACATTTTGCGGGAGCTCCGTGGCAGAGACCTCTTCTGGCGCCTCCCCGAGAGGAAATGGGTCACAGGCTCACCTTGAAATTTTGTCATCGACAAGGAAAATGGTACCACTATGACTGACTCCTCAGCTGGGACAGCTGACCCTCTTTCGAATCATGGAGGAGGTAGGGATGAGAATAGTTAGGTCCCTGGACAACCAGGGAAAGGGGAGACATGGACGCTGGCAGGCAACCCTCCACGCTTCCTACACCTTCCTTGTCTTTGATAGCACTTCACACCTCTCCCCTTTCTCCCCCATCTGTTTTCCTAGTCGTTTTCACTTCCGTCTTCATTTCATTCTCCGTCCTCTTCTTACTTCTGTCTCCTTTTCTATAAAGAATGGGATGTTCAGAGGAGAGAGACTGTCATGATCATGGAGAAAAAATTATTTCGATTTTCTTTCCCAGCAGGGCATCAGCTTGCCTGGACACTACTGAAACATGTAATCTTGGTTCCTAAGAAACACTAAATTCACATATATCCAGTGGGGCTTCTCTCTTCAGCCCCAGAGACTTCCCAGGGGACAAGTTTTGAGGATTAGAGAGAAGAGGGAGCCATTTCTCTGTTTTCAATTTATGATGCCTCCAATTGAGACCTTGGACTTGGCGGGAGGTGGCTGTTCTCAGGGAGAATGTTGCAAACCTCAGGATGATGCTGATGTTCTGAGCAATGCAACTTCTAGGTTTTCCTGAGTTGTCTTGTTGGTTTTCCAGCTTGAACTTCCCAGTCCAAGTTCAAAGCCCAGAGAAAGAACCCTACTGGTGTCTTCTCAGCAGGCTCTAAGGGAAGGTGAGAAGCTTGAATAGGCATCAGGTATTTGATTTACAGCACATGGATTTTCCGGAACATTGTTCATAAGACTATGTTCCATTGAAGAACAGTATTCCTGAAAAAACTTGTATGTCCTGAGAGTGTTTGGCAAAATACGCCTTAAGTGTTTTTTCTTTTACTTTTTTCTTTATTATTATTATTAATATTTATTTTTGAGAGAGAGAGAGAGACAGAACATGACCAGGGGAGGGACAGAGAGAGATGGAGACACGGGATCCGAAACAGGCTCCAGGCTCTGAGCTGTCAGCACAGAGCCTGACGTGGGGCTCAAACTCACGAACCTTGAGATGACCTGAGCCAAAGTGGGCCGTCCAACTGACTGAGCCACCTAAGCTCATTCTATGTCTTCATCTCTCTCTGTCCCTCCCCTGCTCGCTCTCTCTCTCAAAAGTAAATAAACATTTAAAAAACTGATAGGGAAATGAAAAATCTTTTGTTTGTTTTCACTATTTTCATATAACATGTATTTAAATTCCGATATTTGTATTCTTTATTTGGCCTAAAAGAAATCTAAGAATCCTTTTTAGAGATCTTTTACTGGATCCTGAAACAAAGTAATTATATTACTGATAAATTAGAAGGGTCTGTGAAAAAGTTAAAATCAGGGACTGTGTTATGGGGCAGAAAGCGGCTTGCTGTGATTGGCAATGGCACCAACAATGTGGTTATTGCGCGGCATGTGGCCAAAATAAATTGAGCTTTTTTTTTTTTTTTCCCTTTTTTTTTCCTGTGACACCACTTTTAGCCAGTCTTCTCTGATAGTAATGGCCAAACTCGGACAACCTTAAAAGGCATTTGAGTACTTCTAAGTATAGGGCTGTGTGAGAATTTGAAATCATTCTCCTTTTCTTGGATGGAAGGAAACAGCCATGAACTGAGTTCTTGGAATCTCAATTTTGTCGCCTGATACCCTTTGACATTTTGAAGTATACTGTAAATCTCTTTCTCCTGCTATCAACAGGGCTGTCTCACACACACACACACACGCACACACACACACACACACACACATATTAGTATATATTTATTTATTTTCAGAGAGAGAGAGAGAGAGAGAGAGAGAGAGAGAGAGAGAGAGTGCAAGTGGGGGTGGGCCAGAGAGAGAGCGCACGAGGGAGACTCCCAGGCAGGCTGCATGTTAAGTGCAGAGCCTGATGCAGGTCTCGATCTCACAACCATGAGATTATGACCTGAGCCGATATCAAGAGTTGGACGCCTAACCAACTGAGCCACCCAGGTGCCCCTGTCATATGGTATATTTTTGCCACCCGTAGAGAAGGTATGGTTGTCTCCACTGAAGAGGAGAGAGCTTACATCCCAAGGTTACTCAGCTGATAATTGTGGCCAGCAGTGGACCCAAATGTGACCCCAGTCTAGTGTTTTGTGATTACGGTTCTGAAAACCCTTCTCTTACATCTTTCCACTGTGGAATCACTGCCATGGAATCTTTTCTCCTTCTTTTTACTTGTTTCATTTTAATAGAGAAGCAGTTTTCAAACTGTGGTCTGTGAACCCTTAGAGGTCCCCTAAGACCCTTTCAGGGGTTCATGAGGTCAAAGCTATTTTCATAATAATCCTAAGACATTGTTTGTCTTTTTTTTTTACTGTGTTGACATTTGTGCTGATGGGACAGAAGCAGGGGTGGAAAACTACTGGTGTCTGGGCATAAACCAAGGCAGCCAGAACATGTCTTTTTGATGTACTATGTGATGAAGTGAAAAGTTCCCACAAAGCATTCTGCTGCCCACCGAAGCCTGATGACCATCTTGAGGAGAAACCCTTCCATGACTGAGTAGCAAACTGAACTAGTTGCTTTTTTCATGAGATGCAGACAAACTATAGGTATTTATGTTTGGGTTTTGGACGGGTACTTTTTTTTTTTTTTTTGGTTCCATATCTTGGCTATTTTTTTAATATGAAATTTATTGTCACATTGGTTTCCATACAACACCCAGCGCTCATCCCAACAGTGCCCTCCTCAATGCCTGTCACCCACTTTCCCCTCCCTCCTACCCCCCATCAACCCTCAGTTTATTCTCAGTTTTTAAGAGTCTCTTATGGTTTACCTCCTTTCCTCTCTGTAACTTTTTTTTGTTTGTTTGTTTCCTTCCCCTCCTCCATGGTCTTCTGCTAAGTTTCTCAGGATCCACATAAGAGTGAAAACATACGGTATCTGTCTTTCTCTGTATGACTTATTTCACTTAGCATGACACTCTCCAGTTCCATCTCCATTGCTACAAAAGGCCCTATTTCATTCCTTCTCATTGCCACATAGTGTTCCATTGTGTATATAAACCACAATTTCTTTATCCATTCATCAGTTGATGGACATTGAGGCTCTTTCCATAATTTGGCTATTGTTGAAAGTAGTGCTATAAACATTGAGGTACAAGTGCCCCTATGCATCAGCACTCTTGTATCCCTTGGGTAAATTCCTAGCAGTGCTTTTGCTGGGTCATAGGGTAGATCTATTTTTAATTTTTTGAGGAACCTCCACACTGTTTCCCAGAGTGGCTGCACCAGTTTGCATTCCCACCAACAGTGGGATTTCTCCACATCCTCACCAGCATCTATCGTCTCCTGATTTGTTCATTGTGGCCACTCTGACTGGCGTGAGGTGATATCTCAGTGTGGTTTTGATTTGTATTTCCCTGATGAGGAGTGACGTTGAGCATCTTTTCATGTGCCTGTTGGCCAACTGGATGTCTTCTTTAGAGAAGTGTCTATTCATGTTTTCTGCCCATTTCTTCACTGGATTATTTGTTTTTCAAGTGTGGAGTTTGGTGAGTTCTTTATAGATTTTGGATACTAGCCCTTTGTCCGATATGTCATTTGCAAATATCTTTTCCCATTCTGTCGCTCGCCTTTTAGTTTTGTTGATTGTTTCCTTTGCAGTGCAGAAGCTTTTTATGTTCATGAGGTCCCAATAGTTCATTTTTGCTTTTAATTCCCTTGCCTTTGGGAATGTGTCAAGTAAGAAATTTCTGCAGCTGAGGTGAGAGAGGTTTTCTCCTGCTTTCTCCTCTAGGGTTTTGATGGTTTCCTGTCTCACATTCAGGTCCTTCATCCATTTTGAGTTTATTTTTGTGAATGGTGTAAGAAAGAGGTCTAGTTTCAATCTTCTGTGTGTTGCTGTCCAGTTCTCCCAGCACCATTTGTTAAAGAGACTGTCTTTTTTCCATTGGATATTCTTTCCTGCTTTGTCAAAGATTAGATGGGTACTTTTTTGATGATAAATGAAGCCAGCCTGTCAATGATAAGGTAACCAACTGACAGTACTTTCTGGCTGGTAAAAACTTGAGCCTCATGCAAAACTTTGAATCTTTGGAAGACAAGTATGTGTTACCATGACCCTAATTGTTTTTCAATAATTAAAGACTTTTCTGATGAGATTGGAAGTGATATTAACAAATGTGATTTTTGATGTTGCATAATGAAAATATGTGAATATTTGGGAGATCTGCAGTATTTAGTGAACTAATGTTTTCCAAATGACCAATGCTTGGTGGTGACAAATTATACATTGGGTGAAACATCCATTCATAGTGAAAGGTAGACTGATGAATTTTAATGAAGCGAAGTACAAAGAGTTCGTTGACATGGTTTCAGATATCACATTGCAACTAATTTTAAGAAACTGCTACTTGCTGAGCTTTGGTGTAGTGTTAAAGACGTATTTGCACAATGATGTGAAAAGGCCACTAAAATACTCCTATTTCAGGGTACCTGGGGGGCTCAGTCGGTTAAGCTACTGACTTCAGCTCAGGTCATGATTTCGAGGTTTATGAGTTCAAGCCCCAGGTGGAGGTCTGTGCTGACAGCTCAGAGCCTGGAGCCTCTTTTGGATTTTGTGTCTCCCTCTCTCTCTCTCTCTCTCTGCCCCTCCCTCGCTCATGCTCTGTTTCTCTCTCTCAAAAATAAATAAAAAAAAAACATTAAAAAATACTCCTTTTCCAACTACATATCTGTGTGAGGCTCCGTTTTTAAAACTACTTCAACCAAAACAACATGTCATAACAGAGATATAAAAGCAGAAGTAGGTATGAGAACCCAGAGGTCTTTAATAATGCAAGACACCAAAAGAATTTATAAAATGTAAAATACTTCCACTCTTTTCACTAAAATTTCTTTGGGGAAATACAGTTATCATTGATAAAATACATTGTTTACGCTAACATAGAATGGGTTTAATTTTTTTTTAAGTTTACTTATTTATTTTGAGGGAGAGAGAGAGAGAGAGAGAGAGCGAGCAGGGGAGAGAGAATGCAAGCAGCAGAGAGCCCGAGCTCAAACTTGTGAACCACGATTTCATGACCTGAGCCGAAATCAAGAGTCGGACGCTTAACCGATTGAACCACCCAGGAGCTGCAGGATGGGTTTAGTTTTGACGAATCAAGAAATATTTTATACGTTTCTCAGTTTTAATTCCCTAATATTGTAAGCAAAAGCTTTGATTCCATGACAGTCTTCCAGCTACCAGGGACGTAACACCATTTACTAATATATATTATATAATAATATTAGTGTATATACCACATTTTGAAGGCTAATGCCCCAACGCTCAGGGTGTCAGGTTTAAGCTGATGCTAAAACCAAGCTCTTTCTTGGTACTTTGCCAAGACAGGTTGGCATATCCACCTGATTTACTATAGGCGTTCATCTTTTTTAAGCTTCAAAGGGACATTCCAGCAATGTATTAGGACATGTTCCAAGTATCCATCAAGATGTTAAATCTTAAGATGTGGGAGAGTGTCCCTTTAGTGGTAAATTCTTTCCTAGCCACGCTTGTAGTTTGGCTATATACTTCCACCCCCTGAGTCCTAGGTCGTCAACATCTATTTCCAGACAGTTATTTCTGGTTACTGCAAGAGAAGCCATATTCTTCAACTATTTTGGTGATAATCTATTTCCTCCCATTACTTCTCCTGCTTGGGCTATGCTGAGAAGTGACCCTAGTTATTGGTCTAGAAACAATTAGAGGGGCCTGGGAAGCATCTTGAGTGGCCAAACATCATCTTGCATGACATCTTTCTTAGATGACAGTTTTTGGGACACAGGGTGCTGTTCTTTACTAGCCAGGGAAAGAGGCTGACAGTTCATAGGACTTAGGAAATTCAACGTTTCTAAAGGTATCAACCACCCAAAATTCCCTGTCCCATGTCTCAGGATCTTTCTGCTACCTTTTTTGGGCTCTAGGTTTTACATAGGAGACATTTGAACTGTGAATTCAGGCTCCTTTGTAACTCTGCCACTATTAAGATCAAAGCTTGGACCTGATTTTCAGCACAGTTTGCTTGTTGGCTGCAGGGTATGTAGGCCTCTCCAAAGCCCATAGGCTCTCTGGCTCCAGCAGCTTGCCCTGCATTGATGGCTGGCTGTCCCAGCATGTAATTGTCTTTTTTTGAGGCTTCCAGAACGTTTAACAGAAGCTACCCAACTCTTTATAATTATCACTGCCCTCACATCTTTCCAGTATTAGAGAAAACGCGTAAGCCAGTGCTTTCCCTACGGCCTGGCCCCAATCCACACAGATGAACATTTTAATAATTGTGAGGCAGCAGCTGGCCAACATGATCACTACCCACTTACCATCAGCAATAAGATCTTCTCGCCCTTGACTGGCAAATGATCCCGTTCCAGAATCTCACCCTACAGGTCACCATCTAGGGCCAATTCTTATAGCACTTGTCTAAAATGCAGACTCTATGGCAAGGGCTCCAGTGCCAGTAACTTATGTGGGAGGTGAACCCAGCAGGCACTTGTGGAGTGTGGTTGGGTGAGGTCAGAAGGGAGGAGAGCCAATAAAGGGTAGGTTAGTGAATAGGTCACTGTGGACCACTGGGGCACCGTTCTGCCATATGCAGGACATATCTCTGAATCACTTCCTCGTTGGGTAAGAAAGACAGGTGTTTACCCACTAGCTTCTGTCCCTCCTATTGCCCTGGAGTAGTAACAGCTCCCTGGCACTTCTGGCCAGACCTTCTATGGGCTGAGCTTGTACCTGTGGCCAGAGCCTTCTGGGAAAAAGGGTTGCAGACAGGTGAGGCAGGAAACCATCTGTGTGTGTGAGAACTGCCCACAGTGGTCCGAAGGATATGGCCGTTTTAAAAGTTAGACAAGGGAGCTCGGACCCGATGTGGTAGAGAACAGGGATCCCCTGAAGAGTAGCATCTGGATGCTTCAAGGTGCATGTCTGGTGGGATAATGAACATTTTTTGGTGTTGGGAGTTATCAGAAGCAGGAAGGCCAAGGGAAGACTGTGATAATGATCCAAGCACGAAGTGCAGAGAGGCTAAAATAAGGCAGTGAGGGTGAGCCTGCAGAGGAATAACAAATGTACGAATCATTTATACTTCTTTGTCTTTCGCTATTATGTATTATTCCATGGCAAGAAGATACCAGGGTAGAGCTTACCATACAGCATAGAGCATCCGAAGACAAGGAGGAGAAAAACATATGGCACACTGCCGCATGAAGGTAAAGACAGGCCACATACTTGTAGTTTGGTTTTTGTTCTATTTCTTTAATTGGTTCATTTAAATTCAAGTTAGTTAACATACAGTGTAGTATTGGTTTCGGGAGTAGAACCCAGTGATTCATCACTTCGGTATAACAGCCAGTGCTCATCCCCACAAGTGCCCTCCTTAGAACCCATCACCCATCTAGCCCATCCCCACCTGCCTCCCTGCAGGCACCCCTCACCTTGTTCTCTGTATTTAAGAGCCTCTACGGGTTGCCTCCCTCTCTCTCTTTATCTTATTTTTTCCTTCCCTTCTCCTGTGCTCGTCTGTTTTGTTTCTTAAATTCCACATATGAGTGAAATCACAATGATGCTTGTCTTTCTCGGACTCAGCACGGTACACTCTGGTTCCGCGCACGCGTGTAGTTCAGAGACACGCCTGAGTAACGCGGGTACGAGAAGTGAAAGAAATACATTGGAATAATAAATACCAAATTTAGGACGGTGGTTAACTTCTGGGCACATGTATTCATGGAGAATAATAACAAGGAGACAATTCTAATGTGTTGCGTAGACGTTCACTCACTATCTATGTCTGTGCTTCGCAAGAGGATCCTTGGGGCTGCAGCTCTGTGGCACCTGCCTTATTTCTCAGACTGGGTGACGGACATTTTCGTGCTCATCATATAATTATTGATACTTTTTTGGCATTTCTAACTTGACGTGAGATATATTTTAAAACATTTATTTATTTAAAAATGTTTATTTGTGTTGAGAGAGAGAGAGAGAGATTGAGAGAGAGAGAGAGAAAGTGAGCATAAGCAGGGGACAGGCAGAGAGAGAAGGAGACAGAAAATCCCAAGCAGGCTGTGTGCTGTCAGTGCAGAGCCCGACGTGGGGCTCGATCCCACGACTGTGAGACCATGACCTGAGCCGAAATCAAGAGTTGAACGCTTAACCAGCTGAAACCACCCATGTGCAGGGAATAGACATATTATATTTTAAATCATTTTAAAACATAGGACTTGATGGCTTAGGGTATACATAGGAAAATGAGAAATTGATTCCATGTCTTCTTTTTTGTGGCTTTTTACAATATGATAAAAAACAAAAAGAAATGAAAAATTTCTCTTCCACACACATCTATTCATGGAAAACAATAAGGAGCCAATTCTAATGTGTTAACATAGACATTTACTCACTGTCTATGCTAAAGCTCTGGTAGGTCACATTTTATTTTATTTATTTATTTTTTTTTTAACGTTTATTTATTTTTGAGACAGAGAGAGACAGAGCATGAACGGGGGAGGGTCAGAGAGAGAGGGAGACACAGAATCCGAAGCAGGCTCCAGGCTCTGGGCCATCATCAGCCCAGAGCCCGACGCGGGGCTCGAACCCATGGACTGTGAGATCGTGACCTGAGCCGAAGTCGGACGCTTAACCGACTGAGCCACCCAGGCGCCCCTGGTAGGTCACATTTTAATTAGCCGGTGAACCGTAATTTCCATGTGCAATGGATGATTGAGGAAGTCTCCCAGTTATAAGACAAAATTGCCAAATTTAGAGGGATAAATGATTAAATGAAGTAATTTTTACAGAAGTGTTTTCAAGGATAGCACTAAACTTTAAGATGGATTTTTTTTTTTCCCCCTCAAAGGGTCGAGTCCTAGGGCTTCCATTAAGTATGAATGGGTTTGTGTCATGGACCAGCTCCAAGAGGGAGCTGTGATACTTCTTTCTGGAGCAAGTTTTTCAGGGAGAGTAGCATAATCTGCCTTCTGTCCTTGTGCCCTAGGGCTTTACTCTTTAGATGGCTGCTTACCCAAGAGTGCATGATAAATGACACCAGAATGAATGATACCTACAAGAGAAACAATATGGGGGTCCATACTTCTGGTCGTGGTTTCGTTTGACTACAGTCTCTCTTTGCACTCATTGACTGTTAGTGACATCCAGGCAAAATGCCTATGCTAAGGGACAGATGGGAAGTCACTTGGAGAACATACTGGGTTTCTTTATTTGCAATGAAATCGTGCATCTTAACGATCGTACCGAGACCCTCCAAGGGGGAAGAGAAAAAAGATAATTCAAATCATCTTGAAAGCCCTAATGTTTTCTCTGACTGTTTGTGAAGTAATACTGAAGACAGCAATGCAGTTTCACAAGGGGAAAGCCCTGACCATTGCTTTTTATAAAATCAAAGTCAAACCTTTTTTTTTCCCCCCTTCAAAATTTTATGTTCTGGTTCCCATGGGCAGTATTATTTGCTATATCCTTGGGCTTTGAACTTTATTATAATTTTTATGGGAGGAGGGACTGCATTTAATAAAACTTGAATAAAATGATATTTTTCTTCAGCCACCTAATAAAATCGAACCTCAGGACATTTGCAAGAAAAGGTGTGTTGTCCTGGGATTCTGGTTAGCTTGTCTCAAGGAAAGTGAGAAAGACCCAGGATTTTTAAGAACAACCTGACATTTCTTCTCCCTTAGTTTTGACTTTGCCTTGTTCTTTAAGAATGGGAAAATAATGTCACCGGTCTGCCTTCGGTTTTCTCATGACACAGGAGGGACAAGATTGCTATGGTTTTTTATTTTTCTTTATCAGAGAGTCCTCAGAGGTTTCCAGTGTACCCGTGCGGGGTCATCAATCTCTTGTAAATGGAGTCTTGAGTTCACGACTACTGTGTATGAGGGACGGTGCGGGGAGAGACAACGGGTGGGGATATTTTTCCTTCTTTGAGCACAATTACCCCTGAAAAGATTAAGTCTTAGTCACCGAGACTTTACTGTTAATTACTTTAATTGGATCATTAGATTGCTCTTACCTTTACCAGGATGGCCAGGATGAGAACAGTCATTAATCCTTAATTCAACAAAGGTTATATTGAACTATTTTCCCTGAGGCATCTTACTGGTATTTAGGTATTTTTTGAGGTGAAGGGGCATGGATGAGAGAGGAAAACTCTGGGAGAATGGAATACTTCCAGCGGGTACTGTGGACAAGCTTCCAGACAGCAGAAAGCCCAGGGTATTTAGGAGTTTGGAGATGGGCGGGTGTGTGCGCACATGTGTGGGGTCGGGGAGTCCTGTCGTTTGGCTTCTGGAGCAATGGATACCGGGCGTCCTGCAGTTGTAGGGTCTGTACAAAGAGCTGTCATGCCTCGAATATTTATGTGCTTCTGCTGGGAGACTGGTTGAAGAAACAAACTGAAATCAGAAACCCAAACTTGTACTGATGCAGTTTTGTTCAGAGTCCTGGTGGCCGCAACAGAGAGTCATCGACTAATTTATCTAACGCTACCAACCTTGGTATTTTCCTAGCGTGTTGCTGCCTGCACTCGAGTCCAGAAATCAATGAGTCAATTGAGAGGTGCATCAAAGCAAAAGCCGACAACACAAGCAGGCTGTTAACTTGTCCAAAGTATCATCAGTTACACCCAAAGCAGCAGATCTGTGTATTGTAAAACTGAAAAAAGGAAAAAGCCCTCATGTGTTTGTAAGCAATCCATCAATACGTAGTAATCTTCTATTTTCTTTTCTTACCCACTAACCAGTTACCTGCTGTTTCCTTTTTGGCATCATTGAAAAAGAATGTTTTACCTTTTGTTTGAATGTTAGCAGTGCTTAAGTATCTAGGGATATGATACATCATTGGTATCCCGGGTCTAGGCACCTGTTCAGTGGAATCAAGACGTTTAATTAAGCCAGACAGAAGTGATAATATACCTATAAATATCATCTCTAGTACCTATAGTTGATGAAGTGGTTTGCATCATTCATTTCAAAGTATGATCTGGTTGGGACCAGCAGATGTTTTCAATTCTGAGCCCCACCCCCACCCCGCCCTTTTTTTTCTTTTTGCTATGGCAGATGTACCTTGGCTGAGTCTGGCTGTTGAATGCATGGCCTTTGCTGGGCTTGTTAGCCTTAACACTGGTTAGTGATTTGTGTTGGGCTATTAAGCATGAAAGGCAAGCAATGTGATCTTGTTTCAGGGAAAGAGTAGATGAAATGTCCCTGAGTAAATACTAGAAGGGTGTTACGACTTTTAAAAGTTGGCTCAGGCAACTTTCACTTAACAATGCCTGGGAGGCCCCTTTGAGTGAAATAAATCATGGGTAATGATATAATAATTTCTTTAAAATATAGTGTGGAAAACCGAGGTCTGTTGGCAAATGTCAGATCTGGTGGCCAGGAAACTAGCATCACTGCTTTTTGAGAAGGGTCCTTGCATGCAAACTAAAAAGAATTTCTGATAGCCCTTGGGAAAAACAACAACAGATAATTTGTCAGACTGAGAGGCAAGCAAGACAAAGGAATACGAGACCTTTTGCTTTTGATCTTAAGGGCTGGTCCTGGTAAAAAGGGCTGATACCCCCAAATTTCCTTCCTAATATTAGTTCAAATTGTTTGACGAAGAATGTATTATGGTGGGGTTGGTGTAATAGCTGAAAGGTATAAACACGCACATCTCCTTCCAGTACCACCGAAATAGTCAAACAAAAATGCATTGCTAAACAGGAGAGAGGTTTCTAATTGTTTGAGCTCATGTTGAGACCATTTGATAAAGACCTGGAATATGGTCAGTTCTTACCTCTGATCTACCAGGAAGGTGAGAGGCAAGTGAAGAATACCCTTGTATCTGTTACCAGTTCTGGACCCACGTCTATTCCTTTTTCTCACAACAGAGCCCTCAACTGGCATGTTTCTTTTACCACGGTATGGATGATGTTTTTGTGGCTTTTAACAAAACCCACAAGAAAAAAAACCATGTGTTTATACCCAAAGGCATTCTTCCACAACATTGGAGATACCAAGTAGATGGGTATCATTTGAAGGTAAAGTTTGAGATCTCTCAGTGAAGGGAAGTAAATGTAGAGATTCTGCGTCTATACCGACTGAGATTCTTTTGGGGCCAAAGTCAAGGGAAAAGACTCTAAAGGTGTGAAAAGAATTTCCCCTGGGCAAGTAGAACCTGAAGAGTATCTTGAAAGGCTGCCAGCAGCTCAGGCTTTTCTTTGCACAGCAGGGTGAAGACTAAGCTGATGAAGCTGAGCTTTATATTTCTGGGGAATTAATCAAACTGGTAGATTGTAATGATCTCTCAAGGGAATTATGATAGGAACCCCTTTGATAGGGGTCCAATTATTTCAGATTACAATAAAGTTTATGAGTTTCTCAGGAAATGAGGTATGAACCTTATTTTGTCGAAGTTAATTGCCCTTGCAATCTTGGTATTGCAAAGCCTATATCTCGTAGGAATTTGATTGAAATTTCAAGGCCCAGGGCTGTCGTGTGGATTGTGATTTGGGGTTAAGAGATAGGAATGACGGAAAGGTTAAAGAGGAAAAGAATTAGAAATGTGATATGCGGCTTACAGATTTAAGTGTGAGTTAGGGAACCAAGATGCCAACTGCGGACTCCAGCGCTTTCAGTTTAAAGGGATTTGGAATTATCTCAAATTCCTTCCAACCCTCAGGGTTTACCATTCTCTGATAACAACAACTAGGACGAAAGTAAGGGCAGTGGGGAAGGAAGGTCAAGTGGGTGAGGTTGGCTTGGGTCAATGAGTGGAGTAGCCAGGCTGGGCTTGAATATACCAAATTCTGCCTTCTAAATATGTCTCCCAGTTGATCAATCTAGCGATTTTTCCAAGTGGGTCTCTGCAGCACGTTTTCCGGGTGGCAGGGTCCCACTGGAACCCGTCTAGCTGGGGCCATTTTTTTGCGGGGCAAAATCAAGCTTAGAGGAGGCATCATAACAGAAGAGTAAGGACTTTGGGCTCTCGAGAGAGGCTGCTTGGATTCAGAGTCCAGCTTTCCCACTTGCTAGAATATTCAGGGAATGACTGAGCGTCCCTGTGCCTCAGTTTCCTCATCTGTAAATGGGAGTTATAAAGTACCCATCTCATATTATTCCTCTTGACAAGGAAACTCATTTTGTTCACTGCCTCCTTCATGAGGGCAGAGGTTTCTGTACATGCTGTATCCTGTGGCATGCCCAGCTCCCAAACACTGCCTGACTCATAGTGCATGCTTGACGTTTGCTGAGTGGGCAGGTAGTGTTTTGGACAATACCTGGAACACACTCAACCCTTAGTGAATGTGGGTTATCGGTGTAACTTTTCTTCCAAGTGAGTATTCTGTTTGTTTGCCTTCATACTTCTAATAACACACTCAATCCTTAGGGAGTGTTGGCTGTTAGTGTAATTTTTCTTTCAAGTGAGTATTCCGGTTGCTTGCCCTGAAAAACTTTTGATACTCAGCACAGTGCCAACACATAGAGAGGAGATGCTTGTGCCAGGCAAAATAACATCTCCTCCCCTAAAGATGTCAAATTCCTGATCCCCAAATCTGCGAATATGTTAGGTAGTATTGGCAAAGGGGGACTAAAGTTGCAGACAGAATTAAGATTGCTACTCGGTCGACCTTAAAGTAGGAAGATTATATTAGATTATCTGGTTGGGCTCAGTGTCATCCTAAGGATCCTTAAAAGTAGAAAAGGGAGACAGAAGAGAGTCAGAGAAACATATGTGTCATAGGACGCAGGGTCAGAGATGTGCTCCATTCCTGGCCTTGAGGATGGGGTAGGGGACCATGGGGCAAGCAATGTGAAAGCAACAGAAATATGATAGCATGTTCAGCAAGTATACGTTGAATTGAGCCTGAATGAATCATTTTTGTCCCCATGATCAATTAGGCTTTATTTTTCCTTCATTATATAAATGCTATAATGCTTCACATACAGGAATCTAACAATATATAGAAAATAAAGAAAGCAAAGGTCACGTGGAGTCCTGCTACCTTGTGATAACCACTATGAGTACGTAGGCGTTCATTTTCTCACGAATCTCTTTATGTATGCACAATACACGTGCACACACACACACACACACACACACACACACATGCGTGCCTGCCAAGTTTCATTTATATGGGATTATACCATGCATGGCACTTTGCTTTTTTATCATGGACACTTTGTCTTTCTTCCCCGAATGAATACCTCTCATTGCAATTCTATCCACACCCCAACTGGGTAGCCATGATAACACCCTAATGTTTGTCCTTTAATATTTTTTTTTTGGACTCAGGTGATCTTAGGCGTATTCCAATCTAGGAATCTGAGGCATTCCCAATATAGGATATCTTTTGTCATTCTGTGTTTTATAAAAATGGGGTCATATGACACACTCTTTTGCAATTTTGCTTTTCCTACTCTGTGAAATCCTGACTCAGGAAAATCCGTCAGGCCATTTTCTGTTTTTTCTTTTTTCTTAAAATTTTTTTTCAGTGTTGATTTTTGAGAAACAGAGCATGAGGGGGAGAAGGGCAGAGAGAGAGGGAGACAGAGCACCTGAAGTGGGCTTTGGGCTGACAGGAGACAGCCCAAGGCGGGTCTCAAACCCACCAACTGTGAGATCATGACCTGAGCCCAAGTCGGATGCTTAACAGACTGAGCCACCCAGGCACACCCCCTCCGAGTCATTTTCTATGACTGCCCCATATTCCATGATATGAATATAACGCAGTTTATCCAACGGTTGTTGATAGACCTTCTCTTTGTTTTCAATTATTGGCCACTGTAGACTGTGCTGCCATTCCTAAATTTCGTATTTCTTACACAAAAGAAAACATTCTTGATTTGTAAAGGCTATTTTCAAAGGATGTCTGTGATGATAAGGATTCCCAAACAGAGGCTGTCTTCTCCCAGAAGTTAGTCTCTGGGGCTGGAGTGAATGTCCACAGAAACAGTAGAAAGTGGGGGAGACAGTGAAGTTATATGAAAAAACCCAGCAAATACTTTTTCTCTATAACTTAAATTGAGAAAGTCTCCCATTTACAATCCTTTCTATCAACTCTTTTGGAAGAGTGTGGTATTTATTACACTGGTCTACCTCTCCTAAGGAAGTTCAGCATTGTAGAAGGTCCACCAGGTAAATACTATCAGGTTCTGGTTCTCTTTTGTTTGCACCATTAACATTCAGGATGATCCCGCTCCATGTTGGATGAAAACAGCGTATTGATTAAAAAATGTTCAGAAGGCCAGTACTGTTAGAATATTCACTGATTCCCTCTGGAGCCTTGTCTGTTTCATTAGTTCTTTCTAAGCAGCTGCAATTTCCGACCACTTTGGTAAGAGAGCCCTGGTTGAGGCTGTCTCTTAAGTGCAACCATTCGGTGATGTATTTTCAGGAACTGAATCAAAGGAACATTTTTTCTGCAGTCTCACAAACCTGCTTGGCACGCGTTCTTGTTTATGGAAAATCCAAATGTATATTTGTGTTCTTTCGAAAGGGGTGGGAGTTGGCAGGGAGGTCACGTGGGAGATTAAGACTCTCGCTTCCCACTCAGCAAGCTGAATTCTTAAAGCCCTATCTGATTTCATCAAGTAAGCAGAAGTTGGGGTCTGTCTAGACTCTGGCTGACATGCAGACAAAAGAAAGGAATCCACTCGGTGGCGGGCCAGTAGCGGATTCTGCTTGAAGGATGCCCTGAGGTGGAAGAAGCAGTTGGGCCGCAATGAATGAACCCCTTTCCTTCATATCTACCATTTACTGGTCACTTTATCTGCCCCGGCTCATTCATTTCTCACAACTCCGAGGGCACAGGTAATACTATGAAACCGTTACATATGAGACAGGCTCAGAGAGCACTTTGCCTAACGTTACACAGCCAAGAAATGGTAGAGTCAGTACCAAAATAAATACATAGTACATAAAAATACATTTAAAAAAAAGTCTTTATTACAGAAGATGTCATACACGTAGAGGAGTTGAAAGCTTATTACCATGTACCATTCCGAACCCACCACGTTTCAAAAATGGTCAGTTCATAGCCAATCCTGTTCATCCGTATATACCATCTTGTGTCCCCCTCCCCAACTGGGATATTTCGGGAAAAAAATCCAGTTACCACTTTCCAAGGTGTATTTCTCAAAGAGAAATACTTACGAAAAATATAATCACAACACAACCCAGTTAAAATAATAATTCCTTGATACCATCAAATGTCCAGGCAGTTTCTGGATTTCCCCGATGGTGGGGGTAGAATTTTAACACAAGTCGGCACCGAAAGTTTGAGGTACAGATGTGTGAGAAGGCTGGTGGGTATATTTGGTCCACTCTGGAAAATTTGCCCTGTCCCATTTCTTCTGTCAAAAATTCTTTAAATGGAAATCTACTCAAATATATAAGCTATTGCTCTGTGGAATCCTCCAAGAGCAAGCAACTGTTATAGTTCTCTTCTGCATTTAACATGCTTTATAGGTATAAAAAGTAAAGGAAAGGGGGTGCCTGGGTGGCTCAGTCGGTTAAGCGTCTTGACTTCAGCTCAGGTCATGATCTCACAGTTCGTGAGTCAGAGCCCCATGTCCGGGGTTGGCACTGACAATGTGGAGACTGCTTGGGATTCTCTCTCTCTTTCTCTCTCTCGAAGTGAATAAATAAACTTAAAGAAAATATTTAAATCTTAAAAAGTAAAGGACATGGGGAAAGGTATATATTTCAGCTCCTTATCTCAATTTATGGGTATCTGAGAAAAGGGAAGGGGAGAGAGAGAGACAGAGAAAGAGGAAAGGGGGAAGGGGGTGCAAATCTTTTCCCAGCAGAAATAAGGAGGTATTTTTATTCTGAGCCAGGAAATAATACTATTCACGATGTTCTTGTCAACATGAAGCTAAGAAATGATTATGTAAAGGAATAAAACACGTCCTGTGTTCTAGTTGATGAACCAGGTTTTCTTGCCATTTCCAATAAAGGATTTCAGTTCAAGCATTAGATCAGTAGCCTTTGATTTCTAAGCTTAGGTAGAAATCCAATTTTGCTCTCTGGTTCTTTTTCCTCACATTCCTGGAATTCATGAGTTTTGCCCTGAACTCTTCTGGGAGCAAGGGCCGAGATCCGGACACGACTTTTCAATTAATGCAAATCACGGTCTCTGGTTCTCCTCCATGTTAGCATGTGACAGGGCTGGAGGCCTTTATTTTGCTTAGAGCGGTGACCAAGCAAATGAATGCACGCTCTTGAATATTTGACAAATGTGACAAGCGTGTGCGGTCGCAGCTGGCTGCGCTTAGTTTTTTAATTTTGGTGCTTTCTCAACCAGCAGTGTGTGATCTGCCCCATTAGACTGAGGTTTGGTCAGATCAGGTCAGGAATGCAATTGAGATTTTCCTTTTCAGGCGGGGAAAGGTCGTCAAGGATGGGACCGGCTACGTAATTCACAGGACCTAGCGCAAACAAAATGTGGGGCTCCTTGCTCAAAAACAGTGAAGAATTCCAGTACGGTAACAGCAGAGCCCCTTTAAGAGAGGGGACGTGTGGGACAGTGTGGGTAGCCCGCACATGAAGCTGGCCTTCGGCCTGGGGCACAGAGCGTGCACTTGGAAACTGGCAGGTTAATCTTTGAGACCAAGAGAAGTAAGAGAGAGCTAGGAGCTAGCTCAGCCTGGGGCAGAACCTGGAGGAAGCCAGCAAAGAGCCCACGGGCCAGAAACGGGTAAGGGGGGAGTGGTGAGAACAGGTCTCAGGTGTCCTGGTGCTATTTCGGCTAAGTCGGTGTGCAGATTCCCTGATCCACGCAGGTTAGAGAGAGCAAGGTCAGAGGTTACCTAGTGGGAAATCAAAGCCCAGGTCAAAGGTGAGTACAGATGCAAGAGCATTAGAGAGACCAATGTTCACAGCCAAACAACAAAAGACCCAAAGGAGATTTTTCACAGTCTGTGAGCTGGTCTTGAACTTTCTAGGGGCTTGGGCTTTGTAGAAAAAACATTCAGACACTTCCTCCATGTTTTTGCATCTGGAAAGGGAGGCCCCTCTCTCCAAGTGTTGAGTGACATCTTAGAGCTTATTTCTTTCCAGTAAAAGTGGAAAATATCAACTAAGGTTTCAAAGGAAAGGAAATGTAATGTATTTTCTCATCAAATTTGGCATTATCTATTTAGCAGGCGGGCCTTTAATCTTCCATGCAGTATTTTTCCATTGTACAGTTCTGAGTTTGCCTCAGATCTGTCTTACTCTTTTAACTTGGGCTTTCTAAAATACGATTGTGATTTGTATGACTTATCTCCTGTTTTCATTTGTTTCCTCGATACTTGTGATGATCTCTTGCCAGGGTGTCTCTAGAGAAGCTCACAATTTTGCCTCTGCAAATATTGAATGTAACACAGATAAAGTTCCTTTGTTAGTGTGAATTCGTTAATGACTTTGATAAAAAGAACTTTCTGTGTCCAGCATCCTGGGAGGACTAAAGTGATTGGGGCCTGTTGATAGGAACATATAAATGAGAAAGCGCAATGATTGACTTTTTAAAAATCCCATTACATTTTTAAATGAGAAGGAAAGCCACTCACTCGTGCTTCAGTATCGGAGGACGATAATGAAGTAACTTGTCCTCTTTCTCCCTAAGAACTGGAAAATGGAGCCGCGAGACCGAGGTCTAGGAGTTGAGCCTTGAGATCAGTGTATTAGTACGTAGATCACAACAGAGTAAGGACAAGTTGAGAAGGAAAGATTCTTTAGTCTCAAAGCAGAATTGCAGCCTGATGAAATGTATTAGGAAAACATAGGTCAGCCGCGTACGTAAGCAACGCAAAAAGAAGAATCACAGAGGCAAGCACTGGAAGAATCAAATGCTATCCAGGAGAGACAAAGCTTTAGGGGATGGACTTTAAGTATTCTTGACCCACCTGTGTTTGAGAAGGCTGTGTTGTGTTTTCTTAGACCGAATTCATGAAGCATTCAGACTTATTAACTGTCCCTGTTAATATTCTATGCTTGCCAGTCAGTCAGCCAGATGAATCTGATTCTTGGCTAAATTTGCCGATCGTCTTTGAATATGGATAGTTCATACTATCCCTTCACAAGTAGACAATTCAGTTTCTGAGAGACCATTTCTTTTTCTAACGTAAGTTAGTAAACTGAAATTCGGGTCTTATGCATAGACAGGTGGCTAGATGAAGTGCATCGGCACTAAGAGAAGGACCTGGGCCGGGGGTCGTGGCCTCAGGGGGTCGTGGCCTCAGGCCCTGGTACAATCGGAGATGACCTTCCATGCTCTGAGTGTCGTCTTGACCTGACTTGGGACCCTGAGCATTCCAGGATCAGCCTGGACGTTTAGTTTGTCCTCTTCCATCTCTGAGTCCTTGTATCATGCGTTTTGTTTCATTCCTGACCCCTAAGTTAGATCTTATCACAACACAGGACTCTGAAGGCTACAACTTGAAGAGTGAACACACATGCCCAGGCTTTTCCTGTTGGATGCAGTTAACTCACTGTTCATGGAAATTTGTCTAGAACGACCATATACCCATCACGACTTTCGAGCTCATTCTTTTAACACATTTTACCTTTCTCTGTGCTTTCTTGATGCTTCCTTTGCTTGTCCCTGGGGAGGGGTGGCGGGTGGGGGGGGGGGTATCTCCTGGTTGGTCACATGCTCAAATCTGCTTTTGCTTTACAAATTAGATTTTGATATATGTCCTTTGCTCATGTCTTCTGACCTTGGTTCTGTGTCTATATTTTCAGCTTTTCTGTACCTGCCTCAGCACTGACTCCTGATGACCGTATGCACTGAGTCTAAGACTCCTGTCCTTGGTACTTCCTCCGTGCTATCCACCTCTCCCTTGCTATCTATCACTCCGGTCTATCTAACTTCAAAAAGTGCCTTTCAAAGCTGGATAAATCTCCGTTCCATCACCCCCTTACAATGTGGAGTCCAACCCAGGAGCAGCAAGCGGAATTTTGAGAAACCAATGACGTGAAGGAATTTAAGCAGAAACCTGATAAAATAACCCAATAAATCCAGACAAGGCAATTTTCAGTTTCAGGTGACTGGTGGGCAGAACTGGGAAAGGTCATGAGGCTGTGCAGGTGGCAGAGGCTTTCAGAAGAAATGGAAGGCACACGAAGGTGTCATGCATGGCTTCAGGGAGGGAAAGTGTTATGTGATAATCCTACACTTCAACAGTCACCACGAAAGCCCTGGGGTTCCCAGTGGAAAATCACTGCGCACCAAGTTGTGAGTGACCTATGTCTGGAGCAGGGTATAGATAAGCCACCTGGGGATTGAGTGTGCGTTGCCACAGTCAGGAAGCCTCACTCACACACCTGTTTTCCATCCTCAGCATGTGGAGACTATGTGGTAACATAACTCCCTGCTTTGGAAAATATAGGTTGATTTGCAGCATATTTTCTTGGCATCGGATTAGGGGCTGGGAGTTAATTTCAACTCATGTGAATTCTCTGGGGTTACATGGATAACAGTGACTCTTTCTAGTCTTAGGAAATTTCATATTTTCTGAAACTGGGAAATGGACCCATGAACATGCAGGGCTTTGATTTTCCTAAAAAAAAAAAAAAATCTTAAAGAAATTTTTCATGCACGTTCTAAGTTCCACCACCCCCACCTCTGCTCCTCATTTATATGTTTTGCTTTGGCTTTACTTGAAGTTAATCTTGCAATTATTAGCTTTCAGTCAGTCAGGATCCCATGGTGACAATACTGTCTTTGTATTTTGTTAAACAACAAAAATATTTTCACAAATGACACATATTTAGAGAAAAAAAAATGTCACCTTTAAGAAGGTAAAACAAGTTGACAAATGCTTCTTTAAGTGAAGCTAATTGCATGGAATATTTTATGACATTTCCATGGAAAATGTTACAGGACATCTCTAGAGGATTTCAGGGGAACTTTTATAGCTATTTCCTGCTCCATCAGCATTTTACAGAATCCCGTGGAAAGCAGGGGTGCTTGCTGCTGCGTCTGGTTAGTCGTGGGCGTCCGTTTCAGTTGGATAACGGAGGAGCCTGAAGAACAAACACATTTGCGAAGGCGGCTCCGAGACAATGCCGATGACTCCTGTGGTTCATGAGTAACCAATGGGCTCTAGAACTGACTTGAAAGAGATCCTGTTGTTCGATCAGGGTTAGATGTGGCAGGGAAGGCCTGTCCTTCTTAGTCTCCATGGAGCGCAGCTCACTAAAGTGCTACCTGCCTTGTCATCATAGTCCTCAGATGAAGGACC
The DNA here is from genome assembly GCF_046562875.1 of Panthera onca. Taxonomy (NCBI): domain Eukaryota; kingdom Metazoa; phylum Chordata; class Mammalia; order Carnivora; family Felidae; genus Panthera; species Panthera onca. The sequence goes on from NC_138352.1 coordinate 5,615,429, forward strand.
TTTTTGAAAATGCTCATGTAAGCACTGGGTGTTGTATGTAAGCGATGAATCGTGGGAATCGACTCCCGAAGCCAAGACTACACTGTATACAATGTATGTTAGCTAACTTGACAATGAATTATATTTAAACAATTTTTTTAAAAAAGAAAATGCTAATATAGAGACTGACTGGGTCAACCCCATCCCTTTTCTTTAATGGAGAGATTTTAAATGTCACTAAGCGACAAAAAAATTCAGTACCTACTATACCAAAGACATGCTACATGTAAGGGATATAAACAAGTGTAAGCACACAGTAAATGCTTCAGAAACTGATCATCTGTGGTTGATCTTGTAGAGCATATTCTATTCATGCTTGCCTGCAATATTCTTCATTTATTTATTTAAAAAATTTTTAATGTTTATTTATTTTGAGAGAGAGAGAGAGAGCCGGGGAGGGGCAGAGAGAGAGGGAGAAAGAATCCCAAGCCGGCTCCAAGCTGACAGTGCAGAGCACAATGTGGGGCTCGAACTCACGAACCATGTGATTATGACCTGAGCTGAAATCAAGAGTCAGACGCTTAACCGATTGAGCCACCCAGGCGCCCCTGCAATATTCTTCATTTAACAAGTAAGGCGTACCATACAGCTGCATTACTCAACTCCACCACCATTTCTCTGTGAAAGAAATGTTAACATATAATTACAAAGGCTCTCACATTATCCTCTCATGAAGATTTGAAACAACACGTTCATTTATTCAATTGAGTGCATATGATTATGTCATAACTAGCAAATTATCTTACGTTACCCTATTCATATGTGATGTCAATTCTTTAAGCTGACTCGGTAATAGAAAGTGATTTGTATCAAAGGTTAATTGACATGCAATTAATATCTATGCTATTGGCAGAGAACTTGCCCAGTGGAGTAGGGAGCTCCAGTTTCGAGGCTCTCGGATGCTCTGGGTCCTTGGATGTTGCTTTAAGCTCTGACGCTAACTAGATCATAGTATCACTAAAACTCAGGTTATTCTGATTCTTGAACACTGGTTGAATTCTGATTCTTGTACACCGTCTCCACTCTTTACCTTCTCTTGAAGTGGCCTGGAGATACTAATAATACCGCTTTTCACTAATTTAGAAAATGCAATTCTGTAAACATTTTCCTACCTACAATAAATAACGCTGAGCACGAATAGGACCGAAATTATTATCCAAATGTTTATCGGAAGAGCGTTTGAATGACCTGCTTGAGTTCTCGGATCTGTTTGTTGAAAGGGTAACAAAACCCAGGGATTCAGATTGAGTCTCAGATATTTTCCATTGACTGGAGCATATTGGCTCTGTGGAGAGATTTTTAAAAGCTGTTACTTTCTGAAGTCGCGGATGCACCAGTGAGCTGTGCCTTGGTCCCCTTAAGTCACTGAACATCATTCCACATGGCCCGTGCCCCCCCACCACTTGCTCATATGTTGTCCGTGTTCACATGGTGGTATGTCTGCATGATGCCAAAATAACTAATCAGTTCAAGATATTTTTTGAAAAAGTAACACCGGTAGTGTTTCGTGTCATGGAGACAAAACAATGGGTTGATTTGACTTTCATCCATTTTCAATCAGTGGTTTAGAGCCATGGAGAAATGACTGGTCTTTTCGCATTTTATGAGGTGGCTTTCCTCCCTCCCCCTTTTCTCTTTTTCTCTCCCCAACTCTTCTCCGTCTCTCCTCCTTTCCTCTCTCCTTTACTTATTTATTTTTTTTTAAACACATTTCACTCTTTTCCCATCCTAGGTAATAAATGGTCATTGTAGAAAACTTGAAATACAAAATGTCGAGAAAGGAAACATTTCATGTGACTATGACATGCACAACCATTTTTCCAGCATGTTTAAAACAAATAATATTCCTTTCTCTTTCCTACAGTCAGCTTGCTGAATTTCAGCCACATGTTGGAGATTTCCCCTTTGTTTCTAGCTTATTTATTATATACTGCCAGATCTTTTTATCTTTAATTGTTTTTTTAAGTTTACTTATTTATTTTGAGAGAGATAGAATGTGTGAGCAGGGCAGGGGTAGAGAGAGAGGGAGAGACGAAGACTCCCAAGCAGGCTCTGTGCTGTCAGCGCAGAGCCGATGCAGGGTTCCGTGTGGGGCTTGCGCTCACCAACTGCGAGATCACGACCTGAGATGAGACCAAGAGTTGGCTGCTTAACCAGCTGAGCTACCCAGGTGTCCCTGTGCCTGATGTTTAACCTTAGAGACACTTGGTTAATTTTCTATAAGAAAGTTGTGATGTTCTTAGATCTGACGTGACTTAGCAATGAATAGTGGTGTTAACTTAGTTTTACTCACTGATTTTACTGTTTTTTTTTCTAATTTTACTAATTTTTACTGACTATGGGATGAATTGGGAAAACATAGTCTAGATTTTGAGACCCACCCTCCCCCTAGGCATGTGTAGGAGTAGTTGAATGATTTTGCTATGCAGTGTTCTATCATGCCATTTATTCATTCATTCAAAATGTATTAACTACCTCCTGTGTCCCAGACACTGTTCTAGATAATGGGGATATGGTTATTGAAACGTCAGGCAGGTAGGTTCCTGTCCTCATGGTACCCATCAAACACTAAGGAACATAGACATCCAGTCATCAAGTACATTGTTACCTGGGAGGACAGGTGGGAAAGTAAAATGCATACACTGGGCTACAAGTCAGAGGTAAAGGCTGTCACTGTTATGTAGGAGTTTCTGTCCAGATCCCAGGGATCTGCACATCTCTTACGCTCAGCTGCAGAAACCTCTTCAGCTGTTGGATGCCATTGAGCTATGAACTTACAGACCATAGTCCTGCTCATATAATATAGAAAAGAGGGTAAGAAAAGATTAACTTTAGGAGTTACCTGATACAGAAACAGGAGGGCTTAATGTACACACACACACACACACACACACACACACATACACACACACACACACACACACACAAGCATTTTCCCTGCTGAGGTCATGGACTGAGTGGGGAACAGCGAGTACCAAGAATCATGTAGTCCCCACTCTGTCATCTTTTACCTTGGAATTTGTGAAATATGGGTTGCAGGTATCACTCCATAGAGTTGCTGTTTTATTGACCTCAGCAACATTCACATAAAGTAGGCACGGGATTTCTTTAAAGTTGGAGGTTCCTGTGACTAATCTCTTGATAATTTTAGAGGCTGAGGTTTGGTGGGGAGCAGCTCTGTGGCCAGACCCTTGAAGGGACTAACAGAATTTGTAGCAATTTTAGGTGGTTCCAGCTGCAACAGATATATTTACAAACAGAGTCATGTAGTGTAACATCAAGAAATTCAGGAGTATATGTTTCAGGAGGTCTAAGCTAGTTTCATGCTGGGCCTTGGATAAGAACTTGGAGTCAGAATTTACATGGCCGATATTAAGTTTTGATATATATTTTAAATGAATATGATCATTTTTTTGGAAAACACTACCACAACAGAAAAATACTGAAGAGCTGGGTTCTATATACTCTTGGCTGCATTGGTGATCATGTGACTTTGGGCATGCACTTTGGGTCTCTGCTTCCTCATCTGAAACATGAGGCTATTAACTAGATGACCTCTAACGTCCCTCTTAGCTCCAAAATTTTGTGATGTGGGAAGAATCTTAAATATATTCACAGAGCTGGGGATTTGAGCAAGATAGTTCTCTGCACCCTTCTTTTAATACTTGAAGCTAAACCACAAGTCCAGAACTTAGGTTTTTTATGTTTGTTTGTTTATTTATTTATTTATTATTAGTTTTTAATTAAAAAAAATTTTTTTTTAATATTTTATTTATTTTTGAGACAGAGAGAGACAGAGCATGAATGGGGGAGGGGCAGAGAGAGAGGGAGACACAGAATCCGAAACAGGCCCCAGGCTCTGAGATTCAGCACAGGACCCGACGCGGGGCTCGAACCCACGGGCCGTGAGATCACGACCTGAGCCAAAGTCGGACGCTCAACTGACTGAGCCACCCGGGCGCCCGTGTTTATTTATTTTTGAGAGAGAGAGAGAGAGAGAGAGAGAGAGAGAGAGAAAGAGAGAGAGAGAATGAGTGGGGGAGGGGCAGAGAACCATATCAACACAGACACCGATATGGGGCTTGAACTCACCAACCATGAGATCATGACCTGAGCCAGAGTCGCACACTCAACCAGTTGAGCCACTCAGGTGCCCCCACAAGACCAGAACTTTTGAGACATGATGTAAAGGACAGTGCCATGAAAAAGGAAGAGCTCTGAATTCAGACTCCGTTGATTCTGCTGAGTAAACGTGTGACGCTGGGAGAATTCAGTTTTTTGATGCTCAGTCTCCTCATCTATAAAGTAGGGCAATGCCACTCACCCTCACAAGTCCCTCATGAAGGTCACTTGCTATGATCTGTGTACAAATCCATGGCACAATGCCTGACACCTAGTGGGGGTCAACCGGCCGTCCTCTCCTTCTCCTTCCCTCGCATCTTCCTGGACACGGCAGGCTCAGTGTACCAGTATGATCTCAGTCACAGTTGCCCCTTACGGCCCAATTGTCCACAACTTCCAGTAGATGTTTGACTGTCACCCAATAATTACTTGCTTTGGAATGCCGCTTTTGACTGAAGTGGACTGTGTTAGACCGAATTCTTGTCCCGGCATCTTTGCTGTTGGAAAGTTCTGCTTGCCGGGGCCACCGGCAGCATAATCCTGTGGGTCAGCAGTCTGAGGAATTTCCAGATTTCAGCTGAGTTCACCTGAGGGGCTGACCCCTTGGGAAATGCAAGAGCGCCCACTGCTAGCCACTTCAGTGCCCTACTGTAGCTTTCCGGGGCCGTGGATCTCTGAGCTTCTGGGAATGTAGTTTCTTCCTGGTGAGAAGGTAGGCAGCAGTCAGTGACTCTTGGAGTAACTATTTCAGAAAAGCCCACACGGTCCCATGGCTGAAATGTGGATAATAGATTAGAAATCATTTTTTAAAAAAGAAGAAATAAGGAGAAGAAGAAGAGGAGTATAAGTAGAGAGAAAGGGAATGTGAAGGAAGAGAAAAGAGAAAGGCTAATAGGGAAGAGGCATACATAGATGTCAAGTTTTTCCAGGAGCCTTAGTAGAACCGGGACATGATTAACAGGGGGTCTCTCCCAAACCACTCACTTCCAGAAGTCCAGAATATTATATTTCTGTAATAAGCCAGGGGTTTGGGAGTGGTTCGAAATTGCTGATTCTGTGACGTGAAGCCATGGATTGTATATTTTGGAATCACCTGAGGGCATTCGATTACATACAGATTTCTGGGCTTCAGCTCCTGATTGAATCAGAATCCTGAGATGGGGCCAGGAATCGGCATTTTTTAAAAAGTACCCCAAATGATTCTGATCTGGTGCTAAAGTCACTGTTCCAGGAATATTAATAAGAGGATGTCTCAACATTGTATGTCAATTATACTTCAATTGAAAAAATTAGTTAAACCTGTAAGAAAACAGAAAGTAAAATGGTGGTTAACCCGGGGGTGCTGGGGGCGGTGAGTGATGCGAGTGATAGTGTTGAGGGTGCAAACTTGTAATGAGTGGTAATTAAGCTGTAGAGATTCCATGCATATTGTAATGAATAAGTGGTAATTAAGCTGTAGAGATTCCATGCATATTGTAATGAATAAAGACAATAATATCGTACTTTGATTAGGTAATTCTGTAATGTGATAAGCATTCTGAAATGTGATAAGCGTCAGCAATCACATTACAACGTATAAATGCATCAAAGTAATGAATTAAATACTTTAAACTTATACAGTGTTATGCATCAGATTTATTCCATAAAAAATATTAAGTTATGGGGACAAAAATGATGGTATTTCATCTTTCCTCAGACAGAGCCGGTATTTCCATGTTATGTCCATTTTGATGTTATATCAGTTCTTTAGGAAGAGAAAGCAAAACCCGGGGACTTAGCTGAATGTTACGGATACATAGAGATCTAACCAGGAAGCTCCAGGTTGTAGGCATGGTGTGTGACATCACTGCATTATATGTAAGTTTCCGGCAATGGGATCGTAGGTGGCAACCTTCCAATTTGAGATTCTCTGTAATCTCAGACTGTATGACATTGCCCCTCCTGTCACCCTAGGCAGACTGAGTGAGGATGCTGGTATAGCCAGGGCAGCTGGGCAAGCCAAGCCACCGGAACACAAGAGGTGGGGACAGTGGTGACTGTGTCATACTGACTACAACATACGTCGTATGGATTTTCACCTGAATTCCGTGTTCCAGCTGGCCCCATCCTCCCATACCTTACTCCAGAGCCTGCCTTGATGGCGCCACATCTAAATAGTTGGAATCAGACATAGTGTATTCGCAGAGAAGTTTTGAACCGTGATCTGTCAAAGGTTTTCCACCTGTTTCCCTCTTTCGGTGAGCTGGAACGACCTCTAGCAGCTGCATTTGTGTGTATTTGACAGCAAGTGCCAATGCCCTTTGGATTAATGGCACACGCAAATGTGACTGTTTCTTTCCATTGGCTACATTGCACTAGATGTGCACAAAAGACAGAACCATGGCCAACCCACAGCTGCGTATAGGGCGTGTACTGTCATTTTGGTCAAATTCCTGGACTGTCATCCACCATCTATCACAAGTGTCTTTCTTCAAAGGGAGAACAGGAAAATAAACTTTGACTTTTGCAAGCAAAAAGAGCAAAGAATTGGTTCAATGATATGAATTTCATTAATTATGCAACTTTTTTGGAGAAGAGGTAGAAGTCTGCTCTGTGTTTGGAAATGCCAGAGAATTTAACAATTTACTTCCTGGTTTAAGCAAAACACACCCATATGCTAATGTATGGCTCCTGGTTCTTAGCTTAAAAGCATTTTGTTAAGCCAAGCCTAAGGTCCCAAGCATTTCAATTCTGCCTCTCCATTGGTTATATCTCCAAAATGTCTCCCTCAGTTTTGGGGATTGCCAAACAAACAGGCCTTTCGAGAAAGAGAAGCCCTTTTGTCCTTTTATTTTATAAATACAGCCTTGTTGCAAAAAAGTATTTTAGGCAGTTAGCCAAAATACATAGGAAATAAGAATTTAGTGATAACAGGGATCCGGGGATGGTATTTTAGTATATATGCCTAAGAAAATAAGGTGTTGGGTAAATGTTACAAAGTCATTCTAATTAAAGCTGAACTGACCATACTGAGACTATTTCACCATTTGGTAATTTTTTTTTTTTTTAAACAAGAAAACTTACTTTGGACGCTTATTTATTTATTTATTTATTTGAGTATAGTTGACACACAATATTACATTGGTTTTAGGTGTCGGACAAAGTGATTCAACAAGTTTATACATTAGGCTGTGTTCACCAATGTAGCTACCATCTGTCCTGATACGTTGCCATTACCATTGACGGTATTCCTTACGCTGTGCCTTTTCTTCCCGTGACTTACTTATTTCGTAACTGGTAGCCTGCAATTCCCACTACCTTTCACCTATTCTGCCCAGCCCCTCACCCTCTCCCCCCCTCCGGCAACCATATTTGCTCTCTGTTTTCATTTGTAGGTCTGATTCTGCCTTTTGTTTGTCTATTTACTTGTTGTTATTGGTTTTTTTTTTTTTTAGATTTCACTTATGAGTGAAATCATATGGTATTTGTCTTTCTTGGTCTAACTTATTTCACTCAGCATGTACCTGCTGGGTCTGTTTTGGGTGCTAATTTAATCCTGGGCACCTGTGAGTTCCACCTTAAGATGTAAACATCAGAAATGTTGGGTTTTAATTACAAGATTAGATAATGTAGATCTTGTTTACCTGGTTTATGTATTTTGTTGCAAAGCTCAGATAATGTGAACATTATTATTTTGTATACTATTTCTTCCATCCGTATCGAATTCTGGAATTTCAGGACAACTTCAATAATACTGTGACCTTCAACATCATTTCAAAAGAAAGAAAGGAGAAAACAGGGAGAGGACACATATAATGTACTGAAGACATTGGTCATGGCCTTTTGGCCAAACTCCCTTTTAAAAAAGTCTGTCTTGGGGCTTCTGGGTGACTCAGTTGGTCAAGCGTCCGACTCTTGATTTCAGCTCAGGTCGGGATCTCACGGTTCGTGAGTTCGAGCCCCACGTTGGGCTCTGCACTGGCAGCGTGGAGCCTGCTTGGGATTCTCTCTCTCCCTCTCTCTCTGCCCCTCCCTGTGCTCTCTCACTCTCTGAAAAAGTAAATAAACATTAAATGACAAAATAAAAAGTCTGTCTTCAACTACAGTCCTGATAACTGGTGAAGGTATAGGCCTGTTAGCAGAAGGTGTCCATTTGCCACAGTGAGTGGATTCGATCCTAGCTGGGCTAGTTGGATGCTCTTAGCAACTAGGAACCGAGACCCAGAGACCAGTTAGGGGCAATATTGAAGCTTCTCACAGACAACCTAGTATTAGAGCTCTCATAGGCAAATCACATTTAGGTCTGCATCAAAGTTAAAATCCTTGTAAAGGAGGCTGGTCTAGGGAAGAGGACAAAAGTATATGTCAGCTATGTATTTGCTCTTAACCGATTATTGCAAACTTAGTGGCTTAAAACAGCGCACCCACGTTATCTGACCTTGTCTGTGGATCAGGCATCTGGGCATGGTTTAATTGTGTTCTTTGATTCTCAGTCAGGGTCTCTCACAAGACCGTATTCAAGGAGTAACCTGGCACTGAGGTCTCATCTGACAACTCCCCTGGAAAGGCTCCACCTCCAAGCTCACTTGCATAGTTGCTGGCAGAATTCATTTCTTAGCTCACAACCGCCTCTGGGCCTCCCTTCCTTGCCATGTGGGTCTCTCCATGGGCCGGCTTACAACACGGCAGCTCGCTACATCCAAGCCGGCGAGGGAGTCTGCTAGCAAGACAGAAATCATAATATAATGTAATCGCAAAAGAACACACCATTTTGCAGTATTCTGTTGGTTAGGAGTAAATGATGGGTCCTGCCCACTCGCAAGGGCAGGGACTTAGTCAAGGGCATGAGTGAGAAGATGGAGCATTGAGCGCCATTTTAGAGATGTCTGCCATGGAGCAGAAACAAAATCCAAGAAGAGAATAGTGAAAGATTGCAAGAGACAAAGGAAGGAGGAGGAGAAGGAGCCACCTGATAACTTCTTTGGTTCTCACCAGGGGTCTGGCTCTACTTAGTAATGGGGTCATATAAAGATTCTCCCATTAGTATTACAATAATGACCTCTTCTAAAACTTAAAGTTTGAATTAGGATAAAATACACTTAAAACTCACCATTTTAATCATTTCTACATGTACTATTCAGCAGTGTTAAATGCATGGCATTCATATTGTTACATAACCATCACTACCATCCATCTCCAGAACTCTTTTTATCTTACAGAAGTGAAACTCTGTATGCAGTAAACAATATCTTCCCATTCTCCCCTTCCTTAGCCGTTGGCACCTGCCCTGCTACTTCCTGTCTCTAAGAATTTGGTTTTTCTAGGTGCCTCATATAAGTGGAATCATACAATGTTTAGCTTCTTGTGACTGGCTTATTTCACTTAGTATAATGTCCTCCAGGTGTGTCTGTGTTGTAGCATTCAAGATTGTGTTCTTTTTTAAGATTGAATACTATTCCACTGTATGCATATACCACATTTTCTTTATCCATTCATTCCCCAGTGAACACTAGGGCTGCTATGAACATGGATGTACAGCCATCTCTTTGAGATCTTGCTTTCAGTTCTTTTGGTAATATATCCAGAAGTGGGATTACCAGATGATATGGTAATTCTATTTTTGTTTTTCTTGAGGAACTACTATACTGTTTTCTATAATAGCTGTACCGTTTTACGGTGTTCTGACGATGCACGTGAATTCTGATTTCTCCATGTCCTTGCCAACACTTGTTACTTCCTGTTTTTTGATACTAGCCATTTTAATGAGAGTTAAATGGTGGTTTTGATTTGCATCTCCCAAATGATTAGTGACGTTGAGCATCTTTTCATGTACTTCTTGGCCATTTGTATATCTTCGTTGGAGAAATATATATTCAAGCCTTTTTGCCCATTTTTTTCCTCAAAGGTTTTATTTTAGAAACTTTATAATTGTTGATTTTACATTTAGGTCTGTGGTCTATTTCGAGTAATTATTTTATATAATTCACAGGATAGATCCTGTTATTTTCCCACCTATGGATAAGCAATTTTTCAAGCATCATTTATTGAAAGGACAATCTCTTCTCTTCTGAAATGCCTTTACATTTTTGCTTTGTAGCAAATCGGTTCTCCTTGTATTCTGTTATAGTGATCTATTTTTCTATATACCAGTAACACACTGTCATTATAACTAGCCTTTTAAAATTTTATTTGAAAGAGAGATAGAGACAGAGACAGAGAGAGAGAGAGAGAGAGAGAGTTGGGGAGAGGGGCAGTGGGAGAGAGAGAGAATTTTAAGCAGGCTCCACACTCAGCAGCTCAGCATGGAGCCCAATGAGGGGCTTGATTCCAGGACCCTGGGATCATGACCTGAGCTGAAATCAAGAGTCAGATGCTCAAATGACTGAGCCACCCAGGTGCCCCATTGGCATCTTTTTGGTTTCAAATTCAGGTTGTTTGTTTTATTGTTGTTGAGTTGTAGGAGTTCTTTATATATTCTGGATGTTAATCCCTTACCATATAAATGTTTGCAATGACTTCCTTTACTTGAGCTTGTTTAAATGGGTTTCTATTCCTTGTAAACAAAATATCTTTGATTAAGACATGAAAGCATCAGGCAATTCTTGTTCTTTACTTCACCTCTTAGTCTTTTGTGTTTTCATCTATTGATTAAAACAAATGCTCATTCCATAAGATTGATCTTTAAAGCTTTTATTATAGGTTGGGTTGGTTTTTTGGGGTGACCCTATTAGCCAGCTTGGAATTTTAAGATTAAGTCCAGGTTCACACTCAATTTTAGATCAATAACTTTAACCTAAGAGTGCTTTGAAATATCTAGAAAATGCTAAAAGAATTTTTTTTCCTGCACACTACAAAAAATGGACCAAATTCTTCACCTCATTTACACAAACAGACCTGTTCCAAGAACTAACCATAAACCCAAGGGTGACCAGATATGCCTAGGCATAGACCTGTCTCTAGAGGGGATTAGAGGGGACTCAAGAGACTGTAAGGACTTGTATATTCCATGCTTCTAGACTCTCACTCTTCAACATTGGTTTTTGCTTCTTATAAATGAGAAGTTAGAGATGTTTTTTTTTTTCTTTTTCTTTTCGCAGACATGATTAAGTATGTGCTAAGTTAGCTAGCAGCTCCAAAGTATATAGAGCTTAAAATTATACGAGGGACAAAACCTTTGTTCTCAGGTCACTGAAGCTCATTGTGGAAGAGCTTGTGAAGCAAGTTGCTTGCTGGAATAGCATATTTGTTTATATATATGTTACCTATATAGCATATATATTATATGTATATACATATAAATGTTATATATTTGTATATTACATATAATTATACAATATATGTATTGTATATATATTTAAATATATGTTTATATATGTAGCAGCTGAATTCCAAACCCATAAGTTTCTTTCCAAAACAGCTCTGCCCCTCCCTACACCCCCCCCCACCCCCTCCTAAGCAACACCAAGCCCATTATTGAATGATTGGATCTATACTTTTCAATGCAAGAGTCAGAAGGCTTTTCTTTTTTCCTTTTTCTTCTCCCCCCACTTTTTCCCGCCATCCTAATGAAATTTGCAGACATGGAAAAGAAACTGAGTTATTTATAGGAGTGAGAGGAATGTGAGTGCTAATTGTGCTTAGTCTATTCCTAAGTGTGTAATCTGTTTGCTATTAAATTTTACAATCTTTCAGCAGTATACACATTTTTTAAGGGGAGAACTTCATAAACCTGACAAAGGAAAACCAAAGTAAATTATTCTAAGGGTTCAAATCCTCTAATCAAAGTCAGATTTAAAATAAAAATTTATTTGTAGGATTAACCTTTCTTGTAGTACAGATCTCTCCCATCTCCCCTTGACGAGTTCATTTGCTTCTTTTCTATTTTTTTTAAAGCTTATTTATTTATTTTGAGAAAGAGAGATGGGGAGGAGGGGCACAGAGAGGGAGAGAGAGAATCCCATGCCCCCCCTTGCCAACATGGGGCTCAGTCTCATGAACCACGAGGTCATGACCTGAGCCTAAATCAAGAGTCAGATGCCTAACCGACTGAGCCACCCAGGTGCCCCCATTTCCTTTCTAGACTTACAAGGTTTGATACAACTACTCATGGGAGATGAAAATTTCTGGTAATGAGTTTTAATGCATGCATACGCAAAGAAAATTGGGTCAAATGGGAAGTTATTGGATGCAAGAGTGTAAAGAAAGCACTGGGCTCATAAACTCTAAACCCAGTATTTTGACAACCTAATAATGAAGATAACTCACATTACTTGGTCCAGCATAAAGTCATCCTGGGTAGAATATTGTCACGGGAAACAAAATTTTCCCAGGCTTTCCTCCCTTTATTGCTTCCACCTAGTAAGCCTGGGAAGCTGCTTATTGGAAATTAAACACTTGCTAAGAGGAAGTAGAAAGATCATAATCATTCTTAGGTGAATTTTCCACAGTGGGAATTATTTCCTGTTTGAAATTTGTCTTGATGTGACTGTCAAGGCTGCAGGGATTAGAAAATTACTCAAATTACTTTCAGAGAAGATTTGTTTCTGAAAAGACCCTAGCCTCTTAAATCCACAACTGGGAAACGATCAGGAAGCCAGGCAGCTATAAGGGGCCGTCTGGAGGCTCCACAACAGAGCATGTTACCCTCTTTCTGCTTCTTTGTATTGCTTTCTCTGCTCCCTCCTGCTTCTGAAAATCAGCAACATGTTATTTACCTGAACTCATTCTGTTACTTTTTCTGCCTTACAACTTCTGCTTGTTCATGCCATCACATTTGATACGTTCTCATAGCTTTGTGGGCTGTGATCTATCTTAACCCATGACTACCTCATGATTTCACGTTGCTTTCAGTTTCTACTGCTAAGCTGCCATGGTCATGTAGTAATTTTAATTAAAATTCTTGAGAAGGGAATCTGATGGATTTATTCTGACTTTTTAATGCCATCCCAAGCAATGCTGTTCGTCGCAGGGCAGTTAATGATTTGGTTATTTTTGAGTCAGTAGCCAATCGCTTTCAATCATTTGTGGTTTTGGGGTGGAGGGAACAGGGTCATGTGATCCACACAGACCCTCTTCTTCTTTTTTTTAAGTTTATTTATTTAATTTGAGAGAGAGAGAGAGAGAGAGAGAGAGAGAGCGAGCATGAGTTGGGGAGGGGCAGAGAGAGAAGATCCCAAGCAGGCTCTGCAGTCTTCCTGGAGACCAGTGCTGGGCTCAAACGCACAGACCATGAGATCATGACCTGAGCCAAAATCAAGAGCCAGGCACGTAACTGACTGAGCCATCCAGGTGCCCTGAACCTCCTTTTCAGTTGGTTGTAGACACATTAGCTGTTTATTTTGAAGGCTAATGCACTATTCTCCAAGGAAGGCAGTGAGTATAAGTCAGAATTACAACAGTGATGTGAGTCTGGTCATTTGCCATCTCTGAGCTTCTGTTTTTCCTATGCACAAATAAGATTATACTTACTACTCAGAGCATTATTGTTATTTGTTGCTGAGTAACAAACCATGGAAGTGTTTAGTGGCTTAAAACAACCATAAATCCATTTTTTCTCGTGATTCTATCAGTGGACTGGGTCGTTCTGCTTCATGGGGTGTCGCTATGGAATGTATGGAAGGTCCAAAATTCTTCACTCACGTGGCTGGCAGTTGTCACTCACTACTTCTTGGGAGCTCGGCTGGACCAGGGCCTTAGATTGTCCTCATATAGGCCTCTTTATGTGACTACTTGAGTTTTCTTGAAGCTTGGTGGCCGGGCTCCATGGAGGAGGAGTCCAAGAGGACAAGTCCCGATGTGCAAGCGTATATCAAGCTTCCACTGCTTTACTCTTTCTAATGTCCTGTTGGTCAAAGATGATCACAAGGATGTGAATGAACATTAGGAGACATGGTTCACTGGGATCCCTAAAATCAGTCTTTTATGCAGGCTTCATCACGTGAATTATCCATCTGTTAGGGATATAATAGATAGATAATGACTTTGAAGGTACATAATTGACATTCAGTAACCACCCAGATACTATTTTTATTGATGGAAGTGTTGACAGTTTTGTATGCACAGCATGGCTATATTGCATTGCACCTTTCCATGTTGAAAACATGAATGTTCAATATAGGCATAATATCATATTTTTGTCAACATTTTTGGGAATTTCTTCCTTCTTATAAAATACTTCAGGATTCTCAAAAATTCCATGTGATCCAGGCTTATCTCCTTCTCTGAGAGCCACTGGTTCCCTACAATACCCAAGAAAAAGACTGTAAAAGTAATATTTCAGCATTGGCATTCCGTGATCCAGAGGGAGACAGGTTAATTAGGGAAAGCATCTCAGAAAGGGAGTCTTGAGCCATTAATAAGTGAATAGGAATAATCACTGTACCAGCCCTGGAGTCTTCTGTTTTGCAGAAGAGGAAACTGAAGTTTAGAAAGGAGAAGCACTCTGTCCAAGATCACTGTCCGTGACCAAGCCAGAACTGGAGTCATTATCATCTGATACATTCATCCATCAACAAGTATTTATTCAGTGCCAGGCACTATGTTAGGCTCCATTCATATATGGGAGAGAACAAAGGAGATATGTTCCTGACATTGTGGAGGTTATATTCTCACCTGGGATAAAGAAGTCAATAGCTAAATAAACCATGTAATTAATAACCTAAAACTGATAAAAACCCTGAACAAACCCAACAGAGTGGAGTGATTGAGGATATTGTTGGAAAGGGGGATTGGTCAGGAAAGGCTTCTCTGACAGGGTGAACTTTGAGCTGCATCCTGAAGCAAGAGTGAGAAGGAAACAGCAAGGAGAAGGACAAGAGAACACTACACACAAAGGGAGCTGAATTTGTTGAGGTCCTAAGCCTGGAAAGGTTTTGATGTGTTAGAGGAAATAAAAGAAAAAAGAATCTGTGTGGCTGAGCACCAAGAAAGAAGAGGTGAAGGAATTGAGAGGCATCTGGTTAATTTGGAGAGGTAGGAAGGGGCCAGTTCCACTAGACCTATTAGGTCATGAAAAAAATTTAGATTTTATTTTAGTTACGATGGAAAGCCACTGAAGTATTTAAGCAAGGGAGTGACATAATCCAATTTGTATTTTTAAAAAGCTTTCTCAACATAGATTGAAAGTCTATTTGCCAAAGACTATGCCTAGTGGTAACATAAGGAACATTACATATGGACCCAGGGGGGCATGAATAGCTTAATGGATCAGAGTGTGTTTGGGGGAGACAGACACATCCATTAGTGACCATAGAAGTATGTTAAGTTACATAACAGACTACTTTGTTGTGTTGCTCACAAATCTTCCATGAACCTGTCCATCAGTGACTACACTCTCTATGTTCCTTAAATACTCAAGAAAGGATCTAATATATTTCTAGTCTAGAGTAGACTGGCTCTCCTTAGGTCAGGTGACCCACCCTGGATGAATCAGCTGTGTCTGGGAAACAGTATACCATGGCATTAGCCACCACGCCTGTCATTTCAGTAGGGCTCATTATGACCCTTTACATGTGAGATTGTCTGCTGTATCCTTATGGGATTCTTGTTTCTCTCCCTGTCTCCCATACTTTGGTTGTATGCTTTTCAAAATCAGAAGCAGGAAAAAAAGGTTTCAGGCAGAAACAGTAGTTTCTTCAAAAGCACCAGAGCATAAACGTTCTGAGGGTGAACTGTTCAGAGGATGCTTTCAGCAAACACCGTAGGAAGCCTTGGTACGACCACAAATCTTGGAGATGGGGACATAATGAAGAGAAGTTGAGAGGATATTTGAAACTAAGCCTCCACTGACAGGTCGCATAGTTGATAGTGATGGCAAAAAGTCTATTTTATACTACTTCTATGAATCCCTTGAATGGTATAAAACTCCCATGTACAATGGTTAACATTCAACACACCACCTGGCATTTAATAGGTACTCAATAAATATCTGAGATATGATATCGTCTTCCCCCTTTTACTCCTCCACCACGAGTCCACAGCCAGTAATAAACATGGGATTGTTACAGATTGAGGTCCAAGATGTGTACTTAAAAGGTAAGCACTGAAGCATGCAGGGGTATTTGCAATAAGAAGTTCAAGTTGTATTCCACCATGAATAATAAACTGGCTTCCAGTTGGCCAGTCGCCATTCTTTTCCAGAAGCCAACTGGCAAGTAGCTCACCCCTATCCCTCTTGGAATTTACAGATGTGTGCTGGACAGTGTGGGAAAGGGTGTTTTACAGCAGCAATTAGTTTATTCCTGGGGTAAACAGTAGAAATTTAAGGATAATTGCAGCAAGAAATTTGTTTCCTATTGCAGTGTGAATAACCTGCCAGCAGCCAATTGGCATGTTGCCCTACAAATCCTAAAAAGGGCAACTGGCAACTCGTTTGCATGTATGCCTAGTCGGCATTTGCAGATGCACATTGGAGAGGGCAGGAAAGATGGGGGCGGGGGCTGTGTTTGTACATGTTTGCAAAGCCAAGGATGGTTTTCCAGGAAGGGTTAAAACAGAAGGGGAAATTTGGATCTGTGTAAAGGGAGAGTTTGTTTCTCTTTAAGATAGGAGTTGCAGCTGGAGTGCCAGTTGGCATCTTCTAGACTCTGCTATAGGGCCAAGACCCATGCAGACAGCAGAGTCACTGAGTCCTTCTGCCTTTGCTGTTTGCTGCCTGTGACTGTACTGAGCTTGCCGGAGTCTGAAGCAACACATACAACTTTGAGGCTGTGATCGGCTAGGAGCCCATCTTCCAGAGCCTCGGGTGAACTGACTGTACACCCTCTCCCCTTGGTTTCCCAGCCAATTTGGCTATTTCCCCACATTTCTTTTTCAGGTGTGGCATTCAGAGACCTTTAGGACTGTTGTTGTGTTCGCGTTTTCTGAGAACACAGGCACAATAGTTTCCAGCCTGCTTTTGTACACAGTTTCCCTAAATATGCCACTCTCCGCCCCCACCCCCAACCCCCACCGGTAGAGGCTGCATATTGCAATGTCAACTCAGGCAGCAGCCATGTCATACATTTGGGCAGCCTTTTCTTTTATGGTTATTGCGTAATTACGTTTCAGTATTTAGGTATGAATCTTAAGGGAGAAGTTCTTTCCACTCTACAGATGGGAAAATCTACAAGATGGGAAAATACACAAGAGAGCTAAATTTGGAGGTCTTGATTCCCATCATTAGAAGTCCTTTCATCTTTCCCTGTGAGGGGAAGGAGGTACAAAGTCTTGCTTGACTAATTTGTAATAATTTCTCCCACTTCCTCTGAGCGCCTTAAAACTAGCCATTGTGCTTGATGCATCTGTCGCCTCCTAACTGATTTCTCTGCGCCTCCCCCCAGCTTCCGATCTGTTCTGCGTACATGGCAACTCTGGTCACATCGACATTAAAGTAATTTAATAATATCTTGTTCTTTCGGGGGTAGAGGTCGATATTCTCAACATGGTCTATAAGACCCCTTATTTGGTTCCAGTTTCACCTCCTGGGATCTGCTAAATCCGTCGTCTGCAACCCAGTCACGATGGCCTGTTCTTCAGATCCTCAAACGCATGATGGTTCCTCTTGTCACATGACCTTGACATGTTCCATGTTTGCCTCCTGCAACGCTCTTCCCACTGGCTTCCATAACAGTTAACTGCTTCTCATCTTTCCATTGTCGACTTACAAATACTCTCTTCCCTGAATCTCCACACATGATCAGATTACCCTTTTACTCCCTCACATAGCATCCTTCATAATCCCAATCACAGTCTATAATTCTACATAAACTTGTGAATTCTTGACCTTGCCCCTTCCATGAGAACAAAGGCTGGTTCAGATGCCTTTTGCCCCTGGGGGATGACTGAATGAAAGTGGTTAACTGTGTGGGAAGAGGGCATGAGTACTGCCAAGTCAAAGGGGGGGGTGCCATATTTGAAGTTAAGAAGAAGTAGAAGGAAAAAGGACTGAGGCCAGAAATTTGGAAGGGGCTTGGATGGAAACAGAGCAAGATCAGCATCAATCTTAGCTGTGGGAACTAGAGGATAGGAAGTAAATTTCAAGTGAACCAGGCTCTGAACTTCATTTTAAAGCCAAACAGTGATTTTTAGGTATGAAGAGGCAGCATTATAGAGGTACAATCACTGACTGCAAACAAAGGCATTTTCTCTTTCTCAAGGTTTGCCCTGTCCTAAGTGTGGGAAGGCCAGGATTGGTGGTCTTGGTGGCCAATGTGGAGAGGGCTCTACCACTGCCGAGAGCTGTGGATGGCTGAGGAGGAAAGTTCCCCTAGGGAGTTCTAAGTGGTCTTGCAGCAGAAGTGATGCTGAGGGTGTGAAAGTACAGAAAAGAAGAAGGAGAAGGAGAAGGAGAAGAAGGAGAAGGAGGAGGAGGAGGAGTTGAAGGAGAGGAGAGAGGGGAAGGGGGAGAAGGAATAAGAGGAAGACAAGGAAGAGGGAGTTAACACTCAGGGGGACAACCACAGCACAGAAATATCAGAGACAAAGGAAGGAATAAAGACAAAAATGTTGGCAGAAAGGTGGCAAGTCAAGAGAATAGAGCTCATAATCTGAAAGGGAAGACAAGAGAGACTTAAGAACAAGGGTGTGGTGAAGGAGGATGAGAACAGAGGAATTGCCCTGAGATTTCTTCAGAGAGGTTGTTGATGACCTTGGAAAGAGCAGTGTTGTTGGAGTGTTGGGGGATGGAAACCAGAGATGAGGCTGCTGAGATCAGGGGTTCCAAGAAAGTGGGAAAGTCAGAGCGGTACACTTGGGTTGAAAAATCTTTAAATCTTTCAACCATCCAAGAAAGTCGCCAAAGGCAAAAAACCCTCGCCTGCCATGGAACTATTGGACGACGTGTTCCCTTCTTCTGATCACTGTTCTCAGAAAGCCCAGGGCAGTCGGACCACAGCCAGATGTGTTGAGGGTCAGGACTGAGATAGACATCTTGGGAAATGAGGCAGAGGGGTCAAGGGTGTTGTGTGCTAACGCTGTTGGCAGGGCCAGTGGGCAGGAGTCCATCCTCAGGGATGGTTCTCCTTGGCCTGACCTGCTGTTATTGTTAGCTTCTCATTTCCAGGAGTACTAAATCTATCACAAAATATTAAAACTGTTGTTTGGAATATGATCTAATTAATGCCTTTTGCTTTATCTGAATTCAATGGCAGAAGAAATCTTGGCTTTGAACCTTTATCTCTTGGGCTGTGAGGTGGTACCAGGACAGCAAACTGAGACTCAGGAGGGATGAGCCTACTGCCGGACTCACACGAAGGCCTGGAGGGGACGTTAGGAGTCAGTGTGAGTTAGGTCTCCTGGCAGTCCTTGAGCCACTGATGCCATCACTGTAGGTGTGGGTTAGAGCTGGGACAGGTGGGACCAGGGACTTTAGGGTCAGGGAGGCCGCGGATGAAAATCTTCCTGAAAATCTCCATCAGAAGCCAGTCACACAGAGACTGTGTTGTCTGGACACTGGGTGGGAGCAAGTTAGCATCTTTAACCTGGATGTAGCCCAGGTTTCCATGGCTAATTTAGTCCTAGGTGCAAAGACCACCCTGTTTCACTCCACGATGTTACAATCATCCTCCACCCAGGAGCACTGACTGTGCCTGTTCTCTTGGTAGAGTTCCTGTACCCCCAGTCTCTCAAGTGGCCTGCCAGAGAAGTGAGGCTCATTTTCCCAGAGTCCCAGGCTTCTGTTTATTAGAAGCTAACTTTTTTGGGGAGAACACACCAATTTGGAAGAATCATGACAGGTGAACAGAGACTACCATCTTGGGTTTTGATAGTATCCTGCTTTTAGCCTTGTTAGGGGGAAAGTGAGAGAATTCTCCTGAATGTCCTGTGGGGATTTCCAGGCCTGATGCTTTGCAACCCATGCCTTCTCATTTGTCATTACTGTTTCTGTCATACTCTGTCATTCTCTGACCCTCTTCTGGTTTGCTGATGTGACCCAGGTCTCATTCTCGAGTGTTCTGCTGCACTTAGTTCAGGATAAGAATTAAATGTCGAGGTTCACCATGACTTGTGATATTAGGATACAGGAAGCAAGGAGTTGACCCACATTTTCTTGGAAGGGGAAGACAGGCAGCCCTTTTCAACGTCCTTCTCCAAGGTCTGTCCCTGTTTTGTAAATGCCCTTGTTTGCCCTTGAAGGACAATTTACAAGTTGGTCTGGACCACCGGCAGTGCTGAGAATGATAGATGCTGGAAGAAGTGTGAATGGAATTTAAGGTCACGCTAGAGGGGCCATTCTGAATGAAGTTCCCTGCTGGTGAGCGGGGTGATTAAAGGTAACGGCTCCGGGGTGTTGGTTGTATACTCCAGGTACCTGTCGGCTTGTGATTAATAGGTAGAGGTCAGTTTCATTTCTCCTTAAATCCACAGAGGTAGGACCTCTTAAAATTGGAATCAAAGTGATAATCAAATTTGTATTAGATTTTTTACGTATTAAAGATATGGCAGAAGAAAACTAGGACTTACTGCAGCAGGAGGGTATTCTTAGATGGTTTGCTCACAGCACTAATTTTAATTAACTGTATTGATTTAGTGCTTCTTGTGTGTCTCCTCCTACACTTCAGATGGTGTATGCCATGTGTCCTTTGTTTCCTACAACAATGTTTTTATCCCGTGCTCTAGACAAAGCAAATGATGCTAGGAACTTAGCAAATAGCAGACGCCTAGGAAGCGGAGAGTAGGAGTCAAACTTAGATCTTTCTGTTCCCAGATCTTCTGTTCTTTCCAGTGCACAGCACATCTGGAAAGGGGGTTCACTTTGAGTAAAAGAGAAAATTCAGCGTAACTGCACATGGGGTTGGAGCCCAGGTATCGGTCAAGTTTTAGAACTAGAGGAAACCTCACATGTGATATGATGTTATGCCCTTGTGTTTTGAGGATGCTGAGGCCTAGAGACAGGATGCAGGTGGTCTCCAGCCATCCCCCAGGATGCCTCTTGTGGCCAGTCTGCAACTGGCCTCACCAGTCTTCTCCAGTGTCTTCAGATCCCGGGCAGCCTGTCCCCTGGAGGACTCGCCAACTTTTTTGCATGAAGTTTGGAAGATTTCAAGCCACTTAAAGGGGCATGAGGACAAGAATTCAAGGCCCAGCTTCTTGGCAGTTAAATGAGAATGTTGAACTAGATGGTAACTACATTGTTTTTCCAACCTACCATCCGGGGTCTGAAGTGTTGCCCAAGCGTGCACACTCTCAGGAAGCATCCAAAGTTGAGATCACAACAACGGAAGTCCATAAGATGGAACCGTGGTGCAAGGGGCTCTCATTCAAATATCTTATCTGCTCCTCTGAGAAGTTTTTCTGAGAGGCCTAAACAACAAGAAAATGTTGATCCAAGAATGTGTGGCTGAAGCCTTTATGAAAGTATCTGAGGTTGCATATAGAATACAAGTACCTAATTAACCTCTAGATCTAGAGCCTGGGTGGCTCAGTCGGTTAAGTGCCCGACTCTCGGTTTGGGCTCAGGTCATGATCTCACAGTTTCTGGGCTCAAGCCCCACATCGGGTTGAACTGACAGCACAGAGCCTGCTTGGGATTCTCTCTCTCCCTCTCGCTCTGCCCCTCCCTCACTCATGCTCTCTCTCATTCTCTGTCTTTCTCTCTTTCTCAAAATAAAGAAATAAGCTTAAAAAAATAGACCTGTACTAACACAAGTGGCTATTTAAATGTAAATTAATTAAATTAAATTAAGTTAAAATTCTGATTTAGTCACACCGGTTGCATTTCAAGTGCTCAATAGCCACATGGGGTTAGTGGCTATTGTTTTAGATAGGGTAGGTATAGAACACTTTCATCATAGCAGACAATTCTGTTGGACAGTGCTGCTGTAGTCTTCACAAATGAACATGGTTTAGCGGTGGCCTTTTATTCTTTATTCAAAGAAGGGACTTTGAACTCAATCTGGAGTGGTTAGAAAAAGCTCCGCAGGGGACATGGCAACTGAGATGACTTGGGGGGAAAAAAGCATTCAGAATTAGCCAGGTAGATGACAGAGGGGGTTGGGGAGGAGGCAAAAGGCAGGAAAGGCATTGCAGACTGAGAAAACAAATTAGCTTTGGGGACTCTTAGTACAAGTTTTGTAGTTCTAAAGGGTAGAACTAGTTGTGTGAGGGAGCACAGTGGAGAGTCTGACAGAAGGCTTAACTGTTCAGATAGTAAAGGACCTTCCAGGTCACTACAGGGGGTTTGGATTTTTATCTTGGGCATGAAGAGGAACCATTGAAGAGTGCTCTGTAGGGATAAATTAGGGATGGATTGATTAACTTTGGATTTTACAAATATTACTTTTGCCAGTGTGTGAGGCGGAAGAAAGGTAATATATTGAGAGAGAATAGAGAGGAAGGTGCATTTAATTTTTTTTTAATGTTTATTTATTTTTGAGAGAGAGAGAGAACAGACAAGTGGGGGAGGGGCAGAGACATAAAGGGAGACACAGAATCCGAAGCAGGCTCCAGGCTCTGACCTGTCAGCACAGAGCCCAACGTGGGGTTCACGCCCATGAGGTGTGAGATCATGACCTGAGCCGAAGTCCGATATTTAACTGACTGAGTCACCCAGGCACTCCATAGAAGAAGGTGCACTTAAAAAGTAATTGCATTTTAAGAGAAACAACAAGTTCCTGAAAGAAAGCATTGGCAATGACTCTGGAGAGGAACACACTGATGGCAACAATTGATAGGGTAATAGGAAGTGCTGGCTGTTAGTTATGGAGGGTACAGAGGAGGGAGAAATCTTCAGTGACTCTGAAGATTCTGGTTTATATGACTGTGTGGAAGATGAAGTCAATAATCAAGACCCTAAAACGGGAAGACAGGCTTGGGGAAAAATGATGAATGATTCATTCTGTCATGGACAAGTTGAGTTTAGATACCTTGTGACTTCAGCTGGAGATGTCAACTGGACAAAAAGACAGGCTCCGGAGTGTGGGTGAGAGAATCAGGTCAGTAATGTAAGGGTGGGGTCACCAGCATCGATGTTGGTTGAAAGATTCCCTCCCTGAAAGAGCATGTAGATTGAGAAGAGATCGTTGTCAAGTATGGGACTGCGAGGAACCCCAGCATTAAGGGAATAAGCAGAGAAAGATGAACCAGATATTAAGACGAGATCTCCAGCAAAGTGTGGCAGTTAAGTGTGTATGAATGGTGTTACAGAATTCATAGAGTGGAGAATTTGTAGAGGAAGGAAGGGGTCAGCAGTGTAAGATGCCATGGATAAATTTAGAATGGAGGATTTCACTGACGTAAATTCAATGTCCCATGTTTCAGAGACTGAGTTCTAATGCCAGGCAGAGAGATTTTGGCCCAAGTCTTTAATCAAATCCTTTAACCAGGGATATTGAAAGTGCC
Organism: Panthera onca; assembly: GCF_046562875.1. NCBI lineage: Eukaryota > Metazoa > Chordata > Mammalia > Carnivora > Felidae > Panthera > Panthera onca. The sequence goes on from NC_138352.1 coordinate 5,638,886, forward strand.
CCTAAATCCAATGTAAGTAGAACATCATTTTTTTTTTATTCCACTTTTCTCAATCATTAATAGCTTGTGTCCATAATCCTCCATTTTGGGTCTTTTAATATATATGTTCCTAAGTATTTTGCATTTGTATTGATTCCTTCTCCTTCAATAGATGGTGTTCTCCAGGGGTATAGCCATATATTTTATGTGGTTTATCTTTTCGTTGTTGTTGTTAAGATCTCTATCTCAATATTCAGTAAAAAGATTTCATATAGTAGGAGCTCTACATAAGAAGACTTGAGACTGTATTGTTTTTAAAGAAATTCCGGCAAAGATCTCCATAAATACTTTTTGGGGCTCCTTATGATGGGCAACCAATTTAGGAACATTTATCCCAAACATCCCCATCCTCAGTGACACGGAAAGAGGAGTTGTAGAGAGTTTGAAAGTTGTGCTTCCTCAAACCTGCATCTGGGCAATATGAAAGTTTGGCCATTTGGCTACTCCAAATTGCAGTGAGAATGAAATGAGTAACCTGATTTTGTCCTCAAGATGATCACCCAGGACTGTCAGAACCTGCTTGTGTAATATTGTAATCACCAGAAATAACAAAACATTATAATTTACTGAGTATCTGTTACATTAGTTATCTTTTCTTCACCATGTCGGGAGCCTCTGCATTGTGCTAAACTGAGAAGTGCTTTACAGCATTTAATTTTTAGGTGAACTCCATTATATATGGAAGAAGCAGAGACATAAAGGGTAAAAGCATCCTGACCTTACTTATGTAATCAGTTTGAAGGGAACAGGCTCTGAGTCCCAGTTCCTTGACCCTGAGGCACCTGTGGGTGTGATCTCAAATTCTAAATCATTTTGTTTATTCTTCATGGCAATCCAGGAAGGTAAGAGTCATCAGCATCTTCGCAGATGATGAATCAAGGCTCTGATAAGTTAAATAAATTGTTCAAGATCACACAGCCCGTAAATAGTTGAGCTGGCTTTCCAATTTGGGTTGTTGATGCAAGGCCTTTTCTCTTTGCACTGTGTTTTCCTGGTTTTTGGTGCTTTGTCTTCATGAAATGTCATACATTTCACTGATAGTAAGGAAAATTAGAGAACTCCAAGGCTGGCCAGGACCCAGGTGGTGATGTCATCCTTCTTGCTGGTGCCTCGCAAGACTGGAGCTCTCCCTGCGTGGTGTCAAGCTGAAGGGGAAGGATGTTTTTAGAAATAACATTGATATCATTATAATGGTATTACATGTTCATTGAAGCAGAGCTGTAAAATATACAAAAAATGAAAAATACCCCCGATTTTATTTATTGGTATTCTTTATAGAAAAGGAAATACATACTTACTTGTAGCCTTTCTCCTATAAAATGACATTTCCCATACCTTTAAATATTTCTCTATAAGAAGATTTCCCCTATATTTTGATTAGCGCTCTAATAACATTGAGTTCTAGTAGATGACAGTATTGTAATTTATTGAAACAATCAGGGTGTTGTCACTGAGGTTAGTTAGCTTCCTTTAATATCTCTAGTGATTACCTTATGACCAACTCGCAGCGAACTAAATTTCTAGTCAGGGGTAATAACATTTTAAGTTCTTTGAATTTTTTTTAATGTTTTTATTTATTTTTGAGACAGAGAGAGACAGAGCATGAGCAGGGGAGGGGCAGAGAGAGAGGGAGACACAGAATCCGAAGCAGGCTCCAGGCTCTGAGCTGTCAGCACAGAGCCTGACGTGGGGCTCGAACCCACAGACCGCGAGATCATGACCTGAGCTGAAGTCGGACGCTTAACCGACTGAGCCACCCAGGCGCCCCTTAAGTTCTTTGATATTCAGTGATGTATATTGGCATACAGTGATATATACATACCTATTGCCTTTCAGAAAATTGATGTCAGTTGGTGTTCCAACAGAGCATAAGTGTACTCTTGCCAAATTAATGGATTAAAAATGGCATTTCTTTGTGTTTTGAATGGAAATTTTGATTGCAACGATAGCAGGCTGAATCATGTGCTCCCCACCAGTTGTCCATGTCCTAAGTCCCATGTCCTAACTCCCCCAAACCTATGAATATCTTGCCTTATATGGTAAAGCGTGGGCTGAATGTAATTCAAAAATCCTTATAAGAGGACTGAAAGTCACCATTATAGAAAGAAAACGTAAGGCTGGAAGCAGAGATCAGGGAGGAGAGAAGAGGCTATAAGCCTGCTTTGAAGATAGAGGAAGAGGGCCATGAACCAAGGAAGGTGGGCGGCCTCTAGAAGCTGGGAAAGGCAAAGCATGGAATCCCATAGAGACTCCAGAAGGAACACATTCCTGTGGACCCATTTTAGATTTCTGACCTCCAGAACTTCCACGGAAGACAATAAATTTATGCTGTTTGAAGCTACGAAGCAATTTGTTATAGCAGCAAAAGGAAAGTAATAAAACAACAATATTTTCTATATTTTTTTCTGATTTTTGTGTCTCATTTTTCCTTGGCCCTTAGCTTATTTTTTATCTTGATGATTTTGGTTTCTTTTCCTTATTGTTTTTTTAAAGACTGTTTTTATATCAAGGATACTAATTATCCTTCTGTCACATATGTTGTCAATATTTTCTTTAAGTGTCTTACAATTTCATTTTAGTTTTTTTGTATGGGTTTTTGTTGTTGTTTTTCATAAGATATAGTAGTGAAGATCCTGGACTGTAGTCTCAGGAAAGCTTGGGCTTGAATTTCAGCTCTTTTTGCACATTGTTGTACCTTCCCAAGCCTTAACTTTCCTATCAATAGATTTGGAAGATCATTGTAATGATTGAATGAGATCGTGCACATAAAGAATTATCATGTGTCCTATCTAGCAAGTGAGCAACACATTCAATATTCATCTTCTTATTATCATCTTGCATGGTTTCTTCTTTTTTTTAAAGATTTTTTTTAATTTTTAAGTAATCTCTACACCCAACGTGGGGCTCAAACTCACAACCCTGACAACAAGAGTCACGTGCTCCACCAACTGAGCCAGCCAGGTGCCCCGTGACGTGGTTTCTTTTTCACTAAATACTTGAGGTAGGAGATTGTGCATTTTACCTTTCGTCTATTCGGTGTCTCCAAATTTCATGTGATTAATAACTTGCCATTTTTCAGTCTCTATTAGCTTATTCCCAGCGCCAATTACCGCCATTTTCTCATGTCTCAGATATTGGAGAGGAATAGCAGGCCACTCCCTCTTTATTCTGTCCCATGGTGAATTGGACGATTTGTCATGATAGCCGGCTAAGAAGACTGGTTACTGGTGAAGGCTTTGCTCTTTTACTCTTGAAGTGGTGGATGCGAAAGAAGAAAGCAAAAATAAGACTTTTCCCGTCATTATTTCAACTGAGTCTGCAGAAGATCATCTCCATTTAGATCTGAGTAATGGCAGGTGATGAAACCACCGATAAGTTCCAGGCTTATCTAACAGCTGGCTCAGAGGTGAGAGGTATATAAAAATGAGCTGTAATTTAAGCTCTTTGCAAAATAAAACTTTCTAGAAGTCAAACATCTGTTAAAAGAATGCAGAATTCTAGGCAATCTATATCCAGGAGCAATTTGTACAACTGGCCAGTGCTTTTTGTTCCCATGATTTTTCAAATGAATTTGTTTTTGGAGGTGGTAGGGGGTGGGTAGAAATAAGCAGAAATGCCTTTTTAAAATATTCCAAGTACATTGGGTTTTCTTCATCTCTTTGATTTTGGATCAACGTCTTTGGCAGAATGTAGAAGTTGATTTCCCTTCCCTTCCCTTCCCTTCCCTTCCCTTCCCTTCCCTTCCCTTCCCTTCCCTTCCCCTTCCCTTCCCTTCCCCTTTCCCTTCCCCTTCCCCCTCCCCTCCTCTCCCCTCCCTCCCCCTTTCTTTCTTTCCCTTTCTTTCTTTCTTTCTTTCTTTTTCTTTCTTTCTTTCTTTCTTTCCTTCTTTCAGAGGGAAAGAACTTTAGTCCAAAGTGTTTTACTCTCTTTATCAGCAGAATCCTGAGGTCATGATTACAGAAAATGGTGATGTGGTTCATAATGTAGCAGGCCATTTAGTTGAAAAATCTATCGTATTTTTTTTTTTTTTTTGACTCTCAGTCTTATTTGCCCTAGAATCTTAGGAATTGCTAATCCTCTGCCTCAGTGTTTTCTAAAACAAATAAACAACCCAGAGCTTTACAAATGAGTTCCCCTATACCTACTGTCCCTTTTATTTGAAATGACAATTATTGCGTGAGTATTTCAGCTTCATATTGATATTTTGGAATACCTGTTGAATGTCTAATGCCCTAAAAGTTATGAATAGAAGAGAGAAAATAAAGCAGAATTACTCTTCAGCATTGTGATGCTGAGGATGCTGTCTGTATAACACAGGAGAGTGACTCTGGGCATTTATACACTCTTGTTTCATCTGGAACCTCTTCCCTGTTCATTTTCTTACAATGTACATGGTAACCCATCTATGGAAGGAGTAGATCATTCCACTGGAATGATTTTCATTTGCACAGAACCCCAGCTGCCTGCCTTCTCCTGCCTTGTGGTAGAAACACCAAGCATCCAAGAGACGCTCTCTCCTCTCTTATCACCTCTTTCTCACCCGAAAGTGCTGCCTTCTCAGTAGGACCATCTCTGAGCCTGCACACTTGCAAGCCCTCTTCCTTTGAAAGGTCCAGTGCCAGAGCTCAAGATTCTTTGGGTGTCAGACCTGTTCTCTGTGTTTTCCTGCTCAGGATGGGTCCTTCTCTTTCTGTACGTAACATTATCTGGTTTCTCTTATTATTTAGATCCCATCACACTTGCCTCTATGTCACAGAGTTTTCATCTGATTCTTTGCTCTAGCATAGGCTTTGGATCTTTCACTGCCGGCTTCAGTGTGTGATTACCTACCTGTACAAAAATCAGACTCTGCAGGATTTCAGGTTTTCAAGTTTCACAAGAGGTGTGGGCAATGGAAGATTCTACTTGCTTTGCTTGTTGATGTGTATGGTGTTTGATGGATGTATGGATAGATTTGGATTGAAGTGTCCAGTGTTATCCTAGGGTATGGTTTTACCAATGAAAATAAAACAGTCTCCCTTTTGCTACTCTTAAACTAGAACACTTTACTATGCCCTTTTTGCAAATCTCACAAAGGATCCTTATCTGAACTGTATTCAGAGGTTTTAGTCTTACAACCTGGTTGATAAATCTGGGATGCCTTGTGCAAACATTCACTTATAAGAAAAAAAACACACCAAATCATTCCTTTCCCTCAGCTCCCAAAATATCCTCAGTTGAATTACTCGTGGCTCTTTAAAAAGCATCTTCAGGGGCGGCTGGGTGGCTCAGTTGGTTAAGCATCTGATTTCGGCTCAGATCATAATCTCATGTTTCGTGAGTTTGAGCCCTGTGGTGCTGGTACAGAGTCTGCTTGGGATTCTCGCTCTCTCCTCCCTCTCTGCTCTTCCCCGAGTAGCACTTTCTCTCTCTTTCAAAATCAATAAATAAGCTTAAAAAAATAAAAAAATAAAAAGCATCATGAAAGTAGGGTTTCCAAGATCCTATAACCAATAACACCCTTAGACACAGGCAAAGGACTCCCCTGGGCTCTGTACTCTAGAGTGCCATAACACACACACACACACACACACACACACACACACACACACACACTCACACACACACAGAGTAAATTTATTAAAGAGCACACAGGCTTTGTCATTTGGGATCTAGCACTTAGGGTTGGCACACTGTTACCCATGACCCTAAACATCTGCTCTTGGGACCAGTATCGGTCAAGCCCCAGAGAAAAAGCTCCCCCATATTTCCCACCATGTGTCCTCAATACAAAAGAAACTGTATCCAAAATCCATAAAGATTTATAGATTGTATTCCTGCTGACAGTAGAGATGGACAATACTTCATAGGGAAAATGGAGGCATAAGAACAGCTTAATTTAGAGGGAAGACAAATTAGCTTGTCAAATAATATGATACATATGATATAGTATGAGTGCGATAGATTCTTGTATAACAAAGTGTTATTTGTTAATGGGGCCAAACACTCATTTTCTGGCTTCTCTCCATGTTTCAATTTGTGATTCACAAGCTGAGGAATATTTTACAATATTAAACAATCTGTATTACTCTTACCTTTGTACATAGGCAAATTACATGCATGCTTTGTGGTACTGATTCTTTACAATGCCAGCTGAATAGATCCTAGAATTGCACATAATTTTATTTTTACAAAAATATTTAAAAATATTGTATTTTCTTTTTACATTTTAATAGCTAATTCTGAATCCTTAGAAGGAAAATAACTTTTTGGGAAGAGATTTATTTTTTATGTTTTACACTTAATTTTTTTAAGGAAAATACACCCAAATTCATAATATTTTGAGTGCAATTACATTTTGTGTTCTAAGTTTTTAGCCACTACTGTCCGTGTATCGCAAATTATGTGAAAATCATTATCATAACAACATAATTAATGAATTTGCTGAAATAAAGGCAGGTCTACCCATAAGCTTTCTTGCTAACTTACAGAAATTTTTCATTCTTTATCCAAAAACTTTTCCTTATGTCGAACAAAAGTCTTTTCCTTAATCTTCAGCCATTTCTTCTTATATTTAAAAATACACACACACACACACACACACACACACACACACACACACACACACCATACACACATACCTATTTACATACATATGGTGAGCATTACCAGGTGTGGTTTATAAAATGTATCTTACTAAAAATCTTCTTTGAAGGCAAATTTGAGAATATGTTGGTGTTCTCACCTTTCTGTGATTAATTTCTCAGGTCTTATCTCCCTGTCACATACAAAAGTTTGTCTCTGTTTTCAAGAGGCAAATATGTGGGCTCCATGTTGTTATTGGAATATCATTGGGAACCTACATATCTGGGAAGGGCACTTAACAGAAATACACTGGAAATACATTTTACAGGTTGATTAAAGTACTCATTTCCCTGCAGTGATCTAAACTCAGATTTTGCTTGGCTTGTGTGCTACAAAGGGCTGTGTGGAAAGCATGTCAGCTTAGCTCACTTGGAGGTTTCTGCCTCTGTCCCTGAAGGACTCCGTCATGTTGGCTGGGGGCTTAGCTGCTCATCTATAAAATATAGAGCTACTGATTCCAATCTACTACCTACCTCATAGACATGCTGTAATGTTTTAATGAAAAGTACTTTGAGCTCTTTGGGGGAAAAAAAAAGAGCCTCTCTATAAACAGAGAATTGTTACCAAAATGTTCTTTTCATTAGTTCTTTGGATCCCCTTATGAAAATCCCAGTCTACCTAATGGATGGGGATTTATAGATAGCCATTTGTAAAAGCACATCCAAGCACACTCAAACATTAAACAAACACAGATGCCCAAATGAGATTATGAAATTGCCCGACATCGGCACAGCCTGTACCTGGGAGTCGATGGGAGGGACTGATTTTTCATAGCTATAATTATTCTCACTCTCTACCATACATTTGAGACTTAAACTGCCTGAGCTGGCCAGCACTGAAATTACAGTCCTTTTATAAAACTCTTAATAGTCCTCCAAGGGCAAAGCCAAATTAGGACCAGATTGTCTAAAACTGGGTCTACACCGGCCTTTAGAGTTTTTAGAGATTTTAGGATCTCGTCTAGATTGTTGCAGATACCACATAGTAACCCTAGAGGACACACAACCCATTACTTGTGAGTCCACTATCTCACTTTTGGAATTTTCCATGGATCTCAAGCACTGCTCTAGAAACGGTTAAGCTTTTGGAGTGTGTGGGAGCTGCCTAGGGTTTTGTGTAGACCTGTAAAGTCACTGTCTGTACGGCAGCCTTGCAGTACAGACCAGAGGGCATTGATCAAAGGTCCTGACTTTTAGGCTTTTATGACTTCCTCTCTTATTAAGTCCATGAGTGACACAAACGAGAGGAAACTCTAATGATGACAAGAAAACACTGATTTGGATTATCCACACCGGTGGCCTCCTCTCCCCAAACGCACAAAATTGTTGCTCAACCCTCTACTTGACTTTCGCATACACTGGCCATCTTCTGTTACCATTTGGCAAAAGCTGTCTGCCCTAAATGTTCCTGTCTTGCACAATGGAAATGGTACCCATAAGGTCTCAATCAAATTGTCATGTGAATTATTTTACATTTCACAAGGAAGATAAAAATAAACTAGATTGGGATTGGAAAAACCATTTTATATCATCAACCTCAAGCAGTCTCCATCTGTAGTCCTTCCAGCTTGGTTTCATCCACTTTCTAACCTCTCCTTGTTGAATCCTCTCCTTGATGGTGACTCAGGCCACCCTTCTATTGCCCAATTCTTGTTACGACTTGGGAGGTTGCTGTGGTTGGTTTGTTTTTAATATCTTGCCCAATCTTTCCATTTTTAGTTCCAGACTATTGCTTTTAACCACTTTCAACTATCCCGTTCCTTACAGAGTGACACAAGTACTGTATACAATCTAGCTCGAATACGTTTTCTGTCTAATTCCAGGGTGGCTGCATCACACCCGTGGATGCTACAAGAATGTCAAGTGGGTGATTGTCATACAGTTTCTTTGTATCCTCTGAGGGGTCCGGTGCAAGGGGGTTCACAGTTATTGCATTGATGTCTCATAATAGTCCTGTGATGTAGTGACATTAAATTCCATATGGTGGAAGAAGAAGTGGAAGGCAAGAGAGACAAGGTCGCCCAATGAGTAATCGATGGTGTTAGTAAACTTGAATGCAAGTCTGACTCCAAAACTCATCTTTGTCTTTTGTTTACCTGCTTCCTCGTTAATCTTTTTTTTTTTTTGTTTTTCTTTTGATCCTGGAAAGGAGCTTCACTTTATGGTACCAACTTCAGCACAAACATAATGAAATTAAATTTGAAAGGAGCTACCCTCATAAGACTAGGTCCAAGGAGCCTATCAGCAGAAATGAGGGGAATGAGGAATCCCTATGAAGAGGCAGGGACTAATCAGTCTTCCTAAAGGAGGTGCCTAGAAGAAGGACCAAATCTGCTCTGGCAGTCAGAAAGGGACCTGACCAAAGTATCAATGAAAAGCAGCAGTCACAGAAACATGAAGGAGTACCTGAAAATCAATGAATGTGCTTTATTCTGAGTTCCAAGAAGAAAAAGTTCTGATCTTTCAGCTTCAACAAAAATTGTTAATGTAAGCAGAGAACATTTCCCATGGAGTTGTGTTCCTGTTTAAATCCTCTGGGGGCCCCTGGGGGCCTCGGTCAGTTAAGCATTTGACCAGCTCACGTCATGATCTCACAGTTTGCGAGTTCAAGCCCAGCATGGGGCTCCACACTGACCATGCAGGTGGAGGCTGCTTGGGATTTTCTAGTCTCTCCCTCTCTTTCTGCCCTTCCCCTTCTTGTGCACACGTGCTCTCTCTCTCTCTCTCTCTCAAAAAAGTCTCTGTAGAATGTTATTTAATTATCATATATTCCTAGCTTCCTGGTACTTTATCAGATATGTGTTTCAGCATTTGAATTGGTTGTGAATGGTTGCTCATTTGGTGAGAACCACTCTATTACCAATATGGGCCCGGAGGAGTTAGGTGAAGTGTTCGCTTTTGTTCAAACTCTACCCCAATTCTTTGTTTGATAACCTACTGCCTATATGGGCAATCATAGAGATAAATACAGCAAGCGATAATAATTTTCTCCTGGTGAAAGTTCCGTGTCAGCCTCAATCACGCATAGTGATTGAGTGAGAGGTAATGGCTATTACTTTCTTAGAATTAGAGTAAAACCTTGGTTCGCGAGTATAATTGGTCCTGGAAACGTGCTTGTGACCCAACGCACTCATATATTAAAGCAAATTTCAAGAACCATTGGCTCAGTTGTGACCATGTGACGTTTGGAGTCACGTACTACCCATACTGCAAGATATCGCTCTGTTTATCAAGTCAAAACTTATTAGAAATGTTTGCTAGTCTTGCAGAACACTCACAGAACAAGTTTTTTTACTTGTTTTACTGTCAACAACCCAAAGTTTTACTGTATTTGTATTCTGCCGTGTGTTTTACTTTAATAAAAATCAGGATGTCATTTTGAATATTGCGTTCATCCACATAAGCCTGGTTTTCATGCAGCAGCTTCACTATTCAATGAGCAGCTGTGTCAATCGTTAGGAGATGGTCAGGAATGCAGAAATGTTTGCATTCCTTCTTTGTTGCCTCAATTTCATTTCAATGCACTAGAGCAAGCACAGGTGTAGCCGGGTTTTACCAGTGGTAGTTCTGGGCTCCAGGTAATTTTCTCTCAAATCATGGAGCATCGTGGAGCTTCAAATCCAGTGGATGGAACTTTAGGTCTTCAATCCCTCTAGGTTGAGGGACTGATTTCCTCCCACTACAACAGGTGACTTCTCTAATATTCCAGATTTTATATTAATTGTTTGTATAAGAGACCTAGACTTCCATCAAGACTCATAGTAGATTGCCTAACTGAAGGGGGTGGGGAGAGAAAGAGAGAGAGAGGAATGGAGAGAGGTGGAGAGAGGGAGAGGGAGGGGGAGAGAAGGAGAGAATATGGCAAGTGGGAGTCATTTGTCTTTTGGCTTTCATTGGCTCTACACCCCTTTTTGTTTAGCTTCAAAACAATCCAGCTGGGCCCAACGGCACATACAACTTTCTCCGTTGTACAGGTTAAGAAATAAAAGCAGAAGGAATTAAATGACCCATGTACCCAAGTTACTATGAGCGTCACCTCCGGGTTTCTTGGTTCCGAAGCTGGTCTTACTTATCTCCTTATGCATAGAGCCAGTCTCCCTCTGTTCCCCTGACTAATCCTGACCTAAGAAGTTTTGAAATGAATGTCCATTCCAGTCCCATCCACCTAACATAACCTATGAGGCTTCCTTATTCCATTTTCCGTTTTAGGTGACCTGGAATTTCCCCCGAGTTATACTTCTCCCAAGTGCAGTTCCTCTGTTCCATTAATAGGGCTTTTATGCCTAATGCCACACCAAGATTTCCTACATGTTAGAACATCCTTCTCCTACTTCATCTTGAAACTGTAGGACAGATCCCTTGCCTAAGATGGGCTGGAAAATTACGATAATTTTGGATTTAGTCATTTTCCCACAAACTTGCTTCCCCCCCTGTTTTCCTGTTTCTCTATGTACCACCTCCCTTCCCCTCCTCCATCCACCGTTACCTGTCCAGCTTCAGGATACCTTTCCTAGTCTCTCCCAGGCTATGACACAGCCGTGCCTTATTACATCAAACATGATCATCGAGCATTGATCTTGGGGGTAGGATAAAGCCAGAACACACATTCAGTGTTCTCATTATCCTTCACCTGAGTGAAGATCACTGTTAATAAAATTGGCCACAGCAAGAACAAACATGATTTATTCATGTATTAGATCAGCAGGTGTGGGAAAACTGTACATAACAGGCAGCAGGTGATGCACAAGGCAAGTAGTGATGAATGATGTACAAAAACATATAATAATCGCAACAAAGGCGTTCCTCTAAGAATGGTTCTGGGTGAAAGTCAGAGTCGTTATTGACAGACGTAGAGGCAAAATCCTGAAGGGGAAGGGAATGAGGCATTTTAGAGAAATGTTTTTTTTTTCTAGGAAAGAAAAGAGAAAGGACACATGGGAAGGTCAGCTAAGGCAGTGACACGCAAAGGAAGTAATAGAGGATATAACGTGAAGAGAGAATAAAGCAGGGCATAGAGAACTTTGAAAGGGTGGAAACTTGGACTTTCCAGAATGGGGAGGGATGGGTAGAAAGATGCGATTAGAACTGAAGCTTGGAATCAACAAAGGCAAAGATTCTGCTCATGTCATGTTGGGAAGGCTGGATGAGAGAATGAGTGAGATGAAAGGAGGGCAAGTGGAGTCACAGTCCCCCTTTCCAAACATCCACTGCTGAGGGGCACTAAGCCAACAGCAAAACTTGAGAAGAACTCATGACTGGGTATACTCTCTGAGAGTGAAACCCCCTCCATCCAGTTCCTCGTTGAAAATATAAACAACATGCACATTCAAACAAAATTTTTTTCCTGTGTGCCACATTGAGAAACTCTGCTTCCTTTGTTGTTGTGAGTCATGTTGGGACTATGCTTACAAGAATGCTATTTGTAGGGATGGGCAGACCTGTTGGGAGAAAAACAAGAACGTCTCTGGAATGTTTACCCGTTCTTTTAAAAGACTCTCTATTGGTTTTGGTTTGAAGGCAAAAAGGTCTCAGCTATCATAGCACAACTGGGTGAGGTTCACAGAACATCTTGAAATAGGCCTTAAAGAAGCAACAGGTGATGCTCGGTGACTTAAAGCACTTGCCTTCACGCAGACCTTACCCGAAAGGGTGCAGAGGGACAGCTAAACTTGGAGAAGGGTAAGGATGATGGATGGTCTCAGTCAGGGAATGCTAGCACAGGAATCGTAAGAGTGGACTGTTCATGGTTTATGTTAGCTGGGTGGCGGAAAGGAAGATGGCAAAGATGAGTGGGATCCAGAGTTCAAATCAAATCATAGAATCAAATCCTGTGATTCCAATAAAATGCTTTCATGGTACACATTGTCTGCTGGAGAGGCTTAGATGTGTAAGTTTGGGGGTACCGCCTCAAACCTGAGCTTTCTTTCACAAACCTGAAAGCCACATTGACAATTTTGGATTAGACCGATAAGAAAAATTTAAAGTAAATTCTCTGATTCCTCGTCAGTTTACAGACGCTGGTAAAGGACGGGTGATCTTTTTTACACCCTGTTTTGTTCTCTTCTTTCCTTCCCCCCTCCCTCCCTCTCCATCTTTTTTCCTTCTTTCTTCCTTTCTCTCTCTCTCTCTTTCTTTTTCTTTCTTTCTTTCTTTCTTTCTTTCTTTCTTTCTTTCTTTCTTTCTTTCTCTTTCTCTCTTTCTTTCTCTCTCTCTTTCTCTTCCTTCCTTTCCTTCCTTCCTTCCTTCCTTCCTTGCTTCCTTCCTTCCTTCCTTCTCTGGTCTTGGCTTTGGAACATTTAACCCTGATATCTTTTATAAGAAGTTGTATTAAAAATAAGGGAAAAAAAGTTCAGCAAAGTATATTGACATTTCTAACTTGTCTATCTTCTGTCTCTAGATAAAAGAATCTGAGGTAATGGGGGTTCTTCACAAATAAAAACAAATAATTCAAAGGTAGAACGTCTGTGTGTGTGTGTGTGTGTGTGTGTGAGTGTGTGTTTGTGTGTGTGTGTGTGTGTGAGAGAGAGAGAGAGAGAGAGGGAGGGAGAGAGACTGAGAGAGAGAATGATGTATCGGGATCCAGCAGATTCCTAGCAGTTCTAGGAAATACACTGGTACTTCGGGGGCTGTGTGTGGGGCCCTTTGAGCCAAGGAGGTGGAGATAAAACAAATGGTCTTTTGAAGAGCATCAAAGCAATACCACTTTATCAGTCTTATTTTGTCCTCTGCTTAAAATTTTCTTTCTGGAAGCAGTCACACTTAAGAAAGGAAAACATTAGTGGAGGAGATAATACACAGGCTCTCCTAATTCTTTTTGAGAGCCAACACTATTCAAATATGCTTAGCCTTTCTTAAATACTTTCTCTATCTTAATAAGTAAAATTGTGCTTGCCAGGGCTTTATACGAAGATGGCTGTGAAGTGCGACTCCATATTTGTGGCACTCTAACTTTAAATACAGTTATGTGTTGTACAAAGGATCAACTTTGGAGACTTGCAGGGAAACATGTCAAAGAGACATTGAGTCATCCTCTTGAAGAGATGAAACCAGAGAGACAAGAGGTCCTAGTGACTGTTCAGAACAGATTTGAAATTTACACTGAGGACCATGGACAGAGAACATGGTGGGTCTGCGCATGAGCCCCAAATCAAAAATCACAAGAACCAAGTCTGAAAGGTTGAAATTCCTGCCATAGCCGTTTCTCACAAGAGCAATTCTTTGATCAGATAACAGCAGGGAGACACTTATTTAATAATAGTTAAGGACTCTTCTAAGCCTTGCAAAGAAGGCCAGGTAGTATTCTGATAGAACACGGGGAAAATGCTGGTGGCATTCAGTGGATTACAAGATCATTATCTGCATATCTGATTTTCTTCTTCCATTTATAGGTGAGTTATATTCCCGGAGGGAGGCAGACCTCTCTTTTATTAGCATTGAATTTGTTTATGTTCACAACTTTTATTTCCCAAACTAGATTTCAAGTTCCATGAACATGAGAGATGCCATAGAATTCTTTTATATTCCGTCATAGCACCTAGGCTATGGATGGGCACATAGCAGTTGTTAAATGATCTTTTTGGTTAATTTATTTAAATGGAAAAGTTGGGTAATTGAGCTGACGACTCAGTTAATTCACCATTCCGGAAGGCTAGGCTTATAAATTTGTAAAAAGTCTTCCAAATTGTTTTTATCATGCAATGAAAGTGAATCGCCTATTTTTTTTTTTCAGCAGAGTTTGTTTTGCAATCTGAAGTTTTTGGACTTTGCTTTGAAAAAAGGTTGAAATGAAAGGCATGGCAGTGAACCAGCAAGTTAAGAAGGTTAACAATTAGTCATAACTTTAATAGATGAGACAATTACGCCATCTCTACCTTTTAAAAATAACCATATTTTTAATTAGATTTTAATCATAAAGGTCAGAGGTAGTGTAAGTTTAGAAAATCAGAAACACAGACTGTTGGCAAAACTGCCTCATCTCGTACGTGTTAAGTTGGCCAAATTAACTAAAACAGACGGTGAGAGGCTTTTGTTGCTTTAATGATCAATCGTGGAGTGCATGATTTGGATGATCTTTAACGTTTTGAAGAGTAGGTCTCAGAACTTAGGTTCATACGTGTTGCTTCCATTTCTTTCTTAAAACATGCTGTAAAATATGGATTACTTGCTCTCCTGCTTTAACAAAGCACAGTGTGGCAATTTAAAAAACTTGGTACCTCGGCTTTGACTTTGCTTCTGTGGAACATAAGAACATCCCACATCCCGATGCAGAGTTTAGATCATAGTGAGCTATTCATTTTGAAAGTACTAATCCAGACAAGGAATATTGACTTCAAATGAGAGTTGCTGTCCTGGCTACCTGTTACTGCCTAATAAACAAACACTTAGTGGACTAGAACGACAATCGTTTTATGATGTTCAAGATTTTGCAGCTCAGGAATTTCAACAAGGCATAGCTGGGATTGCTGATCTATGTTCATGATGACTGGGGCCTTAGGTGGGGTGGCTTTGATGGCTGGAGTTGGCTGAGATGGCTAGACTGAAGTCTTGGCGTGGGCTTTTGGTTGGGCCTACTTCTTGGTTCATTTCTAAATACATCTGCTAGGCTGGAATGTCGAGATGCCTTCTTCACTCACCTGTCTGGGACTTGGACTGGGATGGCTGGAATAGGTAAGACCAGATAAATATGTATTTCCCTTCCCCTTCCCTTCCCTCTCCTCCCAGTTCCTCCCTTCCCCTTCTTTGTTTGTTGCTTTCTTCCCTCACCCTTTCCCTTCGTGGGACTTTTCTGCATGACTCTCTTGGGTTTTCCTCACAGCATGGTGATCTCAGGATAGTCAGACTTCTTTTTTTTTTTTTTTTTAATGTTTATTTACTTTTGAGAGAGAGAGAGAAAGAGCAAGCAGAAGAGGGGCAGAGAGAGAAGGAGACACAGAATCCGAAGCAGACTCCAGGCTCCGAGCTGTCAGCACAGAGCCTGATGCGGGGTTTGAACTCACCAACTGCGAGATCATGACCTGAGCCACTGCTTAACTGACTGAGCCACCCAGGCACCCCAGGATAGTCAGACTTCTTACGTAGTATCTGGCTTCTCTCAGAAGTCTTCCACTTCTTCCAGTGGAGCGAGTACTAAAAGTCCCAAGTGCAAACTGAGAGACTTCTTAGGACCTAGCCTTAGAAATCTTAGGATGTCACTTTGTCTATTGCTCAATCAAGTTGCTAAAGTCACTCAGAACAAACAGACAAGCAAACAAACACAGGAAACCCTTGATTCTCAGGAACCCTGATATCTAAACTTGTTCGATCATGCCATTGTTCTCAGTGATTTTTTTTTTTTTTTTTTTTTGGCAGGATTAATACTGTTTATGCTAGGATATTTTGAAGGCTAGTAAATTGAATTGTACCATACTTGGGAGCTTTAATTTGTCAAGTTCAGTGGTGTTCTGCTAAACTAGGGAGTTGCTCCAATTATCTGATTCATTTGGAGACTTTAAACCCATAGAACAGACATGACCAGATCTTATAATGTCACCTAGCCCTGGTTTGATATTAAGAATGTATATGTCACTTATGATGATTTCCCTTTGGCAGTTTGAATTAAATCATCACACAGTTGGCTCCAGAGAAAACTTTCAGTCAGTCAAAATTGGTCTTTGATGCTTTTGTATTTCCCTTTAAGGATTTTTCATTTCTGAAGAAATGGAAAGCTTACTTTTTTGGCTTTCCAGAGCCCCTGATAGCATTTTCTCATCATCCCAGTACAGACCAATGTAGAGGGTGTCTGTACTCACCACAACCATAAAGATACAAGGGCATCCATTAGGTCAACAATAATTTAAATTGATGTCATCCTGGAAATTCTGGGAATAATGTTTCTTTCCCCTACAAGTGATAAAAAGCTCAACACAAATGAGCTTAAGCCAAAAAGGTGTATTTGTACAAGGCTAGGCCTAGCTTTTTTTTTTTTTTTAATGTTTATTTATTTTTGAAAGAGAGAGATAGACAGAGTGTGAGTTGGGGAGGGGCAGAGAGAGAGGTAGACACAGAATCTGAACCAGTCTCCAGGCTCCGAGCTGTCAGCACAGAGTCCAACACGGGGCTCAAACTCATGAGCCGTGAGATCATGACCTGAGCTGAAGTC
The DNA here is from genome assembly GCF_046562875.1 of Panthera onca. Taxonomy (NCBI): domain Eukaryota; kingdom Metazoa; phylum Chordata; class Mammalia; order Carnivora; family Felidae; genus Panthera; species Panthera onca. The sequence goes on from NC_138352.1 coordinate 5,655,686, forward strand.
GAATGCTTAACTGACTGAGCCACTCAGGAACCCCTAGGACTAGCTTATTAACCATCTGAACAAAGCTCAAAGAAGGGACCCATTTCTTGCTTCTGGTTTCTCTAAATGTCTCCATTGTCAAGTCCTTGTGGTGGCCACTTTCTCAAAATGATATTCAGAGTAATATTGAAAGGAAAGTCTTCTTCCCCAGTAGCTGAATAGAATTCCTCAAGTTGAGGCCCCATGGCTCTGGTTGGTCCAATTTGGGTCAGGTTCTCACATCTGAACTTATAGCCTGGGACATGGAAGGCACTTAGCCATCAGCTCACTTTTGGAACTGAGCTCCGTTATAAGCTTTACTGGAAGCACAAAGGCTGAAAGTAGGGGAGCGTATTCCCCTCAAAGAAAATACAGGGTGCTCCTGCCACTGGATGGGGAGTAGATGGTGGGCAGTGGCACCATAAGACATGGGCATATCTTTTCTTCCTCCATTTAACATTATCTTTTGATAATACTCACCTTGCTCCTTCTGTCTGCCCTCAGCGCCTCAGTTTTGCTGAGTTGTCAATAAAAAACAAAACCAGGGGCATCTGGGTGGCTCAGTCAGTTAAGCGATCCACTCCTGATTTCAGCTCAGGTCAGGAGCCCAGGGTTGTAGGATCGAGCCCCATGTCCTTCTCTGTGCTGAGCCTGGGGCCTGCTTGGGATTCTTTCCCTGTCTCTCCCCTTCCCCTGCTTGCACTCTCTCTCTCTAAAATAAAAACAAATGATAAAAAACAATTTAAAAATTAATTACAAACAAACAAAACCATGCAGTGGTGGTTGGTCTTTCCTCCAAATCTTCATCTCTCACAGAGCACTGTGTGTTACAAACTCAAAAAAATACTCTTACCAAAAATAGCCCCTTTTGTGCCTGTGCCATCTGCCTTTCTTCTTTTTAGTATAGCCAAAACACAAAAGCTCTCGCACATATTCATTTACACAAGTAGACTCCTGAGATTATTCACATTATTATACACTAATTTCCCTTTATACTCCTTGGCCTGGAAGGTAGGACTAGGGGAAGGGAGTACGGGGAGGAAGAGAACAGCAAAAGTGATGTGCATTGTAGGGAAAGGAAACCCAGGACTTCTGTGAGCTCTGGACTGCATACCTCTATCATGGGAATCATACATGGCAATGTCTGTTCTATAGGCTTGAAGTCCAAACTAATCAGATGATTGGATCAACTCTCTACTCCATGTACTGTTTTTATAAGTGACAAATCATGATTTTTTTTTGGAGGGGACTAAGGTAAACATATTTTTGGAAAAAGGGGATGAAGTAATATGCTGCCTTCATTAGCTTTTTTAAAGTAGTTTGATGTCGTATCAGCCCTCATATTTGAAATTTGTACTTTAATTAGAAAGAGGACTAATAAATGAGGATTCCCGACTAAAATTCCATCTTTTTAATGTCAAATTCATCTGTATTTTTACCTAATATAGATAATCCTTATGTACACAAAAAGGATAATACCATCATAATTGGTGACTATTCTGGGGCAGTTATCACATTTGTTTTTATCTTGTTAGGTTCAACACCTGCAAAACCCGTATTTCCCAGGAAATATATTCCTGGATAAACTAGTAATCATAATGTTCTTGTATTCTTAAAAAAAATTTTTTTAATGTTTATTTTTGTGAGAGAGAGCATGAATGGGGAAGGGGCAGAGAGAGAGGGAGACACAGACTCCGAAGCAGGCTCCAGACTCTGAGCTGTCAGCACAGAGCCCAATGCAGGACTCTAACCCATGAACCAAGAGATCATGACCTGAGCTGAAGTCAGACGCCTAACCGACTGAGCCACCGGGGGTGGGGGGGCGCATAATGTTCTTGTATTCTTTTTAATTAGGCATAGTAGAAAAGAGACTTAAGTAGGAAATATAAAAGTCCACAAACACTGTATATTGCCCTAGACATGTCATGGGACACAAACACTTCGCAGTATTTTGTAAGTTATGTGGTCTAAAGTCTATGAAAATGTTGGTAGCTGGAAGAAAAGAGTGCTCTAGAGTCCTGCAGTGATTACCTTTTTGCTCTATGGCATGCTTTGCTGTCTGAACATTTTGTATAAACTCTGGGGTAGGGGAGGTATCTAAGTGTGGTTGGCAAAGAGAGGGGTGTGAAGCAGAAGGGTATTTTCATTTATCGAACATCCAGAATGTTGTGGATACTGTGTAGGTAGCGTTCCTTAAATCTCATATATTTATCACAACAACCCTGAGAAATAGATGCAACTATTGCAAACATTTTATGGTTGGAAATCCATGGCTCAAATGAGTGAAAAGCCTTGCCCAGGGCAAGTTAGTAGCAGAGGTACGATTTGAAGTGAGGCTTCTAATTCTAAGACCCCTTTCTGATTTGCATGGCCAACATTGTGCCTTTAAACCGTGATGTCCTTTTGTGTTTTAAGCATCACCAGTGGCTTGCTTTCTCTGACTCAGGCTGACTTAGTGTGGTCTCTCTCCAGGATCCAAAGCATTTCCAGTTTTCTTCGTTCTAAGTTTACTTATTTATTTTGAAGGGGAGAAGGGCAAAGAGAGAGGGTGAGAGAATCCTAAGCACTGACAGTGCAGAGCCCAGTGTGGGGCTTGAGCTCACGAACTGTGAGGTATTGACCTGAGCCCAAAGCAAATGTTGGGCGCTTAACCGACTGAGCCACCCAGGCGCCCCTTGAGCTAATTTTAAACTTAGAGAAAATTTCTGAAAACGGTGCAGAGATGTCCCTACGTCCTTTCTTCCACTTCCCCTAACATTAACATCTTATACAGGTTCAGTGCAATTATCATGAACAAATTAGTGTTGTTATATTAGTAACCAAACTGTGGATCTTATTCACATGTCGCCAGTTTTGCACTAGTGTCGCTTGGTTTTTCCAGGATCCTACTTATTTTTTGCCGTAACACTTGTTGCTATCCGGAATGACATCGTTTGTTTGTTTTTATTTGCTGTCCATCTCCCCACCAGACTGTAAGCTCTAAGGATAATGAGCTTGTCTCTTAATGCCGGGTCCTCAATGTTTAAGAAATTGCCTGACGTGTGGAAGGTGCTAAATATCTGTCGAACAAAGGAATCGATAAATGCTCCTGGAAGGCAGAGCTGACATGCCCCCCGCCGCGTGTAGTGTTGTTACTTCATGATGCATTTTAATAAGAAACCAAATGCCCATGGTGTTGAAAAGGAAGTGATGCTAGGAAGGATAAATCTTCTGCCTTTCTTAGAAGCTGCTTATTTCACCACTGTTTTTGAATGCTTTTGTGTCCATCAAACATTCAGCAACTGATGATGAAGGGTTAGAATGTTCTAGTAGCTTCTGGATTCCCGGATTCCACCGGGATAGAATGCTAACTGCAACACTGATCATAATTTACACCATTTGCTAAAAAATCCTGAAGAGGTTGCCAACGCAGTGGGAAAAAAATTGCTTCTGGGGAATCAAGTGTTGTATACCCGTCTTTAGCTTAATCCTGTGATCAGTGAAAACTTAGATGTCTATAGGCAGCGATAGAAAACTATGATCCCCTTGTAACCTAGCGTCACCGAACATTTTCAGAGGATTCTTTGGTTTAAATTTGGCATTTGCTTATTATGGAGTGCAAAAATTCATCTAAAACTTGATCATGATTTCTGGCAAATGAAGTATTTTAGCTTTTTTTTCTTATTTGCCAAAAGTTAAGTAAAATGGAAAATGTTCTATGTATAAGTTATATCATTAAATGGGACTCACATGCAGCAAGTCAGTTCTTTTCTTTTTCTTTTTTTTTTCCAGCAAGTCAGTTCTTAATGATAAAAAAAATACATTGGCTTTTGTACAAAAAGACACAAAGGAACAAAACAGAAATGCCTCTTTGTAAAGAAGACACTCCAAAGTTATAGTGACATTTACTTTACTTCACTAGAAAAACATGAATCACTTCACAAAATCTGCTATTTAAATCATATCAAATTTAAGATTGCTTTCTTTTGGGCTAGAAGAAGAATTTTAGACATTTCCTACGAGAACAAGAATTATTTGTTTAACTCTGTTAGTTTGTCCAGTCAGACTTTTGTTACATAAAGAAGGTTCACCAAAGGTAAACTATGGAGCAACTTGTGCTAATTACTGTTTCAACATGTACCGATTCTAAAGTAAAAAGGAGATTCAACATTTTAAAAGAAACTGGTAAATTTTTTCTCATGAGCATCTCTTAATTTGATAGTTTTTGCTTAGCCTAAAGAATGTAGAGCAGTTACTGTAAATTATTTAGATGATTTCCACCCCCTCCTACAAGCTCCTTGGCCTCTCCCATTTCCCCAGGCTTCCCATAGTGTCCTGAGCACTGTCCATAAGCAGGCTGGGTTTTGATGGGTGTGGTGGAGAAGAAGTCCATACAAATGACTGGGTCTAGAAGTCCACGGTCAAGGTGTCAGCTGGCTTGGTATCTTCTGAGGCCTCTCTCCTTGGCTTATAGACAACCTCCTTCTCTTCCTATCTTCATGTGGTCTTGCCTCTATGTAACTCGGTCTGTTTAGACTTGCTCACATGCTTACATATGTAAGCATATGTATACATATGTATAATACCTACAATAGGAGAGTATTACCAGCACGTTTTTCCTGATAAACAAAATGCCGCTATTAAATTTCTTCAATATTTACAAAATCTCAGACTTGCTTCCCTCTTTCTTTTCTCCAGTTGCTCCATTGGCATTCGCATGTACTGTTACTGTGCACTTCAAGAATTAGTTGAGATGCACCCGTCTTACTTTATGTTAACAGGTTTGTATAAATACTGCTCAAAAAATGATGATGAGTACAATTGAATTATCATAAACTGTGGGTGTAACTCTTTAATATTTTTGAAATTTACTCTCTCTCATACTGGGAAACCGGTGAAGGCCTTAATGAAGGCTGGTCAAACATAGTGCAACAGTTCTCAAAGAGCGTTCTATGGAGCACGGGAGGGATCGTGTGCAGTTATTCCCAACACCTTTGCAGGGTGTATGGGGGTCAAAACTCTTTTAAGACTAGTTGCCTTTTTTAGTCTGTTGACATTTTTTCGGTGGGTGTGTAAGCAATGGTGGATCAAGGCAGTGGTGCCTAACTGGACCAACCTTAAACCTCTGTACTGTGTATTTGCAGTTAAAAGCTGAAAACAAGTGCCAGTTTTATTTAAGAATGTCTTTGATAACCTGATGATCATGATTAATTTTGTTAAATCTCAATTTTGATTTTTAAAAAATATTTTGCATGACTAAATGGGAAATTCACATAAAGCATCTCTGCTACATTCCGAAGTATGATAGTTCTCTCAAGGAAAAGCACTTGAGTGTTTTGAGTTTTCAGCTCTGATACTCACTTTTTTTCATGGAACAGAATTTTTACTCAAAAGAACAACTGATAGATAAACTATAGATATTCAGATTTGGATATTTGGGAGACATCTTTGTGTGTGTGTGTGTGTGTGTGTATGTGTGTGTGTGTGTGTGTGTGTGTGTGTGAAAATGAACAAAATGAGCCTGGCACTTCAAAGGAAACTAGTGACAGTATTTGATGTTAATGATAAAATTTGAATATTCAAGCAAAAACCCATACCTGTTTCAATGACCTGACACCTTCTTGGTATTTAAAGACTTAACTGACGAGAACAGAGGTGATTTTAACAATGTAGTTGTTAATACTGAATAAGAAAATATATCAATATTTGGAACATCCATATAACTCAATAAACTAGTATTTTCTAAAATGACCAATGCATGATGTTGCAAAGTCATGGGTGACTAAAGATACATTCAAACCGCAGGACAGACCATTGGAGGGTATAAGTTCATTAACATTGTTTTAGTTTCCACGTATCAACTAACCTTCAAGAAACCACCTCTTGTTGAGTTTTGGTGAAGTATCAAAGGTAAGTATTCACAATTATTTGTAAAATATGTTAAAATACTCGGCCCTTTTCCTAGTACATCTGTGTGTGGATGGATTTTATTCATATATTTCAGCCAAAACAGTACATCACAACAGATTGAAAGTAGAAGGCACATATGAGAATTCAGCTGTCTTCCACCAGACATTAAAGACATTTACAAAATTATAAAACAAGGCCACTCTTCTCACTAAATTATTTTCAGGGGAATATAGTTAGTTTTCATAAAACTTTATTATTTACACTAACATAATTGGTACATTACTTGTCCTTGAAAATGAACAAATAAGTATATTTTAAAATTCTCAGTGCTAATTTTTAATATGGGAAATAGTGATAAATTTAATCCACATAAACAAAAGCTCTTTGGGACCCTTAATGATTTTGAAAGGCATTAAATGTCTTGCAGCCAGTATGTTTAAGAATCCCTCATACAGAGTGTCTCCTTTGTGGTTCCGGTATGGGTACTTTGATTCTTCCATTGTCCTGATTGTGTGCTTTCTCAGAAATGGTCATTAATAGTATCCCTTCCTCCTCCACATCTCCGACTTTGGTATGGGTCTTAATGTGTTTGCCGAGAGTTTACAGTCTCTCTATTAAAAACAACAACAACAACAACAACAGCCCAGCCTGCTAGTTTTCTACCTCAACTCTTTTATTTAACCAATAATGCCATTTTATACTTTTTTGCTTTATATTTATTGTCTCATTTATTCAACACATTTACTTATTCTCTTTCAACTACATTATGCTAAGTGCCTAGGGCAGATGATAAGTAAGGCAGATACTGTTATTAAGATGTTTACTTTGGGGTGCTTGGTTGGCTCAGTTAGTTAAGCGTCTGACTCTTGATATCAGCTCAGGTCATGATCCCATGGGTTGTGAGACTGAGCCCCGCGTTGGGCTCTGTGCTGACACCGTGGAGCCTGCTTGAGATTCTTTCTCTCTCTCTCTCTCTCTCTCTCTGCCCATCCCCTGCTCTCTCTATCTCTCAAAATAAATAAACATTAAAAAAAGACCTTTACTGGGGCGTCTGGGTGGCTCAGTCGGTTAAGCGGCCGACTTCGGCTCAGGTCATGATCTCACGGTCCGTGAGTTCGAGCCCCGTGTCGGGCTCTGTGCTGACAGCTCAGAGCCTGGAGCCTGTTTCAGATTCTGTGTCTCCCTCTCTCTGACCCTCCCCCGTTCATGCTCTGTCTCTCTCTGTCTCAAAAATAAATAAACGTTAAAAAAAAAATTAAAAAAAAAAAAGACCTTTACTTCTTTTTTTAAAACAATTTTAAATATTTATTTTTAAGAGAGAGGGAGAGTGCGAGCATGAGCAAGGGAGGGACAGAGAGAGAGGGAGACACAGAACCTGATGCAAGGCTCAGATCCGCAAGCCGTGACACCATGAGCTGAGCCAAAGTCAAATGCTTAACCGACTGAGCCACCCAGGAGCCCTAAAAGACCTTTACTTCTAATGAGGGAGAAGGATAATCAGCTATCAGTCAGTGTACATTATGATTCACACTATGAGAAATGGGACAGGATACTAGGGGCACAGAGGAGTGGAAGCCATACCAGAGTGTGGCGATTGGAGAAAGCTTTCCAAAGGTAGTAATGCCAGTGATGAGTCTTTAAGGGCAATTAGAAGATGTTGGATGGGGGCTTTTTCATTCACACATCTGGAAGTTGAGGCTAGCAGTCAACCTAGAACTTAGGTGGGATTGTTGACAGGACACCTTAATGTAGCCTCTCCATGTGGCCTGGGCTTCCTCATAGCCTGGTGGCTGGGTTGTAGGGTGAGTGTCCTGAGAGACAGCAAGTCAGAGGGAAACTGTGTGCCCTTTTATGACCTAGCCTTGGCCATCATGCAGCATTTCTTTCTTTCAAACTCTTTTTTGTTTGTTTGTTTGTTTGAGGCTGTTGCAAAAGCCCTTTGATTTCAAGGGGAGGGCTAATACATTCTACTGCTTTCTGGTAGGATGGCAAGATTATGGACTGGAAGTATTGCTATGGACCTTTTTTGAAAATATAGTCTGTCCTCCATTCACACAGTTCACAACCCTCTTACATGCAAAATAGACCTATACCCTCCCGGAGACTCCTCAGATCTCATCCCATTATAGCATCAGGCTCAGGTTTGTGATCGAGGATCCCATAATCTAAATCAGGCCCAAGGGAAGGATGCTCCTCAGTTATAGTTCCTTGAATATAATTCTCCACTACGGGTTTTCTCAATCTGAAGACCTGTGAACAAAGGAGATGAGTTGTCTGCTCCCCACACACTCAACAACAATGGTGGGATAAGCATAGCATAAATTCTGTAGACCTTTCCATTCAAAAAGGAAGAAAAAGGAGGATGCTCTAGATCAATTCTGAAATTCTGTTAGGCACATTCACTATTTCCTTCATTAGGGCTTAGTCATCTACCCTACAAATGGTTCTTTATGGCTCTTGGCTTTGCCCTCTGAGTAATCGTCCCTTCCAAGAATTGTCCAGTGGTATTCTCAGCCTGTTACCTGGACTAATATTCAGAGCTCAAAAGCCTTCTTTAAAATTTTTTTTGCAATGTTTCTGGCCTTTCAGTCCAAGCTTTTAGTCCAAAAAGATATCAGTGTGAAAAGAAGACTACAAGGTGGTATAGATGGAATGAAGGGTGTAGTCATGAATTTGTAGAAGATGATGACACAAGAGAAAGACTGTGACAAATTCATCTGCTGAGCTGGAGTCTGAGCCTTATCCAGCTCCGAAATGTCAATTTCTGCTACTTACTCTTTTTTGCTATAACTTTCCTGAAAGCACTCTTACTGTTTAAAATATGTATTGCTGGGGGCGCCTGGGTGGCTCAGTTAGTTAAGCATCTGACTTATGACCTGGGCTCAGGTCATGATGTCGCGCTTCGTGAGATTGAGCCCCGTTTCGGGCTCTGCATTGAAAGATTCTGTCTCCCTCTCTCTCTGCCCCTTCCCCACTCATGAGCACATGCTCTCTTTTTCTCCCTCTCTCTCTCTCTCACTCAATAAACTTAAAAAATAAAATACATATTGCTGAGCTTGGGAGAGGTTTGTTTATAGTCGATGATAGTTTTAAAGTTCCTCTTGGTTGAATTTTGGCTGTAAGATGGTGTCACATGTGTACTCTCTTAGTATTCCTAAAGTGTCTGTGGGCACAGAACATTTTCCAGTGAACTGCTTCATGTCCATTACATGTGTGTGTTTCATGACCCAGATTGTGAAGTACTCTTTCTGTCTGAGAATCGCAATGTTTGAAATTCTAGTACAGCTTTGACTAACAACCTGTGTTTTCTGGGAGAGTGCAAATTCTGTTTGGAGATTAAATTCTGTTAGGAGACTTGTTAGAGAAACGAGGCCAATATGACTTTAGGTGACTGAAAATACAAACAAGTTTTCTATTTTAAGTTTCCATGGATGGATAGCTTTGAGTGTGCAGATATTTATGGCTATCTGTGTTATTGGTTTTTAAATCAATAACTTGATCTCGTTCAGAAAAGTTAGTTTAAAAAACACCCACTTTTTCTAAGATATTTTAGACTGCAAGTTCACAGCATATTATTACCTTTAAGGGTTCCTTCTGTTACCAGCTATCCAATATGTTTGGTCAAAATGTTGAGCAAAAGAAAAAAAGCTAAAAACTGCCATATATTTAAAACCCCCAAATTAATCATTTAATGTAAAAGCTCTAGGGTACAGATAATGCATTACTGCTGCAACAGATAACTTCACGTAAGGTCCACCAGAATGTGAATAAAGAAAAGAAAATTAGGGGAGATATAAAAGGGTATTTGCAACAACTGGGTAAATTAACACCGAAGCATCTTCCATTTAGTTTGACTTAACCAATATTTTTATTGAACATTTGCCTACTTGTTGGACTCTTTGAGGAAAGTACAACTGAATAGGATGTGGTCTGTTGCCCTTTAGTTATGAACTGTTGTGTTGGTGTGGGTGGGTGTTATAATTCTATGTAATTAGGGCAGGAATCATATACACCATGATTGAACTTGATGACAAATAATGTGTGCAGTCTGGGCAATCTGTGCAAGAAAAGGTAGGTGGATAAAAAAAATACAGGATGTCTTCTGGAAAGGCTGAATACCTTATTTTGTTGAAATGGAAAAATAGCAAGGAATGACTTAGAATGGTGGATTGTACCTATAGCCTACAAGATCTGGAATACCAAAGAAATATTACTTTTTTTTTTTTTTCTGTGGGATCAGAGGTATTATGGAAGATTTTAGGGAAGCCGTGTTTCATAATTAGGTGGTATTTTTTAAATAAATATATATCTGACAGCTCTGTGAGTGATGGTTTAAAATTGATAACACGGAGTTGAGTTTTCTACAATCAGAGAATTAATCTGATTCCTGTGTATGCTTTTCGAACACCAAGAAGACTGCTGTGTGCATAGTTTTGGTGAGTGTTGATAAATTTATTTTGAATTAATAATGAAGAAAAAGGCTAAGTTCTACTTAACAGTTTTACTTCAGTATCAGTTTACTTATGAATGCAATCACATAGGTTGTAGAATATCTACACGTTATGAAAATACACTGTCTTAAACTTGGGAAGTGTTACTGTGTCACAACAAATAACAGTAAGTTGTGTTTTCTTATCTTTATTAAGCTATACCAGGGTGGGGAAACTGTTTTTAAAGAGTCAGAATAAATATTTTAGATTTCGTAGGCCACCAGGCCAACCAAGACTACCCAACTGTGTTGTTGTAGCACAAAAGTAACCATAGGCCGTACGTAAATGAATGCGCATGGTTGTTCCTATAAAACTTTATTTACAAAAATAGTCTGTGGGCTGTGTTTGTCACCTATGCTATGGTTTTCCAATGCTTGATCTTCAACCCAGACTTTTTTTTTTTCTTAAAGGTCTTATGTTGATAATATGAAGATGTGAACATTAAGTGAGATAAAATGCATCAAGAATAGCTAGGAAATGAAATCTCAGTTATTCAAGATGAGTACGTTTTAGAGATCTATCGTGAAACACTGTACACTTAAAACTTTGTTAGGAGGATAGATCTCACATTAAATGTTCTTATCACAATAAAATAAAATAAAAATGGCTGAGAAAGATGAAGCGACTATTTTATTTTGTTTCTAGTGTATTTTTCATTTTAACACTTAACCTTACTCATTTGGAATTTTTACATGGGCATAGTACTAAGTTGAGATACAATACCTATTCTAAGTGGATAGCTCAGTGTGGCACTAAGATCTATTTAATAATCCACTTTTCCCCTGCTTACTTATCCCCCCCCCCACACACACTTATTTGTATTCCACATTTATCAGATATAGATTTTCCTCTATTTATGGGTAATTCAAGTTCTAAAAGTGTGCCTGAGTCCAGAATGACGCAATACAAGTGACCATTAATAACATTTGTTGTCATGCTTTTGTTGTGACATTTAGCTTTGTTTGTGTCCAAACATTTTTTTTTAAAGGTCAAAATTCATAAGTAGAGGATTCTGTCCATTAAATTTTCATGTGTACGGAGGCCTTTCACACCAAATACCAAAACAATTTTCAGAAAAATTTATACAATAAATTACTTAAAAATAGAAGAACTGTAAGTAATTCTGTGGCAAGGCTGGTCTTCTTAAACCTAATACAAAGGAAAGCAAATATAAGAAGTGATTATCTTTAACTATATAATTATAAGAAATTTCTGTATGGTAAAAAAAAAAAACAAAAACAAAAACCAAAAACCATATAAAAAAAACAAAAAGAAAAAAAAAAAAACAAATGCTGTAAAAACGCCCATAACAAAGTTAAAGGATGACTCCCCCCAATACCTGCAGCTGATGTGATGAATGGAGGGTTAGTACTTTTATGAGAGTTTAAGAGGCCAGTGTAGTGTCAACTCTAAGAGGAAGGATTTTGTAGTCAAGCTGGCCCTGGGGTCCTGTAAGTGCCTTGTCCCCTGTTTTCTTATTCATGCGGTGGAATGTTCACTGCTCACAGAACTGTTGTGAGGTTGAACATGAATGAATGTCTGTAAAGTGCCTACATTGGCAGGGTTTCTGTTTTATTCACAGTTGCTATTGTCTATATGGGGTGAGTATGGATAAGAGAAATTATTTTTTAATTCCTAAGTCCGTGGATCAAGAAAAGCCACATTTAGGATTGGAGGTGGAGATGGCTATGTATCACCTGTGGCCTCAGACCATGCTTATCATTTTATTAGGAATGTGAACAAGTAATTGAGAGAAAAGTGTTCCCTGAAATCATGAAGTGCAAAGTAATAATTCTCATCAATTCATATGAGGAGAAACACAAATGGTTATTAAATATATGAAATATTCAATTTTACTATGAATCACAGAAATAAAGATGAAAATAGCAGTGAGCTACCATGTCATTAAAAAAAAAGTGACATCTGGGGCGCCTGGGTGGCGCAGTCGGTTAAGCGTCCGACTTCAGCCAGGTCACGATCTCGCGGTCCGTGAGTTCGAGCCCCGCGTCAGACTCTGGGCTGATGGCTCGGAGCCTGGAGCCTGTTTCCTATTCTGTGTCTCCCTCTCTCTCTGCCCCTCCCCCGTTCATGCTCTGTCTCTCTCTGTCGCAAAAATAAATAAAAAACGTTGAAAAAAAAAATTTAAAAAAAAAAAAAGTGACATCAGTATTTGGTTAGACTTTGTGAGGAGCTGAGTTTAGCATTAAAAAATTTTTTTTAATATACCAATTTATTTATTTAGAGAGTGGGGGAGGGGCAGGGAGAGAGAGAAGCCCAAGCAGGCTCCGTGCTATCAGCACAGAACCTGATATGGGGCTCGAACTCACAAACGGTGAGATAGTGACCTGAGCCGAAATCAAGAATCAAATGCTTAACCAGCTGAGCCACTCAGGAGCCCCTTGAGTTAGCTTTTAATCCCAATCCTGATGGGAATGTAAACAGACAGCCTATCCAGGGACAATTGGAAAACTGAAATTTAGCCAATTTGAAAAGACAGATCAAAAACCTTAGAACATAAATAATGTTTGTAATATTGAATATTATATAACCATGAAATCTTAGAAAGGGAGAAATCTGTATTTTATATTGCTTACAGGACTCAGTTTATGAAAAAGACTGTGTCTAATGTGAGTCAATGATTATAAGCAATAATACGAATGTACATACCCAGAAAAAGCATAGAAAGAATTTATAGGGGTTTTTATTGGTGACATGTTGTGTTTGTGTTTTTTAAAATTTCCTTTGCTTATCTATGAATTCTTCTCTATTCAGTGTATAAGCAGTATCAACTTTCAGAGATTCTTGCTGGGGTCTAAAATAAGGGTTATAAACTTTTTCTGTAAAGGGCCAGACAGTAAATATTTTAGGGTTCATGTATCATACAGTGCCTAGTGACTCCTCAAGTCTGACTTTGTAGTGCACAAGCAGCCACAGTCCAAAGATTGTCCTATTTACGAAGACAGGTATTGGGCAGGTGTGACCCACCTGCCATAATTTGCCGAGGCATCATCCAGACAAGAAATAACTGACCTGACTTTGAAAGTGACACTTAGGGACTTTCAATCCCTGGGAAGAGATTCCAGGGACTATAGATTGCTGGGGTGCAATTTACTGGTCTTGAGACAGTCTATAATGTAGAAGGAAAGGGGAGAGTTCACCATGCCTCTTGAGTTTGAATTTTAGACAGCACTGAAGGAGGAGTGATGGCTGTCAGTCAGCCTGGAGAGTTCCAGAGAAAGATCGGATCTGTGGAGAATGTGACTGAATCAATTTGTGATGTGGCGAGCAGCATGCTGCGTTTGCAGAAGGGCATTTACACACGTGGGCCTGGCGTTTGGGGATGTGGAGTGGTGTAGAGCTGAGGATTTACATGTGTCAGGGCAGCAGTGATAATGCGATAATCAACACCATGGGGATTGATGAGATTTTGGCATTTAGAAAAAACAGTGTGACTCACGGGGGCCTTAGGAAACCCGTATTCAATCTCTGAAGATGCACCAAAGTATCTAAGATGATTAGGATCATTCACCATAGCCTACCCTTTCTCTCTGAGCTCTGGCAGTGGGAAAGATAGCTCTGGAAACATTCTTGACATCCTCCCAATTGCATAGCCAGCTTCCTTCTGTATTTCATTAGCAGAGAATGCAGAAATGGGAACACTACCTTATCAGTCCACAAAAGCAAAGGGCTACATGCACATCTGACATCAAAGCTGCCTACGTTTCAGATTTTGGCCTAGGAAGCCAACCTACTGTGGAATGATGGGAGCAGACAGAATCTATTTCCATAGATACTATATCTTGCCTTGTTAAGGAATTAATTAAAAGTGGTGTCTTTATTTTCTTCCATTAAAAAAAACAATAATAATGTATGCAGTTTAGGTATCTTGTGAATGTCACCCAGGCACTTGAAGAGAAATGGGTATCCTCTGTGATAGTATAGTGGTTTAAAAAAAAAAAAGAACAAACAAACAAAACAAAAAAAATAAATAGAAAGGAAAGAAAAATCCGGGTGGACTTTAGGCATCTCTTCATGTAGCTGCCTTCTCAATATTATCATTATCATTATTAGTCAGAGATGCAGTCATTTAAACAAATAATTTCGATGCTGAATTTAAATGTTTCCATAGGAAAATTATCCTGATGTTTTGGCATCAATGAAAAAAATAGGAAATGGGAAAGAGATTGAGGGCAACTTTTTAATAATATGGATTTTTCCCCCTTTCACATAGTGCGAAAGTTACAGTGGTTGCCAGAGGCACTAAAAACAGTCAGACTGCTTTCAGAAATTCAGCCACCTCTTAAACACTTAGAGGCTGAATTGAGTGAAAACCCGTTTTCAGAAGAGTTTCCAAGGAAGTAGAAAGTTTCCACACCCTACATCTTGTACTAAAAGAAATGGAAACTGGGCTCCGTCTGCCAAAAAGTCTGAATTATTGGGTCACAGGCTGTTGAACATTATAATCAGCAATAAAAATGTGAACATGCTTGATGCTATATTAAAATGCACTTTGAGAAGTTTACCCTAATAATATTTTTGGATTTATTTTATTTCATTTTTTTGCAATGCTAACGGTGTTTCCACATTCCCAGCAACAATAAGAAAAACAAGACAGGGGGAAACAAATGGAATTGCACTAGAGATCTTCAGAATCAGTGCACTGAAAAACTCCTTTTTTTTTTTTTCCTCAAGAATCACTTGGAAAAATCCCAGTGTTGTCTGAGGGGTCAAAGACTAGGGGTAGGGATTTTAGTCTTGATTTTTCTGATTATGAACATAATGCATGTTCATATAAAAATATAAATGATCTAGAAAAATATAGAAAGTAAAACTTATTCCCAGATTTCTCAGAGAGGACCATTGTTAATATTTCCAGATATAGTTGCAAGCATCTGACTTCATGCATGCGTGTGTAAATACATAGTGTAAGTAATATTGTGTGTACATAATTTTACATAAATGGGCGCACATTTTGGGTTTTTCTACCCAGCTTTTTTCATTCAACAATATCTGGTTAGTATTTTTCCAAGTCAGTAAGTATGGGTTTACTACTTGATTCTCACTTTTATTCTTTTATGTATGATTCTGTTACATGGACATTACACAATTTACTTAGTCAATCTGTTGGTCATTTTGGAGTGATTCCAATTCTTTGCTCTTTGAATTGTCCTAGGATGGACATCTGGTAGTCTGATTGTCTTACTAGCATAAATTCCTAGAATCAAAATTCATATGCTTATTCAACAACCATTTATAAAGTGCCTATGTTGTGGTGGGTATTGGCTTGAGCACAGGGGATTACATTTTCAGGAACAAGAAACATGATAAATAAGCTAACCAATGAATAACTAGTTCAGGGTATGAGTGTTATGGCAAAATTATTCAGGGTAATGCTCTAAACAAGATTGGTGGTCCAAGAAAATATCAATGATGCGATCTAAATGTCAACATGTGTCCCAGTGTATACAGATCTGGAACAGAACATTACAAGCAGATTGTTAAACAAGTGCAAAACTCTTGAGATAGGAAAGATCTTGGCATGTTCAGGGACAGAAGTAAAGTTAGAATGTCTGGGACTCTATGGGGTCATGGAGACAGTGGCAGGTAATTAAGACGGGGATGCACGTCAGGGCCACTCATGTGAGGCACTGCAGGCAACGTAAGGCGTGAGGACTAACGTCATACTGCGTTGGGAAGTCATTGGAGGGTTTTATGAAAAAAGGAAGAAGACTGGTATGGTAGGATTCTGAGTTTAAAAAGACCACCCTGTGATCTGTGATCTGTGGGCTGTAACGTGATACCAGGGCAGAAGTGAGAGAAGAGAGAGAGATCAATCAGAGTAAATTTCAGTCATCCAAGGAAAAGTCAGGGCAAGAAGGAGTTTTCAGGGGTGAGGATTATAGATAAAGAGGTCTGTTTAAATCACGTCATACTTGAAGTTCCTCTTAGACACAATTGTAGATATACATTAAGTGACTGGATATCTGATTGCAGAGCTTAGAAAAAACTGTAAGTTGTAGAGAAATAACTTTGGAAATCAGCGTATGAGTAGTATTAAAGGTTTCGAACTGGGGCTATAACTTAAGGAGAAAAGATAGAGAAAAGTAGAGGGCTCAATACTAATCCCTGGAACACTCAGAGGTTTAAAGATGAAGCAGAATTGGGGAGCCCATAGGAGTAGGCCAAACAGTAGGAGGCCAAACAGTAGCCACCAGTGAGGTAGAAAAGTCACAGGGGCCCAAAAGAGAAGGCATTTTAATAACTAAAGGTCAGTAAACTGTGTTGAATCCTGGTGTGGTCTGAGTATATGAAGATGGCAAAGTGACCAGTAGATTTGGGAACACAGATGTTACTGATGACCTTAGGGAAGGCAATTTGAATAGAGGGATGGGAGCAGAAGCCTGGTCAGAGGAGGGAATGGGTTACAAGGAAGTGAAGACCACAATGGACAATTCTTTCAGGAATTTTACTTTGAAGAGGAGAGAAAATGTGGCAGTGGATGGATGTAGAAGTAAGATGAAGACACTTTTAAAAACGGAATTGTCTAAATGTGTTTAAATGGGAATGACCTTGTAGAGACAAAGAAATTGATAATGCAAGAGAATAGGTTAAGACCAAGGACCCTCATTTTGGATTAGGCGGGGGAAATGGGATCCAGGAAATGGCGGCATGGTTTGCTCTAGGAGGCCTCCATTATGCCAAGAAGTATGGTGGGCAATGTGCATGCAGACCTGCATGGGTAGGCCATTAGACTCATGGTGGTCCTCTAAGGGAGTCCTCAAAATATATCTACTTACTCAAGGAAGTGAGAGGAAAGATAAGGGGTCAGGAGGGTGGTCAAGAGGACAAAGTGGTAGAACTTAGGACACTTAGAGAAAGTAGGAAAGAGCTGTTTCAGAACCCCCTAGGCATGTGTAGTGATGTTGACAATCAGTGTTTACTGCCTATATGAGATGTGGTTACTAATTTAAATGAAGCTTAGATAGCATGGCTATATGTATTTTTTTTCTTCTCCAGCACTACGTATGGGATAAATAAATAGGTGATAAATGAGTATGGCAGAGGGAGAAAGAAGCCAGGAGCTGAAAGTTTTCATAAAGATGATGGAAATGACAGAGCATGGAATCTAAGCTGAATAAGGTGGGAAATGTGGAGATGGGAGTGTTACAGGCTGACCTGTGTCCCCTCTAAATTCATACCTTGAAGTCCTAATTCCCCGCGCCTCAGAATGTGACTGTATTTTTTTTAATATTTATTTTTGAGAGACAGGGTGTGAGTGGGGGAGGGGCAGAGAGAGAGGGAGACCCAGAATCCGAAGCAGGCTCCAGGCTCTGAACTGTCAACACAGAGCCCGAGTTGGGACTCGAACTCAAGAACCACAAGATCATGAACTGAGCCGAAGTCAGACGTTCAACTGAGCCAACCAGGTGCCCCGGATGTCACTGTATTTGGAGTTAGAATCTTTACAAAAGGAACTGAGTTGAAATGAGGTCATTAGAGTGAGCCCAAATCCAAAAGGACTGATGTTCTTATAAGAGGAGGAGATTAGGACCCAGACACACAGAGAAGTCCCCATGAAGACTGAGGGGAAGACAACTATCTATAAGCTAAGGAGAGAGGCCTTGGTAAAAACCAACCCTACCAGCACTGGATCTAGGACTTCTGGCCTCTAGAACTGTGAGAAAACAAAATTCTGTTGTTTCAGCCGCCCAGTGGTATTCTGTGGTATTTTGTCATGGTAGCACTAGCAAACTAATACAAAAAAGTATCATGAATATATTAAAAAGAAGTTGGGTCAACAAATTATATGTTCAGCTGACCACACAGAATTGTTGATGCAAGAAGATGAATACAAGTGAGCTTGGAAAATAGGAGGTGATGGTCAGGAAGCAGGATGCTTAAAAGCAAGATTATGCAGGTGGTGAGGTTACTGGTAAGGACCAAGCCAAGGGTGAGCCTCTGGGAGTGCTAACATGGGGCCAAGGAAAAGATGGTTGCAAGAAAGGAATAAAGATTGTGAGGACAGGGTATTTGATGAGTCATTTGTGTAGATGTTGAAATCACCAAGAGCGATGGAAATAGGAATGAAGAGGGAAATAGTGTATCAAATGAATAAAATACCCAATAAATGAAAGAGAGAACAATCAGGATATCCTAGACGATAGTAATGACAAAGGCAGGGATAGGTACCTCCTGGTAGCATTCAATTCAAGGAGGCATTCCAAGGAAGAAGGGGAAAGAGTTTAGAAGAGACAATGGCAAGGAAAGAAAGCATGGTCACTTCACCCCAAGACCCTGGGGGTTTGAGCAAAAATCAGCCTTTCCTCAGAAGGCTGCCGAGGAGACCAGTGTCTGCACGGGGCCCTCCACGTTTACATAGGAGAAAAAGGTGAAGGAACAGCTCTGAATCAGGGTTGTGGATATAGAGGAGTTTGCTTATTCTGGGCCATGAGTTCATGGGGAAGACAGAATGATACTGAGGAGCATTATGAATGATTAATTTAGGAGCCCTATCTTTGGCTTTGAACACTGTTGGGTAGAAGAGCATCAATGGGTTGATACAGGACCCGGAGCTCACTGGAGAAAAACCCCGGATGGTCACATGCGATCCACACACATAGGAGATTACTCCCTGGGAACAACTAGCCTGGTGGACTGGATAAAGCCCCTGTGAGCTCTGTTTACCCTGAGAAGGGGCACTGTCTCCACCTACAAATGCCAAATGGAGCATCCCAGATGAAGCACCTGATGATGTTTGGTATGTAGGCTGTGTGGGACCAGCTTCATGATGACGACAGTAGTCACTTACTGAATATGCACCTTAGCAGGTCATGGTAAATGCTGTAGATAAGGGGTTCCTTCCACAAGGCGCCCCATAAAACCTTACTGTTGTAAAATTGAAAAATAGTTGGGAAGCTTCATACGATTTGCTGTCTCAGCTACGTGTGACGGGTCTTACAGATGCCAGTAAAAACATTAGGTTTATTAACAAGAGAATGGGAGAAGTGAGGAGACGGTCAAGGTACGCTGGCCAAAAAGACAGATTTGTAAATGGTTATTAAGAAAAAAAAAGTGAATAAAGCGAATATTGATAGGAGTGAAACAAAGAGGAAGCAGAAATGGGAGAGTCAAGGGACTCCTCTCCGTAGGATGGAAACATTTAGATGGAGGTTGAGAAATGGGATGGGTAAAATGGACACTTTTTAATATACCACTACCAAAGGTTGGATGGGCCAAAGCACCACCCCCCTGGCGGTCCCACAACAAGTCTGCTCCATTCACCTCAATTTGGAGAAATTTGAAAGCCGGAGGCCAGAGATTACTACGCACGGGGCAGTGGCTCGGCAAATGAACCAAGTTAAAGGTTGATGCAAGGGCCAGGCTCCCTTGGCTTGACCCCTCCCCTGGGACTCAAAGCCTTTGGCACAAGAGTGGGTAAAATTGTCCTGGAGTGGAAAAAGAAATCCTGACTCCTGGTACAAGTAGATGGAGAGGGTGTCAAAATGTAATGGTTGATAGGATTATGAAAGTTGGAATGTTTAAGCAGATAATTACATAAGGTTGTGTCAACTTGTCCTGAATGTTTTGTGGGAATGGACGTGGCGTCTGGCTGTGTCCCTACCTAGTGTTGTCAAACCAGAGCCTGTTGATGAAGTCCTAATGGAGGCCACAGTTAGGAATGTCAAGAATGTAAGTGGTGATACCATTAAGGCGAAAGTTTGTGAGGGTGTTGGCATGTGTGAACAGGCCTTATGTAAAGTGGTTGTGTCTCTTTTCCCAGATTGTATTATGGGGATGGACACTATCTGGCGTGGAAACGTCTCTTCTACTCAGTACTCTGAAACAGAAGGCATGTAAATCTGCCCTTGAAGCAGTGTTAATTGGACACGCTAAATGGGAACCAGTAAGATTGCCTGAGCCTGCACAGCGTGGAAGAGACTGGGGGGATGCTGGGGACAAATTCTGTGTGTGATGGGCCCCTGTAGGCTGGGTTCCAAGTGCAGGAGCTTCTGTCCCTGTGGAGTTAGGGTGCATTATACTCCCGATGTGAATGTGTTTGCCCACTTGGAAGGTTTCCCAAACCAACTTTGGGGATTTTTATCGAGGCTTCCTCAGGTAGGCGTGATCAATCATTAACTCCATTTAATCAATCAATCAAACTCCATTTAAAAACTTTTAACTTTGTATTTTAATTCCAGTTAGTTAATGTACACTGTTACAGGTCTAATGCATCTCTCCACCCCCTCCCCTCTGGTTAACTCTCACTTTGTTCTCTATAATTAAGAGTCTGTTTCTTGATTTGTGTCTCTTATTTTTTTTTTCTCTTTGCTCATTCGTTTTGTTTCTTAAATTCCATTTATGAGTGAAATCATATGATATTTGTCTTTCTCTGACTGACTTATTTTGCTTCATATTATACTCTAGCTTCATTCATGTTGCTGCAAATGGCAAAATTTCATTCTTTTTTATGGCTGAATAATATTTCATTATATATATATGATCTATATCTATATCTATATCTATATCTATATACATATATATATATATGTATATCAATCATATCTATATCTTATCTATCTATCTGTCTACCTACCTACCACATCTTCTTTATCCATTATCAGTCTCAATGGGCACTTGGGCTGCTTCCCTATCTTGACTATTATAAATAATGCTGCTATAAACATAGGGGTGCATGTATCCCTTTGAATTAATGTTCTGTTCTTTGGGGAAATAGTAGTGCAATTGCTGAATCATAATATAGTTCTGTTTTCAACCTTTTGAGGAACTTTCACACTGTTTTCCACAGTAGCTGTACCAGTTTGCATTTCAACAGTGCCCCCCGACAGTGCATGAGTGTTCCTTTTTCTTCACATCTTTGCCAACGCCTGTTGTCTCTTGTGTTGTTGATTTTAGCCATTCTGACAGATGTGAGGTGGCATCTCATTGTAGTTTTGACTTTCATTTCCCTGATGATGAGTGACGATGAACATCAATTCATGTGTCCGTTGGCCATCAAGATCGTTATCTTTACAGCCGATGATGTCCAACAAGGAGCAGAGAGAGTGAGAGATCTCCCTCAGACAACTAGTTTGATAGAGAATTAGAATGGACAATTAGAACATTGGTTGGATAACATGGGGAGATAAAAACATGAAGGGCTGGCTACATATCTTTATGACTGTGTGGTCACACTCAACCTAAACATGGCGGCTAAAGGAGGATCACCACTGGATAGATCTCTATTTTCCTGGTAGATGTGGGGAAAGGTGGTAGAGGGGAAAGATTCTGATATTCTTTCTTCCTCACATCACCTCAACTTTTGTTCCTCCCTCCCTACTTGGCACAGTGGTCACAGGACCAGACTGCAACTACAAGGGTCAGAACAGGGATGCTTCCTGCCAAGAAACTGTAACTGTGTTTTGAACCTTTATGTCAACAGTTCCTAAGGGCCTGATGGGACGGGATGTACCTTCACCCATCTGCCAAATTGGGATCAATGGTGAATTCAGCTGTATGACCTGATGGCAAAAGTAACCCTCTTGTTGCACCTAGGTACCCTCACTCCATGTGAACAGGAGTGGACGGAGGGGGAGGACCTTGCCAAGATCGTATTGCTGCCTGCCATCTAGACCAGCACCGTGGCTGAACTTAATGTCCCTTCCAAAGGTGGAAAAGTTTGGTATAAATGGAGAAAAGGGAAAATAGTAGCTGAGGGTAAGGGAACGAATAAATGGGTTACGTAATGTAATGAAGGAAAGCCAGTATTCCATTAACTTCTCAAAAGAGGTTTAGAGCAGCAGATGATACTGTCTCTTAGCTCAGTTATACCATATCCCTGAAAAGGTGAAGCCCTTATTGCTGAAATTAATCCTGCTTTTGGAGCTTGATTACAATCTATGGAAGCCTGCAAACCTGAGTGACCTCACCCTGGGAGACATGTCATACAATATGGATATAATAATTACTAATGGCTGAATGGGATTCTAGTAATGTGCTAGTATCTTTTGACTTTTTTGTTTTATTATATTGATTATTTTATTTTATATAAAGAAAGACAGCATGAGCTGGGGAGAGGAGTGGAGGTGGGTGGGGGGAAAAGAGAGAGAGAGAGAGAGAGAGAGAGAGAGAGAGAGACAATCTTAAGTAGACTCCATGCTCAGTGCAGAGCCTTATGCAGGGCTTGATCTCAGGACCCTGGGATCAGGACCTGAGCTGAAAACAAGAGTTGGACACTCAACCAACTGAGCCACCCAGGCACCTGTCTTTTGACTTCTATGATTGTTTTGCTGTCAGAGATTCGTGTTCAAAGGCCAGCAGGTGATATTGTGATTTAAAATAAGAAATATACATTTGATCTTTGTCCCATTTCTAGCACAAAGCTTTTAAAGCCCTTGGAATTCCCTAGGTGATAAAAGCCACAAAGGTGTCTTTTGTTATGCTAACAAAGTGACCTTTGGACTGCACAAAAGGCTGGGTGCTGGTTGCCAGGAGACCCAACCTAGTGATTAGAGGGCTGGAACTTTCAGTCCTTCTGGAGAGTGGGGAGAGAGTCTGTAGGTTGATTCAATCACCAATGGCCAGTGATTGAATCAGTCATGCCTATGTAACGAAGCCTCCCTAAGACCCTAAAAGGACTGGGTTCAGAGAGCTTCCAGGTTGGTGAACATGTGGACGTGTGGAGAGAGCAGTGACCCCTTCCCGGAACCTTGCCCCATGCATCCCTTCCATCTGGCTGTCCTGAGTTGTATCCTTTTATAATAAAAAGTGAGCTAGTGAGTAAATGGCTTTCCTGAGGTCTGTGAGCAGCTCTAGCAAATTAATCAAATCCAAGGAGGGGATTGTGGGAACCTCTGATTTATAGCCAGTCGGTCAGAAGTACAGGTGACAACCTGGACTTGAAGTTGACATCTGAAGTAGAAGGGGGGGGGGGGCAGTCTGGTAGGAATGAACCCTTAACCTGTGGAATCTGAAGCCATCTCTGGGTAGATGATGTCAGAATTGAGTTGAATTGGGAGACACCGTCTGGTGTCTGAGAATTACTTATTGGTGTGGGGGAGCCCACATCCTCATCCCCCACCATGCACACACCCACACATCAGTATTGGTGACCAGAACCTTTCTGGAGGGAAAGAAGTGGGGCCAGAAAGGGTGATAGTGGATTGAATGAAGCATGTGATGTTATGAACCTGGGCGCGGCGAGGAGGGATCTCAGTCTTAAGGGTTGCAGGAGTAAAGAAGTAAAAAGGCTGGAGAATCTGAAGAAGCAGGGGATTGTAGGCAGAGAGGGAGTGAAATAGTGGAAATTAAAATTTCAGAAGTGAAGAAATCGGGGGCAATGATTACATGTAGAATATGGTCTTGGATAGTAGATATGAATGCCATAAATGAGGAGGAGATCAAAAGAGTTTACAAGGGTTGATACCTTGAGGTATCAGTCAGTTCTTACTGTGGTGGCAAACAACCCCAATATCTCCAAGGCTTATAAAAAGTGAAAACCTCTTTTGCTCATGTTGGGGTGAGGTTGGTTGTCACCTGGCTCTGCTGGGCCTGGCTGCGTGTCCAAGCTGACCAAACAGCCCCTATTGGGGGTATGGTGTTCTGATGGTGGAGGACAAAGAAAAAGAAGCAGAATCAAACGAAGCATGCTTAAAGGTTCAGCCTACATGTGGTGTACCTCCTGTTCAATTATGTTTCATTGGCCAGAGCAAGTGGCATGGCCTTTCCCCAAGCCGTGGTGCAGGAGAAGTGTAGTTTGCCTACAGGGAAACGTGGCCAACAAATAATACAATCTACCATAGTAGATAACATGGATATTGAGGTTGTCACAAACGTGATGGGCTCTTTCTAGGAAGATGTAGATGGTAGGCCAGTTGCAAAAGCTTAAAAAGATCATCATTGTGATAGCTAGAAATGTATAGCTAGTATCATCAAAAAACTGTCAAAGAGATCACGTTAGGATTAACCCTGAGAGGGGCATTGATCCAGCTTTGGAATTTGCTTTGTATACTCGTAAAACTGTATCTTCCAACTAAAAACCAGTGGAGTAGTTAAGCAAAGCAAAGTAAATGTAGCAAACTAGATACAGATCTGTAAAAACTCATTACGATTTACTGTTTTCCTTTTTCAGCAATTTCTTTTTAAAAAGTCATCATAATCCCACTACCTTTTCCTGTTGATAAATGTGCAGGAGTCAAATGCCAGCCTATTGAATGAGTTGGAAACTCTTCATGTCTACAATCAAAGGCTTGGCTAACTCCTTGCATTTCTTTTTGTATTTAATTAGACGCTAAAGATATAGAGACATTATTTTCTTGGAAAGTCCAAGTAGTTGCATGACTAAGCCTTAATTAAAACAAGGACCTGATTCTGCTTCTGCTGTGTCCTGGGAGGAAGTACCCATGGGAGTCCCCTGATAAGCCTTCCTACAGAACTTTCGAACTCCAGCCTGTTACAGAGGAGTCAGAAGTGAAAACTTGGGCCCTATGGTATGATTTTCCCCAGGAATCTCCGATGCCGTCTAGATTTATCAAAATCATAAGAAAGAGAATACTATATGAGGTGTCATGCTTGGCAACGATAAAAATAGCTAACATTTATTGAGCTAAGTACTGGGCACTTTCTTTATATGTAGAATACCTTCATTTGGATCCTCAGAATGACAACTCTATAAAGTGTTATTATCAGATCCATTTTTTATTTCGGACCCATGTTTTAACTGAGTAAAGTAAAGCATGAAAAGGTGAAGTGTAAGTTACATATGTATTGCATATTTCAAAACCTGAATTAATTAATAAAATATACCAGTGGTTCCCAAACGGTGCACTGAGACACTCTGGGGTACTATAGCTAACTCATGGGCTTCCTTGGGATACTTTATGTTTTCTGGACAAACATCTCTTAGATATCATGTAGGTTGCTGTATCTAAGTGATTTGGACCTAGTGACTCAATAAATGGCATCACTAGGTGCATCTTTTAGCCTAGTGGCGTCATGAAAAAATTCCTGAGAAACTGAGGATATCGTGCACTGAGAACGTTCGGGAACCTGTTTCTGTATAGCAACTTAATTAAGTACGTAGCAAGATTCCTGACTTCTGTATCACGGGCCACGGGCATCTTTTGCCTCTGAATCATCAATATTGTTGTTTCTAATGATTTTTTTCTCTTCAAATTGTTAGCATTTTTTTCATCTCTACTCTTCCATCCTTACTATAAGTATTATTATTTTTAGTAGTTGTTATCATATTTAGAAATAAGCTTGGCTAAAACAAAGATGTATAAGGAGGTTTGTCTGCCTTGTTTCACCCACTCTGGGGACCTGCATATTGAGTCTGATAGGATAGGTCCAGCTTATCCAAGTGTTCATTCAAATATTCATTCATTCATTCATTCATTCATTCAAGTATTCAGTAAGTACTCATCCCTTATTCAAGATGAAAAAGACTGTATTGACATAACGTAACCACATAGCCTATAATGAGAACTATATACAGTTTAATATACAAGTTTTTATTTGACAGATATTCTCAAGTGTCTCAAAAAAACTTGTGGTACAAAATTTGGTTTCTGGTATGGGTCTTTAGTCCCTCCTCCCTAAAAATTCTTTATGTGATCATTCTTAACAACTATAGTTATATAAACAGTTCAGGTATGGACTGAAATTTGCTTCTAGATTTCTGGAATCCACCGTGATGGCTCACTTCACCTTATGTAATACCTGTTTCTTGCGTCAGGGCACTTATTAGCCACTAAAGCATTCTTACTCTTTGCTTCCACACTCATTCAACATTTATGTGGAATTCCTAGTATTGATTCACAATGTTCACATTCACAGTGAAGGCTTTGCTTTCCTCTGAAATTTCTCTGCTGATTGCTGGCTATTTCTTCTTACTATTATAGAAAATGACAGGACCTAGCTCTATTTTTCTGCTTCTCTATCCTGTTCGCTCCGGGCTTGTAATAATAATTCGCCAGCTAAGAAAACGAGTGGCATGTTTAAAACCTTTTAAGATAAATCTTTCTGCTTGGCATCTGCCAATCACATGGATTCCTCCTTTCTCAGCAACATGGCTTCACTTAGCTAAAGCCATTAAAAACGAATCTTCACCTCACTCTCCACTGGGTAATAGTACCTGGAGTCTCCCTGCCCAGTAACCTGCCTACAGTTGGTGACCATATTGACATCCAGCAGTAGGCTGAGTGTTATATGCCCTCAAAATCCATATGTTGGAGGCATAAGCCCCAGTGTGACTAGCATTTGGAGACAAGGCCTTTTGGAAGTAATTAGGGTTAGGTGAGGTCATAAAGGTGGGGTCCTCATGATGGGATTAGTCTCTTTGTAAGAAGAGACACCAGCGTTTCCTCCTCAGAGTCCCCTTGCCCCTCCACTCCATGTGAGGACCCGGCAAGAAGGTGGAAATCTGAAAGCCAGGAAGAAGGCTCTTACCAGAACCTGACCATACTGACACCCTTACCTTGGACTTACAACCTCCAGAACTGTGAGAAAATTAATTTCTGTTATTTAAACCCCCCCAGTCTGTGGTCTTTCATAATGACAGATCTGACTAATAAAAGTAGGTACTCAACATTTTTTTTAAAGTTTGTTTATTTTGAGAGGCGGGGGAGAGGGAGAGAGAGAGAGAGAGAGAGTAAACACACACACACACACACACACACACACACACACGCACACGCTTGAATGGGGGAGGGGTAGAGAGAAAGGGAGAGAAAGAATCCCAAGCAGGCTCCAAATTGTTAGTAAGTAGCCTGATGTGGGGCTTAAACTCAGGAACTGGGAGATCACTACCTGATCTCCCAGGATGGACCTTTAATGGACTGTGCCACCCAGACATCCCTGTACTCAACATTTTTGGTTGCTTGTTTGATTGATGGTCGGCATCTAAATGTCTTGTCAACTAATTTCTTTTAACTCAGCCTGACAACCTGTGGGCACAATGAATGGAATAAAGTCACGTCATAAAAGTCAAAGCATCAACCTATTTTTACCTGAAATGAGCAGACAGGTAGGTCCTCCAGCTTCTTTTTATTGAGCTGAAGAGGCTCAATAAAATAAAAAGAGAGCAACTGATATCTGTAGAGTGAATTCATGAATGAAAGGTAGACGAGCAACATGGACTTCCACTGCTCAGAAAGTGGATCACCTTTGCTGCCGGAGCTCGTAACAGCCATGAGTGAGGCTGTAGCCAGTCCCTCGTGGCCTAGGAAAGATTCACACGTTGCTTCAAATGTTCGAATATGCCTGAATGGTGTTGATGATTGCAATGACAAGACCTGTACACAAGTAGAGTCATATGAAGCCTTAAAAGCACGATGTGCGGGCATGACAGATGATTCATCGCATTGTATCCTGAAATGAATATAGCCCTTGTAATTTGGGGAAATGACTCTCTGTATGACTGAAGTTTCCACTTTTTTTTTTTTTTTTTGATTTGTTGAGAACTTAAAAAATTTTTTTTTTAACATTTATTCATTTTTGAGAGACAGAGCGTGAGTGCGGGAGGGCAGAGAGAGGGAGACACAGAATCCGCAGCAGGCTCCAGGCTTTGAGCTGTCAGCACAGAACCCGACGTGGGGCTTGAACTCACGAACCGTGAGATCGCACCTGAGCCAAAGTGGGAAGCTTAACCGACTGAGCCCCTCAGGCAGCCCTGTTGAGGACTTTTCTGAAGACGAGCTTGCTTATAGTTGCTTTGGTGAGTATTAATTGAGAATCGGAGGCAAACCTTAGCATGCCCATAATCCTGTGCAAAGTGGAAAAAATAAGCACTGTGCTTTATTTCACTCCACTGCAATTGTGAATTGAAACAAATTTAGCATCCGAATGTTTGCATAACTTCCTATGTGCTATAATATACATCTGGGTGTCTTATTCATGTATATATGTGTGGATATCATACATAATAATTGACCTGGGGGAAAAGTCACTTTCGTAAGTCATTCCCCTGTACTTGCTGACAGGTATGTAGATACCTGGTAAGAAGGAGTGGGGGCAGAAAGAAAGACAGAGAGATGCAAATAAAATGATTGCTATTGATACTAGATAATTTTCAATTATTTTATGGCAACCAAAATCATCTCCAAAATGAGGTGTCGTGAAGAATCAGACCTCTTGCCTTGTAAGACCCATCAAAAGAATGGCCCCAGGGGCGCCTGGGTGGCTCAGTCGGTTAAGCGTCCGACTTCGGCTCAGGTCACGATCTCGCGGTCCGTGAGTTCCAGCCCCGCGTCAGGCTCTGGGCTGATGGCTCAGAGCCTGGAGCCTGTTTCCGATTCTGTGTCTCCTTCTCTCTCTGCCCCTCCCCCATTCATGCTCTGTCTCTCTCTGTCACAAAAATAAATAAACGTTAAAAAAAAAAAAAAAATTAAAAAAAAAAAAAAAAAAAAAAAAAAAGAATGGCCCCACAAGGTAGAAGCATAATACTGGCTTAGATGAATATAATTACAGAAAGGCCCCAGAGTCCCAGTTCCTGCTATGAGTTCTTTCAGAACACCTGAGAAACATCTATGCTGTCAGATCAAATTTATTGGCCACTCAGACCTCTCATCCTATTTGCTTTCTTCCCTCCGAGGTCTGCTGACCTCTCACCCCATTCTTAATTTCTGTCAGATTTTTTCTTTTTTGCGAATCTATAGAACATGAGCCTTTTTTTTTTAACATGAGCCATTTGTAAGCAAGAAGGTGATAATAATATCAACTGAAATGATGAGGCAGCCATTCATGCTGATGTGGAGAAACCCCAAATTTTAAATGCCAAGAGTCTTGCCTGATTGTGCTGAGAAATTCAAAACAAGCCTTAGATATTTGGGAATGGTTTGATTAGAAACAGGTGAAAGTGTTTGATTCGTCTAGATGCTTTGTGGCTTTAAGGCTGAGTCCCCGATAGCCTGGTCAGAGGCAGACAGAGCATAATACAGGATGCTGCAAGGCAAGGTCTGTGCTTCATCTCAGCAGAGACATGGCTTCAGGCTTTGGGAATGAAGAGGCGTCTAGGTCATACAATGGGCTCTCCAAGTGTAAAAATGCTAATTTGATTATGAGTTCCTGACCACTCCATGGATTCGCTTCATTTTGCCCAGCTACAAGACAGAGAAAATTAAAATAATCAGTCTTCCGTTATATTTGGGTCATCTCTCTTTCTCCCGTTCTGCTGTCTTTCAAGAAAATGATCTTCGTCTATATTCTCAGCTGACTTTCATTCTGTCTCATTTCCCTTAATTTGCATAATACGTTCGAAACTTTGGGATATAGCACCCTTTACGATTTTATTTCGTTGCATGAGGTTTTAGATACAGTCCACCTACTCTACAACATCCCACTTTCATCAAAATAAAATGAAATTTGAAGTCTTTAGAAAAAAGTGAACTTTGTCACTATGGCTGTGGGACAGAGGAAAGCCATGTGCTCTTTGAAAGGGACCCCCAGTTTCAATGCAGATAAAGTGGGAAATGGGATTTGCAAACTCTGAATAAGCACTGATGTCTCAGAACCTTTTCAGCAACGTGTTTGGTTATTACTTTTCTTGGATACTGTTGGTTCTTTCATAATCCCCACATGTTCTTTGTTTAGTTATGTGAAAATAACAATAGGTGATTTCTTTCACTTCAGCAAAAATTGTCTTCTCAATACTCAGGAACTGGTGTGCCCCCAATTTGTTTTAATTCTAACTGTCAGTTTTCATTGGAATAAAATAATTTGGTCGGTGATGGAAAGATGATACTCATTTTAACATTTCAAAGATGATACTCATTTTAACACTTTAACATTGACCATTAAACTGGACAGAAGTTTACTGAAGGGAAAATCGTGGAAATTTAGTGTTGTTTTATATATATATATATATATATATATATATATATATATATATATATACATACATACATATATATATGTATATATATATATAGAAATATATATATAAATAGAAATATATATATATTTACTTATTTATATATATATCTACTTATCTGATCTTCACACACAATAGATTTTCTCCCATTGAATCCTTCAGTCTGTGACCTGAGACATTGTTTGAGACCTTGGGATCCTTGGGCTTTTACCTTTGGTGACCCGACGATCCACTGATTTTCGAGTCAACTGACATTCAAAGAGTGCATGAACCCACTGAAGGAAAGTATCCACAGCCTCGTTTCTCATTTCCCACTGGTTTTCCTTGATTTGTTTACACTCTTGTGATTACTGTCATTTGATTGTCCAACTACGTCCCACTGATAACTATTCACGTTGCAACGATTATGAAGAGAACAGGAAAGTGAACACAATGTACTCAGTTCTGTCTACAATCAGAACTATAATCTTGCGGCTGCCTTTGGAGACTATAGCAAAGAATAAGACGCACTTTCTTCTAAGCTTGGCAGAGGGCTAATGTTTGGATGGGAAAATCTGTTCAAATTTAACTGAGATCCACATTTCACATGTTTTTGCTAATATAAAGTGAGCCGGGGAATGGGTAGTTGATGGATACAGAAAAAATTAGCTTCACATTCAATTGCTATTTTGCACTGCTAATCAGACCCAAACATTATAATAATTATTTTAAAAAGGCCTATGTAGGAATCGTCCATTGCTGTGCTGGAAATTTGGAAATACACTTGATGAATCACGAAAGGTGAATTTTCTTTGGAAAAGTAGATATGTTAGCAGAATATTTGCAATGATCTCTCAGTTCTGTGACTAAAAGAAATTAGGTGAACCAAGATGTACTTTTCTTTTCTTTCTTTTTTTAATGTTTATTTAGTTTTGAGAGAAAGACAGAGCACGAGAAGGGGGGTGGGCAGAGAGAGAGAGGAAGACA
Organism: Panthera onca; assembly: GCF_046562875.1. Classification (NCBI taxonomy): domain Eukaryota; kingdom Metazoa; phylum Chordata; class Mammalia; order Carnivora; family Felidae; genus Panthera; species Panthera onca. The sequence goes on from NC_138352.1 coordinate 5,686,916, forward strand.
CAGAATCCAAAGCAGGCTCCAGGCTCTGAGCTGTCAGTGCAGAGCCCGACACGGGGCTCGAACCCATGAGCCATGAGATGGTGATCTGAGCCGATGTCAGATGCTTGACCGACTGAGCCATCCTGGTGCCCCTAGCTAGGATTGATTTCATAACCGGAGAGCAGTCTTTGTGTGTGGTTTAGTGTGCTGTTTCTAGGACACAGCCAGTGATATTATATTTTGATACCCTTTTTTCACTTTCCCTTTTGAGTCACAGTTAATTTCCTAAGGTTTATAAGGAGCTAGGTTGACAGGGAGTAATAAAAGATGGTTGCCATATGTCCCACTGGGAGAACTGACATTGGATACGTTCTGACATTGGAGCCCTTTCATGTCTTGAACAGACATACAAGTCTTTATTGAAGGGACTTTTTACAATGTTTAAAACATGTCTATTGCTCGTGATAAGATGTGCCCATTCATAGAAACATCGGGAGTCTCAAAGAGCCTTTGATGTAATTAAAACTGATTGACGTCTGGCTTCTGAAGGGAAAAACTGGTTGTCTTGCCTGTGACATTTCCCTCACATACTCTTTATGAAGTCAGTGTTTCCAAGAACTACCTTCTCTTATGAGCCTCAGTCGGCCTGCTCATCTGGTTCCCATAGATAAATGTTACATAACATACACGGGCAGTGACTATCCCATTTACCCACAGTGCCCAGCCCATGTCTTCGGCATTTGTTCAAAGGAGAGACGCTTTCACTCAGAGACACCCAGGTCGGAAACAAGTCCCTGGGATGTTTTCAATCATTTCCAAATGTATCCATTCAGAGTGGGATAAAGGAGTAGAGAGAGAGAGAGAGAGAGAGAGAGAGAGAGAGAGAGATGCCTGAGGATTTCTCATCTCTCTGAAGGGACAGTGCCTGAAAATGTTTCCACAGAGATATTGGGCAGTCCTCCCGGGATCTGGGGAGCAGTGTGCACAGATAGCCCAGTGGCCTGACTCTCGTACGCTCTGCCTGCAGATAATCTTATCAAGGGAGGGAACCCAATTGCTTTTGGAAGATCCTGCAGTTGTAGAGGTGGGGACACAGGGTGGACCTCCTCAGGCCTCTTTGAAACGCTATCAAAAAACTTCTGAAAAAGCTAGCTTCGTGCACTCTGTACTTTCATTTTCCAGGACATTTGAAAATTGCTTCCATTTTTGCTTTTCTTCATTTCCATGTAATGATTTAAATCCAACATTTTTATAGTAGCTGTCTTCCCCATCCAGATCCTGCCATGTGAGCGAGGGTGTATTCCAGGTCAAACCCCTTGTTAAGTGCTTAGAGATGGCAAAACAGTTAAGGCAGCAAGATCTTTCGCATGCCGTCCTATATGCAGTATATCATTGCTCCTGAAGGCTCCATAAATTCAGCTTAGTACAGATTTTGTAGGGGGGAAAAAAAGCCAGTTGCTTCTTAAAGCGGTGATTTTCTCGAATTTACTGAAAGTATGGCTCATTGTAACTCCTTGGACCTCACAGACAATCGTGGTTCCTGGACACTTTAACAAAAAAAACCCAACTAATGCTATTAAAAACACCACATTAAGCTCTCACAAGAGTTTTTGTTTGTTTGTTTGTTTTTGGTGTTTGTTTTTCACACGGGAACGCTTAAGTATTTCTGAAATGCTATCAACAGGTTTGGTGAATTGGCAAAGACATTTTCTGTATGTAATTTATTTTTTTTTAATATTTATTTTTGAGAGAGAGAGAGAGACAGAGCATGAGTGAGGGAGGGGCAGAGAGAGAGGGAGACGCAGAATCCAAAACAGGCTCCATGCTCTGAGCTGTCAACACAGAGGGGCTCGAACCCACGAACTGTAAGATCATGACCTGAGCTGAAGTCAGACACTCAACCGACCGAGCCACACAGGTGCCCCTATTTTATTTGTTTTTTAAATTATTTATTTATTTATTTTGAGAGAGAGACATAGAGAGCTGGGGAGGGGCAGAAAGAGAGAGGGAGAGAGAGAATCCCAAGCGACACGGGCCTCAAACTCACAACCTGCGGGATTGTGACCAGAGCTGAAATCAAGAGTCGAATCTTGAACCAGCTGAGCCACCCAGACGTCCCTATTATTTAATTTATTTTAGAGTTGTTCAAAAACTGAATTGCTTTACGGTCCTAAAGCCTCCCTCATTACAGACACCAAAATAGCCACGCGGCTCCTTTTTATCTGTTGCTACTTAAAACCACGCTCTGAATCATTTGTGGGAATCCGAACTTTCTCTGGGAGTCCACCAACATCACATTTCTGTATATGGATAAATAAAAAGGATAATTAGATTCAGTTCTTATTTCAGCTCATTTCCTTCTTTTCCACATTTCCTAAATTTCAGCAAAGTACCATGCTTCTGAATCTGTTTATGTTTTGTTTCCATCGTCTTCAATGGCTGGGTATATTTTCCCTTTAAGAGACTTTCACAGCATTTTTTTCCATGCCCAGGAATTGCTGATTTTTGAATGATGGCAGCCTGCCCACTCTGTGCCATGACTGTTGCTTGATGTAGTGAAGTCTGAGGAGTCTGGCTCACCATCACAGGATTATCCTATGTGTGTGTATATATATATACGTGTATGTGTATATATATATATACACGCATATATATGTATATACGTATATATATATGCGTGTATATAATATATACGTATATACATATATATATATATGTTTTTTTTTCTCCTACTAACTAACGTTTGCGCATGTGTGGGAAGGAAAATCAGTACGTAATTTTTTCTCTGCTTCGTTTACTAAACTTCCTGCTCCTAATGTATGATGGGTACTTGGTCACAGAGAAGTCTATCTGCTACCAAGTTAATCGTTATTTTATACAACATACTGATTTTTATCCACTCTCTCCATCCCCAATATTTTTTTTTTCCCCAGTAAGACATTATATGAAACTATTTAGAATAGTATCTGGAACATCAATTTAGAGATAATCACCATTGTGGAATATCTATGGTCTTTCTGGTGACATTTTACTGAATGATTTGTACCATGTGTTGGGTAGATTCTTATTTCTTATTTATGTTTATATGACCAAATGGCACGTCTTCCAAATCCTGACCACTTTACTTGTTAGTTTCTACTTTTTTGCTTTCACGTCACTATGACCGCTGGTGATTTACCTCTGTTGGCCATTTACCTTGAAGTGTTGTAATTATTTACACACAGTTTTTATTTTTCTTAATGAATTATAAGATTTTGATCTTATCTTCGTATCCTCCTTCTCTCGCCAGTGGTACTGGTAACAGTAGCTAATGTGTATTGCACAGCTTCGATGGGGAGAAGCCTTTCTTCTTTCTATGAACAATGCCATTTAATTCTCACACAAACCCTCACACACATGGGACAGCATTATCGCACTCGTTTCCTTGATGAGAAAATGGAAGCTCAGAGAGCTTAGAGAGTTTTTTCTGAGGTCACACGGCTAGTGAGTTGTAGGGCGAGGATTGGATTCAAGCAAATTTGATTGCAGTGGCTTTGCCATTAACTTTCCGCCATATTGCCCACAGTGGACCTCCTGGCACAGCTTGTATGAACCTGACTTCATACCTTTGAATTTCTTTCCTCGTCGTATTGCTCGTTCATCTGCAGATTTTGTGAAGAGCAGGCCGGGGGTAGAGCATTCTTGGGGCTGCTTTGATGCACTAGCTGGGACGGTGGAAAGCTGAAGGCCCACTGGTCTCTGGCTCTCTGATGGGAATGTCATCTTCCCAGGGAACCCCTGCGGTAGCCACAGCCTTGCAAGTGCCATCACATAAAACTCTTAAGTGCAGAGTTAGTCTTCCATTTCATACTTTTTTTTTAATGCTTATTTATTTTTGAGAGGGGGGAGGGCAGAGAGAGATGGGGACAGAGGATCTAAAGCAGGCTCTGAACTGACAGCAGAGAGAGCCTGATACGGGGCTCGAACTCACGAACCACGAGAGCTTGACCAGAGCCGAAGTTGGACACCCAACTGACTGAGCCACCCGGGCGGGCCCTACTTCATACTTTTTGTTGCCTTGAAGCCACTTTTTTTCTACGTACATTTTTAGGGTATGTAGAAACCCTAAATGTAATGTTTCATTAAAAACATATTTATCTTTTTTTTTTTTTTTAATGAGAAGGAGGAACATGTCAGCTGTGAGGAAAACTCATGCTTTCACTCTTCTCGCTCCTCTCTCTAGTAACCTATCACACACCGTGAAGATGACTTTATTTCCCCTATAAGCTTCTGGAGGACAGGAAGCGTGTTTGGTTGTAAAGTCTCTCTTAGGGCCACTTATAACAAGTCCTATGAAAATCTAGTCCTAAATAAACCAACAAAAGAAGACGCATAGATTTGCTAGAAACTTAAAAAGAAAAAAAAAGTAGGGGTGGGGGATGAAGAACTGAATTGAGTCTATAGTTCAGCTAGCCAAAGCATTTTCTTTCTTTGCCCAGAGTGTCTCTCTGACTCTAAAAAATTCAGTTAGTCTCTCCGAAGATATTGCTTCCTGGTCACTAGCCTAGTATCTTCACGAGGAAGTCCATGACATAAAATTCTTGGCCACCACTGCCAAGAAGTCTTCCCTAATCTCCGGTGGAAGTAAGGTTCCCTGTTACATTCTCTAATCCTGTCTGAATTTGACCGAAGTACTTATCACAATTTGGGGTCATACTTTGTAGTGGATGCTGCCAAGATCTCCCCTTTAGGACCCAAACACTCATTCTTCCAGCTGCAGGGGGTGGGGAAGGGGGTGTTGTCCAAGGATCGCTACCGTCTCAGTCCCTCTCCAGTTAACTGTGCTCAGTTTGGAGCAACTGCCTAACTTCAGGCTATGCTCCTTCCTTGTGATACACCCATATCCAACGACCCATTGAGATAGGAGTACAAAGGACTGGTTCCCTTACTTGATGGGGATCACTCTGAAGAACCCTCCAAGTTCCAAAACTTCCCATTGGGTTGGTTGAAGACTCCCTTGCATTGAATTGCTGTTAAAGTCCTTCTTCTCCCCAGTGCTGCATTCCTCAACCCTCAAGAGCCTTTCCCAATGAATCTGCTGCACACAAAACTGAGCATCTCAATTTTTATTTCCCAGGGAACCTGATCTTTAGTTGTACTGGCAGCTGCAATAAAAGTGGTGATAGGAAGCAGACTCTAAAATGGGATTTTAGAGCTGCCTCACATGTTGGCAGATAATTGTTAAAACTTTCAGTGTTGGCAGATGGTGATGGGAAATCAGTGAGAGGATGTACTCGAGTGGATCATTGATACGCACAATAACTTGTATTCATCTCAAACGCATTGTATTAAGTGAAAGAATCCAGTCTCAAAAAGATTGCACATGTGTGATTATATTCATGTGACATTCTGGAAAAGGCAAAAAAGGAAACAGATTAGTAGTTGCCAGGGTTAAACATTGGGTAGAGGTTGGTATACAAAAGGACGGCACAGGGAATTCTCTGGAGTGTTGTGATTGTTCTGTATTCTATCTCTGGTGATGGTTCCAAGAATCTCTATGTATGTAAAAACTCAGAACTATCCACAAAAACATTGAATTTTCCTGTATGTAAATTTTAAAATATGTTCTTGCATCCCAGGGATAATGACAGCGATCAATGCCACTTCTAGAGACCTAAAAGTTGCAGGGTTGATGATCCCTATCATATTTTAATTTCATTCACCAGTCTTGGCCCTCTGACAACTAGCCAGATGCTGAAGGATGACGGTGGGATGTCACAAACTCAGTCAAGTAGTAGCCCCAGTTGTGGCAGTGGTACCAGATAATGGTATTTTTGTTGGAGCAGATTAACATGGCAACAGGTCCATGGTATGTGACCACTGACTTAGTTAATATATTGTTTTCATCCCTCTTAGGAAGGACAACCAGAAGTAGTTGCAATTTGCATGGGATGGGAAATAGGCTAGATTTATAGTCTTGCCTTTTCTATGTCTATTTGTTTCTGTCCCTCTCTTATTGGTTCTATTTCTCTGGAGAATGCTGACGAACACACCCTCAGGCTACATTCTGTTGAGGGAAGGAAAAGGAACATGGCCTTGGGGCAAAGCCATAAATACATGCTCTTTTCCATCCTATGCAAATCTCTGTACTCAGGAAAGCTGCTGATGAAGTTCTTGTACCAATCTGAAGGCCCAGGGACCAGGAGAACCTATGTGATCACATCACAGAAGGGTGTGCGTTCAGTAGGACATTTTGTAGAGCATCACATTGGGTCCCCTATATGGCTCATACTGTGTCGTTGGACTGGATGAATAGGAAATGGGAAATCTATTAGGGTCTCGGTAAGATACATGTACTCAAGAGGATAGTAGATAAACTCTGTGAAGATTCAGGATCCCATCATATTATTCAAGATTTTAAGAATCTGGGGGTTGGGGGCATGCCAGAATAACCCCTCCAGAGTACCCTTGCTCCAACATTAAGGAGAAAGCACATCAGGCAGGTCTCCTTGGGTGCCGGGGGCCACACATTTGTTCAGTATTAGACTTCTGTTTTTCTTCCTGTGTGCTTCAAAAATACTTTATGCTTCACCACCTAAAAACTATAAAATAGAATAATAATAATAATTACGGAATAGCAGTTTATGCCAGAGCTTTCAATATATCCTGCCTTTCATTGGTGGTTGGTATTAGGAAGGGAATCTCTATTTTCCCCAGCCCAGTCATCCTTAGAAGATACTGCATTGGACCATTGTAACCACAGGGGACACAAGCTGTATGTCAAAGCTAAAAGTTAAAAATAGAATTCCTTTCCTATCTACTTGTTCTATGCAATGGTTTTTATCTGGGGCTACCCTTCATGTGATCACTCAGTCACATGGACTAATCTGGTTTCACAAACATCAAGGGGATTTCTAAAACAGTTCACTATAGTAAATGGGATTCTACTTTAATATAAAAATGTTAATCACGTTTAAAAAGTTACAGTAGAAATTTTCTGCTGTTTTGATCAACTATTGAGCTACTAATGTGCTTGCTTCTCAAGTCTTAGGCACTGTGTTCTCTTTGCTGAGTTCATGGGCTTTTTGTTTGTTTGTTTGTTTAAATGTTTGTTTATCTTTGAGAGAGAGAGCATGAGCAGGGGAGGAGCAGAGAGAGAGGGGGACAAGACAAAGGATCCAAAGCAGGCTCCATGCTGACAGCAGTGAGCCCAATGAGGGGCTTGAACTCATGAACCATGAGATCATGACCTGAGCTGAAGTCGGATGCTCAACCGACTGAGCCACCTCGGAGGTGCCCCTCATGGGCTCTTTTGAAGGTCTGGCTTATAGTCACTTCCTCATAATATGTTCATAAATACATTTGCTCCTAATTTTCATACAGTTTTAGGGAATTTAATAGGCCATCCGAAGACCCTAGGTGTCCTCAGACTCCCCCTGGTTATGAAACATTGCCTTCGACACTATTTTTCCAGGTCATTTATCGAATTGAACTCTAAGTCAGAAGCATTAATACAATGATTTGAGAAATGGCCTAGAGATACTCTGTAGCTCTTGAAGTTCCCGGAATGCCAGTTATCCATAGTGACACCCACTGCGGGAGATGCCATGCTCGGGACTTCTCTATTTTATGATACTGAGCTGTGGAGCAATTCTTATATGTTTGCAAATCAAAATGTGTGCTCCTCCTGCATGAATTGTAATTTCAGTGGGGCAAACAAGTGCCATTAATACTGTGAGCTGTTGCTTAGGCATCTAGTTATTTCCATGGTTCTAGGTTCAAATCCGTTTTTAGTTGTGTTACTTTGGCTTCATAAATATACTTGATGCATATGTTCATTTATAAATAATCCTCTCCCGAAATTATGCTCTAGTGAAGTTATTGATGATGATAGTTTACATGATGACGGCTAACAGCTAATAAGCAGTTGGTTTACATAAGCATGTGCCTAGTGTTTTGCAGACCCCATCTCAGTGCCTTTTCACAGTAACTCTTTGGAGGAGGGACTGCCATCCACATTTTACAGATGAGAAAACAGAGGCTTAGGGAGGTGAAATAACTTGACCAAAAGCTTGCATCTAGTAAGAGGTAAGGCTGGGATGTCACCTCAAGTCTTTCTAACGACTAAGGCCTTGCATTTAATTGCTACAATATAATGTCTTCCTACATGGAAAAACAGATAAACTTAAAAAAGTTTGCACTATTTCATGTTATTTCTTTATCCACACAAGAGGATTATCTTCATAAAGAGTTGAAGTTTTAATATGGTTGAGCTACAACTTTTATATGCACTCAAAGACAGTATACAATATACAACAATATGCACAAGCAAATGTATCCGTGTTAAGTGTTTAGTTCAACTTGACAAATGTACACACCCATATGACCACTATCCAAATCAAGATACAGGACACTTCTATCATCCTAAATAGTTTCCTTACACCTCTTTGCAATCAGTCCCCCACCCTATACTCTAGGCAGCCACCAATTTGATTTGTGTACTACAGATTATTTTTGCTTGTTCCAGAATATCATGTAAGGTCATAGAATCATATAGTATCTACTCCATTGTATGTGACTTCTTTTGCTCAGCATGATGTTTTTGAGATTCATCCATGTACATGATATATTCATGTATCAGTAGCCTCTTTCTTTCTTTCTTTCTTTCTTTCTCTCTCTCTCTCTCTCTCGCTCTCTCTTTCTTTCTCTTTCTTTTTTGCTGACTAGTGTTCTGTTGTATGAATGGCAACAATTTGCCATCTATTGTGAAAGGATGTGTGATCTGTTTCTAGATTTTTTAGTTATTATGTTTAACCTACTGTAAACATTGATCTACAAGTCTTTCTGTAGACAGATTTTCATTTCTCTGGAAGTGAAATCACCTGGTCATGTGTAAATGTCCATCTTTATAAGAAATTACCAAACTGTTTTCCAAATTTATTTTTTTAACATTCCTCTAGCAATATATGGGGGTTTGGGTTGCTTTACCTCCTTGTCAACATTCAGTACTCTAATTTAGAATTTTAGAGATTTTAGAAATGTATATTCAAACTCTTGTTTGAATTTATATTTTCCCTATCCTTGGTTAATGATATTGAACTTGTGTTTCTTGGCTATTCCTATTTTTTTGTGAATTGTCTGTTCAAATCTTTGACCTGTTTTTTAATGGAGTCATATTCATTTCTCCTTGTACTGTAGAGTACAAATATATGCATTCTGGATATGAATCCTTTGAAGAATATCTATCTATCCATCCATCCATCCATCCATCCATCCATCTGTCCAATATCTCTGTATTTGAGGGATAAAATATTCAGTTTGGGGAATCACATAAAGATCACCGGGCTAAGTCACCCGTCCATTAGGCACAGAATAAGCAGCTGGCCCATTGCGTTAAAGAACCAGAACCTCTGGTTTCTCTCTTGACTCCATCAACTGTATTGTATTATGATCTATGGAAAACAAAGTACTTGCATTTATCATATTTGGTTGGAGGGGATCTGGCTTTTTGCCCTTGTTGTGAGTTGTCCAAAGCTGGATGTTTCCTAAGCTGCTTTAAAAGTGGTTGGTGTTATGTAAGTTGAGATTTTTGAATCCTTTAAGGCATTTTTGTAGACATGAGCCATTCCTAGACATCATGTTTATATCTCAAGTGGTGGCACTATTTTTAAAAATAAAAGGCTTCAAAACCTTCAGCCACATTTTTCAGCCATTACACAATGTGTTCCTCAAGCATATGCAAAACAATGACAGAGGGAAATCATTCAGCTAAGAGGGGGGAAAACAGCAGCTCGATTTAAAAGTTTGTTAACAAATATTGTGATTTGTTATCTAACAGTTGGCTTCATCTGGCATTTGGAGACTTTCTCAAATGCAAGAGTGTGTGGTGTATTAAGATTTATTTGTGTATTAAGCAAACATCTCTGGTTGAAATGTGGCTGGCATATTTAACTGAATCAAAAATGAGGAGGCGACACATCCTGGAGATTGATAATATTTTGGGAAATATTTAGAAACATAGAAAACATTTTGTTGATTCTCCAGAATTTTCTGTGCCTCTTCCTGTCTTTAATTTTTTAAAATGAGGAACATTTGAAATAATTACTCAGATATCTTTCTTTTTTCTTATGATGCAGCACGGACCATACTTGTAATATTTTCATACACTGTCTAATCCTGTTGAGGCTGACACCTCATTGGGCCAGGGTTAACATCTTGGTCCTCCCATTATATTTGGATGAGTTAATTTGTCTCTGCACATGTTTTTTTCCACATGCATCATTTGTTCCTTTCTCCTATCAAGCATACACTTCTGGATTCTTGTCTTAGAAGGATGAGTTGCTGAATGCATAGTTTGCAATGGGATAAATGTAGGATATTTGTGAAGTAGAACTCAACACTTTGTGATTGCAGGGTAAAATTTTAAGCATCTGCAGGATTTAAGATTAGTAGAGTTTCTGCAAATAATGAAGGAACTCAGATATAGTGAGAACTGTTGTCGACTTTTCATTACTTTCTAATGATTTACATAAACATGCATTTGTACACTTTTGTTAAGAGATTTCTCCACTTCTCTCTTCATTTGTGACTGGAGGTAAAGAAACTTAACTGATACTATGTTATGGCATTAGTAAAACAAATACTTAAAGGGATTCATTGGCTTTTGGGAGAGACATAATCTTTACTCTTTAGAAATCATGGAGAATTAAGGGTTATATTCGGGTTAGGAGTTAGAGTCCCAGCCCCCTTGATTTGGAGGTCAAGTGTAATAGAAGACAAATGCATATCAGAGACTTTTCCTCTGAAACAAACAGGAAGCTTTAATGTTAGTATTATTCCAGAACTGAAAAGAGAACTTGGAAGGGTCTGGATGAGTGTATCTCCACAGCCCTTTGGGGAAGAGACTCTTTTTTAACTGGTTGCATGAGTCGGACTATTTCTGTAGACTCCTTCCCAGTTCTTACTCACCAGGCAGCTTGATGTTCATTTGATTTCCTGAATAGACTTCTCTACTGAGAAGAGAATGTGTTGAACAGCCAACATGAATATCAGTCTGCTTGGCAGTCAGAGCCTCATAAATTATTCTGTTGGTTCTTTGACACAAATCAGTCTCACATGAGTTTGAGTTGCATAAGCTGGATTATTTTTCTTTGTGCCTGATAACCACTGGCAAAGCTGATCAGTAAATATCAGCTCAGTATATACATCTTTAACCAAGAAGACAAAATTCTGGGTAAAGTCGGACAATTGAAATATATTTCCTAAGTACCCACCCATCTACCTCACCCCAATTATTAAAGTAACATGGGCTCATTGTGTAAACAGTTGTGGAAAGCTATTGAATAAACAATTTTAGCTCATTGTATAAACCATTGTAGACAATCATTATAGACCTTGCAGAACATTATAGACAGGTTTAGATGTCTTCCTTCTTGTTTTTTTTTCTAAGCATAAGATACATGGTTAAAATTATATGAATATACCTTACACTTACTGCACACATGATATACTAGGCCCTGTTGAAGTACTTTATATGTATTTATTCATTTTAATCCTTAAAATATCGTGAGGTGGGTAACATTATTCATCCATTTTGTAGGCAAGAATACTGAGCACTGAAATTTTAAATAACCTGTTCAATGTCACAGAGTAAGTAGTAGGGCTGGGATTTAAACTGAGGTGGTTTGACTTTATAACCAAATTCTTAACCATCATTGTACTGTTATGCTTTCTTTTATACTCTGTGGCCTGCTGCGTTCAATGTACTCCTTATATAATTGTAAAGTTTTGAAAGCCTTCTTGACCATCAACCAACTGCTCATGTCCACAAAACCCTCAACTTGACTTTGCCCAGAAAAGACTCAAAGGTAAATTTCTCATCTAGATAATGAAATCCTTACGTCCTACTGGTAGCGAAATTAGGCTGCTTAAGAATTAAATGGAGAACTAGATACAGTATAAGACCTAAATGTTCTGTTCTACAGCGTGTTAATATTCTTAAATTGTAATGTGTTATATTAAATCTTTGAAATGTGACATGAATAGTAAAGTTACAAATATCATTGCTTGGGTTGAGGATTGGTTCCAATTGTCCCAAGACAAGGAATGACAAATGAAAGGGGTCTAATGATTGGTTCCGATTGTCCCAAGACAAGGAATGACAAATGAAAGGGGTCTTGTTCTTTTTCAAAAATGTTATTCAGACTACAAACTAATGAGCTGTATGTAATGTGCAAATGTTCTTCTTTCTGATCTATTTCTGACCCATGTGATTTTAGTAATTTCTTTATTTCATTTCTAAACATGGTGGTTAGAGGAATTTTGGGAGCTTGGCTTTCTCTTTCAAGTGGTGATCCTGGGAGACCATGTCTGTCTGTGATTTTTGTCTTCTGTGTGAGAAAGGCTATACTTGAGAACAAAAATTGAAGATCAACAACAACAACAAAAAACATTGTAAAAATAATAAAACTATTTTTTTTTTTTTTGCAAAATCTTAACAAAGAAAAGAAATTAAGCAAAAATGCAAAGTTTTGGGCTCCTGGGTGGCTCATTTAAGTGACTTACTTGATTTCAGCTCAGGTCATGATATTATGGTTCATGGGATTGAGCCTTGTGTTGGGGTCTGTGCTGACAGGGCAGAGCCTGCTTGGGATTCTCTCTCTCCCTCTCTCTGCCTCTCCCCTGTGCGCATGCTCTCTCTCTCTCTCTATGTCTCTCTGTCTCTCTCTCTCTCTCAAAAATAAATAAATAAATTTAATAAAAAAAAATAATGTAAAATTTTGACCAAAGGGTATGGGCCTGAAAACTTGATGCTATGTAAAAGTTCTAGCTTTTTGTTTGTTTTCTTTTAAATTTTTAATTGTTTATTACCATTTGATTAATAAGCACTTAGAAAACAAGGATCTTTAGGGGTTATCATAGGTTCACTAAGATCAATTCTTTTCAAACTTGTCACATTTTCTGTTCTTTCCTTCCTCTCATCCACCATCCCTCCATCTTTCTTTCCAGCCCTCTTTCTTCCAAGTAATAATATACTGATAGATTGAATAAGTGCTTTCACTTAATGTACTTTATTTACACCTTTAAAAAAAAACCCTCATGATATCTTTGTAGACAAGGTGATATAATGTGTGAAATATTTATATGGTAGAAAAAGCAAGTCTATGCACAGTGCCTCCCTTTCAAGAGGGTAAAGGGGAAAAAATCATGACAAAATAAGGTTATCTGATGAACCACTTCCAAATTTTTTTTTTTTTGGAAGGGGTAAAGAGGCAGTCCCAATATCCCTGGTAGCATTAAAAAATGCTATTAACTGATACAAAGTATCAGAAAGTTAATACTTTCATCATTACAATTATTTAGTAATAACCCTGGAGATTTTAGGTAACTACAAGCCACCGTGCTTGAGAGACTCCCACAGTGTAAGATAAGTTCAATAAAAAATAGCTAATACCAAACTAAACAGCCGGATGGAAGTTTACTATCTGTAAGAAGAGAGGTAATGGAATCTTTGTACTCCCTATCAGAATAATTACATCTTCAGTTTTGTGTTTATTTCTAGTGGGCACATTTTTAGAAGTACATTGATTTATAGATTGGAGTACATTCAGAGAAGGACTAGCAAGTGGTGATGGGAGGACACTATTTTTAATAAAAAAAAAAAGATGAAATTGGTGGTAGTTAGTTGAAAAATTTGAAGGCTGAGGGATCTAACATTAATTACCTCAAATATTTAAAACAGCAATCTATGGAAGAAGAATAGATTTAGTCTGTAATGTTATAGACCATTAATGCTAGTATTAATGATTAGAGGTTATACGGAATTGTATTTTGATAGAATGAAAGGAAGAACCTGCTAAGAGATTAAGTTTCCTCCCAATAGATTTCCTCACCAAAAATTAGTCCCAATGTATGTGTTCAACAGGAGGCTAGGTGACTATGTATCAGAAATGCCTTTAAAGAGAATGAATCCTCGCAGAATGTCCAAGTAGAGAGCCCAAGTGTTGTTTCTAATGCTGAGATTTTTTAATTCCATGAATCTGTGAGGTTCTCTCTTCTGGATTTAGTTAGATTTATTAAGATTTATGGTCCTTTCACATTTAAAGTAAAATATTATGATACATACTTTATGCATTTAACCAGAATGGACAGATAATTAAACCTAAAAAGAATGCCAGCTCCCAAATGTATTCACTACTGGGTCGTCATGTCCTCCCAGAGGGACAGATGATATTAATAAGATTTATTTTTAGTTCTTTGCTGAACAATGTGGGGGAATAGCCAAGTGGCTATTTGCAAGGCTTCAGTAAGATGGGGAAAATATAAATATGCATTTTCTTTGAATGTTGCAACCTAATTGTAAGTGGTTGTGTTGGCTGAGAGAGTGGAAACGTGGAGGGGCTTACATCATTGGATGATGCATTTTTCCAGTTGACTAAACAACATGGAATTCAATATTTCCTATTTAAAATGTCTGTAGGGATAATTGGAAAATGTATATTTGAATATTCTGTAAACACACATCCAGGAAAAAAAAAGTAGTTTGTTTATTTACGTTGAGGAGATAGATGTTAGAATCTTGCCAGAAACAAGTGACTTTTTGAGGAAATGTAGCTTGTATTTTCTGATGGCTAAGACCCACATGGCTAGTTGTTTTCTTTGAATGATTTTGAATAATTCAAATATAATATTAAACATAATTTTTCATTTTTTTGAGAGAGAGAGAAAGCAAGGGACAGAGGGAGAAAGGTTTCTTAATTCCATGAATCTGTGAAGTTCTTTCTTCTGGATTCAGTTAGATTTATTAAGGAGAGAGAGAGAATCTTAAGCAGGTTCCACACCCAGTGTGGACGGTATTAACTTTGGAACAAAGCTCCAAAGTTATTATCAGGTAAGCTGTGTATATATATGTATTCAGTTGGACTATAAAATTTAGTTCAATTAATTAATTAGTCACTTAGGGCATCTGTGAACTTTCTAGGTGACTACTTAGAAAAAATAAGATCATCTGATTTTCTTTTTTTTATCAAAGTAGTGATTTGCGGTAGACTGATATCCGCACACATCACAAAATTACAGGAAATTCTTCCATAACATGATAAACATATTCCTGAGAAGTGGTAAAAACTTGTTTTGCAAAATTGTATACGAGAAATAACAAGGCTTTGGGGGGGGGGGAAATTGGGCTGGAGCAGAATTCACAAAACTTATGCCATTTTATAACTAAAAGCTAATAAACATAACTACTGGTACCTAAAGAGTTAACACGGGCAGGGGCAGGCAGACAGCTCCATCTGCCTAGAGCTGCTTCAGCTGACATTAAAAATGCAGGAAAAGGGGCGCCTGTGTGGCTCAGGTCATGATCTCACGGTTTGTGAGATCAAGCCCTGCATCAGGCTCTGCACTGACAGTGCAGAGCCTGCTTGGGATTCTCTCTCTCCCTGTCTCTGCCCCTTCCCTACTCTCAAAATACATAAATAAACACTTGTTTTTAATGCAGAAAAAATAAGCAATGTTGACAGGCATGGAGACATGCAAATGGCAGAGGAACTCTGATCAGGGGAGCGTCTTGAAGGTGAGAGCAGGAGCAAGTACTGAGAGTGAGAAGCATGCAAAGCCCACGCACGCCCTTTTTTGGCAGGAAGCCCTGGGCGCTGTGTTCAGTTTAATTTTTTTAAAAAGAGAGTTCTTTGATAAGCGAGCAGAGGGATTATGTCCCCTTTCTGCTAACATTTATGATTCCGATTGCCCTCTTTTTTCCTCTACTGCCTAGAAAAAAATGCATACAGAGCAACGGAACTCCATGTGCATGAGCTAAGGGATGCTGGAAAACTAGCTTCGTCATATAACGTTCCTGAAACTTAAGCGTGTATAAGAACTTCTTAGAACTTCTTGGAAGCGTGTATAGAACTTCTTCCAATTCTGATAGGTGCCCAGGTGAGGCTGACGTCGCTGGCTGCAGACTCCACCTTTAGTGAGGCTCTCACAGAACAGATGCCTTCTCGTCCTTGAAATGTGAACTTCAAATTTGATGGAGATCACGTTGAATACTGGATCCGTGCTTTCCGAAAATGAGGCCAAATAAGAATATCTCAACAGAGAATTTTCAGTGATGTATCCATGCTCCTCCGAATGACTTCATCTTTCTTCTCACACGGCTCAGGACAGCGGCAGCCATTGATGCACAAAGATGCAGAATTATAAAATTACTACAGTAGGGTCCCCCTTTGTAAATTTAATTAATGATTAGAGATACGGCAAAACAACACTTTGAAGTAATAGGTGTGTGTGTTTGCTTATGTCTGTCACTTACTACCACATCAGACACGTTACTACATAAAACACAAAGCTTTCAGGGAAATTGACATGGTTTTATGCAGAAGGTCCAGTTCAGTCCACCTGCTGAATATGGTTGCCCTCCTGGTTTTATTTTCCTTCTGTTTTGAAGGGATTATTTCTAACAGGGAAAATTTTCATCTTTGGTTTTGGAGATAAATTTTTGATAAAGTATAAGCTCATATCATGTTTCCATTAATATGCATGTTACCTTCTGGAAGGTGCTAGTGCACCGAGTTGCTTACTGTCTCTCGGCTTCATGTGTCAAGTTTGGAAATGAAGGGGTCAGGTGCATAATTACCAAAATATACTCCAATTGTGATGTCTGTGGGTCTGAAATCTGTATGTTGGCCAGGTAGGAATCCTTCAGTAACAGGCCAAACGACTTATTTTTTCAAGATAAGTTAAGTGAATCACTTCTCTCATCTTCTTTTCTCTTCTTTCCATGTACCATCAATGCCACTGAAGAGCAGGGCATTATTAATGTCAATAAAAGATCGTTTATTTAAAAAAAGTAAATATTGAGGATTTATAATGGTCACAACACTACCTTTAAGAAGTTTAATATCTAGCTAGGAAGACAATAAATATAGCAGATTTAATATGAGAACACAGCATTAGAGGGCTCTGTCTTAAATTTTTTTTTTTAACGTTTATTTATTTTTGAGACAGAGAGAGACAGAGCATGAACAGGGGAGGAGCAGAGAGAGAGGGAGACACAGAATCTAAAGCAGGCTCCAGGCTCTGAGCGGTCAGCACAGAGCCTGACGCGGGGCTCGAACCCACGGACCGTGAGATCATGACCTGAGCCGAAGTCGGACGCCCAACCGACCGAGCCACCCAGGCGCCCCTAGAGGGCTCTGTCTTAAACAGAGTAGTAGAAACAGGTGCAGGAGTGTAGCAAATAGGAGATGGGCCTCTGTGGCACCATGGACACTTCTTCAATCCAAAGCACACTTGCTCATTAGTTCATTCAGCGATTGTTTATTGAGTAACTATTATGTGCCAGATATTCTTCTAGCTACTAGAATGCATTGTTGAGCAAAATGTAAACAGGTCCTTACTGTCTTAGAATATATAATCTCGCCTTTGCAGTAGGTATGTGAGGATAAACATTAAGAATCACACAAATACATGTACGAGTGTAACTATGATAAATCTTACAGAAAAGCAGTACAAGTACTCTCGATGATGAAAAGTAGGGAGATTTGACCTAGCCTTGAACTTCAGGAAAAACTTCTATGAGAAATTGAGATCTGGGAAGATGGGCATTAATTGGGTAAAGACGTGGGAAGAAGAAGGGAGTGTTGGTGGAAAGTTTCCCAGGTGAAGAAATGCATCTGGAATGCCTTGGAATGGAAGATCTAAAGAACGGAAAAGATCAGTGTGGTTTGGATTTTGTAATAGCTGAAATGCCTGGTGATGGTAACCTGGGGTATGGTGATTAACCATACTGACATAGCTAGAAGTAAGTGAGTTTGAAGAGATTTAGGACTTACGGTGGAATTATTGTGGGAGGTAAGCAAGAGAGTTTTGTCAAGTGTGTTTTCTAGGTTACTGTGTCACTAGCTTGGTAGAAAGAAAACCAAGAGAGTTCTGCCATAGAAATCAAGGGAAGAGTGTTATTAAGGGAGGAAAGGTTAGCAGTGTCAAAATGCTGATCAGATATCAAGTAAGATAAGAACTTAAAAAAAACCACGCATTGGGTTTTGTGACATGGAGGTTACCAGCAAACTTCTCACAGCTGTTTTCATGGACTAAGTGGAACCAGACAGAAGTTTGCTTCAGAGCAGTTTTAGGTGAAGAAATTACTAAATTGCCTAAAAATGACAGAATAGAAAGGACCATGGTTCAAGGGAATGTGTAGTTATAGGTATTTTTCCTTTGTGTTCATTCATTGAAAGATTGAGCATGACTTATTGTCTGTAGAAAGGAAGATTTTTGACTGTATAAAAGTTAAGGATAATAGATGATAGTGTAGTGCTTTTAAAATTTCACGTGCATGTGAATCAGCTGAGGATCTTATTTAAAATTTCAGTTCTGATTCACTGGGCCTGAGATTGGACCCAAGGTTCTTGATTTCTATGAATTCCTAAGTGATGTTGATGCTGTTGGTCTATGGACACACTTTGAGTAGCAAGGTTGCAGTAGAATTACAGGACAATGTTGTGGGTCCATTTAAATTGGATGACCATATAATTTACAATGGATCACATTTACTCTGGTGTGTGTATGTGTGTGTGTGTGTGTGTGTGTGTGTGTGTGTGTGTGTGTGCTTTTTTTTTTTCCCTAGCACTGCTTGGTTGCTAGATGAGAAGAAAACAGAAGGTAGGAGTTTAAGTTAAATGTAGAAGGAACTAAGGGAAGGGATGGATGAATTTGGAAAAAAGCAGAAAGTTCAGAAAACTCAAGGCCCTGCTGAAGTTGAAAAGCTGTCACAGTGGAAGTAGCTGGAAAAGCATCCTAGAAGACAAGGAACCTATGAGTGAGGATTTTTAAAGAGGAAGAATTACAGATGATGATAAGATTCAAGATGTATCTGTGGAAGGATATTACTGGAATGGCATGAGTTGGCAATGGCCTCATTGCTATTTTATATCCAAGGAGGAGGGAGAGGGCTAATGTGGATGGTTAACTTTAGTGCATTCATGGCCAACTGCTGGGAGAGAGAAATGATAATGAAAGAAAATGTTCAAGCTCTAAGCTCATGTGGGAACTGGCTTTTTGATCTCTTTGAAATTTCTCTTAGGATTAATTCATTTATGCAACACAAATTTATTGAGTGTTTACTCAGAGCTAGGCACTGTTACAGACACTGTAGATATCCTATTGAACAAAACGAACAGGGCTTGCATTCTGGAGAATTCATGCCTCTGGAGTCCTGGTTTCTCTACGGATGATGTTTTAGAAAGGCTCATGGGCCTTCCCCCCTCCAATCCTCCTCACCAAATTGAAAAGAGATTCCAGGGATAAAAAGATTCGATTAGCTCTCCTCTAGCCCTTGTGGAAAAACCTCTGTCCCCATCTTTGTCTTCATATGAAACTTTGGATTTAGTTTTTGTCACCTTTGGAGTGAACAACATTAGTTTGTGGGAAAAACAGCAAAGAAAGTTATCTCCAGCTTTGAAAAAGACCCATTTGTCAAAGCCGAAAGAACACTTTCATTGCATTTATTGAGAGTTAGCTGACGATGTGGCACAAGAACTGTATAAGATAGGAAGTCTACATATAGCAAAAGGTAGCAATTGATGATTAGAGACTAACATGGATTCTGAGAATACAGAGCTAAGAGCATTGCCTACCATCGGAATGGTAACATAAGAGAAAATTCAAGACGTTTATCACTAGTGATCATGTCCACCCATTATGCTTTTCTAGCTTCGAGCGAATACCATCAGATAAGCCAGTAACATAAATGAATTCATAATACATATTTTGATTTACTTTTCAGTAGCATATAGTGAACAGGACTATCAGGTATTTAACATCTCATGACCTGAGTTTGCTGCCTGGTTGTGCCATTGTTCTATTATTTTCTTTAATGTTTCCAGCTGTATAGTAATTTCTGTTCTGACTTGGTGTTTCCCTAAAAATCTGCCCAAGATGTGCTGTCAGGAGAAACCATTCACCTCACTGGTTGAGGCTGCAGATCGGTTACATAAAACAAAGGAAAAGCTTCTCTTATTCTTTTGATAAATGTGGATTTGGGTTTGGCATGAAGTCCGGACCCTGAAGTGTAATGAGAAGCCCAGCTATTTCTTTCGAGTTTTGATGAATAGGAGGCTGTACTCTTTACCCTTGAAATCTGACTGCAGAATCATACTACACTTCAAAACATTTGTGTTCCTCTAAAATTTCCTGGAACTCTTCACCCAAAGTCTATTCTCTACTTTCCTGGATCCTTTCTGAGACTTTGATCCTTTTATATTTGGTTTGTCTTTATCAGTGAGAGCACTGATATCAACGCGAATGGCAGAAATGGGCTCGGCACCATACAGGTAGAAGTGGAATATTGTGATAAACTACAGGAGAGAAGCCAGTTTAAGAAAAGAGGCTCTCGGAACTTATAACTCCCTCCAGCCTTATGAGATAATAAATTTAGGAGTATCCTTCAACCTTCTTTTGCATTTATGCAAGCTGATGATAAACTGCAATTTTTCTGTTTCAAAGGAAAAGGACCACAAAGCTTATCTTTGGGCACCAAAGAGCTCAGCTCTTACGAAATATTTTGATGGGCTAAGTGTAAATGAATCAGAAAACATACAGATTGAATTTCCACCATTATACTCATGGGGGGCCTTTTATTATTGCTATTTTTTTTAATTTTAAGGAGAAAAAGAATGCAGTTGACAAACAGCATTTAGGTTTTTCTGAGTCAAATATTTAGAAACCAGTTCAAGAGTTTCTTCTGAAATCTGAATGAGCAAAAGGTCATTTGCCCATTTCTCATTGTATCATTTATTTTGACTTCCTTAGCACTTAATTTGTCCAGGTGCCTCAAAGGGAAAGTAAATAAATGTGAGAAAGCCTACTTTGAAGGTGAGCATCCATTTTAGAAACGTCCCCAATAAAATTTGGCTGTTGAAGAGTTAACTATATATTTATATCAGAAGGAAATGTTTTCTCTGAGAATGTCATTGTCACTGGCAGGTTTGACAGAAGATTGCATTTAGGGCTGTCTGGAGGCCAAATTTAGGCATAGGTGAACTTTTTCTTTTTTGCCCATTCACTTCTCATTTTGGGGGCATCCCTTCATCTTCCTTTGATGCCCTAGCCTACCTGATGACCTGTCCCTTGGGCTTTTACATTTTCTTCTAGCTCCCTGACAGTCTGCCAGCAGGCATCCCACTGGCATGACCAGTATCCCATTATCAAAGTTTATACTTCTCCACTCCACGACCAATTCAACAGTGTCCAAATGTACATGTTAATTCAATTATATAAATTGCTCTTAACTATGTCCACATGTTTTTTTTTTAACTAAGCTACCTTTGACTAGATTTAAATCTTATCAATATGTGTAACCCAGTGAAATATAGAAATGGCTAGAGCAGAGGTAGGTGTTTCCAAAAGCCTGGTCAGTCCTGTTCTCCTACTGAGATACATTGCATTAATCACCTCAATTCTTCTTCCTTTGAATCCCTGCCCTTTGCCATGTGACCTTGAAGTTGCTCCCACTGAAGGAAGTAGAGTGTATTTTCCAACTTAACTTTTGAGTTTGTCCACGTGACTGCTTTAACCAGTGATATAACCATAAAATATAACCAAAGGTTTACAAAGGTCTTAAATAAGACCTTTGGGTCTTAAATAACTGGGCTGGTTCAAGTGTCTTCTGTCATCATGAGAAAAACATGCCCAGGCTGGCCCAGGAGAACTATGAGGCACAAATGAGGGGACGTGGCCCCAGCCACACTGCCCCAGACAAGCCCAGCTTAGAACATTTGACCCCCGGAAGCATGAGTGACCCCATTCAAGATCAGTAGAACCCTTGAGCTGAGCCCAGCTGAAATCAGCCAATCACCAGTTGATTACAGATGCATGAGCTAGAATGCTTATACTATACTATACACCATTCCGGCGAATGTGGTTAACTGACAACACCCCATATATCCTCTTCTTGGGCAGTTCCCGAAGGAGTTCCTCTAAGCGCCATGAAAAGCTTCTATATCTGTAAATCCTCACTGATAATAAGGCTTTGAAAACAGATTTAGTTGTCAAGAAAGACTTTCATAAGTAATGGGAATACAAAGCACCTGTTAAGAGCCTCAAAACAGGGGTGCCTGGGTGGCTCAGGACAGTTGAGCGTCCGACTTTGGTTCAGGTCATGATCTCACAGCTCGTGGGTTCTACTCAAGCCCTGCATCGGGCTCTATGCTGACGGCTCAGAGCCTGGAGCCTGCTTTGGATTCTGTATCTCCCTCTCTCTCTGCCCCTACCCCACTCAGGTTCTGTCTCTGTCTCTCAAAAGTAAATAAATAAACATTGAAAAAGATTAAAAAAAACAGACTGTGTAGTTAGATGATCTTTGTATGTTTCTCTGAATGTTTAAGTGACCTTAAAGCTATATGTTAGCTCATCTGTGCCTTGTCCCCACCCTGTATTATCCTATTTATCCAGCACCTTCCATGTGTTCCACACTCTTCTAACTGCTTTACCTATGTTAACACGCTTATTTTCATAGCTATCTCACATAAAAACTCAATATTTCCCTCCTGTTGTAGGGAAAAACCCTAGTTCAATTTATCCCCATGTGTCTTTTTTGCTACTCACACAAAACACTTTGCTTCTGACATTTCTGGTCACCAAATGTGTGTGGGGTTTTACCCACACCAAGCAATTCTTTGTGACCATAGCTGGGTGCCCTACAATTTAGCTCAATTCTGGCACTGTCTACCTGGAGATAATGTCAGATCGCACAGATTAATTGCTCAGTCCCACAAGACTGCCCCCTGCCTATACCACTTCAGATGCCAATCATGAATCCAGGTTCTCACCTGTGTTTCTGACCAGCTGCCTCCAAATCAGAGGTCCCCATGACCCCCTCTTGGGGTTCGATTGATTAATTAACTAGAGAGGCCCACAGAACTCAGGGAAACACAATTGCCGGTTTACTAACAGGTTAGATGGAGGATGCAGATAAACGGCTACGTGACGAGATTTGTAGGGCAAGGTCTGGGAGGCTTTCGATCTCAGGAGCTTCTGTCCCTGTGCGGTTGGGGTGTGTCACCTTCCAGCGCATGGATGTGTTCACCAGCCTGCAGGCTGTCCGAATTCTGTACTTGTAGGATTTTGATGGAGGCTTCATTACATAGGCAGGAGCAATCATTAACTCCACTTTCAGAGCTTCTCTCTTCTCAAGACAACGGGGGTGCAGTGGAGTTGCATATTCCAAGCTTCTAATCACGCCTTGGTTTTTTGGATGACTGGCTCTCCTCTTGGAGCCATCTGGGAATCCATCCAGAGTCACCTCAGTGGAACAAAAGGCACTCCAGTCTCCCAGAAGATTACGAGGCTATTAGGTGCTCTGTGCCAAGAACTGGGGGTAGAGATCAACATAGATTTTTTTCTATTATCTCCCACTATTGTAGAGAAAATATTTATTGTTTCCTCATTTATGAATGCCAAAACTTATTTGAGCCTCATATCAGCAATGTTATATGGATAAGTCAAGTATTATTATGCCCATTAACTAAGCACTTTCTACGAGCTTTACATATTTTGCCTCCTTTAACTTTCTTTTTTTTTTCTTTTTTAATTTTTTTAACGTTTATTTATTTTTGAGACAGAGAGAGACAGAGCATGAACAGGGGAGGGGCAGAGAGAGAGGGAGACACAGAATCTGAAACAGGCTCCAGGCTCTGAGCTGTCAGCACAGAGCCCGACGCGGGGCTCGAACTCACGGACCGTGAGATCATGACCTGAGCCGAAGTCGGACGCTTAACCGACCAAGCCACCCAGGCGCCCCTCCTTTAACTTTCATATCAATCATATGAACTAGGAGCCCTTGTGTGAATGTCCCCATTTTAAAGATGGGGAAACTGAAAGTCAAAAACATTGAGAATTTGCCCAAGGTCACACAGCTTGTATAACCACGCTGAAGAATCCATAGCTTGGAAACTCTACACCGTTACCCCTGGGTGCATAGACAACCATGTCGGGCAGCTAGGGTTAATATAGCTCCTTGTGCTTAGTTGGCTTCATTCCGGTGTTCTGGTCAGAGAGGCTGTCAGAGGTGATCTGATATAATACTGGGTCTGAGTTGCTTCCTTTGCAACACCAAGGGAAATAAATTCCAAAGCCTAGTTCAAAAAGGCCTTAAGGCTGACCGTCTGCGTCTCTGGCCAGCTCTTTCTGCAACAGTTCCATCTGCTTCCATAGCAGCTGTCTTCTTCATGGCGGATCCAGGTGTCATCCCAGAACCACCTTCACAATACTTAATAATAATAATAATAATAATAATAATAATAATAATAATACTTAACACTGAGTTTATCTCAAGCATTTACTATAATTCCCTTGGGGCAACATTTTCCCATAGCCAGGGAAACTAAGGATAAAGAAAATGCACTTTCTTTTTTCTCCTTAGCCATTCTACCAGAATGTTTTCTGCGATTACTTCCCAAGTTCAAGTATTAAATTGTTCTTGCCTGTAGGACAGGTTAGTGAGGCTAGCATCCTCAATACCCCTCTTTCCCCCTCCTTTCTTCCCCTCTGGTCTCCAAGGTAGATCTGTGATGTAAACTCAGAGAAAGTCACTGGAACATAGCACTCTGGCTTCCTGAAGCAGTCTTGCTTGAGCCTGAGGGCCCGAGTTGGGGGTTTCCCATCAGCCAGTAGTTTAAGAAATAATTTAGCTGGCGCCTTTGATATAAGGAGAAGGCATGAATTAGTCAGCCAAGTGTTTAAGTTGAACAGGATGACACAGAGCTTGGTGAACTGAAATGAGACAAGCCTGTCTTCGGAATTATAAATGCAAAATTCACTGGAGCATTTCAGTTAGCTGCTTAAGATAATTGAGTGTGATAATTAAGTACATATATGGAGATGTCTTTTATTAAACATGTCATCAAGTGTGCTTTCTGAATGGTTATATAAAGATCTGCATAATTGCCATGTAACTTGTAAATGTCTTAATAACCTTCTAATTATCCGGTGAGCAAGGTGCAGTGTACTTGAGGAAGCAAAAGTGTTTTACTAGTGAAAGCATGACCTATACCTGGTAGATTTTAGTAAAACACTAGACTTCAGACTAAGATATTTGGACAAATCAGGAAAGACTGTTATCCTTGCGAATGAATGAACGAACACGTGATCCTGGATATGTCTAAAGAGGAATTCGGGTGAAAGCCAATGTGGAATATCATAGATGACTCTTAAGAGCTTGCACGTTTAGCCTTGCTTTTAGAAATGAGATGGAAGTAAGAAGTCCGGAGGCCCTGAGTTGATGCCAAATCTTTGCAACTTATTCTCCAAGGCAAGCCCCGATATAAGAGGAAGGCATTACGTGACAAGATTGGGAGAATGTAGGAATGAACACAGAGTGATTTGCCCAAAAGGATTGGGATCAAAGATGGACCTAACAGTGGCGTGGATTAGCAGAGGAGCAAAGATTCATGAGTTGGATCAAGTTCTGAATCCTGGCTCTGCTTCTTACTAGTTTTGAGAGCTGAACAAATTACTTGACTTCCCTAGCTTCAGTTTCATGGCCCAAAGGGTGTAATAATGTCTCTCTCTGAGTAAAATTGCTTAGGTGAACCAAATGAAATAATGTACAGCAGTGGCCAGAAGTGAGTGTGACTCTGTATGTATTAATAACGTTCTTCATTTCCTTTTCACTTTCTGTTGTTATTGCAGACTGTGTCTTAATCAAATTTGTAGTCCCTTTTTGTATCTAGCTCTGTTCTGGTCCTTAATAAAGGGTCCTTAATACATACTCCCTTGTGAATGAATGAGCCAATGGCACCATGTGAAATGACTTCGAGAGTGCTGTCTAAAGCGTGACACAGCTTTTTGGTAAAGTGCCATTTAGAAAATCTGGTTCCCTTAAAAATAATCTATTTTTCATGGTAAAATATACAGAAGATGAAATTGATCATTTTAACAATTTTTAAGTATATACTTCAGTGACATTCAGTATATTCATTACCACCACTATCTCCAGAACTTTTTTCATCCTGCAAAACTGAATTTCTGTACTCATTAAGCAATAACTCCACCTTCCTCCCACCCCCTCCCCATCTCTTGGAAATCACCATTCTACTTTCTGCCTTCATGAATTTGATCACTCTAAATGCTTCATATGCACAGAATCACATAATAATTGTTCTTTTGTGGCTGGCTAATTTCACCTAGCATAATAGCTCCAAGGTTCATCCATGTGGTAGCCTGTCGAAATTTCCTTCCTTTTTAAGCCTGAATAATATCCATTAATGAATATACCACATTTGGTTTATACATTTATCCACCATCCATCCACTGATGGTCACTTGCATTGCTCCCATCTTTTGACTACCATGAATAATGCTTCTATGAACATGGGTGCACAAGTACCTTTCAAGACCCTGTTTTTAATTCTTTTGGATATGTACCCAGAGGTGGAATTGGCTAGATCACATGGCAATTTTATTTTTAGGTTTTTGAGGAATCATCATACTCTTCTGTATAGTGGCTGCACCTTTTCATATTCCCACAGGTAGCAGGCAAGGGATCCAATTTCTTATCCACACTGACTTTTTTTTTTTTAATGAGAACCCTCCTAATGGATATGAAGTGGTATCTTATTGTGGCTTTGATTTGCATTTTCTTTTTTTCTTTTAATTTTTTTAAATGTTTATTTATTTTTGAGAGAGACAGAGACAGAATGCGAGTCAGTTAGGGGCAGAGAGAGAGGGAGACACAGAATCCAAGCAGGCTCCAGGCTCTGAGCTGTCAGCACAGAACCCGACGTGGGGCTCGAACTCACAAGCTGTGAGATCGTGACCTGAGCCGAAGTCGGACGCTCAACCGACTGAGCCACCCAGGCGTCCCTGATTTGCATTTTCTTACAATGATTTGTGAAGTTGAGCATCTTTTCATGCGTTTTTGGCCATTTGTACATATTCTTTCTGGTTCACCTTTCAAAATTCAGCAATTCAAGTAGAATTTTCTCTCTTTTCCCCACCTACTCTTATTTTCCCCAGAGAAAGCAAAAACCACCTGCCTTCAAAGTTCTTCTGAGTATGTGGAATGTAGCAGCCGAACTACCAGTCTCTGTCCTTGTTATGCTGTGCCAACATATGGAAGCTTACACAGTTGGCAGTCAGAATGTTGGACGAATATTCAGACAGCTACTTTTCCAAATCTACACGGCTCTCCCAAGCTATCATCATGTAGCTCCAGCAGCTTCTTCAAAGGATCCTGACTTCATACCTTATGAACCACTGTCAGTTCATAGACTTTCATATTTCCTTTCTGCCTTTGTAATTAAACCTCAATATTTTGGCCTAAGATCCCTTTTCATTGAAGTCCAAAAATTCATCTCAATGGAGGAGGGAGTATCTTCGGTATGTGAATTCTTTTTCTGATAAGGACAGTGTATAACCACCACCACCACAACAAAACCTATGCTGAAGAAAATGGATTCACAATGTAGCTTGAGAAATTTAAGCTTGATAGGAGAAATTCTCTCCTCCAGCCAATGTTAAATGCTGAAACAAGTTTTAGGGAAAAGTGATAGGCTCTTTTCCTTGGCAAAGATCATATCACTTTAAAACCTATTAAAATGTAGAATTTCTATGACCCTCTAAACCATGATCTCTAATAATTTTGATTGAGCGCCCATGTTTAAGTATGCGTTCCTAGTAGAAGAAGCATAACACTGCTCGTCACCTGCCATCTCAGGAGAGCGCGGGGAATTACAAATAGTAAATATACATAATAAGAGAAAAAATATAAACAATAAAAGAAAAAATTCCACAAAGAAAATTTAAATATGGCAATTATTTTAAATAGGCTGAGAACAATTAGAAAGACTGTGTGATACAATATTCTAGAAGTATTATTTTTGTAACAACAAGCCCATTGATGACATTTGGTAGCACTTGGTACCTTTGGGCTCCAATTTCTTTGCTGCAAATCTATTTTAGGTATCATTTTGTCTTTGTAAATGTACTCTGGGATCTCTTATTCCATTGAAAGCATCTTCAGTGTTTCCTTACGTAGCATTCTTAAAAAAAAGTAGGTATTTATTATTGAGAATATACTTCCTCTGTTACATGGTGCCTGTATTGGTTCAAAAAGTGCATTTCATTATTGCAGTATAATCTATCCAGTACATGTTTAGCTAAGATCTGTTAGAAGTGGTTTTTTTTAATTCAACTAATAGCAGATCTTTCTAAGTCATCTAACACCTGTTTCTTCAAACCTGTAGCAAATTTCTGTTCATATCAAAACTATATTCTGATGAAAAACAGCTTTCTATGTATCATTTAGCTGTGTCCCTACCCTGTTAGGGACAACACCTGTATGCCCATAGAATATGGCTATTTAATTATTTGTTATTAGTTGAAAAGGCCCAAATGGGCCCTCTGCACATAAATCAAGTTTAGTGAGGTTCTTGTAGGGTTTGTATTGTGCACTTACAGGACTTCAGAAGTGCTGAGAAAATTGCAGGTTTGCCTTCTTGTTTCAAAATGCTTAAATTAATCTCTCTCTCTCTCTCTCTCTCTCTCTCTACCTCTCTCTCATACACGTATGTATATGTTAACGATGTCTACATGGCTCAAATAACCTTTGTAAGAGATTTATGGATGAGAAACCACGTTACAACTAGTCTTGATAATTTTAGATGATCAAATCTGGTTAATCATCGCTGCTTTCGCCTTTATTAGAAGGCTACTCATAAAAGCTATTTTTTAAAAGCCATTAGCTATGCACTGCAGGCTTTATTCATTTTATTTGCCCAACAAACCACTGCAGTAGGGATGAGAGTTTCGTATTACATTCTATGTGACAGAGAGAGATGATACACAGTGAGATCAAGTAACTTCCCAAAGTCACTGATTTAGTACATTATAGTGTCAGGAATTTAAGCCCAGGGAGTCTGACTTCAGAACTACCTTCTTATCCTTTGCTTTGGTGTTTTAGCTCTTTTTTTCCCCTTGGTTTGCATTAGCCATACCTTTTCAAACCATGGCTTCGTTGTATGGATCATATAAGCCACTTGTCCGTTTTGTGGAAGTTAGTTGGGTTAAAACTAGGGAGTAGAATCCATAATTCCAGTGAACTGGATGCAGGTTAGCTGTGGTATGTTGCAATAAGGTGAACGGAAATGAAAAGGTGAGAGACCACCACTGTCCCCTGCCTTCCAGTGCTATAGGATGCCCACATGTCCTCTGGGAAACCTCACATTTCCTAGCCAAGCACAGCACTTTTTAATACACGGCATCACTGAGAGTACCAATGTCCACTCTGTATTCTGAGTTTTACTAAAATTTAGTGCCCGTCGAATTTTTAGGTTAAAAAGAAACACAAATACAAGTTCTACCATTTTCTTTCCATACCCACAATGAATTCTCTTGGACACCTTCTGGAGGATAAGTCTCTTGGACACCTTCCGGAGATCTTCTTGGGGAGGCCACTTCCTTCAAGACTGCAAGATGAAAATTTATTGAGACTAGAGGACAAATAAGCGTGCAACTCTGCACAGAAATTTTAGCGAAAGAGGCAAAGTAAAAAACGAACAAGAGAGGTCAGCTGAGATTAACACTTTCAAATCTCCTCTGGTCTCCATAGAAACAGTAAATCCAGGCAAGCAGTTCTGCTCTCCAAGAGTTTTGAAGGATAAAATGTCTCTAAATGTCAAAAACTATTATCAGGCTTAACTGGAATTGGCTTTTGAGCCTCAGCCTGTGGTTATACAACACTCATCCTTCAAATACCCTTTCCGAAAGTGGTGGCTGACACTTGAAACTGTGAGAAATCCAGCATGGTGTATCCTGACTGCCAGCAGGCGCTGCTGGAAGCTCAAAGCTTCAGTGGCTCTTTGAGGGGGTCAGTCTTCGCTGGTAACGGAAGGCCTGTGCATCGAATGACATTAGGCCAAGTTGTTTATTTTCAAAAGTTCACGGTTAACCTCCACGTTTTTCCACTGGCGAACCTTTGCTGCTTTTGGATATGGAAATAGCCGATAATTTTATTGACCTGCACATTTTCGCCCATCTTGTGTTAAACAGCCGAGAGATTTAAGGGGCGTTCAAAGAATTACAGTGTCTCAGTGTAATGAATGTCTTATGTTACTGGGTCTGAGCCAATATACCCACTACCTTATAATTTTTTCCCCCTGATTACTTTGCTTCAGGCCCTTTGTATGTTGCTAACAACAACTGGGTTTCACTGCTTGCTCCAGTATGATGTTTCACAAATTCCTGGAGGCCATTCCGGCTTACTCTTTCAAGTAAATCTCCCCTTTCGTAGTTTATAACTGTCTGTAGAACTTCTGGTCTTACTGATGACCCACTGATCTGCCCTTACCAGGGAAGCGGGTGCTAACAACCATCTAGAGACTAGCTGGAGAGAAGTTTGGTGATGTTTGGATACCCTTCCTAGAGGGTTGCCCTTGGTACGTCCAGCTGACCTTTCCATCCTATTCCACTGCAACCCTCACTACTAATTAACTCCATTTGGAATTGTGAAACATGGTGGTTCCCCCCCCTTGTCTCTCATTCTTGGTCATCCACAGCACAATCAGCCAATAGAACTGAGCTCTGTGAGGTGTTCATTTTCATTTTTAGCAGTTTTCCCTATTGTTTTCATAGACAGGCGGTAATGTCACTAAACTGTTAGTGTCAGAAGAGTCATGGGAAAGTAATAGTGATCGTGGGATACCATCTTGGGAGAATCTGAAGTCACAAAGTAGTGAGCTTGATCTCCATGATTTATGTAAACCATCAGCTTTGATTCTAAGAATGGTTCGTAAATCACAGGGCAAGTGAATAGCACACTGAATTTTAAGGAGTTCAGTTTATACACAGACATTTTATGGGTCACATCTGATAATCTAAAAATATGAGTGTGCCTCAAGTTCATACATTATTGGCGTTGTCAACAAGGAACCTCAAAGATTTTCCAGTGAGGATTTTAACTGGGTGAAGACCTAAGTGTCTGAGGTAAGTTCAACACCATGCTAAGAGAAACGGTCTCCACTATGAAGATTCAACAATAAGTATATATTCTTGTTAAAATGCATTTCTACCAGGTCATTCAAACCATGTTGGAACCTATAGAAAGAGAATAATACAACAATGGATGGAGTACCTATTACTTAGTAAGTACTTAAAACACTTAGTAGGGTCACCTGCGTGGCTCAGCTGGTTAACCATCCAGCTCTTGATTTCGGCTCAGGTCATGATCTCATGGTTGAGAGACTGAGCCCCATGTGGGGCTCCATGCTGAATGCAGAGCCTGCTTGGGATTCTCTCTCTCCTGCCTGCTCTGTTCCTCCCCCATTGTGCGCCCTCTCTCTCTCTCTCTCAAAATAAATAAATAAACATTAAAAAAATACTCAGTATATAAATGTTGGCAAGGATGCAGAGAAAAAGGAACCTTCCGGCACTATTGGTAGGAATGCAAAGTGGAGCACCCAGCGTGGAAATCAGTATGGAGGGTCCTCAAGAAATTAAAAACAGAACTGCCATGCAATCAAAAACCTGGGTATTTACCCAAAGAAAATGAAAACACTAGTTTGAAAAGAAATATACATGCCTATGTTTATTGCAGCATTATTTACAATAGCCAATATATTGAAGCAACCTAAGTGTTTATTGGTAGATGAATGGATAAGGAAGATGTGGTATACAATGGAATATTACTCAGCCATAAAAAAAAGATTAAAATCTTGCCATTTGCAACAACATGGATGGACCTAAAGGCTATAATGCAAAATAAAATGTCAAAGAAAGACATACGATTTTACTCCTGGGTGGAATTTAAGAAACAAAACAAAGAAAAAAAAAAGAGACTAAACCTTGCCATCCCCCAGACTTTTAAATACAGAGAACAAACCGGTGATTGCCAGAGGGGAGATGGGTGAGGGGATAGATGAAATAGGTAAAGATTAAGAGCACACTTATCTTGATGAGCACTGAGAAATGTAGAAAATTGTTGAATCATTGTGTTATACACTTGGAACTAATATGACACTGTGTGTTAGTTATACTTAAATAAAAAAGAAAATCCCAGTAAATAACTTAGATACATTATCTCATTTAATCCTCCTGACCATCTTATGAAGGTGATGCCATCGTGTCCCCATTTTAAAGGTAAGGAGAGGAATCAAATTTCTCATTCCAATGTTGCATGGCTGGAAACTGGCAGAGGAGGAGTTTCTGACAAAGGCCATGAACTTCAAAACCCCAGCTGTTTACTGCTGCTCAAACACCTCTTCCCATGAGGTTTCTGATGGAAAAACAGCAATGCCTTCTAGCAACAGGAAAATGAGTGATTTGTTCCAAACCACCACAATTTATGGAAAGTCCAGGTTAATATGCAGTTAACAAAAGCCCTTATAGTTTAGAAGGCAAGAATTTTCTCTATTGTCCTTATAAATGAAAAATAGTAACTAGTACTTTTATGGCAATATTATATATCAGACACTATATGTTAAGTAATTTACCCTTCAATTCTTTTAATCCTTACAGCAACCTAATGAAGTTCATATTGTTCAGTCCATTTTACAGACAAGAAAACTGAGGTATAGAGAGGGGAAGCAACTTGCCCAAGATCACACTGCTAGGAAGTTAGGGGACTTTATATCCTAATAGCCTTGTTCTAGACTCTTTACTTCATTGCATCCTACACTTTTTCCCTGACACCTTAGTAACTGAGAACCAGAAATTCCAGAGCATTCGTTGAAGTGCCTTATCTTTTGAGTGATAACAGACCAAATAAATAATGTGTGAGATCAGCTAATAAGAGATCATGGAAATACTGAGTAGCAGGCAAAATTGAAGACAAAATTAGTAATTTTATCATGAGAATATGACCTAATCTGGAGCTACATATGTTTCAGATTGAATCCAAGCTCATGGAATTTCAACAAATTCTGCACACCCCCCTCCCCGGTTTTGCTTTCCTTGTGAAGTCCATGTTGGCTAGACAAATATTACTCACTTTGTGTGTATCTGTGTGATG
The DNA here is from genome assembly GCF_046562875.1 of Panthera onca. Taxonomy (NCBI): domain Eukaryota; kingdom Metazoa; phylum Chordata; class Mammalia; order Carnivora; family Felidae; genus Panthera; species Panthera onca. The sequence goes on from NC_138352.1 coordinate 5,719,877, forward strand.
CCATTCCCTCCCTTTCATTCTTTCATGCCAAATGCATGATAGAATACTGCAGGTACTCAGGCAATTTCTTTGATCATTCTAAGTAATTCTGTGGCTGACTTGCTTCTATGTGGTCAAATTTGGAATCCCGGATTAAGAGTAGAGAAAAGCACCATATGTTCACTCTGATACAAAAAAAGAAAAAAAAGAAGTTTTAATAACCTTGGATCATCTATGCTGGAGACACTGGGTGGTTGAGACTGTGCAATAAATTTGGCTGGTATAATAATAACAAGGCAGGTCATAGCAGCCCCAAGCTTTGTTACTTGCAGAGTGATTCATTTTGCCCATATGACTATCCAATTGACCCAACATCATTTGGTGATACGATCACCTTCTTCTCTCTGCACTGTAGTGTTGCCTTTGTTGTAAATCAGGGAGCATACATGTGTGGGTCTATATCACTACCGTTCTGTACTATTTATAGTCATATGGTCTATTTTTGTGCCAATACTACATTGTATTAATTACTACGGCTTTATAATAGGCCCTTCAAATCTTTCTTTTCTTTTCCATTGTAGCTTTCTTGAAATGGCCAAGACCACCATTTCAGTGTTGACTATGAATAGGTTAGTTATTGTTTCATTTTTGCTATTGAGGAAAATACTCTATATCTACCAATAACTATGAGGTTTGGTTTTTTGTAGGCATTTTATCAGCTTAAGCAAGCTTCCTGCTATTCCTAGTTTTCTAAGAGTTTTGGAAATTCTAAATATTTGTGGTAAATTTTGTGAAAGTTTTTTCTGCATCTATTAGCATGATTACATGACTTCCTTTGCCTCATGTGGTGAATTACATTAGTTTTGAATATTAACACATTCTTGCCTATCTGGAAAAACCTTATTTGAACGTGGTTTATTACTCATTTCCTATATTCCTGGATTCAATTTGCTAGTATTTTCATAAGGATTTTTATGAAATTTATGAAATCTCTCTAAATTTATGAGAGATTAGCCTGTAATTTTCCTTTTTTTTTTTTGGTAATTTTCTTGTCAGGTTATGTAATCAGTTTTGCTGCCTCCTCTCCTCCCCTACCCAAAAACAGAGTTAGAAAGTGTTTCCTTTTCTTCCTAGTCTCTGAAAGAGTTTGTGTGAAATTGGTATTATTTTATCTATAAATGTCTGGATGAAGTCACCAGTGAAATGCTCAGGGCCTGGATCCTTCTGGGAAAGTTTTATAATTGCACATTTAATTCATATTTTCTGTTTCTTCCTTTTTACAGGTTTGGTAGGTTGTAATTTTAAGAATTTTTAAAATTTTACTTTTTTGCTAATTTTATTGGCATAAAGTTGTTAATAATCATCCTCTTTTTATTATTTTTAAAAATATCTATAAGATCTGTAGTGATGTCCCCTTTATCATTCCTGATATTGGTAGCTTGCGTTTTCTATTTTATCCCCTTGGTCAGTCTTAATAACTGTTTTATTAATATTATTAATTTTTCCAAAGGGAAAGCCTTGGCTTTTTTTATTTTCTCTTTTGTATTTACTTCTTTCCACTTTATTTGTATTTATGAGGCTATGCTTTTTCTAGCTTCATGGGATCTTAAAACATTGATTTTGGTATTTCTTTTCTAGTATATTCATTTAAAGCTGCAAATTTCCCTCTTAAAATTGCTTTTGCTGCACCTCATAAGTTTTGCTATGTCATATTTTCATTATCATTTGGTTAAATATTTTCTAGTTTCCACTGTTAGTTCTTCTTTGATTCATGAGTTATTTAGAATTTTGCTGCTTATTTTCCAAATACTTGGGGATTTTCAAAACTTTTATGTTATTAATGACTATCTTAATTTCACTATTTAGAAATATTTCATTTGATTGTTGATCTTTTGAGATTTGTTGTGACTTGCTTCACTGTTCAGATGAACAGTGATATATTATGTTAAATATTCCGATGTGCACATAAAAACAACAACCTGTAATTTAATGCTTTTATCACTTCTCAAACAATGCAAGAGCTCCATTATACTATCCTCTTCTGCCCCTGATGCTGTTTTGTCATTTACTTCCACATATCTATCTCAAAAGGTATTATCGTTGTTTTAAGTGGTCAGTATTCTTTTATATTTACCTACATAATCATGCTTCCTTGTGCTCTTTATTCTTTCTTGCTCTTCTGTGCTTTTTCTTGGATTATTTTTCTTAAAAAAATTTTTTTCAATGTTTACTTATTTTTGAGAGACAAAGAGAAACAGAGCTTGAGCAGGGGAGGGGCAGAGAGAGAGAGACACACACACAGAATCCAAAGCAGGCTCCAGGTTCTGAGCTGTCACCACAGAGCCCGACACGAGGCTCAAACTCACGAACCATGAGATCATGATCTGAGCTGAAGTCAGATGCTTAACCAAGTGAGTCACCCAGGAGCCCCCTGGATTATTTTTCTTTAGCTTAACAAATTTCTTTTAGTATTCTTATACTCTGAATTGCTTTTTTTTTATTTTTTTTTTTTATTTTTTTTTATTTTTTAATATATGAAATTTACTGTCAAATTGGTTTCCATACAACACCCAGTGCTCATCCCAAAAGGTGCCCTCCTCAATACCCATCACCCACCCTGCCCTCCCTCCCACCCTGCCCTCCCTCCCACCCCCCATCAACCCTCAGTTTGTTCTCAGTTTTTAACAGTCTCTTATGCTTTGGCTCTCTTCCACTCTAACCTCTTTTTTTTTTTTTTTCCTTCCCCTCCCCCATGGGTTTCTGTTACGTTTCTCAGGATCCACATAAGAGTGAAACCATATGGTATCTGTCTTTCTCTGTATGGCTTATTTCACTTAGCATCACACTCTCCAGTTCCATCCATGTTGCTACAAAAGGCCATATTTCATTTTTTCTCATTGCCACGTAGTATTCCATTGTGTATATAAACCACAATTTCTTTATCCATTCATCAGTTGATGGACATTTAGGTTCTTTCCATAATTTGGCTATTGTTGAGAGTGCCGCTATAAACATTGGGGTACAGGTGCCCCTATGCATCAGTACTCCTGTATCCCTTGGATAAATTCCTAGCAGTGCTATTGCTGGGTCATAGGGTAGGTCTATTTTTAATTTTCTGAGGAACCTCCACACTGCTTTCCAGAGCGGCTGCACCAATTTGCATTCCCACCAACAGTGCAAGAGGGTTCCTGTTTCTCCACATCCTCTCCAGCATCTATAGTCTCCTGATTTGTTCATTTTGGCCACTCTGACTGGCGTGAGGTGGTATCTGAGTGTGGTTTTGATTTGTATTTCCCTGATAAGGAGCGACGTTGAACATCTTTTCATGTGCCTGTTGGCCATCCGGATGTCTTCTTTAGAGAAGTGTCTATTCATGTTTTCTGCCCATTTCTTCACTCTGAATTGCTTTTAATGCATTTTCTCAGATACTGTTTTTTTCTTTCTTTCTGAAAATGTCTGTGTTTTGTTTTTTTACTGTGTATACAATTCTAGACTTGCATTTTTTTCTTTCATGAATTTATAAATGTCTTACTTTTATCCTCTGGCTTTTATATTTTGTTGAAAATAATTTTGTTCATTTTTAAATAATGTTTATTTCTCTGGATTTTTTAAAATTTCTTTTTTTTAAATTTCTTTGTCTTTGAGTTTAAAATTTTTTTTAAATGTTTATATTTGATAGAGACAGACAGAGTGCAAGTGGGGGAGGGGCAGAAAGAGAGGGAGACACAGAAACCAAAGCACAGACTCCAGGCTGTGGGCTGTCAGCACAGAACCCTGATGCGGGGCTCAAACTGAGGAACTATGAGATTATGACCTGAACCGAAGTCAGATGCTTAACTGGTTGAGCCACCCAGGTGCCCCATTGTCTTTGAGTTTTAACAGAAGTTTACCTACGCGTGTGGATGTGTTAGACAGAGATACAGATAGAGATAGATTGATAGATATATACATACATATATAGATAATGCTGATCCTACTTAGAGTTTGCTGATCTTTTGGATCTATCTTTAATCCTTTTAATCAGTTTCAGATTTTTTTTTTTCAGCATTATTTCTTCAAATTTTTTGCATTCCATCTCTACCCCTTCTGGACATTCAAATACAATGTTACAGTTTTCTGTGTGTAGTTTCTTCTCTTTTTGGTTGTTTTACTCCTTTTTCTTTCTGTTCCTTAGTTTAAATATTTTTTCATTGGTTTGTCTTTGAATTTACTGGGGTTTTTTTTGTTTGTTTATTTTTGCATTGTCTAGACTGCTTTAGTATGTTATTCCAGATATTGTATTTTTCATTTCTAGAAGGCACCTTTGGTCCTTTTCATATTCAAATTATTTATTGAATCCTCCATATTTGTATCCATTTGTTTATTTTGTCCATCTTTTTCACCATTTTATTTAACATATTTATAATTGTTAGTTTATATCTAGATAATCTGAGGGTCTACTTCTGTTGCTTAATTTTTCTCTTGATTATCAGATACCTTATCTGCTTGTTTGTCTTTAAAATTTTAATTTTAAGCCAGTCTTTTGGTAAAAAAAAAATGAATTAGAGATATTTAATATAATGTTATTTCCCCCCAAAGAAAGATTGTTCTTTCTTTTATTAGACAGATAGTATGAGAGAAAGAACATCTCAATCAAATCAGTAATTGAGCCTGATCAGGGCTGGGCTACACTTTTAGTTAGATTCAGTCTATCCCTGATGCACCCCCAATTTTCTCCTTAAAATGTTGATAGATATCTGTCTTCATAGTCTTCAAACACTCCAGTTCAGTCCTTCCGAGTGTTGAGCTTGGCTGCTTAGCTTCCTTCTCTACGTGGTTTCAACATCTGGAAACCATCTTGAGGAGGAGATGAGCCACCGTTGATGTGGAACCTTTTATCCTAAGTACCAGGGAATTGAGGAAAAATGTTACTCTACCTCTAGCTCTATCCCTCCTCTTAAAATTAAACTCTTTAGTTCAAAATCTAGTAAATATCTTGTTTTTATCAGAAGATTTGGTCTCACAGACACCATGAGGAGGTAAATACACCACCACCAGCACTGCCTCGGTGTTTGCAAAAATCCTGCAGGATCAAGTGTTTGACTCCTGAAGTCTCCATCTGTCAGCCAGCTTGTGTGGCTTCCCAAGGCACCGTTAGACTCAGTTTTCAGCCGTGGAGTCTCTGCCTATTCCAAGTCTGATCCTCAGAGTTTTCCAGAAGTGGCCAGTGCCCTCATGCTCACAGGAGAAACCACCATTGTTTGACAGCTCTCTTAGGGAGGACTCTTCTGTCTTTGGCATTTTAATTCATCTGGTCATCATTCTGTCATTCCGTCATTTCTGATGCCTCTAAAAAATATATTCTCTTTTTTTCTACTTTTCACAGCAGGAGTAAGGACCTGCCACTGCACACAACATCCTATCTGGAAGACAAACTTACACTATTATTATTTTTATTATTACTAATTATTGTAGTAGTTCCCTCCAGCTTTCTAAGTAATTACTGGTAATGCACATTCATTTTTAATGTGTAATATTGAGAAAAAAACCTATTATCAAGTTTCTTTCATATATGAGCTATACGAATTGGAAGAAATTTCCACAGACTATCTTCTGGCGCTAGTGCCTTTAAATATTTGCCCTAAATCTTAGTGTGATAATGTCACATCAGCAGAGCAGGCTATAGGCATTTTTCTGGAAATCATTTCTACACTGGTATACCTAACAATAATTTAACTATCTGTGAACAAGCCTATGAATCACCTACTTATACACTGGTATCCCACATTAATTGTATTTTCATTTTAACTTCCCACTTGGATTACCAAGATGCCTACAGCCACTCCAATGGCAACTAGCATGAGAAGTCAGAGTGTAAAGCCAGACTCAGTGGTCTTAACTGTTCATAATTAAAACATCTCAATTTTACAAATGTTATGAAAATATATAACATTGGACCCCATCACTAAGGATTTTCCCAGGACCATAGAAAGGCCCAAACAAGTGAGGAGCCATGTGTAAACTCTTTTAGCTTCACAGAAAATTCACCTTCATGAGTAACATATGCACACACAAATATCCCCACCACAATAAATAAATAAATCAGCACAACCAAACCAAAACCAATAACATAAAAGTGGGTTTCTGCTAGTTTGACCTGCCCCTATATGTGATAAAATTTCTAAGAAGCATAAAACTTAAGAGATATTATATTTGTTTAAATATTCAAGGAAGCAGGCTCTCCTAGAAGAAAGGCATCATATCATAGTGGCTCTGAAGCTTAGATTTAAAAAATCCCTGGGGCGCCTGGGTGGCGCAGTCGGCTAAGCGTCCGACTTCAGCCAGGTCACGATCTCGCGGTCTGTGAGTTCGAGCCCCGCGTCAGGCTCTGGGCTGATGGCTCGGAGCCTGGAGCCTGTTTCCGATTCTGTGTCTCCCTCTCTCTCTGCCCCTCCCCCGTTCATGCTCTGTCTCTCTCTGTCCCAAAAATAAAAATAAAAAAAAAAAAAAAAAAAAAATCCCAGCACCACAATGTACAAACCCTAAGACTCTGGACCAGTTAGACTTTAAATACCTTTGTAACTTCATGTGTAAAATGGAGATATGTATTTGTATCTATTTATATATTGATATGTAATTATATCTCTATATAGTGTCTATCTATTATCTATCATCTGTCATTTATCTATCTCTATATCTATACATTGAAAGACACCCTATCCTAATGTTTATAATATTTCATCTATTCTTAAGTGAAATAAAAAGATTATTCCCTGGGGCGCCTTGGTGGGTCAGTCGGTTGAGCGTCCGACTTCGGCTCAGGTCATGATCTCACGTTTCATGAGTTCGAGCCCCGCGTCGGACTCTGTGCTGACAGCTCAGAGCGTGGAGCCTGCTTCGGATTCTGTGTTTCCCTCTCTCTCTGCCCCTCCCCTGCTCATGCTCTGTCTCTCTCTCTCTGTCTCAAAAATAAATAAAGACTAAAAAAAGTTAAAAAAAAAAAAGATTATTCCCTGTCTACTATATTGGTATTGCTTACCATGTTTAATAGGGAATTCACAAAGCTTAAAACTTGGTTTAGATGAAAAGCTTAAGTCACTAATGTATTCTGTAATATGGCAGTGAAATATGTCTTGGAGAAAGCCACCTGTGAGGACAGTTCACTTCCAGGCTGCTTTCCAGTTCAAGGACTCTGTTCTTTAAATGAATAGTATGTATGACACTAAGACAATCTTTTTGCCTTTTGTATGGGTAAAAATGAGTGAAATTATGAATCCCTTTATGAAGTCTTATGTCAAAGACATAAAAATGACATAAACTGGAAGTTCAGCCATGGTAACTTGCTTAGAGCTAGGGTATGATTGACAACTGGAAAAGAACTGCATGATAAATATTAAACATCAGCAGTTACATGTTTAGATGTTTTCTTTTCTGTATTTTATTCATTTGGCATCTTCAGAAAAAAAATACATTTTTTCTCCTAAGGAATATAATTTGGAAAAACATTTAATGCTGCTCTTGGCATATAATGCTATTTGTTGATGGGGTGACTTAGGTATGATTGAAATATGTTATAATTACTATAAGTTTGTAAATCTATAAAATAGATTAATTCATTAATTTGACAGCTAACCAGCTCCTAAACTTGTCTCAGTATCTGGTTCTTTTTTTAAATATATATTTTTAAGTTTATTTATTTCTTTTGAGAGAGACAGAGAGCTAGTGCACCAACGGGGAAAGGGCGGAGAGAGAGAGGGAGAGAGAGAGAATCCCAAGCAGGCCCCTGTGCTGTAGCCTGATGTGGGGCATGAACTCATGAACCATGAGATCATGACATGAGCCGAAGCCAAGAGTTTGATGCTTAACCAAATGAGCCACCCCTGCCCCCTCAGTATCTGGTTCTGATTGCAAAGTAGAAAGGTTAAAATATTTGATAAAATGTAGATGTTTTGAAAAGTATGCTATTTAATTTAAAACTAGATATGGGGATATATATATATATATATATATATGTGTGTGTGTGTGTGTGTGTGTGTATGTAGTATGTATTAGCTATATATATAATGAATTGTTTCTTTTTGCTATTGTGGTAGTTGTAAGTAGTAATAAACTTTAGAGACAGGAATATTTTATTTGAATTGTTTTCTTGAGAAATTATATAAAAGCCTATTTTGTTTTGTTTTGTTTCCAGTTGAGTAATTAGTTTTTTGTTATTTTTATTATTTTTTAATATAATTTATTGTCAAGTTGGCTAACATACAGTGTGTACAGTGTGCTCTTGGTTTTGGGGGTAGATTCCCATGATTTATCACTTACATACAACACTCAGTGCTCATCCCAACAAGTGCTGTGAGGGTTGATGGGGGAAGGGGCAGTGGAGAGGGGAAAATGGGTGATGGGCATTGAGGAGGGCACTGGTTGTGATCAAAACCTATTTTTTAAATTGAGTGATTAAGATGTGGCAACAAGATCACTTAATCTGCATAATTATTTCTTAATTTAGTGGGAGAGAAAGCTGCCCTCTCACCATACTGGGTGTACTCGAATTAAAAGTGTCTGTTTTTGCCTCTTCCGTTAGACTGTGTTTTAAGAACAATATCATGGTTTCCTTGCCTTTATATCCTGACTGCTTAATACAGCGCCTGCCACTTAGAAAGTGTTAATTGTTATGAGCTATGTATAAAAAAAGAGGGATACTCTGGAACCATCCAGGTGGCCCTGAAATTGTTGGTAGGGTACGAACAGATGCATCCCTAATACCTCAGTGTCCTGAGATCTCACCATGAAGAAGATGGGCAGGGTTTATGAAGGCACCTGCCTGGACACTGGGTGGACAAACCGGAGAAAGAGATAAAGACCAGGAGACTGCAAGGGAAGAGTTCCAAGAGGAAGAAGTGGTTACAAGGTGAGCAATGGATACTGGCAGCCTAGACACCTTTTTTTAAATTTTGTAATTTATTTAAATTCAAGTTAGCTAATATATAGCGTAGTCTTGATTTCAGGAATAGAACCTTGTGATTCATCTCTTACGTATGACACCCAGTACTCATCCCAAGAAGTGCCCTCCTTAATGCCCACCACCCATGTGACCCATCCCCCACCCACCTCTTCTCCAGCCATCCTCAGTTTGTCTCTGTATTTAAGAGTCTCTTATTGGGGCGCCTGGGTGGCGCAGTCGGTTAAGCGTCCGACTTCAGCCAGGTCACGATCTCGCGGTCCGTGAGTTCGAGCCCCGCGTCGGGCTCTGGGCTGATGGCTCGGAGCCTGGAGCCTGTTTCCGATTCTGTGTCTCCCTCTCTCTCTGCTCCTCCCCCGTTCATGCTCTGTCTCTCTCTGTCCCAAAAATAAATTAAAAAAAAAAAAAAAAACGTTGAAAAAAAAAAAAAAAAAAAAAGAGTCTCTTATGGATTGTCTGCCTCTGTGTTTTTATCTCATTTTTCCTTCCCTTCCCCTAGGTTCTTCTGTTGTGTTTCCTAAATTCCACATATGAATGAAATCATATGTTATTTGTCTTTCGCTGATTGGCTTATTTCGCTTAGCATAGTACACTCTAGTTCCGTCCATGTTGTTGCAAATGGCAAGATTTCATTCTTTTTCATTCCTGAGTAGTGTTCCATTGTATGTAAATACTGCATCTTTATACGTTCATCAGTTGATGGAAATTTGGGCTCTTTCCATAATTTGACTATAGTTGATAGTGCTGCTGTAAACATCAGGGTGCATGAGCCCCTTAGAATCAGCATTTTTATAACCTTTGGATAAACACCTGTAGTGCAATTACTGGATTGAAGGGTAGTTCTATTTTTAATTTTTTGAGGAACTTCCGTACAGTTTTCTAAAGTGGCTGCACCAGTTTGCATTCCCACCCACAGTGCAAAAAGTGTTCCCCTTTCCTCCTTTCTCTGCATTCTTGCCACCATCTATTGTTTCTTGAGTTGTTAATTTTAGATATTCTGACAGGTGTGAGGTGATATATTATTGTGGTTTTGATTTGTATTTCCCTGATGATGAGTGACATTGAGCATCTTCTCATGTGTCTGTTAGCCATCTGGGTGGATGTCTTCTTTGGAAAAATATCTATTCATGTCTTCTGCCCATTTCTTCACTGGATTATTTGGTTTTTGAGCATTGAGTTTGGCAAGTTCTTTATAAATTTTGGATGCTAGATACTTTTAAGAACATACATCAGTAAAGAGGAGGGATATCAGAGGTGTATGGTGGGAGACTTGGGTTTGAAGGAGTGTTTATTTTGTCTTGGATGGGAACATCTTGACTATGTTTAAATGCTATTGAAAAGGAGACAACATAGATGGAGAGGTTGATGGCTGGGGGAGAAATGAAAGTTGACTCAAAGCCCAAAGCCTGTGAGAATGAGACAGGGGTGGGATTTAGCATGCAGGTGAAGGGATGCCTCTTCCTTGGAACGGGAGGAAGAATTCCACTAAGGCTTGTTTGTAGGCCCGCTGGAAGGAAGTCGATTGCTTCCACTCGCTGGCTCTAACCTGTACAAAATTGGAGGTATGGTCCTGGAGAGTGTTAGGGGGTTTAAGAAGGCTTTAAATAGTTCCTTTAGAGAATGAGGGATGAATGAAGAAATTCAAAAGAGAGCTGAACAGCATCATTCAAACCTTGAGGGTAGGGGCTATGTGCTGAGGAATGGATCTACCAGAGAATGTGATTTTCCCCAACTGCATAGGGCGGGCAGTGAAGAGGGAGGGTACTAGTGATGGAGAAATGTTCAAAGGGTTGGAGCTTTTGTGGAGGAGTACAAGTAAGGAACGATGTTGCATCTGGGCAAGAGAGCTGAAGGTTGAGGAGGCTTTGGTGAGAGAAGATGTTTCACATTTCAGATGATGGGGGTGACACTGGATCAGCAGAATGTGCGGCTAATGAAGCGGGCAGCACAACGCGGATGCTGAGGACTGAAGAGAACAGGGTATTTGATGTGTCATCCACATGCCTATGGAGATCTCCCAAAACGATGGCAGGAACAGGGCAGAGAGGAATACTGACAAGCCCTATATCAAAGTCATTGATGAATGGAGAGGGGAGCCTGGAGGCTGAGTGATAGAAGCAATACTTGGGGTAGAACAAAGCCAAAGGGCAGAAACTTCAGAGAAAAGAGGCCTTACCTGAGGCTAACAAGTGGGTTTGCAAGAATAGCAGGGGAACTTGGGTATCCACCTGATACAGGGCAATTATGCACGCTTCTTGCACTGCTGTAGAAGGACCCCAGCTCACAGGGGATACATACAGTAGTGAGGTTGGCCTGTTGCCATATAATGTATGTACTTAAGCATAGCAAAGAGCAGTGAATCCAAAACAGAGAAAGATATTCTCACACAAGCTGGTAAGTCCAGCAGAGGCCATGAGGGGACTTTATCTCTTGGTAAGGAATTGTTCCAGGCCCAAAGCCCATTCTTTCTTTAATTTTTATTTTATTTATTTATTTATTTTTTAATTTATGTCTAAGTTAGTTAGCATATAGTGCAACAATGATTTCACGAGTAGATTCCTTACTGCCCCTTACCCATTTAGCCCATCCCATCTCCCACAACCCCTCCAGCAATCCTCTGTTTGTTCTCCATATTTAAGAGTCTCTTATGTTTCATCCCCCTCCCTGTGTTTATATTATTTTTGCTTCCCTTATGTTCATCTGTTTTGTATCTTAAAGTCCTCATATTAGTGAAGTCGTATGATATTTGTCTTTCTCTGACTAATTTCACTTAGCATAATACCCTCAAGTTCCATCCACATAGTTGCAAATGGCAAGATTTTGTTCTTTTTGATTGGCAACTAATACTCATATATATATATATATATATATATATATATATATACACACACACACACACACACACACACCACATCTTCTTTATCCATTCATCCATCGATGGACATTTGGACTCTTTCCATACTTTGGCTATTATTGGTAGTGTTGCTATAAACATTGGGGTTACATGTGCCCCATCAAAATAATATACCTGTATCCCTTGGATAAGTACCTAGTAGTGCAATTGCTGGGTCATAGGGTAGTTCTATTTTTAATTTTTTGAGGAACCTCCAAGCTGTATTACAAAGCTATATTCATCAAGACAGTATGGTACTGGCCCAAAAACAGACATTCAGATCAATGGAACAGAATAGAGAACCCAGAAATGGACCTACAAAAGTGCAGCCAACTTATCTTTGACAAAGCAAGAAAGAATATCCAATGGAATAAAGACAGTCTCTTCAGCAAGCGGTGCTGGGAAAACTGGACAGCAACATGCAGACCACTTTTTTACACCATACACAAAAATAAACTCGAAATGGATGAAAGACCTAAACATAAGACAGGAAGCCATCAAAATCCTCGAGAAGAAAACAGGCAAAAACGTCTTTGACCTTGGCCCCAGCAACTTCTTACTCAACATGTCTCTGGAGGCAAGGGAAACAAAAGCAAAAGTGAACTATTGGAACCTCATCAAAATAAAAAGCTTCTGTACAGAGAAGGAAACAATCAGAAAAACTAAAACTAAAAGGCAACTGACAGAATGGGAGAAGATATTTGTAAACGATGTATCAGATAAAGGGTTATTATCCAAAAATCTATAGAGAAATTATCAAACTCAACACCCAAAAAACAAATAATCCAGTGAAGAAATGGGCAAAAGACATGAATAGACACTTCTCCAAAGACATCCAGATGGCCAACTGACACATGAAAAAGTGCTCAACATCACTCATCATCAGGGAAATACAAATCAAAACCACAATGAGATACCACCTTACACCTGTCAGAATGGCTAACATTAACAACTCAGGCAGCACCAGATGCTGTCGAGGATGTAGAGAAAGAGGATCTCTTTAGCACTGCTAGTGGGAATGAAAACTGGTGAGACCACTCTGGAAAACAATATGGAGGTTCCTCAAAGCCCATTCTTATGTGGCTGAGTGGGAGCAGAGCAACTGCGTGCACGTGACTACCTTTCCCAACATACAGGACGGGTGGGAATAAGGATCCTGAGACTATGGTTGTGATAGTGGAAATGGAAAGCAAATAAGAACCTTACAAGGAAGCATTTTGCAAGTTGACGGAAGTGGTGCATCCCTCCAAAATTAACATCCCCAAAGAGTGTTGGTTTAGCCTAAGAGTCAGAGAAGCATCAACTTAGAACTTAAGGAGCATCGTGACCCAGTGGGGTTGGGCATCTGGGTCCCCACACTGCAGTCACAATGTGGACATTTTATTGCAGTATATGGTAGTTGCCTGCTGTGAGTGCCTGAGGAGACCAGGAGGTAGGTAACCACGACGACTTCCTGCAGTAGTCTGGAGTCCTGACTCACAGACTCCGGATCTCCTCTGACTAATGTTGGGCTCCTGACCCTCGGCTCAGAGCCTGGGCTATAGCTTGTTCTCTAGCAGGTCATTCAATGCAGGAATTGTAATTTCCTAGGACACAATGCTAGGTGAAAGGGCTCATTGTATCAACAAGAATGACACAGTAATTTAAGCCTGGGAATGCAATTTATTCAAACCTCCTCATTTCCTAAATGAGTTCAAATTATAACAATCCCTTAAAGACAGAGTTTTAGAATTGTTGATTCTTTCTTTTCTTTTATTTTTTTTATGGGGGTGGGAGCATGATGGTGGTGGCCTTGGCAAGGAAGAGGAAGAGGAGTCTTTCCACAGTGTTGATGACTGAAGCAGGAATTAGGACCAAGAAACATGAACTTCCTACAGTGGGATCCAAAGGGTTCTGTGTTTCTCAGACAAGTCCAAGCCTGTACTTTCTTTAGGTTTTTATTTTATTTATTTATTTATTTATTTATTTATTTATTTATTTATGAGAGAGAGAGTGTGGGGGCGGGGGGAGGAAGGGGCAGAAAGAGAAAGAGAGAGAGAGAGAATCCCAAGCAGGCTCTGTGCTGTCAGTGCAGAGCCCTATGAGGGGCTTGATCCTAGGAACTGTGAGATCATGGCCTGAGCTGAAATCAAGGTTTAGATGCTTAACCCACTGAACCACCCAGGCCACCCAGGAGCCCCAAACCTGCTCTTTCTTTAGACTTTCTTGTCTTTCTTTCTTGTCTTCCCTTCTTTCTTTTCTTTTCTTTTCTTTCTTTCTTTCTTTCTTTCTTTCTTTCTTTCTTTCTTTCTCTTCCCTCCTTCCCTTTGTCCTTCCCTTCCCTTCCCTTCCCTTCCCTTCCCTTCCCTTCCCTTCCCTTCCCTTCCTTCTATGAGGCACTGTTTGTGAAATCCAGCACACTTCCTAGTTTCACTTTGGGGTTCATTAACCATCTTGAACTATTTTCCAAATATTTTAGGTTCGAAAAAACCCAAACCACACTGGGCCAGACACTTTTTTTCTTCTTCACTGTTAAACCTATGTGTATTTTAAGGGAAATGTAATCCATATGTTTCTGATTCCTTTACACTTAACTCATCAAGCAGGATTTGCGAAAGCTATTTGATGTCCTGGATACTTTTTGAGCCAATTTCTTGTGACTTTCAAAGCCTTTTATTCTCTAGAAATAGGAAGTTGCATTTTATGAAATCTAAATAAGTTTCAACCCCCAAAGGTCTGATTTGGGTCAGAATTCTGAATGATTGGAATTAGTTAGAAGCATGCCATCTTCCACTCTTTCAGAATTCCAGCTCAGGAAATAGCTCCACATTTTTCATAAAATTGGCTAAACCCTTAATTAGAATATACTTGGGAGAAAAAGAAAAGACAAGAAACATTTCATTGCAAGAGTGTATATCACTAATGAACATGGATTAAGTATTTTTGAATAAATGGGAATTATCTCAGCTAAATTAACCTTACAATGAAATAAAATAAAATTCATTGAAATGATTGTCTGACAATGATTACATTTGATCTTATTGGTAAATTGCTGTTTTTATTTTATGGCTCCCAAATTAAACTGAAGTAAATTTTTTCCCTGGTACCTGTCACAAGAACAATTAGAAGAATTCTCCAGAAACAAAGCTGTTTTCATGTGTTGGAGAAATATCCTGTTCTCTTAGACCTTCTATTCCAGCAGCAGAAATTTTAAATTAAAACAATTAAGGAAATGTCTAGTCTTAGGGCCATCCGCTCTCCTGTATTTCTGGGAAGAGGTTCCATGTTGAGTGGGATGAAATAAAACAGGTTCAATTCTCAGCCTTTGCAATTGTCTCTCTTTCTGCCTGGAATAATCTTGCTCAAGGCCATCATGAGTCTGGCTTCTCTGTAACCTCCTCACAGAAGCTGGCTCTGACTCTCCTGTCTAAAGTAGCTCTCCCTTCCTCCTTCAGTAACTTTCTATCCTATTTCTCTGTTTTATAGTTTTCACAGGTATTAGCACTACGTGCAAATTACTTATTAATCTCATGTTTGCATTTAATGTTTCCTCTTACCACTGGAAATCTAAACCTATCCAATAGGTATCCCGATACCTAGAATATTGACTGGGTAATGGCAATGTTTACTGAATTTCACTTCAACCATGTGTTCAAAAAGCACCTATTGACATGTATTTTGTCCCAGAAGAGGTCAATTTATATCTAGTGGCTTTGATAATTGTGTTCTCAAGCAGTCTTCATCTTACTACACACCTGTCATACGAATTTTAGGATTCACTTGTAAATTTCCACAAAAATAGCAGCTGAGATTTTCATAGGGAATATGTTTCATCTGTGGATCAATTTTAGGAGTATTTCCCTCTTAAAAACATTAAGTATTTTAGGAGCCCAGGATGTCTTTCTATTTATTTAGATATGATTTAATTTCTTTCAGCAGTGTTTTGTAATTCCCATGTGAAATGGAAGGGACTTGGGATAGCCAAAGAATTTTGAAAAATAAGTACAAGTTTCAGGACTCAAATTTTCCAATTCTAAAATGTACCACAAATTACAATCAAGATAGTATAATATTAACATAAGGATAGACATATAGATCAACGAAACAGAACTTAAGAGTTCAGAAATAATCTCTTACAGTTATGGCCAATTGTCAAGACAATTCGTTGGTGGAAGAATAATATTTTTAAAATGGTGTTAGAACAATTAGATATACCCATGAGAAAGAATGAGGTTGGACTCCTACCTCATGCCATATAGAGAAATTAACTGAAAATGAATCAAAGGCCTAATTACGAATTCTAAAAAAACAAACAAAGAAAAAACAGGCATAAATTATTTTGACATTGGATTAAGCAACCATTCCTTAAATATGACATGACAAGCATGGGCAACAAAAGAAAAAAATAGATAAATTGGACTTCCCTGAATTAAGATTGTTGTATTTCAAAGAACACCATTAGAAAAGTGAAAAGGTAAACCATAGATCAAGAGAGAATATTTGCAAATTGTATATCTGAGAAGGGATTAGTATACAGAATACATAAAGAATTCTAACAACTCAACAACAAAGAGATAAAAATCAAATAAAAAAATGAACAAATGGACAAAGAATTTGAATAGGTATCTCTACAAAGAAGATACACAAATAGCTAATAAGTCCGTTTAAAAATGCTCAACATTATTGTCTTTAGGGAAATGCAAATTAAAATCACAATGAGATACTACTTCCATCTCAGTAGGATGACTATAATAATTTTTAATTTTTTTAAACATTTATGTATTTTTGAGAGAGACAGTGTGAGTGGGGGAGAGGCAGAGAGAGAAGGAGACACAGAATCTGAAGCAGGCTCCAGGCTCTGAGCTGTCAGAGCAGAGCCCCATGGGGGGCTCGAACCTATGAACCATGAGATCATGACCTGAGCTGAAGTTGGACGCTCAGCTGACAAAGCCACCCAGGCGCCCCTATAAGAATAATTTTTAAAAAACAGAAAATAGCAACTGTTGGTAAGGATGCGGAGAATTAGAATGCTTGTATGTTAGTGTTTAGAATGTAAAATGATACAGCTGATGTGGAAAATATTTTGGTGTTTCCTCAAAAAGTTAAACACAGAGTTACCATATGACACAGCAGTGTCATTCCTAGGTGTATACCCAAGAGAACTGAAAACATATGCCTACACAAAAACTTGTCCATGATTGTTTATAGCTGTGTTATTCATAGTAGCTAAAAAGTGGAAACAACCTAAATGTCCACCAATGTATGAACGAATAAACAAAATGTGGTGTGCCCATACAATGGGATATTAGTCATAAAAGGGATGAAAAACTGATAGGTGGTGCAACATAGCTGGACCTTGCAAATACTATGGGCAGTGAAAGAAGACAGACACAAAAGGCTACTACCTATTGTATGATTTAACTAATATGAAATGTGCAGAATAAGCCGGACTGGTTGAGATAGAATGTAGATCAGTGTTTGCAAAGTGCCTGGGATCGGGGAATGAGGAGTTACTGATTAAGTAACAGTTATACTGTTCAAGTTACTGATCAAGTATACAGTGTTTCTTTTGAATGTAATGAGAATGCTGTGGGATTAGATACTGGTGATGACTGCACAATTTTGTGAATCTACTAAAAGCCACTGAATTGTATAGTCTGAAGAATGAATTTTATGGAATGAGAATTCTGTCTAAAAATATAACTGGTTTCACAATTACTCAGTTCTTTTGTTAATGTCTCAATTCCCATGGGACAAATCGTAAAGGGGAAAAGAAAATGATGGGTTTGATTTGAGAACTAATCCTGCTCATTGTTCCCTGTCTTTTTTCCTGGGCTTTCTCAGTGCTTAGACATGAGAGATAGAGAATCACGTAGGACCAGGGCTTCCTTACGGTGGAGTGGTGTTAAAGAAATGTGCAGTACAGATCAATATATCGTGTCCTTTGAAGACTGATCCTTGTGGTACCATGAAAGCGCTAGCAGGTGTTTTGGGAAGACAACGTGTAGATAGTTTTTTTATTTTCTTTTGTTTTTGTCACCTTATCAGCAGTATTTATTTTTGGAACTGGAAGTCTGTAGGTTGGTGTGTAACCTTCTTTTGCTTTAAGATCACGATGAATGATTAAGCTACTGGGAAAGGTTTTGATATCAGCTCCTTGGTGGACTAGGGAACTCTCAGCTCGCAAAGGTGGAGTTAAGCATTCTGAAAATAGAATAAAGTAAATATGACCTCATCCGGGTTGGAACAGAGACAACTGCCTTTTTGATCTGTGTTTTCAAAGTAGGCATATGTCAAAATTATCCATAATGATAAAAGGTGGGTGGGAGGGACATTGCCCATGGCACATATGATTTGGAATGGTATTTTTAATGCTACTATGCTATTTTATTTATTTATTTACTTATTTATTTATTTATTTATTTAGAGAGACAGGGAGAGAGAGAGAGAGAGCACACATGCATGTGTGTGAGCAGGATAGGGGCAGAGATTGAGGGAGAGAGAGAATCTCAAGCAGGCTCTGCACTGTCAGCACAGAGCCTGATATGGGGCTTGATCTCATGAACCATGAGATCATGACCTGAGCAGAAATCAAGAGTCGGATGCTTAACCAACTGAGCCACCCAGCTGCCCCTACTATGCTATTTTTAAATGCTGTTTAACTTTTAATGGAGAGAAAGAAAAACGTTTATTTGCCCTTAAAATGCATTAGGACGTATAACAATTTAAGCCATAGATTTTCTGTATTGTGTTTTCTTATGGTCATGTTATGTTGTGTTTTCTCATGGTTATATAGCATGAGGCCATACTTTTAAATGTTGGAAGGCTGAGTGGTGGGGATACTCGTCATATTATCCTGCTGAGCAGATGTTACATGGGGATAAGTGAAAGACGACCATTTAATTTTCTATATGTTGGTGACATAATGATGATGCGGAATGGAGACGAAAAGGAAAATTAAATAATGATGACTTCTCCTTTCACTTCATGATGGAGCTTGTTCACATTGGCAGGGTGTTTCCTGTGGTTTGCATTTATTTGCCTGTTCACCACCTTCTGGAACACACTTTGACAAAATGAGGTCAGATTGTGGATGCCACTGTCTCTCATTTAAATGTACAAGTTTGCAAAAAAAAAAGTATTCTTTTCTACCATAACTACAATATTTGAGTAATTACTATGCACTGTGTACTGGGATGTACTGTGTATTCTGTATTGATGAACAATTGGACATCATCACTGCATTCAGAGTTTAAACTCTATGGGGTCAACAAAAAATTAACCAAGAAATTGATATGAGAATGATCACAAGTAAGAGTACACAATCCTATGACCTAAGGCATCTGGAAGACTTAGACTTAAGACAAAGCTAGCAGGTAGCTCAGAACTCAGATTATGCAGGGTTTTTAAAACCAGGTCAGTTGTTCCGACTTAATTCCAAGGGCTGGCAGAAACCATTATAGGGTTTTAGGCAAGAGATGGCATAATTAGATTTTGCAGTTTTGAAAGGAAATTCTGCTTGTATGTGTAGTAATCATAAAATTTATTATTCAAACCAGGAAACTCTGGAGAATCAACAGGGATACAATTTCTAATTATGCTGGGACCACAGGTTATAAATTTGGGTTTTCCTGGACAAACTAGGATGCATGGTTACCCCATGGCCTGCAATGGAATAAGACTGGTACGTGAAGATACGTTAGGAGAGAAGGTAGGGGGTGCTGGATGGCTCAGTCAGTTAAGCATCCAGCTTCTGCTCAGGTCATGATCTCATGGTCTATGGGTTTGAGCCCTGCGCTGGGCTCTGTGCTGACAGCTCAGAGCCTGGAGCCTGCTTCAGATTCCGTGTCTCCCTCTCTCTCTGCTCCTCCCCTGCTCTCTTTCTGTCTGTCTCTCTCTGTCTCTCAAAAATGAATAAACATTAAAATTTTTTTTTAAATGGAGAGAAGAAGGTAGAAGGGAGAGAGAACTTGAGTCTACCAAGCATCTGGCTTAGAAACTTGAACGGATGTTAGAGAAGCTTTAGAGGGAAGATGATATTTTTAAATACATCTGTGTTAAGTTGAAGGTAGCCATTGAACATCCACAAGGAACTGGTATCGAGATTTATGCAAATTGATTCTTCACATATGGAGCTATCATCTGAGTGGATTGGCTGGCCTGTGGTATCGGTGTGGACTCAGGAGCACTGGCCATGGCCCAAGTCTCTCTAGCACAATAACGTTTCTAGAAATATCTGGTACTCAATATATTCTCACTTTGCTGGCAATTTGTCTTGATTATTTGGCTCAAAGCTTGGAAATAGAGTATAATTCTGTATTTACATGCTGGTTTGTCTGGACAAATGCCTTAGGAACTTCCCCTGCCACACAAGATGTTGGAAGATGTCTGGTGTGATGGGCTCTTAAAAAAAGTTTATAACCTACCCTTTTGGGATCTGACAGTCTTGATAAATTAAGGGATGGTGTGCTTGATGATCCAAGATGGAAGGCATATTTTGCCTTGATTAAATCCATCTCTGCAAGAAAACCAGTAAAGATTTCTTTTTAAGAGAAGTGATGGAAGGTTAATTTAGGAGGCAAAATACAATTTAAATAATATGGGTTAAAAAGTAGATGCCTCTGTGTGTGTGTGTGTGTGTGTGTGTGTGTGTGTGTGTGTGTGTGTTGGGTGGGAGTTCACCTGTCATGATACAGGTTGGCCTCCATAGAAACTATATCACTATCTTATTTTTCTCACCTAATCTACGTAAACTTGGCTCCTGAAACTTTTAATTAAAATCTCTCCTGCATTTTTAAAGACAGCTTATTTTAATGTTGATTTATTTTTGAGAGAGAGAGAGCACAAGCGAAGGAGGGGCATGGGGAGGGAGACAGAAGATCTGAAGCAGTTTCTGCACGGATAGGAGTGAGCCCAATGCAGGGCTCAAAGTCACAAACTGTGACACCATGACCTGAGCCAAAGTAGGATACTCAACTGACTTAGCCACCTAGGCACCCCTGTCTTGCATTTTTAGATGAAAGATGGACACAGCTCTATTACACACATAGACTTGAGGATTATGTGAAATCCATCAAGAACATTATACACAATTCCCTGTGAGAGATACTCAGTTTTGTTTTCTTTTTCATCCTCTTTGTATGTCGGTTGACCCAGTTTCCATTAGCCCTTATCTCTGCCCTGATGGATCATTGGAAACTTGAAAGAAACTATATAAATATTATAGAAGTACATGCCTATTTATGGACCTTTGAGCCGCAATGTCTCTATATGTAGAGAAAATATTTTTCCTTGTGTTAAAAAAAGTTTTAATGAGGTGGAAGATTACAGTATAAGTCCTAAAATGAAGTGAGCAGAGGACACCCAGAAGGGGCCACTGTCCCTAGGTTTTCTGTTTGAGACGTGGCTTTCATGCCAGAGGTGTTGGCTGAGAGTGTTTCCAAAGCCTAAGTGTGGATCATGTTAACGTGTGTTTAACAAAACCTGAATGGCTGAACTTGGGAATTGCAAGAGCTTGCCCCCTGCATCAGGATGTGCGTGTGTGTATATCTATATCTATATCTATATCTATATCTATATCTATATCTATATCCATATTTATATCTATATCTAGCTGTGCTTACCTTGCAGTCAAAACTGATATGGAGCTGATCAGTTGGAGAAAAGTTCCCCAGCAATCCAGAATTAGATTTGTCTCCTGTTACTTTAGCATGTTTGCAGCTGTTTGTGAGACTATTACTTCTTTTCCGATTAATAGCAGAAAAACCAACTTTTTACGATATTTAATTACAGTGTCACCTGCTCTAGAGTAGTAGAAATATCTGCCATCCCTTTTTTTCTTGAAGACAAAAAAAAAATTGTGTAGGGTTATTTGTCTCTCAGCTTCTCAAACAAAAATGTCCTCATTTGTTTAACTGTGATTTTTGTTTCATAGATCTTCAAAATCATAGGGTAACTGACCCAGTACTGTTTTAAAATGTCCATATCTCCAACAATTTACGACAATGGAGCATCTGTTGTATAATCTCTAGCACGAAGACAATTTCCAAGGATCCTTCCAGCTCTGGAAAGATTCGATCGGTATTCTAATTCCTCAGGATAAACCTTAACTAGGGTTTCACCTTAGAAGATTCTCTGAAGCCTGTTAAGAAGTCAACTTCCCCTTTTTCTTTTTAAAAATTATTTCGTTGCTTGCATTGTATATTAGGAATACAGTATTTTTGTGCCCTTAGTCTTGCAAAGTGAAACGTTTTAAACATAGTGATGTTAATGCCTCAGAAAGAGGGACTCTAAATCATCTAGTCTTGGAAATTATCATTGGTAAATTTAAAATTGGAAGGTGCTGTGTTTGGTCACTTGTCCCTGTAGAGTCACAGCCAAAGAAGCAGATGAAAAAAAAATTCTCTGGCTTCATACTAATGGTATTTCATTCATAAAAAGAAATTGTGCCCTGAGATTTAATTGAGTGGTTCCAAGGCCATGCCAGCAGAAAATCAGCTGGTTGGGCTCCTATATAAACATGACGACATGTTGAGGGCGGTGTTTACTTTTTTCTAATTAAAGCAAATTAGAAATTCCATTATATTTCTGCAGTGAGTTCTGACAGCAGCATGCCCTGGGAATTGCTCATGGTACTTCTAGACAAAGGCTTTCCTTCTCTCAGCATTCATTTGCTCCCTTAAGTTTTAAATTCATTCCAGGCGCTAAGTGTTTAAGCCGGCTCCGAGACCTCAGTTTTTCAGGATCATTTACAAACAAGACTGAAGGACTCAGTGGAATTCAGACCAACCGCTTGTGATGACATTAGATGTTCTCCGCCTTGATGCTGGTTCTCTTTGGGCAGATACTCTGTTTTCTTCTCCTCCGTCAGTTCTTTCGGTTTTCATAACATTGAGGCAAACTTGCAATGGACTTCCCAGTTTGTCAGCAAGGGATCGTT
Organism: Panthera onca; assembly: GCF_046562875.1. Taxonomy (NCBI): domain Eukaryota; kingdom Metazoa; phylum Chordata; class Mammalia; order Carnivora; family Felidae; genus Panthera; species Panthera onca. The sequence continues at coordinate 5,742,602 of NC_138352.1, forward strand.
TGTAGCGACCCGCACTATTAACCGAAACAACGAAGATGCCAATGAATATATATCAATTATCCAGCAAACATGGGTGCTTTTCTGGTATGAGTGAAGAAGGCTCTTTTGGGCTTTAATTTGTCACAGAGCTATACAACCTATGGAGACTTTGTTTTTCATCAGTGACCCCCTTATCTCACCGTTTTAAACCAGCTTTTTCCGAGTTTGGATGTTTTCTTAAAAAGTAAAGGGCATCCCACCTTCACATAGCTGTAAGATGTTTTCAAGTTTCAATGCCGCTTTGTTAAAATCCTGGCTACTGCACAACATATTTAAGAAAGAAATGGAATCTACAGAGCTCACCAAAACATTGCTCATTTCTGAAATCACAGTCACGTTTTATAGTCTTGACCTTTTTTAAACTGACAAATTTCAAGGCTAACTGTTAAGTGCCAGAAACCTTTTTGCAAGGAAGGGTATTCCCAGGAGATCTCTACCCCAGTGTTGCTGACAGAAGAGGTTCAGATAAAGACACAAGGTTCATCGATAAAGTCACATGAGGTTTAGAAAAGCATTTGAGTTCTCCCCCTGTCCCCCCCCCCCCCCCCCGCCCATATTCCTCTGAATGAAGGTTGAACTCTGGATCTTGATGAGCTCATTTATGGAGACAAATGTCAAGTTTACTAAAGAGAATGAAGGACACCTCTAAATGAATGAGACTTTTACAGGCAGAACACGAAGAAAACCACGATCCATTCTGGAGCTTTCTAAACTAAATGAAAAGCACAGGTCTGTTATAGTAGCATGAACTGCATTGTTTCAGTGGCTGTGGTGCATTATGGAAATGGAAGTCAATGTTTCAGTGATTTGTGATTGTTCATACATCTCAGAAAATTTAAAGCACAAGTCATATTAAAAACAGAAACAATGTGAATTATAGGTTAATATGGGTAGGAGTGTTCTAAGAATCCTTAGATTCTTCTGTCAGACCGCTTTGTTGTGTCTCAGCCTGTGCACTGGAGAGAGAAATAAGAGGAGTTAGAAGGAGATAAGATTTTGCTTGGTTCGATGTATAAATTGCTTTTAACCTTTGAGTAATTCTTGGAGGATAATGGCACAGAAAGAGAATGAATGGGATTTAGGGGACTTTAGTTTCTTCATTGTGCTGTTTTTTTAAAAAAAAAAATTAACATTTTTATTTATTTTTGAGAGACAGAGATAGACAAAGTGTGAGCGGGGGAGGGGCAGAGAGAGAGGGAGACACAGAATCCAAAGCAGGCCCCAGGCTCTGAGCTGTCAGTACAGAGTCCGACACGGGGCTCGAACTCATGAACCATGAGATCATGACCTCACCAAAGTCCAACGCTTAACTGTCTGAGCCACGCAGGCACCCCATGCTCAGTTTTTTTTTAATGTTTGTTTATTTTTAAGAGAGAGACAGAGTGTGAGCAGAGGCGGGGCAGAGAGAGAGGGAGATACAGGATCCAAAGCAGGCTCCAGGCTCTGAGCAGTCAGCCCAGAGCCCGATGCAGGGCTCAAATCACAGACCGCGAGATCCTGACCTGAGCCTAAGTTGGATGGCCAACTGAGCCACCCAGGTGTCCTCGTTGTGTTCAGTTTTGTCTTACATCAACGATAATCAAGATTTGGCTATAAATAAGATTCAGTCATGAGGAAAGATATCCTACCCCTCCCCCAAGGCCTCAGCCCACCTGTTCATGCAGTCATGGAATTTCTCCTTTGACTCAAATGAGCTATATATAGTCAAATATCTCATAAAATGGGGAAGGGGGGTTGTGAAATAACAAGTATTTAAAGGGTCTGACTTAAAGAAATGTGCCCAGATGAGTTTGGCCAATTGGGGTCAGTTAAGCCTCCCCTGACACCAACCATTAGTAATATTTTCCATGCACTAAGTAAAACAATGGAAACTTCATCACATCTGGTTGAGCCTCCAATACCTATGCAGCTTGTAATGGTTTTTGAAATCTTGATATGAAACAGCACCATGGCACTCAACAATAGATCGTTAGCAAGCAAAGACAGTGCACTTGTTCCAAAACAATGAAGAGTTGTGTATTACCATTTCCCTTAGATGCTTCCCTCTGGTTCATATTGCTGGATTATTTCATCTTGATCCAAAGGGAGTGTGGGGTTATTTTCCTCCCCTCCTTCTCCCTCTATCTTTAGAGCAATCATCAGCAAACCTCCAGAAAAACCATCTTCTGTCTCTTGCGGGGCACCGCATTTTCCCATTGAAAAGATTCGGGTGGTTGGATGAGTTCCTTTGAAGGTGGAGAAAGGAGCTTGGAAGATTGATAATTCCAAGAAATATTTACCGCCTTAAAGGTCTTGTTCTCACCTCGTATTTTCTGTAAGTACTTCAGAGACTTACCAAGAGGCCCTTGAGTATCTCTGAATGTCCTTACGTCACATACTTGATGTTAACATTGAAGAAGAATGTTATAAAGTCCCGACATGCCCACCACTGCTGTCTTTGAATAGAACCAAGAAATAAACTCCTTAACAGGCTCTGGGAGCAGTAGCTCAGAGAGGACAGATTCCATGCCTACCTTCTCCACTTTCCTGTATCCAACACTCAAGGCCTGGAGAGACACTCAGTGCATGTGTTTTGAATACCTGTTACCTAACTTTTCTTATTCTGAAAACAACTACATTTGCAGGCTGTAGTGTTAATCAAGACAGTGTGTATCATATTGCCAATGGAAAAGATACAGCAGTAGGAATAAAAAGTCCGAGTGCTAATCCCAAATCAGTGATAATTGTAGCTGCAACAATGAAAACAATGATAGTAAATATTTACTGAGGATTTACTCTGTGCCAGGTTCTGTTCTCATCATTTTATACGCATCATCTCATTTTGCACCCATAATAATGTCGTAGAGTAGGCACTCATATTGCCGACTCCAGTTTTGAAGAGAGGACACTGAACATGGGCAAGTTAATTATCTTACCCTAGATCGCATAGCTGGTAAGTGGTGAAGCTAAGATTGGAACCCAGAGCCCCTTCTCTTAAATGGTTGCAAACAAGATAGTTGTATCTTATTAGAAAATCTCTTTTTGAAAATCTTTCTTTTATTTTATTTTTGAGAGAGAGAGAGAGAGACAGAAAGAGAGAGACAGAAAGAGATGCTCCCCTGAGCATGAGCAGGGGAGGGTCAGAGGAAGAAGGATCCTAGAGAATCTTAACCAGTCTCCATGCTCAATGCCTGCTCAGAGCCAGACGCATGGGGCTTGATCTCACAACCGTGAGATCATGACCTAAGCTGAAATCAAGAGTCAGATGCTTAGCCAACTGAGCCACCCAGGTGCCCCTAGACAAATCTCTTTTTACCTTAATTACCACTGTTCTAAGATTAGCATAATGATACCTACCGTGCAGAGGATTAGTAGATTAGTGGAAACATTCAGATGGGAATGTTTATGGGTAGACTTTGCAATATGAATATACATGAGATATTTTATATTCCTGAGACACTAACATTATCATCTGATGCCACAGGAGTTGGTGGTCAGGACAGAAAGGATTTGTACCACAGTTCAAACTCACATAGTACTGGGGACAAAAAATATTCTTTAAAACAACTGAAGAAACTTACAGCATAAACTCTTTGGAACAAAGTAACATACAGTAAAGTGTTTCTGTTTATTAAAAAAAAAAAAAACCTTTCCATGTTACATTTTTATTTTTAGTTCCATCTATGCCAGTGATTTTCCATTTCCTTCTTAAGAAGATTTCCTTTAATGCAAACACAGGCTCACACTCACAAACACCCCCTCCCCCCACATGCACACATGTTCATTCATATGCACAGGTATTCATTCGCATGCACATGCGATCACAGACACATACACCCACATGTTTCCCCAACAGGGTCACCAAGTGCCTGACTGCTTACTGGTGGCAGAAGGTGGTGGAATTTGGTCTCTGGGGGCAAGCCCGAGTCTTCTAGGTGGTTAGGGAAAATTCTGTAGTTTTATGTTCTGAGATATTTGGATGGAGGAGAGAGATTTCTCTTTCCTTGTCCCCTCTCTTAGCAAAAGAGAAAAAGGAAAGATACTAAGTAAGACGATTTCAGGGATCCACAGGAACGAGCCCTCAAATCTGATACATTTGAGAAGAATCGAAATGATGGCATTCAGAACAGCATTGACTTCCATGTCACATTTGCAATGATAAACTTTTACCCGGATTTCATCAGTGAATTATTTAGGTGATGTAGTACAGGTTTAGAGATATTTATGTGTGTGCGTATGTTCTAACCCTCTTTGAATCTCTGAAATGGTGAGATGTTCTTGGTGATGAGCATTCTGTCATGCAGACGATGGGCTAAGTCACATAGTTTACCAAAAATACTAACTTAGCTCTGCATCAAACATTAAGCATGCCAATGGGACAGACTGATCTCAGAAATCCCTTTGTGATGTGGATTTTAAAGCACAGGTTCAGTATTGGACCTCACTTTTTTTTTCCTCTGAAACTAGCAAGCAAGAACACAAGGACTTCTCCATTTGGGCCACAGTGTCCCAGATTTCCACACCATTTCCCCCCCCTCCCTTTCCTGGGATAGGTGACTTTTTTCTTCTGCAGGTCTGGCTGTCTTGTATGGCGGGCACTGAATTGGTTGTGTGTGGATGTGACTGAGTTGGACAAAATCTTTACAGTCAAATGACAGTATCCTCTTTCCTTTGTACCAAATCAAAATTTAGGACTACAGATTTTTCTTTGCCAGCTAAACTTGATCTCTGAGCAAGGCTACACATGGCCCAAATCAGTGTGTGTGTGTGTGTGTGTGTGTGTGTGTGTGTAGAAGTCATGTGAGCAGGACCGTGGAGATAGAAAGTGAAGGTGGCCATTAATAATTCATTTCCATGGTGGGCGTCCTTTTGTTCTGCTTGTCTTTCAAGTCTTTTTCTTTGGCTTTTCAGAGACTCACGTTAATACACATCGCCATCCTGTATCTTGCATGCCAGAGAGTAATTCCTCCCAGAGCTTTTACTTGAATGCCAGGTTTTCAGGCTCCACCAATACACCCTGACATACAGGCTTGTTAAAGATTCAGATGGTGTGGGGCGCCTGGGTGACGCAGTCGGTTGAGCGTCCGACTTCGGCTCAGGTCACGATCTCGCGGTCCGTGAGTTCGAGCCCCGCGTCAGGCTCTGGGCTGATGGCTCAGAGCCTGGAGCCTGCTTCTGGTTCTGTGTCTCCCTCTCTCTCTGCCCCTCCCCCGTTCATGCTCTGTCTCTCTCTGTCTCAAAAATAAATAAATGTAAAAAGAAAAAAAAGATTCAGATGGTGTTTCTTGGGGTTTGGAGGGCCCTCAAGTAGCACAGAGAGAGTGTGAGCCCTGGCTGGGAAAGGAGGCTCATGCCCTCCTTTGCATATTTGCAAGTGTCACAACTGTTAAAACCCTCCATAAAATCAGGGGGTGGGAAGACACGCTTTGATGGCCACTGGTAGTGCTAACAGTCTGTGAGTCTAAGTTCTAAAGCAATATACTCAGAATGGGAGGTGTTTTTGTTCTCCCTCACCTTTGTTGTGTTCCTCTGTGTGTCAGGCAGGTTGGAAGAGGTTTACCCACACCCTGGCAAATATAAACAGTCTGATGAGATAAGGTAATCAATCATGCAGATAGAAATGGGCTGGTTGGCAAGTTGAGTGTGGTTCACCCCCCCCCCCCCTTTTTAAAGTTTATTTATTTATTTTGAGAGAGAAAGAGTGAGCATGAGCAGGGGAAGGGCAGAGAGAGAGAGAGAGAGAGAGAGAGAGAGAGAGAGAGAATCCCAAGCAGGTTCCACACTGTCAGTGCAAAGCCTGCCATGGGGCTTGAACACAGAAAAACGCGAGATCGTGGCCTGAGCCAAAACCCAGAGTCGGACACTTAACCGACTGAGCCACTCAGGCACCCCCAGCCGCTTTTTGGTCTTGTTGAGACATTAATTCAGTAATTCTGTTTCTAGAAGTTTGTCATTAGGCTCAGGATGCTTGAAAAAGTAAGTTCTATTTGCTAGTCTCACAAATATTTACTTAGCAGCCAGGAAATGAGTATGTAAGAATGGAGAAATGAAGTGTTTACTAAATCAGTGAAGAATATCAACACAGGGCCCCTTTAACGGAGTAAATAACAATTTCTTGGTGGAAGGAATCCGTGAAATTTGAATAATAATAGTAGCACAGGAATATTTGAAGTACATAATGATGCAAGAGGGAAAGCATAGTTGCCTGCAACAGCAGAAGAAAGGGACAAGGGAAGATTGCAAGCAGGTGCCCTATGCAAGCTGACAGCACTGTCTGCGGAGAAGCGACATGGTGTGAACTACAATAACCTGGGAGGGGGCAGCATCTGATGTACATCTAGGCAGTTTGTGGGTAGATTTTTTTTTTTATGAGGGAAGAAGGAAGAGATGGGAGTCCGTGAAGGGTGAACAGGATGAGCAGTGACACAGAGGCACATTTGCAGAATTGAATGGTTCAAGGGAGTGGGTGACAGATGACAGCCTTGGAAAGTCATGTCGGGGCTGGACTCTCAAGCTGTGAACGGTGGGCTTAGTCCTGCAGCGCTGTGGCACTGTCCACATTTTGGGATGTGGAAGAGCGACTCTGTACTTCAGGAAATCAAAAGACGGGAGGCCCGCGATGGCAGCCTGGTCTGGACAAGGTGATAGTTCAGGAAAGTCTTGCCATGTATCAGATAGGCATGGAAATGAGGGATGTGAATATAGTGTGAAATTCACATGTTGTGTCCAGTCAGGCTATGAAAACATCACACTTTTGCCTTCAGTTTCCAAACACCTCTTCTTTGTTCTTCCTTGATCTCTGCCTCCTTGAGAAAATTTTGTGTGCATTAGAATTAAGGTGAATACAGAAAAAAAAGTTAAGTGCAAATGCCAGCCTGAAATTAAGATCGAGAGGCTTTGGGTTCACTGATTCTATGTCCTCACTGGGAACCAGGTCAGTTCAAGGGCAAGTTAAGACAAACAGGTGGGACTTACGTGTCCAAGGGCAGAAATCAAAAACAAACCCAGGAGGCACTGTTTTACTTTTCAATCTTCTGCCCTGCCTTTTGGGTAAACACGCATTGTCTTTGTTAAAGTGGTACTGCTTTGCTCCTGCCTTAGAAAGCTCTAGAAGATAAGCAGAAATCAAAGCTGCCAGACTAGAGGGCCGTATCTCAAAAAACCAGACACAGTGGACTCCACCTTGAAGCTATTTCAGAGGTCTGAATTTCACATTATAAAACTCATTGCCCTGGGTCCATTCTACCAAGACAGTTTGAATGCCAAAGCAAAGAGATCCTATAAACCTCAATCCCAATTGCAAAGTGACCAGGAAAGATAAGCCCAGCCCCAGTGATACTTGGGTACCTTCACGAATAGGGTGATGGCGGGACAGGGAGCAAACAAAATATTTGCACTGTAGTAAATGGCTGATGAGGTATTCACCAAGGTTACCTTTTTAAAGACAACTTCTACAAACTTATGTTTCATGAATGATGCTGTATTGGTTTTCTGTTGCTGCATAACAAGTTATTCTCATATTTAGCTGCTTAAAACAACAAATACTTGTTCTCTCCCAGTTTCTGTGCCTCAGAAATCTGGGTGGGCATAGCCCTAGTTCAGTGCCTCTGGCTCAGAGTTTCTCATGCAAACACGGTGTTGGCGAGGGCTGCGGTCTCTCAAGGCTTGACCTGGAGGTGATCTGCTTCCAAACTCGCTTCCTGGCTCTTGGCCAGAGACATGAGTTCCTTGCCATGTGGCCTCTCCAAGGGCAGCTATCAACATTCATGGCTGCTAGCCTCTGCCAGCGTCAGGGTTCTAATAGAACCTGATAGAAGAGAGAGACAGCTAGACTGAGGCTACTGCAGTTCTCTTGCCTGACCCCTGAAGAGACATGTCACCACGTTTTCCATGTTCCATTGTGAGAGATGCAAGTCAGTAGGTCCAGCTCACGCTTAAAGGGAGTGCACAGGGGCCCGAGTACCAGGATGGGAGCTGATTGGGAGTCTTGTTAGAGACTGTGTGCCCCAGACAGGATGGGATTGTGAAGGCAAAAATTCTCTGCACTCTTGCCCTTTCAATGGCAGTCTGTGGAGTAGTAACACTGGGACCATTTGCGAGCTTGATGGAAACGTAGAATCTCAGGTCCAATACCACCCCACCCAGAACCACTGACTCCGAATCTGCATTTAACAAGATCCAGAGGGCTTTTGTGTACATTTCAAAATTGGAGGCGCTGTGGTCTGCAAGATCTTCACACATTGAATCTTACGGGAAGTCAACCTTAAACTGATAATTACCCATCAGCGTCCCTATCTTGGAGCAGATGGTGATGAGTTAATGAGATGCTGCTTTCTATGTTCTTCAGAGAAGGGCATGGGAAGGCTAATCCATGGCCTTAAAATGCACACACAGTCACCGTTTAATGGCTTAAAGATGAAGCCTGAACTTTTGTTGGCTATCAGACATAACAATGACCACATGGACGTCTTCTATTCCTGCGTAGCATTTATAGGGAAAGCCAGATCCTTTGAACTCATGAGAAACCCCAAACCCATCATCCAAGCATCTTTCATTCCTGGAGATTATCGGAGTTTTCATTACAGGTTAAATTCTTTGTAACTTTTTCATGTGGGAACTCTCTTGTTACCTCCTGTTAGTTCTTCCCCTGCTGAGTGCAAATGGAGAGTATACTGTGCTTCCTCCAGCTGCTTTGGATTTTGTTACATTTTCCAGGTTTTGGAAAAAAAAAATGTGCTGACAGAACGTGGCTTCATCTACAACTCTCAACTGCTTTTAAGAGTATAAACAGAAATATGTTTCCTGATTGTATGTACCAGTGAAATCAAAATATTATCCCTACATCCAAAGATCCACTAGCCACTTTATTTTTAGAAACCGGGCACTAAAGAGAAACAGAAAAATATGTTGGGGAAAGGTCATTACGAGATAAAGACAGCAAATATGGCTAGACAAAAAGGAAAAAAAAAGAGCATGCTTTTGGTTTGCGCTATTTTCAATGAAAGATATTTGCTTTTTAAATGGAAAAAAAAAAAACTTTCCATTCGCATCTGGGCAGAAAGTCAGATTCAAATAGATATAATTGGAAAAGCTTACCAAATGATGGACTTATGTTACATTTCCCCCCCTAACTGATCCTTTTTGTTTTATTTTACATAATGGAGCAAAATCCTCTTAAATAAATATATTTGAAAGCAAAATGTTCAAAAGTCACATTTTATTGTAACAAGATGAAGCGAATAAAAACTCAAATCTCCAGGAGGTAAACAGTTTTGCTTGGGCTGCGCAATTACACTTGGTGGGGAGGGCATCTCTCCCCTTCTGGTTTTCAGGTATGAGCTTGTGGGTAATAAAATCACAAGGAAATTTTGGGATCTCCCAATTGGTAAAAATCCTCAAAGTGTTTTTGGTGAGCCCAAGCAGACTGAGTACCTAAGGGTCCAGAAAAAATGGGTTGGGGGACTGTGTATGTTGGGATTTGGGAGGTGAAATTAGGACCATGTTAGGACTCGTCAACGAAGAAAGGTCAGAATGAGCCAGTGCTAAGGGATTACTGGGTAGACTGATCCTGCAATGGCAGCTGGGAAACCCGGGGTCAGGCTTCAAAGGATGAAGTAACTGAATTATGATCCAGCAAGTCACATTAGGAAGTCTACTCTGGATGACAAAGCAGGAAAGGTGGGCAGTCTAGGTATGCAGCAGGTATTGGCCCCAAAACGTGACCTTATGTTAAGACCTTTATCCCGTTTGAAGTGATTGACAATTCCAGATCATCATTAGAGCCCCAGTTCTAAGATTCAGGGGATGGAATGGGGCCTCCAATCACAGAGGGTAAATAGGAATGTTGATCTGCTCAGTATGGACCCAAGGCAAAACTCAGCAGCATGACCTGAAAATAGGAAAGGAGTAAGGAGCTTTGTGATTTGACAGAGGGAAGAACTTTCAAAGATAACCAGCTCATCCCTTCGGCACAGTGGATACGTATTTGATTGATAAAGGTGACTCAGATAGGGACTTAGGGATTAGACCACAACATAGGAGCCTAGATTTGGTAGCTGGGCCACCAGATTCCGGGTCTGAGAACGTCCATTTGTTTTTAATCCCCTCTAGACACCCCTTAGCGAATAGTGGGTGCTTCTGGCTGAGTTGGCAACGTCTTTGCAGGGACTGGGCGGACTTGAGCCCACGAGGAACCACCCAGACCTGGAAGAGACCACATGAAGAAGATGAAGATGAGACCAACGTCATCTTGTTTCATGCTGGTCGTTCCCTTTTCTCTAGAAATTGGCTTCCACCCCTGTGTATGCCCCTGGGCCAGAGCGATTAGCTAGGGACATACTTACAGGTTTCTGTTGTTTCATTTTATGTGGTTTCTTATGAGCAAGAGAGAAAGTGCTGATCCTCGTAGCTCTATAATCAAGAAGACGCCCCTTATTAGATCCCATTCCGGTAAATAGGACCAGTATCTAATTTCCTTTGGAAGCAAGGCTGGAGAGGAGAAAGGATATACCACCATGAAAGGCAATCTCGCCTGGAACCAATGTGTTTGAGTATTGAACTTTGGGTCACACTGAGTTTTTCCCAGCAATGATATTCGAATACATAATTATTCTGTTCTTCATGTGGTATTGGTAGTGCAAAGAGCAAGTGTGTGTTTTGTATTTATTTTCCAGAGTTCCCATTTATTGTTCCCCAAGCTGAATGACGGGGCAAGTTTTATTCCACCACATTGAAAGATGACTGCTCCTGGCTTCAGGAAGCTTTTTGATTCTTTTTATTCTTTCTGGATCCTTCTTTCCTTTGGGTGGTGACCAGGTGGCCTCTCACCTGCCATCTTGTTTCAGTAGCGTACTTGCCCACATATTTTAATTATTGATACACTCGGACCAGTGCATAGTGGCTGATGATCAGGACTGATATTTCTTTTGGGGACACTGTTACAGAAACATGACATTTCAAACTATGAAGACGCTCTGGTAACTAACTTCTTGGGAGAGAAAGGAAAGTAGATAGGGGGCTAGCTCACATAGGCTGTGGCAAGAGTTGGGATTTTAATCCGAGTATGAGAAGAAGCCATTGAGAATTTACTGATCTGAATTATAGTTTAAGAGCATGACTCTGGCTGGTGTGTTGAGAAGGTATTCTGGGAGATACGAGTAGAAACCCAGCTGGGTGTTTTGTTTCATTTTGCTTTTGTTTTATTGTTTTTAAATCAGGCAAGAGGCAATTAGGGGAGATTACTGGGGCCTAGGAAGTTTGCATGACTAGCTCCAGCTCCCACTCTAGAAGTTTGGTCCCTGTTCCCAGGAGGCTCAGTGCCTTGGTCAACGTTGGCTGCATACTAGTGTAGGAAATATGGCGTCCTCCCCCAGAGGACCTGTCACTTGCCCCGACCTCACAGCTGTTGTCCCACTGCAGTTGTCTCTTTGAACCGGGGAATTTCTAGCATTGGGTGATTGACAGAAACATTGAAAGGACATGTACAGATCACGGGGTTTCAAAGAACAAGCCCTGTTCTTTTATCATTTAGGCTCAAAGGTAACACCATCTATTTTTCAGAAAACTGGGAATCATTGGTAAGATTTTAGAGCAGAGCATGTACGTAGCTACCCAGAAGAAACAGAGAATGGCGATGGAATGATTTTTCTTCCACAAGGCATGCAGAGTAGACAGGAAAATGGCGGCTCCTGATTGCAACACGCGTTGCAATTAGGTTCTGGCATCTGCGTCTGCAGGGGGTCCATCCTTCTGCAGTCAGAGCCCCACAACGATCACAAAGTGTTGAGCTACGATATTTCTCTTTCTCCAGATACCGTGCCTTTTATCTCTTAGTGCCTAATACGTAAGGGGATACATAGCATTTTATCATTTTATGGACCCTCCGCAGTCATAGATCACACGATGGCCGCTCCTAAGTCACCGTCTCCCTTCAGGTTTGTTTGGCTTGCAAAGTACTTTTGAAAATGTGAAGAAGACACTGTGTCCATTTTCTATTGCTGTCTAACGAATTGCCATACACTTCGAAACTTAACCGCAACGCAAATTTATGATCTCACTGTTTCTGTGGGTGACGAGTCGGGACACGGCTAGCAGAGTCCTCTGCTTAGTCCTCATCAGGCTGCATCCACAGTTGGCTGGGCTATGTTCTCATCTATAGGTTTTGGTGGGGAAGAAGCCACTTTCACACTCATTCAGGCTGTTGGTAGGGTTCGTTAGTTTACAGCTATAGCCCTAGCATTCTGCTGGCTGGAGGCTGGAGGCAGCTCTCAGGTCCTAGAGGCACAATTCCTTTGTCTGCGGGCTTCTCTGGCGTGGCTGCTGCCTTCATTAAGCTCGCAAGGAGAGTCTCTCACCTCAGGGAGGGATCAGTTCCTGTGTCAAGGACTTTCACCTGATTAAGTCAGGCCCACCCGTCACCATCTACTTTTCTATAAGTATAAAAACAAGTGATCTGGGACCTTAATTACAGCTGAAAAATGCCTTCATCTTTGTCATATTCTATTGTCCAGAAGCACATCACAGGTTCCGCCCGCAGCCAGGGGCAGGGGATCATCCAGGGCCACGAACACCAGGCGATAGGAATCACGGAGGCCGCTGTAGGGACTGCCCGCTACAGTTGTTCACATCTACAACTTAGCAGAATATGCATCAGAATTTAGCTTTTCAGTTTCTTTAAAAAAAAAAAATCAGAATATCTGGCGACACAGGGCCCACATTCCTATCTGCCAATAGCCGGCAGGCGTGGATTGTTCATAGCCCCCTTCAGTCAGGACGTGCCTACCTGAGTTTCCATGCTCCTGCCTTCTCCCTCTGTCTATTTCCTTTATTTACTGTGGTCCTTGTTTCATCTGTGTGGCCATTTGTGGTCACAAGTCTCCCAGTAAACATTTGCTAACATTTTTTTCAACATAGCTGTTTTTAAAATAGTTTTGTCACTTCTGTTTATGTTTGCCAGGAGGGGTGACAGTATTCCAGATGACAAGAACATTGGGGATCACTTGGTTTTACCTCCTTTATGGAGAACACGGAGGCCCTGAGAAGTGCCTCGACCAGGTTCACACAAGTGGTGGGAACCCCCAAGCTCGTGATTCTTTCTATTTTTTTTTCTTAATGTTTTATTTATTTTTGAGACAGGGAGAGACAGAGCATGAACGGGGGAGGGTCAGAGAGAGGGAGACACAGAATCGAAACAGGCTCCAGGCTCTGAGCTGTCACAACAGAGCCCGACGCAGGGCTCGAACTCACGGACCGCGAGATCGGGACCTGAGCCCAAGTCGGCCGCTTAACCGACTGAGCCACCCAGGCGCCCCTCGTGATTCTTTCTATTTAAGCCCCGTGGTAGTTTTCAGAATGGAAGAAAAGAGGAATTGGATGATTCGTGTTCTAGAAGAGAATATGGAAATGATTGTTTGGAAAGCCACAAATACCTTCTCTAGGGACATTGAACACACTCCCAAGATTAGTGGCCACCATGAAAACTGTGTATTAGTCCGTGGAGAGCTTTTGCTTCCCCATTTGAAGCCTTGCTGGCCTGTGTCTATCAGCTGTCACGCTGTCTTTCCTACAAGGCTTCTGTCTACCAACAGCTCGCTGCGAAAGTGCACCTCTCCAGTGCAGGAAAGAGCAAGTGTGTGTGCTTAACAATGACACCTGCACCTCTAGCTTCTACGTCCAGGAGCCAAGAGAACCGTATTCAAATGGAATATGACATTGACTGCCAGTGTGGCTGGCCCGGGGCAAGTTAACTGAAACTTTCTGTGCTTCGGTTTCCTCATCTGTAAAATGAGTATCAGAAGAGAATAGTTTTGGGGGTTACATGGAGTAATGCTCCTAAAGCACTTAGAACCCATGCCTGGCTCACTAACACACACCTACTCTTATTATCATTACTTTTGTGCATTCTCCTGGGGAGATGTTTGGAGTTCAGGTGTGATTCTCTGCATCTACAACATGTGTTCTTAATGGGAGCAATATCGCCTCCAATGGGTGAAAACTTGGTTATGGCGGGCGGGGAGGGGGGGAGTCAAAAAAACTTTCTCTTTTAATGTACAGAACACAGATATACATGAAGTACATAAAAAAATGTACAGTGTAAGTGTATTACAACTTGATGGCTGGGCTTGGGGGGAGGGGGTTGATTAGGGAAAGAAATGTCCTCTTTGGGAGGGCAAATATGAAAAAAAAAAAGAAGGGGTGAGAAACACTATTTTAGAAGAAGAGCAAACCGGCTACACAATTTGCTGGGCTCAATGCAAAATGAAAATGCGGAGCCCTTTGTTCAAAAAGTATTAAGCATTTCAAGACAGTTGGGGGCGCCTGGGTGGCTCACTCCATCAAGTGGCCAACTTCAGCTCAGGTCATGATGTCATAGTTTATGGGTTCCAGCCCCGTGTCGGGCTCTGTGCTGACAGCTCAGAGCCTGGAGCCTGCTTCGGATTCTGTGTCTCCCTCCCTCTCTCTCTGCCCCTCCCCTGCTCGCACCCTGTCTCTCTCCCTCTCAAAAATAAGTACACGTTAACAAAATAATAAAAATTTCAAGACAGTGACAACAGAGCGTCAAGGGAAGCACGGGGCCCTTCTGGGTTGGGGTTCTGTGCAGCGCCGAGCCAGCCCCGAGGACGGGCCTTCCGTCGTAGCTTCTGTGACCATCTGAGGAATGTGATAGCAGGATTCGTGTGTATTGCTGTCCCCCTCCCAGCGCCGTGTCATTAGGGTGACTGTCATCTGTAGGGTGGCTGTGGCTTCCTGCGTTGAGCCTGCTCTTCATGATTAGAAGCAAACCCTGCTGAGTATCTGGTTAATTGAAGGGGGGAGTGAAGCCCAGTGAGTATTTTAATGGTTTTGGATTCTCTGGTTTTGTCTTTTTGTCTCTTAATGTTCATTTTCTCCTCCCCCACACGTGTAGGCTCTTCCAAAATTTCGTTTCACATCACTTGAGATGAAAGTAAGTGAAGCAAAAGAAAACCCCAAAACAACAAACAAACAACAAACAAAAACAAAAACAAACAAAAAACCAAAATCATTTCTTGAGGGAAGTAGAAGCAGCAGCTGCCTCTGTATCTGCCCCTTCGCAGAGTTCCTGGGGCTGCCTGACTGTGAGATTTGTAAGGGGAAATGAGCTCAGTTTGCTACAGGGCTTACGCAGAGGCTCGCTCACCACTGCCCAGTGGTACGGGCTGTGAACTCTGCCTCCCCCTCTCATGCCAGCTCCTAAAAATAACCCAGTGGGAACAACCCGGCAGCCTCTCCCTCAAGGCTTGCAAATCAAAACCCTGATTAGGCCAAAGGATGGGAAATGTGGCCTCATTGCTGCTCAGGGGGCACTCCAGTGCCAAGGGTGGAGAAGCCTTCCTGTTCCCTCCAAGGTTGGGACGGAGCCAGGGGGCAGACTTCGCTCCGGGGACGTCGACCCATCTCTTAGGGTCCTTGGAGCTGCTGGGGAGAGGCAGGATTACCGCTGGGATTACGGAAGTCCAGGGGGGATCACTGTCCAGGCTACCCTGGCTAGGCGTCTGAACAAGGAAAGAAAGACCTTGCGGGGGTGCCTCCATCCCTGGGAAAATCATTGCTATTGGCCTTGCCTTACGTTCAGTGACGCTACTGGAGAGGATCTTCCTTCTTTTTCATACCTGACGGGAAGCATACGAGCAGCAAGGGGTATCACTGTGATGTCACCTTACAGCTTAGATGAAAAGAACGTGAAATAGTCCTTGCTCCGTAACCAGAGACTTTTTATTTTGGTAGGCATTGAGGGGAAGGGATACAGCAAAGGGGTGGGAATGGTACTTAGGGGGTGATGGAGCCAATGCCCTGTAACGGAACAGCAGGTTGCCAAACTGCAGCCCAGTGGCCATCCCACCTCTGTTCGGAAATACAAATTTATTGCGACTTCATCACCATGCATGTGCGTTTATGTCTTCTCAAGGGCTGCTGTCGTGTTTCCATCAAGTGGTAGTAGTCAGTAGTCGGGACGCGGACCGTCCGGCCTGCAAAGTCTAAAATACTAAATTATCCGGCCCTTACAGAAAAACAAGTGCCAATTCCTGCCCTCTAAAATGGCCACATGTTGGGGCGCCTGGGTGGCTCATTCAGTTAAGCAACTAACTCTTGATTCCAGTTCAGGTCATGATCTCATGGTTGCTGAGATCCAGCCCTGCACTGGGCTGTGCCCTCACAGTGTGGAGCCTGCTTGGGATTCTGTGGCTCCCTCTCTCTGTGCCCCTCCCCTGCTCCTTCTCTCCCTCTCTCTCCCTGTCTCTCTCTCTCTCTCAAAAATAAATAAAGATTAAAAAAATTAAAATGGCCACATGTTTAGCACTTAGCATGCCTGTGTATCTTACGTGTCTTCTCTGACCCAGTCTCACAAAACTAGTTCAGAGTAGGTGCTATTCTCCCTCCTTTACGGACGCAGAGAGGTAAAGCTTGCTTGGCCTCACACAGATGGTAAATGACAGGGCTGGGAATGAATTGACAGCTGCCTGACTCCACAGTCTTCTTTCTCGCACCCTTGCCTTGCCCCAGAGCTAAATTCCCATTGCCATGTTGGTTTGAATCACCGGTGGAAAAATCAAATAATCTTCAAGGGGCCGGGCAGGTAAGATCTGAAGGGCACTGCTTTAAGCAAGAGGGAGTGGTCTGTGCGTGGCTGGGCCGGAAAGGACAAGCCTAGCCTAAAGGCATTCCAACGCGAATTGTTTTCACAAAGCTTGTGAGCGCCAAACAAAACATGGCAGTGGGCCTTATTAGGCCAACAGGTCCCTGGTTTGTGACCCTTGGACGGAGCCTCTGTCAGGTTGGGCAAGAGAAGTCATGATGTGCTCGAAATGGAAAGGAGAGAGTCTGTTGGTCTCTCCCTGCCACTCTGGTTCCCTTCTTTGGGAAGTGGATGGCTGCAGAGAGAAACCGTGGGTCTTTGGGCCAGACAGATGTGGCTTTCTGTCCTGACTCGGCCGCTAGTCGTGGTATGACTTCGAGTGAATTGACTTCAGGCTTTTTGTCTCTCAAGCTAGGATTCATGTATTTCACATTTCTTGGTCCACCAGGTGTGCCAGGCACTGCCTTAGTCTCAGTGTATCTCAAGACATGGCGGGTCCATACACACACTTGTGCAGGGCAAACGTGTTGGGGTGGTCTTTCCTTCCTTCTTTCTTTCTTTCTTTCTTTCTTTCTTTCTTTCTTTCTTTCCTTCCTTCTTTAATTTTTATTTATTTTGAGAGAGAGAGAGGAAGAGAGGGAGAGAGTGGAGGGGGAGGGGCAGAGTGATGGGGACAGAGAATCCCCATGTGGGGCTCGATCTCACCAGTCACGAGATCGTGACCTGAGCTGAAATCAAGAGTTGGATGCTTCACTGACTGAGCCACTCAGGTGCCCCTCGATTCACCTTTTCTTAGGCTGAATGGTCCACCTGTCAGTTTACTCCCAGGAAGTGATCGCTTCTCACCTCTATCATGACACCTCAGTCTGATCCTCCATCATTGTTTATCTGGATTACACAGTCGCCTTCCCACTGGTCTCCCAGGTCTTAGAGTCTCTGCTCAACTCAGCAACTGGAAAGACCCTGTCAATTCTTTTTTTTTTTTTAAGTTTATTTTTTAATGTTTATTTATTTTTAAAAGAGAGAGAGTAACAGTGCAAGCAGGGGAGGGGCAGAGGGAGAGGGAGGCACAGAATCCAAAGCAGGCTCCAGGCTCTGAGCTGTCAGCACAGAGCCCGATGCGGGGCTCAAACTCACAAACCATGAGATCATGACCCGAGCCGAAGTTGGAAGTATAATCGACTGAGCCACCTAGGTTCCCCCATTTATTTATTTTGAAAGAGAGAGAGAGAGAGAGAGCATGCAGGAGGGGCAGAGAGAGAGAGAGAGAGTAGAGGAAAGAGAGAATCCCAAGCAGGCTCCGTGTTGTCAGCACAGAGCCCGACTCATGGGGCTCAAACTCACGAACCGTGAGATCATGACCTGACCTGAAGTCAAGAGTCGGATGCTTAACTGACTGAGCCACCCAGGCACCCCAGGACAAAAAATTCCTGGTACAACAGGCTAAAGGTATTTCTAAGAATGTTTGCTCTTGAAGACTAGCCCTTCAGCAAAACGTGATCATATTAATGTCTAATTGGAGATTTCCAATGAGATTTTTGATGAGGAGCCAGGAGATATTGAATGGCACCATTCAATATCTAAATCTAATTGCTTCAGTTCTACAGAGAGAAATAAGGCTGACACTGAGGTTAGGGATATGATTTTCTAAGCGGGCTCGCTGGCCTGCCCTCGCAACACCATCCTGGTTAGCTGGCTTATTATGCTACGGAAAGAGCAGAGGATTTTCAATGAAAAGTCAGACACATTGCTTCCCGACCAACACAGTTAATGAGAACCACTATGGTAGCTGCAAAGAAATACATCTGGGAATGGCCTCCAATTGCTTATGGCACGTTTAAAACTGTCATTAGTGTCCCTTACGGACTAGCTGGCAGAGCAGAAAGCATGCCGACTTTTTATCATGATTGATTTTCTCCACACTTAACGTGCACCCGCGTTTGCATGGACTTTTTGTCAGACACACATTCCACGGACATGGGATATGGAAAATCGCTCGTTTGTGTGTGTTTCTCTGATGCCTCCACTGACAGAATGTGGTCACTTTTGTAGTCTCTGAGGGGCTGAAAAAAAAATCTCAGCAATCTGACTTTATGAAGTTAGGTTTTCCACCACTGAGACATATCTCCATGTTAAAGGTTTGTTTACAAGGAATTGCTGTTTCCACTTGCTGGAGCGGCTCTTAAACATTAAAAAAAAAAAAAAAAAAAAAAAAAGGTTGTTTATTTCCAACCACTAAGTGGATCTAAACATTAAGTGTTTCTGAAGTTGGTTTTCCAGCTTCTGGGCTGCTATTAACATTTGCTGGGATGAAACAGGTCTCTCCCTCCACTTAGCTACCCGTAATGCAAGAGCGTAATATTTTGAAGAATTTTTTAAAACGGCTCATTGTGCAATATTTATCTTTCATTCACATCAGCACAGGACAGTGTTGACATAGAGTTCCGTTGTTGTTGTTGGCCGCTTCCCTCTCACTCCCATCCCGCAGAGCCCGGCCCCCCGCTCCTACTGATCGAAGCTCTGTTTGCTCCAAGGAGGAGGCCAACCCCACCTGATAAACCAACTGTCTCAGACAGAGCCGAGCACCCACATCCCTTCTCCTCACCAGGAGACGTGCAGACATAGGAGAGATCGAGGGATACCTTTATAGCTGTGTTTGGAAGGAGAAAAGTGAGAAAACTTCTTCGTAACCTTAAATCAAGGCACTCAGCCAGGTGGCTGGGTCTCTCCCTCCCCCCTGAAGAAGGAAAAATGAAGTGTACCGTGTCTGTGTGTCATACTTCCTTATGATGGCCTCTAGCAGGTATTCCCGAAGAAGTTCCCACACTGTGTTCTCCGAAACCGGCTACGGTTAGAGCGCGCATCAGTCAGGAGTACGCGTGGCGGGTAAAGGGACGTGTGCAGGACAGAGCTGCCCGAGGCTACACATCTTCTCTTAGACTGAATTCCATAAATGATTGTGTAACATAGATCTCCAATGGACAAGAATATTTTTTATGTCACTTTGTCCCTGATCCCTCCATACACACGCTCGTCTCCGTGCACAAACACCCTTCTCTTGTCTGCTTCTCAGCCACTCTCTTTCCCAAATTCACAGCCAGCTCCTCTTGGCAGAGGTTGTGATGTTGTTCACGCCGTGAGAAATATTCCCCTATCATTATCAACGAGAAATAGATTTCCTCAAAATACCATTGCCATTTTATTTCGATTTTTAAATTCTGCTTAGCTTTGGACATTCAGGAGAGAGAGAGAAAGGGAGAGAGAGACAGGATAAATGAATGAAAGATGTTCTGCATTCTTCCTGTGGGATGCTGTGAAACCAGGCCAAGTGTTCAAGTACCTGAGGCAGAATAAAGGAAGCTGTGTGTGGCTGCCATGAGCCTAATCGGGACTTTCAGGACTTCTTTTTTCCCTGATCTTTTTTTTTTTTTAACTGGCAACAAAGCAACATAAATAACCCCAGTTCAGGGCTGATACTGGGTTGTTTTGATTGTAGGAATGTAACTTTGCCAGTAAGATACCACTCCATGGAGGCATGTTGTTTTCTGGCTTGGCTGAAATATCACATTTAGAGACGAAAAAATGGAAGTCCACGGATCTCTGAGTCACTGGCTAATCCACCTTCCTCCCCAGTACTCTTGCCATAGCCAGCATATTCCTTGTTCAGCCTTTGTCCCACGAGGGATATAAATTTAGAAGAGAAACCTGTAGGTAATTAACAGTCCAGCATGTCTGTCATTCCTTTGATAAAATGTGTTGGGTGTGGTTTCTCAACATGCAGTTGATAAAATGCATTGGTGGTGTTCCATTTCATTTGACTTTCCATTTGTTTTTTTTTTTTTTTTCCAATGAGAATGTCTTAATGGCCAGCTTCTGTTTTCAATCATAGGGGACATTTCTATGGATTTATTTTTTTACATTTTCCAATAAGAAACATATTCTGATCCTTTAAAGGTTAGAAGGAAAGTATGGAAGGGTTAGTGATTCTCAGAAGAAAAGCTTCCCTGCTGGCTTAAATTAGCGAAAGTGTATGTGCATGTGTGTCCATGTGTGCATGTGCGGGGGTGTGTGTGTGCACGTGTGCGTGTGTGTGCACGTGCGTGTGTGTGTGTGCACGTGTGCACATGTGCATCATTGGCTCTGTGACTCAGGGATAGAGAGCCTGCCATCTTCCTTCTGGCTTTAGTTACTGTACAGCCTTCATTACCTATGACGACAGAAAGGGACACTTCACTCCGTTTATCTGTTTAGCACTGATTCCGTACCAGGTAAGGATGAAGAGACCTCCCTGGGGCTTTGAACATCGAATTGCAACTTGCATAACAAAATAAGTTAGTGTGGTTAGGCTTTGTATAGGACTGAGCTGGCGAGGGTGCAGATGAAGAGAGCAGTGGAGTGATTTCCAACTCACAGCTTTGAGTCATCTGGATAAATCACCCGGCTTTTCAAACCATGGAAGCCTCAGCAAGCAAGTGTGTGCAATGGCCACTGAAGGTGAACTGTAAAGATTCGCCAAGGAGAAGCCTGTCTTCAGGGTCCTGTCATGCTCTGAAAAAGGAACCCACACTGACTAGCCTTTATTGGCATTGACAGTCTTGGGCAGGAGGCACACATTTCCTGCTCCACATTATCATGTAGATATACCTGTATTTGAACCTGAGATGCTGTCCCTGCTCTGAATTCTCTTCTCCTTCCTTCTATCCAGTAAGGATCCAAAGCTTTGACCTGTGCATCGTACAGTCACATCCTCACGTAGCTGGCTTAGATCCCTGAACGGGAGACCTGTGACTCCTTCTTGCTCTCAGCCGTGTTTAGGTTTTGGACTATCCTTGGGCTTCTACATGGATTCTGATTCTTGGTTGTATCATTAGCCTCCCGGACCACTCAGGATATGTTGCCTGTATCGTGGGTTTAGTGCCCCACTTGTGATACATGTACCGTGTGCTTTTGGAGCCTGTGTGTGAACTGGTGTTAATCACCCCATGGCCTGCCTTGCACCAGGCTCTCCACTCTGCCAGAGCCCCCTTCCTTCACTTGGGGACGTCCGCAGGTACAGAATGGAACTGTCTTATCCTGAAAGGCAAGCCCCACTTTCATGAATCCCAGGACTGGAGCCAGAACTCGGATACACTTCTCTCGAACTGGGAAACTCAATTACTTGGAAGAGAGACTTCTGTTCACGTTGGCACCACGGTAATCCAGGTTGCATCGCACCTCTTCCTGCACGTGATGAGCATATGATGCCGGCATGGTAGACACCTTTAGCTGGTGACTCAACAGCGGTCCCTGCCACCTCTGCTTCCTGTCTGCAAATAGAACCCTGAATTTTACTGGGAGTGGCAGTGAGCTTAAGTCCCAGGAGAGGATTCATCATTTTGTAAGCCATCATAGTAATCCTAACCCTTTTTGCCTTGTGTTTATTTTCTACAGTTTTTAAGTTTATTTATTTTGAGAGAGAGAAGGAGAGAGATCAGAGGAGGGGTGGAGGGAGAGAGGAAGAGAGAGAATCCCAAGCAGGCTCCACACTCAGCATGGAGCCCGATGTGGGGCTCGATTCTACAACCATGAGATCGTGACTTGAACCAAAACCAAGAAGAGGACGCTCAACCGACTGAGCCACCCAGGTGCCCCACCCTGTGTTTATTTTCTAAGCCTCCCTTGCAGCCTTGTAGCCATGGGGCATTGCTAGTATAAGGGAAACTTGGCTGGAGAGTATTTGAAATGTGCTTTGCTCGCACTATGAGATTTGTGACCTTGCTTGCTGGACTGGACGTAGGAGGGGGACCCGAGTGCCGACATGTGGAAGTGAATGCTAGAGCCCAACTGCCTGGTCTGAATCCTAGTCCCCTTGCTCCTGGCGAAGTTAATTGATTGCTCCGTGCCTCAGTCTCCGCATCAGTGAAATGGGAGCACTAATAATGGCACCTATCTTATAGGGTTGTTAAGAGAATTAAATTAATTAGTAGTTAGTAAGTCTTTGTAACAGTGCCTGGCACGCAGTAAGGGCTATAAAATTATTTGTTAAACCTATGCCCACAGACATCTTTCAAGGTGAATTTGAGTTCATTAATACTAAACATAGCATTTTGCTTCTCTGAAACTGGTGATGATAAAAAAAACCGTAAGGTCCAACATTGGCCAGGTTCTGAGGAAATGGCCACTATACTCAAGGATGGACTAAGACACATCAACAGCATTGATGTTTTTTTTTTTTTTTTTTTTTTTTGACAGGAAATATGTTCAGGGTTAATCAGGAAATCAGGTAACAGAAAATCTCCTATACAATAATGACATTTATAAAAACTTGCATTCAATGTATAAAAGTGCACTGAAAATATTGGGAAAGGGGTGCCTGGGTGGCTCAGTCTGCTAAGCACCCAACTTCAGCTCCTGTCATGATCTCATATTTCGTGGGTTTGAGCTTCGCTTCAGGCTCTGTGCTGACGGCTCAGACCTGGAGCCTGGATTCTGTGTCTCCTCTCTCTGCTCCTCCCCCCTCCTGCTCTGTCTCTCTCGAAAATAATTCAACATTAAAAAAAAAGAAAGAGAGAAAATATCAGGAGAGATAGATATCAAGTATTAGGTAACCAGATGATAAAAAACCTTTTCCTTATTGTTTATTTGAATTTTCTATGTTTTCTACGATGGTCTCAGGCAGCTTGTATAAAAAAGAGTAGATGTACTATGATTCCATTTTTGTAAAACGGATATAGTTTACTTATAGAAATAAACAACAAAATCAAGATATTTATGCATACAAAAGTGTGTGGTAGGATATACAACGAAATGTTAATACTTATCTCTCGTTTAATGGAATGACAGATTGGGGCACCTGGGTGGCTCAGTCGGTTAAGCGTCTGACTCTTGATCTCGGCTCAGGTCATGATCTCACGGTTTGTGGGTTTGAGCCCCACATCAGGCTGTATGGTGACAGCACCGAGCCTGCTTGGGATTCTCTGTCTCCCTCTCTCTCTGCCTCTCTCTCTCTCTCTCTCTCAGAAGAAGTAAACTTAAAAAAAAAAAGGATTTAAAATGGAATTATAGATTATTTTATTTTGTTTTCTTTTTGAATATTTATATTTCTTGATTTTACTGTAATAATTATGTAACATTTGGTTTTTATGAAATTAAAAAAAAAAGAGAGAGCTAAGCAACATGTCCTTTTGGTACTTCTGGTCCTACCAATTTTGTTCCTCTGTAGATGGCCAAGTTGGAAAATTCTATATGTGCCAGATATTTGAGCTAATAAAGATTCCAAGAGAATCTTCTCCACCCCCCTCCACCCCCACATGTTAGTCTGGAGATACTTCTGTTTTCTGCCAAATGTCTTCCCCAAGTCACTCTGTATTGCTGATATTTTGTCAGATTAATAGATCCCGAGTGTTGTGAATATGTTGATTTTATGGCAGACCTCCAGAAAAGGCTTTTTACAGATAAAAATGGATATGATAAATTATGTTTCTTGAGATCCCGATGTTTCTATTTAAGGGTATGTGTAGGTACTCAGCCCTTTGTGAAAGGCACCTTAAGATTATGCTTTAAAAGCCGTGCACTATATCATTTCTTTCATACCTTGAGAACAAGGTCAGGGTTATCCTGAGGGTAGGCATTTTTGCCCCTGTCTGTGGTTTGTGAATTCCTTGGCCCACCTGTGAATGTAAAGACTTCTCTTCTAATTCAAGTTCATCTGTCAGTCGAGGAAAATGCTTTTCCTTTTCAGAGGTCCTGGATTGATTGGTTGGAAATATAATTTGGTTCGTGTGTTTGTACTGGATCAGAGATCAGAAAGCCTTTTCAGACTGTACTGGCTCTGGGACTTTATTTTAGTGGTGAAGTTCAGAAGTGCAGCAAGAGACAGGAAAATGAGAGCTGTTTATACAGTCTCTTTTCTTTCTTTCCTTGAGTGCTTCAAAGGGGAAGAATGGTCCTCCAAACTTCTAGAGTTGGCAGGAATACTATTGTGTGATGTCAATTCTTATTTCTTTCCCGATTCTCCTGTCGGCTAGAAGGGAAAAGACAGCCAGCAAGAGGAAGCGCGAGTGGAAAGGATCGTTCTGTGGGCATCTACTCTGTGTCAGACAGAGTTCTCCATCTTGTACGTCTGTTATCTCAGTGCTCTCAGTTTTCGGGGGAAAGAAAAAAGATGTTGTGAGACAGTATTGAACGGAGTCACAGACGTACAGACAAGTGGCAGAAGTGGGGTCAGGTGCCAAATCTGTGTTCTCTAAGCCAGGGGTGTTTGGACAATGCCATGCAGCGAGATGAGCCTGTGGCTTGTGGGATCCACATGGATCATACGGCACCGAGAACTGTTCCCGTCTCGGCTACAGGTCAAGGAGGACAGTGATGGTCATGAGCAGGAGAACGAAGATGGTAAAGGTGATGCCTCCCCAGTGTCACTGTCTTGGTTGAGGGCTTTCATGTGGGGGAAACCCCATACCTGTAGGATTTCTAGTGTGCTCCTCTTTTTCTCCTTCCTACTGGCCACGGTGGCTAGGGTTTCAGCTTCTTCAGAGGCTTCTTTCTCTTTTTTTAAAAAAATAATTTATTTATTTTTTAATTTTCATCTAAGTTAGTCAGCATCTAGTGCAACAATGATTTCAGGAGTAGATTCCTTAGTGCCCTTTACCCATTTAGCCCATCCCCCCTCCCACAGCCCCTCCCGCAACCCTCCGTTTGTTCTCCGTATTTAAGAGTCTCTTATGTTTTGTCCCTCTCCCTGTTTTTATATTATGTTTGGTTCCCTTCCCTTATGTTCATCTGCTTTGTCTCTTAAAGCCTCGTATGAGTGAAGTCGTGTGATATTTGTCTTTCTCTGACTGACTAATTTCACTTAGCATAATACCCTCCAGTTCCATCCATGTAGTTGCAAATGGCAAGATTTCATTCTTTTTGATCACCGAGTAATACTCCATTGTATATATATACCACATCTTCTTTATCCATTCATCCATCGATGGACGCTTGGGCTCTTCCCATACTTTGGCTATTGTCAACAGTGCTGCCATAGACATGGGAGTGTGTGTGCCCCTTAGAAACAGCACCCCTGTATCCCTTGGATAAATGCCTAGTAATGCAATTGCTGGGTCTAGGGTAGTTCTATTTTTAATTTTTTGAGGAACCTCCAGACTGTTTTCCAGAGTGGCCTCACCAGTTTGCATTCCCACCAGCAGTGCAAAAGAGATCCTCTTTCCCCGCATCCTTGCCAACATCTGTTGTTGCCTGAGTTGTTAACGTTAGCCATTCTGACAGGTGTGAAATGGTATCTCATTGTGATTTTGATTTGTATTTTCCTGATGATGACTGATGTTGAGCATTTTTTCATGTGTCAGCTAGCCATCTGGCTGTCTTCTTTGGAGAAGTGTCTATTCATGTCTTTTGCTCATTTCTTCACTGGATTGTTTGTTTTTTGGGTGTTGAGTTTGATAAGTTCTTTATAGATTTTAGATACTAACCCTTTATCTGATATGTCATTTGCAAATATCTTCTCCCATTCTGTCGGTTGCCTTTTAGTTTTGCTGATTGTTTCCTTTGCCAGAGGCTTATTTCTTAAACATGCCAGTCGGCATTAAAAGACGCTCTTCTCATATCATCCCAGTGCCTGTTATGATTCGTGCCTCCCAGATTGGAAAGCACCCATAAAATTACAAGTTGTCTCTTCATTCATGAGCTTCTTCATGAATCTGGCCACTACGAGACACATTCTGATGACAATGGCATTAAGGACACTTGCCAGATCCTGGAAGCGTCTGTTTGAAAAGGTCACTGAGGGGTCTCTGGGTCCGTTGATGGGCAGAGGGCTAATTCAGGCGTCTGGCCATTCACATTATAACCAAGCTCTTAAGCTAGCACCATGGGGAAAGATAGTTTCTGTCGCAGGCCCCTGGGGGCCCAGGCAGCAAATGAAATGATTCCTTTCCTGAAATGGGGTAGTTTCCATCTTCCTCTTACTCTAGGTGGAAGCTAAACATTACAGCTGTATCAGGCACTCCTGAGGGCCTCAGTGATTTTGCTGTTATATTTGTAGTCACTATATTGCACTCTTACAGCCTCTGATTTGCTCTTTGTCTAAAGCTCTGAGACACTCTGAATCTTCAGTCTTTCCTGGACCATGGGTTTGGGGGTGGCATGGGTTCTGAGAGAGAAGAGGTACAACTGACCAGAGAACCCATAAGATGGGTCGGATGGAAACGGGCATTTGCACTCATGGTTCACTTTAAACCACCTTTACCTGCACAAGTATGCAAGGAAGAAATGGAAAGAAGTAAGCCCCTTTCTTCTGTGGTTGCCACGTGCTTGGCACGACATGGTGTATTCCCACTGCTTTATGTCATTTACTTTTCAACTGTTACATTTAAGCTGGGTATTTTATCTCTTTTTACTGGGAATTGACTGAGAGACATAATAATTCGCCTAAATTTCAACTGTGTCAAAGGCACAGCCCAGATTGGAATCTTTGTCTCTCAGCCCATAGCTCAGGTTAAAACAAATGAAAACAAACAAAATCAAGTATAAAAGGTATAACTTCTTTAAGGGCTACAAACAGATCAATCCCAAAGATCTTCACAAAACATGACTTAAAAAAGCAGCATATACAATCAGGTGAATTTGTAAAACTCGCACCATCTGAAAATAATTGAAGAAAAAGACAGCTTGTATTAAAGCAGGTGGGCTCTTTAATTTTTATTTTTATAGGTTCTTGCAACTTTATAAGTTCTTGAACTAATATTTGAGTGCTACCAAGTTTTTTGGACCGTCTGTGATCTCTTCATAAGAGATATTTGAAAACGAATAATTTATATGCAAATCGTAGCTGCTAGGTTCTTAAGAATTGCCATATTTTCTCAGGTAGATTAAACTCCAGGAAATTATTTTAATAGTATTCACTTTTCTTTGAAGATAATAGAAAAGTTAACATGAGCCCATCCAGTCTCATCCAATTATCACAAATGCCAAACAAGCTGGGTCTGAATTAATAAGACTTCACTGCAATGCAGAATGGGTGTATTTACACAAAGTGGAGACAGAATCAGGGAGCACTCAGAACCAGATGCAATTAAGGTGGGAAATACCATAAGTTAAAAAAATCCTTTGATTTTTCATGGATAAAATGGAAATTCTATCTTCTGATATTTGATACTTTGTTCTGATCTAAACAGGCTGTTAGCCTCTAAAAGGAGGAAGGATATATCAAGGTGATTTGAGTTTCTGCATTAAATTTCAGTGTCAGCATAGACTTTGGACTCAGAATGACTGAGGAGCCAGGCCAGGCTTTGCTACTTTTTTGCGTGGTTGGGTCAGTTGCTTAATCCCTCTAAAACTGTTTAATGCTCTTTCAATTGGGGTAGCGCTGGAGAAACAGAGCAAATATATGTAGAGTTGGTCCAGCTTTTAGAATAAAGTAGGAAGCAAAAAGTGGTTGTTGTTATTATATCATTATTTTGGTGTTATCTGAGTAGTTTGTGTTATTTTATTTTATTGTGGCAAGAGCTTTGAACATGAGATCAACCTACTTAACAAAATGTTGAGGGTAGAATACGGTACTATTCCCTCTAGGCACAATACTGTATGGAAGATCTCTAGAACTTACGTTTTACATAACTGAGTATCTGTGCCCCTTGATTCGAACCTCCCCGTTTCCCTCCCCCCTGCGACGTTATCCAAATAATTTAACACTATTTATGATGGGGTGCCTGGGTGACTCATCAGGTAAGCGTCTGACTCTCGGTTTCGGCTCAGGTCACGATCTCACGGTTGCGAGTTTGAGCCCTGCATCAGGCTCTGCAGCTGACAGCATGGAGCCTGCTTGGGATTCTCTCTCTCCCTCTCTCTCTGCCCCTCTCCTGTTTGCACTGTCTCTTTCTCTCTCAAAATAATTATATCAACTTAAAAATTTTTTTTAAAATGCAACGAGATGAAAAGTCAGCTCACTGCAGTAATTTTGAGTATCTGATATGTTCCCATTCGTCTTGTTGATGCATGAGGACCAAATTCCACTATTTTCTTCTAAAAAAAACCAAGACAGGGGGTGGGATGTGAGAAGATGGGAGCAGGTGGCTTTGTCAGTCCCTGGAGACAGACACAGGCCACGGTTATACGGGCGTGCTGTGTCTCCACTCTTACTGTCGCTGAAGCAAGTGTGATTCTTGACAAAGAGAAATCCATGAAAGAGCTTCATGGCTCAGTTAAATCTGCTCAAATAGTAGAAAGAAAGGCCTTTCTAGCAACAACAACAACAAAGGCACATCTGCGGTGCATTTTGTTGCAGTAACAAAAACTGCACAAGTCCCTGGCCCATTCAGTCACTAAAATATACTTTCCCCTTGTGGAAGTTAAACATTTTCCATGAGCTCCTGTTTGGTGCTCGGATGGGACAGTAAGTAAGTTCAGCGCTCTGGCATGCACAATCTTCAGCAGTGTGAGTACAATTCTACTTCTCCACAACCACCTTAGACCTTTCTTCTGATGAGTATTACCATGTTAATAGAACACCCTTGCCTTTCATTTCCTCCTGCTCCGTTGGGAAAGAGTAATTCTCTACCAAAAACAAAACAGAAAAACCACCCGACCCAATGTAACTTTCCAGGTTTAACCAGAATATACAAAACATAGTCCTCACTGGTACATTCAGAAATAATGTGAAACATTTTGTTGGTGGTGCCCTACCGCAGCTTTCGAAGGAGATCAGGCAGAAGGGTAAGGAAAGAAAATGCAGGGGACATATGAAGAGAGATCACGCAGAAGGGTACGGGCTACCTGTAGTTTGTAACATTTAGTCCCGCTTGAATTTCATGCCTCTGGCTGCCCTGTCTATCACAGAGTGTTCCATTTCTGAAAGTAGAAAGCAAAGGAGGAAATATCTGAGCTATAAAATGTCAAATTGCTTTCCAAACTTGTTCCAATTTCCAACCACATCAAGAAGGGTGTCTGAAAAGACAATCAGCTTTTGTGCTAACCAAATACATATACAATTATTTATTTTTTTTTTAAACTTTTCTCTTTGGGAACGCATCATCAAAGGAATATTCAGGGTTATTCTAAGGCTATTTTTCTCCAAGCCTTTAAAAACTAGTTTTGTAGCTACTGTATATTTGTCTTTATTTTTTTCCTTTAAAATTTTGTAAATCAAATAGGCCACAATTCAATTTATTCAGAAAAAAATACTGAGAGTTGAGTATATTTTATCCATTTTCTTGGAATGAGATGCTGGTGCCCTTCCCAAAGAGCAACTTCAGGAGAAATCATCAAAACCTTACCCCCCCCCCTTCCTCCCTTCTTCCCTTCCTTCCTTCCTTCCTTCCTTCCTTCTTTCCTTCCTTCCTTCCTTCCTTCCTTCCTTCTTTCCTTTCCTTTCCTTTCCTTTCCTTTCCTTTTCTTCTGTGTTTGGGATCAAAATTACTGTATGCATAATTCGTCAATCTTGATCTCTTGTGAGTTATTACCACCTCACTGTATATTGCCATTAACCTCTCTTGCCCCTCGAATTACTGTTGTCACCATTGCAGTTAATTTACATACTTATTTGCCTAATGATCTTATTTAATTTACTTTGCTGAATTATAAATCCCACACTTGCATTGCTGCTACCTTTGCTCTATAACAATCATCTTTTAAAGAAACTGAGACAGGATAGAACAAGTTTTCAAATAATTATCTACATATTTACTGTTCCCAGTGATTTTCCTCTCCCTTGAGCCTGAAGGAACCTATATTTTATAGTGTTTCTTCTAGTGTAGGTCAACTGGTGAAAAGTTCGCTTGGGTTTCCCTTAAGGTGAGATGTCTTCATTTTGCCTTCCTTTTGGAAGGTTTCTTTGCTGGATATAGAATTCCAGGAAGACAGAGTTTTGTTCTGCTTTTCTTTTTTTTTCCCTTTGGCATATTAAAATTGCTGTTTCATTATATCTTTTGCTTAGCCTAGCTTTGTTTCTGGGGAAGAAATATCATCATTTTGCCACCACTGCCCTGCATGTGTTTGTTTTTTCTTTGTTTGTTTGTTTTAAGTAGGCTTTATGCCCAGCGTGGAGCCCAGTGCTGGGCTTGAACTCATGATCCTGAGATCAACACCTCAGCTGAGATCAAGAGTCACATGCTTAACCTACTGAGCCACCCAGGCGCCCCTGCTCTGTATGTTTTGTGTAGATTTTCTACCAGTCTCTGCTTTATTTTTTTTTCATTTCCTTAACAGTATTTTTCAAAAAGTAGAGCTTAAAATATTTCAATAAAGTCCTATTTACCCATTTTTTTCTTAATGTATCATGCTTTTGTTGTTGTATCTAAGAAATCTTTTCTTTTTTAATGTTTATTTATTTTAGAGAGAGAGAGCACGAGCCAGGGGAAGGGGCGAGAGAGAGAGGGAGACACAGAATCCGAAGCAGGCTCCAGTCTCTGAGCTGTCAGCACAGAGCCCGACGCGGGGCTTGAACTCACGAGCCGTGAGATCATGACCTGAGCTGAAGTCAGTCGCTTAACAGACTGAGCCACCCAGGCACCCCTAGGAAATCTTTTCATAACTGTGTTAGAAAAGCCCAGTATTTCCTTCTGTGTGTCTCTTCTTCGATTCACCCAGAACACTTCACTTCTGACACCAGAAATGGGGGAGTTTTCTCCCACCAACCAAGTGGGATGGATGTCCTACAATTTAACTCCATTCTGACCCTGTCTTCCTGGAGGTAGTGTCAGATCCCACAGGTTAAGGGCTCAATGCCACTAGACTACACCCAATTTCAGACATTGATCACAAGTAGCAGGTCCCCAGATTCTTCACAACTTCTGTCTGACTTGGCTACAAATCAGAGGTTCCCATGACCTCCTTCCCCTTTGGATTCCATTGATTTGCTAGAGTGATTCACAGAACTCAGTGAAACATTTACTAAAATGTTTGCCAGTCTATTAAGTGATATGAGAAAGGATACAGATGAACAGTCAGATGAAGAGACACACAGGGGGAGGTCTGGGAGGGTCCTGAGCATAGGAGGTTTTGTCCCCATGGAGTTGGGGTACAACACTCTCCCAGTATGTGCATGTGCTCACAAACCTGGAAGTTACCAGAACCCCATACCGTTGGGATTTTTATGGAGGCTTCATCATGTAGGCAGGATGGATCATTAACTCCATTTTCAGCTCTTCTCATTTGTCAAGACAATTAAAGATAGAGCTGAAAATTCTAAGCTCCTAATCATGGCTTGATCTTTCTGGCGACTGGCCTCCACCTAGGAGCCACCCAGAGCCGCCTTATTAGAACAGAAGACACTCCTATGGCTCGGGAAATTACAAGGTTTCACAAGCGTCAAAGACCAAATATTAGAACAAAAAGTATTCCTAATACTCTTCTCACTTGGGAAATTCCAAGGGTTTTAGGAATTCTGTGCCAGAAATGGGGACAGAGACTAAATACATACATTTGTTATTATCAATCACGATATGGCAATAACCCAAGGCCTCAAAGATTTCTCTCCCTGTTTTCTTCCAGAAGTTACACAGTTTTATGTTTTACATTTAGGGTCCAATGATTAACTTGCATTAATTTCCTCAGTGTTTTAAATATGAAGGTGTAGGATTGCTGAGTCAAGCTAATGCTTTTCTCACCACCTTGAGCTGTCTCAGTGCATGATGTGAAATTGCTACGCTTTGTATCATTTTCTACCTAGACCCTATGATGTTCTTGGAAAAGGAGTTGCTCTTGTAGCCAATATGTGTGTCTGCCTGGATGGGTATGTTCTGTCCCATTGTCTCATTTAGCTCCGTGGTTACAGAAATCTAAGTGAGCTGGGTAATAACATGATTTCCATTATTTCATTCTGGGAAGAATCTCGCCCAGTTGCCTGGTGAAGTTAGAATTTGAATATTCAATAAAATTTAATGGGGAGGGTCCTCCTGTCTTTGAGGATGGCTTGATTTTCTCTAAGAAGAGATCTTAGAGGGATCATCTCTTTGCTTTCAAAGACAGTAAGAGCCAGCTTCAAATTGCATATTGTCAGATAATTCAAGTTTCACATGCGTCCAAAAACCATAAAAGAAAAAGTAGGTGTGCCCTTGTAATTTCATAATTTACATTGCTGTAGGCTAAAACATAGCTAGCTCTAGAAGATGTGCCTGAACATCTTGCAAACCAAAATAACCTAATCAAAGAGACTGAGCTGAATTTTATATGACTTTATTTTACCAAATGTGAAATCTGCTCTCTCTTATGTAGAAATGTGGAAATGCTAAAACAGACCTCCGTGATGGTGACTTAGAGGCTGGAAGCAGCGAGGGTGAATGAGATTACACAGTTGCCATCATTCACACACTGCACGCCTTCCCAAACTTGCTAGGAGTCACGAGGCAGGCATATGCAAGTCAGATGATAGAAGGAGAGTCAGGAGCGGTGTGATGTGTTGTGTTACTAAAATAACTGCTTAGTAAGAAACATATTATTTCAATTCATATTTTCACTCGCACATTTATTCATTTTATTCAGTATTCATTGAATACTTAGGCTCCTGGTACTAGGCTCTGCCTTAGAAGAAATAATCACAGGGGTGCCTGGGTGGCTCAGTGGATTAAGTGTCAGACTTTGGCTCAGGTCATGATCTCATGGTTCGTGAGTTCAAGCCCCACATCGGGCTCTGTGCTGACAGCTCAGAGCTTGCAGCCTGCTTTGGATTCTGTCTCTCCCTCTCTCTCAGCCCTGAGGCCCTGCCCCTGCTCATGCTCTATCTCTCTCTCTCTCTCTCTCTCTCTCTCTTTCTCAAAAATAAAATAAATAAACATTATGAAAAAGGAGATAATCACTATTCTCCAGGAGCTAGCAGACAAGTTTGAACACTGAAACTACATCAAGAAGAAAAAGAAAGGAAAAGGCAAGTGGAATTCAAAGGGTAGAAATACAATATGTGGCCTTTCAAAAAAGTCATAGATTTTTCAATAAGAGAGTTTGAGTCTAGCCTAATAGAGAAATGAGTATATAAGGCAGAAATTTGAATAAGCAAATATGTGAATGAACTAGCCAGAAATGGTGGAATAAAATGTTCTAAGCCATGAGAAGAGAGTGACTAAGAGTACACAGGTAAGAAAGCCCAAAGAATGTATGGGGAACACTGAATTAATCAAATTTAGTTTTACTGAAGATTAATGAAACAAAAGACAAAATGAGAAAAATCCATATATTCTATTTCTATATTCTGCGCTGCCTATGGAAGATAAACGGGCTAATGTGTTTTCCAGTATTTTCTAAATACTCAGTTTTTTTTTAATAGTTGAGTGGATTCATAAATATGGATTGGCGACAAATCAAAGTTTTAGCCAAGGTCAACAAATTTGCGTTGCGTTGAGCCCAGAATATTTAGTTGGTGGCTCAACTGGAATTAACCCCGTGATGGTCAATTTTATATGTCAGCTTGGCCAGATATTTGGTCAAACATTCTGGGTGTTTCTGTAAGGATTTTTCTTTGGGGGGAGCGGTGAGGGGATAAGATTAACATTTAAATTGGTGGACTGTGAGTAGAGCAGATTGCCTTCTGTATGTGGGTGAGCCTCACCCAATCAGTTGAAAGCCTGAATGGAACAGAAGGCTGATTGTTCTCCAAGTAAGAGAGAATTCTGTACCTGAAGACATTCAAACATTAGTTTTTCCTGCTTGCTGGCCTTAGAACTAGTACATCTGTTCTCTCTGGGTCTCTAGTGGCTGAACTGGGACATTGGCTCTGCAGATTTTGGACTTGCCAGCTTCCATAATGGTGTAAGTTTCTTATAACTTCTTATAGTAAATCTCTTCCTATATACATACACATACGATATATATTTCCTACATATACCATTAATGGGGCTTAGAGCACTTAGAGCTTGTGCATAGGATGTGTGTTGGTATGAATAAAGCACAATCTTATACACATATAGGAGATTCTATCCTACATACAATTCGATATAGAGGGTATTCTGTTTTTCTGGAGAATCCTGACACAAACTCTGTAGGATTCCTGATTAACCTGCGTAAGCAAAAAATAGAATCTCCACGAGTCCCTTGGTGTACCAAATAGCAGTTAAGAACCACTGCCATTCCTGTAATCCAGGTGAGAGCACAATACCCCCTTCCTGCCAGCAAATGGCCGTTTCTTAGAATCTGACACTACAGCCTGGCAGAAGGACATGATGGCTTTTGCAGGGCTGAGGAAAGAGCCGTGTTCTACTTGTTCACCCTGACCATTCCCATCCTGAGGCCATATGGTTGGCTGTGAAAATGTTCACTGCTCTCGCATTGGCAAATAATTTTGTTTCCCTTAATCGGATCTAGAGTCATAAATACCTGTATGTAGCTCAGCTCTTAAAAATAGCTAAGTAGCATCCCACAAACAGTACACACTTCCTGTCGAACCAGACGGAGAAATCTGCAGTGCGTCAAGCCAACATGGAGAGAGCAACGGCAGAGCCTGGACCCCAGCCACTTATGCCAGAGGCCCTGCCAAACAAATGAGCATAAAATGTAGTCTAGACCTGGTCAAGCCTTTAGCTCCCCTCCAGGAAACCGAGCTCCAAGTGAGGAATTTGGGCTTTTATTTTCCCTAGTGGGAAAATACTTAGAGATCATTCATATGATACCAGATGATTATGTGTAAGAATAATGTTTTTATTTTCCTTCTTCGAACTCCTCGCGTTGCTTTTCTCTTTGGAAGCCCCCTCCCCGCCCCCACACGCACAAATCGCCCCACTCAACTTTGTTTTTCTAAGTGCATTCATTCACCGAGCATTGAGAATCCTTTGCGTTTCTGTACCATATAAGGCCCTCTTTCATAATCGCTGAGTTCATAAGGATCTGTATCTTCTTGACCATTTCCTCCCTCAGGTTCTCCACACTGCATCCTTCTGGTCACTTGACTATCTTACTCATCTCCTTTTCTTTTCTCTGGCTTGGTGATTTGTCCCTTTTTCCCTCTCTGGTCCACAGGAGCTTGACCTAATGTGGCAACTATTTCCTTTACATAATGATGGGTTGGGAAGAAAGAGGTGGGTTAACTTTCCTAATAGTCAGCAACTGGAAGGAGTTACCTCCACCAATGTCAACTGGCTCTTCCCTCAATTTTGATACTTTTTTAAGTATATGGCAACAGGAAAGGTCTGTGCCTTTACTAACTTTTTGTTTTTTTCTTTCAAGTAAATAAGTAAGAGGATTCTTAATGGATTCCTCAGATTTTTCTTTATTTGTCTTACAAATTTGATGGGAAACACCTGCTCTCCTTGGTCATCTGTTGGAGAAATTCTGATTCTTTTGCTTCTGACTTCGTGGCTAATCAGAAGGTAGGAAAAGGAGACAATGCAACTTATTTAAGCACTTGTTTGACTAGCGTGTCCCAAGACATAATTAATGATATGTTTTTTTAATGAATAAAATACAGTTTTCATACCCTTACTGAATCCCAGAAGCTGAGTGACCCCGATGATGTTAGATATAGAAAAGTATTTCCAAATTAATCAAGGGTCCACATTTTCCCCAAAATCGAGCAGTAGAGTCATTTGAGGACAGGAGTTGGCAAAGTTTTTCTGCCCAGGGCCAGAGAGTAAGTATTTTCTGCTTTGGTTGGCCATACAGCATCTGTTGCAAATACTCTGCTGTCGTGAAAGCAGGCGTAGATGATACATAAGGAGGGGGAGCAGCGTTTGAATAAAACTTTATTTACAAAAAAAAAAACAGATGGCTGGCAGGTTTTGGCTCAAGGCCTTCTGTTTTGGGATAGTAAGTTTAAACTAATAAAATAAAAGCCATAGATATTACTTAAAAACATATTTCTGGAAGGAAATAAAACAGAAAAGATGTATATTAGAGAAACTTGTAATGGATGTTAAAAATGCAGATTCAGAGCCCCCATCGCAGACCTACAGCTTCTGAATCACTGCAAGATAAGACCTGGAAACCTGCACATTAAGCACCATCTCAAGAGATTGTGCAAATTTGAGAAGTGTTGCCCCTCCAGAGTCATAGATGTGGAGTTTAAGCTTACCCATGAAGTAGCAAACCTAGGAGGTAAGAGGTTTTTGGGGGGCATTTTGATCATCTCTGTGTTGTGTTTTATTTTAATTTTAATTTTTATTTTTTTAAGGCTTATTTATTTTTGAGAGAGAGAGAGAGGGGTGGGGCAGGGGCAGAGAGAGAGGGAGACACAGAATCCAAAGCAGGCTCCAGGCTCTGAGCTGTCAGCACAGAGCCTGACGCAGGGCTCGAACTCAACAGCTGTGAGATCATGACCTGAGGTGAAGTCGGACATAACCGACCGAGCCACCCAGGCACCCTTGTGTTGTGTTTTCTTTTAATTTCCTATGATGGATTGGCCAAGAGAATGGGGTTTTGAATCAAATAAACATGGCTTCACCCGCAGGAAATGCCACCTACTGAATGGGAGACCTTTGACATGCTATTTAATTTCAGTTTCTTTGTTGGTCAAGTTGAGATCATACCTATAATAGATGGCCCCTGTGAGCAACAAATGAAATAATGCTGGTAAAGTGCTTAGCATCCTTCCTCGATATTCGTCAGCAGTTACTTTGAAGTAGATGTTTTGTTGCAGTCATTACCCACTTCGGATCCTGTGGTCAGTGGAAGCCTGTTCTGTTCAAGATCCCAGCAAAAATCAGCACACGCGATGCTAAGGGAATGCTCAGCCGTTCCAGCCTCTGGCCCAGAAAGTACCTCGGTGCAATCAGAGCTGGGCCCTTTCTTCTCTCTGCTTCAATAGCAAGCCGATCCACTGAGGCTCAGGTGACAGCAAGGCAGAGTTCCTGACTGCTCACCCAGTTAGACAAAGAAAAGGAAGATCAAAGTCTCTGAAGGACCATCTGTTCACCCATCCCAGAACTAAAACCCTTGCCTTTTAAGAGAATATGAATAGAATATTTGGATCTTCGAGTAATAATAGTATTGATCCCCCTGTTACTCGACAGATGCACTCCTACCTTGCTTTAACCCTTGCAGTGCCATCACGCGGTAAGTACCGCGTGTGCTGCATCATCGGTGGAGGAAAGCGAAAGCCAGGGAACCCAGGGCTTTTGCCTTCTGTGCAGCTGGTAACATCAGGACTGAGATTCACCCACAAACTGTTGGTTTCAAACCTGCTCTCCGGCCATCGTTTTCAACACTTGCTGTCTGTCGTAATCAACCCTGGAAGTTTCAAAA
The DNA here is from genome assembly GCF_046562875.1 of Panthera onca. Taxonomy (NCBI): domain Eukaryota; kingdom Metazoa; phylum Chordata; class Mammalia; order Carnivora; family Felidae; genus Panthera; species Panthera onca. The sequence continues at coordinate 5,780,358 of NC_138352.1, forward strand.
CAACAGCAACTTGCTCCCCGCCCCCCCCCCCCCCCCCGAGATTCTGACTCAGTTGGTCTGGAATGGGACTCAGGCATTTGCGTTTTTCAAAAGCACTTCTCCCCACCTCACAGCCTAAGAGCTTTCTGCGGTGTGTCAGGGTCCGGGAGGGCTACCGCTTTTCACACCAGCTTGTCACTTAAAACTGCGTGTTTTCTTCTTGCGAGTGACCCCCTTTCTTCCCATGTGTCAATATTATTAGCTACAATATCTATAAACATCTCAAATGCTACATTGAGCACAAGCCAAATACTAGGATATTTTAAAACCTTGCCTTGACGTCAAGCATCGAAGATCAAATACACCAGCTTTGTGGTTGCTACTAAGTGTTCCCAGTGTTTGCCCAGCTCCAAAAAAAATCATTGTATTTGTTTTTTTGGCATCTAAAACCAGTCAGCTCCACAAACCACGTTTGCTTCTGATCAAAGGCAATTCTAGGTCACTGGCTGAGCGGGACTGGTCCAGCTAAGCTGTGCCGAATCCGATGGTGTCATCCCTTCTGAAGGAGGTGGACATAAAATTAAGCCGTGGTAGGTGAGTTAATATAACCAAACTTAACTCGGGCCCTGGCCCTGGTAATCTTTTTTTTTTTCTTTTTCTGTTCTTCTCTTTTGCTATTAGCCTGCAGACTTTAGAGGGCATGGGATATACAAGAAAAACCTGAGGGATGGAGGAAAAGTAAACAGACTGTGATGCATCTGTAAAATACTGATGGCAGTGAATGATACTGCCTGAGTTGCTGGGTTGAGTTTTCCTTTGATATGACCCAGGGCACATTAGTCGATCTGTTTAAGCTTTTCTTTCTTTTTTTTTTAATAACTAAGCTGGAGAAGGGAATATCTGCCTTTCAAGGTCTTGAGTCTTCGTTTTGAGGACCACAAAACAGGACCCAATGGGAATTCAATAACGAATGGTTTGTGTATAATGGCTTGAACATCAGTAGTTTGTGCTTATCAAGCTTTTACTTGTGTGAGCTGACTGTGGGTCCATTACTCACTGTCTTAGCAGTTGTGTTAAAAAGAACTGATTTGACACACTTAGCATGGGTGATGACCAACTCTGTGAATGTTGTCATCCGAAAGGGAGTGGAGGTTTTGCATAGTAAAAACTCTGGGCTGGTGATGCATAGAGCAAATCCCTCTCTGTCTGTCACATCTTCTTGGATTGATTTAGCTTCAGAATTTGGGTTTATTTTATATATATATATATATATATATATATATATATATATATATATATATTTTTTTTTTTTTTTTTTTTTTTTTTTTTTGTAATGAGATGATTGTATTTTTTCAGAGGGAATTCACAATTTTGTCATTTCTAGTTTCTTATGGAATGCTTTTTTTAAAATTTTAAAAATGTTTATTTTTGAGAGAGAGAGAGAAAGAGAACGTGAGCAGGGGAGGGGCAGACAGAGAGGAAGACATAGAATTTGAAGCAGGTCCCAGGCTCTGAGCTGTCAGCGCAGAGCCCCATGTAGGGCTCAAACTCACAGACTGAGAGATCATGACCTGAGCCCAAGTCGGATGCTTAACTGACTCAGCCACCCAGGCGCCCCTCTTACAGAATTCTTTTCCAGATTTGTGGGAAGAAATTATTTGTTGTATTTTGATAGGCATTTTAACCTATAATTTATTTATCATTAAGTGTAACGGTAAATGCAGCTAATATGAATAGTGGCTTCATATGTTATTGAAGGCTACCAACAAAGCTAGCCCTGGTCCCTACACTGCATATTCACTGCATTAGGGTTCTTTATTTTCTACGAGCATCTGTGTGAATGCAATGGCATACGATAGTCCCTCATTAGGGATGAAAATGAAACTATCCAGGTGGTTTGGGATCCCCATAAGAGTTTACGTTTTATTCTGTTTAAAACAGTTAAACCACCAATTTATTGTGAGTACATCCGAAGGGACAGTGTGCTTCGTAGGTTATAGGTTACTTTTATACAGAGCCCTGGTTCTCAGTGCAGAGTTTCTCAACACGCACATGACTGACCCTTTGGGCTGCATAGCTTTTGTGGTGGGGATGGGGGCTGTCCTGTGCCTTGCAGGTTAGTTGGCAACATCCCTGATCTCTCCTCGTCAGATGCCAATAGCATCCCTTCCCAGTTGTGACAACCCAAAACGTCTCCAGACATTGCCAAAGGTCTCCTGGGAAAGCCAGATCACTCCCACTGGGAAGCACTATATGAATGGAGCTGTATCTTCATCCCTGGAAAAAGTGTTCTTAGCTGCCTTTCATGATTGTTTGGCTTGGGGTTAGGGAGTTCTTCTCTTGAATAAGTTCATACTCAGCTGTGAGAGTTCAAAGAATGTTGACTAGGTTTACATTGCTGGTAAATGCTTGTCAGAAACTGCACCAAAAGGGGAGATTTGATTCAAGGGTAGAGTCAGAAGTGAGAGAGGAAGGGTTGTACTTTAAAGGGCTAAATGTTCATGGAGTGGGGCCAATGTGTGTCAGTAAGAGGCAACAGTTCTGGGAGTGGATCCTTGTTGGTGCTGGAAGTGGTCCTAAGATTTCATCGTCTTCATTGTGCACCTCTGCTTTTCTGTCATGATTGAGCAGAGACATTAACATTGTGGGCCGAGCTGAATTACAGAGATGCACCTGCCACAAAGCCATGGATGACATCCACCTTGCTCATCATTTCGTACCAGTGGCTGGAAGAGTGTCCATCATGAAGTAGAGCTTGAATAAATATTTGTTTAAAATATGAACGGGCACACAAATAAATTACAGGGGATGTAAGTAGGTCAGGAGATCTGGGGAAAGTTCTTGTCTGCTACCAGTTTGTTGAACAAGTCACTTCACCTTACTGAGTACCCTTATCTGAGAAACGGGTAGTTGTGTCAGGTGATCTCAGAGGTTTCTTCCAGCTGTGAAATCTCATGGCTTCTAGCAAGGTCATGGGCAGTGTTGTAAAATTGTTGCTATTAATTTCTTTCTTCTTCTTCTTCTTCTTCTTCTTCTTCTTCTTCTTCTTCTTCGGTAACTTGAGTTGTGAGTGCATTTGTGTAGGGCAAGCTGGTCTCACTAGTCGGGGTCTGTTTCACCAAAGGCAGTCACAGAACTTGGGGTCACATGCTCCAGGTGGAGATGAAATGAGAAGAAGACAAAGGCCACACACTGGAGCACATGATCTTTTCATTATTTATCTTAGATATTTCTTTCTCAGAAAAGGGTGGCATATTGAACATCTAGTGTGAAAAGACTATTGACTTCGGTTGTGTGGGATCAGGAGGGAATAACCACAAACCAACTAAAGAAAAGGTCTGTACTCTCATACAGTTTAAACATTAAAGTTATTTCTTTGCAGGTATTTTGGAAATAGGTAGGAAATACATTGTCAGTGCCTCTTTTAAGATATATCATGTAGTAGAAATAGATCAGTCCTAAAAGGTGTTATTTGGCTATACCCCATGAGCTACTGGTTAACAATTTTAGAGTCATACCATAACAAGAATGTTGAGATGAATAATCAATATTGGAAATTCATCTCCCAGTCTGAAAGCTGGAGAGACTACTTCCACAAGAAGCCTAATTGTCACCCACATGAACTAGTCAGTAAAAGTGACCACAGTTTTACACCACTGAAACTTGGAAAGGTAGAGTGAAAGCAGATTGAAAAAAAAAATAAAATAAAAAGCTTCCCATAATCCCACAGCAAATCCAGACGTGAAAACAACATGTTTCAATGTTTCAGGTTGTTTACCCGTACTGTTTTAGCCAAGGTTATGTAGGTAATGCTGACCGTAATTTATGGCTGAGGCAGATTTATTTGACAATGGTGAGGGTTTTCTGTGGAAAGTTAGAAAAGGCAGAGCCTCTTGAAAGATGTCACAAAGTTTAAATTAAGAAAAGTTTGGTTGATGACAGATACAGAAGATGTGGTCATTCACGTTGGCTGCTAAGGGTGCCTGAGCAGGCATTTTGGCCAGGATTGGCTCTCTGTTGTAGAGTGGGGCCAGCCATGTGGCACCCTGGGGTGGGCAGAGAACCAAGTCATGTGCAATGGGCAGTCAGTGAGCAGGAAACTTACCAGGACAGCAGAAAAATGGGTATAGAATTCTGATGGTGTTGGAGATGGGGGAGCAAACAATGGCCGAGGGTTAGCAGGGAGTAAGGAATCTAGTACCAGGGTGGATGTTGAGAAGAAAGTAGCATCTAACCATGGTGCATGGTGCTGGAATGACCTATTAACTGAGGACACGGTGGAATTTCCATCAAAAACAAAGCACAGAGATTGAGAAGTTTCCAGACACTAAAAAATAGAGAAGAAAGAAGATCCTAGAATAGGATACAGGCAAAGACTCCTATATCAAGCTGTATCCCATCGGGCTGGCAGGGGGTCTTAAGAGACCAGGTTGTGTGGAATTATGGCTGGTAAACAGAACAACTATATCAGATATAGTCACAGAAGTATGGAGGCTGTTTCATTCAAAATTTATGTGTTTACAAAAAAAAATCTGCTGTGTTTCTACTGTAAATACCATGGTAGGCTTTGAGAATGTAAGATTATTCTTGAGGGGCACCTGGGTGGCTCATTCGGAGCATCTGACTTCAGCTCAGGTCATGATCTTGCGGTTCATGAGCTCGAGCCCTGCATTGGGCTCTCTGCTGACAGCTTGGAGCCTGGAGCCTGCTTCAGATTCTGTGTCTTCCTCTCTCTCTGGCCCTCCCCACCCTTGCAAACTTTCTCTCTTTCTCAAAAATAAGTAATAAAAGCAAAAAAAAAAAAAAAAGGATTTACTCTTGAAAAGTGTATTTAATCTAGAAATGGAGACAGACATGTCAGCTGTAGACATGCTTAACTTAATTAGCTTAACTTAAAACAATCCACAAGAGTTTCCTAAAGGAAACAGTACCTGACCGAGTCTGGGAAGAGGGTGAATAATAGCGAATAAGTAGGAAAAAGTGCTGTAGTTAAAAATGACATGATAAAAAAGGCAAAATTTTGTGAATCAATGTGTGTGCATGTGTGTGTGTGTGTGTGTGTGTGTGTGTGTGTTGAGGGAAGAGAAGGACTGAAATTTGTTTAGTGTTTGGAATTCAAGACAGAAAGTAGCAGAGACATGAGTGGAATATAGGTAGGGGAATAACTAGGAAGCCATTGGTACACCATGTTAAGAAGTGTGGATTTATCTTATAGTTGGTAATAGGGAAGGTTTATGATCAAGGTCATCCTTCTCATTGGCCTCTGGGCAACATGGAAGACAATTATGAGATGAGCAGATTGGAGGCAAAGAGGTCATTGAGGTGGTGGTCGTCCAACTCAAACTTGGGCTAAAAGAACAGAAGAGGAGATGAAAATTATTCAAATATTTAGGAGGTGGAAAAACCAAGACTATGATTCACTGAATGTGGGTGTTGAGGGACAAGGCTGACTCCACAATGTCTCCCTGACTTCCGGCTTAGGGAATGTTGATTCAAATGACTGAAATAGAAATGTAGGAGAAGGAGGGTAGGAAAGATAATAGCTGAGATTTTCATAAAATAACTGACATATGCATCAGACAATTGGGTAGAAGAGTATAGAACCCATCGGAAAGTTCAAATATGGAAAAAGGGACTTCTGTGTTAACCAGGGAATAAGTGGTAGTTATTTGGGCATCAAGTCTTTGTGATTTTTTTCAAACATAATGACTTAAGGACTTTTGTTTATGCGGATCCCTAATTACCCCATGTTCCACTGACGTGTTCAAAGATTGTGTGGTGGTGATTTGGAAGGAAACACACTTCTCAGTATGGAGGGTGGCTAAGAGTAGGCAATACAATTCCTGGGCATGGATATTATAATGGGAATCTCTACTGAAGAACAGAGTAGGTGGCCGGATGGACCATCAAATAAGACTGCCATATTTTCTGGACAAAATTTTGGGAGATATTGTTTTCTGATTCATTGACTATAAACAATCAAACAAAGATGGACAGTTAAGCCCACATGTTTAAAAAAATTAATAAATGCCTTATATATATGAAAGCAAAACTATCTTTTGGGTAATAACTATAACTTCCAAGATAGTTTCTGACTTGAAGATTTGCTGTTATATGCTCCTATATGCTCCTATTATATAGGATAGCCTTTGGCACTTGGTTGGCCCAATAAAAAAGTGTTTAATAGGTGCATGGCTAATATTGACATCATGGCATTTTGCTGAAACTAATTGCCTTTTTTTCTGAAGAGATGGTAAGGAATATAAATAAGGAATAGTAAAACAGTGCTAGTGATCTCACTAGCAGAAATCATTTCATGTACACTTTGAAAACACAGCTGCAAAAATATTTTGGAAAAAATTTTGAAGTACGAGTGCTCAACTCTTGTTATAGCTATAGACGGTTTCTAGTCTAATAATGGGGAATGTCACATTCTTAACTGAAAGTATGTATTTTCACAATGGAGTTTTAATGGAATTTTTAAAGTAAAAAACTGAGTAGTGCCAGGGCACCCGGGTGGCTCAGTCAGTTAAGCGTCCGACTTTGACTCAGGTCACGATCTCGGGGCTCATGAGTTTGAGTTCTGTGTCGGGCTCTGTGCTGACGGCTGGAGCCTGGAGCCTGCTTTGGATTTGGTGTCTCCCTCTCTCTCTGCCCTCCCCTGCTCACACTCTGTCTCTCTGTCTCTCAAACATGAATAAATGTTAAAAAAATTTTTTTAAATAAGTAGTGCTAATAGATTGAAAATAGTCTATTATACTCTTTATTTTAGGGAAAAGCTATATCTTCACTTTACTATGACTGAAATACAATCTCACCGAAGACAAGGATCTTTGATTTGTTTCACAGGCTTAGTATCTTACATACCTAGTATATTGCAGTGCCAAACACATTTTTTTTTGTTGAATTCGGTTGATAATTTTAGTCCTATTAAAATGGGTCATATCTATATACTCCATAAAGTAAGGATAATCTCTGATATGAGCTACCAGCGTCTCAGGACAGTTATGACACCCATGTTAATCCAGGACTTGCAAAACTGGTCATAAGTAACAAAAACGCCTTCTCTGACTTCTGGTTATTTGTTGGGAATAAAGTAGGAAGAGCATGGTCCCAACTCTAAAAAAAAAAAAAAAAAAACAAAAAAAAACAAAAAGTGCTGGACAAACTGATTTCACAATTTTTCTCAAAGTCATCAGGGAGCTGAGGTTACCCAGCAGTGGGCTAGCCACAGATCTAAGGAGGCTAGGCACTTGCAGGGAGAGAAGAGATTTGCACATTTGTTTACTTGCAGGAGACATAGCTGGAGAAGACAAAGGTAAGAAGAACTCAGCTAGAATTGTTGATGTTTTGGGGGGAGGCCAGTGTGGGCTGGAGAGACTGTAGAGATCCTGGAGGCTGCCAGTATAGGAACAGTTTAAACCCACTGGCAGGCTCTTCTCCATGGACTTCAATGGAAACTCACAAAAAAAGATTGGGGAGGATCCTGAGAAAATGCCCTTAATTGTGCAGGTCTGGGGGCAGGACAACAGCAGCCACTGTGGGAAGGGCAGAAAGGTCCCCATTGCACCTATGCAATGAGAGCCTTATTGTGTGGGAAGCAGGGTGGGCCAGAAGTGCTCTAGACTTTAGGTCACTGGTTAAAATCCACTGCAACTGGGGGAAGGGAACAAAATAAGAAATCCTCTAAGCCTGGGGGAAGGACAGGAATATACACTGGCAACAAAATCTGGGGGTGAAGCCAGTGCACAGGAGGCTAGACCCCCAAAACCTAGGAATGTAGTGCATGCTTAAGCCAAGGCTTATCCAAGATAATAGGAATTTCTATTCCCACCCCAAGTAGGCTAAGAAACTGAACAACTTCAGTGGAATATTGCAGGGTGAATGACAAGAACAAGGAGAAAGACCCTTTCTGGGGCACAGTGCCAAGGGAGAGCTGGGAGTAGAGCAGAAATTGAGGAGGGGAAAAAAAAAACCCTCTGACAAACCAGTCACCACTCTAAACACAAGGTAGCACTAGAGGAAGCTGACTTGGGGCACACTGAAGGTAAACAGAGCAACAACAAACCCCAAACCCAGCTCAGCTTTTGCCCTAGACTGATTCAAACCCCACCCTAAACACTCAGCAGAAGGAAACACGAGCCCCTTTCCAAACATAAAAATCTACTTACCTCAGTCTTTGCTGTCCTACACAAAATGTGTGGCTTGCAAGAAAAAATTACAAGGCATACTAAAATGACAAAACAAACAAACAAAAAAATCCACAGAACACATTACCAGGACACGACACAGTGAACAGAACCAGACTCAGATTTGACACAGATGTTGGAACTAATCAATGCGATTTACCATAACTATGAAAAGGAGGATAAATGCAGGATTGGGTGGGTGATTTCAGCAGAGACTTGGAAACTTAAGAAAGAATCAAATGGAAGTACTAGAAAGATGAAGCATAGTGACAGAGATAAAGAACGGCTTTGACAGTCTATGATTTTCCTAGAGCTAGGATAGCAAAATATCACAAACTGGGTGACTTAAAACATAGAAATTTATTCTCTCCCAGTTTTGGAGACTAGATGCCTAGATTTAGGTATCATAAGGGTTGGTTCCTTCTTGGGGATTCACAGGGAGGCTGTGTCCCATGCCTATCTCCTACTTTTTGGTGGTTGTTGACAATTCTTGGTGGTTTTTTTGTGTGGTTTTTTTTTTTTTTTTTGGTTTATGGAAGCATGATTCCAATCTCTTTGTGTGTCTGTCCCTTTGCCTCATCTTATAAGCAGTCATATTGGATTAAGGGCCCAATTTACTTCTGTATGACCTCCTCTTAACTGATTATGCCTGTGGCAACACTATTTCCAAACAAGGTCAGGCTCTGGAAAGGACATGAATTTTGGGAGGAGGGAACACTATTCAACCTATAGTACAGACAGACTCACAAGTGGACTCTACATAGGCAAAGAAAGAATTCGTGTCTGTGAAGGCAGGCCAATCACAGTTTCCACAGTTGAAACACAAAGAGGAAAGATAGATTAGATAAGATTAGATAAGTAGATAAAAGAAAGCAGAATGGAGCATGAAGGAAAGCATGCCAGGATATCAAATGATGAAAGATACACATAATTGAAATCCCAGAAAGAGAAGGCAGAGACATGGGGATAAGAAATATGTGAAGAAGTCGTGGCTGAGAATTTTCCAGGATAAATGACAGGCAGCAAAATGTAGATCCCTTAAACTTAGAGAACAAGCAGATTAAATAAAAAAAGACACACACACAAGAACACACACATACACCCCCCCACACACACCACTTCTAGCATATATTGTATTCGAACTGCAGAAAAGTAAATATAAAAGGAACATCTTGAAGACATTCAGAAAAAAAATGAGATGTTACAAAGAAACATAAGAAAGTAGATTTCTTGGGGCACCTGGGTGGCTCAGTCAGTTAAGCGTCTGACTTCGGCTCAGGTCACGATCTCACGGTCTGTGAGTTAAAGCCCTGCGCCGGGCTCTGTGCTGACAGCTCAGAGCCTGGAGCCTGCTTTGGATTCTGTGCCTCCCTGTCTCTCTGCCCCTCCCTCCTGTGCGTGCTCTGTCTCTCTCTGTCTCTCAAAGATGAATAAATGTAAAAACAATTTTTTTTAAAAGTAGATTTCTCATCAGAAACCATGAAAGGCAGAAGATAATGAAGTGACATCTTTATAGTCCTGACAGGCAAAAATAACAAACCTGTCAACCCAGAATTTTTGCCCAGAAAAAAAATATCTTTCCCAAATTAAAGTCAACACCATGTTTAATGCTAAAAGCTGAACTATACACCACAAATAATGAATTTTTCCTTTTTGCCCCTTTTCAAAGAAGTTTTGGATTTTTTTTTTTAAAGTAAGCTCTATGCCCAAAGTGGGGCTTGAACTCAGAACCTTGAGATCAAGAGGCATATGCTCTACTGACTGAACAAGCCAGGTACCCCTCATAAATAATGAATTTTACTGTATGAATTCAAGACATACATTTTTTAAAATTTAAAACTGCTAAAAAAATGCAAACAATTTTCTCCAACAAAGTTCACTGGATCACTGATCGGCAAGATCACTGGAATTTCAAATGCCCTCAATTTCTCCCTTCTCTTGCAGGGACTTTCAAGTACACACTGGAAGTGTGAACATCTTCCAAGATGTCTCAAAGCAACTCCTCTGTCATCCTGTTCAGGGCCAGCATCACACATCACAGTTCCTGCACTTAGACAAACCCTGTGCCTGATTTAACACTCTGCTGTTGATGTCTCATTTTTTTTTCTTTTTTTCTTATTTACTTATTTTAGGGAGACTGCAAGTGGGAGAGGGGCAGAGAGGGGGACAGATTATCCAAAGCAGGCTCTGCACTGACAGGCTGACAGCAGAGAGCCTGATGTGGGGCTTGAACTCACAAATTGCAAAATCATTATCTGAGCCGAAGTTGGGCGCTCGACCAACTGAACCACCCAGGTGCCCCATAGAGGACCCGCGTTTAATTGTGCACTAGCTCCTGAAAATTATTTAGCCCATCCTGCTTTTGACCATCGACAAGCAGTCCCCAGTATTAACGTGCATGCAACTCTTATTGGAATCCTCATACGTCATCTGATTCACCGCAGTGAAATTTGGGAAAAGGACTCCTTATTTGTGTTCTACCCTGTTACTAGGACACATAGTAACATCACCTTGTCTTTTCACTCTCTTACAACATCTTCAATGACCTGGCTCTTTCCTCAGCCCATTTAGTACATTACAGCTGCTTTCTCTTTTGGAACTGTGTGCCGTTCCCTGGGGAAACTGAGGGATCATTGGAGGGATATCACTCTGTGTCTTATTGGAAATTACTCCTCCCTGCTGACTTTATTAAAAGCCCTATAGCAAGTGTGTCTTAGTCCTAGCTTCACGTTAGAGTCACCTGGAAGCTTAAAAAATTAATGCCAGCAAGAGAGCAGCTGGATTCAAATTTCTGGAAATGGACTACTAGTTCTTTAACAAACTCTTCCAAGTTTTTCTCGCAACCAGGACTGACAGCCATGGTCTCCCATCTAGCTTTTACATGCATTCTTCTTCTGGTAGACTACTGCCTCATCCATTGTTTGACTCTGGGTGTGTGTGTGTGTGTGTGTGTGTGTATGTGTGTGTGTGAGAGAGAGAGAGAGAGAGAGAGAGAGAGAGAGAGAGAGGGGCAGATTTTTGTTACCATTACACCCTTTGAGGTATATCCAGTCATTTTGCAAATGCATAAAACTCAGCCTGGATAGCTGTCATGTCCCACAAGGTTACTCACCAAGAGGGGATTTGCACAGTGCGTGAGGTTTCCTTTGGGGTCACACTCTGTGATCATCTCACAGTCATTATGAAGTTCCAGCAAAATTAAATAGTAGAAACAATTCCACTTAACCAGCTGCTTGCTATTGTCCATTTCAAAAGTAATTTAGTCAACTTGGGGTAGTTATAGGTATAGGTATAGGTTTAAGTACAGGTATATGTATATGTATATGATATATGTATATACCTGAGGTATATATGGATATGGATATATAGATGGATAGATATCCTATACATCTATACACATTTATCTATGTCTACATCTATGTATATATACTTCTAGATCTACGTTTCTATAAAACCATTTTAGGATTCATTATAGTGTCAATATAAACATTTATAAGTCAAAGTAGCAGAAATATTATAATACAAAATTACAGAAGAAATATCCTGGTAAAACGTTGATCAGAGTTCAAATAATTTAGCTGCTAATATACTGGCTAATATGTATATTGGGATACGACAGAATACGTTGGCAATCAGTATGTTTGCAAATGATTGTTAGAAACCCATGTCTCCAACTTAGTTGTTATATCAGAAGTATATTTATTGAGAGTCAGCCTCATTCCTGACCATAAGAAGGCCAAGAAAGAAAGATTTTGCAAGTCCCACTTAATGTTATACTCTACTTAAAGGAATAGGAAGGCCGATAAGCTTGTGTCTTCATTTTAAGGACATGGTAATCCGAAGTTACTTGGTTTGGTTTAAGTTGGGGAGACTCGTTATTTTTCAGCTCACCTGCCTTTACTTTTCTTGTACAAAATATAGAAAAATGAAATGAACTTTGAAATTGTATCACCTGGATTTATGACCCGCATCCACTATTTTAGAGCAACGACTTACACTCTCTGATCTTTAGTTTCTCCTTGAGGATAACAGCTTGCGGGACTGTTAAAAGTATTAGACCATGTTAGATGCAGTGTATGTAGGGAATGTAGCACGACGCTAGATCACAGTCACTTCTTAATATACATTAATCCCATCACACGTGCCTTAGTCCTTAAGCAGTGCCCTTAGTTTATTATTCAAAGGTGCTCATGTGTGGATAAAGAGAACATGAATTGCAGGCATTTATCCTGGAATCTTGAAGAGAGTTTGAACAGCAAAAGTCAAGCCCAGCTCCTGGGAATGGAGAATTATGGTGGAATTGAGAAAGCTGAAATGAGGAGGGTGTGACAGCCTAATGGAGACCTGGAACGAGTTTCAAGTGATACCTCTTAAAATCACTATTTATTATAAGGATAAGAGTATGGTAAATTTAAATCTGCATTTTTAGGTCTTTACAGTTTTCAGATGTATTCATAGCCATTATGTCACTGAAGCCTTTTAATCCCCTGTAAGATAAGAGTTAGTATTCTCACTTTACGGAGGGAAAAGCTGATATTCATGGATATTACTTCAGGTGCCCAAATCACACATTCTGTGGATTTGTCAGGAACAAACATAAAGATGTTAAAATGGACATTTGATTATCAGGCGTCCTTTCAATGAAATGTTGGGTGGTTTTAGGGTAGGAATCTGAATCTTTTATTGACTGAGCCATTTTACGATTCTCCAAGTTGTAGAAGACGAAAATGGAGAACACCACCAATGATTCTTATCTGCTGAGATGTAAATGAGTTTCGTCTGGTGGATTCGCAGTTGATTTCCACCCTGTGCAAAAGATGATTCAAGTATTACATTTCATTCCTGGTAGATATTGACTCATTTTGCATCTTATTAGCAAATTTATTTCAGCATGCTCGATTGCCTTTTTATCTGTGTTCTGATTTGCCTTTGAACTGGTTCTAACATCTTACAGTTTTCCTCATTAATTAGTTAAATCAGATAAAAATTTACGCATTTATTGTATATTGGTATGAAAGTCATTATTTTACCCTTTGAAAATTATCTATTAACAGACTTGAGTTCAGGTCTTCTGCTTCCGATGTTCCAAGGACTATTAATTATAAGAATTCACAGGAGTTAAATCTTGCTTCTTGTCCATCATCAAATCCAAAAAAAAAAAAAAAAAAAGCCAAAACACATTGACCAGACATATCACACTAAAGGAAAATGTATTTAAGCACATACACAATTTGGAAAGGAATCAAATGACCTTTATTTATAAATGACATGATTGCATAAGCATACAATCCGTAAGAATCTACAGATAAAAATTTGCATGAATATGCCATTTTAGCAAGATCTGTGGATATAATAAATATAAAATAGAATTAAAAAGGTATTTATAATTTAATCAAACATATAAAATACTGAGGAATAAATCTAATGATGGGTATACAAAATATCTACACAGAAAACTGTAAAACATTAGTTAGGGAAATAAAAAAGACTTAAATAAATATACATATATTTAGAAGATCCAATAGTTTATAAGATTAAGATCCACCCCAAACTAATAAATAGATCAAATAGAATTCCTGGGGGTGCTTTCTTGAAACCAGCAAGATGATTCCAGAACTTAGTTGGAAATACGAAGGGCCAAAATGAGCCAAGATCTCAAAGAACAACCAAGTCGGGAGATGCAGAATCCCAGATATTAAGACTTAATATGATGCTGTAGTGTTTATGAAAGTGAGGTATTGACATAAGGGAGACAAATGGAACATAATAGTAAGCATAAAAAAAGAACACACATGTATGGTTATTTGATTATAACAAAGGTGAGATCAATGGGGAACAGAAGGGGTAGTCTTTTCCATAAATAGAGCTAAGTCAATTAGGTATCTCTAATATGCTAAACATATCTTTCCTCTGCTGTCAGCTCCTGAAAAGAACACCCTAGGGGCACCTGGGTGACTCAGTTGGTTGGGCGTCCGACCTGAGTTCGGCTCATGTCATGATCTCACGGTTCGTGGGTCTAAGCCCTACATCGGGCTCTGTGCTGACAGCTCAGAGCCTGGAACCTGTTTTGGATTCTGTGTCTCCCTCTCTCTCTGCCCCTCCCCTGCTCACACTCTGTCTCTGTCTCTCTCTTTCAAAAATAAACATTAAAAAAAATAAAAAAAAACCCACCCTAAAACCTGTTGATTAAGGAAACTGGGTTCATTAGATCTATGTTTGACAAAAGTCAGAGCAAGGTATTTGGGACTTTGGGATTTGCACGTAAGTGGTTAAAGGTAGATCTTTCAAGTTTGGGAACTGATAGAGATTAGAACAATTAATGTCATGATAGTTTGGGATTGGTGGACAGGGAGAGTCTTAAAATGAGCCTAGAAAAGTAAACTGATGTTTGATAAGTGAACTGCTTGCTCAGGTAAGAAATCTACTATCCTGACAGGAGAGGTACTTTCCTAGATAAGTAAAATATTTGCCTGGAGAAATTGATCTGCAGGAATTTCTTGGAACAGATAGTTAAGTCATGTCCCAGGCAGCCTCAGTTCTCTCTCCTGCTAATTAACCATGTGAATATGTCATTGTTGTAACTCCTACCTCACACCACACGCAAAAGTCAATTCCAGATGGTAAATTAAATAAAACCTCTAGAAAGAGACATAGGAGAATATTTTCATGACCTTTAAATAGGCCAAGTTTTCTTAAATAGGATACAAAAAGCTCATTGGCCATAAAATGTAAACAAGTAGATAATTGAGCTACTTTAAGAACTTCTACTCATTCAAGATAAACCATTAAGAGAGTGAAAAAGGCAGAAAACCAATAGAAAAATATGCAAAAATGGGGTGCCTGGGTGGCTCAGTGGGTTAAGCATCCGACTTCGGCTCAGGTCATGATCTCACAGTTTGTGAGTTCGAGCCCCGTGCCGGGCTCTGTGCTGACAGCTCAGAGCTTGGAGCCTGCTTCAGATTCTGTGTCTCCCTCTCTCTGACCCTCCCCCATTCATGCTGTCTCTCTGTGTCTCAAAAATAAAATATTAAAAATAAGAAAAATATGTAAAAGGTTTGAATAGGAACTTGACAAAGAGGATATCCAAATGGTTATTAAAGCTGAGATGATCATAGCTTATATCTCTGCAATTCCAATTCTCTAGGTAAATATCCAGAAGATGCATATACACATATTCACCAAAAGACATGTACAATAATTTCTATTAATAGAAGAGTCTATAAATAAAATTGTGGTATATGCATACAAGGAAGAATGAATGGGTATGAACAATCTATCGTCTCACTGCAACAATATGGATGGCTGTTACACTCACAACCTTAGCAAACAGAAACCAAACACAAAAGAGAATAGACTATGTCAATCTAATTATGTAACGTTAAAATATAGGTAAAGTTAACCTGTGTTGTTATTGGTCAGAAAGATGTTTCTCTTTGGTAGTAACTTGAAGGGGGACATTCAGAGCTGATGCGATACTAGAAAGTTTCTATTTTGTGATCTGCATGCAGATTATGCTAGGTTCATTTTGTGACCATTCAGTAGGATTTGTACTTTCAACTGAACTTACAAGAAGGCTATAAGGAAGAGTAGAAGGAAGAGAAGAAAGGAGGAAGGAAAGATGGAAGGAACAGTTACTTTCCAGGGATCTACAATGGAATAGTTACCATAAAGACATGAAAAATCTTTGAAGAATAGCATAAACCTTATTACTTTTTCACAGTAACCAAAAAAAATTCAAAGAATGAGAACGTGAATCTAAAGTTGAGTCTAGCTTGTTCACCTCTCCTTCAATTCTTAGAACTCTCCACCGGAGTATTTTTCTTGGTGTCAAGTTCGGTCCTTCATACCTCATTAAAGAAGCATTTACAGCTGGATGGGTGCTATTTCTCTTTGCTCGGAGCCAAATTTAGAACTTAATTGACGGCCCAGCCCCTGTTCTCTCCATTTCCCATGTGCAATCAGAATGAAAGAGCATATGTTCTGAAGTTGAAGCTCAGGAATGTGATGTTTGGAGTTCCTGAAGTTATTCTTCACTCCATGAGACCTAAATTCATTCCACGCCCTCCTGACTACACATGTGCAGGGGAACATTTGCTGCAAGGTGGCTCTAACATGGGTTTCAGCTGACATCCTTTCTGCTAGATCCAGAAATACAAATTAGCCTGTGTTGGCAGAAGATTAGGGACTGCGCTTTTAAGCAATCTTTCATTCTGTAGTTTTATTTTCCATTCATCTTGCCAAGAGAGTATCTTTTTCCAGAAGTTTCTCCTCTGCTCTCCCTGCCCTCCTCTTCTTTCATTTTAGCTTTTTTTTTTTTTTTCCCTCTGAGCTCCAACTACATCTTCACTGGAGCTGCTTGCTGGTTCTTATCCTCATTTATTCCTACACTGACCATTTCTTTCATCTCCACATGTTAATCTCTGATTAAAAAATTCTTGGCCAGCATAAAAGTGTTTACAAATTAAGTGCAACCCATGATATGGATCAACTACCTGTTTTGTGAAAAAAAAAAATTCACTTACCGTTTAGATTCTTCTTGAATCCTGTAAGCTTGAGATGTAGACCTTCAGACCAACTGTTGTTCTTTATCAAATGATTGTTTATATGCTGACCATAATGAGAGATTTATTTTCCCTTAAGTCATAGAAGTATCAATGAAGGGACATGACCATCTTCCAATTCCTCTGTCTTTTAAATTTAATCCCTCCAAGATTACACTGTTATATGCCCATATTTAGGACTGTTACTAAAGGCAAAGAGAGGTTCTCTTAGACACATGGACGTTGGGTAATGGGTTATAACGACATGTAATAACCCATTACCCAACGTCCATGTGTCTAAGAGAACCTCTCTTTGCCTTTAGTAACAGTAGAATGGGAATATGTCAGGACCAGTTACACTACTGACTCCCCATTTCCATTTCCTTCTTCTGATTCTGCCATAGTAGCTCTTGATTTATCTTGTTTACAACTTTCAAACTTTGGAAGTCTCTTTGTTATCAAAGGCCTTGCCACTTATGCACAGGAAGCATGACCGCACAGCACTGGGGTCTGTGGTTAACCTGTACTGCTTGGGTATCTCCAGTGAGGGAGGAAAGGACAGAGGTTTGAGCTCCATGGAAATCCTGCCCGGTGACCTGGAACCCAGGCATTGGTGGAGACGTTTTGTGGCATTAGCTCACGCCTCTCTAGGTTGAACTTTAAAAATAAGTAAATAAATAAACACTTTTTGTTTTTTGGTTTTCTATGAGGTTAAAATATCCAAGCCTTGCTACGAAGGCATATTGCTGTTTGGTCCTTTCTTAATACAATGTCTTAAATGTAATGCTATTGCTGAGTGCAAAATAAACATCTTTATGAAGTCATGGGCAAGCTCAGTAAATCCCTCCCCAAGTCTTACTTATATTTCTGCTTTGTCGGAGAACAGTAAGGTTTCTACAGAGAAAGAGACCTCAGATGAGTAACAATTGACAACTATTTGTTTTTTATGTTTTACTTCTAGTACCACGAACATGATTCATTTATGAAGAGACGACTTAGATGTTGGTGCTCTGAGCCAGAAATAGAGGTTCCAGATTTATAGTCTTTTACATTTTGAATACCAGTTAGGTATCAGTTTTTGTTTTTAATCTGGACAAATCGGTGGCCTCGAAATTTGGGGAACTGATGAGCATTGCAATTTCAACTCTCTAGCAGTATCTATTTGTCTGGTAAGCAACTTCTATTCATTCCAGGGGGAGAAACCTTCACTGATGCCATGACACTAAGCATAGTCATGTCATATGTGTTCCCTGCCATGTAAATGACTTGTAGGTAACGGGTGGTTGCGGTCAAGTTTTCTGTGTAGATTCTGTTCTTGTATTATGATAAAAGGGGAAGAAGAAGGAGGAGGAGGAGGAAAAGGAGGAGGAAGAATTGAGGATGTGGAGGGGGGGAGGGGAGGAGGAGGTGAGAGTGTGGGAAAAAAAGGAAAACCCTAATCACGCTTACTCTGCTCTAATGAAATATTGCAATAATCATCTGGGATCTTACTCCTCCCAGAGTTGCTCTGAGAAAACACTGATATAATCATAAAGCCTTTCTACAAACAGAAAAAAAAAAAAAAGGATTCAAACCTTAAGTAAAAAGAAATTGGTTAAGAATAATTAGTCCATTTAAGTGCATCTGCTCAGAGGTAGGCTCTGGGCAGAGAAGGGGACAGGTGAAAATAATTACCCAGATTCAGAGGGGACAATTTCATGCTCAAGTGTATCACCTGTCTTTTGATTTTCCTTTCAGTTTCTCTAACTTCCATCTTCCAAAAGGATAAAAAAAAAAGTGTTCACTTAATGGAGCTTAGGAACATATACATCATTATAATTTTGATTAAGCTTTTACTTCTAATATGTTCAAGTTTTCATGAGAGTTACAGTTTTCACATCATTATAATAATATTTTATGTTTAGTGCCTTGATATCACCTAGACACATTCCTACCCAGTACATCATTTAAGTCTCAAAAATACCAAGAGAGGTGGACAAAGCAGGTTCACTTATCTGTATTTTGCATATAGAAATGTGAAGCTTTTGGGGCGCCTGGTGGCTCAGTTGGTTTAAGCGTCCGACTTCGGCTCAGGTCATGATCTCATGGTCCATGAGTTCAAGCCCCGCATCAGGCTCTGTGCTGACAGTGCAGAGCCTGGAGCCTGTTTCAGATTCTGTGTCTCCCTCTCTCTCTCTGACCCTCCCCCACTCATGCTCTGTCTCTCTGTGTCTCAAAAATAAATAAAGGTTAAAAAAAAAAAGAAATGTGAAGTTTCCATTTTCAGATGTTGTGACTTTTTCATTGCCAAGGACACATATCTATAAAGTGAGGGGCTGTGTGTTAGAATTTTAGCATCTTTCCTGTATAGCTTGCTCTAGTATTATTAACTTTACAAGTTTTTAAATAACGTTTTTAAGTTTTTCAAATCTATACCTCCCCCCACCCATATAAAACATGGAATTCTCTTTAACTAGTTGGTAATCAAGTTCATTTTGTGGAACTAACCAGGAAAAAAAAAAACGGAAAGAAAAAAACAGCAAAATGTTACCCTCTTTAACTGAATTGATTTAAGACATAACAAGGGAAATGGAAAAAATTGGACTATCCTGACAGATAACTTTGTTTGCCAAACTACAGGCAGATCAGGATTTAAGAAGCTTAGTCTTAAACTCCTGGAAAATAAGAGAGTAATTCCAACTGGAAATTTTTTTTAAGATGACTTGCAAAAGTAGGACACTACAAATCAGTGAGATGGTACAAATGGAAAAGTTAATAAAGAGATTGTAATTGATCTGACACTAGGTACACTTACCAACATATCTAAAACTTGGTTTCTTGTGTTGGTAAATATCATTACTGTCGGGGGTGCAAAAACATATATACCCTCGGCGATTTCACATGGTCTCTTCCAGCTTATGGCTATTAAATCCCCTGAAATCCATGGGGCTACAGTATAAACACAGATATATAAACATGCATGCATTAAATGTCTTCAACAGTGACCAAAATGTTAAATCGATTTTATGAGAAGTTGATTTTCCAGCCACTGAGTGGCTGTAAATGTTAAGTGTTTTTACAGGTTGTTGCTTTCCCAGCTGCTGAGCTGCTTAAATGTTATCACGCGCGTGCACGCACACACACACACACACACGCGCGCGCGCGTGCACATACACACACGGCTTTTCCAGCTGTTAAGCCTCTCTGTACATTTTTTATGAAGTTTTTCCTCATTGTTTTACTTGCTAAATCTATTTATACTTTACTCACAAAAGCAAGTGCAAAATTGTCTTGGCATCATCCGACTTTTATTTTTATTGTATTTTTTTTTTTAACTACAAATAAAAATTCCATCCCTGTTTCGGTGCTTTCCAGAAAGTAGGGGTTCGAGTTATAATGAATCCAAGATGAACATTGCAAGTTCATCTCAGAATTTCGATACCACAAAAGCACTCTCCTTGTGGTACGCTCAGTGGAAACACTGTTCTTGCGGTATTTCCATTGGAAATATTGTACTTGTGGTATTTTTCAATGGAAAAACTATTACTGTGGCATTACTGAGTACTGCAGGAAATGCTGGCTGGAGTCTTGGAACGGATGGCCAAGGGGAAGGCAGAGATGCTGACCAAGGGAGTTAAATTAAGGTGGCAACAGATAGAACCAAGGGATAAAAAGGGATGAGTAGGATGATATTTTATTAGAGAGCCCAAAATTAAGTCCCCATCATATTCTAGATGAGGAAAAGGGAAAGATCTTTTAAAATTAGGAGTAGTTTTATAAAAAAAAAAAAAAAAACTAACATAAAATGGGGGTTAGATAAGACTCACACATGATAGAAGAATGAAACTAATAAAAACAACAGAAAGTGAAACCATAAGGCATTGCGGCGGAGGGGTGAGGGCATGCCTTATAGTTCTATCCTCATATCTGCTCACAGGCTCTAGACGTAAGTGGTCAAAGGAGAAGATAATCAGGGAGAGGGAGATGTTCAAAGAAAAAGAAGGGAGGGTTTTCTGAAGGATTTTCCCAATCAAGTTTGGGGCTGGATGACTGAACTGAAGTAAACCAGCTTAAAGTAATTACCTAGCTAGCTCCCAAGGCTTTTCTGGGTCTGGCGTGGGCTTAGAGCTTTTCTTGATTACCTAGCACTCCCCCGCAGGATTCTCTGCTTCTGTTGGGCAGAATTCTCACCATTTCTTACTTATGCCTGGCTTCTTTTCACATTTGATTTCCTGCCTGATCATCCTCTTTCCTGGGATACCCTTCACGGATCTAAATTCCTCCCGGGCTTCAAGCCAAGGTCAACCAACATCCAACTCATCAAAATGAAGCCTTTCTGACTCCACCAGCCTTCCTGGATAAACCACTTTTTAAAAACTTTTACTTGGAGGTCTTTTTCTACGTTACAACATTTAATAGCGTTTTGATGTTCTGTGCCGTATCAGCAATATGGAGGGTAAGCACCATGGCTTTTATTTCTTTGTGCTTCACTGTACCTACCAAGGTTTTTAGCACCAAATTGGTGCTGATTAGTTAGTAGCTGCAAACATGAATGCTGTTTCAGTTTCTCTGAATCCTCATTGAATGGTGATTTTAGCGACGGCCTAACACAGTAATAGCTTATTTCTTATTCTTTTCATGCTTTCTATGTGGGCATCAGTAATGGAGTGGCTCTTCTCTAAGTGGTGAATGAGGGACCCAAGCTCTTTTTACCTTGTAGACCATTGGTCTTAAATACATGACTTTCAAAGTTGCCCACAGAATGGTCTCTATTCCATGCAGCTGGAAGGGTAAAAGGGGTAAAGGACGATGTATGTAAGGTGTTTATAGAATTGACCTGAAAGTGGCATCTGTGATTCCTGCCCATATTTTATTGGTTGAACCTTCATCACATGGTGTTATTGCCTGAATTATGTCCTTCCCCTCACTTCAAATTCCTATGCTGAAGTCTTAACCCCCAGTACCTCAGTGTATTTGGAGATACTTTCTTTAAGAGGCAATTCAGTTAAAACGAGATCATTGGGGTGGGCTCTTATTTACTATGACTGGTATCCTCCTAAGAAGAGGAAATTTGCACACGGACATACATAGAGTGAAAAGCATGTGAAGACCCAGGGGAAGAGAAGATGGCCATCTCCAAGCCCAAACCCCTTAATCTTGGACTTGTAGCCTCCAGAACTGTGAGAAAAGAAAGTTCTGTGTTTAAGTCACCTGGTCTGCAGTACTTAGTTATGGCAGCCCTACCAAATTAATAAATGTGACCATGCTTGTTTGCAAGGGGTGTTGGGAAATGTAGTTTTGTGTGTTAAGGAAGAAAAGGAAATCCGTTTTGCTGAACACAAAGCAGTTTCTGCCACAGTAGTAGAACCGGATATGATTCTAGGGGACACCTACTCCAATTTGCTTTTCTTTTTTGCAGATCAAGGTAAAGCCTGCCAAATGACTTGCTTAAGAATCCTCTGGATATTGAGTGATATTTTCCCTAATTACTTCATTGTTGTCTAGTTAATTAGATCTCAAAAATTTGCTATTCAGTATTTGCCAGCAATGTTCCACACACATCCACTTACACTTAATAAATGCCACCCTAGACCAGCTATGTCTGGGTCTGTACAAAATAAAAATGTGGCTCCCTTTTAGAAAAATTACTAACAATGTAAGTGAGGTGGGCTGCACCAAAGTAAACAGAATCCTTCTAAATGTAACCTGCGTGACTGCACAGTTCAGGTGCCCATGAAGCTGGCCCTGGTGCCATCTACACCGTCAAGGATACCACTACTAGGTGTATTTATGGCTTGCAGTGACTGTTAATAAGCAGAGAGAAATTTTAGGAGCTAGACTCCCTGCCCCACCCCCACCCCCCAGCACACACAGTATGGTGATGTGCATCCTAAAACATTGATTTGT
Organism: Panthera onca; assembly: GCF_046562875.1. Lineage (NCBI taxonomy): Eukaryota > Metazoa > Chordata > Mammalia > Carnivora > Felidae > Panthera > Panthera onca. The sequence goes on from NC_138352.1 coordinate 5,802,952, forward strand.
AAACGCAGATTTGCTTTCTGTTACTAAGCTGCTTCCATTAGAATGTTGTAGGGGGGGAGCAGTGTGTGTTGTTTTTATTTTTTTAACTCCTAGATATTCAGATGAAATTTAGGCAGGTTGGGGCACAGTTAAGGTACGTTTTCAAATCCCCCTGCCATGTGATTCTGTTGTCCCCTAAGTTCAAGCATAACAGGTTACAATTTGAAATCTTGTGGATCTGTTAACTTGAATCTACTTAACATCATTGATTGGCCATCCTCTACTTCCCTTGTTCAAGGGAAGATTTTATTTGTAGAATATATTTCCTTTCTTTTTTTATTAATTTATTTTCAAATTAGTTAATATGCAGTGTAGTCTTGGCTTTAGGAGTAGGACCAGTGATTCATCTCTTACATATGACACCTAGTGCTCGCCCAGAAAAATGCCCTTGTTAATGTCCATAGTCATTTAACCCATCCCTCCACCCACCTCACGTCCCACAACCCTCAGTTTGTTCTCTGCATTCTCTGTTCTCTTAGGGCTTACCTCCCTGTTTTTATCTTAGTTTTGCTTCCCTTCCCCTATGTTCATCTGTTGAGTTTCTCAAATTCCACATTTGAGTGAAATCATATGATATCTATCTATCTCTGACTGACTTATTTCACCTAGCATAATATCCTCCAGAAGAGCCAAATTATGGAACGAGCCCAAATGTCCATCAACTGATGAATGGATACAGAAGATATGGTATATATACACAATGGAATATTGCTTGGTGATGGAAAAGAATGAAATCTTGCCATTTGAAACAACGTATAGAAGATATTTCTCTAGACAAATTTGAGAATGTCAGTAAAGACCAGCCAGAAAAGAAAGGTCTAGCCATTCTACAAAAGTGGTTATTTAGGATCTATCTCAGCTGTCCTCAACTTCCTTCAGAGGTTATCTCCCATGACTTTATCCAGAAATCATTGTCTTGTTGTTCTATGTGTACCTTGCTCCATCAAAACTACTTTTAGGGAAGGATCTAATAAGTATGTTTATATTAAAACATAAAAGGCACATATGAAATAATATATCAACTCTTTCCGAGGTGTTTTCATTTCAAGAAGTAAGAGGATTTAAGCCAAAATAATGAATCTCTAATTGCAGAATTTCAGGCATGGATGAAATTTTAATAGGCCAGTTGGTATATATAGTTTTTCATTTGTTCATTCATTGATTCATTTATATTTTTAAAATGTATTTAATAAAAGTTATTTCATTGTTAAGTAATCCTTACATTTAGGACAATCATAGTTTGTTTTTTGTTTTTTGTTTTTTGTTTTTTTAATATATGAAATTTACTGTCAAATTGGTTTCCATACAACACCCAGTGCTCATCCCAAAAGGTGCCCTCCTCAATACCCATCACCCACCCTGCCCTCCCTCCCACCCCCCATCAACCCTCAGTTTGTTCTCAGTTTTTAACAGTCTCTTACGCTTTGGCTCTCTCCCACTCTAACCTCTTTTTTTTTTTTTTTTTTTTTCCTTCCCCTCCCCCATGGGTTTCTGTTACGTTTCTCAGGATCCACATAAGAATGAAACCATATGGTATCTGTCTTTCTCTGTATGGCTTATTTCACTTAGCATCACACTCTCCAGTTCCATCCATGTTGCTACAAAAGGCCATATTTCATTTTTTTCTCATTGCCACGTAGTATTCCATTGTGTATATAAACCACAATTTCTTTATCCATTCATCAGTTGATGGACATTTAGGCTCTTTCCATAATTTGGCTATTGTTGAGAGTGCTGCTATAAACATTGGGGTACAAGTGCCCCTATGCATCAGTACTCCTGTATCCCTTGGATAAATTCCTAGCAGTGCTATTGCTGGGTCATAGGGTAGGTCTATTTTTAATTTTCTGAGGAACCTCCACACTGCTTTCCAGAGCGGCTGCACCAATTTGCATTCCCACCAACAGTGCAAGAGGGTTCCCGTTTCTCCACATCCTCTCCAGCATCTATAGTCTCCTGATTTGTTCATTTTGGCCACTCTGACTGGCGTGAGGTGATATCTGAGTGTGGTTTTGATTTGTATTTCCCTGATAAGGAGCGACGTTGAACATCTTTTCATGTGCCTGTTGGCCATCCGGATGTCTTCTTTAGAGAAGTGTCTATTCATGTTTTCTGCCCATTTCTTCACTGGGTTATTTGTTTTTCGGGTGTGGAGTTTGATGAGCTCTTTATAGATTTTGGATACTAGCCCTTTGTCCGATGTGTCATTTGCAAGTATCTTTTCCCATTCCGTTGGTTGCCTTTTAGTTTTGTTGGTTGTTTCCTTTGCTAGGACAATCATAGTTTAAAGGGCAAATATACATGTTAAAAGATTATTAAAAGAAGATATGGAAAGTGTATATATATACATATATATGTATACATATACATATACATATGTATGTATATGTATATATATATATGAAAAATCATATATATATATAAAAGGGCAAATATACATATTAAAAGATTATTAAAAGAAGATATGGAAAGTGTATATATATATACATATACATATGTATGTATATGTATATATACATATGTATGTGTATATATGTGTGTGTGTGTGTCTGTATATGTATATATATATATATATATATATATATATATATAATCACTAGGAGGACCCAGGGGAACAAGAGCTAATCTTGTCTAAATCCACACACAAAAAGGTTCATAGGGCAGGTATGGTTTGAACTGAATCCTAGGGCAGCCTGGTATAAGTTAAAGAGCATGGACCACAGTATAGGACAGGAATGTCTGCTATTTGCTTAGCAAGTTTGGGGAAATTATTAGTTTAGTGGGTGAGGGTATGGACTCTCGAGTCGCATTACTGGGTTTTGAATCCTAGCTTCATCATTAACCGTCACTTTTGACAATTTATGTAACATCTCCTTTCCTTATTTCTTCAATTATAAAATGACGATTAAACATAAATAGACTCCGCTACATAGATTTTATTAGAGGATTAATGGGTCAGTGCAGGCAAAGCACTGACAACAGTGCTTATAGCATTATTACGGAATCTCCTTATGCCTCCATTTATTCTTGGTGAGACGTGGAGACTAGTGCAAGCCTTTGGGACTGACTTGAGGACCAGTCTGAAGATTACATGTAAAACATCCAGCCAGAGCACTTCAACTAGTGATGTGGGCTCCAAAAATATTCGTTCATTGATTCACACTCATTGATTCAAAAGACATTAATGCAGATTAACTCTCTGTAGATTGCCTTTGCCCTTACGTAGGTGAATTTAACTTTATACAGATTAGGATCTGAGTGGTAGATTTGTAAGTGAGCATAGAGCCCATATTTAAGTGTTTTCAAATTTTATAATTAGTTATTTTGTTTTTTTCTTTACGTGATTCTGATCACACCAAACAATTCAAATTAAGGTGTGTGAATCAGCGTGCTATGATTAGATATATAAAAATATCTCCTCTCTAATTAAAACCCTTTGCAGTTTTTAGCTAAATGAATGCTGACACTTAAAAAGTGTAATTCCTCTAAGTGAACAGGTACACAAAAATTCTACAGTTCTCTTTACCCTACCTTCCTCAGCATAGTTTTAGCATTATTACTTATGTCCCACTTCACCTAAAATATATTTCTAGATGGCTTAAAGAGATGCATAAAACAAAAACAGAGGTAAAAATATTTTAAAAATGAAGAGTAGGTGAAGGGAAAATAAAAGTGGTAACATGAGAAAACGTCAGGGTTCCATAGATACCTTGAATTTATACTATTAATTGGTAAGTAAGTCAAACTGTAGGGTGGCTAGAGGTGGACCACAAACCTTAGTTCTGAGCATCCCAGTAAATAGACCAATAAGGGGGAAATGATCAGGTATAATATTCACAGGGCCTATCAGATAAAGACAACCATGTCAAAAAAAAAAACAAAAAACGCTTGTAGCCAGAGTTTTTAACCATCTTCGCATTTGCTGAATTCACTCCCTGCATGCATCTTTTTAACTTATGTTTGGTTATCTTTATTCATTAGCCAACTATAAGATCCATGAAGACAGAGGCCTTAATATATTTTTTTGTATAATGCTGTACCTCAATCGTGACAGGACCATCATAAAACATTTGCACAACGAGTTGATTGAGGAAACTTTAAGATGTATGTCAAAGGAAAGAAGTCTATTTGAGTGACGCTTTCAAAGCAAACTGGCTGGGACAGCAGGAAGACTGGTAAACTGTGTTGGGAGAGATGAAGGTTATAAGTGGATCTCCCTGTGTGTCTAGAAATAATTACTATGTGATTAGTACTATGTGATTTATTATCATACATTCTTCACAGAGGAGGATAAGAATGATGATGTTGAAGATAATGGATTACCAAGAAAAGAGAAATTATTGAATCCAAATTCTACATTCCAAAGATCAATCAACATCTAAATATCAATAGAATAATAACCTGACTTCACTCAGCAAATGATGTTCATTTGTTTTAAAACCAATGATTAGGGTCACTTGGGTAGCTAGTCGGTTGAGTGCCAGACTCTTGATTTTGGCTCAGGTCGTGATCCCAGTGTCAAGGGATCGAGCCCCATGTTGGGCCCCACACTGAGTGTGGAGCCTGCTTGAGATTCTGTCTGTCTGTCTCTCTCTCTCTCTCTCTCTCTCTTTCTTTCTCTCTCTGCCCCTCTCCCCCACTTGTGCTCTCTCTCTCTCTCAAAATAAAATAAAATAAAAAATAAAATAAAATAAAACCAATGATATTCAAGTTATAAGTTCCCTATTAACTTAAGGGTCTTTGAGTGTATTTTCAACAATTTATAGAACTCCCTAACATGTATTATTGAATCCAAAGTTTAGAACTCTCTAGTAAAATTACTGCATTTATAGTATTACAGGCAGTATCATTTTGTCTTTAATTCTGGAACTGTATGTAATGGCTGTCAGATTTGGAGTTACTTTGAGCATTTTATCCAATTTGCCTTTCATTCATATATGCATTTGGCAAGCACTTACTGTATGCACACAGTGTGCCGGACCCTGGGTGACAAAGAGACATAGTACCGTCAGTCAGGGAGCTTGCAGTCAAGGTGGGGAGATAACCACTGCATACTGGTGAATGCATGCTTGTAAGTGCCATGGAGTGCTGTGGAGCATACAGGAGGCAGAGGGCATAAGAGGAGAAGACTTAACTTCTTGGATGGATCTAGGGAAACACAATGGAAAAGGTGGCATTGGATCTGGTCTTAAAGAATAAGAAAGGTTTGGATTCTTACAAAAGGGTGCATATGAACCAAAAACGCGGAGGTAAGAAATGCAGAATTATTGGGAGGATGGAATTTAGGCTAAAGGATCGTAATCGAAGGAATTTGGTCTCCGCTATGCAGACAGTTGTCAGAGGGAAGGGGGGAAGGAAGAGAAGAAGGCATTAAAATTTTGATGGAGAACAACAGCAAAATCAATGTAATGTGAGAATTAACTTAATGGCGATATACAGGAAGTTACATACTCCGTCAGTATCTTTAAGTACATCCGGCAGGACAATGCCAACCAGAGGTTGAAGCACATTGTCCATAATAGGCAGAACACAGAGACAGAAAGTAGATTAGTGGTTGCCAGGAGCTAGGGTCGGGGGAATGGGGAATGGCAGTTAATGGGTACGGGGTTTCCTTTTGGGATGATGAGAATGTTCTGGAATTAGATAGTGCAGATGGCTGCACAGTTTCGTGAATATACTAAACACCCCGGAAGCGTATGTTCTGAAATGATGAGTTTTATGGTATGTGAATTACATCTCAATTAAAAAACATAATTTTAAAGAGGCCGTATAGCCACCGCTGTTTTGAAATACTTCCAACTTCACCTTTTTCATATGTATTTAGATATTATTTGTCCATCAGTCGTCTCTGTTTTGGCGTTTTGCGTCAGTATCTCAGAGCCTGTTCTGCATTGTGTGTCCTCTTCAGATGAACAGTCCCGTTTTTTGTTTTGTTTTGCTCTGTTTTTGTTTTTTGTTTGTATCATGGCTTGGGCGGTGGCCGTGCTTCAAGCACATCACTGGAGGACTTGTCGACTCCACTATTGATAACAAGATCTCCATCCTAGCGTGTACAGCATTATCATCACCGGAAGCTTTCCTCTTCCTGAACCTGGCTCCGTGCATCTCAGGCTTCACCCAAGATGCAGTAGGGGTAAGCCTGGAGAAAGAGAGGAGGGAAAGAAAAGAAGACGACGTACAAGAACGGACAGGGAGTGATTCCAGACTGTATTTCTGGCATCAAGTCTGAGCAGCAAAAGGGAAATCACATTCTGAGTACCAGCTGTCACAACTTATCATTCAGTTGCTTGGAATTTCTACTGAAAGGTGATGTCTTATGATGAAGCACCTTGCATGGTACCTGGCATAGAGTAAGCGTTTGATAAATTATAATGATTTTTGCGAGGATTTTGTGTTTGTATTTTGTTTTTACTTCTTCCCAGGAGACTCTTGCTTCCAAGCCAGCTCATTAATCATTATCGTTATCATCTAAGGGAGGTAGGAATTAGTATCCTCATCTTACAAATAAAACTAGTAAAAGATGAGCAGTGTTAAATGACTTGCCCTAGGTCACAGTTAATAATAAGTTATTGTGTCTTGGAATGTGATTTTGCACAAGGACAGAGCAAATCTTTTTTTCACGTTTATTTATCTCTGAGACAGAGACAGAGAGAGAGAGAGAGAGAGAGAGCAAACAGGGAAGAGGCAGAGGGAGGGAGACACAGAATCGGAAGCAGGCTCCAGGGTCCGAGCTGTCAGCACAGCACAGAGCCCAACGCGGGGCTCAAACTCATATACTGAGAGATCATGACCTGAGCCGAAGTCCGGCGCTTAACCGACTGAGCCACCCAGGTGCCCCAAAGACAGAGCAAATCTTGTTAGCTGTAGATGGGAGCTGGGAGATCACGGACAGTGACAGGGATCTAGGGAAGCAAAATGCAGATGAGAATTTTGAGGCAGACATGGAGGCAAGAAGAATGCCGGGAGAAGCAAGGTCAATTGAGGAAATCTCCGCAAACAAAACAAAACAAAACAGCAGATAGGAACCAGAGCAAAACCTAGCTTTAGGGATTTGAGTTGGCAAGACGGAGCCCGCAAACCAGCCCAGCAAGAAGGGCAGGGCACCCTCTCCAGATGCCATTGCCTTGGAGCTTGGATGGGGAAAGTTGAGCAGCTTTGGCAACCTAAGCAACCCGGAACAATGGGGCCAAGTAGGGCAAATCTCACAGCAAGAGTATTTATGGAGGTTTTTTTTTTTACCTGTTGCCATTGTAAATTGTCTGGTCGTTTCATCATGAGGCATGAAGAAGCAGAAAAACTATTTGGAATCAAGCTCTTATACAGGGTGAGGACTCTTCCTATATTGAGTTATTGACTTTCACAGAAGAATAGCCTGAAGGTGATGGTGGGTTACCATAACCCGTTGCTCCCCAAACAACCAGCGACTAGTTTGTCCTTAATAGTAATCTTTCCTTCTGATAAATCCCAGTGTCTCACAATCCTTTGATAATCATCATTTACTATATATTACGGCTTATCTTTTTATTTATTTATGCTGTCTCCCCAACTTGCCTATAAACTCTTGCCAAGATAGGTGTGGACATTATTATTTTCTGATTTTCTTACGGATTCCGCTTAAAATATCGCACCCGTTTATCAAACAATTGATGGAATGCTTGCATCAAACACAGAAATGACTCTCCCCCGTGGGCCATATCGGAGCCTTTGTATCAAAGCTCGGTTCCCTGGGAAGCAGATTTTAATGGAAATTAAAGATCAGGATGTTTATTAAGGTGTACCTTTGGGATCAATACTTATGGAAGGAGGAGGAGAAGGCAGACTGAAGAGAGGGTGCCCTTGAGTTTCAGGGGACTCTCCAAAACAGCCTTTTGGATTCCATAGGGAGTTCTGGAGTTAGAAGGATCCTTTGGAGGGAGTTCTCTCAAGTTGGGTTGATATGGACAGGCCTATACACTTCTTCATTGATCAGTTACTGGATACGGCTCATCTAGAAAGGGATGTGACTTAAGATGAGGAAGCTATTTTTTTTTTTTTTAGTTTATTTATTTTGAGAGAGAGAGAAAGAGAGAGCAAGTGGGGGAGAAGCAGAGAGAGAATCCCAGGCAGGCTTTGCACCGCCAGCACAGAGCCCAACCTGGGGCTCAAACTCCTGAACCATGAGATCATGACCTGAGCCAAATGCAGATACTTAACCCATGGAGCCACCCAGGCGCCGAGGAGGAGGAAGCTATTTGAGCCCAATCCCTGAGGCAATCCCTGAATGGCTGACAGCCTATGGCCATCAACACCTGAAGAACCACCTGTTCTTCAACGAAGGGGGATCTGGGTGGTGCAGCCCAGTGCACACTCACACCAGCTACTTGGAGGTCCAAGTAGATGGGAGTTTGTGCTTTAAAGGTGGGAGTTATTCACCTCCCCCCACCCCCCGGCTTACCCCTCTGGTGGCTTGGCTCCTACTTCTTGGTGGCCCCATCCTCCAGCCCCTCACGATGTGGTTTTTCCTTATGTGAATTTAGCAAAAACTTCACCAGTTAAAAAAAAAAAATAAGAGGGGGGTTCTCCATATCCCCTACTTTGGATTACCTTTCTGAGTCCAAAAACAAGGCTATCAATTCCCACAGCTATGTTCTTTATTTCCTGGTGGAGTTCAGTTAAATTGAATTTGTTATGGCAGTTGGAGAATTTGCTGTCAGCACTACAAAAGAGACATTTTTTAAAAAGTAGAGCACTGCTTTTGCCATTGTGTTGGGACACTTGCAATGTTAAGTCCCCAAGATGTTACATAATCTAAATACTGACTAAATGCTGACAAAATAAGGCATCATACTCAATCGTGATTTTTGCTTTCTTTTTCCTTTTTTTTTCCCCATTTAAATTCAAGTTCGTTAACATACAGTGTAGGCTTGGCTTCGGGAGTAGAACCCAGTGATTCATTTCTCACATGTGACACCCAGTGTGCATCCCCAAAAGTGCCCTCCTTTTTAAAAAAAAATTTAATGTTAATTTATTTTTGAGAGAGAGAGAGAGAGAGAGCACGAGTGGGGTAGGGACAGAGACAGAGGGAGACACAGAATCCGAAGCAGGCTTCAGGCTCCAAGCTGTCAGCACAGATCCCAATACTGGGCTCCAACTCATGACTTGAGCCAAAGTTGGACGCCTGACTGAGCCACCCAGGGCCCCAAAAAGTGCCCTCCTTAATGCCATCACCCATTTAACCCATCCCCCTCCCACCAGCAGCCCTCAGTTTGTTCTCTGTATTTGAGTCTCTTATGGTTTGCCACCCTCTCTGTTTTTCTTCATATTGTATACATCTTTCTCCTTTTGCTTTCTTTCTCTAAGAGAGCTCCAATCACATTCGTTCGGGACTGAAAACACAACAGAACAAAATAAGGGAGAGAGGAAGAAAGTCTGCTAGTACTCTGCTAGGTTCTCCAGAGGAATCCACCTTCCTGTAACAGATGTACGTGAAGCCAAAAGTGAAGAAACCAGGAGACCACCTTCCACAGTAAAAGCTAATGAAAGGAAACACAGGTTTCGCAGGGCAGGTGCTTGGCACTCTTCAGGAATAGGTAAAAGGGAAAAGGCAGATGTTCAAGGGAAGGCAGCAAACAGCAGGGACAGAGCATCCCTCCCCCCCCCCCCCCCCCCCCTCCGCCGTCTGTGGAAATCAACAGATAGAACACCTGCCACTGTGGGAGCTCCCTCTGCGGTGCAGCTGGGAGACACGGCTCCTGGCTGACTGCTCTGAGCTTTGCCTGTCTTCAGGGATGGAGCCCCTCCCAGGCAAGGCAACTTCAGCCGGGTTCTTTGGCAGCCAAAGTCTACACAGACCCTGCAGGGAGCGGTGGAGAAAAGTGAGTTTGACGTCCTTGGAAATATTTAGATCTGGGATGTAAACGGCAAGGAAAATATTTACTCTGTTTGTTTGAATACCACAGAGGTTTGGACCCAGGGAATCTTCAGAGATGTACCAAAGGCTCCTGCCAAGGCACCAATTTAACAATTTGGTCAGTGACAAAAGGGCATCCTGTTTAACTCGTCTGAATTTAAGTAGCATGTTTCCAATCAGTGTATTAACATGTCTGTCCCATCTGTTTACAAATTCACTTTAACCCATGAATTTTGAGTTTGGTTTTTGAATTTGGACAGAATCAAAACGCTTTCCTTTGGTAGGAAGTAAGCAGGCAGGTCAAAAATAGCTGGGCGAGGGGGGCTGCTACCTGAGCATCGGCTACAAAGGTCCCATAAATGACCACTGGGACTGACGAGATCTACCTGTATCCTCATGCTCGTGGCCCTCGGTGAAAGATCTCTTACATCCAGCTGTGTGGGGTTCCGATATACTGCAGAGGGCCAAAGAACTATCGAGTGGTATTCTTGGTCTGTGAGTTTTAATCAGGAATTCTGATAAAAGGGAAGTCTTTGTAAATGTGATTCGAAAGTTGCATATGTTGAGTCTTTTGGCTTTCATGGAAACTTCCTTCATCAGGGGCAGAGCATTCAGGACCCACAGTGCCTCTGCTCTAGCTTTCTGTTCATGTTGGCCTACTGCACAGTGGGAAACACTGTTAAGGGAAGTATGAAAAGAACGTATCAGTTATGCACACAATACATATGTGTAGACACCTGGAGGAGAAACGTACAAGAAATGAGATTGTCATCAGAACGTTCCCCCCAAGACCCTGTAACAGATTGACTGGGACAGCTTTCTGCCTTCAGATGGCACACTAGGCAGAGAAAATTGTGATCATTTTTCAACTTTCAGAAAACCGGATTTTGTGATTTCTTCTAGTTTTCTCTTCCATTGTGTCCCCCTGCCTTTGGCAATTTTTCTTTGAATTAAACCCCTTTTGCTTCAGTGCCGAGCCAATTCCTCCTGCATAATCGACATGGGGAATGAACAGCTGCTTCTCAGTCATTGGCCAGAGCAGCATTTCAGTTCTCCTTGTACAGCTGTGAAACAGAATTCCTCTTCAAAATTTTATGACTGTCAACGAAGCAGAGAGAGTAGTCTCATCTCCCTGGTAATGGAGATTTTGTGTTCCACTTTCTTTTCAGAACCCTTCCCCTTTCTCCATCTTTCCTATTGCCCCACATTTGTGGGATTTCAACTACATGCGATGTCTGCTGATGAAACTTTAAACATTTAAGATCCTTTGGTCAATTTCTCCCTTAGTCAAAAAAGAAAGTTATCCCACGTCTCCAAACCACTTCACAATGAGGTGGAGAAAGTGTCGTAATTCCCAAGTGGTTATTCTGACATAACCACTCTTTTCACTTTTCTTCTTGTTTAGTTGTACATTGGTCATAGGAACGACTACCGTGGGAAAGATTCAAACATGCAAAAATTCATATTTACTAAAGAATTAATTTGCATGGGGGCAATTAGAGAAATAAAGACTCATTTGATACATAACAGCTTCGAACAAAAAGGGATCTGAAACTTCATTAGCCCAACTGAATCCTTTTCATTTTGGCAGAAGAAAACCAAGCTAGAGAGGTAAAGTAATTTTTTTTAAGTCAGGTAACTAGTCTTTGGTGTAGCTTAGAGTTCACTTCCCCACTTCAGTAGCTTTCTTGCTCTTTAACAAATAGTCACCTGAAATCAGGAAAAGGGACATTGGAACGTAAACTAAGAGAGCGCCACGTTTTCATTCTGCAGGCCAGAACTGGTGTTCGTCTCATAGAGATTTATGCATTAACTATAATACTTTGTTCACCTCTAAAGTTCAAATCTTTCTGGGAGGTGTATATTTTATGCTATTTAGGTTCTTATACATGGATGCATGAACAATCTGAGAGTAGGTTTGGATAGGGTGATGGGAGGAGACGCATGAGGAATTTTTTCAATGTTGCTTAATTCAAACTTAATAATGCAATGTTAGTGACTGTGCATTAGTTTTCTACTGATCCTGTAGCAAATTACCACAAGCTCAGTGCCTTAAATAATACAAATTTATTATCTTATATAGATCTGTAGGTTAGAAGTCTAAAATGGGTTTCATTGGGCTAACATCAAGAAGTTGTCAGCACTGTGTTCCCTTCTAGATGCTCTAAGGGAGAATCCATTTCCTTGTTTTTTTCCCTACCCTCTTCCCCCCCCCTCCCCAATTCTGGAGGCCACCTCCATCCCTTGGTTTGGATCCCTTCTTCCATGTTCAAAGCCAGCAACTGGGAGTCAGGTTCTAACACTGCATCCTTCTGACTTCTTCTCCTCCTCTCTTTTCCATATTTCAGGACTCCTGTGACTACCCTGGGCCCACCCACATAATCCAGGATCGTCCCTCTATCTGAGGCCAGCTGACAACCTAAATTCCATCTGCAACCTTAATTTCCCTCTGCGATGTATTCTAATATATTCACCCATTTCCAGGGATTAGGAGGTGGATGACTTTGAATGGCATCATCATCCTGCCTGACACAGGCTGTGGCCAAAAGCCCAAAGCAAAACAAACCTTGAAGGCTAAAGACAGGTTTATTTCTTACTCACATCAGGTGTTATTGGTGGGTCATTCTTCCAAGTGACTATTCAGGGACCCAGGCTTCTTCCGTTTTCTGGATCTGCCCTCCTACAGGGTTTCATGGCCTTCTCCATTCAGTTGACAAGTGGGAAAAGAGCAAGTTTCTTATATGTTCCATTTTATGGGTCAGACCTGGAAATGGTGAACATTATTTCCACCCGTATTCCATTAGCAGCACTCTGTAATGTGGCTGCACCTAAGAAAAATGGAAGATGGGAAATGTAGCCTATGTGACTGGGAAAGAAAGGAAATGTACTTGATGAAGAGCTACTCAAACTCTGCCCAGTCCAACTCTAAGTCACCAAGCATTCATTTCATCCTCCCACTACACGTGGAATAAATTTGTCCTTACCGAAGGTAGAAGAACCAAGGTCACCACCAATCATTGCATCAAGCTCAATGTCCAAATCCCTGAGTGATGTTCAGGCCTCTAAATCAGGACTGAAGGAGGTTTTTTGAACTTATGAACTACCTTACACACACTCAATATCCAGTGGTGATATATACATACAGGAAAACTGCATTTTAAACTATTGTTTGAAAACAAAACAAAACAATGAGATACACATTATCTGTTACCAGCCCATAGCAATTTTGACAACTTCTAGACACATGTTATGAAGGGTCTGCTCTTTGGGTCAGGAAAGTTCTTCATTTATCCCGAATTGTGCTCTCTAGGACCTCCTCTCTCCATTGTTCTTGATGGTTCCTGCTCAAGGCCTCTGGGAGCTCTTTCTTCATCCACAGTCCCCCATGACCCAAATGAAGTAGGTACTGGGGACTGCACTTGGCCCTGGTGAAAGTTAGGGGACCCAACACTAATCTTTTTTATTTATTTATTTTTTAAAGTTTATTTATTTATTTTGAGAGAGAAAGAATGTGAGCAGAGGAGGGGCAGAGAGAGGGAGGGAGAGAATCCCAAGTGGGCTCTGAGCTGTCAGCACAGAGCCAGATGTGGAGTTTGATCTCATGAGCAGAGATCAAGAGTCAGATGCTTAACCAACTGAGCCACCCGGGCACCCTGACCCAGAATTAATGTTAAAACTCAAGAAGTCAAATCTTTTTAGCCCAGACTCATGGTATCTTTAGTGATACAGTTTTATCCACAATTAATATGCCTTTTAACTGTTTGTTTCTAGACAATTCCAATTGCTAGTAACTGCATTTGAAGTATCTTCATAGCAATTTCTCCGAGTCTGATTTATTCATTTGCTTCCTTCTCTACTTCCCTTTAAGCCAGACTCAGCCTTCTCCACGCTATCAGAAAGAACATGTTTGAAGGCCATTCCCTTGATCTGATCTTTATCTTACGGTTGTGCATGTGTGTATTTCCTAAGAATCTTGCTGTGTTTTTGTCATTCAGAGCCTTCTTCACTTTATCTCTATTACCTGGTGTGCAGAAGCAGATTATCCACCCCTAAATGTTGCTGATCTCTGTCTACTCCATTCACCTCGATTTCTGCTTCAAAACAAGCTAGTTTTTATCTGTCCTCATTTCTTTCTTGTTATAGATTGCCAAGAGAGCCAATAGTTGGAAACAGACACTGTTAACTCTCATTCTTATGAATCTTTTGTATAAGAACTATAAGCTTAATAGTTGCATGAGGCATAGTCTGCCTTTCTAGGTACTTCTATTCTACCATATGTTTTTTCCATGGAATACCACAGACTGGACTGCCATCTTTCCAGCTTCATCTTGTTTCTTTTTGCTGACTGACCAGGAAGCCAGTGCCACAGATTTCAGCTTTATGCCATGTTAACATCCCACTTCAAAATACCAATTTCAAAAACAGTCAGGTAATATTAGGTACTATAATAGACAAACCCTGTAATCTCAGAGCTTTAGCACTATGATGACTTATTTCTAGCTCATATCATGGTCCCGTAGTGGCTACTTCTGGTCTGGCAGCTTTACATGTAGTCATTCAAGGACTCAAGTTCCTTCCATATTGTAATTCTACTCTATTATAGATTCTCAGACCCTTCTCATTTCAGGAAAAGATGGGAAAAGAGAGCAGGGATCACTTGTTTGATTTTTGTTACGAGCTAGGCTGGAAAATGGTCAACATCGTTTTTGCCCTCATTCTGTTGGCCAGAATTAAGTCACATGGCCACATCCAATTGCAAAGGGCGATAGGAAACATATTCTTGTTGCGTGTTTCCAGTGGAAAAAGGGAATGGATTTTGGTGCAGCCAATGTCACACCAAAGAAGATAGATTTGTGTATATGAGTACATCAAAAGCCAGCTGAACTATGTTGTGTAGCATTGCTTAGGGTTCTGTGAACTATTATTGATAGTTATTGAACATTTAGCAATAAATGCACTGTTTCTAGCATGATGTTGATGTGAAAATGATTTAAAAATAGTGATGGGTTTAAAGTATCATAGATAAGAAGTTAATAATTTATACAAGTAAATTGTTGAGTACTCACCAAATATCAGACTTTGTGTTAGGTGCCAGGCAAATGGAGATCAAAGGATAAATTCTTGTCCTTAAAAAGCTCTCAGTATCCTAGGGGAGACAAACATGTATACATATACCTAGAATACTACTTTTTTCTATAAGAATATAAATATGCTATAGGACTACAGAAAAGGGAACTATTATGTCCTGGCCTTATAAAAAAGTAAACAGAGACTGTGAGGAAAAAGTCAGCAATTATTAAGAATTTCCTGTAATGGTTTTGTGCTTTGCTGTATAAACGTCCTATCTTATTGAGTAAGGAAGATCCCTAGTAGTGGGTTATCAAAATATTAATAAACATGCTTCACTGAAGAAGTAAAAGCCAAAGGTGTCAGTTAAAAAAGGTCAGTGGTTTTCCTAGTTCAGTGTTTTGGAGAAGAAATCCTGAAATCTTAAAATCTAAAGTAATGTCCAAACTAAGAAAATCAGCAAAACCTTTCGGTGGTTGCCATCGTTGACGTTGAAGAGGGACTGGAATGAATAAGTTAATGGCCCAAAGTTTGTTTTTGAGATGCCTGCAATATGGCACTTGGGCAGCCTCCCATGATGCTAGGTCCCCGTTGGGTCTGACGAAGGCAGATATTCATTAAGCCTTTCACCACCAATGGTTGGAAGCTATCCACTTCATGCGAGTAGACAACCACAAGCATTTCATTCCTTATATCAGTACCAGAAGCTAGGAGCATGGAATGCACACACTATGCTTTGAACCTCATAATTGTTCCTTGTAATAATAAATTTTACATTTGAACCTGTGAGTTATCAAGGAAAAAGAAACACAAAGCCACTTTGGTTAAAGGAATAGACTTAAAATAACAGGAATTATGGAGATGGAAAAATACCACTTTTCTTTGCTGGCCCAAGGATTTATGTTTGGGGAAAAAATGATTCAGAGGTGATGGCCTTTCTTGGACATTAACAAACTGTAAGGCAGTTTGCGTCCTTGACAATGGATGGTGTGTAAATTCTGGGAGGGGGGACTTGCGGGGGACACTGTGGCAGGAAAACAAAGAGTTGATCTCAGGGCAGCTTGATATTTGTAAATGGGAAATTCTGGATTCTTTCTGTAAGAAAATTTATTATAAAGTTCTCTTCAGTTTTTACTAGAGAGTGAGACCAATTGCCGTGCTTTAAACTAGAATATGAATATTGTTGAAAGTGATATATCCATACAAACAACAGTTTTTTCCCCAGCCAACTTGTTAGACTCAACTCATGCTTATCAGATTCTGAGCCTTATACAAATGAACTCCAGATGGGAGAAACAGTCAAATATTTAAACATTGGAGATCCCATGACAAAAGAATCAAGAAAAAAATACTCTCCCTCCCCCCTGACTAAAAATCCAGAGGAGAAAAATTAAAAGGAAAAAGTTGACAGTTGGAATTTTGATACATTTTTAAAGTTTCATATGTAAAACATTATTTTATATTGAAAAACAAATTACTGATTACCACAATAGTTGCATCAAACAGGAGAAGGAGTCTGTCTCTTTTCTTCATGTTGCGTGCAAGTTAATAAGAAAAGAATTAACTTCTTATATATATTAGATAGACTGGTCAATGTTATAGCTAATTCAAGTGAACAAATATAAATAATATACAAATGAAAAATGTTGAATTGTGCTAATTAAATCATTACATTGAGGTCACTTTTCACCTATTAAATTATAGTAAACATCAAAAGAAAATTGTGACA